>NC_132926.1:29779991-31138324 GCF_047675955.1 Chlorocebus sabaeus | reverse complement strand
GCCGGCTTCCTCCCGCAGAGCCGGGGACAAGATAAGTCGAAGGTGAGTGAGCCTCCGGGCGGGGGGCCAGGAGAACAAACCTAGCCCCTCGGTGTCCAGCGCTTAGTGCAATGCACCCCTTTTCCCAGGCTCCCCGCCAGATGGGCGATCCCCAGGTGCGAGGGACCCCCTGAACCCCTTTTGCCGCCGCGACCCCGCCCCCGACCGTCGTCGTCTCGTAGTTCCATCTGTTGGAGAGCCGAAACCTGGTGCTTCAGGCGGGCAGAATGACTAAGGGGGGAAGGTCTCTTTCCCCGAGCTCGCACTTTCTCCCCACTGCCACCTCGGGGATCGCCTTGCTACATCTATGTCACCTCCGTGCCTGAGCTGCTCCCCTTCAGTAGGACCTGAGAGGGAGGGCGTCACAGAAAAAATGCCTGGCGTCTGGGTGGGCTGTGCAAGTTCCAAGGGAGACAGACAATGAGAAAGGGGAGAGGCAGCTGGGTGAGCCTGGTCCTGAAGAACTGCTGTGGGGGGCTCTTCTAGTCCAAGAATGATACAG
Source organism: Chlorocebus sabaeus (assembly GCF_047675955.1). Classification (NCBI taxonomy): domain Eukaryota; kingdom Metazoa; phylum Chordata; class Mammalia; order Primates; family Cercopithecidae; genus Chlorocebus; species Chlorocebus sabaeus. The sequence continues at coordinate 31,137,783 of NC_132926.1, read as the reverse complement.
GCGGGTAGAAATGGCCACTTGGATTCAGGGCATTGGTAGAAGAGGCAGAGATCAGTGCTAGAAAGAGCTCTGGAGTGACAGTGCCGAACACTCAGGACCCTGAGTCCTTACCTGTTCCTGGACCCCCGTTTCTCCGTCTGCAGGGGAGAGTTTGGGGGTGGGAGTGCATGGGGCACAATGAAGCTGAGGGCCTCAGAGGGGATGCTTGGAGAAGCTGAAAAATCCACAAGCTGTTCTCTGCAATTTCCTCCTCTGGGGCAGCCTCACTACCCAGGACCCACTGTCATTAGCCTGAGGAAACCTGGTAGTTGGAGAAAGCTGGGGACTGCTAATTCAAAAGGAGAGGTAGAATTCTCTGGAGCCTCAGTCTATTTCCAGCAGGTGTGTGGCCCATACCTGGAGTGGGGATATTGAGGCCAAGAGTGGGATGAGCCAGCATGCTGATCTCCTTGGACAGTGTGTACCGGGGTGGGCTCTGTAGACCTCTCCTCTACCCACTGAGTGGGAGTGGGTGGGGAAGGAGGCAGAAGCCAGGTGGAGGGATAGACTCAAAGAGAGCAATTTCTGTCTCCAACCTCCCAACACGCATAACTCACATTTTTGCAAGCTCTGAGCTTGTGTTTCTAAAATCCTCTGGGCCTTCACTTTAATTAAGATCTTATGAGTCTAGGAGTCCGTTTCCAAAATTCTATCCACTTCTCAGGAAGCCCATTGCAAGCACAGGCTTCCTTCCATGTTACTCACCCTCTTTCTGTCCTCAGCCTAAATCCCATTAATCAGCCTCTCCTTGGAGTCAGTCTAAATGGATGTGAAGCCACTTTGTCCAAGCCCCCTCCTTTTTATCCATCCCTGTTCATAATCCCCAACTCAGAAGGCATTTTCCAGGTCAGGAATGGGGTCGATTTTCAACATTGATGTTGGGGGTGGGCCACAGACAGGCCAGCACCGTGGAGTGAGTCCCAACCTCTCAGACAGGGGAGGGTCAAAGAAGGTACGAATTGGGCCCTGCCTCAAGAAGGCTAGCGGGGAGAACCTGGACTCTCTGAATAACTCATCATAGCTGTGTCTTCTCTGCAGAACTCTGGGGAGGGATAAATGGACTCAGAGAGAATAGGATGGAGATGGTCTAGAAAAGTTTTAGGGTGAGGTGTAATCATATCACATACAACTAGTCAGGACTTGCTGGCTAATGAAATCCTGGACATGCCCATCTCTGCTCCCAAGTTCTTAGAGTTGAGATGTCTTAGCTCTGGGTTAGGACCCAACCACTCACCTCACCCCCAACCCCAGAGTAAAGGGATAGGGTTATGGGGCATGTGGAGAATGGAATGGATGAAAGGGGACTCAGCCCCAGAGAGGTGTTTGCCTCCTACCAATTCAAAGGAAGAGGCTAGGGAACAGGTGGGGTCCTCCTCTTCTTGCTGCATCCCCTCCCCAGTCCAACTTCAGGCTGCCCAGGCTCCTTGTCTCTACAAAAGGACTGCAGAAGCCGGAAAGAGTGACAACTGCTGACGTGCATGGGATCCTAGTAACTGCTGGTTTCTAGGTGACTAAACGTGGCAGAGAGAATCATGGAACCACAGGCTGACAGAGTTAAAGGGCCTTTAAGACAGCCCTGAATCTGACTCCATCTTACAATGGAGGAGCCGGAGCCCCAGGAAAGGGGGTCACATGGCATCAGAGACACAGCAAAGCCCAGCACTCAGGTCTCCAGCCTCCCAGACCACTTCTCACAGCATCATATTGATAGCAGTGGTAAGACAGGAGAGGAGAAAGACACAAGACCAGCAGCCCCAGCCAGCCAGAGTCCTGGCTGAGTCCCATCATCCAACTTTCAAGCCACCAGAACCCTCCTCTCTTGCCCAGCTATGGGAGGACTGAGGCACTGTCATGGCCTCTCCCTGTTATCTCCTTCAGCCACTGTTACAGATGCAGTGCTCTGGGATTCCATGTGCCCAGAGAAGGGAAGAGGACTCATAGAGGACTGAGTTGCAGTGATCAGTGGGGAGCACAGCTGTGGCTTCTCCACCTGTGGGCCACCTTCTGACCCCCACTATCCCTTGACATGGGATTTTGTTCCAAGAGATTCTATGCCTGTTTTGTTCTGGGCAGCAGCATGCTTATCTCCCTGGACATTATATGCCCAGACAGTGAAAGTGACTTGCTCAGAGCCACGCAGCCAGCAAAAAACAGAAGCGAATGAAATGGGGTTCTCCTTGCCACACCCCCAAACTGAAACTATGCCCAGAAGCTGGTCCTTCTGTTTACAAGCTCCCATTATTAGGACAACCTGTCATCTCTTTTTCTTCCATGTCTCGGAGTTCATTTTTGGATCATGGCAGAGTTAAAAAAGTGAACAGGCTATAGAGATGCCTGGCTTTCTGGCCACTAGACCTTTGTGGCAGTCTAGGCTGCATGTGTTGTGCCCCAGTCTGTCTGCATTTTAAGGTGGAAATGGCCCCAGCTGGAACGAGGAGCTCCAGGAGCAGGAGGAATGTTGATCTTAGGTCTTGGGCCTGCCTCCAGCACCCACCAAAAGTCACAGGGTGTGGAATATTAGACTCATGTAAAGCAGGAAGTTTGCACCAGTGCCAAGAAGAGAGCTTGCAGCTGCCAGGGAATGGCCTGGCGGAGGAAGCGCAGCCTCGCCCGGCTCAGCAGGCCTGCTTCATGACAGAGGCAGCTCTTCTGCACCCTGTGCAGGGGCCACGCCCTGCCAGCATGGATCACTCTCTTCACCTGGTCAGGCCCAGGTTCCTTGCCTCAACAGCAAGTTCTCTAGAACGGAGGGGAAGAGAGGGAGTGAATTTGCATCTCTAACTCCAGCCACCTGTCTCTGCCCTCTCCTGGTCTATAATGCTACTTTGCATTCTATTTGTTTATTGTCTGCCCACCTTTCAAAGGATATCAAGGCCACAAAGGACCTTAAAGACCACCTTATACAATGGTTTCAAGGTTTGTCCTTTCCCATCACGACCAGCCCACCTGCCAAATTGTGTCAATGATGCAATGACAGACATCCTTTCAAGGGTAGTCTCAGAGTTTTGTTGTCTGTGTCAGGGATGAGGTAGAGGCAGAGTAGGCTCATAAGCCACACCCTACTAGCCAGCAGTGAGCCCAGTCCCCCCTCTCCCACTGATCATGATCCTATCACGCCTTCATGGTTGACCTGGTTGAAGAGTTGGTTCAGTTCAAGGTTCTCATTTTATAAATGAGGAAACTCAGGTCCGAAGAAAAGGGCCAGTCCAAGACCACACAGGGAGTTAATGGCAGAGGGACGTGGAGCCCAGGTCTCCCAGCCCACAGTCCACTGTACTCTGTCCCTCCTTGTCCTGGAGGCTGACTGTGAGCAGCAGCTGGGGAGGGAGGAAGGCATAAGGGTCATCACCAGCCTGCTCAGTCCCAGAACATTAACACCTGCAGGTATTGTTGCTTTTCCCTACCTCGCCACAGCCCTTTCCCCCATGCCTGGCTCTCAGTCCTGCTTCCCTATTTGGTAACAACAGCCTCATCCTTCCTGTCCTCCAGATTGGGAGCCTCTGAATGACCATGTCCATACTGCCTCTTCCTCCTTTCTGTTCAGTACACTGGCCTAGTTCAGGCTCTCATCCTCAATGGCCTGGAGTATCCCAACAGCCACCCAACCAGTCTCCATCAGCCCGACCAGGAACCCAGCCATCAGCTTTAGGGCAGTCTCCCTAAATAACTTCAGTAAATATTCTGAAGTTGACATGTGATGTGGAAGTAATTAGTAAAATAAGTCATTCTCCAGGGTTCCATAGCACTCACTTATTAAGTGCCTATTAAGCACTTAAGCACTCACGTATTAAGCACTTAATAGTAAGCACCTAATAAGCACTTATTAAGTGCTTTCAAAATCATTATCTTACACAAGGAATTAGGAGACCTCAGTGCTAGTCCAGTTCCAATTCTCGGTGATGATTTTGAGAAAGTCACTCTCCCTGTTGGGATCTTTCATTCTTTTGAAAATGGAGATGTCCAAGTTCCCTTCCAGCTCTAACTGCTCCTTTTATGGCCTTTCTGTGTTCCAGATGGACTGCCATGGTGGCGTGAGCGGCACCATTTACGAGTACGGAGCCCTCACCATTGATGGGGAGGAGTACATCCCCTTCAAGCAGTACACTGGCAAATACGTCCTCTTTGTCAACGTGGCCAGCTACTGAGGCCTGACGGGCCAGTACATTGGTAAGAGCCCACCCTTCCTCCCTGCTTTGTTTGGGGCTGTATGGCATATTTCAATCACAGGATCTTTTCTGGTGCACAGGGGGAAGGGTGATGGCAATCATGAGAGTCTAAGCCCCTTTTCCCAGCTCCACCGTGTTCCGTGGTTTTGTGAAGATGATTATATAAGCCTGAGGTCTGATTGCCTCTGGACATGTTCTAGGAGATTCCCAGTTATCTGTCTTCATCTCTGGGCACCTCAACCATCCTAAAGGCAGAGGGATGGAGATTCGGTTTGTGATTAGAGCTCCCTTTGGCTGGAGCATGAGATGGTAACTGGAGCTCCATCTTGCTGAGAATGTCTCATTTTCCCTCAGCCCCATCTGCTTTAGTGCTTCTCTTGGCAGCTCTCTGGAACTCTGGCCTCTGGCAAATTGCCTCGAGGCCCCAGAGTGTATGCGTGGTGTAGTGGGATGAAGGGGCAGGCTACATTTCTAATGCCCATTCTAAAATAAACTTTGAAGATGATCTAGTTTAGCCTTCCCCTCTTTTCAATTTACAGATAGGAAACCAAGACTCAGAGTGAAACACAACTTAAGCAGAGTCACAAAGCTATTAGTGGCGGAATGAGGCATTTGGCCCAGGTTTCATGATCTCCTGATATGCTTACTCCTTTCTCCCCAGCTGGGGTAGAATACAGAGGCTAGGGGAACAGGCAACCAAAGGCAAGCGACAGCACCCAGGGGAAAACGCTCTGGGGCTGAGCAGTCTGCTGGCAGGGGGTCAGGGAGGCAAGGACAATTTGACCCTCCATGCTCTGCCTGGCAATCAGGCCAATTCCCGTAAGCGGAAGGATGGTGGTCGCATGGTCCAGTGGCTGAGTGCTCTGTCTGGGATGCTTCTCTCTGGCCTTGAAACAGAGCACAGTGCGTTTGGGCAAGAGATGGGCTGGGTGCTGCTGCAAAAGAGACCAGGGGACACTGAGGAAACTGGGGAGCTGGGCCAGGGCCTCATCTGTGTTCCTGATTTGCCAAAGATTATGGGAGGGTTGTAACCTCACCCCAAAGGTCTCTGCCTTGTATCCAGGGATGGATAGTTCTTGCTCCAGGAAACTCAATCCTGAGGGCCCTGAATGAGTGCTCCAACTGGCCCAGGTGGAGGGCCTTGGCAATGGGCAGGTGACTGACAGCTGATTTGAGGAAGGGTATTCTTCTTTTCCCCCAAACCTCCAATCCATCCCGATTAGAGTCAAGAGGATAGGACCTGAGTCCCAGCATTGCTGTGAACTCACTGGTGATCTTGGGCAAGTTCCTCCCTTTCTCAGGCCTCAGTAGTTCCAGAGGCACAGCAGGTGAGCTGGGGGAGTGGTGTGGATGAGACAGGGCTCCTTGCCAGGACACTCCCATGTCTGCTCTTTCTCTTTGGCCCAGAACTGAATGCACTACAAGAAGAGCTTGCACCATTTGGTCTGGTCCTTCTCGGCTTTCCCTGCAACCAATTTGGAAAACAGGAACCAGGCGAGAACTCAGAGATCCTTCCCAGCCTCAAGTGAGTGCTCACTCAGCATCCTAAGAAAGCACCTCTCACATGGCCCATGTGTCTTGTATCAACCCCAATTCATGGTGAACATTTATCAGCCACCAAGAACCACTCTCCTCTTCTAGGATCCCCAGTGAAATGAGGGAATGGAAGGGAAGGGACAAAAGAGGGAAAAGGACAGACATGACTAGTTGTGATGTGCATCTGCGGGGAGCATTGAGGTGGGGGGATACTGAAAAGGGACCAGGCTGGAAAGGAAGACCGCGGACTCACATTATGCCTACACCCACTGCACATTCACTGGCTCCTGCTTCCCACTGCGGAATAAATCCAGACCCCCAACACCCCCTCCCCTGTTCTGTCCCTTCCTCTCATTTCTGAGCCCTGTGCCCACCTCCTTGGAACCCACCTAAGAACATTCCTCAACAGGTATGTCCGACCAGGTGGAGGCTTTGTCCCTAATTTCCAGCTCTTTGAGAAAGGGGATGTGAATGGAGAGAAAGAGCAGAAATTCTACACTTTCCTAAAGGTGAGTGAGCTCCCACCTGTGTTGGCTGGGACTGCAGCCCCTCTTGGCTCCAGTCCACACCATGAAGGCCATGCCACCTCCCCTGCTCCTGGGCTCTTAGGGAATTTCTTGGTATCTATTGTTCCAGCTAGAGGGCTCTGCAGACCCTGACTATTGGCCCATTTTACAGGAAAGGCCCAGAAGGAGGACCCAGAGTGAACATACTAAGGGTTTCACAATCTTCTAGAGCCACAGCTGGCACTGGCAGTCAGTCTTCTAACTCCCAAACTGGGGCTCTTTTCTCAGGGCCAGGCTGTTCTCCCACCCCAGGAAGGTCTAGGAAGGAAGAGGGTCGGGTGGCCTCAAGCAAGGTTGACACTCCTCTCATCCCTGCTCTAGAACTCCTGTCCTCCCACCTCGGAGCTCCTGGGTACATCTGACCGCCTCTTCTGGGAACCCATGAAGGTCCACGACATCCGCTGGAACTTTGAGAAGTTCCTGGTGGGGCCAGATGGTATACCTGTCATGCGCTGGCACCACCGGACCACGATCAGCAATGTCAAGATGGACATCCTGTCCTACATGAGGCGGCAGGCAGCCCTGGGGGTCAAGAGGAAGTAACTGAAGGCTGTCTCATCCCATGTCCACCATGTAGGGGAGGGACTTTGTTCAGGAAGGAATCCGTGTCTCCAACCACACCATCTACCCACCACAGACCCCTTTCCTATCACTCAAGGCCCCAGCCTGGCACAAATGGATGCATACAGTACTGTGTCTGTACTGCCAGGCATGTGAGTGTGGGTGCATGTGGGTGTTTATACACAGGCCTACAAGTGTGCGTGACTGTGTGTGTGTATGGGTGTACAGCCACATGTCTACCTATGTGTCTTTCTGGGAATGTGTACCATCTGTGTGCCTGCAGCTGTGTAATGCTGGAGAATAACAATGCTTTCTCTCCAGGTCTCCATTCCAATGATGATAGTTCACTTACACCTAAACCCAAAGGAAAACCCAGCTCGAGGTCCAATTGTTCTGCTCTAATCGATACCTCAACCTTGGGGCCAGCATCTCCCACTGCCTCCAAATATTAGTAACTACCACTGACGTCCCCAGAAGTTTCTGGGTCTACCACACTGCCCAATCCCCAACTCCTCCTTCCTGAAGGGCCCTCCCAAGGCTACATCCCCAGCCCACAGTTCTCCCTGATAGAGATCCACCTCCCTGAGATCAGCCAAGGCAGATGTGAGAGCAAGGGCCACGTACCCCATGTCAGGGGTGGCGTCTTCATGAGGGAGGGGCCCAAAGCCCTTGTGGGCGGACCTCCCCTGAGCCTGTCTGAGGGGCCAGCTCTTAGTGCATTCAGGCTAAGACCCCTGGGCAGGGATGCCACCCCTGCTGCTTCAGAGGATGTGCCCTCTCCCCTCACTGGTCCATTGGCATGAGACTCACCCCCTGTCTGCCCAGTAAAAGCTTTTCTGCAGCAGCTGAGCCTACTGTGTGTGGTGCGTCTTCAATGGTGGCTGCCCCCGCCTGGGTGGGGAGTGAGGAGGAGAAGGTGGGCCAGGGTAAAGTGGGGAGGATGAGAAAAGAACAAATACAACAACAAAAACTTTTTACAGTGGGTGCAAAGGTAACTGTGGTTTTCGCCATATGGCAAAATCCAAGGCTACCTCCCCACCCCACAATTCTCCGAGATCAGCCAAGGCAGAGTGCAAGGGCCACATAGCCCTGTCAGGGGTGGCATCTTCATGAGGGAGGCCCCCTCCGCCACAAAAAAGGGGCAAAAATCACAATTACTTTTGCAACAACCTAACAGCTGGGTGCAGTGGCGCACTCCTATAGCCCCAGCTACTTGGGAGGCTGATGTGGGATTTTGAGGCTATAGTGCGCCGTGACTGAGTCTGTGAATGGCCACTGCACTCCAACCTGGGCAACATAGTGAGACTGTCTCTTAAAAAAAAAAGAGAGAGAAATTAGAGAATGCTTTGCTTTGGGTCTCTGCTTTTGGCTCCTACCTTGGCCCACTCTGCTTCTGTCACTCAGCATTGGGAATTTATAAAACCAGTTCTGATCTACTCTCATTCCCTCCCACAGTTCTTCAAGTCAGTTAAGATGAGGTGTTCTGTTTGACAGATGAGGAAACTGAGGCTCACAGAAGGGCCGCGCCTTGCCCCAGGTCTCCTGATGAGTGAGGGGCAGGACTGGAATTTAAACCCAAGTCCCCTGATTCCTGGCCTAGGCTCCTTCGACTGCCCCTGGTTGCCCTACCCTCACGGAGGCCCTGATATGTCACCATTACTCAAGAGAAAGGAAGAAAGGGAAAGGAAGAAAAGGGGAACACAAGGAGGGACCCAGGAAAGCAGGGGGTTGATAGGGGAACATTAGTGCATAAATGAACATGAGTCAGAATGTTGATCTTCAACTTGGATTTATGTCCATGATTCGTGCAAACAGCTATCCAGGGATGGACAGCCACCCTAATCTGGGCTTCTGGCACCACAGGCCTCCAGCTGCAGGGTCCAGGGTCTGAACCTCAGGGCCTGGCAGCTTCAGGCTGGGGCCCCTCATCGGACCTGGCTGGCATGACCTTCTCCCATCTGCAATGGCTTCAGCAAGGCTACTGTGAGTGGAGGTGGAGAAGGCCCCAGAGCCAGAACATCCATCATTCTCTTCTGTTCCGGAAACAAACCCACACTTCCCACAGCTCCTCACAGAGGGGTAGGGGTGTGCGTGGGGCAGGTCCTGCTAGAGCTTGAAGCAAAAATGAAACACACACACAAATTGGTCATGGTATCAGAGGGCCTGAAACCATTTCCAGGAGATTTTGAAGGAAGGGGATCTTCACTGCACCCCACTCTTAGGATTGCTGCTCCTGGAGGCTTCTGCAACAGATGGCAGGTCAAAGCCGGACGAGGCCTCTCTCCACTCAGCAGCAGGGAAGTGAGTTTTTCCCAGTCACTCCCATCAGAGTACAAATGAAAGCCTTCTGGGTGGAGCCTCCCCAGTCTTGTAAACAGCTCGGTTCAGGGACTGGTGTACAAGCTGGCCACCCATCTCAGCCTCTCATCCAGCTGAGGCTCTGGCCACACCGTGCAAGTGGCTTCTAGTTTTTCGGCAATCTGAGGTCAGCTGGCTCTGCAAGATGAAGGTGGAGCCAAATGACACAATCTGGTCTCACTGAGGCCCCTCACGGTCATTTTTTGGAGACTCTAAATAAACAAAAATTTTGAGGACTTCATGATTATGTGGTAGAGTGAGTTTCAAAGTCTCTTATGGAATGCAATACGGGAACAGTGAAAATAACAGCTAGGGTTACTGGGTGCTACCAAGCGCCAGGGCTAAGTACCTTAGGTACGCTGGTCATGTAATCTTCCCCCAGCCCTATGAAGAAGGCAGGTTATTACCCCATTGTAGAAGAGGGAACTGGGACACTAAGAGGTTTTGAATGACTTGCTCATAGCTCCAGGTCCAGGAAGTAGTGGGGCTAGGATTTGAACCCAATCTGGCTCCAGACCCCGGAAGTGGAGCAGTTCTGGGGAGGGAGCCCCTCCTCTTAAACCAACCTCTACCACTCATCAAAGCAGCCTCTAAGGGGTTCCACTGAACTCGTAGGGCTCTTCAGGGAAAAACAGAAAATGACCGAGCAGTCCAATCCTTTCTTCCAAACACCAAATCCTCCAAATCACAACCCCTCCAAGGTATCCATCCCATGGCCTTTACTCACACACCTTCTGCAAAGGGACACTCGCTACCTCCCAGAGCTGGCTCCATTTCTGCACAACTGTGTCCCTTAGAAAGTTCCTCTTCATGCTGCGATGGACCTGACCTCCCTGTCATTCCCACCCACTAGTTATAATCGTGTTCCCAGAAGTCCCACAGGCGAGGCAGTGCCTTGTGTCCCATGAGAGCTCTGCAGGGAGCAATGGCAGTTGCTAAGGTCCCAGTCTTTTGACGAGTGGACACAACTCCAGGCCCTTCAGCCTTTCATGGTGGACACCATGGTCAGGGGAGCTTTTCAAACAGAAATATGGTCATACCACTCTGCTTTAAAAATGTCCAGTGACTACACATTATGCTGAGGATAAGACCCAGGCCTCCCACCAGGCTCTGCAGGCCTGCACGGTCAGGGCCTGGCTACATCCCGAACCCTGCATTGCCCCTCTCTTTCCCCACCTTGTTCTTGGCTCCAGCCACACTGGTCTTCCCTCTGATCCTCAAATCGGCTTCCCTACTTCCCCTCCTCCCACCAAGGCCTCTGCATTTGTCATGTTCTCTGCAAAAGCATGACACTCCTACCTCTCCACCTAACTAGTGCCACTCATTCTGAGAGTCTCAACTCAAATGCTGCCGCCTATGGGAAGCTCTCCTAAGCCCCCAGTCTAGGTCGGCTTCCTCTGCTATTTTCTCCCACAGAAACCTGCTCTTCTTCCTTTAGGGCACTCGAGTGCAGCCTGTCTGTGTGGTGTCTGTTTAGCCATTTCTGCCTCCCTCATTAGACATTATGCTGTATAAGGGCAAGGACCGTATCTGCTTCTGTTCTCTTGGCATCCATAGCACCTAGCACAATGCCTGGCATTTAGATAATGCACTAGAATGAATGGTTTCAGCTCCCCTCACTCTGTGGCTGCCATCGCTCTCCATTCAACACTGTTTTGAAAAGCTGGGCCTCTCCTCCACCAAGATTAGAAAGTAACAATATCACCCCAGACTTAGGCAATGCTGGCAGATGAGACGTTATCTCCCCCAGGGAGGACCAAGACTCAGGACTAGGGGCTCACCTGGTTCTGTAGGCCTGGCTGTGGGAGAGTCCATCATTTGGGAGCTCTGATTTGGATTTCGAACCCCTCCACAGGGTAGACGCCAGGTGTATTCCGGCTGCGACAAAACTGGTGCTTAATAATCAATAACCACACCCGAAAATTACAATAGCACCTACTGTGCCAGGACAATCCTAAATCTATATTAGTCAAGTATAAGTGAATCTTTATAACAACCCAGGCTGACACTCCCATTTCACAGGTAAGGAATCTGAGGCTCAGAGGGGATAACTTGCTGAAGGTCATCCAGCAAGGAGAATGGCTAAGCTTGGATTTGAATCCAGGTCTTTCTAAATCCAGAGCCAACCTCTTAAGCACTGTACTATACTCTGGTGTTTAAAGATGTGTACCAAGAATGTTCATATGGGAGAAGCTGAAAAGGAGGCCAGCCAGGAGGTTTCTGTAATGGTCCAGGGGAGAGCTGGGATACCTAAGGTGGGGCTGTGGCAGAGGACTGGGGAAAAGTAATAGCAGATCTTTGGAGGAAGAATGGTAAGAAGGGAAAAGAGGCCAGGTGTAGTGGTGCACGCCTGTAATCCTAGCACTTTGGGAGGCCGAGGCAGGTGGATCACCTGACGTCAGGAGTTCGAGACCAGCCTGGCCAACATGGAGAAACCCCGTCTCTACCAAAAATACAAAAAATTAGCCAGGCGTGGTGGTGCATGCCTGTAATCCCAGCTACTCGGGAGGCTAAGGCAGGAGAATAGCTTGAACCTGGGAGGCAGAAGTTGCAATGAGCTGAGATCACATCACTGCACTCCAGCATGGGCAAAGAAGAGTGAAACTCCATCTCGAAAAAAAAAAAAAAGAAAAGAAAAAGGGAAAAGAAAATAAAAAAAGAGACAGAGGAGGAAAGGAGGGGAGGGGAAGGGAGGGGAGGGAAGGGGAGGGGACAGGAGGAGACAGGAGGGGACAGGAGGGGAGAGGAGGGGAGATGAGGGGAAGGAGGGGAGTGGAGAGAAAAGGGAAGGAAAGAGAGAGAAACATGGTGAGGCTCTGGAACCTGGTTACATGCGGAAGTTATAAGAAAAAGCAAACCCAAACTCTGATGCCCCCGGCCTGGGGCCTGGAGGGAGTCCTCCTTCCTACCCTGCACTGTTACTCAGCCTTCTCTGTCCTACACCAGTGACCCTGAACAGCTGTGGGGCAGCCTGCGGGATTGTGGCCAGATCCCTGCCCCTGGGTAGCAGGCCAGAGCCAGGCCCTGGACACCCACCTGCCACCATGGTGCTGTTTAGTTCAGAAGGATGCAGCTTCTGACCCCCTCACTTAACCTTCCTCTCTGGAAGGTGTCTGGGGCAGCCTCTGTGTGTGCCCTGGAGCGAGGGAGGGACACAGACTCACCAGATGGAAGAGGCGGGAGTTGGGGAGTGGGGGCGGGTGCTCCATGGCCATGGGGGGAGGTGGGTAGCGGATCTGGGACCAGTCCTCAAAGCCATGGTGTGGCACCATGGCTGGCATGGGCGGGTAGGCGTAGGGGTAGGCCCCGCACAGATGTTCCGGGTGGGGCTCCACGTGGTAGCGCTCTCCCGAGGCCTGCAAGAAAGGCTCATGTCTGGCTTTGGCCTGCAACAAGCTGTACGGGACACCCCCCTTCATCACCGTCTCTCTAATTAGAACGTTAGCTCTCTGAAGGCCGGCAGGCGAGGTACCAAAGGCTGGTACGTGGTCATGAAAGGCTGCTACCTGGGTACAGAAATCTGGACACATGGGTATAGAAGGCTGGATATATGAGCATGGAAGGCTGCATGGGCATGGAAGGCTGGGTACATATGCATGGAAGGTTGTGACATGGGCACAGAAGGCTGGTACATGGGCACGGAAGGCTGGTACATGGGCACGGAAGGCTGGTACATGGGCGCAGAAGGCTGGTACATGGGCAGGGAAGGCTGGTACACAGACACAGATGTCTGGGTACATGGGCATGGAAGGCTGGGCACATGGGCATGGGAGGCTGGGCACATGGGCACGGAAGGCTCATACATGGAAGGCTTGTACATGGACACAGAAGGCTGGGCATGGGCACAAAAGGCTGGTACATGGCACGGAGGGCTGGTACATGGGCACAGAAAATTGGATACATGGGCATGGAAGGCTCATACATGGGCACAGAAGGTGGGTACATGGACACGGAAGGCTCATACACGGCCACAGAAGGCTAGTCACATGGGCACGGAAGGGTGCTACCTGGACACAGAATGTCAACAGTGATGACAGCTAACGCATCATAAGCACTATCTCTGTACCAATACCGCTCTAAGGCTCTTCCTGTATTACTCATCAGTTAGTTAGCAGAGAATGTCCCCACGCCCGAGCACACACTGTGCGTCCATCAGGTTAGTTCCCTGAGGAAGGTGAGATGATGTCAGTGCTGCCACCTCCCTCAGGCCTCCTCACCTTTGCTTTCCTCTTCTGCTGTCTGTTGGCTTCTCTTGCCTTCTCCTCATCTTTGAATGCTTTTAGCTGAGAGAAGGGAGAGAGAAAAGACTGTCGGCAAGGTGGTTTCTGGCCAGGCCTGGATCCAGGGCCTAACCAGTGGAGAGCACTGCCCGGCTGATGCTTCCTGCTGGGCCACCATGCATGGGCCAGGCCTGGGAAAGGGCCCTGAGGGCCGAGCGCAGCCCAGGCTGTTGCTGCAGGCCACCTGCTCGTCATAGTGGTCTGTGCACAGGTCAAGAGGGTTCGCGTGAACCTCGCTGCTTCTGTGCTAACATCTTTTAGTTCCATTCTGGGAGAGTAAAGCCCTAGAACTGACTGTGGAACGTCAGAGGTACAGGTATCTTAGAGTAAACCCCGTCATTGTACAAGGCAAGAGTTAGAGAGGGGAAGGGCCTTGCCGAGGTCAAATATGATTGCAGAGCTGGAGAGACGCAGTGAGTGTCCCGACATCCAGCCTCACCAGGGCCCTCCAATCCATACCCCCTCTCCCAATGAGGACAGGCCAGTCGCCCTTCCTGGGTCCAGTCACTCTCACCTGGGCGTTCGACAGGGTGACCTGGGCCTGCAGCTTCTCCACTTGCTTCTTCAGCTCTTCCTTCTCCTCATTCATGCGCTCACGATCACTGCGCTCTCTCTGGAAGTCCTCCTCGAAGATCTTCACCTGGTGTGGAGGGAGGATGAAGAGAGGGAGTGGGATGGTCCTGAGTGGAGATTTCTCCTCAGGCCCAGACTCCCATGCGTCCTACTGGGGTCACAGATGGCAGAGCTGGGGGTCGCCATGGAGAGTGGGACAGGTGCACCTCCAGCCCCCACCTTAACTTCAAACAGAGTAGTTCTGTGTCCCTCTATTTTACATTCTGGGCCCCAAGGTAGGACTTTATTTGAACAAAGGATATACGGCTTTAAAAGCAAGGTTGAAAGCCATCAACCAGTACAATCCTTTCACTCTGCTGAGAACCACAGGGGCACTGACCACAGAACCAGAGTTTGGTGGAGACCGGAGTTTGGGTCTGCTGGCTCTGAGGGTAGAGACCCTACAAACTCTGCTCGGGCTCCGGGGTGCCCCGGCAGAGGTAGGTTGGGTGGGGCCTGCCTCTGTCTCTTAGCCTGTAGTTTCACATGCTTAGTGCAGATCAGCTGAGACACTGGCTAGGTTCAAGGCGGTTTAGGAGGATCAAAAGCGTAGGATTAAATAGCACGGAGACAATGGGAGAGCCACAACCTTTTCATTTCCTTTCACCCCAATCCTTCTGTGTCCCTCAGGGCTAGTAAGTCTTTAATACCATTCTAGTACCTGCCAATCTCCTTTAAATAAAGGGGAAAAGAACTCCAGTTCAGAGTCTTCATCTGGCAAGAGTATCTGGCTAGAGTTTAATAACATTGTTTTTATTGTGTTTATCGCTTACAGTTACTTTCTACTTGTGACAAATAATAAATGTGTTTTTCCATTTACAGTAGTGATATACAGCTCCCTTTTAAATTCATTGATTTAGAATGTATTTTTTAAATACTAGGTAAATGATAGCATGTGTGGGGCACAGAGATGGCTAAATCATAAAGGTGGTAGAGGAATGACAAGCTAGGGCTATGGTGCTGGAAAGGATAAACCTAGAGCCAGACGGGGGCCCTGGCCAATGGCCAGAAAGTGGATTACTAATTACAAGTTCCACGCGATTCCAAGCCGTCTGGGCCCTCAGGAAAGCTCCAGCTCCCACTGAGCACCTCCCACCTGATTTCCTCCCGGAAGCCTCACCTGCTGTTTCAGCAACTCATTCTGCGTGACCAGCTCCTGTTTCCTTAGGAGGGCCCCTGCTCCTTCTGGGCTACCAAATGCTGTTGGTGGAGAGGATGGTGGGGTTTGGATGCTCAGTGCTTCCTCCAGGGCCTGGAATCAGGGAAAGAAAAGACAGGACCATCAGCAGGAACCCCTGGAAATCAGGGCCCTTTGGAGGGGTCATCCTCAGGGACCTCCTTCCTAATAATAATGATACTAATAATAGCCACCACCATTAATGGCACTGTGCAGAAGATCCAATGAAATACGTGTAGAATGCTAATCAATAGGGTAGCACTGGATCTTCTGCACAGTGCCATGAAGAAAAGTCTATGATCATCATCCTCATTTTACAGATGTGAAAACCGAGGCTTAGAGACCTGAAGGGACTTGTCCAAGGTCACACAGTTAGTAAGCAGCAGAGCACAGACTCAAGCTCCGCACATGCTCTTACCCAGCAGGCTAAACTGGTTGTCATGTAGAAGGGGAAATCGCCCCTTCCCTGAACAGGTGTGGCTCAATTCTTAGCATCCAGACCTAGAAGGAAGATTAAGTCCTCCGGGGGAAGCTTGAGTCTCCCCAACAGCTGGCCTGCCCTGAGATTCTTCAGCTTCAGCAACCCATTCCCATCCAAACCACCCCTTCCATCCCCAACACTTCTGTATGTAGAGAAGACTGGATTTAATTTCTACTTAGTTAATATTTTCCCTTTCTAACCCTGAAAGTGGGCTGAAATATCACCAGATAACATTTTGAAAATAAAAAAAAGTACTCTTAATCTATCAGGTTCACAAAATACTTTTCTTTATATAAACAGTGTGCTCACATCTCCTTAAAGGTTTCAGTTAACCGTGTTTCCCCTTTAACTCTGTTAACATGTTACTCAGAACTCTGGAACATGTCTCAAGACTGGTCACCCTGGACTTCAGCCCCAGGACAGCAGGGCTGCCCCACGCATGCCTTAGCATCGCCCATGGGCCTCCCTGGACCAACTTGGACTCAGGCTTCCACTTGGTCTCCTCAGCTCCCCTAGACATGCAAAGAAACTGCAGGACCGAGATTAAATTCAGGATGCTCCGAGGGGAAGTTATGGCTCCACTTTATCTTCCTACTCCACCCCACTTTTTAGATGAAAAGACTGAGGTCCAGGGACAGGGAGATGCCTGAGGTCATGAGCAAAGAAGGCCACATGCCCTGCATTACTTATCCACATGGTGTCTGTCCCCAGCTCTGCCAAGAAAACTTCCAAGGTCATCTTTATGATCAGCAGCACAGACAATTCTCTGCCTCTATTTAGAGCCCCAAGTCCCCCAGCTCAGGACAGATCGCTTTTCTTTCTCTGGAAACAGGTCAAGGGCCCCAGACTTGGCATAATCAGTGTTTACAAAACACCAAAACCAAAAAGAAAGGGTCTCCCCAGCAGGCCTAGGAATGCTCAACTCATGCCAGAGTCCACTGTGACCAGGGTCAGGAGGCAGAGGGAAAGAAAAACAATTAGCACGAAAGGAAAAGCTGAGCCATGAACTTAACTCCTCCAGGCCCTCAGAAAACGTTTCCTTTCAAAGCTCCCTCCTGTCAGCTTGCATCTTTGAAACCCTGCTGGAAGGTAGGCAGAGTCAGAGCCATTCCCACCAGTGCTCAGATGGCAAAACTGAACTGGAGAGGCTGGAGAGGCTAAGCTGGGACTAGACCACTCCGCTTGGCTCAGACCACGCGGTTTCTGGTTCTCCCAGCCTCCACCCTGGGGGCCCCGTCTCCCTGGATCCCACTGCACAAGGGCGGGCCCCTCAGCCCGTGCTCCTCCACTCCCTTCAGTGTTTGCTGAACACGTGCTCGATGGCAGGAGCTGTGCAAGGCACCCAGGGTGTACACCTTGGTGAAGGTGTGCACCTCCCACCGCCAGATGGGAAGACAGAATTAAATAAGTGATGATGAGCCATGAGACGGAGTGTCAGAGAAGTTGCTGGGACCTCAGGAGCACAGACCAGGGCAACCTGAATGAGGTTCAGGGAAGGCTTTGCTGAGCAAGTGAAGGTAAAGCGAACCCTGACAAGCAGGGTGGGCAGGTGAGGCATAAGAGGAAGAGTGTACCTCCAGAGGGATGGGTGACACAGGCTCATCCAAGGGCTGAGTCACTCTGAGTGTGGGAGGCAATGGCAGAGCAGGCGGGAAACAGGATGCCAGTTCACTGACTGGGGGTTACCCTTCCTGAGCTGAATGGTTGGGGGTGCCAGTGATGGGGTAGGCATTGCAGCTGGACTCAAGGGAGCCCTGCCCAGCCAAGGGACCCGGGCCAAGACACCCACCTTGTTGAGCCGCTGGATCTCCTTTTCCTGGTACTCACGCTGCCGGGTGAGCGGGCTCAGCTGATCCTGCAGGTACTTGACCTTTTGGCGCAGCTCCTTGGCCTCTGCTGTCAGCTGCTCCTTGTCGGTCTGCAGGGAACACAGGATTGGTAAGCTGGCTAGGGATGGCCTCTCCAGGAGGCCTCGGACTCCGTCCTGCCTGGCCCAGCTCCTACCTTCTCCCCTGGCCATCACTCCACAATGCTCACATGCAAGGCACCTGGGGTCGGTGCAGTAATGTCCATCTGGTCCTGCCCTCAATTATTGTGTGTCAATTTAAAATAATAATTTTAAAAAAGAAAAAGCAGCAGCTCAGTCGAGTAGAAGACCCTGGATTCTGACACCAGTTCATCCACTAAGCAGTTGAGACCCCCGGCACTGCCACAGCCCTCTCTTGTCTAAACTTACCTACCTGTCACAGGTACGGGGTTCCTAACGTGAGTCACACAGAGGCTCAGGAGGGCTGTGAGCCCCAAAACTGAAAGCAGAATTTTGTCTGTGTGTAATCTGCTAGAAAGAAAAGCCATAGTTCTGATCATATTCACATGGGGGTCTTCCGTGATCCACAGAAAGCGATAAACTACTGATAATCTCTAACAGACACTTCAGCTCGTATAGCCTTGGAGCCTAGAGGGGAGATGACACGCCCAGAGAGCACTGTGGCGTAAGGCAGAGCGTGCTCCTCCAGAAAGAAACGAAGTACTGAGGGGCTAAAAGAAAGATCACCACAGCTGAGGGAAGGCTTCCAGGAGGCGGTTCCATACCCTCTATGGAACCAGCAGGGCTTCGCCACAGCCAGCCAAGACTGGGATGGCCTTTAGACAGCATCAAGTCCCAGCCCTGTAATACGATGGAAAACAAATGTCCAGAGAGGGGAAGTGACAAACCCAAGGCCACATAGTGAGCTGGGGCTAGAGCCCAGGTTTCCTATTCCCTTGCACTCTCCCCTTCCATGTCAAAGGAGGTGTTTAAACGAGGGGATGGCAGCACAGTGCAGTGGAAAAACAAGGCACATCCCAAAACAAACTATATATTCCTATGTGTACATATATGCGAGAAAGGTCTAGAAACAGATGCACCAAAACGGTAACAGTGGTTCCCTCTGGGGAGGGCCTGGGATCGTGGCAGGGGGAGGTAGTCCAGGGAAACTTTCACTTTGTAGTGTGTGGACATTTCCTAACTGTGTATTCACAGCATGTGATTAGGAGACCAGTCGCAGGGGTTAGTTTTCACCCAGCCCTGTGTGACCTTTAGTCAGTGTGGACTGCAGAGGGCAGCCTTCGTCAGAACTCCGTGGGAATCGTTCTGGACTCCCCGTCAAGAGGCTCCCAGATGGGCATGGCCTTTACCAAAATGCGTACTTATCCACAGGGCCACACCTTGCCATGAAATGCCCTACCTTCCTTGCAGCTGATAGGGAAGAGCCCTCAGATTCCAGGGATTTCTCTCACCTATCACTGTTAACAAGGGAGAGAGGCCAAAGATCCAGGACGTCTGGCTGTGAGTCACCAGATGTGATTGTGCACTCATAAGGAAAGACAGAAGTGTTCTCCCTACCACACCTCCAAGGTAAGGGGGTGTCACAGACGCAGGCTGACTGCTCAAATAAGGCCCCTGGTGTCCCATGCTGATGGGAGGAACTCTGAAAGGCAATCCATGTTGAAAACGTCCATTTTGAAGCTAGGCAAAAGACCATGTCCAGTTCCCGTGAAGGGGAAAACATGGTGACATAAATAAAATCTCCCGAGAGTCTGGCAGTCAAGTGGCCTTTCCTCTTTAAGCTGCTCCAAGGTCCTGATGGGCCTTGGCTGGTCTCAGTCATACATATGACTGGGCAGATACTGCTACTTCAGGGGACCTGTTGTTTCCCCCCAAGAAAGAATCTGGTCCCACTTATGCCCACTCGCTGATCTCTGTAACTTCTTCTTCGTCGTACTTTTTTTCTGAGACAGGGTCTCATTCTGTTGCCCAGGCTAGAGTGCAGTGACGCAATCTCAGTTCACTGCAACCTCCACCTTCCGGGTTCAAGCGATTCGCGTGCCTCAGTCTCCCGAGTAGCTGGGACTATAGACATGTGCCACCACGCCCAGTTAATTTTTGTATTTTTATTAGAGGCGGGGTTTCACCATGTTGGCCAGGCTGGTCTCGAGCTCCTGACCTCAAGTGATCTGCCCACCTTGGCCTCCCAAAATGCTGGGATTACAGGCATGAGCCACCATGCCCGGCCATACATTTTTCTTTTAAAGAAACAGGGTTTCACTCTGTTGTCCAGTCTGGAGTGCAGCGGCACGATCGCAGCTCACTGCAGCTTCCAACTCCTGGGCTCAAGCAATCCTACCTTAGCCTGAGTAGCGAGGTCTACAGGTGCACGCTGCCACACCCAGCTAATTTTTAATTTTTGTAGAGACAAGGTGTGGCTGTGTCACCGAGGTTGGTCTCAAACTCCTGGCCTCAAGCAATCCTCCCACCTCGACATCCCAAAGTGCCAGGATCACAGGCACGAGCCACCCAACCTGGTCTTCTTTGCAATACTTAACACACTTTTACTTGATTTGCTTCTGTAATTAGTTGTCTGGCACCTCTTTCCCAGTGAGGGCAGGGTTGAGCTGTTCCTGTGGACTCTATCCCCAAGCATAATGCCTGAGACAGGCTCTGAGGACAAATGCCTGCACGAATGGATAAGTGAAGCTCTGTCTCATGTTGTAGCCCGTCCCTAGCATATCACCATCACTACGCTGAACACTCCGCAGCATCCCACCCCACCAATGCCACAGAGCAGGCCTGCTTGGATCTTTTTTTTTTTTTTGAGAAAGAATTTCACTGTTGTTGCCTAGGCTGGAGTGCGATGGTGCAATCTTGACTCACTGCAACCTCTGCCTCCCAGGTTCAAGCGATTCTCCTGCCTCAGCTACCTGAGTAGCTGGGATTGCAGGTGCCTGCCGCCACACCCAGCTAAGTTTTGTTTTTTTAGTAGAGACGGGGTTTCATCGTGTTGGCCACACTGATCTTGAACTCCTGACCTCAGGTAATCCATCTGCCTAGGCCTCCCCAAGTGCTGGGATTACAGGCGTTGAGTCATCGTGCCTGGCCGCCTGCTTGGATCTTTTATACAGTGTGCTTCCCTGTACAGTTCCCCAGTCCCACGATTTTAATGGAACAAAAAGTTCTGAATAAAAACAAGAAAATGTGCAAAGCTGCAGTTAATGCAACCTTCTCAATTTTCAGATGGGAAACTGCAGTGCAGGGAAGGAACGTGCCTGTGTTTTTGGTCACATAGCTCTTTGGCACTAGACCCCCAGGTCTCCTGACTCCTGCTCCTGGCTTGTTTGCTCCAGTGAACTCTCTGCTAATGTGGAGGGGAGCTGACTGTGCAGGGACCAACAGTCACACTTGCCTCCTCCATTTCAATCTTGGACTTGGCCAGGAGAAGCTTGCGGTCAAAGTCACGCTGCTTCTGCTCCCGCTCGGCCTCCAGGTCAGTCACCTGCTTCTGCAAATCAGCCAGCTTCTGACGCAGCTCAGTGATCTGGATTCAGAGGCAGAGAGAAGGAGTGTATAAGGCAAGGATGTAGAGCACTTCTAGGATGTGGGCAGGGCCTGGCTGCCCCTGGGCCCTCCAACACTGCCCCCACCTTCTCCTCTGGGCCATACTGGGGCTCAGCGTGGCCACTCCCCAAGGTTCAAAGCTGCTAAAGAGGCAGTGAGATGAAGACCAGGCATGCCCTGTGGGCGTGGCCAGGAACCCCACATTACCTTCTGCTCGTACTGCTGCTTCATGGACCGGAAATGCTGGTCCCACTGCTTGTTCACTTCCAGCAGCTGTGGGAAGAGACTGGAGTTAGCAGATGAGCAGAGAAGGAATAAGGAGAGCCAACTCCTGCCCCATGTACACCAGCATCCCAAGGTGCGCTCAGTGTATGTGAATAGTGGCTACAGACACTGTCTCTACCCCTCACCTCTCAAAAACTCAATGTTACTCAAAGTCATTTACCTTTATCCACTGCTGCATTTTACCTTGCCAGGAAAGCAAGATTAACACTAAGACATGGAAACGACATCATTCTGGTGAATAGTTGTGGAACACACACACACCTCTTTGGAGGGCAGTCTGGGGTTATGTACTGAAATTTCACATTTTCATCAACTTTAACCCAATAATTCCACTCTGAATAATTTAACCGATAGAAACACTTACACAAGTGTGCAAAAATATATACACAAGGCTAATCATCTCAGCAATATCTGTATTACAAAAAAATCCAGGGACCGGTCTAAGCACAGAAGATGGGTTAAGTAAATGATAGTATAAACAGACAAGGTGCAGTTGTTAAGAAAATAAGAAAAGAGGCGGCCAGGCGCAGTGGCTCATGCCTATAGTTCCAGCACTCTGGGAGGCCAAGGTGGGCCAATTGCTTGAGTTCAGGAGTTCAAGACCAGCCTGGAGAATATGGTAAAACCCCATCTCTACAAAAAATACAAAAATTAGCCAGGCATGGTGGCACGCATCTACAGTCCCAACTACTTGGGAGGCTGAGATGGGAGGATCACCTAAACTTAGGAGGCAGAGGTTGCAGTGAGCTGAGATCATGCCACTGCACTCCAGCCTGGGCAACCAAAGTGAGACCCTGTCTTAAAAAAAGAAAACAGAAAATAAGGCAGCTACCACACTTCCTCAGTTAGAAGATGACACTAATTATCCACCATACTCTTGATATAACAATGCCTCAGGGAAGAAAAACAAATCTACATCATCAACTAAATAAAACAAAAGGAGTATTGGCCCTGACCCTTAAGATATGTCATAAGGATCCACACCAATTTCAAAAACACTGCATATGATAAAAAATTACTAAGAATTGAAGGAATATAGTATATGTTATAGATATGAATAGACACTCTCAAAGGCAGTTAATTTTTTTTTGGAGGCAGGTCCAGGCTGGAGTGCAGTGGTATGATCATGGCTCACTGCAGCCTCCTGAGCTCAAGTGATCCTCCCACCTCAGCCCCCCGAGTAGCCGAGACTACAGGTGTGTACTACCACATCCAGCTAATTTATTTTTTTGTAGAGACAGGGTCTTGGTACGTTGCCCAGGCTGGTCTCAGACTTCTGGATGCAAGTAATCTTCCTGCATCAGCCTCCCAAAGTGCTGGGATTACAGGTGTGAGCCACCAGGCCTGACCCAGTTAATTTTATAAAAAAGAAAAGAAAAAATAATCTGTAAAGCAGTGTGTGTATGTACATATACATATACACACACGTATATGTGTAATTTTATTCTACTTTGAAAAAAACTGAGGGATATGCAACAAACTGTAATCAGTTGTGGTCTTCTCTAGGAGGTGGTGTTCTTGATCTTTTTGTAATGAGCATTGTATCACTTTTGAAATCAGAAAAAAAACACTTATCACAACACAAAAAGAAATCTAAAACTAACATGCACATCAAGAAGCTTTCAAATGTGCGGGAGGACGAGGACAGGCAGGCTCGGGGTTCTAGAGAAGCACCTAGGCAGTGTGGAAAGGGGCTAGATGGAACAGATAGAACAAGTGTCTACCAAAAAGGAGCTGTACTTCGACCTCAGGTCTGGAAAGACTGGACTAGACTAGGGGTGTGAGGAGGAGGAGGAGGAGGAACACGTGAGATCCATGGGAAAAGGCGGAATGGACTACAGCACAGGGACTCTGAGGCGTGGCTTCTCTCTTGGCAGCAGAGGGAAACTAAGAGCCTCTTATGAACCAGCTCCTGCACCTTAGTGGTACTGGGGGACATTTAAACTACCTAAAGACCTGGCCATCACCTTAATGGAGTTTAGGAATCCACTCAGTATTCTGTGGCAGGCTTCAGCTGCTGTCTGGTCCTTTTCACTCTTGCCTATGAAAATCCTTGAAATGGGAGTCTCAAAATATCTGCAAAGTAGCTACACCAATAGAGGTAGGTAGCCTTTTTTTTTTTTTTTTTTGAGACAGTGTCTTGTTCTGTTGCCCAGGCTGGCATGCCGTGGCGTGGTCTCGGCTCATTGCAACCTCGGTCTCCCGGGTTCAAGTAATTCTTCCTGCCTCAGCCTGGGTAGCTGGGATTAATAGGCATGTGTCACCACGCCCACTAATTTTTTGTATTTTTAGTAGGGACGGGGTTTTGCCATGTTGGCCAGGCTGGTTCCGAACCCCTGACCTCAGGTGATCTGCCTGCCTCAGCCTCCCAAAGTGCTGGAATTGCAGGCATGAGCCACTACACCCAGTCGAGGTAGCTTTTAACGTTAAAAATTTTGACAGTAAATTTATGGAGCCTCCAGACTAGTGGGAAGAGGCCTTAATTCCCTCCTTCCATGATGGGCCCTCCCTAAACCACCTCTCGAGGGTCCCTCCACTCCTCATCAGTGATGCTAAAACTTGCCTAACTTATCACAACCTCTTTCCACCATCCAAGGTCTACCATGGGAGCCTGCCTAAACTCTACCCCCAACAATGTTAGGCCATGCCCCACATGCCGCCTCCTCAGAGTGACCGCTGTAGGCAAACGGACTGATCGAGAGAGGGCAGTCCAGGGCAAGGAGGCAGACCTCATCCACGGGCAGGTGGGTCAGTGGTCACCATGCCAACTCCTCATGGTGACCTGGGACCTGCCAGAGCCAGGAGGCCAGGGCAAGCCTTTGTGCTGCTGGTCCTGGGAGGGAAGAGGGATCCTCCCATTACGGCCACCCCGGCCACCTACCTCACTGCGCTGCTGCTCCAGCATCTTCACCTTCTTCTCAGCTGCGCCCAAGGCCGCCACCTCTGGGACCTTACCTGCCGTCACACTAGCCTGGGGAGAAGCACAGAGAGGCCTTCACCAAAATCTCAATACAAATTATCTCACCCACTCAGTGCTCCTCTAAGGCCCCTCACCCCTGTGGCCCCAGTCCTCTGTCTCCTATCTCCCTACTCCTCCCACCCACCAGGACAGCACTAACCATCCCAGTCATGACTACGTCCCCTTCTAGAAGTCTACAAGGTGATGATTGCCCCTCCCCAACTCAGGGTGGCTGCCAGGCCCTCTCCCCTTCCCTTCTCCCCTCCCCACGGCCACTCTCCCTGCTTAGGTACAACCTCTAAGGTACTACCAGCCACTCTCCTCATCCCCTACACACATCGGCCAAAAAACTCTGTGGCCTGGAAGGTAAGACATTTGAGATATAGACACAGACAGATAAAGCTATATTCATTCTATAAAACATATATGTTTTATAAAACTTCCATAAAAGTTAAAGTTACATAAAATATTTATTTAAAAACATTTCTAGAAAGATGCTGAAATAAAGATCTGTGTAGTACACATAGATGTTTCCCAGCTCTGTCCTCTGTAAGGGGCTAAAGCAGAGACATCCAGCAGCACTGAGTACACCTAGTGCTCAGTTGGTTTCTAAATACCATTTTCTTTTTATTAAAAAGAAACAGGGCTGCTTTGAGGGGCTGGAGCAGATAAAATATAAGGTGGAGCAGATAAAACATAAGGTGGAGCAGATAAAATATAAGGTGAGTTTGGTGCATCTTATAGTGCCAGAAAGTAAGGAAGTGCTCACATGAATAATACTAATAACAATAATAATAAAAGGGCATGTCAAAAGGGCACAGGAGACAACCTGAAAAAAAACTTCTATGGCCAAAACGGGAACACTTTGAACAGCAAAATACATCACAATAGTATTGGATTATAAGTCACAGTATGAAATAAATATTCTTGAGTTCATACTGATAGAACAAAAAGCTGAATACATAAATAAATGGGGAGAAGGGACAGCTCTTCCTTACAAAAGAATTCCGATTAATAAGTGTAGGAAGAATGAATAAAATTACAAAATCACCATTCCATTACTACAGGAATAACTGCTGCAGGTGGAGATCCACCAATGGGCACTAAAATCAGTGAGTGAAAGTTTAAGGAAAAATAGAGTACTTGCATAGTCTCAAAAGTTGCTTCTCAAAAATAAACATTAATTAATTACAAAGGGAAAATTGGTCACTTGTTTGCAGAGAAACTTGAAAGGCAGCACTTGAGCAAGTGATGAAGGTTAACAGGAGTAAAACATTGACGTCATGTACCCCTGGTCTGCTGGATTGAGAAATGTTCTGCACATTCTGATGTAAATAGAACGCGACCTCCATGAGATTCTTGCCAAAACACATAACCTCAATCTCATCATGAGATCCAATCACTTGTGAGGCATCAATCTTGACAGCGAATAAGCCCAAACTGAAGAACATTCTACAGAGTAACTTGCCAGTACAACTCAAAAGTGTCAAGGTCATGAAAAGCAAGGAACAACTAGGAACTGTCACAGACTAGAGGAAACGAGAGAGATGAGATAACTGAATGCAATGTGAGATCCCAGACTCCAAGCCGGCACGCGACAGGACGTGAGTGCAAATCTGGTGAAATCTGAATAAAGTCTGTAGTTTACTAAGTAGTACATGCCGTTAATTCCTAGTTTTGATCATTCAACCAGGGTTCTATAAGATGTTGCCATTAGGAGAAGTAGAGGAAGGGGATAGGGGAACTCTCTGGACTATTTTTGCAACTCTTCTGTAAGTCTAGTTATATCAAAATAAAAAGGTTTAAAGGTTAAAAAAAATAGCAAGTGCTGGAGTGAAACAGCAGACAAGGCCAGTAGTCCAAAGGGTGTGTGTCGACTCTATCTCCAAGTCCCTCTGTGATGGACACCAAGACCCTTGTCTTCTCTGGGCTTCAATACAATGAGAAGCTCAAATAGAAGTTTCTGACATTGTCCTGAACTTCTGACATTGTCCGCCATCATCCTGGAGTCAGACTCTCTCTATTCTCAGCGTTCTCTTTCCCTCCACACTGCACCCCCTAGAGGCTTCGGGGAGGGCTGGGGGCAGAGCTTGCCCCCTACAGGCTCAGGCCTGTAAGCACACCATAGCACCAAGGAACAAGGTGAGGGGGAGCCCTCCACGGAAGGTCACCCCCTTTGAGAAAGGGGACAGACAGGCCTGCCCACTTGAAATCTGCGGCATCTTGGATGGGAGCTATGCTTGGCAAAAAGGTCAACAAGTTACTGGGGAAGGAGGAAGCGGGTGGACTCCAGGTTCTAGGGTGGAGCACCCTGAACCTCCACGAGGGAGAGAGGAGTCCACGTGGAGTCAGCAGAGCTGGCTGCTGGCACCAAATCTCCCCTAAAGAGCAACAGCTAATGTTCACTGTTTATGACACTAAACCTACTTTACAAGCATTGCATCACTGAATCCTCACAACCATCCCTTGAGGCGGGTGTTACTATCTTCATTTTACAGAGGAAACTGAGGCCTAGGAGTCTTATATGACCTATGCAAGGCTGCAGTGCTGGTAAAAGGTGGAGCTAGTATTCTACCTGCATGCAATTCCAAGGCACACTTGTTGCTCCTCTGTAACACACGCCTCTTATGGGACAGGAGACCCTGGGGCAGAAGGGCAAGTTGCTCCCACTCTCAGATAGGGCAGGAAGAGCATCTGGCTCGGGGCTTTCAAGGAAGATGAGTGGAGATTAAAGGGCACAGGAAAAGTAGAGACCTGCCCAGGGAATTCCACACCTGAGGCAGCTCAGAGAACCTAGGGCAGAACAACTGAGTCCACAAGTCCCTTCCACGAGATGGCAGACAAGGCAGGATCTGATTTGGGGAATAAAGGGAAGAAAAGAGGATCTCCATGGGCTGGGATTCAGAAGACCAGGGAAGAGCAGACTTTCGCCATTTATCAGCATGTTTCTCTGGCCGTACCCTACATCTGTCTGACAGCAGGTCACACAGAAATCCTGATTATATGATGTTACATGACCTCCCCAAACCTACGGCCATCGCTACAGAATGGAATAATAGTCCCAGCCTTGCCTACTCTATATGTAGAGATGAGGCCCAAGTAAGATAATAGATTTGCAAGTCCTGGATAAACTCTACATTGCCACACAGTAGTAAGAAATTAAGCCATTACGGTAATTACTACTATTGCATAGGTGTAGGGTGGGTTAAAGACATTGAGCCCTACTGTTCATCTATTAAACCCCATTAAAGGGTGAAATTAAAACATGTTGGTAAAGAGTTGGGACTCAGCTCTGCAGCAAGGGGAATGGTAACAACTGGGCAAGGGGCGCAGAGTCTGCTCCTGCTTCGGACCTGGATGTGGCCAGTGCTGGGACTAGAGGAGGATGGGGGAGCGGGCCAGCCCTGCAGCATCACCAGACCACACCAAAACTGGCCAACACCCTCCCCTGTCCACTTTAGAGATTCCAGAGACACAATCCCTGGAGCTTAGCAGAATCCAAGGGAGCTTGCTCAACCGAACAACCTAATTCTGCCAGGAATATCAAAGATGTTAAACTGACTTTTGGGAACCACTCTCTAAGACAGACCTTGACAAACTGGAATGTGTTTAGGGAATGCATCCAGACTGAACAAATGACTCAACACCACCTTCTATGAGCAATGGCTGAAGGAACTGGAGTTATTTAGCCAGGAGAAGAGAAGGTATGAGGCCCACAGAGCCACAGTGACTACCAGCAACCTCTAAGAATGGAGGTCAGGCCAAGTAAAGAAAAAACCATGTAACAGCTACAACCTTCTACCAGTGGCACTGGCTGCAGGAGGAAGTAGGCTCACTGTCACTGGAGGTGGTAAGCAGAGGCTGAGCACCAGCAACCAAGGATGCTACAGAAGGAATTTCTGACCACATACCTGCTGCTGTCCAGCCACCGCCTTCTTGCCTGCCCCTTCCATCTTCGGTGAGCCTGGCTGCCCAGACGCACCCTCTTTGTTGCCATTGCTCATCAATAACTTCTTGAGCTCCAAATTTTCCTCCCTGGGATGGAGGTAAACAGAGAAGTTACAATGCTGGCCCTGAGTTAAGAAACCTACAGGGTTCCTTAATGCTCACTGTCGTATGAGTTGCAGCTGAGCCCCAGGGAGTACTGCAGGATCCTGAAACCTGCCCTCAGGGAAAACCAAAAAGGGCATCTTCAGCCACCTTGCTCTCAATCTGTGGGCTTCCCTGGAGGCCTCTGACTGTCAATGGCAGGGTTTCCCCAGCTGTGGAATTTCTATGCACACAAGACCTTCAGGATAAATTAAATAACCCTGGATCACATTCTAGTGAGAAAGTGACGCCCTTTCCAATTATCTTCACATTTCCTGTGTAGACCATGGAGACAGTGCGAACTTGGTGCTAACAGACCCTGGGCACTTCTCTAGATACTCGCCAGTCTCCCTTGTTAATACAGAAGTGCAGGCTGCAGGCTCAGAGCCTTCAATGTGCAATGATACTTAGCCTGAATTTATTAACATCCTTTCATTTTCCTTGTGTTTAGAGTTATCTTCTATTTATCATAGGTAATGCTGTTTTCCACTTACTCTAAAGTTTTCTTTATAATTTTAAGTAAAAATATGAATCAAATTAAAGTAAAATTCTAAGTAACTAATAAGGCAGGTGATAGAGGATATTGTAAAATTAGTGATTTCAGTCAGGTCTGACTAAAATGTTTCTTTCTTTCTTTTTTTTCGGATAGGGTCTCATTCTGTCTCCCAGGCTGGAGTACAGTGGCCAATCTCAGCTCACCACAGCCTCCACTGCTCCTACTCAAGTAATCCTCCCACCTCAGCCACTCCCCACCACCCCCAACCACACCACCCCCCCCCCACCCTCTTGAGTAGCTAGGACTACAGGCACACCACCATACCTGGCTAATTTTTTTGCTACTTTTTGTTGGGGCTGAGGGAGGGGTGGTGATGCATTTCACCAGGCTGGTCTCAAACTCATGGACTTTTCAAAGCAATCCTCCCACCTTAGCCTCCCAAAGTACTGGGATTACAGGTGTGAGCCACCGTGCCTGGTCACCATTTCTTTATGTTCTATTTGCCAGCTGAGTTTCCACTTGAAAAGCCAGTAAGTAAAGTGACTTTCCCAAAGTCATACAGCAAAGACTTGCATTCTTGCCTTCTAATCCGTGAGTCTTTTCCCCAGCTTCGGTTTTTGAATCCATGGATGGGGTCAGTAGGGCTATAAAAACCCCAAAACTGCATCCTTGGCCATCCAAAAGCAAATAAATTACACACAGATTCAAAATAACCAATGGCTCAGTAGTTACACATTACTTCTGTGGCCATACTTAAGAAGTTTATATTCCTTCTCTTTCTGTTGATTCTAATAAGAAAAAGAGGAGGAGGAAAAAACAGTGGCAAGTCTTGTCTATAACACAGGCCTTTCCTATATGTGCCTGAGCCCAACTGGTACCCAACAGATGACTCATCCCCCAAATTGTCCAGGGCCACAGTGCAGGCAGGAATTGTGGCCACTCAGAGGATGGAGAGCAAGGAGGCCCAACTTCTTGTTGTAAGACTCCAATCAAGTCCCTGCCTCTCCCTGGGCCTCAGTTTCCCCTCTGCACAGTGAGGTGTCTGGCCTGCATGATCTCCAAGGGCTTGTCAAGCTCTGACAGTCAAGATCAGTGTTTCCCAAGGCGTGATCCTGGGCCTACCTCTGTCATAATCACAGAGACTCCTGATGAAATGCAGGCTCCTAGGTCTTGCCTAAGACCTGTCAATTCAGAATCTTGCAAAGGAAGGAAGGGAAGGCATATAAACTTGTAATGCTTTTCCCTGACCCTCAACCCTCAGTTAAGTCTAAGCCCGCTAGTCCAGAGGCGGACCTCTGATGTTCTCAGGAAGACAGAGCAGGTCAGGATGGTGACCAGCAGGAGGCAGCAAAGTCCTGAGTCCTCTGGCACAGCCAGTTCACCGGTAACAGGGGAGAGAGGCAAGTGTTGGAGGAGGGAGGAAGTGCAATCTATGCTGCTCTTCTTCTGAAGCTCTCAAATCATTCTACATACCTCCCAAGGTGGCAAAAGGGTCAGAGAGAAAATACCAAAGGAGCCAAGGAGAAGGATCCAGAGAGACAACCTCCAAACAGGCCTCTGGGCACAGGGCCCCGGAGCCACGGTACTCAACCCAGAAATTAGTGCTGCACACCAACCCCTCCTCCTGCAGCCCCCACTCCTCACCCCTTCTCTGAGGGGCCTGAACTTACCGCAGCCTCTCGGCAGCCTGATCCCGCTGTTCCAGGCCCTTGTCCAACTTGGCCTTCAGAGCCTCGTTCTCCTTCCGAAGCTGCTCACACAGGGTCTGCCGGCAGGGGAACAGGCAGGGTGAGGGGAAGGAGGGGACACGTCCCAGGTGCAGGCGGAACTAGAGGACAGGGACGGGCTGCAGCCACTCCAGTGCCCAGCTCCTTATCCCCTTTGCCTGGCCTCACCCAATCCCTGTCTAAGGAGCTAAGCCACTTGGCCACCCACGTGTTCTCTCCCCTGGGAGCCAACTACAGAGAAGCCTGACCAAGAATCAGCGGTGGGGCCTTCTGCTTCTCCAAGACAGATAGCTCCATCCCTTCTCCTTCGTCCCTGCTCCCACTGCCGAGACCCCTGTTCCCCACCAGCCTCCCCTGGCTGACTTCTACTCTTCCTTTGAAGTCTTAGTTTAAATCCGTCTCCTCAGAGAAGTCCTCCCTGACTCCCCCATCCAGCTACATTAGGCCAACTCTGTTATCCTTGCTCACAGCCCCCTGCTTTTATGCTTCTCAGCACCTGTGACAGATACAGCTAAAGAACTGTTTGTGCCGCTATTTTCTTAATATCTACCCCCCTTACTCCCAATGAATTCCTGAGCTCCTGGAGGGCTGGGACCCCTAACCATTCTCTTGTTCACGGTCAGATCCCCAGCCCCCAGCTCAAAGTCTGTGGAAGGAACAACGTGACTGAACAGCCGAATGGACAAATGAACAGGCGAGTTGTGGGGGGCCTGGAAGACACATCAGTTTGCAGGTGTGAGAGGTACCCAGTGTTGCCAAGGGGAAAGTCAGAAGACGGGGCATTCAGTCAGGACCTCACTATGCCCTCACGCCCTCACAATGTGGCTGTAACACTTGGTT
Source organism: Chlorocebus sabaeus (assembly GCF_047675955.1). Taxonomy (NCBI): domain Eukaryota; kingdom Metazoa; phylum Chordata; class Mammalia; order Primates; family Cercopithecidae; genus Chlorocebus; species Chlorocebus sabaeus. The sequence goes on along the minus strand of NC_132926.1, from coordinate 31,106,237 downwards.
CCCTCCTCTACAAAAGAAAGACAACTGTTTCTGTTTTTTTTTTTTTGAGACAGAGTCTTGCTCTGTTGCCCAGGCTGGACTGCAGTAGCATGATCTCAGCTCACTGCAACCTCCACCTCCCGGGTTCAAGAGATTCTCCTGCCTCAGCCTCCTGAGTAGCTGGGACTACAGGCGTGTGCCACCACGCCTGGCTAATTTTTGTATTTTTAGTAGAGACGGGTTTCACCATGTTGGCCAGGCTGGTATCAAACTCCTGACCTCAAGTGATCCTGCCTCAGTCTCCCAAAGTGCTGGGATTACAGGCGTGAGCCACCACACCCAGCCCAGGGACAACTGTTTCTTCTCTGCCTCCTCTATAGGGCTGCTGAGAGGGACAGATGAGACAGTGAGAGTGGAAGTGTCCATGAACCATCAGCCACTTGCTTATGTGTGGGGACTCATGTTGGAAGCTCTGTGAACTGGGGATGGAAGAGGGGTCACCAGACTCAGGACCTCACAGGCTGCAGGGAAGGAAAGGTGCTGACTAGCAACGCTAACATGCACAGAATTGTTCAACCTTTCCACAAATCCTCACTGAGCACCTGAACTGTGCCAGGTACATGGCTGGGTGCTTCTTCATATACTACCTCACTGGTGCCTCATGACTTCCCCAAAGCTAAGTAACTCATCTCTATGTTAAAGGTGGGGAAACCAGGTAAAAATTATACAGTCTAACAGGTGCACAGCTGCTAAGACTCATCACTGGGAGTAAAACTCCATCTGGCAGACCCTACACTGGTGTCTCTTTCCCCTGTGATGAAAGATCAGAGAAGGGAGAGAGATGGTGCCCAAAGAAGGGGACAGTCTTTGAGCTGGGCCAGCACCAGGGCCATTCACTAAACAGACATCTGCTGCCTTTCATCTCCCAGGCCCGTTGCAGGTAGACGCAATCATGTGACTAGTTCTGGCCAACAAAAAAGGTGCGGAAGGGACAAGCATCACTCTTGGGTTGTCCTATGCACAATTCCCCAGTCTCTTCTTCCTGGTAGCAGGGGCTGATGTGGATGCCTCGTTCTCTAAAGGACACTGGAAGGTGGGGCCCCTTTCTCCCTGGGACTCTGAGGAACTGTGTAGAGCAGAAACAAACCCCTGCCACACGGAATAGGAGCGAAAACTTTTGTTGTGTAATCCAGGGAGATTTCAGAGTTGTTTCATTTCTGACTCACACAGGAGACTCTTGTGTCCTTGTGGAGGACACAGCCTTAAACTGGAGGTGGTTGGACAATGAGGGAGATGAGGCTCAGAAAACAGAAAACTGGCTGGGCCTGGTGGCTCACACCAGTAATCCCAGCACTTTGGGAGGCTGAGGCAGGAGGATCACTTGAGTCCAGGAGTTCAATACCAGCCTGGGCAACATGGCAAAACCCTGTCTCTACTAAAAATACCAAAAAATTGGCCAGGCATAATGGCGTATGCATGTAGTATCAGCTATTCAGGGAACTGAGGTGGGAGGACTGAGCCCAGGAGATCAAGGCTGCAGTGAGCTGTGGTCGCACCACTGCACTCTAGCCTGGGTGGCAGAGCAAGACCCTGTCCCCCACCACCCCTCAAAGAAAAAAGAAATTGAAAAATTATTGTTGAGTCCATTCAATGCCTAGCAGAGAGCCTTATGCTATACCTGACCTTGAACACGTTTAGTGAACCAAGAAACAAATCAGTGAATGAATGAGGAGGAACTGGATTAATATACCTCCACCCAGGCAGTAAAAATACCCGAGATGCCATGTCTCTGGGTGAGGCCTCCAGGGAACAGAATGGCCTGCTCCTGGTCCCTAAGGGAAGGCCAGGACAAGGCCTCACTTACTGTTCTACCCTTGCAGTCTTGTGAGGGCTGTTTCCTTGGAGTCTCTGGGTCAATGCCCTGGGTGCAAACCGGCCAATGCATAGAATCATCAGAGGTCATAAAGATCATCACCTTCCATCCAAGGCGCTACAAGAGCTAACCTCTGAGTTCATTTGATCATTTATTCTTTTGTTCATTCATTCATTCACCAAATGTGTATGAAGTAGCAGGAACTGGGATGCAACAGTGAATATAATAGACATGGTGCCTGCCCCCCTCGAGCTTACCTTCTAGCAGAGAGTATAAGAAAAAAAAAGAGTATAAGAAAAAATTTATTAAATAAAATTATTATAAACTATGATAAGAGCTAAGAAGGAAATAAATAGGGAGGGGCCTGAAATAAAGAATAACAGAGGTTGGCAGGACCCCTTTTAGGGGACCTGGGATCTATCCCCATGTCAAAGCTGAAAAGTGGATGCACAAAGTGCTCTCACCCCAGACACCTTCCCACCCTGCCCACAGCCCAGGCACTGTGCCAGGCTCACCTTGCCAGGGTTTGGCCTGGATACCTTGAAGCCTCACTGACATCTTAAAGGGGTTCCTTTCTCTCAGCCTGGCCCTCCAGGCCTCTGCCTCTCGTTCAGCCTCACCTCCCAAAACACCCCTCCCCTCCAGGTAGGATAAGCGTCCTGCGTGCTCCTCTGCCCCCACACTTCTCCTCACACTGCGTCTCCAACCTGGTTGCCCTTCCTGCTTTTGGCAACCCAAGGTCACACAAGGGGGACTCCCCCTTCTGCCATCAGCGGGGCACTTGAGTGCCTGCTGACAGGAATGAGACCATAGACCAGGGGTAGACCATAGACCATAGACCAGAGGGCCTGCAGGGAGTAAGGAGGCTTCAAGTCACGGCTCTGTCACTAAGGTGGCGGGCGCTCAGATCACAAGCAGTCCCTCAGAAGTCTCTGTTTTGCCATCTTTAGAATGGTCACCAATTATAACTGAACACTTTCTTGCTGCCAAAGCCTGCAAGGCTAAGACCCTCCGCCCAGTGTGGATGCCCGTCATGAACTCCGAATGGGGACCTCTCTTCCAGCATGGACTAGGTTCTGGACCACACTGGGGGCATCCTGTACATGGCCTCATTTAATGCAGCAATCTAACCATGGAGGCACTCCTAGCTCATGTTACTGATAGGAACATTGGGGGACAGAGAGGATGAGTGACTTGTCCAAGGTCATGCAGCAATAAAGGGTCATACTGGAACCAAGGACCATATAACTCCGAGGTCTGGCCTGGCCTAGCAAGGAAATCTGGCCATTCCCCACAGCCCAGGGAAGCTTTTAAAAGGAAGTCAATAGGGGAGTCAGGTTGGGATGGTGGTCAAGAGTATGGGCTTTGGAATGCAAGAGATCGAGATTCCAATCCCAACTTCACCATTTATCAGCTAGGTGACCTTGGGCAAAAAAAAGGCAGCTTCCCCACCTGTGAAGTGGTGATAATGAGGGTGCCTACCCTGGGGGGAAAGGGGCATAACAAAAGGAGTTGACCTTTATTCCCTCCCTTCCCATCCCTCCACCCTGCACATGAGAAAGAAAGGCAGGACTGCTGGGGGTATCCCCAACCATGACACTCACATTGCCCATCCCATATTTCCCCATTTCCTTCCTCTTCCTCATCCCTCCCCACAACTTCCTTATCCTGTTCATCACCCTGAACAAAAAGCCCAAAGTCTGCCCACAACACAGTCTTCAGAAGTCCCCACAGTACCCGTGGATTCCCAGGAGCGGGAAGGCGGGAAGAGTTCGGGGGGGAAGCACGCCTGCCTGTCTCGGGCCGCCCTCCCCGTGTGCCTCACCTGCAGGATGGAGGTACGCTGCTCATTCTTGTGCACCTTGGATGCCAGTCGGTTGAACTCCAGGGCCATGCGGCCCAGGTGGGTGAAGAGCTGGCCGTGGTCCGGCTCCTCGGCACACACACTCAGCGTGGTCTCCAGGCGCTGCAGGTGCAGCATCAGGTTGCCGTCCTCATGAGGCAGGGGGCCCAGCACCTGGAGAGGGAAAGGGCACATGGCCCACTCTTCACCAAGGCCTGAGTAGGCGCCGCCAGTCCATTCTCCCTCTGCTTCCTCATTTCTCATGACTCAGTTTCCCCCTGTGACCCCAGGTCAGCCCAGGGAAATTCTCCAGTTATGCAGGTTCCCTGTCTGGGGCTGACTCACAGGGCAGGACCCAGGACCCACAGGCCACTGGTGGCTCCACAGCAGCGGGGCCACCATCCTCCCACACACTGGGCCTTGCAGAGTGCCTGACAGTAAGTCACTTGTCTGCCGGACCTCAGCATCCTCATCTACCAAATGTCCGCACAATCCTACGCTCCCTTCAACCTCACAGGGTTCTTAGGACGATGAAGTAACTGACCCCTGGGAGCAGCAAGCCCAGAGAATGGACATCACTGTACAGTCAGCCCTCCATATCCATGGGTTCTGCATCCATGGATTCAACCAACCACAGATCAAAAACATTGTAAAAAAACAAACAGGCCGGGCGTGGTGGCTCACGCCTGTAATCCCACCACTTTGGGAGGCTGAGGTGGGCAGATCACAAGGTCAGGAGATCAAGATGGCCTGAGTGGTGAAACCCTGTCTCTACTAAAAATAAAAAAATTAGCTGGGCATGGTGGCACGTGCCTGTAATCCCAGCTACTCGGGAGGCTGAGGAAGGAGAATTGTTTGAACCAGGGAGTCGGAGGTTGCAGTGAGCAGAGATCGCACCACAGTACTCCAGCCTGGGCAACAGAGTAAGACTCTGTCTCAAAACAAAACAAAACAAAACAAACAAACAACAAAAAAAAAAACTGTATTGAACATGTACAGAATTTTTTTCTTGTCATTATTCCCTAAACAAGATAGTATAACAAAATTTAGCATTTACATTGTATTAGATATCATAAGTAACCTAGAGATGATTTAAAGTATACAGGAGGATGTGCATACGTTATAGGGAACTACTACACCATTTTACATAAGGGACTTGAGCATCCATGGATTTTGGTATCCTCAGGGAGTTCTGGAACCACTCTCCCATGGATACCAAGGGACATCTGCATATACATCCTGCAACCTCCGCCTCCTGGGTTCAAGCGATTCTCCTGCCTCAGCCTCCTGAGAAGCTGAGATCACAGGTGTGCACCACTACTTTTGTATTTTTAGTAGAGATGGGGTTTCACCGCAACGGCCAGGCTGGTCTTGAACTCCTGACCTCAGGTGATCCACCCACCTCAGCCTCGCAAAGTACTGAGATTACAGGCATAAGCCACCATGCCTGGCCTACATGCGTGTCTTCTGGGGAATGGTCCAAGCATTCATCAGCTTCTGAGGACCGAAGACTCAAAACAGTTTAAGAACCACAGCTTCAGATATTTCAGAAAATCCCAACTAGTACAGTATATAAGAAATAAAGCACACCATGGGCAAGATAGTCGATTCTCTCTCTAGTCTATCTGGAATACTCCTACTAAAGACAATTGCCTTTGTTACGCCAATTCCATACCCAAGGACCTACAGTATTACCCTACCGCAGACGGCACTGGGCCCAGCTCCCGATGGGCATCTAAGGCCCTACAGCCGCAGGTCCCATCTGCAGCAGCATCCTGTTGGGCTCCCCACTTTACCCTGCCTGAACCCACACACACCAGGTCCGGTGCCTCTGCAGGCTTCACCCCAAGTGTCCTCTCTGCCTCTGCAAGTTCTGCTCATCCTTCCCACCCTGCCCATGGCTCAGCTCCTCCAGCAGCCTCCCAGAAACAGTTATGTGAATCACAGGACATCAGAGCTACAGGGAGCCTCAGAAATCAGACTGGGAAACCAAGCTACGGGGAGGAGGAACTTGCCCAAAGTCGCCCAGTAAGTCAGAGGCAGAGGTATAATGAGAACTGAGGTTTCCTGACTCGCTATCCAGTGCTCTGCTGCACTGACCTCCCATTTATCTGAACTCTGGAGGAATGGCAATGACTATAACCACAACTTCAGGCATTCCCTGAACACCTGTGTAACGGCGTCAGTGCCACATTCTAACAAGAGAAAATGCTGCTGTTTCAACTCTGCATCCATTCCCCCACTGCCTCTTTCCACAAAGGAGCTGAGGTGGCAGATGCTGCTCTATTTAAGGCTCATGCAATGCTTCCCATGCCAGCGACTTCTCCAGACTACAAGCTTCAGAGCATGGGGGGGGGCTGTGTTGTTGTCTTGGCTCAGTGGCTCAGCAAAGACAGGGCACACCGTAGAGCTAATGAGGAACTTACTAAGTGAGTTAAAGTTATCGGTCCAAAGTCAGAGTGAAACACTTTCTGAGCAGGGGATCCTGCCTCCATGGCCAGCATCTCAGAGCCCTCAGGGACAGAACAGGACAAGGGGACAGAAGGTTCCAGCAGACAGAACATAAAGAGCCTTTCTAATACTCAGAGCTGCCTGAGGCAGTGGTGAACCTCTCAACACTGAAGACATGCTAGTTAGCTAGACAACCACCTGAGGGGGCCTTGCACCGGGCACTGACAGGTACACTGGGCAACCAGTGAACACAAGCACATTTGTCAGCCAAACCTTTGTGAAGGGAGGCAGTAGGGATCAACATATCAGTGAAGGGCTAGAGCACTTGCTTGCATAACAACAATTAAAGAAAAAAACTTGGCCGGGCGTGGTGGCTCAAGCCTGTAATCCCAGCACTTTGGGAGGCCAAGACGGGTGGATCACGAGGTCAGGAGATCAAGACCATCCTGGCTAACATGGTGAAACTCTGTCTCAATTAAAAAAATACAAAAAATTAGCTGGGCGTGGTGGCGGGCGCCTGTAGTCCCAGCTACTCGGGAGGCTGAGCCAGGAGAATGGCATGAACCCGGGAGGCAGAGCTTCCAGTGAGCTGAGATCACGCCACTGCACTCCAGCCTGGGCAACAGAGGGAGACTCCTTCTCAAAAAAAAAAAAAAAAAAAAAAAAAAAAAGAAAGAAAAAACTTAAAAGTGGGAAGGAAGGGAGAAGGGAGAAGGTAGGAATTTAGGACGTTTAAAGAATCTTCCAGACTTTTCACAATGGTTCTTCAATAAGTCTGTCATTTTAAGAGAGAACAGAAGGGATATAGTTAGGATAAAAGCAGCCAGCATTGTAAGCTGTGGAAAGAGGATGCTGGGCAGACGCTCCAGAGCTGTACGAGAAAGAGAGAGAGAGAGAGGGTGTGTGTGTGTGTGCATGCATGCGTGTAAGTGGAAAGTTGAACCTCCTACCTGTGTGCTCCAAGAGTCTGCACAAAGGGTAAATCACCTGTCTTACAGGGCCCCGGGCCTTCCTGACCCTTCTTTCTACCCCAGGGTTGGAAGCCCACAGACCCAAAGGGCTGAGTCATAGTGTAAGGAGGTGCCTGGCCCCTGGCAGAAGGCAACAGGGCTGGCGAAGAGCCCAGGCTTTCACAACGGTCGGGTGCCTGTGTGCCCCAAGTCGGGGAAGTCACTAGCCCAGGAATTTGCATATGTGAGCGAGAAGCACCCTCTGCTCCTGCCCCTTGTGCATCCCCAAGTGACTCCAGGGTACCCAAGAGATCTGAACAGGTTCTGTGCCTATCACATGGTAGCAAGTGACAAGACAGAAAGGGGGCAGCAGGTCAAGGCCGGGGGCCTGCCCATCCACTCACCGTTTCATTGGCATGGCTGCTGCTCTCTGGTGGAGAACTCTGCTCCTCAGGAGTGACCACTTCAAATTCAGAGGAGGTGCCCTGTGCAGAAAGGAAGTCAGGTGCTGCCCGAGAGAAAAACAGCTCAGCCCTCCTCTGCGGCCCTGCGGCTGAGAGCAGCAAAGGGGACAGAATCTCTTCCCACTTTGAGTTCACAGGGACCGTTACATATCATCTCACATGAGATCACAAAGCAGGATTCTCGACAAGCCTGTCATAGCCCTCTACGTAATGTGAGGTCATATTCCCTCGACGGCCAATCCTCTTCTGTAGAAGGGAGATGTGGGACTAGCTGACCTTGAGCCAGCAGCACTGTAGGATTGCATTTTTTAAGGCCGTGTACTTTTTAAATGCTTTCATGAGCTCTATTATTTCTCAGAGTGACCCATGGAGTGGCTCAGAAGGTTATATCCTCTTTGGAAAGATGAGGATACAGTTGGTTAATGCAAAAGCAGGGACCGAACCCAAGACTGCAGATCCAGCATTCCTGCCACGGCCCCAGAGTTGTCTCTTAGGCCCAGATGTCTCTGATCGGTTTCCCAGAACACAGATGGCAGCTGTTACTGCCACCACCAAGCACGGTCCTGTGCTAGCCTTCCCAACCCCGTCCTGGAGATCCCAGAGGAGTGAACTAATCTGAGAAAAGTCCCAGAGATGATTCAACAAATTTGGAGACTCTTTCAGGATTCAACCAAATCCAGGGTGGCCAAGGAATCCCAGATTTTTTCACATCTTTCCGTCATTCCAAGTAGAATTACTGGTCATTCAACCAACCAAGATGCCAATGGCCCACCTGAACCAGCCATTAGCTCTGGGATCCGGGATTTCCATATCCCCCTTAAAACTGGTCTGCAGCCTCCCTTCATCCCAGAAAGGGGCAGGATAGATGAGAGGAGTCAGTGCTCAGCTTCCAGCTGACCCTCATGGCCACCAAGAACTCACCTCTGGCTCTTGGCCCTGCCCTAGAAAGTCTCTCTCCTCCATCTACATTTTCCCATTACCCATGCAACCTCAAAACAGGTCCTTCTTTCCCTGCACCTGATCTGTAGGATAAGGATGCTGAACTATACAATCCCTTGTAGGATACCAAGCAAAACTTCTCCAGCCAGATCTGTAGATGGTTTCTTTCTTTCTTTCTTTTTTTATCAGAGGGTCTTACTCTGTCACCGAGGCTGGAGTGGTGGCATCAACATGGCTCACTGCAGCTTTGACTTCCTGGGCTCAAGTGACCCTTCTGCCTCAGTCAGCCTCCCAAGTAGCTGGAACCACAGGCACATACCACCACACTCGACTACTTTTTTTTCTTAGAGAGATGGAGTCTCTCTATCCTGCCCAGGTTGGTCTCAAACTCCTGGGTTCAAGCAATCCTCCTGCCTCAGCCTCCCCAAATCCTGGGATTATAGGCATAAGCCACTGTGCCCAGCCTGTAGAAGATAGTTTCTGAGCCCTCTTTGAGAATGTGAGCTCCATGTCACATCTGTCTGTTTTCCTAGCACTGTGCACACTCAGTGATACTTAACAGTATACAACTTAGTGAGAAGAATTCCTTGTACATATCAGGGTCTTCCTGGTAAGTTTTAACTATGACCTTCATTTCAAAATGGGGAGGCTGAGGCCCCAGAGGGCTTGCGATGGACTTGCCCAATATCACCCAGTGAGTCAGAACAGTTTCTTGACCTCGACCCTCTTTCTTTATGTTCTTGTATCTGTCAGTAGGACCTTGAGGTCCATCCAGACAACCTCCACCCATGACTCCAAATAAAACTTACACTGGATGGAGGCTTCTGGACTGGTGCTGGCTTGTCACTGGGGCATGCAGGGGCTGTGGGAGGTGCTGTGACATTTGAGTCCTTTCCTGGAAAATGAAGAGAGCACAGATGAACTGATTGGGAAGGGGAAAAGCCCAGGTACCACCCTCACAAGGACAGCCCTTGACAAAAGAGTTCTCAGACAGGATTCCCCACTTGAGTCTGGGAAAATGGGAGGTGGTCTCATCAGGGCCAGGTAGTCTGGGAAAATGGCCTGCAATGGAGTGACAGAGCAGAGCCTCAGCAGAGAGACCATGCTCCCTGGGCTTACTGGGAAAATCCCAAGTTGGCTGCTGCTCCTTGCTGCCCCAGACAGGCCTCAATGATAAAGACAATGATTTACAATTTAAAAAGTCTTTATGCATCTATTATCCCAGCCATTCTCATAAAAGCCCCATGTGCCCATTTTCAAGGTCAGGACACTGAGGCTTGGGAAGGTCATCAACTTGCCCACAGCCAGATGGCCAGTAACTGCAAACTCAGGACTGAGCCTTGGCCCTCCCTCCCTGACTTCCTGCGGTTCTTGCTTCAGGGAGCTCCTTGAAGGTAGCTTCACTTCTCACTCTGGGAGTGGACCTGGCACCAATCAGGAACTCAGGAACACTGCCGAATAGACAAGCAGAGGCTGGAAATGCCCACTGACTGAAGCACAGTGGACTCTGAGACCATCAGTTTCCTCCATTTGTCTATTCAGCAAATGCAACCACCAGCCAATAGAAGGCTGTCACATTGGCCTGGGCCAGACACCATGCAGTAGAGCTGCAGCAAGAGGCATCTGAGTCCAGCTGGGGTGGGGATCATTTCCATCCTGGTCCCAGACCTTGCCCTGGACTTGGAGACATGCCAGAGTAATGCACACTCTGTATGCATGGTAATGCCTCTACCATACGTGGGACTTCAAACCTGAGTCACAGTCACCCTTTCCTTTAACAGGCAGCACACGTAACCTTACATCTGAAATACGCTGCAGCAGGCTAACAGGCAAGTCCAGCTTCTTCCCTGGGTCTCAGCTTCCCTAATTGTAAAATGGCAGCGCAGGGCACGGCCAGGGAGCTTTCAACTCATATGCCAGCTCCAAGTGACAGGGAGTAACTGCTTAGAGCGCTATGCCTGGCACATAGTAGCTGCTCATTAAATATTTGTTCACTAAATATGTTGATAAAGCCCCCAGGCCACAGGTCTGCAATGCAGTCAACTGTTGTGATCTATTACTCATGTCTGCTGGGGCCTCAGGAGTGCTGAGTCACTGGCTATTTTTAACAAGATTGTTTTGAAGTCCCTTCCAAATCTGACCTTTTGGGGGTATGTGGCAGCCAAACACGAATGGAAGGGTAGCCTGTGACCTAAGGATAAACCAGGGGATGTGGGTTTTGGCATAAGAAGGGAGTTCACTGTGAAGGATTTGGGCAGTTTAGTTTCAGGGAGAGTCAGAGGTACCCAGACTCCTCTTATACCTGTGAGCTCAGCCAGGGGGTCGAAGGAGCCCAAGGAGGGAGAAGGTGGTGGGAGCAGCTCATTGTCCTTCACTAGCTCCTCTGCCTTCTGCCGGAGCCTGGTCGCTTCCATCTGGGACTCTTCCAAAAGCTCCCCTAGAGGTATTGGGGAAGAGGAAGCAAAAGCATTTACTCAGTTCACTGTGCTGCTTCTCCCTGTCCCAGGCCCCTAACCCTCCCACCATTGCTCTGTGGGCCAAATGGGACAAACTCCAAGCTGGCCCACCACAAGAAACAGGCTAGAGCAAGGAAGAGGGCCCAGCAATCGGGGGACCCAGGAGCGGAAGGAATCTATGAGAAACTCCTCGGCCCCACCCCTCCACCGGCATTCTCTTTCTGCCCCACTCCCTTCACACCCAGCCAGGGGCCCCCCACCCTACCACCATAGCAGCCCGGGCTACCCACAGCCTGAGCCTCCAGGGCAAAGGGCTGCCTGCAGGGTGGAGACCTTGGATAATTCCAACCAGCCCTCTAGGCCTCCATTTGCCTTCTCCTACAAGCAGAGATGGGGAAACTTGACTCCTCCCTCCCCAGTTGGCTATCCCAAGCAAGGATCTGCAAGCAAGAAGAAAGCATTTTAAAAATCAGGGAGCTGTGCTCCCCTCTAAAACCTGAGACTAGAAAAGGGAGCAGCAAGGCAAAGGAAGAGTTTCAGGAGTGCGGAAGAAAGAGCCCCCTCTGGATGGGAAAATCAATGAAAGCCTTGCCTGGAGGAGAAGGGGATACAGCAACTGCGTGCTGATGCACAGGGGCTATCGGTCATGTGGAGGGAGGTGGGGTTGTTCTAAAGTGGGGACGGCTTGAGCAAGAGCCAGGAGAAGAGAACTGGGGGATCTACCACCTCCTTGCTTCAAGCCAAACTCTGTTCCCTGCTCCAACACCTGGGAATACGTGCCCCAGTTGCCCTGGTGATGCCGGATCTCCCCATCTCTCGTGCCCCAGAAAGAGGAGGCCATTCTAGTTCCATGGCCACAAACTGGGCCTTCCAGCCCCCTCTCCCTTAGCCCACACCTCCCTCTTGGACCTGAGTCCTGTCATCCTGGTTTCAGGGTGCTGAGGAATCGGGGTTGGGAATACTGTCACCATGCTACATGGTGCATAGAGACAGCTGTAAGGCAGGAGCCAGTGCTCGGCCAGGAGGGATGGGGATGACCTGGGCAGAGGCATATGCCAGCTTCATTCTCCGCTGCTGGTAGACGGACTGGCATCACACTCTGCAGGGAGGGGCGCTCGCAGGGAGGGGACAGGGTCTGCTTTACCTAACATCTTTATCCCTTGCATTTTTTCCTTCAGCCGGGAATTCTCCTTCACTAGGCGCTCAAAAGCTGTGGATGCCTCTCCTGAGGGCACGCTGCCCCCAGGGTCGTAGATCCGGTACGGTCCTCTCCCTTCCATGAGGGTAGCTCAGCCCCTGCTGTGGTGCCCGCCTGGCTGTAAGGACAACAGCAGCATATCAGCAGGCTGGCCAGGCCATGGGGGCATCCTTTGCAGAGAAGCTCTACTGTGTCAATGCCCCAGAAGGCAGTCCCCCGCTTTAGGCTGGTCTGACCATATTACAGCAAAGCAGGACAGTCACCTCCTTTTATCTGGACACTTTGCCTCTATTAATACAACCTTAGAATGGCATTAGTTTCTCTTAGCAGCCTCAATGCATTGTTGACTTGTTTGGAACAGGAGTCCAAATAAACAGTAGAGTGCAATGTGGGATATAAGAAAGAACCTGGACTTGGGGGGAAAAAAAACCAAATCTGAGTTCATGTCCTGTCTGTGAGGTCCAGAAGAACAGGAATCCCATATGTTTTACCCATCATTGCATCCTCAGAGCCTACCACAGTATTAGCTATGAATTTTGCCCAATAAACACTTACTCAATTAAAGGCCTAGCCATTAATTTACTACGGGATTGTGGGCAGTCCCTTCCCCTCTCTGAGGGAGGGAAATGAAAGTCTTAAGTTAATTCAGTAATCTTTAAAGTGAAATGCTTGTACCCTAAGGGATAAGCAAGTCAACCCAGTCCAAAGTTCCATTTATATGTGTACCATCTTCTTTAAAAAAAGAAAAGAAAAAAACACCCTGACTAATATTTAATACACCGTCACCCTCCTCCGTGAGTCTCATATCATGTATGGTCTGTCCCTTGCAGTTCTAAGGAACAGAGAATTTTTCATCAAACCACTGTCTATTTGAGCACCAAGGTTTTTTTAGTAATCTGTTCAGTTTCATCTGCTTTATGTCATTGAAACCAGTTGGAAAGGTGATTTTAGAATCCTAGCTCCGTGACTTAGCAGAGCAGCTCTCTGTCCATCCACTCATCCATTCAACAATTACTTATTGAGCATCGACTCCGTGCTAGGCACCAGTCTGGGTGCTGAGGAATTACCAGCAAACAAAACAGACAAAACTCCTTCGTGGAGTTTATAGTCTAGTGGTGAAAGCAGAGGAGGGTGGTGGGGAACACATTATTTCAGGAGATCAAAAAGTTTATGGACAAAAATTTGGCAGGGAAGGGTGAGGCAAGGAATTTCATGTTAAATGGAGCTGGCACGAAAGGCCCCATGGAGAAGGAGCTATTTTAGCAAAGACCTGAAAGGGGTGAGGGAACTAGCCATGAAGGTATCTGAAGGAAGAACACTCTTGGCAGAGAGAACAGTAAGGGCAGAGGCCCTAAGGCTGAAATACCGAGCCGGCCTCCAGCCCTCCAAACAGCTCTCCAGTATGAAAGGGCCCCCAAGGCCTCCACTGGGGACCTCAGAAGGGCTTGGGGGCTCAGCATCTTCCTCCCAAGGTCACCACCCCCAAGACAAAAACTGTTTCATCAGGAATCCTCAAAGACCCTCCCAAGTCCACACCATGCTCCGCGGGTTTTTGGTGCTGCCAGGCGACTAAGACCGTACCACCCCGCTCCCGGAATGGAAATGAAAGATCAGAGTGAGAAAGGATTAACGGCAACACCACCATCCTTGAATCATCTCCTTGCCAGGCACTGCATTAAATGCTTCAGATATACAGTCTTGGTGGAGTTGCACAGTAACTCTAACATGCATACTAATCTATCTGCATTTTACAAGGAAGAAACTGAGGTTCAGAGAGGTTAAGTAACTCAGCCACGATGACCCGGCCAGCAATAAGAGCCAAGATGCAAAGTCAGCTCTGCCTGCTGTGACTCTAACCCCCACCACACTCACACAGCCAGGACACAGAGCCAGAGGGGCAGACAGGGAGTTCAAGCCTGTTTGTAGGGCAGCACCACGCTATCGGGTCACCTCTGGGCAGTTTCCCTTGCCCTGCAGCATGAGAACCAATAAGGACTTTTCCAAGAGCATCCATAGGATGGATTGGGCCAGACCAGAAAGAAAAACGAAGTTCTGATAAGCAGGACCCCTGCTCCCAAAGACTGACAGACACAAGATAAATACACCATGTAGGAGGCACCCACACCCTGCTGAGCCCGAGAGGCAAAGGACGGCTACCCACACGCCCATCACAAGTCATCACCCGGCTTAGGGGCGACTTGTTTTTAACCTGAAAGGTCAATGTTCTACAGCAAAGCACAAAGCGCAGATGTTTCCACTGAACTAAGAAACAGTGTGGGGGCAGCACTTAGCACTGTAACTGGCACATAGTCAAGTACTCAGAAATGTTGACAGATGTTGGGGGTCCTTCCCCTCTGCTCGCCTCTGTCCTCACGAGCCTTGCCACCCAGTACAGCATGTGTCTGACTGGTGCAGGCATTGGCCATCCGGCTGGGAACTTCCTGAGGCAGGAGCATACTCTGCACATTTTTATATCCTGTCGGGAGCACAGGAGGGTGGGCCTTCCTTGAGAACTGCTTGGAGTTCAAGAAGAGTGAAACAGAGGACTAGAAGGGGCCTGGAGCCACCTTGCATGAAAAGGACAGCAGTGTCCTAGTTCCTGTCCACCACTATGCGTGCACCCCACATGGAACTCACAGTCAACACCACAAGAAGGCGTGGGGAATGTCTTACTCAATGTCTGCCTTGTCCTGTAGATTAGAGGCTGCATCAGGACAGAGAGCAAGTCCATTCTGTGTGCCAGGGTATCTTCAGAGTGGCCCAGAGTAGGGCCTCGGCAAACCTTGAATTCAGAGAAGTCAGACTGAAGGGAACGAGCCCTTGACCCTGACCCCGCCTCCTGCAAGGCCATGTCCAGCATCCCAGAGAGAGTCTACCCCTGACCCACTGACCAGATGCACTTGGACACCCAGACACTTCTAGAATCGGGGCTGGGCCAGCCATGCTCCCTCAGAGAGGCCCAGATGTAAGGTCAAGGGACAAAGCAGGAGGCAGGATGTGGGAACTGAAACCCACCCCATGTCCTCCGAAACACACAACACTCAGTTTCTCTTGGCGCTGGGGAGTCAACAAGGAAAGGGGTTCATGAGAAGCAAAAAGGGGGCAGACAGAGCTATGCTCCCCTACTTTAGCCTCAGGGGGCAGAGCTTGGGGAGAAAGAAAGGCAGCGGGCAGAGGACACGCAGGAGAAATATCCTATTGTGGGAAAACCCTCTCAGGAGACCAGAGGAGCCGCCCCCGGAGGGCCTGGACTTCTGGAGGAAAGAAAGACAAAGAGGGAAACAGGGAATTTCCAGGTCCTGCTGACTTCATGCCCAGATGGTCAGTGGCAGCCCCTGGATGACCACTGGGCAGACAGGAACTCTCCCTCTGATCAGTGAGGTTTTTATAACTTCTAGAGAGAGGACTCATTCTCAGGATGACACAGCTGGAGGGGACTCTCCAAGGGCAATGAGGCGAATCCTGCATTATCAGGTGGAGAGAAATGCGCCCAGAAACACTCAGTGGATGAGGGGCTGCATGAGAACATGACAACGGCACGTGCTCCCCTCTGCTGTCCTCAAACCATGAGTGTGTTTTCAAAGGCGAAAAGGAACCACTGACCACTCCCCTCCATACAGCAGTATCTGGAGTTCAGAGCCCAGGAGTCCTTGGGCATGAGCTCATCTGATTCTCACTCATGGCACAGGCAGTGCAGCAAGGCAAGGCCCTGAGCAGGGAAGGCCAAGGTCACAAAGGAGTCAGGATGGAGCTGGGACCAGAAGATCCCTGCTCTCCCTCCAGGGTGCCCACAGCCCATCCTCCATTTCCCTTCCTGCCCAGCAATCCAATGACACACCACAGGCCCCCGCCACATCTTCTCGCGGAGTCTCTATCCACCTGGCCTGGTTCCACAAACTACAAATCAGCAGGTGCTCCACCAGCAGTGGGACTCCAGCCCCCCTTGCCCAAACCAGAAACAGCTGGTGGTATAGAAGCAGCCAGCGCAGACTTTCTTCCAAAACAAGACCTCAGCCAGGGGGGCCTCCACAGCCCGCCCCAGAGGGGCCCTGGGGCTGCCCACCGGAACCAGAAAGGCCCAGTTTGGGGGCAGAAAGGGGCCCAGACAGACTGCAGGTCAGGCAACGACCACAGAGCGTGAAGATGGAAGTGATGCTGCTGAAACCGAAGGAGCCAGCCACTAGCAGGCAAGCACTTGTGGGTGGCAGGGAGGCAGTAGTCTCCAGGGCTCAAGTCTCAGCCCTACCCCAGGAAGAGAGGGGTGTGATAGAGACTACATTCAGAATTAAATTTACATTCCAGCTTTTGCACGGAAATGCTTTGGTCTGTCAGATTATCTTGCCATTAGCCATGTTCTGGTGGCTGCGTAGTGGGGTGGCCCCAGACCCCCCAAATGATATTCACTTGCATAGCCACTAACATTTGCAAAATACTTCATCGTGTCCCAAGCATTGTTTTTCCATCTGATTATCACAAGAGCCCTGGGAAGAAGGCAGGGCTGATACCTGCATGATGGACAAGGAAACTGAAGTCCAGCTTGGGGACTTAATCAGCCCAATTGAATGCCTCTGGTCACTGGCAGCATCCTGGGGCCAGCTATCCCTGCAACCCTGGAGCAGGCGATGCCCTCCCTGGCCCAGAGGGAGAAGTGTAAGCAAATCTCTGGTACAGGGAGGTGGAAGGTCATGCAGGCCAACATCTACCTCCCCAGCAGAGGCAAAGGCTGCCAGGGATGCTGGCAGGTGGGCTGGCAGAGGGGGCATAGGGAAGGGGTCTCCAGGAAAGACAGCACAGAACAGAATGTCAGAGAGGTCTGTCCTCGTGTCTACTCGGCTGTGTATGGAACCAGGGGCTCCTTCCCTCACATGCAAGGGGAGGAGCATGGGCCACAGAGAACCCGGGTGATGGCTAAAGCTGGCCTCAGGATCAAGAAGACCCAAGCCTCAGGAGCTAGCAGCAAGCTGCAGAAAGAGAGGGAGCCAGCACCATGGAAACAACGCTGCCTTGGAGGCAGGAAGAAAGGTCCACACAGGGAACGTGCTCGAGGCCAACCTTGCAAACACGAGGCCTGAGAGGGGCCCTCACCTGTACTAGCCTCAGCTCCGTACACCCTGTGGGCTGTGAGACCCTGGACCAGCCACTCACCTTTCCTGAGCCTCAGTTGCCTCATCTGTAAAACAGGAGTAATAATAGAACCTACCTGATAGAAGATCAAAGAAATCAAAGGAAACAATGTGTATAGTTGGAAGGGAATTCTCACTTTCTACTTTATGCAATACTCCCTGATTATCTGATTTAACAAGAAACACATCCTTGTTTTATAATAAGATTTCCAAAATAATAAGCATATACAGTAACTAGCTCAGTACTTGGCACACAGCAGATGCTTAACAAAAGGCTGAGGCAACCCCACAACCGTGCCCAGCTGATCTAAGGGCCAAGGCTTTTCCCATACGTTCCCTCCTTTAACAGGGGATTTTAGGCTCTTCGGTCAGCTCAGTAAGCTAGGTTCTGGCCTCCACTTATTCTCTAGTGATCTCAAATCACCATTTAACTGTGGTTCAGCAGGGTGCCTGGGCACACCACAGCTAGTGAAGATGTAGCTATAAGATGCCCTTGAACCACGATGCCACACTCACCAACGACTGGGAATCTGAGCCTCATTTCCTCTGTTGTAAACGGGAATATCCGGCAATTCCACCCAAGGATGAAAGGAAGTGAGACGCCATGATATCACACTGCACACATAGACAAAAAACTGTCCACATATTTGTGTTATGATGACCTCCAGTCCTCCCCCACCAATTTCCAGGCTGGGGAGACTGCAGCCTCAGGAGCGTCCATCAAAGGCCAGGTTGGAATTTTCGGGCAGTGAAACCACTCTGTTCAATACTGTAATGGTGGACACCTGCCATTCCACATTTGCCCAAACCCACAGAACATGCACCACCAAGAGGGAACCGGGATGTAAACCATGGACTCCAGGTGACAGTGGTGTCTATGTAGATTCATCAGCTGTAACAAATCTACCACTCTGGTAGAGGATATTGATAATGGGGGAAGCTATGCATGTTGGGGGTGGGGGGGGCGCAGTATATGGAAAATCTCTGTACTTTCTTCTCAATTTTGCTGTGAACCAAAACTGCTCTATAAAAAATAAGGTCTTTAATTTAAAAGAGAAAAGGACCAGGCTGTGCTCTCCTGATGGCTGTCAGGTTCACACATCAGTGAGGACACAGCACCTACTTGAGATAGTGTGTATTCAAGGACTCCATCCTGGCATCCTCACCAATAAGGAGCCCAGACTTAACTCCTCTGTCCTTGCAATCAACAGAGCAATAATGAGGCTGCAGGCACAGAGTCTCATATAAACAGCTGGGGCTCCAGAACTGTGGGATCTAGCCAAGGTACACTAGGGGAAACATCTTAACCCTCACTAGGCCTCAGTTACCTAAAAAGAGGAAGCTGCAAAAATAGTAATAACATGGGGGGTTGCACTGGACAATCTTTAAGGCCCCTTCTAATTCTAACATTTCAGAATCTGAAATTTATTAGCACTACTTTCTTTAACCTTCTAACCTTAAGATGGCTCCAATCCCCAGCTCCAATCCCTTCTAAGGCCCAGGTGGATTTCCCTAACCCATCAGTCCTCCCATAAGAGCTTTCATGGGTGCTGTCCCCTCCCCAAGTGCAGTCAGAGACCCTCAGCTGACATCCACAGCCCTGTGCCAGGTCCTCCCCTCCTGCCTAACTTGTACCAGGCTCCGGCCAAGCCTGCTCTGTGTTTCTCAACATGGCACATATCTTCCCATGTCCTTCATCCTCCCCTCCCCTGAGTCACCCACAAAGGAGGCCCCACTGTCTCCACTCAGCCTCCGAGGCCCAGGTTACACACCACCTGCTGAACACCTGAGCCAGAATTCACACTGCAAAAGAGGACTGGAGAGCACCTAACTAAGCCAGAGAGAGGGTGACATTCATTAGGTGCTACCCTATGCCAGGTGCTGGGCTGCACCATTATGCACATGACCTCATTTTCTTCTTGCCACACAGAGATGGAAATTATCATCCACACTTTCCAGCAAGGAAACCAATAGACGCAGTACATGGATGAGGAAGCAGACTCAGAGAAGTTAAGTCATTTGCCTGAGAATACACAGCTGGTTAGTGGTAGAACAAATAATGCAGCCTCAATCTGTCAGATTCCAAAACCGGTGCCCTTTCCACTGCTCTGCACTGCCTGGAGAGGCGGCAGGCTGACGCTCAGAGGTAGGAAACCAGACCTGCTTTCCAGTTCTCTAGAACATGCCCCAAGTTCTTAGCCCCTGCCTTTATATGTCTCTAGCTTTATATGCAACCAGGTGGCAATCTGCCCCTCATCACCTGCAGTCAACAGAGTTTAGAATCTCAGACTGGAAGGGAGCTCAGAGGACATTCCATCCTGTGCTTACCCAGTCCTCTGAGGAGCCCAGGGACTCCAGCTGGCCAACTTCAGCAATCCAGATCTCACCAACTTCCTCCCCAAAACAATTCCTGGGGCAGCCAGCACTGGCTATAGTTAGGCTGCTCCCAGTTCTGTTTCTACTGGCCCTTCTCTCCCCTCTGTGGTCCCCTGGAATAAGGAACAAGATGCCCATCTTCAGCAGGACAGCCCTGAAGACATTTGGAACCTGCAGCCTTCCTTTGAGGTTGATCAGCCCTTTCCCCTGTACTGTTCCACATAGGGGCTGCTAGCCCCCCACCAACCCTCTACCCCACACTATCTCTAGCTGGTTCTAGCACTGGACCCAACACTCCAGGCATGGCTTACCTGACCAAATGCACAGTGACTTTCACCTCCACCCTTTTAGGTAGTATATTCCTACTGAGGTAGCCTGAGTATACATTTGCTTTTCTTACAGCTGAGTCACCCACTGAAGAATGTCCTTTCTCAATGACAACAACCTGCATGTATGCCTAACTGGTGAGAACAAAGTTCTCGTGTAGCAACGTGTGCTTGAGGGCTGGGTGCGGTGGTTCATGCCTGTAATCCCACACTTTGGGAGGCTGAGGCGGGCGGATCACCTGAGGTCAGGAGTTCGAGACCAGCCTGGTCAATGTGGCAAAACCCAGTCTCTACTAAAAATACAAAAATTAGCCAGGTGTGGTGGCACACTCCTGTAGTCCCACCTACTGGGGAGGCTGAGGTAGAAGAATTGCTTGAACTCGGGAGGCGGAGATTGCAGTAAGCCGAGATCATGCCACAGCACTCCAGCCTGGAAGACAGAGTGAGACTCCATCTCAAAAAAAAAAAAAAAAAAAAAAAGTGTGCTTGAGGAGGTGTGACTTACCTAACAGGGCAGAAGTCTGATTGATTCAGTAATGCCTTATGTAGGAATCTAGAGATCTTTGCATCAGTACACCCAGAAGCTGGACAAAAATGTGCACTGCCACATGCTTTGTAATAGACAGTTTTGCTATTCTTGAATGTCCATCAAGAAGGGACTGGTTAAACATACTACCATTCATTTCATGGAATACTATACAGCCATCAAAAAGAATGGGGTAGATCGCTTGGCAATGATACAGGAAAATGCCCATAAAATATAAACCAAAGTGCAGATTTATATGTGTAACAGGACGCTATTTTTTTCAAAAACACATAACTCTGTGTGTGTGTGTGTGTGTGTGTGTGTGTGTGTGTGTGTGTGTATGTATGTATGTATGGAATCTTAAATGTGCATAGAAAAAGGCCTGGAAGCCCAGTGCTTTAGGAGGACAAGGTGGGAGGATTGCCTGAGGCCAGGAGTTCAAGACCAGCCTGGGCAAAAAGCAAGATCCTGTCTTTATTAAAAAATCTTTTTTACATTAGCAGAGCATGGTAGCCCATGCCTCGAGTCCCAGCTACTTGGAAAGTTGAGGTGGGAGGATCACTTGAGCCCAGGAGTTCAGGCTACAGTGAGCTATGATCATGCCACTGAACTCCAGCCTGAGTGATACTCTGTCTCTTAAAAAAAAAAAAGAAAAGAAAGAAAAGAAGAAAAGAAAAAAGTCTCAAAGGATACATACCAAACTGCTACTAGTACACTGCTCTACAGAAGGACCTGGGTAAGGAACTAAAACCAAAAGAAACTTTTGCTTTACCTATGCTATTTTAACTCTTTACATGGGAAAACTAGTCCTGTTCTTATACAATTATAAAATTAATTTTTAAATACGGTGGGGACAGAGGAAGGGGAAAGGAAGGAGAGAGAAGACAACTGTCACTTTTTTACTTTATATCTTTTGCACTGCTTGAGTTTTGGGGGGTTTTTCCCCAATAATCATGTGTTATTTGGTAATATTTTTAAAGGGAAACTTTAAAATATTTTTTTAAAAAAATTTAAGTGAGCTGGGTGCAGTGGTGCATGCCTGTAGTCCCAGCTACTCCAGAGACAGAGACAGGAGGATAGCTTGAAACCAGAGTTTAACCCTGTAACGCCCCTGCCTCCAAGAGGTAAGATGCCAATTTTGGGGATTCCCCTTACACAAAATATGGTGGAAAGAGGGTTTCACAGATTCAAATCCCGGCTATGATCCCTTCCCGAATGACCCTGGGCAGGCCTCACTTTCCTTGTTTCTCCCTATGGAAATGTTGTGAGGACCAAGTAGGAACCATAGAGTTCTCTGTAAACCTTAAAATGCTACCCAGACAGGAGCAATAATGGCTGTCAAGGAGCTAGAAAGGAAAAGGCTGGATAGGGGCTGAGGTACTCAGATAAAAGCCAAAGATGCCTTGTGTTAACAACAAAAGCTGAAAGCTACCTAAAATGAAGAGGAAAATGAATAAATACATTGTGGCAATTTCCTATCAGGGAATACTATACAGCAGTGAAAAAAGATGAGCCACAGCTGGAGATATGAATACAATAATCTGGGTCTCGCTCTGTCGCCCAGGCTGGAATGCAGTGGCATGATCTCAGTTCAGTGCAACTTAAACCTCCCGGCTCAAGTCATCCTCCCACCTTCCGTCTCAAGTAGCTGGGACTACAGGCATGCGTCACCACACCCAGCTAATTTTTGTATTCTTTGCAGAGATGGGATTTCGCCATGTTTCCCAGGCTGGTCTCAAACTCTGGGGTCAAGAGATCCACCTGCCTGCTCTGCCTCCCAAAGTGCCAGGATTACAGGCATGAGCCACAGCGCTCAGCCTAAATAACGTTTTTAAATATATAAAAAAAACTATGTATTATTTAGGGATGCACACGTTTATTTAAAAAAAAAAAAACTTTAAAGAAATGCAAGAAAAAAAAAAGCCACTAAATTCAGAACACTTGTTTCTTGTTGGTGGCTGATGAAGGAGAAATTTGAGGTGATTGGAAAATGTGTTATTTCTTAAACCAGATGAGTGAGCGTGCAGGTGCCTGTGTGTTACCCTCTATATCTGACAGACTCCTTCATTTTTTCTCTTTTCTTTTTACTGTATTTTTTGCTTTTTTTCTGCTTCAACTTTTATTTTAGATTCCGGGGGTACATGTGCAGGTTTGCTACCTGGGTGTACTGTGTGATTAGGGCAGGGATGATCCCATCACCTGGGTACT
This sequence comes from Chlorocebus sabaeus, assembly GCF_047675955.1. NCBI lineage: Eukaryota > Metazoa > Chordata > Mammalia > Primates > Cercopithecidae > Chlorocebus > Chlorocebus sabaeus. Next base: position 31,083,525 of record NC_132926.1, on the reverse strand, counting down.
GAAAACAGTTCCCAACAATTTTTCAACCCTGCCTCCCTCCCTCCCCACTCTAGTAGTCCCCAGTGTCTACTGTTGCCATCTTTACGTCCATGAGTACCTGAATTTAGTTCCACTTATAAGTGAGAAAATGCAGCATTTGGTTTTCTGTTCCTGTGTTAATGTGCTTAGGACAATATTTTCTAAAAGTCTATGTTGCCAGTTTCCTGGGGACCGGATCAGGCAGGAGTTGCACCTGCAGAGACAGAAATGGGTGGAGAGGGACCAAGGCTCCTGAGACTGCTGCTGAAGCTGACTGTAATGAAGGCAGGGGATGAGCGGCCTGAAGGCCAACAGAGAGCCTGGCCAGTGCTCTGCCGAGTAGGTGGAGACCGAGCCAAAGGCCTTTGACTCATAGGGCAGTCCCATACCTGCCCTGGCCTCTCAGCGTGACTCCTTGGTGACACAACTCCCACAGCACCCACACACCTACACCCACTCCCCCCCACCACATACCCCTGCCTGGGCTGCCCGGTTTGTCCCCTGTGTAGGTGCTCAAGGACACAGAGCTCCTGCCTCTCAAGGAACAGCCTCAGGGTGAGGTCCTTGGGAGAGAAGAGTTCAGCTCTGCACAGAGCAGCCCTCAGACAAAGAGCCAGCTGCTGCTTGCCAGTCATCCGTTCCAATCTGAAGAGTGACTGTCGTGGGCCAGTCATGGGAAAATCATCAAGAACTTCCCACAACGGTCATGGCGGCTGCCAAGGTCTTTCCAGAGCACAGAACAAGGGGACGCAGCTACCCTGTGCCTTCCTGTGGCAACTCTCTGGAGGATGCCCGGATACCTTCCCTACAGATGGCCAGGGATAGGAGGGGCAGGCACTGCGGGCATGTGGGGACATAGCAGCAAGAATCTAGGAGGGCAGGCACAGCAAGGCCTGGCCCAGGGGGAAACCAGGAGCTGCCAGAGCCAAAGAGAGGGTGACCCAATCATTGGTTGTTGGTTGTTACAGAGGTTTTAAGACTTGGAAGAGAATGCCCTGAGATGCCAGACAGTGAAACGTTTTCATTCTGCAGCTGGGAAACCAAAGCCGACAAAGGGGAACAGACATGCCCACATGGGACAGCAGTAGCACAGAAGAGATGCATACCCCGTCCTCTGGTGGCCACTGTGCACTCTCTTACCACACCATGCTACTGCTCAGCCTCTGTCCGTCCCTCACAGTGGTCAGGTAAGCAATGAGGGAAAATGATGGAGGTGAGAAAGGAAGAACCCGCGCTGATGTGGGCCCACAAAAGCAAGAAGTCTGGAACAGCACTGGAAGGGGCTGCCTACAAGGTGGGGAGTGCCCTGATCCCAGGAGTCAGGGCCACGCAGAGGGGCACCAGGGTTGTTGAGGGAATTCAGGCCAGGTGTCTTCAAAGCCCCACCCACATCTGAGTTTCTACCACTCCAAACAGGGACAGATGCTTGAGACAAAGCCAAAGACAACTCATCCAGAGGGGACACAGCATGGTCCACAGGTGGCAGAGGGTTGAAGGCAAGTGTCTTAGTCTGCTTTCTGCTACTATTCTGTTGAATATCACAGACTGGTAATTTATAAAGAACGAGTTTATTTGGCTCACGGTTCTGGATGATGAGAAATCCAAGTGCCTGACACCACCATCTGACAAGGGTCATGCCAAGGTGGAAGACAAAAGAAGAAAACCAGTGATTGAAATAGAGAGAGTACTGACCAAACTGGCCCCTTTTATAACTAACCTCCCCCTCCCCCCGCCCCGTGATAGTGACATTAATCTATTTATGAGGGCAGAGCTGACAATCCATTCATGAAGCATAGGGATTATGTTTCCAACATATGAACTTTTGGGGGACACATTCAAACCTTAGCAGCAAGTTATCCAGAGCACAGAACATCAAACCAGTCTCATCATCTCCTACTGGAATCCTGTTCATGATTAGCATCATTAACGATAATAGCAACGACCATTTACTGAGTGCTTACCACACTGTTGGCCCGTGCTGAGTGCTTGCCACATACTGTCCCATTAATTCCCACCATTCTAGGAGGTAGCACTGATGTCATACAGAGCTGACAGGTGAGGATGCAGAGGCCCAGAGTGACAGACGCAGCACCTACCCAGGTCTGCCAAGTACTGAATCATGCGCTCTTCACCACGGGTGCTCAAGGAGCAGCCCGGACCAACGGCATTGGCACCGCCACCATCCACTGGATCAGATGCTCTGGAGTTGCAGCCCAGCAATCTGTGTTTAACAACCACCCTCTACCTCCACCCCCAGGATTCTGATGTATGCTCAAGTTTGTGTACCAACTGCTCTGACCATTTCCCCATGCTGCTAAGGAGAAAAATCAGTATTTCTGTGTCTGGTATCAAAATCTTCTAGGGTATTTCCCAGGCCAACTTGTCAATTCTCTCAACCTAGGAGAGGCTGATTCCAGATATTCTGACTAGTCTACTAAGTCCCAGAACAGACCCAGGTTCCACTCTGCACTTCGTCATTTTTTTAGGGTCCGACCTGGAAGTCACTTCCCTCCAGAAGACCCCCCCCAGCCATCTGGTGCCCCCAAATTACTCTGCACTCCAGTTATACCTATGCCAATCCGACTCATTTGGCACTTACTGGCACACAATGCCTTTCAGGTCTCACTCATAGCACATCTCCCCATTTGACCAAAAGTTCCTGGAAGGCAAAGCCAGCTCCTTATGCACCTGTGCATCAAGAACACTGCATGGTACTGGGCGCAGGAGCCATCAGGAAATGATGCTTGGGAGAGTGCTGGGAGAGCAGACTCTGGTTCTACTCCTGCCTTCTCATCTCTAGGCCTTAGTTTCCTCATTTGTGAAATGTGCCATTATTCTACTCATTCATTGAACCAACTCAGAAAAGCCATCCACCAGGCACTCTTCTCCCGCTACAGAAATACACTCGAGAGGACTACACTCACCCCCTTCTATTCTAGGAAAAGAGAAAGACAATAAACACTAAAAATAATTTGCCAGACACTAAGTTCTATGCATATGCTTTCACATCAGCAAATAAACGAGATTCTTTCATAGCATGATACATGCATGAGAAAAGTAAAATAGTAATGACAGAAAGTGAAAAAAGGGGCTGCTTTGCATAAAAAGATCAGGGAAGGCCCCTCTGAGGAGCTGACATTTGAGCTGAGACTTGATCGATAAGGAAAAACCAGTCATGGGAAAAGCTGGGGAAAGATGTTCTGGGCAGAGGGAGCAGCACGTTTGAAAGCCTAAGGATGAGAACAAGCTTGGCTTGCTGGAGGGGGAAAAGCAGGCCAGCATGGTGTGGCCAAATCACAGCGGGTAAAACAGTAACCAGTGGGTTGGAGAGAGAGGCAGACAAACAACCACCTACAACGCTGCCTCACTCAAATCAGGTCGGCCTGACCCAACCGGGACATCCGGGCCCCAAGTCACAGGCAGCACTGGGGGTAAGGGTATGACTCAGACCCCACAGCTTCCTGGGGCCCCGAAAAACCTGGTGGGGGTATCCAGGGGTAGGCATCAACCCTCAGCATGAGTGCCATGCCATACCCATGGAACACCCAAGACTGGGAGACAAACACGGTTACATAAGCATGTAGAACACTGCACACTCCCAGTGGCAGCTTCCAGAGAGGCATGATCAATTGCTTCCATGAAGTGCCAGTCCCTGATCACATTATTTTCCCGGGACACAGCAGGACAGCAGCCTTGGTCAGGGGAAAGGGAACACAGTCCAGGATTCAAGGGTTGCTAGTCTTGGGAAAGTCTTAACCTTCTCTAGGCCTCAGTTTCCTCATCTGAAAATTAAGAGTTGTTGGAAAGATTAAGAGAGGCTGGGCGTGGCGGCTCACACTTGTAATCCCAGCACTTTGGGAGGCTGAGGCGGGCAGATCACTTGAGGTCAGGAGTTTGAGACCAGCCTCGCCAACATGGTGAAACCCCGTCTCTAACTTAAAATCAAAAAATTAGCCGGGCATGCTGGCGGGTGCCTGTAATCCCAGCTACTTGGGAGGCTGAGGTAGGAGAATAGTTTGAACCTGAGAGGCAAGTTGCAGTGAGCGGAGATTGCGCCACTGTACTCCCAGCCTGCGTAACAAAGTGAGACTCTGTTTCAAAAAAAAAAAAAAAAAACAAAACGGAATGTAAGCACAGTGCCTGGCACATAGTAAGCTATTAGCAGTTTTTTCACTGCCTCAGTTTCTTCTGTTGCAAAACAGAGAACACCACGGGGATGCTGAGTTTGTACTAATTAATATTCTACCCTCCTAATACAATTCTACCCTCCTTTGTCAAGGATTTTTCTTAAAAATTCTGAGTCTCCTTTTCTGACCTCTCATCAGATGCCAAATTCCCCTCTATCACACCCCATTGTTTGGAAAATGAGTAAGTGCTGATTAAATCCCATTTTGACGGCACTGTGAAAAAAAAAAAATGATGCATTAGGAATCTACACATTTCCCTGCACTGTCATTCTGCAAGGGGGTGGGGAAGGACGTTGCTGATTCTTCTGCATCATCCACAAAAGTCCCTCCCTCCCCCTCCCAAAACACAATCTCTCACCCAGTCGCACAAAATTCCCATCTGCTCCTGTACACACAATGAATGTACAACGCACACGTGCACACAAATGTCCTACAGTGGAAAGCTCAGCCTTCAAACTCCATCCCCAGAAGCACTCCTGGAAACTCATCTGTCCTGCACATGTACACAAATGTCTCCAACAATGTGCATGCAAAACGTGTTCAACAGAAATAGTATAATAGGAACTCTGGAGTCAAATGCCTGAGTTCAGATCTGACTTTGCAACTCACAGCTGTGTGACCTCAAGCTCCAAGTACCTCGGTTTCCTAAAGTATAAAATGGAGATAAAAACAATGTTTAGGATGGAAGTGACAATTAAATGAGTCTAATACACGTATAGCGTTAAGATCAGCACTTGGAAAGCACCCAATAAGAATTACTATTTTCCTCCTCGTGACATATGTACACTGCTTCCACAACTTTATACGAAACTCCTGACGCCGCGTAGGAAACTCGTCTCCACAGGGTAGACACCCAAACGGCCGCCGCGCCGCCCGCACCCGGAGGGTCTGCGCGCTGTACAGCCGCCCCCAGCCGTTCTCAGGCGCGCTGCCCCGCACAGTGCGCACGCGCGCCCCCTACCAGCCCCAGCGCCAAGCAGGGAGTCCCCTCGCTGCCCTGCCTGGCCGCTGGCGGAGAGGCCCCGGGACCTCGCGCGCCGGGCCCGGGGGCACAAACCATCTTCCCAGCTCGCGCCCCGCCACCACCGAGGCTCTGGACGATCTGGGCCCGGCCTCCCTTCTTCCCCTCCATCCCCGCTCCGGCCCGACCAGCTTACCCGAGGACTGGGAACTTTGGGACACAGCGCCCCGCTTGCTGCGTCCAGCCCCGAATCCAGGGACGGGGCAGCGGCCAGGGCCACGCTCCGGCCCCCCGTAGCACTCCTCTGGCTCCTGGGCGGGGGCAGGGGGACCCGGCCGAGGACTAGGAAGTGCCGGGGGCCTAGCCGGGCCGCCCCACCCCTGGGAAAGTCCCCGGAGACTGGCAGACCGCTCGCCCAATCGTGCCGCGCGCTCCGGGCGGGCCCACGGCCGCCAGGGGTGGGACCCAGCGAGGTAAACACAGGCTGCCCGCGGTTCCGGGGGCCCGCGGTGTCATCACGTCCCCTCGGCGGCCTTCCAGTCTAGGAGCGACCTCGCTGGCGCCACCGTCCTGGGCCCGCACGGCCCCTTGCCGCACTCCCAGCCTCGGAAGCCCCTGGCGGAGGCCTGGGGCCACCTTGAAAGTCGGAGTTTCAGAGCGGAGGCGAGCCACAGAGACCACCCAGCCCCTTCCTTGTGCCGAGGGGCGAGAGCTGGGAGGGGACCTGCCCAAAGGCACGTCAGCATTTGGCAGTAAGCCAGAGCTGGAGCTCAGGGCCCGAGTTCCGTCCAGGGCGCTCCAGGACTCTTCTTAACGAAACTATAGAAATTCCGAGCTGAAAGGACCCGTAGAGACTCTTACCACTAACATTTTTTGCTCCAGACATCGTAAAGGATTCCCAGACATTGTAAACGCTTTGCTCCTGGTATTGTAAATGCTTTGCGTGCATTATTTTCTTTGCACAATCACCCTAGTGAGGTGGGTTTTACTGCCTTTTCTTAAAATAAATAATATTTGAGTCACAAAAAGATTCAAACCCAGGTGGGCAAATCCAGAAGCCGCCTTCCACCCTACCTACCTATATGTGGGCTAGATAATCCCAACAGATTGGGATTTCCTAGACCGGTAAGGAACAGAAACTTGCTTTAAGGGTAGGAAAGCTTTTTAAAAGTTTATCCTTTTATTTTTAAAAAGAGAGAAAGGTAAATTTTAATTCCAAAAAGTAGAAGGCCTAACCTTGGGATGAAGAACAGCTCTTTAAACTAAATACAGCTTTATGAAAAACCTATTGCAAAAGACTCATTTCACTGGTACTGTTGAAAACTTAGTCATTGACAGGCCCTCATCCTCAAAAAGAATTAGAGGAAAGGATTTGGGGAACTGTTTAATACACACCCTCATTTTACAGAAGAGAGACTCATCAATCAACTGTGACTTCGCGATAATACACAGGCAGACGCTTGCCCAAATTAGATACCTAATCTGGGGATTCTCCTTTAAGGTTTTGTAACGTCCTAGGGTTCCTTCAGTTACTTCAATGGTGTTATCAGATCTTCAAAACGATATTCATTCTAGTTTAATTATGAAAAGAATTACACTTATGGCTTGATTCAGAAGAGAGGAAGGGAGGGAGGAAGCGATGCAAACACCGAAGCACCACTGAGTGTCACCACTGCGGGGATCCTACAGAGAAATTGGGAATCCTGGCCCTGGTTCACATAGCAGCTCCCAGGCATCATCTCCACCCATCAGGTCCCCACCTGCCAGTTTTCTTCCTGCTCTTTACCTGTACTTCCCAATTCTCTTCCTGCAGTGCTGTGTTCCTATTCCCAACCCACATCTTCTCCACCCCCACCCTCTATCCACTGAAAACTAAAATTTACCTAAAAATGACTGGTCTCTAATTACTTGCATTTTGTTTCCACACGATTTCAGCTGTTTTTGTAGCACGTCTGGCCTTAGCTGGGCAGTTTCATTTCTCAAAGTGCCCGCTAGGAATTCTCAAGCTTGACGTAAAAATGGCATTCAGTCATCTTTTTGTCTGATTTCCTAGTTCTGGATCCTTTTTCTTAACAGTTACAATTTGTGAGAAAACTTGTTTATTTATAAGTTGTGACTACCCCCACCCCTTCCATTCTTTTAAGTCTTGGTTTGTCTTCAGGGTATTCCACCCTGATAGAGGCCCTGGAGCCCATTGATAACAAACCCCTATTTGACAGATAGGTAAATTGAGTCCTCTGCTAGAAGAGGACTTGCTCTAGGCCACACACAATGGAGTGCAAGATCACACCATTGCACTCCAGCTTGGGGACAAGAACAAGACACACACTGAGTGACACAACCGGGATTGGAATCCAGGGCCTTGGCTCCCAGTCCAGTGTGCTTGGTCCGCTGTACCAGGTTGTCTTCACAGTGACATGATTTTTCTCACTGTCTTGCAGAAACTCACCACTGTCATAAACACAGGCTATGAATCGAACTAATAGGATTCCAATCCCTGCTCAGCCACTTTCTACCTGGGTGGCCCCTCTAAGCCTGAGGCTTCTGTCTGGAAAATGGGGGATAATATACCTATTCCTCGTGTGATCATGAGGATAAATTGGATAATGCAAATAAAGCCCAAGGCTCAGCACACAGTAGGCATTCAAGAAATGATAGTGGTGTCTAGCTGTGGGCTGCATGCACTGGGTAGAACTTTGCTGTTAAACTCTGCAGTGCAACCTCACCAGGCTCCATCCCACCATACACATCCTCTCTGAGACCCTAGCCTCTGGGGGCGTGGCAGGAATGGGAGACAGGCCCCCTAGCCTGGCACTGCCTGCTACCTTGTGGTCTGGAAGGGGATTTCCAAGTCAAGAAGCTGGGCCTGACGCTGGGAGCTGAGTGACTCAGGCAGGTGCAACCTCTTGTTCTTCCAGAGTAATGACAAGCACTCGCACAAAGCCACACCCAGAAGGAAGATCAAACTGCCTTTGTTTTGTTTTGTTTTATTTGGTTTTGTTTTAAAGCATACAACTTCTTAATCTCTTAATCTCCTTTCTGCTACTCCCTCCTCCACCACATCTACTGAGGTAGCTACAGAGTCAGACCCAGATACACATTTGAAGGAAATAAAAAACATACAAAAAATCCATCTATAACCAACTTAACTCTAGACCAAGTGCCAGAAGAGGGGTGGAGGCTGCATAATAAAAGCATTAAAAGGTAACATATGGAGTATTTGCTGTGTGCTAGCTCTGCGCTTTTATTCATAATTTGTCTCCCAACCAGCTTATGAGGTTGGTACCATTATCATCCACATTTCACAGATGAAACTGAAGCTTTGAGGTATTAGATGACTTGCCCAAGGTCTTACAGCGCAGCAAGTAACCAGAGCTTGAAGATCCAGGCTCTTAAATGCTTAACACTCTTAAGCACCATGCTCCAAAGTCCTGCCAGCTAGCAAGACATAGAACTCAGAATGCCAGGCTTGAAGGGTCTTTAGAAATGGTCAACCCAGGCGGGGCATGCGGTGGCTCATGCCTGTAATTCCAACACTTTGGGAGGCTGAGCCAGGCGGATCACCTGAGATCTGGAGTTCAAGACCAGCCTGGCCAACATGGTGAAACCCCGTCTCTTATAAAAATACAAAAATTAGCCAGGCGTGGTGGCGGGCACCTGTAATCCCAACTACTCGAGAGGCTGAGGCAGGAGAATCACTTGAACCTGGGAGGCAGAGTTTGCAATGAGCCAAGATCACACCATTGCACTCCAGCTTGGGGACAAGAACAAGAATTCGTCTCAAAAAAAAAAAAAAAGAAAGAAAGAAAAAGAAATGATCAACTCAGTCTTTTCATTGTAGGGAACCACACACCAAGGGCCAGAGAGGGGCAGGGATTTGCGGGAGGTCTTACGTTGAGTTTATGATTCATACACAGGACAGAACCCAAGTATCCTGCTTCCAGCACAGTGCTGTTTCCACATACCCCACTGATTGGAAATGGAGCATCTAAATCAAACAAGCACATGCCTCATTCCATTAGGAGAATGAGTGAATCAGGGTCTTGGCTAGGGGAGAATGGAACTCAGGGGGAGCAGCTAATGAACTAGGAAAAGAGCAGCCCTTCCTTAGATCCATAGCCTGAGGCAATCTCAGGAGTGTAAAACCCTCCAGTGGATTCTAGGTACTTTTTGGTGCTGGGTGTAAGTGTATATTAGAGAGAGATTTTGATGATAGTTAAATGAGATAATGCACGTCAAGCACATGATACTGACTAAAATTGTTCTAGGCAATTGTGGCAGTTTTTGGTAAAAAGTAAATAAATGAGCAGAGTCCATGGTCCCAGCTTCTCTCCTCTGCCTAAGAAGACATTTTTAATTCTCTCTACCCACCTCCCAAATACCTGCATGAGGAGGTAGTTGTATCTTCAGAAGTTTTCACATTCATTCAGCACCTTAAGGTGAATGAAACCATTTCATATCCACAACTTGCCTGTCTCCTAAGAGACTGTCATGCAGAGGATAAGGTGTGGGCTCTGGCCTCTGGGCTGAAATCACAGCCCTGCCACTTATAACTCTGTGCCTTGGTTTCTTTATCAATGATATGAAGGTTATAACTGTGCCCAATTCACAAGATGGTGACAATCAAATGCCACAGGACTTGATCATCCATCCTGTGAGGCAGCAGGGATTGCTTCTCTCCTTTCCCCAGGAGGACCCCAAGGCCTGGAGCTGGGGAGCAGCTTGCCCTGGACATCGCACTGTCCTCTGAGGAGCTGGACCTAGAAGGCATTGCGCTGACTGCTCTCCGGGCTCTTTCCCCTCTTCCCCCTTCTCCATCCCAACTATGTTCCCTGTGTCCCTGGGCCTGCCTGTTACACTTCAGTTTCTAGGGCACCACTGGAGGAGAGGAAAGGCAAAGTGACACTGGGGGAAATTCCCAGCCTCGTCACATAGTCACATACGCGGCCTAGCCAAGCCCCTCCCACAGTTCCTAGGAACCCTGGGTCCCCCGACTCCAGCTTCTCTCCCCCTGGCCTCTCCGTCTCCAGGTCAGGGTGTCAAGCTGGATCTGGGCTTGCATCCAGGGTTGCCCCTCGTCATCCTCCTGGAAGTGGGAACAGGTCAGCCAGGCTCAGCCCGGCCCAGCCTCTCAGGAAGTTAGACCCACAAAACCGGAGCATTTCCTAATCCTGGGAAGCCCTAACAGGGCCCTGAGAGCAACCCTCTTTCAGTCCCACCCACCTTCCTCCCTGTCCTCTCCCACAGCCTCTTCTTCTATGGCCCCTCCCCGCTCTCCCTCCATTCCTCTGTAGCCTAGAAGCCACCATCAGACTTGGCCTCTGTTCCTTGCCTCTTGTAGCCAGGGACTTCCCTGGACTGTGAAAACATGCCTGGGGAGGAGATGAAGAGGGCCATTTGGATGAGCTGGCCTTTTCTTCATCATTCCTGGGTCCAGAGTTTCCTCATTCTTACAGTAATTTTTATGGACCACTCAGGATACAGGAGTGGACCAATCAGACCCACTTCCTGCTCTCTCAGAGCTAACAGACTCTCAGGAGCCATATGGGGCTATCTAAATAAGTAGAATTAAACTAAAATTTAATAGAATTTTAGTCCAGATTTTCTAAGTAATCAAAGAGGAAGCTGCATCAGCTGTGTCTGCCTGCCCTTGGCCCACTCCCTGTGCCCTGGGCTCTCTGTTAAAGGTTCCACCACAAAAGAGTCCAGCGGCCCTAGAAGCAGAGCAGGCAGGAGAGAAGCAAGAGATCCTTTTGCTCCAGTGTTAAGGAGGGCCTCAGCCTCCATTGTGTTCCCCTCGGAGGCAGCATCGATTCTTGGTCTCTTCCTATCTAGCTGCAGACTTCTAACGTGCCCAATACACACCTGTACACTCCCCATCAAAAATTCACACACACACAGACACACACAGACCATACACACAGATACACAAACAAATACAGTCACCAACTTACACCCACACAGACACATACACACCTCAGGGATCTGACACAACACAGGCATTCTCACACACACAAACACCCACATCCCTGTTCACACTCGCACACCTCCCTTTTCTTGAGGGAAGACGACAAAACTAGGCTTTTCTTTTCCCTTTGGAAAAGCTAGTAACAACTAGAGAGAAAAAGACTGGCCAAGAAGGCAAGGCCAGAAGAAGAGGGGCAGGAAGAAGAAACGAGATGGGGGAGAGAAGACAGTGGAGAAGGAGGCTGGGTGAGGAGCAGGGGCTGGGAACCCAAGACTTGGGTGGGAAGAGCAAGCTGGGCTGGGAGCAGCAGACCCTGGCTGGCAGGACATGGGAGGCCAGGTGGCTCTTGGCATGGAGCTAGGGGTGTCTGCTGACCCCAGCACCCTTGTGCGGTGGGTCCTTTCCCCTGTCCTGGCCACCCACCCCCATCTGGTCACTCACCTGGGAAAGGGCAGGAGAATACCAGGGTGTGTGCACCGGGGGCGGCTGTCCCTGCGAAGGCTCCTCGGCTCACTGTGCTTCTGCAGGAAGGAGGGCTGGGCTGAGCTGACTTTTAGGCAGGAGGGGAATTCCCCTAGATGGAGGAGCCGCCACCAGGCAGCCCCGCAAGGCCCAGCTGAGGCCCCATCCTGCCCCCTGGCAGAGCAGAGGGCCCTTATTTGTCAGCCTCCACCTGTCACTTCCCAGACTGGCTGTCCCGTGCTGTGAATTCCAGGGAGTTGGCAGGGGAGGGGGGGAATATGGGGGGAAGAGCTGGAAGCCTGATGCTTCCTCAGCTGGGCTGGGAAGAGGCACCCGAGGATGGGCTGGGGCAACCTGGCCTGGCCTCCCTGGGTTCTCCTGAAGACCTCCATTTCCTCCTTTGCCTAAGGTGGGGGATTCCAGTGTTCAGGGCCCTGAGGAAGCTGCCAGATGCCCAGCCCACATCCTCCCACCCCGTTCCTATCCCACCTGTTTCCACTTACTCTCTGAGGCTTCTCCATCCATAGTGAAGGAGGGGCCCACTCCTTTCTTGGTGCATGCCGAGTCACATTTGGATGTCAGGTAAGGCCTTAGAAACTGCAGCCCAAGGAATTCTGCACTGACCAGCTGGAGATCCTGTACATGTCACCTCATCATCCTAAGCCCCAGTAATTCCCTGCTTAATGAGTCCTGCTTTGCCTGACTCCTGCCATTTAATGGTAATTAAAATGATGGGCTGGCACAGTGGCTCATGCCTATTAATCTCAGCACCATGTGAGACCTGAGGCAGACTTGAGCCCAGGAGTTTGAGACCAGCGTGTGCAACATGGCAAAAACACTGTCTCTACAAAAAATACAAAAATTAGCTGGGCGTGGTGGCACTTGCCTGTAGTCCCAGCTACTTGGGAGGCTGAGGTGGGAGAATCACTTGAGCCCAGGAGATTGAGGCTGCAGTGAACCATGATGGCACCACTACACTCCAGCCTGGGCAACAGCGTGAAACCCTGTCTCAAAAATAATAATAGCTTTAGAAATAAAAATCATGATTTGTAGACATCCTTTGTAAACTACTGACTGCTTTACAAACATAATGTCTTTGTTCCTTATCCCCTGAAAAGATGCCTGGGGAGGGGATGAAGAGGGCCGTTTGGATGAGCTGTGGCCTTTCTTCATCATTCCTGGGTCCAGAGTTTCCTCATTCTTATGGTAACATTTATGGACCACTGAGGATACAAGAGTGGACTAATCAGACCCGCTTCCTGCCTTCTCAGAGCTCACAGACTCTCAGGAGCCATATGGGGCTATTTAAATATAAATCAAGTAGAATTAAACTAAAATTAAATAGAATTAACAGTTCAATTCCTCAGCAGCACAAGCTGCATTTCAAGTGCTCAACCACCACATGTACCTACTACATTAGATTACATGCGTATATGACATTTCCATTATTACAGAAAGTTCTACTGGATAGCACTGCTCTGGGGGCCATAGGTAAATGAACAGGCGATTACAATAAAGTATAGGAAAGATGTGTTTTGGCAGGAGAAATGCAGGGGTCTTTGGGAGCCTGGACAAAGAGTATCTGGTCAGGATATAGGGATCTGGGAAGTCTTCCTGGAGGAAGTGACATCTAAACTGAGACCTGAAAGTAGCCAAGAAAGAATATAAGGAAGAGTGTTCTCCACCAAGGGAATAGAATATACAAAGAGAAGAGAGAACATGTTCCGAGAACAGAAAGAGAAGAGAGAGAATATTCCATAAACTGTTCACTCTGAGTAGACCAAGGGGTTTGAGGCAGACTGGGGGAAGTGACAGAGGTAGATCTGGAGAAATAAACAGGTCCAGGTCGCAAGGGGCCACATGCAGCCTCTGTGGGAGGAGAGGGACGATAAGAGGTGGGCGTGGAGAAGGGTCCATTGAATCCCATCCAACTGCATCTGTGCCCTTCAGATCAGGATTATACGGGGATGCTAAATCTCCTAGCCCAATGGCCTCACTTTACAGATAAGGAAGTGGAGGCCAGACAGGGGAAATACATTTCCATGTGAGTAAATAAACGGACTTCCTGACTCCTAGTCCAGTGCTCTTTCCCATACCACACTCAGCCCCTCAGTGGCACTGCCACTTTTCAAGCTCGATTGCCACACATGGCAAGCAGCTACCATGCCAGACTACACAGATATTTCCATCATCACAGAAAGTGCAGTTGGATGAATGACACCGACCTTTGAGCTAGACCAGGGGCAAAAAGATGATATGTTTGCCTGTACATAGACCCTTTTCTCTGCAGGGGGTGAAAATGTGTGTAGCTCAGCCCTAATGTTCCTGGATTGCAATTATCCCCCCATATACAATATTTTCACTTTGGAGTCCACTATAATCACATATTCTCTGTAAATTCGCAGAGCCTGGCTTAGACCAGTTCCTGCCCATGGAATCTTAGATGGCAAAGGGACCTTGAAGGGCTAAGGAGTTTCAAGGAGCTGGAGTGAATATGAGCTGGGATTTCCAGTTAGAATACTTGACTGGCACATCCTGTGAGGGGAATGGCTCCGAGCTCTCCCTGCTGAAATGCTGACAGCAATCAGTTTCTCTCTCCTCTTCCCCCTTCCAGCCATGGATTCCCTGAAGTTGCCTTCTCTGTTCAGGCCAGGGGATAGACACCAAGGAAGAAGAGGCCCTCAGACTGGGAATCAGTAGAGCTGACTTTGAGTCCTGGCTCTGCCATATGGCCCTAGGCAAGTCTTTGGTCCTCAGCTTCTCCTTCTATAATGTAAAAAATCAGGCTAGATGACCACTAAGGGACCTTCCATTCTGACACTTTAAGGAAGTCCAAAAGTTCAGAGGAAGGAGAAATCAGGAGGAATAAAAGTAGACAGCCAATAGGTGGCTAGGAAATAAAAACACTAATAGTTAATATTTAAGCTTATCATGTGCCAGGCACAGTACTCAGTGCTCTTAAGTGAATTATTTCATGCAGCTCTCTTAAGAACTGTATAAGACTAGTACTACTATTCTGCAAAAGAAGAAATGAGGCTTCTAGTGAGTTAAGCCAACTGCTAATAAATAGCACAAGTAGAGTTCAAACCCAAGTAATGTCTCCAGTGCGCATATGGAGGAGATGAGACCTATACTGGATCTTAAAAGAGGGCAAAATTTGGATATACGCAAGGAAACTCTCACAGGACCACTCTTTTGATACGAAATTATCCAGCCCTACCTCACCCATTTTGACATCTTTGGTCTTGCTGCTGATGTTGTAGGGACAGGATTGGGCCAGTCTCTTAAAAGCTATTTGATACTTATTTAGGGAATGAATGAATTTGACTCTGTGAGTTTCCTGGTTCACCAATTCTGTTGAAAGTTCCCCAAGGATAGAAACTCTTCATGCCATTAGCCCAGGATTTGGCAGATTTCTGGACCCCATCATAGAGCTAAGAAATCAGACTCTCTAACGAGGGGATCCCGAAAGGCAGCAGTTTAATTGAACTCCCTGATACTCCCCATAGAGTTTGAGAAGCTAAAACTCTCTGAGCTGGATCTTCCAACTCCAAAGCGAGAATTATCTGCTCACATATAGGCAGCCAGGTCGAACTCACTGTCAGGAACCTGGGGATGCGTTCACTTCTCTGAGTCACCCAAGCATGAAATCTATGATTTTTGCAAAGTCCCACTCAAGCCAATTTACCTTCTTATCTGAACTTTGAGGACAGGCAGCTAGAAGAGGTCAGAGAGTCACAGTTTTTCAGATGTCTGCTGGCTCAATAGCCTACCCAGAGCCAGCACATCCTCCCCTACCATTGGCAAGTGGTCAGTCAAGTTTTGCCACCATACTTCAATGACGGAGAGCTCACTACCTTACAGGTAGTCCATTGCATTGTCAGTCGGCTCTTATTTAAAGCTCAGATCTGCCTGTTTCTCCTTTGGATAAGTGCCTATCAATGGCTGACAAATTCTTCCAAGGCCATTCATGATCTAGCCTCTACTTACCATCCCTTTCCACTCTAACCACCCATAAGGGTTCCTCAAATGTGCAATGGTGCACTCTCGGCTCACTGCAACCTCCGCCTCCCAGGTTCAAGTGATTCTCCTACCTCAGCCTTCTGAGTAGCTGGGATTACAGGCACACGCCACCACGCCTGGCTAATGTTTTGTATCTTTAGTAGAGACGGGGTTTCACCATGTTGGCCAGGCTCGTCTCGAACTCCTGACCTCATGATCCATCCGCTTCGGCCTCACAAAGTGCTGGGGTTACAGGCGTGAGCCACCATGCCTGGTCTTCCTTTCTGCTTCTTTTGGCTTCCTTGCATGTGCCTTGGCCGCTGGCTGTAGCACCTCCACACTGTGCCCTTCACCTGGCCAATGCCTGCTTATTTTCTCTGTCTCGACTTAAGTGTGCCTCTTCTAGGAAGTTTCCATGACCTTCCCCATTCCTACACTCCCCTCCAGACCACAGCAGGCCCCTCGTTCTGCATTTTCAAGCCCTCCCTTTCTCTCTCTCTGCAACTAGTTGTAATAAAATGATTGTTGATGCAGTTAATTTAGCATCTGATGAGAGAAATGGTTTTCAACCAGGGATGATTTTGGCCCCCACAGGACAACTGGCAATATCTGGAGACATTTTTCATTGTCACAACTGAGGAGGGAGTATACTACTGGCATTTAGTGGACAGAAGTCAGGGATGCTGCCAAGCAGCCTACCATGCACAGGACAGATCCCCATAACAAAAAATGATCCAACCTAACACATCACTGGTGTTCTCAACATGTCCATAGAGAAAACTTGTGCTGGAGTACAAGCCCCATGTGGTCAGGGACTATTTCTTCTTTGATTGTCACAATTTCACCAGTGCCTAGCAAACAGCAGACAATCCATGAATGCTTGTGGAGGGAAGGAAAGAAGAAGGAAATGGGTCATAGAATGAACTGCTAGAATCCCATCGAGTGAGGCTGATGTGTACAATGTCCCTGAGGTTGGGGAGAGTAGAGGACTGGGGAGACACATGTAAAGTGAGCTGAGACTGGGCAGACAGACCTGGAACCTTGAACACTGGATTAAAGAATGTTGCCTCTGGCCGAGCGTGGTGGCTCACGCCTGTAATCCCAGCACTTTGGGAGGCTGAGGTGGGCGAATCACAAGGTCAGGAGATCGAGACCATCCTGGCTAACATGGTGAAACCCCGTTTCTGCTAAAAATACAAAAAATTAGCTGGACGTGGTGGTGGGCGCCTGTAGTCCCAGCTACTTGGGAGGCTGAGGGAGGAGAATAGCATGAACCCAGGAGGCAGAGCTTACAGTGAGCCAAGATCATGCCACTGTACTCCAGCCGGAGCAACAGAGCAAGTCTCTATCTCAAAAAAAAAAAACAAAAAAACTTGTCACCTCCATTCAATAAGCAATGGGGAGGCCATAGGAGTCTTTCTTTCCACTAATATTAACAAAATATTTTTGTGGCCAAAAATGATCTGATCAAACTGGCACCTCAGGAAGAGATCTGGGGACAGTGAGAAGTATGTCTTGCAAAAGGGGATTTGAATTGTTAGTGACAGAGGCAGGTCTTAAATCCACAAATATCCCTCCTTATTTTACTGGTGCACATGGGGTAACCCTGATTGCAAACAGCTGTCTGAAGAGCTGGCAGCACCCTTTTTCGGACTATGAGTAAATGGACAGGTCTCAAACTTTGAGGCCACAGGCATCTGCTTGGTGCCAGGCCAGCCGCTGTTACTGACTCACCTTGTGGCCTCATCAGTACTTCCTCTCTCCATCCCTCACCTTCCTTATCTGTAAAAGGGAGTAAATTCTCTTCGCCATTTATAACACTGAGCACAGCTGTGTGCACACAAGGGCATCCATTAGGATAATTTCATAGAGAATAGCATAGGCCAGGGGTTTGTTAACTTTAGTGTCCTTTTACGAGGGGTTCTCAGTCCTGACTGCACATTTAAATCACCTGGGGAGCTTTCTAAACACACAGCCCCTCCAGGCCCCACCCCATATTAATTAAATCAGAATCTTCCAGGGGTGTGGCCTGGCCATTTATTGATAAAGTTCCTCAGGTGATTTTAAGGTGTAAAGTTGTAACCACTGACCTAGAAGTTGCCTTTTTTTTTTTTTTTTTTTTTTGAGACAAAGGTGCCCTTTTAACAGCTGGTTCTGATGCAGGTGATCCCAAGACCTTACCGTCCTTGAGTCACTGTGGTCTTCCAACTTGTTCCCTCTTTTTGTATCAGGAAGGTGACTTCTCAATACCAGGATAGGGACAACACATTTCAGAATGTAGAGAGAATCCCTCTTTTGGGGAGTCACAGAACACTACATATGATGAGTGTGAAAGGAAAAGTTAAAACGCAAGCTAAGCCACTAAGTGGAGAGGAGGTATGTGTAATTCTATCAGCATTTGAAAAATGGGATTCAGGGAGGCATTTTGCACAATTGTGCTTCCCAAGGAAATTGATACAGGGTGGTATGTTGCAAGATTCTTGTCAGAGGAAGAGGATCCAAGTACAAATGTTGCAACACTGTGCAGCCAAAGGAAGTGGAAGCAAAGGAAGTGGCTTCTTAGTCTATCAGATCTGGAACAAAGCGTAGAGATTATCTCGACCAATCTTCTCACTGGATAGAAGGGGAAACTAAGGTTCAGAGAAGGGAAGGCTCATGCCCAGGGGCAGCCAGGGAGTTACTGATGAGTTCAAATTGCAATCCAGGCTTCCTATCCACTACCTACCTGCTGCCCTTTCCTCTTCTCCCCGAGTATCTATCCCCTCACTGTTTTACTCTGGGTCCCTAGCCCAGCCTCCACATCCCCACCCTCTGGACAGCACCCAAGGTCAAAGGATGAGCCTAAATCTGTGTGCCGGGATCTAACCCTGCCAGATGACAGGGGCGAAAGCCAGCGGTGACAGTGGCAAGCTGGAGAGGAAGGAGCAGTGTCTGATGATGTGGCCTGACCTCAGAAAGGAAGCCTGGTTGGTCACCAGGGGGAATTTCCCCGGGTGAGGTCTCACGTCTATGCAAATATGGCACTGCAATTAACCTGGACCCTGGGATGGCAGAGAGAAAAGAGGAGAGAGGACACTGGGAAAGACAGAAGGGCAGGTAATAGGACCTGAACATCCCCAGGGTACCAGGCACTGTGCAAGGCTCCTCATGAAATTAATCTCATTTTGCCTCTAAAGTATCCTCCAATGCAGGAAAATTGAGAGTCTGAGGCCCAGTGAGAGGGTGTGTTGCCCAAGCAAAATCAGCACATTCCTACCCCAGTGGGAGACCAGGCCTCAGGGAGAAGTGATGATGGTGATGATAGATTTGGTGCTGCTGCTGCTGACAAAGGTGACGGTAATGAGGCTTGAGTCCGGGAGTCTAGCAAGGTTTCATTTTAGGTTTCCATCTCACTCACCAGGGGAGTTTTATCCTGGGAACAGCCAAAGGCAGCAGGAAGGTAGTGACCCTGACTCACCTTGGGCAAATCCCAGCACTCTGGTTTTTCACAGCCCTATGGGGGCAAGGGATGTGGTAGCTCCCACAGTTAACCCCTTCACCACCAGTTTCTAGAACGCTCTTGGAAAAGTGAACGGAATGGGATCCATGCTTTTGAAGGAGAATCAATCTTTCTCTGCTACCTCTTTAAATTTCACTCACTCTGTGCCTCACCATATCCACAAAGCCTTCCCTGGGGACTTTGCTCCTTTCCCAAGGCTTGATCTCATTTACTGCCTGATTCTCCAGGGAGCTAGTCTCGTCTCCCAGAACAGGATGCCAAGTAGGATCAGAGTTCAAGTCAGGGCTGTTGGGCTCAAAGTCTGCCCTCCACACAGCCTGGGTGATTGTCCTCCTCCAGTGGGCCTACACAACAACAGGCAGACTCCTGATTTCTAGAGGTGTGTGGGGCACACTAAGGCTGTGCACTAAGAAAAGTGTGAGTGTGCACATGCCTCAGTGTGTGTGAAGAACAGGTTAGGATATATATGCGAGGTGTTTCCCATGTGGACAGCAATACACACACACACACACACACACACAATGTCTGTATTTTTGGATGTTATCAGCAAATTTAAAAAATTATTTTCTCTATATGGTCAACAATGTGTGTCTCTGTATGTGTTACCAGCAGAATACCTTACATTCCTCTGTGTTACCAGCAACGTGTTTCTCCTTCTACTGTGTGCTCTGCGGGTATGGCTGGCAGTGACTGTAATTCTGTGTGTGACAAGCAGTATTTATGGGCCTTGAGTGGATAGCAGGCACATGGGAAAGTGGGGGAAAGAAATGTCAGTTCCCCACCCTCCCTGCTTTCCTTTCAGACCCTGCCAGGTCAAGGTCCATGGCCTTCAAGAGGGCCCGGGAGGGGTTCTGCATGCAGCTGGCAGCGCAATAGGCAGATGGTGGTAGTTGGGAGGAAGGGGTGGGGCCATCCCACAGCGGGAAATGCATGTTCTGGAAACTTTAACAGCTGGGCCTGTGTGTGTGGTGGGGGGACATTCCCAGACGGCTCTCATTTAGGGTTTTGTCATTCCTTACCTAGATGAGAGGAGGGCAGTGGGACAGCCTACATCAGGGACCTCTGTTCTCATGTCCTTCTCTGGGTTCTTAGGGAATGGAACCTGGTTTCACATCTGCTTCCTCCCTGCTCACTCCCCATAGCACTTTAGGGCCCTTTTCCCTGTTTTCTTGCTTCCCCGTGTCCCTCTCTTTTCTCCATCTCTGCTTCCTCTGTGCTGGCTTGTGTCCTCATCCTTCTCACACCTAGGGACCCCAGCTGCTGGTCCTGTCTCCTCCACACTGGTCCCTGGGGACGTCTTTTCTAATGGACATCTCTGATCATATACTCTTCCTCCGTAGCATATTCGGGGGCTAGCCAGTGCCTGGAGGATAAAGTCTACACTCCAGCCTGGACTCAGTGACCTTCCCAGAGGGCGTCTTCGCACAGCCGGTGATGGGCTCGCACACTCCCATGCACCTCTCCTTTCCCAGCTCTGCACCTTTGCTTCAGCCGTTGCCTCTGCCTGGACCCCACTTCCCTCCTTCAGTAGTTTCTAATGTGAGAGCTTCTCTAACCATCTGTTGAGGGGCTCTCAAATGTCCCCTTCTCCAAGGAGCCTCTGTTAGTCCTCCCTGTGGTTAACTCATTGCCTGTGCACTCAGTGTCCCTTGCTTGGTTGAGATTTTTCTTTTTTTTTTGTTTTAAGACAGTTTTGCTCTTGTCGCCCAGGCCGCAGTGGTATAAGCTTGGCTCACTGTAATCACCGCTTCCCGGGTTCAAGCAATTCTCCTGCCTCAGCATCTCAAGTAGCTGGGATTACAGGTGCCTGCCACCACACTCGGCAAAATTTTTTTTTGTTTTTAGTAGAGACGGGGTTTCACCGTGTTGGCCAGGCTGGTCTTGAACTCTTGACCTCAGGTGATCCACCCGCCTCAGCCTCCCAAAGTGCTGGGATTACAGGCGTAGCCACTGAGCCTGGTCTTGTTGAGATTTTTCTAATAATCTTTCCCTACTTAGCTCTCCATGTAGCAGGCATAGTGTAGAGCATCAGACTCCTCACTCTGACCCTGATTACTCTTCTCTAAAATGGAATCCTGCCTATTATTGATAATAAAGAGCTGATATACTTACTGAGTCCTTCGTATGTTCTAGACAGTGTGCTCAGAAATAAATGTGTATTGCCAGTACAGACAGGTCAAGTTACTTATTTACTTCTATTAATAGTGGTGGATGGGATTTGAACCCAGGCCTGCCTACCTCCACAGACTTAACCACTGAGCAGAGGGCTCAGTTATGTAACTACAATTTCCCACTTGCCTCACACCAACCCTAAAGTGGGGAAATCTGTAGGAAACCCAAGTTCTGGTGGGGAATGAGGAGGCATGTTAGAGCGCTGGTTTACCGCTTCTGGGTTCCAAATTTCAGGTTGAGCAACCCGACAACACTTCTCCCTCCCATGCTCAGCTCAGTCTGGCTTCCTCATCAATAGGTAAAGGAGGAAGTGTCAGCAGAGAGAGCAGAGCCTGGAATCAGCACTGCTGCATTCCAGCCTCAGATCTGGCCCTTACTGACACCATGGTCACAATCCTGTCTCTGGGCCTCAGTTACCAAACCTGTGAAATAAGAGGGTTGGTTGGGGCCATCTCTAAGACCATTTCCAGCAGGTCAGTCCCCAATGTACTGCCTATGTCTTCAGGCAATTTGTTTCACTGCTTGGAGCCCAAGTTTCCTCATTGGTAAAATGAAGTGATCACCCCTTTAATACAGCAAAGGAAGTAATGGCCATGGGAGCAAAGCTTCTCAAGTGGGATTATTCTGGTGGCAACTTATTGCTTGCAGCTGTGCTGGGGCACCATGAATATAGGGGTATTTTTTTTTTTGAGACACGGTGTCCCCAGGCTGGAGTGCAGTGTTATGATCACGGCTCACTGCAACCTCGGCGTCCTGGGCTCAAGCGATCCTCCCACCTCAGCCTCTCGAGACTGTAGGCATGCACCTCTACTTCCAGCATTTTCTTTTTTTTCCTATTCTTTTTTTTTTGTAGAGATGGGGTTTTGCTACACACAGGCTGGTCTTGAACTGGGTTCAAGCGATCTGCCCACTTTGGCCTTCCAAAGTGCTGCGGTTACAGGCATGAGCCACTGCACCTGGCCATAGGGAAATTTTAAACAGCCAGTGGTTCCACACCACTGCCACGGTCAGGAGGTTGAGCGGCAATTCCCAAATAACTGCTCTCTGCTCAGGTTAAAAGGGCACCCCCCTCCCAATGGGCAACTTCCTTCGGATGTTTCCTAGTGGCCCCAAAGACCAAGATCGGCCTATCCCAGTCCAGAGCTTGGGAACAGTTTGCCCTAAAGGGAAAATGCAAGGCTCAAGGCAGGCTGGGGAGCAGTGAGGAGCTAGGGAGTATTGAAGCCCACCTCCACAGGTGACGACAAAAGGAGAAAACACAGAGTGCTTCTAAAAGCACCAGCCCTGACTGGGATGGCAGTTCCAGTTCTGTCTGCTGCTATCTTGCTGTGTACCCTGGGCCGGTTGCTTCCTCTCTGTGGAAGTGACAGTTGTTTCATCGGCAAGTTAGAGAGGGAGGTGAGAATTTTTGAGGGCCCTTTCCACCCTTAGAACATCACAGCCATCCTCCCTTTCTCCCACTTTGAGACAGCAGTGGTTTGGGCTTCTGCTTTCTCTTTCCTTTTAGTTTTAAATTAGCCCCCATCACTTCTCCCGATTAAACTTTGGCCACAGAAGCACTCTCCAGTGTCATTTTGGAGAGAGATGAGCAGGAGGGACACTCAGCGGAAGCTCCTTAAGCACCGGAACACATTGGTTCGTATCTTTTGCACCTAGCACGTGACATGGAACATAGGAGCCACTCATTAAGTGTAAACTGCATGCATGCATGAATGGGGTGCTCTGGTTCGGAGCAGTGGCTTCTCTCCTCCTCTGCTACAACTCTCCGAGAAAAAAATGTGGTTTGTTCAGCAGGCACCTGGCTCTTAGTAGGACTATTGCAAAAGGCTCCCAGCTGGCACCCTGCCTTCCTACATTTGTCCTGAGAGCATAGCTAGACGTACACCTTCCCCACTCAAGAACTCCAAAGGCTTCCCCTAAGTTATCAGAGAAAATCCTGACATTTAAAGTCCTCCTTAATTGGAGACACACTGTCACTTCTCATCTTGTCTACCTCACCTCGCAAACTCTTAGGGTTTCCTTCCTGCTACCGACCAGTCCCAGAACACAACTACCGTAACTGAAAATTACGTGGAAAATGCATGTTGAGGTATTAGGGCGGCATCTGATACACAGCGAGTGCCCGATTTTAGCTGTCCTCATTCCTGGTTTCTAGGCCTCCTCTTCTGTGTTCCCCTCAGCCCATGGGCTCTGCTCACTTCTATTCCCTGATTCCACTCTTCTTTCCTTTCTGCCCCAAGCCCATTTCACTCAGTATATATTTTAAGGCACTTTTCTTTTTGGGTTCAAATGTCTTTGTGATCTGCAGCTGACTGACTTCATGAAATCAAAGCCATAAAGCATCATGGCCTCCACCTTTCAGCCCCTACAACTGAGCCTGGTTCAGGGCAGGTAGTGAGACTGACTCCGAGCCAGGCAGGCACCCTGCCGAGCACCTCCAAGTGGTACCTCCTTTTACTCCCACGAGGCTACAGGATAGGTGGAATTGGAATGAGGAACCCTGTTTTACAGAGAAGGAAACTGACACTGCTGTGCTCGCCGTCAGTTAGTTCCAAAGGTCTTAATCCAAAACTCTGAACCATTTTGTTAATTTATCTTTCAGTAACAGTTCAATTAAGTTAGACAAATATCACAGAAAGCTCTCAGCTGGCCCTCAAGGCACTTGAGTTCATAGCCCAGAAGAAAGGAAGTGAAGACACGGTAAGGTAAGTTTTCTTTGTTTCAGACTCATTATGTCAGAGATTAAGAGCTCTTCAAAATTGTTGGATCCAACCCCCAACTATAAAGATGGAGTAACTGCAGCCCAGTGAGGGCAATGGCTGGTCTGAGGTCACAAGTGAGGGAGGGACAAGACCAGATTCTCTCACCTGCCTGTTGCTGTCTTCACAGCTATGAAAACAAACACACGCGCCGGGCACAGTGGCTCACGCCTGTAATCCCAGCACTTTGGGAGGCTGAGGTAGGCAGATCACCTGAGGTCGGGAGTTTGAGACCAGCTTGACCAACATGGAGAAACTCCATCTCTATTAAAAATACAAAATTAGCCAGGCATGGTAGCACATGTCTGTAATCCTAGCTACTCGGGGGGCTAAGGCAGGAGAATTGCTTGAACCCGGGAGGCAGAGGTTGCGGTGAGCCAAATTCGTGCCATTGCACTCCAGCCTGGGCAACAAGAGTGAAACTCTGTCTCAAAAAAAAAAAAAAAAAAAAAAAGAAAGAAAGAAAGAAAGAAAGGAAAAGAAACACACACTAACCTTCAATAAATTAGTCTGGTCAGCCAGGGTAGGGAATTGTGCCCTTTGGACAGCAGCCAGCCCCATGCCATGGTCATTGGACAATGTGAGACCGAAGCCACAGACCAGAAGTAGGGCTGGGGGCAGGAAGGCAGAGGAACTGCAGTTGCGCCTACTTGCTTATCAGTGACCTGCATGAAGGAAACTTTCCATGCATCTCTCCAGATCAAGATCCCATCGCGTGCCCTTGCACAGTTCAAAAGAGGAAGTTTGGGCTTGGTTGAAATGGATGAAGAGCATACAGAAATGTCCAGGCAGCGAGAGGGGATGAGGGGGGACCTGAGGCCCAGAGCACAGCTGGGCCAGCCTTCCCAGGCTTGCTGCAAACTCAGATTCTCCTGTGCGCTTCCCAGGAAACACCTTGCAAGAACTGAAAGACATAACTCGCTCCTGGACAGACTTTACAACCTCAAGCTCTAATGAGGAAAATCCTGTCTCCTGGACAGACTTTACAACCTCAAGCCCTAATGAGGCTCTAGGCAGAAGACAGAGGCCCTCACTGGAAATGTATTTATGTGTTTGTGCATCTCTCTTTATTTCTTCCTTAGAAATAAAAAGTGTCAAGGGAATGAATTAGAGGCATACTTTAGGATGTTAATGTTAGAAGGGAAGCCAAGATTTTTTTGTCCAGCTCTCTCACTGTAGATAAGAGACTCAGGGAGGGAAAGGGGCTGGCCTAAGGTCAGAAAGCAAGTGCATGGCAGATGCAGATTTGAACCCAGGCATCCCAGTGCCTGGTCCAGTACTCTAGCGCGGCCTGGATGGGGATGGGTGGTGAAATGATGGGAAGATTTGTCAGTTTGCCCCAGCACATTTACTACCCTTCCCACCATCCCACCCAGCACATTCAACTGGCCCCTGCCACCAACCGCATCAAAGTACAGACACAATTCATTTCACAGACAGAGGTTCAGGATGTTTTTGGATCTGACATAGCCCAAACCAGGGCAGAGGCTGTAGCAAGGGGAGGAAGCTGGGAAAGGCTGAGGAGTCAGAGGGGAGTGGAGGTGGACAGGATCTATGGCTATGGTTTTTCAGTCGTGCTGGGCCCTCGATGGCCCGTGGGAGTGGGAGCCTCTCCTAAGCTCCACTGAAGACAAGAGCCCAACCCCAACCCCTCCCCCCACCCCTGCCCCTTCCTTAGTCTCTGGAGCTGGAACAATCAGGCTTGGCTGTGGCGGCTGGTGCTGATGACCATTTCTTGGCAGAGGTGCCCACCAAAGCTGTGGCCCTAGTCCTCGCCACCACAGAGAGCCAGCAAGGCCTTCAGGAAGTCTCCGGAGGTGTCACCCTGGCAGAGGCAGAGAGCAGAGTGAGTGAAAAGAGTCCTTCCAGCTTCAGTGCCCCTCCTCCTGGCTGCCCATCTGTCTGGACATCTCCCTTGGCTTCTCTCCATGGCCAGCATAACTGCCACATGTAGGCCAGAGGGATCTCCCTGACACATAAATGTGACCACATCCCTTTTGTTTATCCCCAGGAAGATGTGCAAGCTCTCGACCTGGCTTCAAGGGCCTTTGGGATCTGACCTGTGCACAGCTCTGCGGCTTCACCTGTTCCTTTCCCCCAGGAGCATCTCAGTCCTCTCTCCACCTGTCCAGCACGCCCCTGTGCACCCCCAATACCGTCTGCCAGTGGGGCCCTCTCCTCTGAGAAGCACCCTGACCACTCTCTTGCCTCGGGAGGCAGAGTGAACTCCTGCCTCCCTTGGTTCCTCTGGCACTCTGCTGATACCCTCCACCTTGGCATATCGTGTTAGGTGATTCCTTATTTGAACAAACACTATTGAGCACTAACTGCCAGGCCATTGCTGGGAATGGGTGCGAATACCATCACGCTCACCACACATCACAATGGTCTGCCACACGTTCAGACTGGGGAGGCCAAACTTCCTGACCCATATGGTATGGATCTCCTTTCTGAGGGACTCCTATCGTTGCTATGAGACATGGTTTTTGGGATTTTGTTTGTTCTGGTATTTTTTGAGTTTTGGGGATTTTGTTTGTTCTGGTATTTTTTGATGTATGATTTTAAAACATAATATAGTATCAAAATGTGCTAACAATTTGCTGACATTCCTACTAAGTCTGTAAGAGACTGCCTGTGAGATGCCCATAGTCTTGTTAGCCAAGTAGAACCAAGCATCAAACTTTAAGATCTTGGCTGATCTCAAAGAACAAAAATATAAGCTCCATATGTCAAAAAAGTCAGACACAGCCAGGTGTGGTGGCTTACACCTGTAATCCCAGCACTTTGGGAGGCCGAGGCAGGTGGATCACTTGAGGTCAGGAGCTAGCAACCAGCCTGGCCAACACAGTGAAACCGTCTCTACTAAAAATACAAAAATTAGCCAGGCATAGTGACATATGCCTGCAGTCCCAGCTACTCAGGAGGCTGAGGCAGGAGAATCGCTTGAACCCAGGAGGTAGAGGTTGCAGTGAGATGAGATGGCGCCACTGCACTCCAGCCTGGGTGACAGAGCAAGACTCCATCTCAAAACAAACAAACAAACAAAACAAAACAAACAAAAGACACAAAAGGTCACATATTAGGTGATTCCATTTATATGAAATATTCAGAAAAGGCAAATCCACAGAGACACAAAGTAGCTTGGTGTTTGCCTATGGCTGGGGATGGAATTAGATAAAACAGAGCTTAGTGGGATGATAGAAGTGTTTGGAAACTGGCTGCATTATGGGGATGGTTGTATAACTCAGTAAATTTACTAAAAACTGTTGAATTGTACCCTTAAAATAGGTGAATTTTATGATTTGTAAGTTTTTTGTTTGTCTGTTTTTGAGACGGAGTCTTGCTCTGTTGCCCAGGCCAGAGTGCAGTGGCATGATCTCAGCTCACTGCAACCTCCACCTCCTGGGTTCAAGCGATTCTCCTGCCTCAGCCTTCCGAGTAGCTGGGATTACAGGCATTAGCCAACACACCCAGTTAATTTTTGTATTTTTAGTAGAGACGGGGTTTCACTATGTTGGCCAGGCTGGTCTTAAACTTTTGACCTCAAGTGATCCACCTGCCTTGGCCTCCCAACGTGCTGTGATTACAGGTTTGAGCCACCACGCCTACCCATGATATGTAAGTTACACTTCCATAACATTGCTTTTAAAAAAGCAAAAATGGGCTCTTGTTTTATTTGGAAATCTTTAATTATAAACCTTTGATTCTTCTGGAATTGATTTTGGTATAAATAATGCAATACAGACCCCCTTCATTTCGATATCCTGGCTGTTCTAAGCAGTAACCCACTGGGAGAAAGTCCATGGGAATGAAGACTCCTAATCTTACATTAGGGATCTGACACTCACCCCCTTCCCGCTAACTTCTAGCCCCTCCGCTTACCTCAATGGCTTGGTGGAGAGACTTGTCGTATTTCTCAATGAATTCCCGCCGGATGTTGAGCAGGTCAATCTCACTGCGGGAGACCATGATCCTGGTGAGAGTCTTCTCATCTGTGCCAGCACCCTGGTGGGGTCAGGCAGGAGGGAGACACAGGCAGGAGAGACAGAGCCCAGTCAGGCAAGAAACAGTGGTATCCCATCTGCCTCTCTCCCTTGTTCCTCCCAACAACAGGGTGGATGTTCTCCCTCTGTCTTCTGCAAACACTCCTGACCAAAATCCCCCTGTGCCCAGGACTGGCCAGACTGACATGCAAAAAAGACGTGTATGGGTTGAATAGTGTCCCCTCCAAAATTCATGTCCACCTGGAACCTCAGAATGTGATGTAATTTAGAAATAAGATCTTTGCACATGTAATTAGTTAAGATGAAGGCATAATGAATTAGATTGAAGCCTAAACCAATAACCAATATCTTTATAAGAAGAGGGACAGCACAGACATACAAACAGCAAAGAGACGAGGTGAGGACAGAAGCAGAGACTGGAGTGATGCATTCACAGCCAGGAAACACCAAGGACTTCTGGCAACCACCAGAAGCTAGGAGAGGCAGGGGAGAGTTTCTTCCCCAGAGCCTCCAGGAGGACCCAACCCAGGTGACACCTTGATTTTGGGCTTTTGGCCTCCAGAACTATGAGAGAATAAATTTCTGTTGTCACCCAGTTTGTAGAATTTGTTATACCAGCCCTAGGAAATTACCACCGAGTCCAAGGAGTAGGCACAGGGCACGGAATGTGTAGGCAGCCAGAGCTGCCTCTGCCCCCAGGGAGCTACAAGCACCAGCCTAGCAGTCAGAGCTAGGTTCAAGTCCCAGCTCTGCCTCTTAGGAGCTGCGTAAATGTGGGCTACGTTTTACCCTACCTAGGCCTGAGTGTCCTCCTCTATCAAATGAGGATGCTACCACAACTTCACAGGACTGCCATGAGGGTCAACTGTGGTCAGAGAGATGAAGCCCTTGGCACAGGCTTGACACACAGTGAGTGCTCAATGAACGGCTGTCACATTTGGAGACAGTAAGCTGAGAGTCTCAGGCTCCTTCCTACCCTCCTGCCTGCCCAGGCTGTCAGCAGTTGAGACTCCAGTGGTGGAGAGGGTGGTCAGTGTGGCTTGGGCTCTCCCGGAAGGGCAGGCCTAGACTCAGAGGGGAGTGCCTGTGACCTCTGATGACTATTTGTCATAGGAGACCCTGTGTCACCTGATAGGCTGTGAGCTCTGAGAGGGCAGAGACTGTGTCCTACCCAGCCCTGTGCCCCCAGAGCACATTTCTCAACCTTGGCATTTGGGGCTGGATCATTCTTTGTTGTGCAAGCTTATCCTGTGCGCTGAGGCTGTTTAACAGCATCCCTGTTCTCTCCCCGCCAGCATCCCCGTTCTCTCCCGGCCAGCATCCCCGTTCTCCCCCCGCCAGCATCCCCGTTCTCCCCCCGCCAGCATCCCCATTCTCCCCCCGCCAGCATCCGTGTTCTCCCCCCACCAGCATCCCCGTTCTCCCCCCGCCAGCATCCCCGTTCTCCCCCCGCCAGCATCCCCGTTCTCCCCCCGCCAGCATCCCCGTTCTCCCCCCGCCAGCATCCCCGTTCTCCCCCCGCCAGCATCCCCGTTCTCCCCCCGCCAGCATCCCCGTTCTCCCCCCGCCAGCATCCCCGTTCTCTCCCCGCCAGCATCCCCGTTCTCCCCCCGCCAGCATCCCCGTTCTCCCCCCGCCAGCATCACCGTTCTCCCCCCGCCAGCATCCCCGTTCTCCCCCCGCCAGCATCCGTGTTCTCTCCCCACCAGCATCCCCGTTCTCCCCCCACCAGCATCCGTGTTCTCTCCCCGCCAGCATCCACGTTCTCCCCCCACCAGCATCCACGTTCTCCCCCCGCCAGCATCCCCGTTCTCCCCCTGCCAGCATCCCCGTTCTCCCCCTGCCAGCATCCCCGTTCTCCCCCCGCCAGCATCCCCGTTCTCCCCCCACCAGCATCCCCGTTCTCTCCCCACCAGCATCCGTGTTCTCTCCCCACCAGCATCCCTGTTCTCTCCCCACCAGCATCCCTGTTCTCTCCCCACCAGATGCCGGTAGCAACACCCTGCAAGTTCTGATGACCGAAAATGTGTCTGGATATTGCCAAATATCCTCTGGGGGGGAAGGCAGGGGAAATCACCCCCAACGGGGAAATACCATCCTAGAGCCAGACAAGGGCAGATGCTGATAAATGTCAAATGGGAAGAAACAGCTGCCAGGAATCCTGATCTGGGGGACGGTGCACATCTGTGTGTGTGTACATAAGTCAGTGCTTGAAGGGAAAGGAACGCCAGCACGTTTTCTTACCTTCATGGATTTGTAAAGTTTGTCGGCAAAGAAGAGAGGCTTGTTCTTGACACTTTGAACTGGTAGGAAGAGCAGAGAGATGCGGGGAATGTGGTCAGAGGCTGTGAACCCAGACTCTGGACTGGCCTCCCCCATCTCCCCACCTCGTCTATCCTTTCATGGGTCTGCAGATCATTGTCAACCCCAGGGTCATGCTCAGGCAACACCTTCGCTCCCCTTCCCCATGCTTCCTCCTCTGGCTCATCCCTAGGCCTGGCTCTCACTTGGTTGCAACTCTCTTCCTTCTAAGGTGCTTAGAGCTAACCAAGGTTAGGAGAGGATTCAAAGGTAATTAACTCCTCATGAACCCAAAGCATAGGGCCTCAAAACTTTTAAATGCGTCGAATCACCCAAGAAGCTTGTTTAAAACTCAGGGTTTAGGCTCCACCCTGAAGACTCAGATTTTAGAAAGATCTTGAGCAGTGGTTCTCAAAGTGTGGTTTCCGGACCAACAACATTAGCATCGCTTGAAAACTTGGAAGGAAGGCAGATTCTCACGCGTCACCCCAGATATGCTGAATATGAAACTCTGGAGGTGAGTGACCAGCTTGTCCTAGTTTGCCTGGGACATTCCAGGTTTTGTTAGGTTGGTGCCAAAGTAATTCCAATTTTTGCCATCACTTTCAATGGCAAAACTGCAATGACTTTTGCACCAACCTAACAGCACTGAAAGCCTTGTGCGAATCAGGATGGCTGGCCAACCTGCGCTGGTGCAGCCTAATGCTTGAGAGTTACTGATTTAGAGAAATACTGCTCCAAAGAATGGCTGTCCATTGGTAAAATTTAAGGGACCATGTAAATCCCTGGGGCTGAGTGTTGCCCCAGGGCCTGAACAATCTTGCAGTATTGGCAGCCACTGCTCCCTTCCTTGACCCCAGATAATGCCTGCCTGGTTTCACCAACCCCGCCCTTTTTCAAGGCCTAGGGTTCTCTAGCCCTTCACAGCTGCTTGACTGCAAGGCTCCAGAGCCCACGCACGCGTGTCTCAGACAGCTTAAAAAAGAGAAACCAGACACCAGAGAAACCATGACTCTGGATATAATGAGAAGAGATGGCAAGAGGCTGGAGTTGTGTAGTCCAGTGGCAGAGTCAAGCAAGAGACTCCTCTGCAACAGGCTCAGGAACCCCACGGGAAAGATCACATCACACATCTCCCATCTCCAGCTCTTTACATATCTCCCTACTACCTCCCAAACAAATCTCAAGCTCCTTGGCTTGAATGTCAAAGCTCCTGGCCTCCTTTGCAACCTCATGGCCCTTGCTCTTCCATTCCCAGAACTGCAAATTCCTGTGTCCCTCTGTCCTTCCTGGATAGATGCATTTCCTATCTGCCCTTCACTACACTCTCTCTCTCTAAATCAAGTCCCATCCTGCAAGGCTGTACTTGATGTCCACGTTCCCAGTCATGACACCACCTCCAGGAAGCCTCCCCTGACTTCAGACCTAGGGCTTTATCAGTCTGGCTAAGAAGCACACTGGGCAGAAACTTCTCTCCTTTCTAATCAACCCCACAAGCCTTCCTAAGAACTGAGCCTGTCCATCTGTCACAGGGGACCCCGATGCCTGCCACTAGATGGAGGGGTGTGAAATGGTGTTGTGGTGTGTGTTTGCATGTGTAGACCTGTTCAAGGTGGGAGGAGAAAGGAAAGAGGGAAATACACGAGGAGGGTAGGAATCTCAAAGTGTCTCCAAAGGCTAAAGAACATGAGCTTTGGACATAGGCAGCCTGTGGTTTGAGTCCTGGTTCTACTACTACAAACCTCTCTGGATGCAGTGTCCTTTTTGTAAAATAAGCTGGGAAGAGCACCTGGTGAGAATGCAACTAAACCTGTGTGCAACTAACTTTGCACAGGGCTCGGCGTGAAACAATAAAAACTAACCCTGCCCAGTGAGTATTACATGCCAAGAGGCACCGTTCCAAGTGCTTTACGTATAATTAGCTAATTTCAGCCTTACAAAATCCACCCTATGGGCTGGGCACTATTGTTATCTCCACTTTACAAAGGAGGAAATTGAGACACAGAGGTTTCGTGCCCTGCCCAAGGATACACAGTGAGGAAGTGGCAGAGCAGAGATTCAACCTGGAGTCCATGCTTTTACCCACTGGGCTATCCCGCCTCCTGGATATTGGTCCTGGGTGGTAAAGGACCATCACATGCTAAACAACCCCCCTACCACCATCTCTACTTCACCTAACACACCTTTCCCCCACATTTTAGTGTCTCTGAAATCAAGATGTGTTTTATAATTGATGGCAATGATGTGAAAATATTCCCCTGACACCTCTTGGTAAGATTTTTAAAAAGTGCATTGATGCAATGCGTTTTACAGTAAATGAAACAAGATACCACTAATGATGAATACTAACGAGAATAACTTCAGCCCCAACCCATACCCACTCATCCACATTTATACATGGTGAAATTAAGATCCAAAAGGAAAAAACCTTTTCAAAGTCAAGAGCTCAAATTATATAAGTGTAACCAAAAAGCCAGGTACTGAGAGGAGAAGAGGGGATGTGTGTGTCTCGTCTGCATTTAACGTGTATGTGTCTTGTATGTGTGTGCATGTGTTGTGTGTGTATGTGGTGTGCATGGGTCATGTGTGCATAGTGTGTGAGTGGTGTGTGTGTGTGCAAGTGTAGTGTCTTGTGGGGGTGTAGCATGTATGTGTATGTATAATGTGTTCTGTGTGTGAAGTATGTGTGTATGTAATGTGTGTATGTATGGTATGCACCTGTCACATGCATATGTAACGTGTTTTATGTATAAGTCACATGTGAGAATGTGTGTATGTACAGTATGTGTCTTGTACATGTTAAGTGTGTGTGTCAAGTGTGTGTATGGTGTGTGTGTGTACACACCCTAGTTGTGCAGGACAGCGTGCCCCTCCCCTGCCTGCCCCAGTCTTCCTGGTCCTTCCCCAGCGACAGCTATTTTCTCGCCCTCTCCTGCAGCCTGGAACAGACCTCATGACACT
Organism: Chlorocebus sabaeus; assembly: GCF_047675955.1. Classification (NCBI taxonomy): domain Eukaryota; kingdom Metazoa; phylum Chordata; class Mammalia; order Primates; family Cercopithecidae; genus Chlorocebus; species Chlorocebus sabaeus. The sequence goes on along the minus strand of NC_132926.1, from coordinate 31,050,231 downwards.
CCCGCACAATCACACATTTGGCAGCACCCCCGGAGGTGAACTGTGGCAGTGTTTACTTTCCAGTACTAGCTTCGGAGGCTGCCAAGGTTCTATTCTTCCAGAGAATCTGGGCAAGTTCCCAGTGCCCCCAGCCCTTCCCTTAGTCCCTGCCAGTTACCAATGGCCACGAATGCGTCCCTGACATCCCCAGACATCTCCTTCTTGATGGTGTGCTCCACGTCATAGTTGGTCATCTTGATGAACTCCTGGAAGACTGGCCACAAGAGAAGCCCCGCAGGTGGGGGTGAGCTTCAGTGCAGGAGGGGGAGGACCCCTCCTCAGCCCCACCCAGTGCCTCCCACAGGCTGTGCCTGAGAAAGTGGAAGGGCAGCAGATATGGCCACAGCCCAGGCCTAAATGCACTGGGCAAGATCATCCTGATAGAGAAGCTCTGACATCAAGGCTGCTGTGGGCTCAGAGCCAAATCTGTCCCAAGTCAGTCCCCGTGCCTGGCCAATGGCCTCAGAACCTCGGCCAAGTTCTGGCAACCCAGGCTGGGGTAGTAAAAGGAGCATGGGTCCTAGTCATGGTTCTGCCCCAGCTCACTGAGGGACCTTGGGTGAATCCTCTCCTTTCTGGGCCTCCTCTTCCTCCCATGTCCAGTTGGGATAAAGACACATCGATAACACTCAGGAAGCACTCACTGAGTCAGGCATTGCGCCAGTGCTTTATGTGTGTTGTGTTTTTTGTATCTTCACAACCGTCATGTGAGGTGGAACTAAAACCCTGATTCCTATGTAAGGGAGCTCAGGCGCAGAGATTTGGTAACTTGCCTAAGGTCACATGGCTGTTAAATGGGTATTCAAATCAAGGCGGTCCAGTGCCCAAGTCCATTCTTTTAGCCACTATGCATGCTAAAGCACCTTAAATACTGCGAAGTGCTAGACAAATGCATGTTAAAATGTAAATGTCTCAGTGCAGGACACTTCATGATCACTGAGCACCAGGGTCACTGCATACAGGTGTGCCCTGTGCATGTGGCAGTCTGTGGTTCAAAGATGTCTATGTGGGTCTTGTGCCGCCACCACCTCTCACTGCCCTGCTCCTGGCAGGCATCGCCAGGGAATCATGACGCGGGGTCCCAGAATCCTTCTCAACCCAGCATTCTAGGCAGCTGCTACCAATCTGTCAGAGTTGGCCTTTGAGGTGAAATCCAGTTGCTATCCTTAATCCCTGCCATCCCACCTGCTTCCTTAAGGAGGAGAAGGAAGGTGAGGTATAAGCGGTAGAGCCAGGACTAGAATCCAGGGCTCCAGAGTTGCCGTCACCCATGATACACTACTGCTGGGTTAAGGAGGGGGTGGCTGGGCAACTGGCTCCTCTTGCCACAGAGAGATGAGAGGCTCCCATCAGATTCTGGGATCTTCCTGCTGAGCTGGGAAGGGAGGAGGTCAGGCCTCACCTCTCCGGAGGTGCGGATAGCTCCGGGTACACAGGATCGTCATGAACCGTGTCTCCAAGGAAGTTTTGTCTCCGCTGGGTGTGTCTGCTATTTCCTGCAGAGCCCCGGTTGGAGCAAGCATTTGGGAGGGGAGACATGAGAAAGCCTTGGTTATTATTCACTTTCACGTCTTTGCCTGGGCTGAGGGCAATCAGAAGCTGGGCTCACACAGCCATCCAAGGGGGCTGAGACTGGTCCCCTCTTCCTTCCTCAAGCACAATGGCTTCTACACTCCCCTCTCCAGTTCACAAGGACCCTGTGATCTGACACAGATGGGCTTAGCACTGGGAACTTCCATCCTAGCCTCGGGGCCATGGGACCGGGGCTCCTGGCAGGACCCGCACAGGCCCTGAGCATAGCAACTGGGAGTTCCCCTTCCATCCCTCAACCTTTCCGCAAGGCCCTCTGGGAAGTGTGTATGGGGTCATATGCAGGGAAGATGGCCTGGCCAGTGTTTCCCCAAGCGGCGTCAAGGGCAAACATACCCGATCACACTGCATGTTAGTATTTCCACAGTTGTCTTCTAGCCAGCTACTAGTTCTATTTATACTGATACTAAATTCCCCTTCACTCATTTTGGGTTTAAAAGTGAGTCGATTTAAAGATCAGTATTAACAGCTAGTGGTTACACAGCACAAATCATGCCAGAGATGATTAGCTGAAGTTTGGGAAACACTTGCCTGGCCTATCTTTTACCAAGCAGGGTCCTTAAGGCGCCCTGAAGGGGAGAGAGAGAAGCCGCACAGCAAGCTCCCAAATCACTGCTTGATACTGCCCCGCTCAGCCCAGTAAAGGCGGACTTTACTCAGAGGCCGTTAAAACCCAAATGAAGAACAGGACACTCACCAAGATCTCAGCAGCCACCTGAGAGCAGGGAGGGGAGAGAGGAGGGAGAGAAGGGAGGCAAGAGTCAGAGGAGGCCGGGGAGGCTGGTGCTGGGGCCCTGGGGTGCAGGGTGAGGGGCCTGGCTGGGAGTGGGAGATGTCCCAAGAGACTGGAGAGAACCCGGGATGCGATGCGAAGTGGGGCAGGGACAACAGAAAAATACTTTCCTATGACCTTTTGGGCTGGAGCTCAGAATGGGGAAAGGCCTGGCAATAACTAAAAACGTGTTCACCTGAGGGATAAGAAAAAGACACAGAAACGGGGAACACTCTGCTCTTCGCACCCCAAAACCTAGAGCAGATTCCAGGCCTCGGTTTCTTTGTCTGAAAGTGGAAAGAAATAATTGCTGCCACTTCCTTACAGAACCACTGAGATGTAAATGTGAGCAGTGCAAAGTTCTCCGCACCCTTTAGCATATTCAGAGTTGCAAGGCAAGAGACATGTAATTTTAGCTTTCAGGTTAAAGACAGGAAAGACCAGACAGCTGAGGCCTTGAAGGGAGCTGACCTGCCTGGGGGCACACAGCAAACAGTGATGGGAAAGTCATTTTACAAGGGTTACTTTTAATCACTGCACTATGCAGAGCGCAGAATTCTGTGGTTAGGACACAATTTTGTTAGGCAAATAGCTGTGACTTGGAGAGCCTGGGAACAAAATACCCAGGCTCGTGTACCCAAGCTGCGTATTGCTTTCACCTTTCCCCCAGAAACTCTGCTGACTTTATTCTATTGGATAGACTGAACTATTTATAAACTTCACTACAGCTTATGCTCTGGAAACCTTCCTCTTCTTTTCATTGTATAATTGGCAATGTCCATTAAAAGTTAAAAGGCCTATGACATTTGATCAAGCAATTATATTGCTAGAAATTTGCCCTACAGATATTCTGGCAAAAGTCTTCCACAATAGAATACAAGACTATTCACTGCAGCATTCTTTCTTCTTTTTGGAGACAGGGTCTGCCTTGCTCTGTTGCCCAGGCTGGAGTACGGTGGCACAATCACAGCTCACTGCAACCTTGACCTCCTAGGCTCAAGTGATTCTCCTGCCTCAGCCTCGTGAGTAGCTGGGACTACAGGTGTGTGCCACCACACCCAGCTAATTTTTTTATTTTTTGTAGAGAAGGGGTCTCACTTTGTTGTCCAGTCTAGCCTCAAGCGATCCTCCTGCGTTGGTCTCCCAAAGTGGAGATCATAAGCATGAGACACCACACCTGGCCCATAGCAGCATCTTTCTCTTCTCTTCTCTCCCCTTCCTGCCTTTCTCCCTCTCTCCCTCCCTTCCTTCCTTCCCATGGCAACATCTTTCTTTCCTTCCTTCTCCTTCCTTCCATTCTTTCCCTTTCTCTCTCTCTCTCTCTTTCTTTCGTCTCACTCTGTTGCCCAGACTGGAGTGCAGTGGCACGATCTCGGCTCACTGCAACCTCCACCTCCCAGGTTCAAGCGATTCTCCTGCCTCAGCCTGTAGCTGGGATTACAGGCATGTGCCACCACGTCCAGTTAATTTTTTTTTGTATTTTTAGTAGAGATGGGGTTTCACAATGCTGACCAGGATGGTCTCCAACTCCTGACCTTAGGTGGTCCACCTGCCTCGGCCTCCCAAAGTGCTGGGATTACAGGCTTGAGCCACCACGCCCGGTCAGCATTTTTCGTTAACAGAGAAAAACTGTAAACCATCCTGAGATTGACTTGTTAAACAGGCTATGGATTATCCAATCAATGGTAACAATCCATGCAAGTCTTACAAAGGATGAGATTAATCTATAATGCTGATAACGAGAGTTTCCATTTAAATTAAGTGAAGAAGTAAAGCATAGCATATTTTTGTGTAAAATAGTGTTTCTTTCGTCTAGATTCAAAAATAAATAAATAAACACTCACTTTCTCATACTTCCTGGGAAGTACTTAAGAAACTGTCAAGACACCTTCGAGGAGAGGTACTATGCAGGAAAGCTTTTGCATTTCTTTTTATTCTTCCTGAAGTTTTATTTCTTAAATATGCAAAAATATTATTTCATTTTAAATCTTAAATAAGAGTTATCAAGGCTACTAGGATTATAGGCTGTTTCTGGTTTTTAAAATATTTTTCTGTATTAAAAACAACCTACACCAGGCGCAGTAGCTCACACCTGTTATCCCAGGACTTTGGGAGGCCCAGGTGGGAGGATCACTTGAGCCTATGAGTTTGAGACCAGCCTGGACAACATGGAGAAACCCTGCTCTACCAAAAAATTCGCTGAGCATGGTGGTGCATGCCTGTAATCCCAGCTACTTGGGGGGCTGAGGTGGGAGGATTGCTTGAGCCTAGAAGGCAGAGGTTGCAGTGAGCCAAGATTGCACCACTGCACTCCAACCTATGTGACAGTGTGAGAACCTGTCACCCCGTTATGTCTCAAACGTCACAAAACAAAAACCTAGTTGAACCCCGAGGACATCATACTAGGTAAAGGAAGCCAGTCATAAAAGCATAAATACTGTATAATTCCACTTACATGAAGTCCCTAGAGTGGTCAAATTCACAGACATAGGAAGAATGGTGGTTGCCAGGGGCTGGGGGAAGGGAGAATGGCAAGTGACTGTTGAATGGGTCCAGAGTTTTGGTTTTGCACGATGAAAACAGTTTTCGAGATGGCTGGTGGTGATGGCTGCCCAACATGTGAATGTACTTAATGCCACTGAACTGTATACTTTAAAATGATTGGCCAGGCATGATGACTCATGCCTGTAATCCCAGCACTTTGGGAGGCTAAGGCAGGTGGATCACCTGAGGTCAGGAGTTTGAGACCAGTCTGGCCAACATGGTGAAACCCTGTCTCTACTAAAACTAAAAAAAAAATTATCCGGGCGTGGTCGTGGGTGCCTGTAATCCCAGCTACTCAGGAGGGTGAGGCAGGAGAATCGCTTGAACCCGGGAGGCAGAGGTTGTAGTGAGCCAAATTGCGACATTGCACTCCAGCCTGGGCAACAAGAGAAAAACTCCATCTCCAAAAATAAATAAATAAAATGATTAATATGGTAAAGTTTATATGTATTTTATCAAAAATTTGTAAAAACTTACGCTAAATAAAACTGTATCATTTTTAAGAAGAGAGGGAGAGGGACATGTTTTAAAGATTTAACAGAAAAGACTCAAAAGTCCCAATCCTTCTCACTTACGCAGGTCAGAAAACCCTAGACATATTAGGTTTTTCAAAGCATCTTTAAGATAATAATATCTGTAATGTAAAAAAAAAAAAAAAAAAAAAAAAAAAAAAAAAAAAAGTGGTGGGGCACTAAATTAATATTCACCACAAAAGCTTGGTCTTATTAGCCTAGCTACTTCATGCAAAAATTAATCTGGACAGTTCCTCAAATGGTTAAACTTAGAGTTCTCATATGACCCAGCAATTCTATCTAAGAGAAATGAAAACATATGTGCACACAAAAACTGGTACACAAACTTGTACACAAATGTTTAGAGCAGTATTAGTCATAATAGTCAAAAGGTGGAAATAACCCAAATGTCCAACAGCTGATGAATGGATAATGGAATATTATTTGGCAATGAAAAGGGAGTCCCAACATGCTACAACATGGATGACCCTTGAAAACACTGTTAAGTGTTTAACACAGTTTTAAATTAGTGTTTTCTTAAGTGAAGAGGCCAGTCCAAAAGGCCACGTATTATATCACTGTATTTACATGAGATGTTTGGAAGAGGCACATCTGGAGACACAGAAAGTAGATTAGTGGTTGCTTAGGGCAGGGGGGTTAGGAGGACATAAGGAGTGATAGCTAATGTGTATGGAGTTTCTTTTGGGGGTGATGAAATGTTCTAAAATTGATTGTGGTGATGGTTGCATTAAGTCTGTGAAGATACTAAAAACCACTGAATTGCACACTTTAAATGGGTCAATAGTATTGTAGATGAATTCTATTTCAATAAAGCTGGTCAATAGTATGGTAGGTGAATTCTATTCCAATAAAGCTGGTCAATAGTATGGTAGATTAATTCTATTTCAAGAAAGCTGTTATATTTTTAAAAGTCTGGTCCGAGCACGGTGGCTCACACCTGTAATCCTAGCACTTTGGGAGGCTGAGGTGGGTGGATCACTTGAAGTCAGGAGTTCGAGACCAGCCTGGCCAATATGGTGAAACCCCGTCTCTACTAAAAATACAAAAAAATTAGCTGGGCATGGTGGTGGGCGCCTGTAATCCCAGCTACTTGGGAGGCTGATGCAGGAGAATTGCTTGAACCCAGGAGGCAGAGGTTGCAGTGAGCCGAGATTGCACCACTGTGCTCCAGCCTGGGTGACAGAGCAAGACTCCATCTAAAAAAAATAAAAAAGAAAAAAAAAAGATCTGAGTATTGATTATCTAAAAATGACCACAATGCTTCATTTCATGGTGGGTCTATAATAATTAGTTATCTATAATTTATTGCTCAAATTGGATGACAGAGTGAAAGGGGAAGCTATTAACAATTACTGTGGGGCCACAGGTGGAAACTGGACATATGTTCAACTGGTTAATAACAGACCCAGACTTCTAAGAGCTCGAGGGTGTTCTAGACATCCAGAGTGAGAGACCGCCAGGGAGGCAGTATAAAACAGGCAAATACAAACTGCCAAGTACTCATGTGCATTATCTAAGGAGGAGCTTGGCTCAGCCCTATCAAATGCCCTTAATTTTTATATACATTTTGCTCCCGCATTTCCATTTCATCTCTGGAAATTCATTCTAAGGAATAATTCATGAATGTGATAAAAGAGTTTGCTACTAGGAAGAAGCCTGGTTAAATAACATGATAGATTCAGATACGAACAGTATACAGCCATTAAATGATATTGTTGATTAAAAAGTGCAACAATATTCACATAGTATTAATTTTTAACTGTCAGAAATAAAGAATCCACTTTTTTTTTTTTTTTTTTTTTTGAGACGGAGTCTCGCTCTGTGGCCGGGGCTGGAGTGCAGTGGCCGGATTTCAGCTCACTGCAAGCTCCGCCTCCCGCGTTCACGCCATTCTCCTGCCTCAGCCTCCCGAGTAACTGGGACTACAGGTGCCCGCCACCTCGCCTGGCTAGTTTTTTGTATTTTTTAGTAGAGACGGGGTTTCACTGTGTTAGCCAGGATGGTCTCAATCTCCTGACCTCGTGATCCGCCTGCCTCAGCCTCCCAAAGTGCTGGGATTACAGGCTTGAGCCACCGCGCCCAGCCAAGAATCCACTTTTATATATACATAGAGAAACAACTACAATAATGTATATTACAATACTGACAATGGCTATTACTATTAGGTTATGGAGTCTTTTTTGGCTTCTCTTTATTTTCTAGTTTCTATAAAAGAATGTACTGCTAGTTATAAGAAAATGAGCTGAGGTCCAGCATCCTAAATCTGGAGAAGTAGCCGAGTTGGGCAGGGATCTGGCTCAAGGGTCCCTTAGCTATTTCCACCCGGGTTCTCTCTCTCCACTTCTCTCCTTTTGCGAAGCAGCTATCAGCAAGGCCCACCACTGCCCCCTGCTAGCGGCAATTGGAAGCACAGCCTCATTGGCAAACCAGGCACAGGCAGAAACATTCCCCGGAAGATCAATTTAGGGTTGGAGGATAGATTTGGGGTGAGAGCTGAGATTTAAAAAAAAAAAAAAAAACTCTCAGCAGCACACAAGGCTGTTCACAGTAATACTTAATAAACATCTGTTGAATGAGTGAATGAAATGTGTCTCAGCAAGCCATCCTAGTATCTGGCTGGGTTCTCAGTCTAGCCCCCATCCATGTGCCCACAATGTAGCTGAAATACCATACATTTAAATGTAACCCTGCAGCTTTTGACAACCATATTCCAAAGCAAGGGTTGGACAACTGGACAACCACAGCTACTTGATGTGGAAGCTGCAGGGGACCTTAACTGTACTGGGTCTTGGAGGATATTACTGTAAATGGAATTAAGCATAGACTCTGGAGTCAGGCAAGCCTGAGTTGAGATCAAACCACCACCACTTAGAAACTGTATCCTTGAATAGGTTAAGGAGCTTCATTTTCCTCTAGTAAAAAGGGGGAACATAAAAACGTATAGAATAATCTTGGCATCGTAGTATGCATTCTAATAATTATAATTACAGTTCTGTAACTGTCAGCTTCCAGCTCAGATGCTGTTGTAATATACCACACTTCTGTTATGGGACCTGGGAACAGAAAAGTTGGTTCCCTCTCAATCCATCAGTGCTCTTTTTAACTCACCAACTATAAAATATGGGGGCTGGATTCACAGTCGGTGGTATCTGTTCCCCCACATCTCCAGACACAGCTTTTGGGGGCAGGAGGATGAGGCAGGCAGAAGAGATGGAGACATGGACCTGGGTCAAGCTACTGGGTGCTGGGATCAAGGTGCAGGTCAGTGGGGGACAATGCACTGGCCTCAGTAGGAACTGCCCAGCCACAGGAACCCTCAGGGAAAATGAATTTGGGGTTGTCCAACCTCCATAAGAAGCCATTTCCAAACCTCAAGCTCACTAGGCTAAGGAGCAGGGCAGAAGCAGAGCAGCCAAGAGACTCCTAGAGAACCCTTTTCCCTGCTATTAATTCAACAAATATTTATTGAGTACTGATCATGTGTTACTTTGGATACATTAGTGAACAAAATGAAGAGTCCAGCCCTTGAGGAACTTACTTTCTAGGCTTGTCCTAGGACACTCCCTCCAATCTCAGTCCCATTTTACAGAAAATAAACCAAGACCTTTAGCCCCCTTCTCAGCAAGTTCCCAGACCAGCTCTGTAGGGGTCAATTCTACTGGGGCCACTGACTTGTTGTGTGACTTTCAGAAGTCATTTGCCCTTTCTGGACCTCCATTTTCCCACTGTAACATCAGGGCTTTGACCTGGGTGATCTGCAGGTCCCTGCCAGCTCTGAAGGTCCTGCTATTCCCCTAGGATATGTCAGTAATACCAGCACCACACTCCTGAACCTCACTTCTGCAGTGTAAGTATCAGCCCATCAAACCGACCACGCCCCTGCCAGGAGCCTTCACTTGCAGACAGGGCCTGGTGTAGACACGCATAAGCTGGACCTACTTCTCAGGGACACCCAGCAGAGGTGACTGGGGTGGGCGGGGGGTCTTACCTGGGCATCTTCCCGTGCCTGGTCCAGGTTTTCTCCTCCCTCCTCACGATTCCCCTGCAGCAGGAGCAGCAAGAAAGGTCAGTCCCCAAGCATCGACCCATCTCCATCTCTGCACCACCACACGCCCTGCTCATTTTCACCTCTCTGAATGCTCTTCCTCATCAGTTACACAGGGATGAAAATCCTGCCTCCATAAGTAGGCTGTTGTGGTCATTGAGAATGTGTGCAAGGCGCTCAGCACCAATGCCTGACACGCAGGAAGCTCTCAGTAACCGTCAATGAGGGCCTGCCATTTTTGTTATGGGAATTCAAGAGACGGTGACAGAAGCTCCCAGGTAACAACACAGGAGAGGGTCACCCACATGGCTTTGTTGTGTGAGCTGGGAGCCCAAAAACCCAGGCCAAGGGCCACCAGGGAGGATTGTCTGGAGAAGGTGGCACCATGTCAGCTCTGACAAGTGAACACCAGGGACAGGCGGTGGGACTCTAAGGAGGCAAGTGGGGAGACACGCCCTCTCCATCAGGAGTGCACTTGTAACTCCCCTGTACCCTCCACTCAGTGAACCTTCCCTTCCTCCCAGGCCTCCAGATGGGCAAGCAGACCTGAGGCCCATGAATTCACTCACCGTGGCCAGAGAAATGAGGATCCTCCTGAAGTGGCCGGATGTGTCTGAGCTCAGAGCATCCTCCAGGGACTTGTGATAGTCTGAGACAGAGAAAGGAGGTGTGGGTAGCTGCTGGCCAAGAAGGATTTCGTTGTGGGGAGGGAGGTCCAGGAAACTCAGGCTTGAGCCAGGGCAGTATTGGCAGGGGGAGGTGGGAATGAAAGGGTTTGTAACTGGCTCAGGGGGGCATCCAGCCATCCTCCTGCTGATTTTGTAAGGCAATGGGCATTCTCATCAACCCATCACCTCCCCTCCATCCCCTCGGCGCTGTGCCACTTGAGGTCCCATTGCATCTCGCCTTTAATATTTAACAGCCTCTTAAGTCACCTCCCTGTTGTCATTCTCTCTTCCATCTTCCCTCCTGCATGGCAGTTGCTAAACCCAAAAGCAGAGCTCTGACTATGTCACTCATGTACTCAAAAATTCTACCATTTTAAAGCTGCTTATAAGATAAAAAATTTAAACTTTTTTTTTTTTTTTTTTTTGAGACAGAGTCTCACTCTGTCACCCAGGCTGGAGTGCGGTTGGTATGATCGAGGCTCACTACAGCCTCGACCTCCTTGGGCTCAGGTGATCCTCACACCTCAGTCTCCTGAGTAGCTGGGACTATAGGCACATGCCGCCACACTTAGCTAACTTTTTTTTTTTTTTTGAGGCCGAGTCTCGTTCTGTCACCCAGGTTGGAGTGCAGTGGCGTGATCTTGGCTCACTGCAACCTCTGCTTCCCAGGTTCAAGTGATCCTCCTGCCTAAGCCTCCTGAGTAGCTGGGGCTACAGGCGCATGCCACCACGCCTGGTTAATTTTTGCATTTTTAGTAGAGATTGGGTCTCACCATGTTAGCCAAGTTGGTCTCGAACTCCTGACCTCAAGTGATACACCTACCCTGGCCTCCCAAAGTGCTGGGATTAACGGAGTGAGCCACTGCGCCCAGCCAATTTTTATATTTTTTTGTAGAGATGGGGTTTTGCCATGTTGCCCAGGCTGGTCTCGAACTCCTGGGCTCAAGCTATCCACCTGCCTCAGACTCCCAAAGTGCTGGGATTACAGGTGTAAGCCACGGCACCCAGCCAATTTAAACATTTTTGACCGGTACTCAAGATTTTTCAGAATGAAAATATGTGGCCACTTGCTTAAAAAGTAAGAATTTCTGGACAGCGATAGCATAGCATGCAACCAAGTGTGGGGCCCTTCTGGCTGTGGGGCCATGTAGAACTGCATGGACTACACACCCCTAAAGTTTCCCTCCCTCTCTCCAGCAGGCTGGAATGTTCTCTCCTCCCACTTCCAGCCAAGCCTTCTTATACCTCCAGGCCTTTGTCCTTCCAGGACACCTGTCTTTCCCTAGACACAGGAATGGGCACACCCAAGGGGCTTATCAAATCCTCAAGGACTGAGGGAAAGGAGACAGGCCAGAGTCCTGGGCAGAGCTGTGGGCTGGGGTTGGAAGCTGGGGGGCCTGGCTCTTCTCCTCCCAGCATCTGGGCCCAGGCCTCCCAAACTCACCCTCCTTATAGGCCTCATTGATGGCCCGAATTTCGGCATTGGTTCGAGTGGCCAGGATTTCAATGAGAGCCTTTTCATCTGTGCCGGCTCCCTGGAATGTCAAGACAAAGATGATCTCAGCCATAGTTCTGACCACCTGTGCAGAAGTCCATGGGGCCCGGACGGCTAAAGCTCAGGCCAAGCCTTCCTGGATTTTCTCCTCACCTCCAGACATGGCCCCCAGGCCTGAGACCGCGGCACAACCAAGGCTGACTGTGCCAGCCTCTCAAGATTCCCAGAACCTCCCATGGGAACTGCTTTGCCTTCCAGCCCCCCAAAAAGAAAAGGTATATAGGCGTGTGTGTATAACACCACATACACACACGAACATCTGAATGGAAATATCCACATGTTAGTATCTGAAGAGAACAGAAGGACACGCACATGCCTCACGGTGTTAACTAGTGGTGTGGTCTCTGCTTGAGTGAAGGATCACAGACGATTGCTATTTTCTTCTTTTTTACTCTGTATTTCTTCAAGTCTTCACAGTGGACATGTATTATTTTGTTAGAAGAAAAAAAGTTTTGTGCTTAAGATAAAATGCTACATTATTTTTTCTTTTGAGACAGAGTCTTGCTCTGTTGCCCAGGCTGGAGTGCAGTGGCATGATTACTGCAGCCTTAACCTCCCAGACTCAGGTGATCCTCCTATTTCAGCCTCCCAAGTAGCTGGGGCCACAGAAGCATGCCACTATGCCTGGCTAATTTTTATACTTTTTGTAGAGACAGGGCTTCACCATATTGCCCACGCTGGTCTGGAACTCCTGGACTCAAGCCCAAAGTTTTAAGAATATAGGCATGAGCCCCCATGGCTGGCTTACATGTTTATTCTTGGATGTGAGGAGTGATTCGTGAATTGAGACATTACACGCCCTGGACTACCGCAGGCTGGGGACCTGTTATGCAAATATCTGCATACAGGGAAGTGGGGAAAACTATCAGGGAGGAGAGAAGGCAGGCAAGATTGATTGATTGATTGATTGAGTCAATGACTAATTCACTCATTCAAATACTTGTTAAGGCACCTATTATGTGTTAGCCACTGTGCAAGGTGCTGGGGCTACAGCTACCAAAAAGAAAAAAAAAAAAGTCCAGGCATGGTGGCTAACGCCTGTAATCCCAGCGCTTTGGGAAGCCGAGGCGGGCAGATTACCTGAGGTCAGGAGTTCAAGACCATCCTGGTAAACATGGTGAAACCCCTTCTCTACTAGAAAGACAAAAAAATTAGCTGGGCATGGTGGCAGGTGCCTGTAATCACAACTACTCAGGAGGCTGAGGGCAGGAGAATCGCTTGAACCTGATAGGCAGAGGCTGCAGTGAGCCAAGATCACACCATTGCACTCCAGCCTGGGTGAAAGAGCGAGACTCCATGTCGAAAAAAAAAAAAAAGGCAAGAGGCAAGACATGTTCCCTGCCCTCAAAGAGGTTACTAATGGTCCTGCCTTCTCAGATCCTAGGAGACTCATCCTGATTGAGATCTTCAATCATTTCTTTGTTAGAAGCAGGTGTCTGGTGAGGCAATCAAGAAAGTCCCGAGACTAGGGTCCAGCCCTGGTCTCCCCCTAACTCACTGACTCTCTGAGCCTCTGTTTCCCACTTGGAAACTTTGAAAATGGAAAGGATTGAGTTGGGTTAGCTCATTGATCTCTTCTATTTCTGAACCCCATGTCTTTAGATCATTTGCTTTTTGGCTTAGGTATTTTAAAAAACAATCATCTCAATCTGCTTAGCCTAGGCCACGTTTTTATAAAGTCCTCTAGCTCCCCATTGCTGCCTTCCTCTTAATGCTCAAAGGGCCAAAAGCACTACTGGTTTTATGTGGTTGTCAAGACAGGCTCTAGAGTCAGACAGACTGGTCTGAACCTCAGTTTTGCCACTTCATAGCTCTATGACCTTGACCAAGCAACCTAACCTCCAAGTCTCAGTTTCCTCATCTGTAAAATGGTGACAAAATAAGAATCTTGCCTTGTGGCTTGAGGAGACAACTAATTGAACTAATGTACCTAGCCTGGGATAGTTACCATATGCTCCTTATAAACAGTATCCACTAGTACAGCTGGTACCTTGGGAAGCAAAGCAGCAGTTCTAGCAACTTCTGGGCCAGGACATAATGCTTTCTTGTTTAGTGTAGGGTCAGGTCTTCGGAGTTAACAATGCCCTTCATACCTGTGACCTTGATTGACCTGTCCTAGTTTGAAGGGCAGAGGTGACCATTTCCATTTCCCAGATGAAGGCACAGAGGATTGGGAAATGTAAGGAATGGCCCAGTCACACAATGAATGAGTGGCAGGGGTGGGCTGGAGTACAGACTCCAACTGCTGCTGCTTTCCTTCGAGACCCACCCCACTTCCTCCAGCGGCTCCACGAGCCTCTTCTGACACCAGCGGGTGTGTGACTCAAGCTGAATCAACTTGGAGTAAATGCCAAGACTGTTGTTGGAACTCCTAGGAAGAAGGAACTCTTTCTGCTGGAGCTGCTAGCTGGCAGGATGGACATAAGCCACCCTGCCACTATGGGGAGAAAGGCTGCCTGAGAGTGAAGCCGTAAGAGAGGACAGCAGATCCGAGATAGGGGTGGGCCAAGGGTCCACAGAACATCATTTGAGTCTCTGGACTCAGATCTAGTCCTGTAGTTTTCAGTTACAGGAGCCAACATCTCCTTCTGTGTTTATGCCAGTTTGAACTGAGTGTGGGAGGAGTTCTACCAAGAAGTTATGGCTAATCCACCTGGGCTTCTGAGGACTACCTGTATCCCCACCGGCACCCAGACACTAGACCCTCTGGTGCCAACTGTACCTCCATGGCCTTCTTCAACTGCTTGGCATCGTAATGGGCCGGTGGCATCATGAGCCCCAGAATCAGCCTTGCCAGGTCTCCAGAGATCTCAGACTTCAGGTCACTCATTAAGTCCTGAAAAGGGCAGAGCCCCAGTCATGCCAACATCAACACTTGCCCACACATGACCCAGGATGGGGGAGATGGAGAGAAAAAACGGGTTCCACATGAGGGATCGTGGAAGCTTGTGTCTGTCTTTGCTGATGTTGCACTTATTATTTAGATGAAGCCACAGAGGGTAGGGAAAAAACAGCCAGGAGGAAGACCCACTCTCCTTGACACAGGAGACAGGAACAGGAAGGGAGCAGTGCTGAAGGACACTGTTTCCATCCAGGGGGAAACGCACCCACCTAAGCCAGATGCCACCAATGTGCAATAATCACTGACACTCAGTTGGGGCCTTGAAGCCAGCTCTCTCTGTGCAGAGGAACTGCAAGACGCCCAAAGCACATTGAAAACAACTCATAGCTCTGATCTTGGCCCCATGCTGCACCTCTGAGACCACTGAGCATCTCACACACGTGTTGCCCATCACAAGGAACTGGGGGAATGGAAAGATACGTCTGCCCAAACCCAGTGCTGGAGACACTCTGAGATCACATGACCACACAGGGTCCCACTGCCATGAAGACCCTGGTGCCTAACTGTGCAGAACCGACGGGGACAGGCTGAGCTCAGTCAGGCAAGGTGCATGCATGTCGCACCCAGAGCCCAGGAGGAGGTCCTTACCCGGCCAAAGTGAGACTTGAAGGTCTGCCGGATCTGCTGCCGCTGGGCATTGCTGCGGTGTGTGATGATATCGATGATTGTATCTTCATCAGTCCCTGAGTCACCAAAGCCATATGCCTCAGAAGAAGGCCTGTGGCTCTCGGCTTTCCCCATACACCGCCCGCTGATGGCCCCTCGTCAATCTTTGTCAGGGTAGAAGACTGGCTAGGCGGCCATGTGCTTCTGAGTCCCTGCAGTCTGCTTGCCTATGGCTCAGGTCACTGATTTCTGCTGGGCTCCTCCCTCCCTTTCCTGTTGACACGCTGAGGAACAAGGACAGCTGGGAGGTAGAGAGTACTGGGTTGGGAGTCAGGGCCTCTGAGGTCTAGTTCTGGCTCTGGCAATGGCTACCCACCCTGGGCAAGTCCCCTTCCCTTGATGGGACTTGGTTTCCACATCTGTAACATGAAGAGGCTGGAGTAGTTACCAACGGAGCCTTCCAACCCTGACAGTCCAAGTCCTGTTAGCGACTCTATGTCCTTTCTCTTCAACTCTCTGGGAGCTGGACCCTGAGTCCCTCTAACCACAGCAGGTTGACTCTGGAAGGCATTAGGATACCACTTCCGGCTTCTCAGATTAATGCCATCAACCGCAGACCCAGCACGGGGGTCCTTCACGGCATTTTTACCTCTATCATCCTACAGTCCCAGGCGAGCTTGGCAGATATCATCATTCCCATGAGACACGTGGAAAGGAAGCCCAGGAGGTGATGGACTTAACCTAAAGCCTCCTGGGAATTGCTGTCAGACAGACAGGGCAGAAAAGGCAAAGAAAGCCAAACCCTAGATGGCCAGTCCCAGGCTGGACTTTCTGAGCACAGGCCCAGCTGATCTGAACCTGTGGGTGCAGTACTCCTCCCATTGGTGCCAAATGTAGGTCTGAAAGAACTGCCCAGCAGGGCACACTCCCACCATAGAACTGGGGCTCTGGGGTTCCAGGGTCCATAGTCCTATTTTACACATGGGGAAATTCAGACCCAGAGTGGCTGAGAGGCTCACCCAGAGTCACACGGTGAGTCAGCAGCAGAGCCAGGGCACCACACCAATTCTATGATCTGGTACTTTCTTCAGTGCCAGAATACTGCTCCCAGGAGGCTGGGGGACACCTTGGTCCCTGGGAAGGGCTTCTGTCAAGTTCCTTATGAACCCTCTCCTGCCCCTCCTCCTTATACTCCAGAAGCTAGGAGGGTGGAAACTGGAGATCAAGTCTTCTTCATCCTGCAGACTCTAATTTGAAACCTCACTCTGTCCTCTGCCAACCCACGGCCGAACCCACCACACCTGCTGACCCGAGACCAACCCTGCTCCCTTCCCATCCCCCGTACCGAGTCCCTTCATGGCTTTCCGCAGCGCTTTGGCATCTGCATCAGGGTTGAAGTCATTGGCTGGGCGCACAGTTCCCTTCAGCTGTGAGAAGCAGAAAGAGACTCAGCAGGTGTCTGAAGGCCCCCCGGGGGCCAGGCTGAGAGACAGCATGCGAGGGTGGGAAGCTCTCCCCATGAGCCCAAACCAAGCGGCGTGGGTGGAGAAAGAGGCAGAGGTGAAGCCACAGCAGACAGACCCTGCACAAGAGCTGAGAGAGAGAGAGAGAGAGACAGAAAGAGACAGAAAGATAGAGAGAGAGAGAGAGGGACTCAGGGCTGGGAGCACGGCAAGTCCTGGTCAAGGGAGATTGGCTAGGCTCCTGCCTGCCACCGGATCTGCCTCGGTTCTAGTGCCCCTTGGCTACTTATTCCACTGGAGCCTCCCCAATTCTTCTGAATCCTACCCTACACCCCCTCTGCCTCTTAAAGAGTCATTCCCCCTGAAAAGGCAGCAGAAATGTTCTGAAATACCAGAACAGAGTTTCCCAAATTTCAGTCACTCCTGAAGGACTTTCACTTTTCCAAATCAGCACACACACTATGCCATCTCTTAATGGTTTTATGTAATTCAACTTCTTTTCCGACTTAAATACATCCATTTTTGAAGTGCATTTAAAATCACTCCCAAAGGGCAAGGAATTGTATCCGTTTTATCCTGTTATATATCCCAGGTGCCTACAACAGTGTCTGACATATAATAGGCACACTTAAAAAATAATTGTTAAGTGAATTAATGAGGCTTGGCACAATGGCCCATGCCTGTAATCTCAGCACTTTGGGAGGCCAAGGCAGGAGAATCGCCTGAGCCCATGACTTCAAGACCAGCCTGGGCAACATGGTGAAACCCTGGTCTCTACAAAAATTAGCCAGGTGTGGTGGTGTCCACCTGAGGTCCCAGCTACTTGGGAGGCTAAGGTGGAACGATCACCTGAGCCTGGGGAGGCTGCAGTGAGCCATGATCGTGCCCCTATACTCCAGCCTGGGTAACAGAGTGAGACTCTATCTCAAAAAAACAAAAACAAAAACAAAAAAAGGATGAAATTACTTTCATATTACTACCATGAATTAGGAAGTTGATACCATGTATCATAAACTGATAATTTACCACAAAAATCAATGTAATAAAAACAAAAGAGGTGAAATACCATGAAATTGAACATGATGCCTCTGCTTGCCAGAAGTTCTGAAACTTAAAGCGAGCTCTCTCAGCTTTCTCTTTGTGAAATAGGAAAATCAGCAAGTGTTGCAGAGATGGTGGCACCAAACCAAGACTTCCTCTTTGACATAATCAGAAACGCTGATGAAATTGAAAAGGAGTGCCTTTCTCATTCACTATGTAGAGTTCTGCGTTATTCAACCCTGCCAAACTAAATTCACTTCTCACATCACCTATGATCATCTGCAAAGATCTCTTGACTTATCATTTGGGGAACGCTGTCCTAGAACATCAGAGCTCAAGAGCCCTAAGAGATCACCAAGATTGCCATGTTAACCCCTCACTTTAAAGATGGAGACATAGAGGCCCAGAGGGAGGGGGCATCTTCCAAAGGTCGCATAGTGAGTAAGTAACAGAGAGCTCCAAGGTCCTGCACATTTTTGTGTGGGCCAAGCGTTGCAGTCTCTGGAATGGTTTGCCTAAAGTACTTTAGTGAAACCTTTCATTCCTGTCCTTTGTGGACCCCCAGTCTGAGGATGCTCAGGAGGACAACCTGAAATCCTCCAGTGCACCCAGGGACGCCCATCTGTTCTCAGCTTTCGTGTCTCTGAGGCCAACTCTTTGGACCTCGGGCGGGACAGGCCCCTCCATGGAACCAGCCAGGTCTCCATTTCAGCAAGCCTTGTTAGTAAGTGGGCCAGAACCCTTTCCAGCGTGTCAGAAGCTAATGCAGAAACCAGGTGCGCCCCTCCACCGATTCATCCCTCCAAGGGAGAAAAGGAAGCTTCAGATGTGAGAATCAACGTGTCGGGTTGGCCGCCAGGGGGCAGCTGGGTGCCAACCAGAGCAGCAGGAAGGCGCAAGCAGAAAAGCTGTGGTCAAGAGGTCAAGCAGGAGGAGGGGAAGGTCTGACCTCTATTCGGGCCACTGCACTAAGTTCCCACATCTGATAGGCCACCTGCGCTGCCTCCGGGAAGAACTGGCCAGCAGCACTGGAATGGAGGGGTTTAGGGAGAGGACAGGAAGGAATGTCATCATGGGCAACACTCCACACAACACATACACACACGTGCACACACCACACACACGTGAAGCTTTCTTTCTCTCCAGCCTATGCCTCCTCCATTCACCAGGGTCCTCCCTCCATTTCTGAGAACCTTCCATCTCTCGACACCCCCTGCAATGCTGCCTCTTTTTTTGAGATGGAGTTTCGCTCTTGTCACCCAGGCTGGAGCACAGTGGCGCGATCTCAGCTCACTGAGACCTCTGCCCCCCGGGTTCAAGCGATTCTCCTGCCTCAGCCTCCTGAGTAGCTGGGATTACAGGCCACACGCCTGGCTAATTCTTGTATTTTTAGTAGAGACGGGGTTTCACCATGTTGGCCAGGCTGGTTTTGAACTCCTGACCTCAGGTGATCCGCCCGCCTCAGCCTCTCAAAGTGTTGGGATTACAGGCGTGAGCCACTGCGCCCGACCAATGCTGGCTTTTAAAGGCAGCCTTCCTGGCTGCAGGGTCCAAGCAGGATAGGATTTTTCCAATCTTTCAGCCTCCCCTTTCTTCCTTAGAATTTGAGTGTCTTCTATCCAACTCTCCCCTCTCAAACAGGCCAATGAGCAGGCTATGGCCATGCAAGCCCTACATCTCCTCCTGCAAAGTGCCTGGATGTATCAACTCAGTAATATCTGCTGAACTGCATCAACCTCTATGGTCCTTACCAAAGGTTCACAGGAAATTCTTGCACCCCTTCCATAATTGGATCTTTATAAGTTTCCAGAGAAAGGAAATCAGAGTGCCTCCTGTTCCCTTTCCAGCACACAAATTTGGTCAAGTAATGCCCCAATTTAATACTCTGGGAAGAGGCCCCCATGTCCTCCCACTTCTCTGCCTTATTTCTCTCCCTAGTACTCCATAAATGCGTGACCTGGGACATATGAATGAATCGGGCTGCTCCTTCTCACTCCTAGGCTTTTCTATAGGTGATTTCCTCCACCCAAACACTGTCCCCAGACCCCCTCTTCACCTGGCTCTTCCCTTTCCTCCTTGGGTCTCACCGTGTATCTCCAAAGAGCCTCTCCTTGGTCTGGGCTAGGGCATCTCTGTGTGCTTTTATATACGCTTTCTACATGGCACAGCCAGTTCTCCCCAGCACAGGACTGCTCCCTTCTGGAAACTGGTCTGTATCCCCTTCTGGGCTATGGCCTTCATCAGGGGCTTCCTCACACGGTCTGCACCCAGAAGGCACTTAACACATATATGCTGCATAAATGAATATGCAGAGCAGGAATGTTTCCTTTTCCCATTTAACAGGTGATGAAACCGAAAAACGGCTATGAAATAGCAGGGCTTGGACGCTCATAATCTGGTTCCTGGTCCACAACCCCAGACTGACTTTCCAGGTTCACAAGAGCAGACATCTCCATATACAGGAGACCACGCTCACGTTCAGACCACCACACGCTCAGACACACAGATCCACAAGCACAAAAGATACCAGCAAAGGCCGCCTTTCACTTTTGCAACGCTCCTGGCTCAGGGGAATCCCCAGCTCATCCAATTCACCCATCAGGATGCGAGCCAGGAGAGTCCCTGCCTGCCACCCCAAGGCCATGCCCTCCAGCCAGGGGCCAAGAAGCCACTTACTCATCATCTCCCCCACACAGCTTCAGTAGAGACTTCTTGTACTCGCCAGAGGTGTCATTCTGGAGAGAAAGAAAGAAAGGTTACCTCTCACCCAGCCCTGGGCTCCTCTCAGGCAAGGAGGTGAAGGTTCTGCACAGCCTAAAAGAGGGGAAGGCTGAATGAACACTTATTCATAGCAGCCCTGGCCCTCCTGTGCTGGTTAATATTGAATAACTGGTTCTTAGCGGGAGGTTGGGGGAAGCCCTAATTTATAGTATTTGCCAATTTCTGTGGTGTAAATACTTCTAGCAATGGACAATTTCAAGTTACCAATATGACTTCACTACCAATATGCGGAGTTGAGAGGAGACACTAGCTGCCCTTTCAAGCCAGTGCCCCAGCACAGCAGTGCCACCAGACAGTCCCCAGCCCAGCCCTTCCATGTGAAATATGCATGGGAATGGGGTTCCATGAGCAAAAACATTGGGAAATGCAAAAAATTAAACAAATATATATATATTACACAGATGCACATATCCATATAGATGCATATTCCATATCCCTCTTGGGGCTTCATATCATAATGGACTTCAAAATATGAAAGGCTGTGAGAAGCTCTGAGGTAAAGAAACTGGCTTATTTATCTTTGCTTATTCTGGTTTATTACGCACTTATTTTCCCATAGAACACTTTTGCACATAACACCTAAAAAAATTACCCTTTGGAAACATACTTTGGAGAACACAACTTGGATCTCTTTCTCTGTCAGCCCATAAAGCTTTATTTCAGTCATCCAAAAAAAAAAGGGAAAACTTCCCTAACTTTACATATGTCTCCTGATAAAGCCTCAGGGGCCAGATGTCCCAGGGTCATCACCAATCACCCAGCTCACGCCAAAGGTTCCCCATTAACCCTCATTTGTGTTCTTTGGTGTTTCCCAGCCTTCCTCCAGGAGACTGTGAACTCTCACTAACCTTAGGGCAGAGTCCTCACCCTTAATTTGGCTTGTGTGTCCTTCATGACCCAGCCCCTGCCTCCGTCTGTAGCCTTACCACTCACAAACACCCCTAACAGTTGCTTTTCTGTTGAATATCCTTAAATTGCTTGAATGAGCCACAAGACAGGGGCTCCTGGAATGTCCGAGAGACTCCCACTTCCTGGGACATTTCCTTTTCCTGGGAATAGTCCCTAAGTCTTCTGTCTTGGCGAAAAGCTCTATGCTCCCTTCTCTGCCCCCATGAGCTCTGCTGACCTTGATCATGCTGTAGAGGGACTTCTCATACTTGGTCCGGAAGATCTCCCGAATGTCGAGCATGTCCAGCTCACTACGGGAGACCATGATGCGGATGAGGGTGTTGTCCCGAGTCCCCAGGCCCTGCGAGACAAGTGGGTTTGGGGAACATGGACTTGAGAAGAGGTTAGAGTGCCAATAGCTCCCAGCTTAGTTGAAAATCCTATTTTCATAATAAAAAGTTAAAAATTAGAGCAAAAGAAGCAGACATTGCCTTTCCCATCATTGAAGCTCTATCTATGCTCCTCTTACTGTTTTTTGTTTTTTTTTTTTTCTGAGATAGGGTCTCACTCTGTTGCCCAGGCTGGAGTGCAGTGGTATGATCTCAGCTCAGTACAGCCTCTGCCTTCCGGGCTCAAGCAATTCTCCTGCCTCAGCTTCCCGAGCAGCTGGGAGTACAGGTATCTGCCACTATGCCCAGGTAATTTTTGTACTTTTAGTAAAGATGGGGTCTTGCCATGTTGGCCAGGCTGGTCTTGAACTCCTGGCCTCAAGGGCTGCCTTAGCCTCCCAAAATGCTACGATTACACACGTGAGCCACCGCGCCCAGCCCTCTCACTGTTATAAACCTCTTCTTCTCTCTTCATGTATAATTTTCACACTTGATTTTCCTTATAATTTTACCATAGCTTTGTAACTGTAAGCAATACACTTAGATTTATACATTCTGGAACTTTGCAAATATACCGCTATGCATTTATTTTTTTGCCATGCTATTCTTGATAGTCACTCACTGGGTTGTTTCTAGCTTTTTCCTAATATAGGCAATACTGTTATAAGTATTCCTTTTTTTTTTTTTTTTTGAAGAGACAGGGCCTCACTCTGTTTTCCAGGCTGGAGTACAGTGGTGTGATCACATAGCACACTGTGTCCACTGAAGCCTCAAACCTAGGGGCCCTGTGCTCCAGAAATCCTCCTGCCTCAGCCTCTCGAGTAGTTAGGACTACAGGTATGTGAGCAGCAGCATTCCTGGCCCTAGAGCTCACCTAGGATGCAGCACCTTCACCAGGATCAGCCCTGTGGCCATCCCTGAAGGGCTCTCTTTGGCCATTGGATCCCAAGGGCTTGTCAAAGAGGCCAATAGTCCTCTCCCCAAACCTCATTCATATCAGCCCCGCCACACACCTTCATAGCCTTGAAGAGCCTTTCAGCAAAATATTCTGGGGTGCTCCGGATACATTTCACTGTGAAGAGGGAGCAAGAGGTAGAGTTATTCCGGCTTCCTCTGAAGGGGGATGGGATGGCCTGACTCCCTCTTTGTTTCTGTTCCTTGAGGACCACCTAGCTCAATACAGGAAGAACCGTGGTTCCTGATAGCTCACAGCCCCAGAGCACCCCAGACCACTCCACTTTCACCGCAAACCCAGGGAATCAACAGGAAATAATCTTGTTGAAATAATCTTGTAGAAGTCCATCACAAAGACAGACCCCCTTTATCATTCTAGTCCTTTTGGTTTTCACAGGGAATTGAGCTTGGGTGGGGGAAGGGTCTGGGGTGAAGGAGGAAAAGGCATTTGTTTAGACCTGCTACACCAGAAGGGTACTGGCAGCTGAGTCATTGTGAATCCCACTGAATCACTGTGAGTCCCACTGGCTGACTACTTCAAACAGGGAGGGCAGGGGATGGCTCTGGGAGGGACAATAAAGGAGCTGCAGGTTTCCCCCAAGAAATACAAACACACAACATATTCTTGACTCAGACATGCTAACTGCTGGAATGCTGGAATTGCAAGGGCTTCTGGGGAGGCAATTAAGGCAGTCCATCCTTCCGGCCCACCCCCCACCCCACTTAATAGACAAGGAAACTGAGGCCCAGTAAGCAGAAGTGACTTGCTCCAAGCCAATCTGGGAGACGCCCTGGTTTGAATCTTGGCTCCACCACTGACTAGCCAGCTCCTCACATCCTCACATTCTCAGTACCCCCAACTCATTACAAAACTACCCCTCAGCAAATGATCAGCCTTGGTGAGACTCAGTTTCCTTATCTGTGAAATAGAGATCATGGCAGTGGCCACTCCTGGGTCTTTTTTAAAGATTACACACTCAGCACAGTGCCTGGCACGCAGCAGACGCTCCACAAAAGTCAACTATTATGATCATTATCCTCAGCCCAAGTTCAGAGCTCTTTGTCACCTGCCATGGTGGAGAAGGGAGCTGGAGGAAGTCAGTACCTGAGGCTCAAACCCCTTTCCCTTCCCCAGCCTCAGCCATGCTGCCCTGGAGAAACTTTTAGAATTCACGGCCCACCTGGTTTTCTCCTTCCCAATTCTATACCATGTAATTCCCCTTTCCATTCTCAGCTCCTTGTTCCTAGGCCAGTGTTCCAGAATCCCCTAAAACCCGCAGGAATCCAATGTCAGGACATACCTACGGCCAGCATCAGCTTCTCAAAGTCCCCAGACAGCTCCCCTCGGATGCTGGCTTCGATCGGCTTCCCCGTGGTCTTCAGATACTCATCGAACACTGCGTCAGACAGAGAGACAGGGAGGTTTGAGAGTGCCTCTGTAACCCCGAGAAGAAACGAGGACTTCAAGAGCAGGCGGGCGCAGTGGCCAGGACCTGACGGTCCACCATGAAGCTAGGGCTGGTGCTCTGATGGAGGCGACTGGGAGATCACGCACATCACCAGCGTTGTGCAGATGAGCTTCACAGCTGGTGAGGGACTGCACCGCATCCCCTAACACGGAGACAGGACTGGCACTGGAGATGGAAGGCCAAGCATCCTGTTAATGACTTTGCTGAGGGACTGTACAAACCACTGTCTTAATATTAGGTTGGTGCAAAAGTAATTGCGGTTTTTGCCATTTTTTTTTTTTTTTTTTTAAAGTAATGGTAAAAACCACAATTACTTTCGTAACAACCTAATAAACTCAGGACTAGAGTTTGAATTGGGACTGAAGTAGCTGTCATGTTCCATCAATGGTAAAGAAAAGAGATAAAGGAATTCTTGGCATAAACCCAAGGGAGCAGCTTTAGGTCTTCTCTGGAGCTTACCCAACCGAAGATGCTGCTTGCTGCGATTTCCCAAGATGTAAATGAACTGGGCTTCATCTGTTCCCCATTTCAGTTCCCCTGCCTCGTATAGGTCCTAAAGGGGAAGAGGTGGCACTTGACTGAAAGAGGAAACCTCAGGAGACAGGACACACTGACCAGGCCACTCAGAACTGCTGCCTGATCCCTGAACACACCAGTAATTGGTCGCCTGAGGACCTCTGCGTATAAAACAGTTATGCATCTTTTAATGATAGGGATACATTCTGAGAACTGCCATTGTTAGGCGACTCTCCCATTGTGTGAGGATCGTAGAGCACGTACACACACCTAGATGGCATAGTCTACTACACACCCAGAATTCATGGTATAGCCTATTGCTCCTAGTCAGCACACCTGTTTGGCATGTTACCTTACCGAGTACCATAGGCAACTACAATACCATAGGCAACCATGGCAAGAATTTGTGTACCTAGACACATATAATCATAGAAAATGCACAGTAAAAATATGGGGTTATAATCTCATAGGACTAGCATCACATATGTGGTCCATAATTTATTGGGACTAGCATCATACATGTGGTCCACCATTAACCAAAACGTCATTATGTGGTATATGACTATACCTATATGCCTTTCTTCCTTTCTTTCTGGAGAAACTCCTACTCAACCTTCAAGGCCCAGATTAAGTATTCCATTTTTTCTCAAAGTACTTCCCGATGCTCCCAGGCAGAGTTCTGTTTTCCTCCTTTCCTCCCTCTCCTAGGCTCCCATAGCTTTCTGCTTCTTTATCACTTTGATCTACTGTATATGATAATGACTTCTTCACATGTCTATCTCCACACTATTGTATGAGCTCCTTAACAACAGGGACTATGTCATAGCATTCTCTGTATCTGCCCCTGTAGTGCTGCTGGCATGTACTGGGTACTCACAACACCTGCAATGTACAATATATTGATAGAGAAGGTGTTTGTGTGATTAATGCATGCCTGTCTCTCCCAGTACCACTTGATTTTGTTCATTAGTGATTTCCCAACGCTTGGCAGAGTGCCTAGCACATACTAGGTATTTAACTTCAATAATATTAAATAACTGAATGAATAAAGAAAGTTCCAAAGTACATCTCACCAATATTACATATGGGATATACCTTTGAAAGATAACTTATATCTTTTCTTCAACAAAGTACCAGTATACATGATAGCTGTGGCTGGGTTATTTCTGGTATTTGATGCAAATGACTTCACCTCCAGCCCTTCCCAGGGCCCCAACCTCTCCCCTCCCGAGGCTCTTCTGCTGTGCCTCAGGGACTTTCAATGGTGCTTGTTTACCTGGACATCCTGTTGTACCAGGTCCTCGCTCACTACATCATCCTCCTCCCTGGTTCCCTGGGCAGAGAGACAAAGAATATGTGTTTCAAACACTGCAAAGCCAAGCCAGGAGGGAGGCCTGGATGCCAGTGGTGGAGACAGGGAAAGCAGGAAAACCTGGTGACTCAGATGTGTCCAGAAGCAGTGACTGCTATTGCATGAAGACCACAGTATCTATTTTGTGAGGCAATGAAAGGGTCCCTCCCTCTGGCCTTTCCCTTCATTATCAGGGCTGGGTCCACACAGGAGAGTCCCAAGAACAACCGAGGTTCTTCCAGGTGTCCCCAGCTCAGAGGTAGGCAGAGCCTTGTCCTAAGGACATCTCTGAGGACAGGGCCCCAGGTTCTCGAGGGTCCCTGCCACAGATCCTGGCATGGCCCATGACACTCCTCCAGCAATGATTCCACAGGGGCAAAGGATCTGAACATCTGCATTCTATTAGGAGCTCTTATGCCTAACTTAAAGAATTCACCAATAAGGATTTGGGTCCAAGATCTGAGCTCACAAGCTACAAAGTCACCAAATCCTAACGGTGCTTCTGTCGTTCTGCCCAAGCCCTTTGCCCCACCTGATAAGGAGGCTTACAAATAGAGGAGGATGCACAAAGGAAACAGGGGAGAGCAGTACTCAACTCCTTCTTACATGGGCAGAGGTCTGCAGGTGGCCTGGAGAGGTCTACGGCCGCCCCTTCTTCCCCCTGGATTGTGCATTGCAGGATCTCAAATCCCCTGGGTTCTCTTTGGGACTGAGCAGAAGACAGGGCTGGCAAGCTTACAACGTGTGCCACGCTGCTGCTTACTGTCAGACCTTGAGGACACAAAATGCTTGACTCCAAGATACAGGGATACGACGCTCCTCTCCAGAAGAAGCAACTTTGAAAATGGGGCACAGGTCACACCATCTCACTCCTGAGGTTTCTCCTGATCGTTCCCCAGCTGGTTAATATGGGATTG
Organism: Chlorocebus sabaeus; assembly: GCF_047675955.1. Lineage (NCBI taxonomy): Eukaryota > Metazoa > Chordata > Mammalia > Primates > Cercopithecidae > Chlorocebus > Chlorocebus sabaeus. The sequence goes on along the minus strand of NC_132926.1, from coordinate 31,023,208 downwards.
TTATGGCAATGAGAGGAACAGGGTTGGGAGGAGCTGGTATAAAATGGGAAACGGGGGACAGAGGAAACATAGAGGTGGCTTAATTTATATACAAAGTTTCATAACCATCTGGTCCTTGGAGCTGAGCTTGAGACATCTCAATGCCTGTTCCCTCCGTGCCTGTGGTCACAGAGATACCTAGAGGGCCAGGTAGACAACATTCGTGGTGAAGTGGGCAGGAGGCATATGATCTCCAGCCCGCTGCAGGCATGCAGAATGCAGGTCTGCTGCTACCCCAACTTTCAATACATCAAAATAATACAGAAATTTGGTTTTTGAGCAAAATCTCACAATTTCCAAATGTTAGCAACTAACTCAAACTTGTTTTGCTTTGCTTCTTAAAACACATTGTATGGGGAAAAAAAATTCAACTTGGCAGGTTGAATTCAGCCACAGACACCAATTTGTAGCTTCCTAATAGTCTCTTTGTGATATACTTTGGGCGGGCTGTGAGGAGACAATAAGGCTCAGACGTGGGAGACTCCACACAGCAGCCCCAGGAATGCTGGGGTCCAGAAATGTGGCATGTGCAGCTGCAGAAGCCACGGCAGGAAGGAGGCCCAGAGGGCAGCGGGAGGAGTGAGTTTGGAAAGAGGAAGAAAGTCATAGCAGAAGACGCTCCTGGGGAAGAGAGGACTGTGTGCCAGAGGGAAAGCGCATTAGCCAAATACACCTGCCTGTGCAAACCAGGGGAAGCTGACCAGACCCCTCGACATTCAGCTCTACACCCAGGTGAGCCAGACAGAAGCCATCCCAAACTTCAGAGGAAAAAAACAGGCTGTGAACCAACCTGGAGCAGGACCACAAGCATCTTCTGGAAGTGACCAGAGGTGTCGCCGATGATGTCAGCCTCCAGGTCCCGCTCGTAGGCTGCAGAAAGGAACGCAAGCTCTAGTCTCATCCCCAGAGACCTCAGGGATCCAGGATAAAGGCCCCTGATGCCCCCAAAATCATCAGATATTTAAAAAAATTCCCAAACCCAGTCTACGCGACCATCATGGCAAGACCCAGGGTGTATTTTCACAACTCTTCGTACTGACCATGATGTGATGAAATGGAATCTGTCCACTCTCTCTACCCCACCTGTACCATGATGGCCCACCTGGACAGTGGCTATAGTTTTCTGATGGTTCTCTCCTCCTCTATTCTCAATTCCTTTACAATTCATGGCAACAAGGGTGGCTGTCTTAAAACCCATAACTGATCATAATACTCCTCAACTTCTCATTAGACTCAGAATAAAACACCATCTGTCTCTTGGCCTGCAGGCCCTGTGTGATCCTGCCCTGTCCTCTACCCGTCTAGCCTCGTACCAGCTACCAGGCTCATTTCTATTTCAGGGCCTTGGCACTTGCCATGCCCTTTGTTGGAAAGATCTTCTCTCTATTCTGTATATAATTGGTTCCTCATTTCCTCCCAAGACCTCACTGGTAAAAGTTTGATTCTTGTTACCTTGTTTCCTGCACAACACTTAGCTAAAATACATCATCATTGTGTTTATCTGTTTACCTGTTTATTGTCTGTCTCCTTCATTATCTCATTATCTCATTGGTCTAAGAGAGAGGGACCCCTTTGGTTTTATCCACCACCATATCCTGAGAACCTAGCACATCACCCGGCACAAAGCAAGTACTTATTGGATAGATGAATGGGTGGACAAATGGATCAGAAGAAAGGAGGAGAGAAGGTAGATGGTTAGAATCTTAGTGTCCCCACCCTTGCAATCATCCTCATTTCGTATCTGAAGATCCTAAGTGGCCCCTCCTGCCCATCTCACCATCTTTGTATGCTGCCACCAGCTGGTGCATCTGCTCATTGGTCCGGGAAGCCAAGATCTCAATGAGGCACTTTTCATCAGTGCCAATGCCCTGGGAGAAGAAAAGGAGCGCATGAGTTAAGGGCAGGGATGGGAGGCCACTGGACACAGGCTGAGACCAGGTCATAGCCAGGGCTATGACACCCTAGCACTCAGGAGGCTCCTATCAAGCTCTTAGGCACCGATTGGGAACTGCTGCCCTGAGACTCCTAAGACACGGTTATATGATTTGGATGTGTATCCCCAACAAATCTCATGTCGAACTGTAGACCTGAACGTTGGAAGTGGGGCCTGGTGGGAGGTGATTGGACCATGGGGGCGCTTTCTCATGAATAGTTAGCGCCATCCCCTTGGTACTGTTCTCACGATCTTAAGTTCTTGTGAGATCTGGTTGTTTAAAGGAATGTAGCACTTCCCCATCTCCCCACTTGCTCCTGCTCCCACCGTGTGAGATGCCTGCTCCCTCTTTGACTTCTACCAAGACTGGAAGCTTCTTGAGGCTTCCCCAGAAGTAGAAGCCACGATGCTTCCTGTTCAGCCTGCAGAACCATGAGCCAATTCAACCTCTTTTCTTTATAAATTACCCAATCTCAGGTGTTTCTTTATAGCAACAAGAATGGACTTATGAATAAGAATGGACTATGAGAATGGACTAAAACACATAGGTTCTAGTTCTGCCTCTTCCAGCTTTGTGAATTCTCTTCAGAAACTATCTTTTTGGGCCTCAGCTCTCTCATCTGTAAAATGTAGACAATATTAGTTGCTCTGCCAAACTCACAGGGAGAAGGAGAAGATAATAATCTCACATTGCTAAGTTCATCAGTTTATAAAATGAACTCATGCTTAATAGCTCATAGAAGACAAAGATCATAGCACTTTATAGACTGTAAAGTGCTAGATATACCTAAAGGGCTTTGTCTCTTCTTTCTAGGGGGCAATTCTTTACCTCTACCTCAACCAGGCTGAGCTACTCCTCATACCCTAAACACAGGACCACAACTTCTCCTGCCATTTTTACCCCCTGCAATGACCTTGACACTCCTATCCACCAAATCCTCCCTGGGATTTGGGGCTTACCTTGATCCTATTATCCTTTAAGATGCCCTCTCAAACAACCCTTGGCCCAGGGTCGTGTTGATTACCTTTAGTGTGCCCTTGGCCTCAGGAGTGTTAGACACAATTTATCTTCATGTCCCTATAACCTGTATCCTTGGACTACAAGCTCCTAGTAAGGGGGTCTGCGCCAAGGGCCCCTTTCATGGGGTGTGTATCACGCTGACATCGGTCTGCATCTGTCTGTGTGAAGACCGGGATGCTCCTCTGGGATAAACTGAGATGTGTCTGTGAAGCAGGACACATCTCACATCTGCTGGGCGGCTATGGGGCTCACCAGTTGCTTTTGGAAGAGCCCAGAATCTTCCTATTAACCACATCCCCACCCCAGCACACACATACACCCCCCACTTCTTACCGAGATGGCATCTTTAATTTCTTTGGCATCGCAATAGGCAGGTGGTCTCATCAGGCCCACAATCAGCCGTTCAAACTTGCCCGTCAATTCATACTTTAAATCAGCAATGAGGTCCTGGCGGGTGGGGAGGAAGAGGAGAGAGAAGAGGAAAGAGGAAGAGTAGTTACAATGGTAAGAATTACACTTAATGAGCACCCACTTTGGCAGGTGCTGGGCTAAGTAATCTCATTAAATCGTCACCCTTGGAGGTATGTACTGTTACCAACCCTAAGAGACAGGCTCAGAGACAACAGGGGTCTTACTGCAAGTCATGCTGCTAGCAAACGGCAGTGCAGGGCCCAGTCCACAGCCTTGTGCCACTTCCCCACCGCTGTCTGCTTCCTCGTTTACTGTGTCTCTCTCTCACTATCTGGCAGTCCACAGAGTTGACACCTCAACCATCTTATTCACTACTGCAGCCCTAACCCCTAGCACGAGCCCAGCATACAGCAGGTGCTGTGGGTGTATGAAAAGCTGAAAGACCCCAGCTGATGAGAAGAAAAAGAGCAGGGTAAGGTGTCAGCCACAGGCTGACCTGCAGTGCCATATCCAGGAAATAACCTGAATGAGCACACAGGTGAATGAAATCATTCTTCCACCCCCCCACCCCATGGGCCCTCCGGTTGCCGTGGTTACCTTGCCGTAGAGGGACTTGTAGCTCTGACAGATCTCCTGCCTCTGCCTGTTGCTCCGGGAGGTGATTACGTCCAGTATGGCCTCCTTGTCACTGCCTGGAATAGGAGACAGCAATCATCATCCTACCCACCCTGCCTCCAGGAAGCCCACCAGGGCCGCTTCCTTCCCTGGACACAGGCCTAGTAGCTCCCTGCAGGCTTCAGCATGAGCCTTCCACTCATCAGGTGCTGGTGTCAGGGGAGAGGGTCAGTGGGGACTCATTAAGTCACAGCTGAAAGCGGACACAGCACACACACTATCTGCGCTCAGAAGACCCCTGATCCAGCTCCTCACTGCACAAGTCAGGGAATTAAGGCCCAGAGAGGGGAAAGAACTTGTCCAAGGTCTCACAATGAACCTGGCTTAGAAAACCCAGGTGTCCTAACACCCAGTACAGGGTTCTTTCCACCACAAGACAAAGAAGAATATAAGCACCACCTTCAGACTGTGGCTATCTCTGAGCAAAGGCAGCAGGCGGCATTATCAGGAGGGGGATCTACCAAGGAAATTTCAGCTACGCTAATGAAGCACTAGCTCTTAAGTTTGGTGGTAAATCTATGGGTGATATTTCTATTACTCTTTATACCTTTTTTTCTGAAACATTTTATTATAACATCATGAAAATTAATAAAAAGAGGAGACCAAAAACAATGAATAAGTGCACTTCACCATTTCACAGATCCTACCACCACCACCAGAAGGGCTCTGGGCTGTGTCTACATTTGGGGGATACCCCCCAAGCTCCCGTGAAGCCTGGCACCCACCAAAGCCCTTCATGGCAGTGTACAGAGCCTCAGCATCCTGGTTGGGGTCAAAGCCTGGGAAGTCATGGATGGAGCCCCGGTATTTGGCACCCTGTGGAGAGAAAAGTAGAGGGTGAGCTGCCAACCCCGGACTGAGACCAAGCACCCAGTCCCCCAACCTCAGGTCAGATGCCTACCCCGGTCCAGGCTAAGCTCCTTTCCCTGCAAAATCGAGTGCTGGCCACATACACCCCAGGTAGTGGTGTGGATGACTCTCTCATACCACCTGCTGCAACCCACCCAAAGGACAGTGCCATTTCCCCAAGGGAGAGGGGCTTGGCCAAGGCCTGCAGCCCTGTACCACCTTCCAAAGCATCCAGGAGAGGGTAAAAAAGCCTGGCTGAGTGTAGGAGATGAAAATGATGCCTGCAAAAATAGCAAGAGTCATATATATATATATAAATTTTTTTTTTTTAAAGAGATGGGTTCTCACTCTATTGCCCTGGCTAGTTTTGAATGCCTGGCCTCAAACATTCCTCCCACCTTGGCCTCCCAAAGTGCTGGGATTACAGGCATGAGCCAGTGCACTCAGCCAGCCCCTCATATTTGTACAGCATTTTATGTTTACACTTTCACCTCTGTGAATGTGATTAGTGTAGCCATTTGTAGACGCTCTTAATTTTATTTCTATTGCGGAAGCCAAGCCCAAAGAAGAGCCACTAGTGGGAGGTCACACAGAACCCAGACCTTTTCCCCCTGCTCTCCAGCTCCAGGAAACTTGCAGGTGTCAGCTACTGAGGGTGGGGTCCTAGGCACAGGGGGTCCAGAGACACTCTCAGTTCAATGCCAAGATGAGGTGCTGCCCCTCTGGGCCCAGTAAACTGTGCTGTGAAACGGCATCTGAGGACAAGCTGGTTTGGTCTTTGAGGGGAAGGAGAGAAGCGGCAGAGAGCCAGGGGATCTTAGATATCGAACCTGAACCTGAATGCACAATGGGACTGGTTCACAGAGAAGTCAGATGTGGGTCAGTTACACGGCACTGAGAAGTGGGGGGTCTGGGAGAGCAGCCGAGAGCTGGCAGAGCGGAGGATGCCAGAGCCTGTCACTGAGCACACAGCACAGTGACAAGGCACTTCATCTGTGCTAGGCCCTACGCTAATGGCTGAGGAACTGGGGATAAAGGGGACCCAATTCCTGTCTTTCACGAGCTCCTGGCCCAGTGGCAGAGACAGACAAGCACATCAATTACTATAAAGCTTGTAGTAAATACACTAAGACAAAAATAAGGTAACGTGGGAAAACAGCAGAGGCTGATCCAGCTGCGGGAAATCAGGAAAGAATCCAAAAAAGAGGGAATTGAGGGTGGTCCACATAGACCTTGCCTTCAGGGAGGCAGAGGTGGAGCAGAACAAGCCCTGGACCTGGACATGGACTGGACCGCCTCCCCGCCTCCCCGCCTCCCGGTTTCCCTGTCTCCGTGCCTCCCAGTGTCTGCACTGCAGGACCCCGGCCAGGCCTCTGCATGCTCTCTGGTCTCTGTCTGCAGAGGCTGGCTCCTCTGAGGTATGCATGCGTGGGCACGGAGTTACTATTTAAAGTTCTGACCAGAAAGGAACACAGCTGTCTTCCTGCCACCTGGGAATCCCCTGCAACCTGATCACGCCCCTGGGTAGAGATGTAAAGAGTAACATATACCCAGAGCAGGGCGCCCAGGGCAGGGCGCCTTGCAAGGAGCTCGGTGAGCGCAGGATGGGGGCTTTACTGCCAGTGCTCCCCTTGGCCTTACTTCAGACCTCACAACCGGAGCCTGAGACATTCCTGCTGCCTCCTCCACCCCAGCAGGCACTTTGATCCAGAAACCTCTGAGAGCAGACACCAGATCCATTCTGCCCACTGCACAGAGACTGACCAAAGGGGGCACTCAAGTATTTGCCACATGAATAAATGAACAAGAACACGGAACAACTGGGGTCCTCTAGGAATTTCACTTCTAAATTCTTTTCTCTTTCTTTCTGGACACCTCCAGCCCAGCAACATCAAAAAGGTACAGCAGACAATATTAGCTTCTCAGATGGATGGGGAAACAAGAGGTGGCTGGGTGCAGTGGCTCACGCCTGTAATCCCAGCACTTTGGGAGGCTAGGCGGGAGATCACTTGAGGTCGGGAGTTAGAGACCAGCCTGGCCAACATAACGAAACCCTGTCTCAGCTAAAAATACAAAAATGGCCAGTCATGGTGGCAGGCACCTGTAATCCCAGCTACTTGGGAGGCTGGGGCAGGAGAATCAGTTGAACCTGAGAGGCAGAGGTTGTAGTGAGCTAAGATCGCATCACTGCACTCCAGCCTGGGTGACAGAATGAGACTGACTCTGTCTCAAAAAAAAAAAAAAAAAAAAAAAATCAGAGAGAGAGAAACAAGAAGGCTCAGAAGCTCAAAATTATTTCTTTGCAAGGATCCTTAAAGACCTTTTAGTTCAGCTTCCCACTCAGTAATTGAGTCCATGGAGAATGGAGACTGTTGAGAATAAGACAAATCATTCTGCCTAAGAAGAACCGTGGGGCCCCAGCTCTAGCACGGGCTTGGCACAGAGGCTGGAAGGAACTGTGACTGGGCTGAATGAATGGATGGAGACACCCATGATGGCCCAAGCTCTGAGATGGAGGACGCTGAAGGGGAAGACGGTGAAGGGAGACCTCGTTGGCACTGGATCCCTAGCAATGCTGTCTCCAATGGCAGGGCCTCCTGGGACCAGTGTGGAAATATTAAGCTTTGAAAGATGCCACCAGGGGCAGGTCCTCCAGGGTCTGTCCGGGCCCTCTGCAGACTGGCCTGTTGCCATGATTCATGGCTGTTTTTCCTTCCACCTGTCTGGACCAACCTGTCCTAATCCATAGTAGCACCAGCCTCTAATCCACCTCAGTAGTAGGATGTCCCTCCCACGGCTCACTTGGAAAAAGAGAGGGAAAGGACTTTGAGAACAAGCTGAGAACTAAATGAGGAAAGTTGGTCTCAATATTACCACCTGTATCCCAGAAGACCCAGAACAGAGAGGGCAGGTGACATGTCAAGACCACACAGCAAGTCAGAGGCCCAGCTAGGAAGGGAATCCAAGGCTCTTTCTAACAGACCAAACTCTCCCTTCCTCTCAGATTCCATCTGGGTGGGAGATGGATCCCACATATCAACCACAGCTGGAGATAAGAAGGGGCAACCACCACACAGCCCAGTGCTTCCTCCTGGTCAACCACACCAGCCTGCCCCTCTCCTTGAATACTGAAACATCTGAGTTACTGCCCTGTGCTGTTTGCCTCTATGCCATTTTGACCCTATATTCAAGGCTATAAAAAGGCAGTAATGCTGTCCAATCCACAGCATCCTAAGTGCTTCTCACACTCAGATACTCACACTTCCAGGGCAGCTAGGGCTACCCTACCATTCATTCAATCAATCAAGCAAGCAAGCAAGTGACATTTACTGAGAGTCTACTAAGTAGATGCTTAGGACCAAGGACCACTAAGAGCTCAGAATCTGGTAGAGAGATACATGACAACTTCAACTACAAGACAGTGTGGTGGATACGAGGCTACAGGCAGCATGGGAGCTAGGAGATATTTCCCTTAGAAGCTCTGGGAGGACAGGGACTGTGTCTCTCTTGCTCACTGATGCATTTCTAGCACCAAGTACAGGGCCTGGAGCAATCAAGCACTCACTGAATATTTGTTTCACGAATGGATGGATGAATGACTGTGAATATATTGCAAGCAGATCAGAGAAGGTTTTCTGGAGGTGATGTCTAAGCTGAGTCCTGAGGGATGAGCAACAGGCTAGCCCCAAGGAGTAGAGGAGGGAGGGGAAAGGTGAAGAGGAAGAAGGTATCACACAGAGGAGACACATGGCAAAGGCCTGGAGGGAAGCAAGAGGCACTTGGGAAAGCCAGCCCAGAGTCTCCAGTGCTCAGAGCAGATGCTGGGTGTCACTAAGATCATCCACTAGAAGCGGGGAAGGCAAAGAGATGAGGCTGGAGAAGATGATGGGGATAAACAATTCAGACTCTTGTAATGCTGACAAGGGCAGCTCTAGCCCTGCTGGGCTAGCCTGGGCACAACACCTAAGCCAGGATCTGGGTAAGGCAAGGCTCTGGCACCCTGGCATTGTTTTCCTTATGTATTAAACAAAGCTGGCCACTCAAAACCCTGTCCCTAGTATTCGGCATTCCTTACTAGGTTGAGCCATGTAACTTGCCTTGTAGGTAGATTAAAAACAGTCAAATAGCAGCAGATTTCAAATGGTTCAAATCAATACCTGTCTGGTTGATATGTAGCATCTAGAAACTATTTTAACCTGTCTGCTGGGGTGGAGGTGTGTTGGTGGTGACCAGCACCAAGATAGCGTGTGAGTCCAGATTCTTCAGAGCTCACAGCCAGATGCCCAGAGTCGCTAAGGTCATGGGATTGTAAGCTGCGGGGAAGGGATGCGGAGAAGAGGGAAGCATGTCCCCAGGAGGAAGGGCGGGGGATGAGGCAGCACGCAGACCCCCTTTCCTATTGCCGCTCCTCCCCCTCCACTGTTCTCCCCCTCATACAATGGGGGTGGTCACAGCAGTGTACCTGGGGAAGGGGCTGAAGTGCCATGCTGAGGGAAGGGTGCCTAATGACCTATACAAGCCTTGATCAAAACGATCACTTAGAGACAAGCTTCTCGAGCAGCAAGCTTGGGCTCCTGCACAGTTCTTTGCACAGGACTAGTAAGATCTTCCGAGTGAGGACCTACTAGATTAGTCGTCCTGGGACCCCCCAGGATCATAGCCACTAGAAGCAAAGGTAGGGGGCTTAGCACTGGTCACATGTGGAGACACAGAGACAGCCCCTCAAATCATCCAGGCTCAGGCTTCCCACCGTGTCATTCTCACACCAGCTTCGTGAATTCTTCATCTCTAAGGACCACCTGCGCAGCTGCACAGGTTTCTCACCCACCCCACCCCGACTGCCTGTCGCACCTGGCTGCAGGAACCCATGATCAAGGCAGGGGACAGCAGAGAAGGGACTTTCCACCCTGAAATATTCAGCAGGTCCTGGTGCCAGATGGTGAGCAGCCGGGCCCTGAGGCTCTGCGGGGCTGGGCCCCACGCAGGCTGCTGCTGGAGCAGGAGTCTTGGTGGCCTCTTGGGAGCAGAGGCGATGTCCCCAGAGAGACAGGTACATGGCCAGGACTCCAGCTGAGAACTGCCTTGGCCGGTCCTGACCCAGGCCTCACCTCCACAGCTCCCAGAAGTCCCAGGCACAAGCACCTGCCTATCCTGCCCTGTCCTCAAGGTGTTTTTATGTTCATTATTGCATTCAAACCCAGAACGTCCCTGTGAAATGGAGGCCCCAGCGCCATGCCTCCTGGGTCTTCCATGACACCACCCTATTTCTTCATGTCTTTGGGCCTCAAGTTCTCCTCTTCCAAAAAGAGAGATAGGGAGAACAGCACAATAACCACAGTGGAAGGAACTGGGGGGTGTGACTGTGGAGCAGTTTGCTGTGTGCATGCACATGTGTGTATGCATGCGTGCATGTGTGCGTGTGTTGGGGTTTTAGAAGACACTAGATTCAAGCTAATAATTAAAAACCCGGCTACAAACTGGAAGCAACAACTTCAGCTCAGCGGCAGGGAGGCGTTTCTCACATTCCTCTGTTATTGTCTTCTGCAACCCTCGTCTCCCCCAAACCACTGCACCCCATGCACACCAAATTACTTTTACTCCCCTGAGCATGCTGCATTTGCTCTCCCTCTAGCCTGGCCCAGTTGTCCCTACCTAGACCACTCTCAGCCCCCTTGTTCTTCCCCTGAGTAGCTCTCTCTAGGCAACTTCCCCTCTCTCCTCAACCTAGGTGGGGTGCCCTCCTGCATGCCCCAGAGCTCCTTTACTGCCCCATCAGAACACTGTGCATGGAGGGTGCCAACTCACCCCAAAGGAGGAGGGTTCCCTAAGGCCCTGCCACCCTGGGACTTGCTTGCAGGAGGTCTGCTGGCCCCCGGTCCATGGCAACAAGAAACCACAGATCAGCTAGGCAGAATGCATGGCCCAAGAGCACTGGACCAAGGTCCAAAGACCTGCACCCTAGGTCCTGGCCTCTCTGATCTCCCAGGGCCTGTCCTATCCACTTCGATCATCTAGAATCCTGCAGTTCAAATGCCTTTCAGGAAGTAGCTCTAGTATGACTACACATAGGAAATGGGGAACAGTGAAAGTTTCACCTTGGATTTTTGCCCATAATCAATAACAGTCTTTCCTTCTAGGCAGAGAGGCCACTTGTACACACAGTGCACTCCTCAGTGGCTGAGATGAAGGCCACAGCTAGGACTTCTCTGAACGTACGGATCCTATAACATCCTGTGCTCTTCAGAAACTGTGAATATCCTATAAGCCCAGGTTCACTGGGGGCAGTCATGATGTCAAGGATGGATGGAGTTTTGGTATTACTGAGTTCTACCATTCCGTAAGGGGAACATGAGGCCCAGAGACCTCACAGACAGCTTCTGTCTGTGCATTCTGTGGCCAGTAGTTCTGGGTTGGCTGGAGTAAGGGACAACGGGGCCAAGTCCCATGATTTTCTTCAAGATCCCTGAGTTTTTTCTCCCTGCCAATCCCATCGTCACACTGACTGCATCACTTTCTCCAAGGCCAGCCAACAGACAGCACCCTCGGGCAAACCCCAACAGAGGGCAGTGGGGTTTTTTGTTTTTTGAGACTTGCTCTGTAACCCAGGCTGGAGTGCAGTGGCATGATCTCGGCTCATCACAGCCTCAATCTCCTGGGCTCAGGTGATTTTCCCACCTTAGCCTCCTAAGCAGCTAGGACTACAAGTACATGCCAAGCAAACTGTTTGGGGTTCCGCCACATTGTCCAGGCTGGTGTCGAAATCCTGAGCTCAAGTGATCTGCCCACTTCAGCTTCCCAAAGTGCTGGGATTATAGGTGAGAGACACCGTGCCCAGCCTCAACAGAGTCGAGTCGAGGTCAGAGTCCTACCTCTGACCATGGCCGGAACCCAGTCTCAGCCACATGGGAGTAAAAGTTCTCATGTGCCTCCAATTCTATTGCCCGGCAGAGTGGTCAGACATGAAAGACTGAGGTTAGAGTCTCCCAAGCCAAGGAAATTCAATCCCAAATGGGTGTGACAGAGAACATTTGCATATCCAGAGGAGAGAAACCCCTCTATCACCTTTTTGCCTGTCAAGTTTCTATTTTCCTTCCTCAGGCCAAACGGTTCAGGTGGGACCAACTCCACTTCCTTGCTCCAAGAAAGAACAGGTTACCCAGGCCCAGCCAATGAGAACCAGGCCTGGGCCTTCCCCTGGAATCACTGGGCATGAGTTACGTTGTTTTCTCCCTGGGCTGCCAAGACAGCAGAGTGGAAGCCTGGAGCTGCTGATGACCACCATGTCAATGCGAGGAAGAACCTACCCAAGAATGAAGCCACGAGAAGAAGCCCAGCTCACACAGGCAGAATCTTGACACTATCATTTGAACCCCTGGATTCAACCAGACCTGAAGCCCTGGGCCTCTCTGTCAGGTAAGCCAATATACATCCTTTTCTGCTTAGGATATGGTGGGTGATATTACATTATGGTGAGCTGCATCTGAAGAGCCGAGACTTGTAACAGGAGCAAGCAAAGCCTAAGAACCTTTCCTCCTCCTTTCAAGCTGAAGGTACCAGGGGTCTCTGCAGCAGGCCTAGTGACTCCAGGAGGATCCTAGGCCCAGAGAAAGCAGAGTACCACCTTCAGGAAAGAGAGGCCCCTCACCTGTGCTGGTTTGGCCATGGTCTCCGGTTTTGCAGCAGAATCCACTGTGGAAAAGAAAGAGAGCATATGAGACTCGCCCCAGATCTAATCAGCCCCTTTCTTTCCCTTACATTTCCTCCCTCTGCAGTTTTCCAGCTGCCCCCAGCCCTTCGGGTTAAATCAGACCCAATGACCCAGCTCAGGGCCGATCGCATTTTTTTCAGAAGACAATGGACAGACTAGATGGTGTCCAGACATTCACAGCAGTATGGGAAAGCGACGTGGATCCCCAAGGGAGGGCGGGCATGGCACTGACCCACCACTGACCCCTTGACTCCTCCAGACTAGGCAGGGTACCTGTCTCACTACCGTCTCAGTTAATACTCACAGAAATACTTCCACACATCAGATTCTTCTTTTTTATAGAGAGGAAACTGAGGCTGGAGCATCACAATAAATGAGTCAAGATCGCACAGCTTAGAACTGAATTCAACAATTTTTAGATCCCAGAGTCTATACTATCTGCACCATGCATGCCCTCTTTTCAAGTCAACAAGGATGGCTTCAGAACCCAGAGCTTGACTGCCTGCAGATAGGACTCAAAGGGCTTCCAACCACCTGCTGCAGTATCTGAAGGACTGTCATTCCTGAACAAGTCGATATGCACTCATTTAGCACCTACTCCGAGTCAGGCATTGCTCTGGGCACTGTGCATACAGAAATTATGAGAGATTTTTTAAACTCAGTTTCTCTGGAGCTTATGCTGTAATGGGAATGAATAACAAATGCACTCATCAGGCTGAGAAAAGAACTACAGAGAAAAGACAAGAGTTGGTGAGGAGAGTGACAAGGGGTGTAGTCCCAGGTGGAGGGGGTCAGAGGATCTCATGAATGCAACTGGGGACACACCAGGGGGCAGTGCAAGTGAGGAACCACCAGGAACTCAGTGTGGCTGATGTGGTAGCAGGGAGTGGTGTGGTAGGATGTAGGGTCTGGGACCAGTGCTTGCGGCTACTGTAAAGACTGGATTTTTCAGGCTGGTCATGGTAGCTCATGCCTGTAATCCTGGCACTTTGGGAAGCTGAGATGGGAGAATAATTTGAGCCCAGGAGTTCGAGACCAGCCTAGGTAACATACTGAGACCTGATCTCTATTAAAAAAGAAAATTAAAAAAAAATAGCTGGACATGGTGACACATTCCTATAGTCCCAGCTACTTGGGAGGCTAAGGCGGGAGAATTGCTTGAACTCAGGAGGTGGAGGCTGCAGTGAGCCAAGATTGCACCACGGCACTCCAGCCTGGGCAACAGGGCAAGACCCTATCTCAAAAAAAAAAAAAAAAAAAAAAAAAAAAGACTGGAACACACAGGAAAATAGGACACATATCTCATTGAAAATGGATAAGGAATGGGGGTGGAGGTATCAGGAGACGGGGTCCACAGTGAAGGAACAAAGATATGATATGTAAAAATAAATGTAAAAAGAGATGTAACTGATTTGGGAAGAAGAGAAGGGGGCAGGGAACTGGCTAGTGAGCACTCAGGAGGGCAACAGATGAAAGTTTAACAATCGTCTTAAGACAAGGAGAAGAGAAACAAAGGACCACTACTTTCCACTTTAAGCAGTTCTGGGCAATTTGATCTCTTTTTTTTTTGAGATTGAGTCTTGCTCTGTTACCCAGGCTGGAGTGTGGTGGTGCAATCTCAGCTCCCTGTAACCTCAACCTCCCAGGTTCAAGCAATGCTCCTGCATCAGCCTCCTGAGTAGCTGGGATTACAGGCGCATGGCACCATGCCTGGCTAATTTTTGTATTTTTAGTAGAGATGGGTTTCACCATGTTGGCCAGGCTAGTCTCGAACTCCTGACCTTGTGATCTGCCCGCCTCAGCCTCCCAAAGTGCTGGGATTATAGGTGTGTGGCACCAAGCCTGGCCTGATCTCTTTTAATAATGTCTATGCATTGCTTTTTAAAAGTAAACATAGCAGAGTCCACGAACAGTGGCTCGTGCCTGTAATCCCAGCACTTTGGGAGGCCAAGCAGGGAGGACCACCTGGGACCAGAAGTTCGAGACCAGCCTGGCCAACATGCGAAACCCAGTTTCTATTAAAATATACAAAAATTAGCCAGGTGTGATGGTGTGTGCCTGTAGTCAAGCTAGTCAGGAGGCTGAGGCAGGTGAATTGCTTGAGCTGGGGAGGCAGAGGTTGCAGTGAGAAGATGGCACCACTGCACTCCAAGCTAGGCGACAGAGTGAGACTCTGACTCAAAAAAAGAAAAAGAAAAAAAGGTAAACATAACAAAGTCAATCAGATTTACCCAGTAAGACCTAAAAGGAACAGAACTAGGAGACTAGAAATCATGGAGACATTTCAGCTCAATGCCTTCCAATTCTCCACATAGTCCCTGCTCCCCCAAGACTAAGGGAAAATCTTAGCCATGTGACCATGGGCTTATTGCTCATTTTTGAGTTCAAGGTGATCTCAAGCACAAAACTGAAGCTTTCTCTTTGCTGCTTTGTAGGGTTGTTGGAAGATAAGGCCTAAGTTATGTCAAAGGCAGCACATAAGAGGCCTAGGTGCGAGACCCACTCTTAGTAAATGGTGATATTCACTGTGCTGGTGGGAAGTTGAGGACAGGGGCTCTGTTGTGTTGCCTCTGTGTCCCCACTGGCTGATTATGAGTCCCCCAAGCTGCAGTCAGTAGAGGACAGTCATCAGATGGGGTTGGAAGTGAAAGGCAGAGGACGGATCTGCCTGCAAATAAATGCAGCTCAGCTCAGCTCAGCTTGAGGAAACCCTGCGGTTTCCCTGGTAACCTGGGGCCCGTTGGTACAACTGTGCAGCTCTCACCAGGAAATGGAAACTGTACCCCCTTTCCAGTGTGTGTTGGAGGGAGGAGGGGGCCCACATCTACCCCAGGATATGGCTGGAGGCCAGCTCTGGGTTTCCTCTGATCTGGGGGATGGTAGGGAGAGACAGTGAAGGAAGCCCAAGGCTAGCAGAGAACCAGGGACTGAATGAGACCCAGGAAGTTAGTTGACACAGGCAGAGGGAGGGCTGAGGCCTGTCACCTGCACCTCCAGCCTTGAAGCACTTTCCACTGGGCTTGTTGCTGGAAATTTCAGCTGCTGGCTGCAGCCCAGGCCCATCTGGAGGAACACCCCTTTCCAAGGAGAGATGGCTCCAAGGAGGTGCTTCCTACTTCTTGGGAAGATATTCTCAGCTCTGAGAGCAGTTTCTATGTGCCTTGTGTGAGTGCACGGTTCATATGTAAAAAGCAAGCTCCTTTCAGAACTAGATGTTCAGACTGCAGTTCTGAGGGCCAGTCCCCCTGCTGATTCCACAGCCCCTCCTCTGAGGGCTCTGGGAAGCTCCTGAGCTAATCATAAATACACCATTTACTCTGGCTTTAAGACGGCTTCTGATCCCTTCCAGAGCAACCCAGACCATACTGCTCAAATTGGCTGAATATTTTACATCCAGCATTTCAGAATCCCAGAAAGGCCCTTAATAATCCAAGACTCCAAGTCCCTCATTTTCTAGATGGGGTAAAGGCATCTCAGAAAGGGAAAGTGACTTGCCAGGGCCCAGGAAGCAGCCAACATCTCTGCCTAGCAGCCCTTGATCATAACAAGCCGCCACACAACTGTGGGTCTTGGCTGCAATGAGACACCAGGAAGAGTACAAAGAACAAGACCCCGGTTCTGGTTCCCAGTCTGCCCCATGTAACTTCAGGCAAGCCAGATCCCTCTCTGAACCTTAGTTTCTTATCTCTAAAGTGGGAACAATACATCACTCCCTCTTTGGTAGGATCTATAGTTAGAGGCTTTTAGAGATTTCAACCCAGGATTTTCACAGCAGAATATCAGTCCTAGGAGGGTTATCTCCCAGGCCACAGGATTGCTCCCCATCTCCACCTGCCAATATGCAACGTTCATCATCTTGGTTGAAAGAGCTGTTCAAGACTAGTAAACGGGGTCATTCCAGACCTGTGCCTCTTTCCTCCCAGGAACCCTGATTCTCTCAGATCTAGATGAGATTCATTGTGACGACTTATCATGACTGATCATTCCTGAAACCCACACAAGAGCAGAAAGAATGGTCTGGGTGGCTTTGTGCTGCTCTGGCCACCCCTTGCCTCATCCTTTTGCCTGCAATCAATCATGTTTCTTCCTTCCCCTTTGAGAGCTCCAGGCTGACTCTAGAAGGAACGGCTCAACCACAGAGATGGGGATAGGGGAAGGGTTTTGTCCAAGTCATGTGAAGGCATGGGCTTTGAGGCACAGATGTTGCAAAGCAGTTTTTTATTTAAGTAAGTTACTTAAAATGAATCTCAATTTCCATGCCTGCAAAATGCAGACAGAAATACCCACAGATACTGAGAAATAAATGAAATAGCAGGTGGAAAACACATAGCACAGTGCCTGACACACAGTAAAGGCTCAAGAAATGGTGGCTTTTATTATGATAAGCCCAAACATTTACAATGGAGGCAATGTGGCATTAGAATCAATGCAGGCTTTGTGGTCAATGCCCAAGTTCAAATCCTGACCATGCAAATTCCGAGCTCAGTAACTTGGGCAAGTTATGGAATTTCTCTGCCTCAGTTTCTTCATCTCTGAAATGACACTCTTGTTAAGGTTTTTGTGAAGATTCAATGAAATAAGGCAGGTGAAATACTAAGCATGGCCAGGTACAGATTAAGTGTTTAATAAACGGTGACTTCTGTTGTCACAATCATCATTATTACAGCAGCAGGTCTCCAAAGTGGGGTAATGGGCATGACAATCCACGGGGGTGCAGGACAAGAATATCACCACTTTCCAAATGTTTTAATCTTGCCCTTTTATGCTCCATTTTTATTTGTTATACATGTATAAAGTTAAAGAAAATATTAGGGGTGCAGGCTGATAGAGGTGCACAGTCAAAATTTGGATTCAATGGAATCGGGGCGGGGGCATGCCAGGAAGAATAGTAACACCAGGCTAAGAAAAAGCATTTCTGTCCTTGAAAGGTAGCTTGGGCTGTGGAGGAACAGAGTGTACTTTTGAGGAAAAGGAGATGTTGAGCGTAAGGGGGTGAAACCAGGTGTGGTGGGAGGCTGATTTAAGAAAAAAGAAATAGTGGCCGGGCGCGGTGGCTCACGCCTGTAATCCCAGCACTTTGGGAGGCCGAGGTGGGCGGATCACAAGGTCAGGAGATCGAGACCATGGTGAAACCCCGTCTCTACTAAAAATAGAAAAAATTAGCCGGGCGCAGTGGCGGGCGCCTGTAGTCCCAGCTACTCGGGAGGCTGAGGCAGGAGAATGGCGTGAACCCGGGAGGCGGAGCTTGCAGTGAGCCGAGATTGCACCACTGCACTCCAGCCTGGGCGACAGAGCGAGACTCCGTCTCAAAAAAAAAAAAAAAAAAAAAAAGAAAAAAGAAATAGTATGGAAAATCATGCAAACAAACAAACAAAAAACCCACCCAGACTTCTGCCTCAGGGGAGTGCTTGAGGGGCTACAGCCTGAGCCACAGTACTCCTCTGCTCACAAGTTTCCAATGGTGCCCCTTAATATTGGGCTTCTAAGCTCAGCAGTCAAGGCCCTTGGTTCTCCTTCCTGACTTCTTTGCCATCACCACCTTCCTCTTCGCCCTCTCTCCCCTGCTAAACCAGGAACGCCTTCCACCAATATTTTTAATCCAGCTTTCCAGAATCTATACCAGTGCTTCTCAATTCTAGCTTCACTAATAGAACCTGGGGAATTTTTCAAAATTACCAAAGATTTAAGGTCAGACCTTAGAGATTCTGACTCAACTGCTGGGGTGAGGCCTGGGCTTTGGTAATTTCTAAAAACTTTCCTAGGTGATTTTCATGGCAACCAAGGAGCCGGAGAACCACTGTTATCTGTTGGATTCAAATGCTACCTTTTCTAACAAGCCAGAAAGTATTTCTCCCTAGAGTGCTCTGAAACCACCTTGATTTGACTGGCTTTGGTCAACCACTGTGGATTTATCATTTCTCCATTAGATGAGGGCTGCTAGCCTCCAAGGTATCATCGGAAAAAATCTGTACTTCAAAGGAAAACCCTCCAGGTTGTCTGACTCTAGACTTTCATTGTTTTTGAGCTATTTTACAGGTCAGTAAGTTGCAGATAATTGATGGTAACACAAAGTAATTCTAATATATACTCCTTGCCCTTTCTGGTAAAGGTCCAATTGATTTCCCACCCCCTCAGGTAGAAAAACCAGTTTTGTCTCTAATTGTACATTGCTTTCAATACAAAGGTGTCTTTTGAGTTGGTTATAACATCTGCCTGGTGCGGTCATTGATTAATAAGTAGAACAGCACATGATCATTTTTGTATCTGTATGAGTCATAATTTTACCGTTTTTAGAAAATTACTGCGTATGCCTCTTTCCTGCACCCCTCCCACAGGGCGTGGCTCCTAGGATGGTTGGGGGTAAAATGCACTAAATGACTCTCATGCTTTCTTTAGTGACCTCAGCAAATGGAACCATCTACTATTGGTTTTCGAACTGTGCTTTACTCCTCTTTCTATAGCCAGGAGATAAACTAGAGAGGTTAAGTCACTTACCCAACATCAGAAGAAAATCAGTCACTAAGCGGGGGCATGTTTTTCCATAAACATTTATTTGAGCACCTCCTGCAGACTAGGCCCACTGGTAGGAGTTGGGGGTTGAACAGAAAACGAGACAGACAAGGCTCCTGGCCCCACAAAGCTGGTGACGTGGTGATGTTATACGGCAGTTTGCAGTATATACATATAGATCCTATACACAACCCATAACCAAGGAAAAATTGAGTATTTACCATGATAAACAGAAATATACTTTTAAAATATGACATTGAAAGTACATTTAATAAGGAGTCCAATAGTTTCTTCCTGTACCCCCAAAAGATCATCTTCAGTGACTCCTGGGGTATATCCATCCCACTTAGAAGGCCCCTGGCCTATAAAATCTAGATCCCTCCCTCTTTCCCCCTTCTTGCTGGCTTCTCCCCCAGTCTGCAGGAAGACACCCAGGACCCGCTCCATAACCCTCCAGGAGCCTTGATTCTGACGAAGCTGGGGTAAATGCCATCCCCTGGCTCTGTGCGTGGGCACACCCCCCAGCTTGACGCACTCGGCTTTCTTAGAGAGCAATGTCTTTTCCTCTCCTGACCCAGAACCATTGATCCTAGGGCTGGACAAGGCCTTAGGAGATCATCTGTCTGCTTCAGGATTGGAACTAGTCTAGCCTAGGTTTGAACTCCAGCTCAGGTCACTTTTGTGAGAGGCAGCAAAGTAGTGTCTCACAGTGTAGAGGCTGGAGCCAGACTGCTTGAGACTGAAGCCTGAGGGCGATATTTAGTAGCTGTGTAGTGTTGTGCAAGTATTGAGCCTCTCTGTGCCTGTTTCATACTTTAAAAAAAAAAAAACGATGGGATAAAAATAGCACCTCCCTCATAGGAGTTATGATGAGGATAAAAAAATTAAGACAAGTCTAGAGCTTAGAAGAGGACCTGGCACACAGGAAGCACTATATTTTATAAGCATTTGTCATTATTATTTCTTCCTTAAACTTTTAAGGGCTGGAGTTTCCACATCTGCAAAATGGGCATTAATAACAGCATCTAACATATCAAGGCTTCAGCCGGGGCCTGGCAAGTTTAAGGGTTTGAGAGATAATAGTGGTTAGCATTTTTTTGTTGTTGTTAATTAACAGGTATTTAATACAGTTCAAGAAAATTGCACCTTTATATCTCATTCATCTCTGTTTATATTTTTTCTTTTTCTTTTTCTTTTTATTATACTTTAAGTTCTAGGGTACATGTGCACAACGTGCAAGATTGTTACATATGTACACATGTGCCATGTTGGTGTGCTGCACTCATTAACTTATCATTTACATTAGGTATATCTCCTAGTGCTATCCCTCCCCCCTCCCCCCAACCCACGACAGACCCCAGTGTGTGATGTTCCCCAGTGGTTACCATTTTATTGCTATTATTTAAGGACCTCCAAGACATGGGTTTTTCAGAAGAGGAACCCGATCAGGTCACCTGCCTTCTCAAACACCACACCCTTTTGAGATAACACAGCACTTTCCTATCTGCCACCTTACAGCCTCCTGAAGGTATCAATCTCATTCTCATTTTGCAGATAGGCGGGACGTCCAAGGAACCTATGGACAGTCACTCCTCCATAGCCAGTCTCTGTGGGGGCTTCTCAACTCCAGGAGGAAAGGGAATGAGGCTGGATTCCAAGGCAAGTTTATAGGCATCAAGACACCCCTCCGACTTCGTCTCCTCTACTGGCAGGAGTAGGGGGACATGCAAGCTCAGGAATCATGGTAGAGACCACATCCTGTGCTTTGTCGCCACCCAGGAAGTATGTCGGAGGGGCTGGGTGGGGTGAGGCTGGTGACTCCACTGGGCCTCCCCAGAAAATCCTAGAATGGTAGAGCAAGAACCATTCAGACCCAACCCATTTTATTAATACCAGTGAGGTGTCCTGCGTATATGTCCTATCCCTGTAGAGAGGAAGGGGCTAAGCCCCAGAGGGGTAGTAGGTGTGCCCAGGGCGCCTAGCTGGTTAGTGGCAGGGCAGGGGCTGGGTCTGAGGCTGGATCCTGGCGGCCCAGGGCTCCCTCTGGGTGCTGCAGTGCAGATGTGCCAGTCACTGGCAGCTACCCAACACTGCAGTCTCCCCCGCCTCATCCCAGGAGTCAGTCTCAAGAGGCCAGGCCTTGGGCTTCCCTGGCCCCTCCTCTGCACACTCACGTCTACATTTTGCCCCAGCAACCGCTGGGGCCCTTATCCAGAAACTGCAAATATTTTCTGTATCTCAGCAGATGCCGCCTTAGGAACAAAGGGTAGATAAGGCAAAGAAGGATGGATGAATGATTGTCACAGCTGCAGAGGGGGATGAAAGCCTCTGCCTCCTGCCCTCCCCGGCTCCACCCAACTCCCAGAATCCTAAATTCAAACAGTTGAATCCTGGAATGTCTGCACTGGAAGTAGCAGGCAGTTCAGCAGACTTTGCTCCAGATGGGGCACAAAGGCTTAGAGAAAGGGCTTGCTCAAGAAGCCCCAGCACACCTGGACTGTAACCCGGCTTTCCTCTGACCCCAGGCCAGTGCCCTCTGCATGGCTCAGGGCCTGCTGCTAGAAGGTCAGGGTCCACAGGGGCTGAAACTGGGGCGGCTGTTCACTTCACCATGAAGGGTTAAGCAGGTCAGGATATCCTGTCTGGGTCAGTGGGAGCAATTCCAAGCATGTTTTGGGCAAGGGGAAGGAATAATGGAGAGAAAAGGGCAGACTCTTGGGGGGAAACCAGAGTCCTTTCACAAACCCGGGAGCCATATGTCCAAATTTGGAATTGTCAGAGAAGACCCACTAGAATCTAGGGAAAAGAAGGAGGAGGCAGGAAGCCATGGCCAGATTAATTGTCCCAAAGGACCTCCTGCCCCTTCCCCTTGTAGGGCCTACAAGGGTTGTGCCAGGCTTCCCAAACCTATAATCAAGACTCCCAAACCTGCAATCATTCCATACAGCTGACAAACAAATCAATTTGCAAAGCCATTGTTTCCTTTGAAAGAGACTGAGTTTCTCAACTATGGACTTGGATAAGGAAATCCAGGCTCAGAGAGGGAAAGCCACCGCCCAAGGTCACACTGCAAGAGGGGCTGGGATTCCGATTCAGGGTATTTCGCTCCCATGCTGGTATGTGGGGAATCATCTGAAGCCCCCAAACTCTGGGAAGGCCTAGACCTCTTAGGGGAAGCAGAAAGAAGGGTAGTGCCCCTGCCTCACCATAGGAAGCCTCGGAGCCCCGCTGGGCGACTGCATTCATAGACGAGCAGTGGCCCAAAGGGGATGGGGTCCATGAGGCCTTGAGGTATGTACGGCCAGACGTTCAGCTGTCTGCACGCAGACAGCCCTCCCCTGACACCATACACAAGCCATTTTATAAGCAGCTGGAGGGTCCAACGCTCCAGCTCTCAGCCTTGGGCCTCAGCCACACCCTTCTCTGCGGGTCCTTTGACTGGCGTCCAGCTGACCCAACCCTGGACCTTCAAAGTCTCTTGAGCCCCCCAAGTTAAGGCCGGCAGGACCAACCCCTGGCTTAGCCCCGGCGCCCCCACCCTCAACCAGACCCTCTGCAGCACTAGGACTCCCTCCCTTCCCCTCCCCTCCCCCAGCCAGGGCGCCCTCCGCCCACGCCTCTCCGCCCCGGCCCCAGATTTGCTCCGCTGCGCCCCCCAGACACACCCAGTCCGCGACACTCTCAGGTTACCGCGCCCTCCCGTCCCCGCTCCAGGCGCGGGGCACGGATCAGCCGATGACTGGGCGCTTATTACTTGTGTCCCTGCAGCCCCCGGGAAGGGGTTCCCAGAACGACTCCCCTCTACAGCCTCAGCTCACTCACCGCGCAGCGGAGGCCTCAGGTCGCGGACGGACGCACGGGCGCAGGGACTCGAGAACGCAGCGCTCGCTGGATGGGAGCCCGTTAGCCCAGCAGCAGCCGCAGCGCGGGGCGGGCCGGGAGGACAGCCGTGGGCTCCGA
This sequence comes from Chlorocebus sabaeus, assembly GCF_047675955.1. Lineage (NCBI taxonomy): Eukaryota > Metazoa > Chordata > Mammalia > Primates > Cercopithecidae > Chlorocebus > Chlorocebus sabaeus. The sequence goes on along the minus strand of NC_132926.1, from coordinate 31,000,102 downwards.
GCCGGACACGTGGCGCGCAGAGGCCAATCCAGAGCGCCCGCCTCCCTCCTCCACCCCACCCCTCCAGCTCCTTTGCTCTTGGAATCTTAGAATGTCACTAACCCGAGGGGCTCGCCGGGAGAACCTCCTCAGTTCCCGGCCCCCGGACCTGAGACCGAGAAGGAGTAGGGACTTCGGCCAAGGTCACGCGGCCCTTCAGGGCTAAGAAGTCAGGGCTCCTGACTCCCGATTCTGGACACTTTCCCGCAAATCCTTACAATTCGCCAAAGCTTTGTTGAGAAACAGAAAATTGAGGTTTGCCAGGGGCACTTTATCTGCCAGATCAGATTCCCTGCCTCAACAGCTTCATCAGGTCGGTGGCATTATTTACCCACTTTCAGGAGGAGAGCCCAGTCCAGTTCCTGGACCAAGGTCACACAAATAGTGAGTTGCGGAGGCACGCTCCTTCGTGCTCTGGGAAGCAGGGGAAGGCAGGCAGGGAGACCAGCAGTTGTAATTCAGCGCTAGAACAGGACAAATTGATAAACAGAATACAGAGGAAACAGAATTATGGTCCCCAGGGTATTGGCAAGGCGATGAGGAAGTTAGAAGAATTGGACAGATACCTGTGGAAAGAGTGTTCCAGGCAGAGGAAACTGCTGGAGCAAATGCTCCTAGCAGGGGGCGACCTGGCGCCTCCAAGGATCAGCAGGGGGGCCAGTGTGGCTGGAATGGAGTGAGTGGGAGGGAGAGGAGAGATAAGAGGGACCCAATCAGGTGGGACCTCCGGGGCCCTTGAAGGCACTCTGTCTTTTACTTTGAGTCAGCTGGGGAGCCATTGCAGGTTAGCAAAGGAAGGACATTATATTTTGGCAGATGAAATCCACCTACCCGTTATTTTTGGGTAGGTGAAATCCACATAACATAAAATTAACCATTTTAAAGTCAGTAATTCAGTGGCATTTTGCACAGACACAATGTTGTGCACCCACCACCTCTATCTAGTTCCAAAACATTCTCATCACGGAAAAAGAAAACCCTATACCCATTAAGCAGCCACTCCTGACTTCCCCTTACCCCTAGTCTCTGGCAGCCACCAATTTGCTTTCTGCTATGGATGTGCCTGTTCTGGATATTTCATATAAATGGAATCACGTGATATGCAACCTTTCTTGTCTGACTTCTTTCATGTGGCATTTATTTGTTTTGTTTTTTGTTTGTTTTTGTTGTTTTGAGACAGAATTTCACTCTTGTCGCCCAGACTGGAGTGCAGTGGGGTGATCTTGGCTCACCACAACCTCCGCCTCCTGGGTTCAAGCGATTCTCCTGCCTCAGCCTCCCGAGTAGGTGGGATTACAGGCATGTGCCACCGCACCTGGCTAATTTTATATTTTTAGTAGAGATGGGATTTCTCCATATTGGTCAGGCTAGTCTTGAACTCCCGACCTCAGGTGATCCACCTGCCTCAGCCTCCCAAAGTGCTGGGATTACAGGCGCGCCTGGCCTCATGTGGCATGTTTTTGAAGTTCATCCACACTGTAGCATGTATCAGCACTCCATTACTTTTTTTTTTTTCAGTTGCAGTTTCGCTCTCGTTGCCAAGGCTGGAGTGCAATGGCGTGATCTCGGCTCACTACAACCTGCACTCTCGGATTCAAGGAATTCTCCTGCCTCAGCCTCCGGAGTAGCTGCAATTACAGGCATGCGCCACCACGTGTAGCTAGTTTATTTTTGTATTTAGTAGAGATGGGTTTTCACCATGTTAGTTAGGCTGGTCTCGAACTCCTGACCTCAGGTGATCCACCCACCTTTGCCTCCCAAAGTGTTGGGATTACAGGTGCCTGGCCCAGCACTCCATTCCTTTTATTGACTGAATATTTTTCCATTGTATAAGTACACCGTAGTTTGTTTACCCATCCATCTGTTGACGGAGAGTGCATTGTTTCCCCCTTTTGCTGATTGTGAATAGTGCTGCTAATGAACATTTGTATACAAATACTTATTTGAGTACCTGTTTTCAGTTGTCTTTGTGTATTTACCTAGGAATGAAATTGCTGGGTCATATAGTAATTCTACATTTAACTTTTTGAGGAACTGCCAAACATTTTTTTCAGAGTGGCTGCAACATTTTATATTCCAATCAGCCATGTCATGTATGAGGCTTTTAATTTCTCCATGTCCTTGCCAACACTTATATTTTATTTTTTAAAAATTTGTATCTGGCCAGGCACAGTGGCTCATGCCTGTAATGCCAGTACTTTGGGAGGGCCGAGGTGGGTGAATTGCTTGAGCCCAGGAGTTTGAGACTAGCTTGGACAAAATAGCGAAACCTCATCTCTACAAAAGATTAGCCAGGTGTAGTGGCGCATGCCTGCAATCCCAGCTACTGGAGAGGCTGAGGTGGGAGGATCCCTTGAAGCTGGGAGGTAGAGGCTGCAGTGAGCCATGATCGCACCACTACACTCCAGCCTGGGTGACAGAGTGAGACTGTGTCTCAAAAAAACAAAAATACAAAATCTTGTGCTCTAGTCATTATGAAATGGCACCTATAATTGTGTTTTTGATTTTCATTTCCCTTCTGACTAATGATATGGAGCATCTTTTTTGTGTGCTCATTGGCCGCTATTTGTACATCTTCTTTGGAAAAATATCTGTTCATGCCTTTTGCTCATTTTTAAATTGGGTTGTTTGTCTTTTTTGTTGTTAAGTTATATGAGTTCTTTATATATTCTGGATAAGACTTTGGCGTTTTTTTGTTTGTTTGAGACAGAGTCTTGTTCTGTTGCCCAGGCTGGAGTACAGTGGTGCCACGTCGGCTCACTGCAACCTTCGCCTCATGGGTTCAAGCAATTCTTTCTGCCTCAGCCTCCCAAATAGCTGGGATTACAGGCACCAGCCACCATGCCCAGTTAATTTTTGTATTTTTTTTTAGTAGAGACGGAGTTTCACCATATTGGCCAGGTTGGTCTTGAACTCCTGACCTCAGGTGATCCACCCACCTTGGTCTCCCAAAGTGCTGGGATTACAGGTGTGAACCACCGCGCTGGCCAAGACGTATTTTTTAAAGGGTCACTGAAGTCTCCTGTGTTGAGAATACCGAATACTGTTAGGGGAAAGAGTAGAAGAAGGGATCTGCTAGGAGATTTTGCAGTAATCCAGGCAAGAGATGATGGTGGCTCAGCCAGCCTGGTATAAATGCAGGTGGGGGAAGTGGTTGGAGATGGGATGTATTTGAAGGTTGAACATGATTTCCGAAGGATCAGTTGGGAGGGGAGAAAGAGTCAAGAATGGCTTCAGGGATCCTGGCCTAAGCCACTGGAAGGATGGAGTTGCCATCAACTGAAATGAGCAAGGCTGCAGGGAAAGCAATTTTGGGAGTTAGGAGTGGGGAAAAGATCAGGAGTTCGGTTTTTGACCAGTTTGTTGAGCATTTCTGTTAGACACCTGACAGGAGATGTCAAGTAGGCAGCTGGCTAGTCAAGTCTGGAGTTCAAGAGATGAGATCCTTAAGGGAGAAGAGAACTAAATATGGAGTCCTAATTTGGGAAAAGCAATCAGGCTGGTGGGACCAAGGGAAAGCAAAAAGAGAAAGCAGATAAGCTATAAGTCTGCCTTTCTTCATGGACCAGGATGCATAGCCCTCCTGTGCGAATAACTCACAATCTTATCTGTGCCCAGCTATCACCAGACCCTCAGCTGATAGAAAAATGCACGCAAGCTCCCTGCACCCTTGATGTTATCGGTACTGCACAAAGCCCTCCAGCACACAGCACAAGCACCATCCTATAAAATCCTTAGCCAGACTTTGTTTTGTTGTGGTTAGCTTCTGTTTTGCTAACTTGCCCATTGCACCCTTGCAACGTATTCTCTTTTCTTTTCTTTCTTTCTTTATTTTTTTTAAGATGAAGTCTCACTCTGTCACCCAGGCTGTAGTGCAGTGGCGCGATCTCAGCTCACCACAACCTCCGCCTCCCGGATTCAAGCAATTCTTCTGCCTTAGCCTCCTGAGTAGATGGGATTATAGGTGTGTGCCACCACACCTGGCTAATTGTTGTGTTTTTAGTAGAGATGGGGTTTCACCATGTTGGTCAGGCTGGTCTCAAACTCCTGACCTCGTGATCCGCCTTGGCTTCCCAAAGTGGTGGGGTTATAGGCGTAAGCCACCATGCCTGGCAGCAACGTATTTTCGTACCTTCTCTAATAAATCTGTCTTTCTTTACCTACAACTGCCTTGGTACCTGCCTGTACCACCAGCCCCAAGTGGTTGCTGATCACCTATGACACCAAAGACCAAGTCTGAGACACTCTCATGTTACCAGTTGGGGAGAGGCTGGGCCTGGTGACTCATGCCTGAAATTCCAGTGCTTTGGGAGGCCGAGGTGGTTGGATCACTTGAGGCCAGGAGTTCGAGACCAGCCTGACCCACATAGCTAAACCCCATCTCTACTAAAAATACAAAAAATTAGCTGGGTGTGGTGGTGCATGCTGTAATCCCAGCTACTTGGGAGGCTGAGGCAGGAGAATCACTCCCAGGAGGTGAAGATTGCAGTGAGCTGAGATGGCACCATTGCACTCCAGCCTGAGGGACAGAGTGAGACTCTCAAATAAAATAAAATAAAATAAGTTTTAAAAAAAAGAGTTGGGGAGAAGAAAAGAATTCAGCAAAGGTGACTGGGAAGGCGATTGTAGTAAGATGGGAGGAAACTACCCCAAGAGAATGTGGTAGCAAAGTGAAAAATAAAGGAGTGATCAGGTGTGTCAAATGCTGCTTTTAGGTAAAGTAGGACAAGGTCTACAAATCTATCATTTGTAACAGTGTGAAAGCCAACATATCTCTTGCTGTGAATTGCAGAATGTTGGGGGTAAAGGCCTGATAGGAACTGGGGTAAGATAATAAGCTTAAACTACTTATTCCAGGAGTTTTGCTGTGAAGGCCAGCAAGGGAATGAGGCAGTGTCTGGCAAGGGAATTGGTGTCAAGAGAAGGGCTTTTGTTTGATTTTTTTAAAGACTGAAGACATAACAGCATATTTGTATGCTGGTGGGAATTATCCGATAGAAAGTAAAAAAAATTGATGGGAGAGAGAGAGGGGAGAATTCCTGCAGCAATGTTTGGAGACAGAATGGGCTGTAGTGTGCAAGTGTTAGGCTATTCTTTTTTTTTTTTTTTTTTTTTTTTGGGACGGAGTCTCGCTCTGTCGCCCAGGCTGGAGTGCAGTGGCCGGATCTCAGCTCACTGCAAGCTCCGCCTCCTGGGTTTACGCCATTCTCCTGCCTCAGCCTCCCGAGTAGCTGGGACTACAGGCGCCCGCCACCTCGCCCAGCTAGTGTTTTGTATTTTTTAGTAGAGACAGGGTTTCACTGTGTTAGCCAGGATGGTCTCGATCTCCTGACCTCGTGATCCGCCCGTCTCGGCCTCCCAAAGTGCTGGGATTACAGGCTTGAGTGTTAGGCTATTCTTAATTTGCAATAAAAGTAACTGAAATTTTTGGTCTTTGCCCAAATTCAGTCTATGTGACTGAGGCAGACTTGAAAGCCAGATTCCCTTGACTGCAGAGCCCAGGACCTTAATTCCTGAGCTGCAGCAGCAATTAGGACTAAATACTAATATACTGCTCATTCTCTTTGAGCTAATCATCACTTACCAGAATCAATCCTAAGAGAATAACCTAAAATACAGAGGAAGCTGTAGGCCCAACACTGTTTTATTGTTGTTTTTGGAGACAGGGTCTCACTCTGTCACTCGGGCTGGACTGCAGTGGTGTGATCATGCTCAACTGCAGCCTTGACCTACCTCCCCAGGCTCAGGTGATCCCCTCACCTCAGCCTCCCAAGTAGCTGAGACTACAGGTGTGTGCCACCATGCCAGGCTAATTTTTATATTTTTTGTAGAGATGATGTGTCACCATCTTGCCTAGGCTGGTCTCCTATGCTTAAGCCGTCCTCCTGCCTCAGCCTCCCAAAATACTGGGATTACACCAGCATTGGTATAATGTGAGCCACCATGCCCAACTTTTTTTTTTTTTTTTTTTTTTCTTTCTGAAACAGGGTCTCGTTCTGTCCCCCAGGCTGGAGCAGTAGCACCATCTCGGCTCACTTCAGCCTCAACGTCCTGGGCTCAAGCTATCCTGCCGCTTCAGCCTACGGAGTAGCTAGAACTACAGGTGCGCACCACCACACCCGGCTAATTTTTTTCATTTGTTTTGTAGAGATGAGGTTTCACTATCCAACACTGTATTTTTTAAATTGTTTTTTATTTCAATAGTTTTTGGGGAACAGGTAGTTTTTTCTTAACGTGGATAAGTTCTTTAGTGGTAATTTCTGAGACGTTAGTGCACCTGTCACCCAAGCAGTGTACACTGTACCTAATGTGTGGTCTTTTATTTCTCCCCCCTCACCCCAGAGTCCCCAAAGTCCGTTATATATCATTCTTATGTATTTGTGTCCTTATAGCTTATCTCCCACTTATAAGTGAGAACACATGATATTTGGTTTTCCATTCCTGAGTTGCTTCACTTAGAATAATTGCCTCCAACTCCAATGCAGGTTGTTATGAATGCCATTATTTTGTTCATTTTTTATGGCTGAGTAGTATTCCATGGTGTATATATACTACATGTTCTTTTTTTGTTTGTTTTTTAAGATGGAGTCTTGCTCTGTCGCCCAGGCTGGAGTGCAGTGGTGCAATCTTGGCTCACTGCAACCTCTGCCTCCCGGGTTCAAGCGATTCTCCTGCCTCAGCCTCCTGAGTAGCTGGGATTACAGGCACCTGCCACCACTCCCAGCTAATTTTTGTACTTTTTTTTTTAGTAGAGGCGGGGTTTCACCTTGTTGGCCAGTCTGTTCTCGAACTCCTGACCTCAGGTGTTCCACCCGCCTCGGCCTCCCAAAGTGCTGGAATTACTGGCATGAGCCACCGTGCCCAGCCTACGTTTTCTTTATTTACTCATTGGTCAATGAACATTTAGGCTGGTTCCATATTTTTGCAGTCGTAAATTGTGCTGCTATAAATGTGTGTGCAAGTGTCTTTTACATATAATGACTTGTTTTCCTCTAAGTAGATACTCGTAGTGGGATTGCTGGATCAAATGGTAGTTCTATTTTCAGTTCTTTAAGGAATCTCCATACTGTTTTCCATAGTGGTTGTACTAGTTTACCTTCCCCCACTGGCAGCAATACTATATTTTTTAAGTGCAAAAGGGAAACAGCCTACACATCCAGGAGCTGTGGAATTGCAAGCAAGCCGGGGTCACGCAGCCTTGCTTCCAGCTGGAAACAAACCCTGGAAGGAAGCATATGTGGACTGGAAACACGTGAGGATGACATCATCTTTTTGGCACTTCCCAGGCCCCTTCCTCTGTGGAGTGGCCTGTCTACAGGTGTCTGTAAGGGAGATAACATGATGCTGTGATTTGGGCCGGAACAATGGACTGAGATTCCAGATTTTCTCACTTCCCTTGTCAGGGCTATAGTTTCTCTGATTATAGGAGAAGAAAGTTCAAGATCTCCCAGTTGCCCACTGAGGAAGCTGGAAATGATCAAATATTGCCACCTGCTGGCAAGTTCCAGCTCGGCCTGGCTTCCGTCAGAAGAGGGTGTATGTTCCCAGAGATGGGTCTCACTTGAAGCTCACTAGAGGAAGGGGCCCCAGGGGATACTGCTCAAATGACAACCTGGAACACGCGCTTCCTCCACAAAAAGTCCCCTTAAGACCTCTCTCGGTGTCTGGAATTCCTCCATAAGGGTTGAGGATTGTTTGTTTTTATAAGAGAGAAAATAAGATTCTAACCACTTGGCATGAAACAAATTATTTTCTACTATGAGGTCTCAGCAACGGGAGGCCAAGTTGTAGGATGGCAGGGGTCCCTGGGAGAAGGATAGGCCTGAAAACAGCTGTAGTTAGAAAAAGCAGGGTAGTGCAATGCTTTACAGTACAGCCTTTACATTTAAAAGAAAATGAACGAAAAAGCCCTGGGCTTCTGGTTCCACCACATTCTAGCTCAGTGACTGTGAACCATTTATTTTTTTTTGTCTGAGTTTCTGTTAGCTCAGTTATAATAATGAGTACTATAAAAGTATCCACCTTGCAAGATTGTTATGGAATGCACTGATATGACAACAAATCATTTAGCAGCAACTAGCACATAATAATGAGAATAAATATAAGCGTTACTATTACTATGAATTTAACGGATGAAGTCCTGGCCTATTCATCATAAGAGGTGAGAGCTAGTTCTAACTGGGTTCTATTACCTTGCTCTTGAGTTTTGTTTCTATATGTACAGAGAGGGGAATGAGAATGAATTATGTCTTAAGATTCTTTTTGTGTTCAGACATGATGATTCTGAGTCTCTAACCATCTAAGGGTCCATTTCCTGGTTGAAGAGCCTGTTTCAAGATTCTATGACTCTGAGATTCTCTTTCTGGAATTCCAGGGTTCTATAACTCACTCAAAATTCTACTGAAAGGTTCCATTGCACAAGTTATTCCCTCTGCATGGAATGAAAGTTCTTTCAAGCCTGGAAGAGCTTGCCTCACTAGCTCTTACTGCACATTTTGCCTTAAACAGCCCTTCTCAGAAATTCCTTCCTAATTCATCCTCCAATGTCTTTTATTTTTATTTTATTCTGTTTCATTTTTTATGAGACAGAGTCTCATTCTGTTGCCCAGTCTGGAGAGCAGTGGCATGATCAACCTCCATCGCCTGGGCTCAAATGATCCTCCTACCTCAGCCTCCTGAGGAGCTGGGACTATAGGCATGTGCCACCACACCCAACTAATTTTTGTATTTTTTGTAGAGACGAGGTTTTGCCACGTTGCCCAGGATGGTCTTGACCTCAGGGGCTCAAATAATCTGCCTGCCTCGGCCTCGCAAAGTGCTGGGATTATAGGTATGAGCCACTGTGCCCAGCCCTCCACTGTCCTTTTTTATTTATTTAATTTTTGTTTATTTATTTATTGGTAGAGATGAGGTTTTGCCATGTTGCCCAGGCTGGTCTTGAACTCCTGAACTCAAGCGACCCGCCTGCCTCGTCCTCCCAAAGTGTTAGGATTACAGGCATGAGCCACTGTGCTCGGCCTCTCAATGGTCCTTTATGCACCCCTTTCCATCGTCTCTCCTAAAATTCTGTTTTTTTCCGTGATTGTACAGATCTTAATTGGTAATTATATTTTTATTTATGTGATTTTGGTTAATGCCTGTCTTCTTTATGTTTCCATTGCTTGGTAAAGTAGATAATAACTATTAGCTGAATGAAAATAAATGAATGAATGAATTCTTCAATTCAAAGATTCCATGAGTGTTTATTCCCAAGGTCTTCTATTTCAAACACTCCACACCACCTGCCCCAACACAAGGTTGACACCTGGGAAGGGAGTAACCTTTCCAGTTTCATAATGTTGCCTGGACCATGTGTGCTCTGCCCGCTTGGTTGCCCACCCCTCCATTATTGGCCTCTTTGGGATGCCTTGGATTAGAAGAGAAGGCTGAGTCACGTCTCTGCTGTTGAAACCAGCCTGCAGCAGCTATTCATTCACAGCATATATTTGTCTAGTGCCCACAAAGTGCCAGGCACTGTGCTAAGGTACTGGGGACAAAGCATGAGCAAAGCAGACCCAGTCCCAGCTTCTGGAGAGCTCAGAGCCTAGAAGCCCAGAGGCAGACATTCATGACTCAATCTCATGAATTCTCATAAAATTACAAACCATGGTAAGTGCTGTGGGACAGAGAGGAACAGGGTGCTCTGAGAACATACAACAGTTCACAGTCTAGATCCAGGACCTTGGGCTCAAGGGCACAACGGGGCCTTGGGCGGGTCCTACATGAGCATTATCTGAGACACGTGGATACTCTTCTTGTGGAATCTCTGCCCTGGGAAACCATCAGCTAGAACTTGGGTTCAAGGTGGTGGCCTGCCACGCTCCCGGCACTGTCCTTGAGATTCGTAATCCTGTGAGGCTGGAAGCTAAGCAATCACCTCTCAAAGCCCTTCCCCTCGTTTTCAGTGGACTTGGTCACTGAAAAGAGAATGGTAAAGCCCTGGAAGGCCGGAACTCTAGGTGCCCGACACTCTCCTTGAACAGGCCAGGAAACTGGGGCCTAATGAGAAGAGGCTGTGCAGGGTCACACAGCAAAGGGCAAAGCGATAACGAGAACCCAAGCTCTCCAGCGCCCCATTATCTGCTGCTTTCTACCCTACCTCCCTTGTTCCAAGAATGGTCATTGATTTTATAGAGGGAATACTGTTTTGACCAGAACCTGGGAGGTTTTCCACTGGCTACAAGCAATAGTTAGGACATAGACGACATTCTGCAGGAGGGCAAGAATCTTACAGCTACATTTGGAGGGGTTTGCCCTCTGGTGGTTACTTAGGACACAAACACACATGAGGGAAAATACATCAGGTGACATATTTGGGTTGAATAGCATTCTTTCATTCAATAAACATTTTCTTCAAGGAAAGTGTAGCTATTTGAGCCTTGAAATGCTAGTCCTTGCATTTTGCAGTGTTGTTTCCAGTAGCAAAAAACTGAAACAATCTAAATTTCCTTTTGCAAAGGAATGGATAAACTGTGGTAAAGCCCAGCCTCAGAGTACAACACAGCCTTTAAAAAATAATGAAAGTTGAGACCAGGAGTTTGAAACCAGCCTGGGCAACATAGTGAGACTCAGTTGCTACAAAAAAAAAAAAAAAAAAAAAAAAAAAAAGGCCAGGCCTGGTGGTGTGCACTTATGGTCCCAATACTCAGGAGGCTGAAGTGGGAGGATTGCTTGAGCTCAGGAGACTGAGGCTGCAGTGAGCTGTGGTCGCACCACTGCACTCCAGCCTGGGTAGCATGGTGGTACCCTGTTCAAAAAAAAAAAAAAAAAAAAAAAAAAATAGGGCAGGGGATGGGAGGGAACAGAGGTAGGTCTATATAGGGCACTAAAGCACATTGTTGAGTAAAAAAATGTAAAATAAAAAAAATACAGTGTAAAACCATTTACAGAAAAAAGAACTCAGGAAAATACTGTATTTTTCTGTAGATACACACATACGTACATAAATGCAGAAAAAAGGTCTGAAAGGAAACACACCAAGGTGCTAACCTCTGAGGAAATGTGGGGATGGCCATGTGTGTTGGGAGGGGGCTGATGGGTTGGTCAATTGGAACTTAAGCTTTATCTGTATTTTATTTTTTTTTAGAGTGAATTTTATTTCTATGTTATTTAAATGAAATTGTTTTCTAGAAATACCATACTTCAGCACAAGTGTCAACAAACATTTTCTGTAAAAATGTAGACAATAAATTAGACTTGGTGGGCCACACAGTCTCTGTCCCAACTCTTCCATTCTGCTGTTGCAGTGCAAAAGCAGCCATAGACAGGATGTGCAGGAATGAGTGTGGCTGTGTTCCAATAAAACTTTATTGACACACATTGAAATCTGAATTTCTTACAATTTTCACTTGTTACTAAATTTTTTTCAACCATTTAAAAATGTTAAAACCATTCTTAGCTCACAGGCTATGCAAAAGCAGACAACCAGCCAGATTTGGCCCACGGCTTCAAGGCCAGTTTAAGCCTCACCACCTTCCTAGCCCCACTGACCTATTTTGTCCTCTGATCTTCCTGTCCTACAGCACCCCCATGACCTTCCTATGACCTTCAGTGGCCCCTCCAGCTGCTGCCCAGCCCTGTCTGTCTGCCCTTGGGGACCCTCTTCTCCTGGCTGCAGGACTGTTTTTTCATGAGCAGGACTCATAATAGCTCCATTTGCCTTGCCAGAGGGAATCCAGAGAAAGGAATTTTGTTTGGAGTCCTGGAGAAACCAGGACTCAGGACTTTGATTTGCTTTTGAAATCAGGTCCCCTCCCCTCCCATGCACAACAGTCCCTGGCCACTTCCCTGCCCACGCCCCAGTAGTCTCTCTCCTATATTCCCTGCTACCAACATCTGTGTCTTGGCTCCTGGTTGCTCCACCAAGGACCCCAGAGTTCTTTGCTTCTTGGCCTCTTGCCTGCTCATCTGTGCCATTTCAGGTATGGACATCTTCCATCTCAGCAAATCTTTTTACTCCCCTGCAGTGTCCCGAGGCCCCCATCTCTTCATTTCCCAGGAGCACTCCAGGCTGGAGTGCAGTGGTGTGATCACGTTTCCCTGCAGGAGCAGAAGGAAGGGCAATGAGCACTGGAAGCCGGTGTCAGGAGGCTGAGTTCCCAGCTCAGTTCCTTTGCTCATTGTGCTGCTTTGGCCAAATCACCTCTCTGAGCTCAGCTTCTTCATCTGTGCAATGACAAGGTTACACTGGGTGCTCTTCCAGGTCTTTTCCAGACCTAATTGTCCCCTCTGATCTGAAAGATCATTTTTAGTCTAGCAATCTGGGACGCATGTCATGGTTTGGAGAGCATGGAACTCTGGAATCTGATGGAACTAATTCTGGCTCCTCCACTAACTGGCAAGATTTAATGAGACTGAGTCTTAAGACTCAGTTTACTTAGGAATATAATGGGAATAACAACAACCTCAAAATTACAGGGTGGTTTTAAAGTTAAATGGTGTATATAAATGCTTAGCCTACAGCCTAGTACATAAACACTCAATAAATAATAGCAATATTATTTTAATTTTAAATACCCTGAGTCTAGCCAGGCATGGTGCTGTGCACCTGCGGTCCCAGCTACTCAGGAGGTTGAGGCAGGAAGATCACTTGAGCCCAGAGGTTCGAGGCTGCGGTGAGCTATGGTTGCGCTACTGCACTCCAGCTTGGGTGACAGAGAGAGACCCTGTCGCTAAAAAAAACAAAAAAACAAAACAAAACAAAACAAGCAAACAAGTGAAACAAAAAACAAAAAACACCCTGAGTTCATCATACTGAGATTATATAATCTTACGATCCTAAGTGTTTACTCCTAGCTTCTTTGAATCTAAGCATCTATAATTTTGTTCACAAAAATCAACAGTTTTAGGGCTTTCTCAGGGGCAGGGCCTGAAGAATTTGTAGCCCAGAACTTGATAGCAGATAGATCTCCACGAGAGGCTGAGGCCCCAGAGAGCTATCACCTCTGTCTCTCAGTTTCCAGACATTCTAGGAAGAGGTTGGGGCCACACCAATCTCTGCAAAAGCGTGGCTGTGCTCAGAACAGGAGTTAGAGAGATGTCGTCGTCCCAGATTTCCTCTTCCAGATATTGCCTGGCTGTCAGATGCTCCTCAGGGAGCCTCATATGGAAGGAAAGGGGCAGGCACCTTCATGGTAAGAAAGTAGTTTAGCAAAGGGGCTGATGGTTGGGGTTGGTGGGTTTGTTGGAAGGAGAAGGAACTGGAGAATGGGGGTGCTGGGAGTGAGGTGATCTCAGACAGATAGGTCATGAGCAGTGAGAAGGAGCCCCGAAAGCTCATGTAGTCCAAAGATTTAAAACTATGTTCTGAGGAATTCTGCTGCCCTACTGCCTGCTTTAGAGTAAGGGTGGGTGGTGACTGAGAAGCTGATGGGTAGGTCGCCAGCTCCCACCCTCTCCAATCAGAATAACCCTATTATTTATTTTTTAACATTGACCTCTCAATATTTCAAGGAATTGTTCTGCTATCTATAATCAACCTCTTGACTGGTTTGTTTTTAAACTCGAAAACCTCAGGTTTAGTCTCATCTCTTTATTTCAAAGATGAGGGCTGAGTATGGTGGCTCATGCCTGTAATCCTAGTGCTTTGGGAGGCCAAGGTGGGAGGATCATTTGAGGCCAGGAGTTTGAGACCAGCCTGGACAAAAAAGCAAGGCCCTGTCTCTAATTTAAAAAAAAAAAAAAAAAAAAAGGCTGGGCGCAGAAGCTCACACCTGTAATCCCAGTACTTCGGGAGGCCAAGACGGGCGGATCGTCTGAGGTCAGGAGTTTGAGACCAGCCTGGCCAATGTGGTGAAACCCTGTCTCTACTAAAAATACAAAAATTAGCCAGGCAAGATGGCAGGTGCCTGTAACCCCAGGTACTCAGGAGGCTGAGGCAGGAGAAACGCTTGAACCAGGGATGGGGAGGTTGAGCTGAGATCATACCATTGCACTCTAGCCTGGGCGACAAGAGTGAAACTCCGTCTCCAAAACAAAAAAACAAAAAAACAAAAAAACAAAAAAAAAGAAGATGTGTGTGATATTGTGTGTAAGGCAGATTAGAGGCCAGGTGATAAATAGGGGGCTAATGTAGTAGTCCAGATGCGATCTGACCAGGGCTTGCACAGATGGTGTTAGCAGTAATGATGGAGAGAAAAGGATGCCTCTGTGAACTATTAGGAAGGACAAGAAAGAGCCTCAGGACTTGGCACAAATTGTGCAACCTTTTCTGTATGCAGAGATGATTTGGGGGTGGGGTGGCAGAGAGGCATATGGAACAGTATTGCTTCCTCCTCTATGAGGAAGAAAAATGAGATCAGTGGGTAAAAGTTAAGGACAATTTTTCTTCCTCTTCCACAAGGAAGAAAAATGAGATCACTAGGTCAATATCTAAAAGGGCTTCCTAGCAGGTGGACCCATTCTGCATGAAGGCCACAGATGGGACTGCCATGGACTCTGGAGTTAGGCTGGCCTGGGTTTGAGTTCTGGGCCTCCTTCTTGGCACAGTACAAGAGACTCTGGAAAAGTTAGTCTCTACAAGCCTCAGGTGCCTCACCTGTAAAATCAGAATAATACCTTCTTTGCAGTCCTTAAGAGAGTGGAATAAGAAAATGTATTTTAAGGGGCTAGTACTGTTCCAGAAATACTGTAGGCTTTGCCAGTGATAGCTCTTGATATTGTTAAGTGCTGAGTTCCCTATCATTAGACATATTTAACCTTACGTTGAATGACCTCTTTTGTAGCATGTTCTAGAAGGTTTTGAAATCTTGGTAGAAACTTCAAAAAAACAATGTGTAAAATCCCTTCCAGGACCCACCAGTAGTTCTCCTTCTAAGGAATTCATTCTAAGGAATTGATCTGTTCAAAGGTGCATGCACAAGATGTTTATTCCATAATTGCTTATTTCGGTTAGAATATGAAATAACCTAAATACTCAACAATGAAGAAATAAAACATGATACATCCGTACCATAACATACCATGCAAGTCATTTAAAATGTTGGTGCAGGGCCAGGCGTGGTGGTGCACACCCGTAGTCCCAGCTACTTGGGAGGTTGAGGCATGAGAATTATTTGAACCTGAAGGGCGGGGGTTGCAGTGAGCCAAGATCATACCACTGCACTCCAACCTGGGTGACAGAGTGAAATTCTGTCTCAAAAAAAAAAAAAAGTTGGTGTAGGCAGGGTGCGGTGGCTCACACCTGTAATCCCAGCACTTTTGAAGGCTGAGGTGGGCGGATCACTTAAGGTCAGGAGTTCAAGACCAGCCTGGTGAAATCCCATCTCTATAAAAAATACAAAAATTAGCAGGGTGTGGTGGCATGAGCCTGTAATTCCAGCTACTTGGGAGGCTGAGGCATGAGACTCACTTGAATCCATGAGGCAGAGGTTGCAGTGAGCCGAGATAGTGCCACTGCACTCCAGCCTAGGCAACAGAGTGAGATTCTGTCTCAAAAAATAAAATAAATAAAATAAAATAAAATAAAAATTTGGTGCACATGTATTTCCTGACATAGAATGACAATCATAACATATTCCTAAGTGAAAATGCAGATTAACAATATGTCTTACATTTTTCCATTTTATTTTTTAACAAAATATTTTTTGTTTAGGTCAAAAGGTGCTTGTGGCATTCCACTCAGGAAGTGCAAAGTCAAAGGAGTAGGTGGACCAATTAAAAGTTGTGCATGAGGCCAGCAGGTTAGGTGAGCCAATCAGAAACTAGGGGTGGGGCAAATATTTAAAATATTTGCATTTGAAAGCCTTGGAAAAATATGCTTCAAAATATTAACAGTGGTTATCTCTAGATGGTAAGCTTCTGAGGAAATTTAATCCTTTGTCTTGGTTTGGCTGTATAATTTATAATTTATTTATTTATTATTTTTTCTGAGATGGAGTCTTTCTCTGTCACTCAGGCTAGATCATGCAGTGGCACGATCTCAGCTCACTGCAACCTCCGCCTCCTGATTCTCCTGCCTCAGCCTCCTGAGTAGCTGGGAGTACAGGCATGAGCCAACACACCCGGTTAATTTTTGTATTTTTAGTAGAAATGGGGTTTCACCATGTTGGCCAGGCTGGTCTTGAACTTCTGACCTCATTATCCACCCACCTCGGCCTCCCAAACTGCTGGGCTACAGGCGTGAGCCACTGCACCGGTCGACTATATAATTTTTTCTCTGAGTAAGAATTATTTGTGGTAGTAATAAATGTAAAAGATGACAGAACTCTGAGGTTCCACTGAGGTAGGTGAAGGCTGGTGATCCCAGACCCACCCTGTCTTCTCTGCAGGTGAAATCCCAGAGCATGGCAGAACTCCAAAGGCTCAGAAAATGAGGGGCTCCAAAGCAGCTGGCCCCAGTGAGGTGAAGCTTTCAGGAGCCACCTGCCAGAGAAAACACAAAGCAGACAGGAGCCAGAAGTCCATGCAGATGAAGACGCCCATGGAGGCTATGGCCTCTGCAACCCCAAGCCCCCAACGCCCCTCCATCCTGACCCAGGTGTTAGGGAAGGGCCGATTCCCAAAGGTGGGGGACTCTGTGAGCCTGCGGGCCTGGGAGCCCCTGGAACTGCACTGCAGGGGGAAGGTGGTCTGCTGGAGGGTGCCTGTGTATCTGGAGGAGGAGGGCGAGGGACGCCTGAGGTATGGGGTGGAAGAACTCTGGCAAAATTTTAATGGGTCCAGGAGTGTGTCAGAGGATGCTGGGCAGCAGTTCACAAGCACAGTGACAACAGTTTACAGGGATTAAGATGGCTCAGGACCCACACTGGGCATCCTGTTATGTACAACCATAGGCACCTAAAAGAAACAGTAAGATGGGCCCGTGAGCCCCATCAGATGCATAGTGATTGAACAGAGTAGGAGACAAGCAACCTTCCCACAATCCTGGGCTACTTAAATTGGGGTAGGGGGTGGGCCACGAATAGTGCCTCTAGGCAGAGAGGTGCCAGTGGAAAGGCAAGAGGTTGCCTGTCTATCTGACATATCTGTGGTAGATGGCAGGCTGGACACCACTCTTCTGCCAAGGACACCATAACATGGGGGCCAAAAATGAAAGCAAAGTTGACCCCACCAGCATTTCCCTCTGCCAATCCAGAAGGAAACCAGGCAGAGGCTGGGGTAGAAAACTGGGTTCCAAATATTCGCCTATCTTCTCTCACTCCAGCCTCTTAAGATGGGATCTCCTGGAACTCTGCCTCCTTTGTGGGTGGAGGTGCATGGAAAGCATTTGCTGGCTTGCACTAAGAGACATAAGGAAGGTGCCGAGGAGCCCAAAGGCGCTTGTGGCATTCCTTTTGGGTAGTGCAAAGTCAAAGCGAAGGAGTAGGTGGACCAATTAAAAGTTGTGCATGAGGCCGGCAGGTTAGGTGAGCCAATCAGAAACTAGGGGTGGGGCCAAGGCAAATCCTAACAGATCCATTGAGAAAGGGGGAAAGATTGGGTGGGTGGGTGATGAGAGTCGGTGACGGGAGGGAGGACTATCAGTAGACCAAATGCTGCCCACTAGGAGTCTCGGGCCATCCCCGTCGCCTGCCCGGCCCGCCCCTACCATCTGTCTTCAGAATCAAGCACTTCAGCCAGTGCAGCCAGCTGCTGCTGGTGAACTCCACTGGCGTGGACACTGGGGAATACAGCTGTTGGACTCCGCACTGCCAGGATGGCGCATGTGCTGAGTGCCAGGCCCACCAGGGAACGACCTTCATCTTCTTCACAGGTGCCCTGGAGTCAGGGTCTCCAAGAACCTGCGTCCAGGAAAGTCCTCCAAACATAACCTTCTTCAGGCTTTCTCTTTAGACTCACCTGTAAAATGAGGGGAATATAGTAGTCCTCCAAGATCCTTCGTGGACATTCTAAGATTCTATGGCTAGTTCCATGGAGAACCGAGTAGTCACAGAGTCCAGCTTTGTCCAACAGAGAAAACAGCACTTTTCACAGTCAGCAATGTCTCTTACTCAAATGCAACCAAAACGGTAATAATTATCCAATCTAGATGCTGTTGCTTTTGTTTTTTTTTTTTTTTTTTTGAGACTGGGTCTTACTCTGCTGCCCAGGCTGGAGTGCAGTGGCATGATCACAGCTCACTGCAGGCTTGACCTCCTGAGAACAGGTAATTCTCCCACTTCAGCCTCCCAAGTAAGTGGGACTACAGGTATATACCACTATACCTAGTTAATTTTTGTATTGTTTGTAGAGATGGGGTTTTACTATGTTGCCCAGGTTGGTCTTGAACTCCTGGGCTCAAGCTATCTTCCTGCCTTGGCCTCCCAAAGTGCTAGGATTATAGGCATGAGCCACTGTGCCTGGCCCTATCTAGAGGTTCATGATCCCCTACGACCAAGCATCACCTGGGAGCCTGTTAAAAACACAGACTCCTGGACCTCACTCCCATTAAGACTGTGCGGAGTCTGGGCACCTGCCATGTTAAAAAACCCTACGGGTGATTCCAATCTTCAGACAGCTGTGGGAACCCGTGGTCAGTGCTTCTCAACTCTGGCTGAAAGACATTAGGGTCATCTGTAGAACTTTAAAAGCACAGACACCAATCCCCTTTCCCCCAAGGCAAGTTCTAATTCACTTGGTCTGGGGTCAGGAATTGGTCATTTTAAAAGCACCTCAGGTGATTCCAACTTCACACAGTACAGAAGCCACTAAATAATGTGGCTATTTAAGTTAATTAGAGTTAAAGAAAATTGGCCGGGCGCGGTGGCTCACGCCTGTAATCCCAGCACTTTGGGAGGCTGAGGCGGGCGGATCACAAGGTTAGGAGATCGAGACCATGGTGTAAACCCCGTCTCTACTAAAAATAGAAAAAATTAGCCAGGTGCAGTGGCGGGCGCCTGTAGTCCCAGCTCCTCGGGAGGCTGAGGCAGGAGAATGGCGTGAACCCGGGAGGCGGAGCTTGCAGTGAGCCGAGATTGCGCCACTGCACTCCAGCCTGGGCGACAGAGCGAGACTCCGTCTCAAAAAAAAAAAAAAAAAAAAAAGAAAAAAAAAAAAAAGAAAATTAATTGTTCATTTCCCCAGCTGCACTAACTGTATGTCAAGTGCCCAGGAGCCACATATGCTGAGTAGTTACATATTGGGCAACATAAATACAGAACATTTTCATCAACACAAAAAGTTCCATTGGATAGCTCCACTCTAAAAAGCTGGTCCCCAGACCAATCCTGCTCATTATATCATAGCGTACCCAAGAATCTGACCTGAGATTGTGTTGTTAAAAAGTACCTTGAAGGCCGGGTGTGGTGGCTTATGCCTGTAATCCCAGCACTCTGGGAGGCCAAGGTGGGCGGACTACCTGAGGTCAAGAGTTCGAGACCAGGCTGTCCAACATGGTGAAGCCCCCATCTCTACCAAAAATACAAAAGTAGCTAGACATGGTGGCTTTCGCCTATAATCCCATTTGCTCGGGTGGCTGAAGCACAAGAATCACTTGAACCTGGGAGGCAGAGGTTGCAGTGAGCCGAGATGGCACCACTGCACTCCAGCCTGAGTGACAGAGCGAGACTCTTTCTCAAAAAAATAAAATAAAAAGTCCCTTGATAGAGTTTAATGAATGTTTTTGTCCCATGGGCTTCATGCTCATAGCCAATATCTCATTTGCTTCTTATCAGTTCTACAAAGTAGGCTGGGATGGGATTCTTGCTCCCAACTGACATTTGAGAACCAAGGTCCTATAGCTAGCAAGGGGTAGGATTGGGAATCAAACCTTGACTTCAAGAAGTTCAGTATTTCCTGTAATCGTTTTTTTTTTGTTGTTGTTTTTTGTTTTTTTTTAAAGACGGAGTCTCACTCTGTTGCCCAGATTGGAGTGCAGTGGCGTGATCTCAGTTCGCCACAACTTCTGCCTCCCGGGTTCAAGTGATTCTCCTGCTTCAGCCTCCCAAGTAGCTGGGACTACAGGCGCACGCCACCATGCCTGGCAAATTTTTGGGGTTTCACTGTGTTGTCCAGGCTAGTCTTGAACTCCTGACCTTGTGATCTGCCTGCTTCGGCCTCTGAAAGTGCTAGGATTACAGGCATGAGCCACTGTGCCCGGTCATCCTATAATCATTTTGCATTTTTTATATTGCAGGGCCCTTAAAGATCCAGCAGTCTGAATCCTTGAATTGTGCATGATTGCATGTGCAGAGAGGGAAAGATTTCTTTAATACAGACAGCAAACTAATGACAGAGCTAGAACTAGGAGGCTTGTCTTCAGCATCCTCAGTCCAGGACCCCTTCCTTATGAGACAGAAAAGAGCACAGAGAAAGGGGATGGGAAGAGAAAGTGAGGTTTCAGGTCCCCAAGAAAGACTTCATGTTCCTGGGTGGTGGTAGAGCCACTGGGAAGCAACACATCTTTCCCCCACATTCCCAGACCCTGAGGAGCTCTTTGTCCCTACAGATAACTACTATGAGGTGGTACAGCTGCGCACTCATCATCCAGCCCTGCTTCCCTTCCAAGTTAAAAATCCCCTGGCCCAGATGACACTATACCGGGAGTTCCCCCCTGAGGAGGTCCCAGTGGGGGACAGGCATCTCCTTTGATGTGAAGAAGGACTTCACTATCCACCAGGCCCAGGCTTCCTTGGCTGGCTCCCTCTTCTGCTTGGCCAGCCTAGGTGGCATGAGACAAATCTCTACCAAGTACATGCTGGTCTGTATCAATTGCACCTGGGTCTGGGGCTCTGGGTGGGCAGGGAAGGGGAGGATATGGGGAGATATACCTTCTTCAGGAACCTCTGGTGTCGGCTCTGTGGATCATGGAGCTCTAAACAACATCAGCTTTCAATAATGCTCCATGTAGTCAGTCATTTTGTCCAGCCAGCTGGTCAGCCATGGAACCAGCTGGTATCAGCTCAGCCTTTCTATCCATTGACCTATTCACAATCAAGTCAAACTGTTGCATGCATGAATCCTCCGTCACTCAATCATTCCATCACCTACCCATACTCCCTTAATTCATTTTACCCATTCATACATCTACACACCTTCTATCAATTCAACCACCTCCATCATTCGCCCTCTACCCATTTAGCCATTCTGCCCATTCATTCTATTCATCCATCTCTCCATCCCTCTATCTACCATCAGTTCAACAATTTTAACAATCAAGTCAACATGTTTGTCTCTAACTTTTCTACCCTCTTAACTGTGGCAGACACATCCTCCTCCCTCAAACCCACCATCCAAACTTCAGCAACATCAGTATAATTAGGAGAAAACTTCAGTGTGACCTGCATGGTTCTAAGCAAGCCAGAGATTGCTGTGAACTTTAGCTGGTGATATCCAGGGCAGAAGGTAAGCGGCGGGTAATGGAGGCTGTGTGTATGTGTGTACATGGTGGCGGAGTATTGGGGCAGGGAGGTGTGAGTGAAGGATTAGTTAGGACCAAGAGCAATCATGGTGGGATGGAGCCACTGCTTGACTGGGAATCTGATGAACCTGGATTCTGGTCCCAACTCTGATGCTGCTTCTCTGAGTGACCTGGGGCAAATCACTTCCCTTCTCTGGGCCCCAGTTTCCTCATCTGTCAAATAGTAATTTCTCAGGTTACTGTGTGAGAATGCACAATTTGTTCCTTTCTTAATTTAACCAAAAATGAGCACTTGCCACATGCCAGACACTGGATTAGGTACTAAGGTTACGGGGATGAGTCTAAAAGAGATGGCTTCTGCTATCTGCAAGCTTATCATCTAAGCAGGAAGGAGGAAGTGAAATATGGACAAAAGTGACCATGTAGACAATGCCAAATGCTACAATGAGCATAAAACAGGGCAATGTGATAGGGTCTACCTAAGATATGGTGGTTAGGGAGTCATCTCCGAGGTGACATTCAAGCTGAGACCAGACTGGCCTGTCACACCAACATGGGGCTGGAGCAAATGCTCAGGTTCTGTGGCTGGGTGTGTATGTGTAACAGGAGATGAACGTTAGCAACTGTTTCCTTGGCATCTGCTTTGAGATCAGACCTTCCCAAGTGGTTTTGGAGAGGTAGTGGTTCTTTCTTCTCAAAGAACTTACTCCCATGAAAGTCAAACATCTGGAGAACAGCTGTGCTAAAAGGTATGTTACCAACATCCAGGACCTGAGGAATTTGTAAAAGGACTTCCTGGAAGAGCTGGAATTTGATAGGAGCCTTGTGGAGGCGGAGGCAGAAGATCCAGACCTGTGATACTAGGAGAAAGAATAAGGGCAAATACGTCACACCCACGTGAGACCCAGAGACTCATCTGTCCCACCACTGCCACCTGTGGAGAATGTAGGGAGCATGTGGGCCCAGGAACTCAAGCATCATTCTTGAGACTCCCGGGAGCCATCAATGATGCCTGAGCAGTGAGCTGATCTTGTATGGGTCCCAGGGAAAGAGTGGTAAGAAAGACCCATGAGGGGCTATCACCTAGCTGGAGGCCATTTAAGAAAAGTATAGGATAGAGAAACAAGGTGCTCTGCAAGCTGTGACTTGATAGGATCACCATTTTCAGCAGCCCTGAAAAGGAGGCCAGTAGAACCCAGTGAGGGTGCCCTGTTCCCCCTGAACTTAAAATGCTCTGGCTCTACCTCGCTCCAGTCATTTGTGTAGCCTGAGCTAGCACATGGCTACTTCTCGAGTTCATCTCTCCATTCCCTGCAGTGGCTGCAAAGATGTGATAAAGGTGAACTCCACAGAGGGCTTAGGAGTTGGAAAGGGTAAGGGATCATTCTCCTACTTGTCAGAAGAGGAAACTGAGACCCAAGAAGGGGAAAGGAGCACACAGATAGTCGGGAGACACTGGCTTGCCTCCACCAGGATTTCCCCAACATGTTATTTAGAAGGGTGGAATACTAGAAAGTTCCCTCCCACCCTACCCCACTTCCTTTTATAACGATTACCTGTCTTGGAGATTCAAAATACATGTGTACATGTAACAGACTCAGTGGTTGGAGTCTACTCAATTTCACTTTGCTTTTCTTAATGTTTCTCAAACACTTTTGTTAACAAAATTCTTCCCCTTCCTCCCCTTTGAGGAGGTAGCATCCCTACAGAAGCAGAGGGCCACAAAACCCACATTGGGAAGTGCTTCCCTGGACTGAGTTACCTCTGGACATTCTTTGAGTAGGGGAGGGAACCCCAGCTTCTCTCTGCAGACTTGAGAAGCTTAATGTTTTTCACAAAGAACCTGGCCTTTAAGATGCTCTGACACCAAGCCGAAGTGTGACCTTGGGCAAGTCACTTCTCCTTTCCCCAAAGGGATAGTGCCTCTTACCTGACCCTGGTGCGTGAGTCAGAGATGCACCTGGGACAGCTAATGTGCAGTCCATTTTTATCCCCTACCATCGGGCTGAGCACTCTACATCAATGAACGGGCTCACGTGGTACACTGGGAGGGCCAGGTACAGCAGGAGGCAGAGGGCACCCTGTATGTGGAGGAGACCCGGGCCAGGGATGCTGACGTCTAAACCTGCTGGGCCACCAACCTTCAGGGCACTGGTTTGGCCACCACCCATATCCACATGACTCGAGGTCCTGGTGTCTCCTCTACCCCTTCCTAGCTCCCTCCCTGGCCACAGGCATCTGGATGTGGAGCAATAGGCAGAATCAGGGTAGGTACCTGTGGGAACCTCAGTGTTTCTGATGCCAAAGAGGGGCCCCGCAGTGCAGAAGGTGGCTTCTCATTCATTCCTCACACTCCCCCACCCCATCACTCTGTTTTCACTGCTCACTTCAACCTCAGCCTCACTCCAAGCCTTGGTCTATTTTGAAGGTCATCCTTTAATCCAGGCTTCACCCTAGCCCCAGATCCACAGTTAGGGCAAAGCAAGGGCCAATGGGGCTTTGGTACTTGAGGAGGGTGCCCAGAACCATGAGTGGGCTACCCAGGCCCCAGGATTTCTTCTTCAGAGATCCCTGCCACTGGCAGAAGTCCTCAGCGAAGACCCACCTCCCCCCTCTCCCAGAAAAACACAGAAGCCATGTAAATAAGGTGCTGCATGTTCTTTTTAGTTTCCATACATTGTCCCAGAGTGAGGAGAAGTTGATCTCCTTCCCACATCCACCACAGGCTGCATGAGGGAAGCCTGGCTCCCCACTACTTGCTCCTTCTCCAGCCCTGCCCCTCTTAATTACAACAATGCTTTCTAAAGCGCATTCTGCGGCCTGATGTGCCTGTGAGGTGAGAGGTGTGGGAGGGACAGAAGCTTTGCTCAAAGAGGTTTGGGAGAGGCTGGATACTCAGCTCCCTGCTTGTAAGTCTGTCACACACACTGGCATATTAAAGGTTCTAAGAAGTCATGTAGGTTGGTGACCTGTTTAGGTGTCCCCAGATAACTTGGCCACCAATCGTGTCTACTCCTGGACATTAGTCCAATAAACTAGTGTATCTTAGATGTACTTTGTGAAAAGCTTCATGAAAAAGTACATGTGATTCCCTCCAGAGCTTTCCTCGAGGCTCCCGGGTGACCTGTCTGACCAAGGCTGGAAAATCGGCACAGCACTCCCCTAGCCTCACCTCTTCCCCCATTTGGCCAGGGAAATGGAGAAACACAGTCACCTCTGAACTTCTAAACCTAGAAACAGAAGGAGACTGTACAAGGGGAATACAGAAGGCAGTCTGGGATAATGTCACTACAGAATGACTGATGAAAAATGCAGATTGACTGTTCTGATGCTGGCTTAGGGCCTGGGGCTGAAGCTGGGGACCTTGAGCAAGGCCCTTTGACTCCTGTGATCTGTTTGCCGTGTTGCCAATGAGAAACAGGAACCTGCTTCAAGGATCTTTTGAGGACCAGGGAAGGGAGGGGCATGGAAAGTCTTTGATGCAAATGCTCTATGCAGAACAGGAGTTATAATTATAGTCTCCAGTAGACCTGAAGCTTCCTGAGAAGGATCTGAAATCCACAGACTATCAGGACTGGTTGGCCTGCTGAGGTTAGTTACTTTAGCCACCCCTTGTCACTGATGGGGAAGCTGAGCGCCAGGTTGTAAAAGCCTGGGCCTGGGATAGGGGCAGTGGGAGGAAGAGTTAAGGCAGAGAGCAGGAGTGAAAAAGAAACTAAGTGGGTGAGGGCCAGGGAGAGGAAGATTAAGTCAGGAAGATTAAGTTACAGACCTGATCTTCCAGAGCCTGAACAGAAAAACAGAGCAAAGGATAAGACCTGGATGACAGATGAGATCTAGATTTGACTCTGGGAACTGCTCCATGCCTCGGTTTCCTCATCTGTGCAGGGATGAGGTTCCAGCTCTGACAGATGAATGGACTCAGAACCACCAAGCTGGCCGCTGTGGCCAGGTGGCACCAAGACGGAAGGGCCAGGAGCGCTGAAGGGATGTGCTTTGCCTGGTAAAGAAAGAGGAGCTCTGGCTACTGCCCCTTAGTAGACCCAACTCTGGCCCAGGAACGGAGCCTCAGCTGGGGAGGCTGCCTGACCCTGTCAGCCCCAAGGGCCTTCAGAGACGCCACCCTGCCACTCACCTTTCCCAGTCTGATTTGCAGTGTTTGTCCACACTCCTCCCCAAACCCTACTCTGGCCTTCAGACAATCCTAGAATGGGACACTGCAGTGACAGAAGAGTCATTTGAGTAGTCCCCCCACCATTTTAGTGCAGGGGAGAAACTGAGGCTGTGAGCAGGCCAGGGTGGAGTGGGAACACCTAGAGGAAGTTGACAAGTCAGCAAGTTGGCAGCAGAGCTGACAAGCTGGGACCCAGGGCTGCCTCCTTGATGTCAGATGGCCAACGTGACACAGGCTGCCCCTGGGAAAGCCTCGGAACTTCTCGGATTGGGACAGAGTGCCGGGAGAGGGAGGAAATGTCTCCTCTTGCTTATTCCCTAGGCCAACTCAATGGAAGACGCTTCTCGGGGCCTCCAAAGCCCTGTGAGTGATTCCATGTAACCCAAGAACCCAGGGCTCACTGGGCACACACTCTGGCTCCCCATCTCGCTCCCACCCTCGTTCCTTCCTGGAAAAGAACTGAGAGGCTCCTGCTGTCTTCTCCAGAAAAACCTTGGAAGGAGCTGTGACTTCAGGCTTCATGGTAGGCCCAGGCCTTGCACCCTATGTGGCGAGGAAGGAGACCTCAGTGGGAGTGACAGGGGCCAGGGGGAAGGCGGGCGGGGCATTGGCCCCGAGGACCCGGTACAACAGCTCCTCCTTCTCCTGCTGGAGCTGTCGCCGCAGCTGCACCTCCTTCTCCAGGGCCTCACGTGTGAGAAGCAGGTCTTCTGAGAGCTGCCTGTGGATGCACACAGAGCCCAGGGTTGCCTACTGGGAGCAGGTACCACAGAGACCGACCCATTCCCCCAGGAAGCCTTCCTTAGATGGACCAGCAGCCAGCTGCAGGGTCTCCACCGCCCTCCTTGTTGGCCTGTATACAAGAGGCAATTCAATCTCTTGACCAAGGAGCGTGGGCCTCACAGACAGGCAGGCAGTTCTGGGCTGCTCCAAATCTCTGCTCCACCACTTAGCTACATAATCTTGAACAAGTTATTCATTCTTCTTAAATTTCAGGCTCCTCATTTGTAAAACGGGAAGAAGAAGAATAGGACCCAGCTTTTAGAGTAATTACGAGGATTAGATGAGAAAATATGTACAGTATTCAATAAATTATGTCTGACACATGATACTGGCTCTTATTTACTAAGTCCTAAGGACTGATTCATTCCACTTAGGCCTGGTGCACTATCAATTTCCTGTTTCCTCTTCCCTATATTGGGCTTTCCCATGGAGTACACTCAGCCAGGAAGGAGACAGACAGATACTCATCAAGGCACTGGGACTTTGGTTTCCGGGCAAAGCTGCCCCCTTGGGTTTCCTGACTCCCAGGGAAAGAGGAGCCACATGCCCTAAAGAGGCCCTGGGCCCACCTGTCAGTCCATTCCTCAGGTCCCTCTAAGACTCTCCCAACTGGAAATTTTGGCACAAAGGGTGGGGACGGGAGGAAAGGAGGCAGGAAGACAGCTACCTTGACAGGACCACCTGGTTGCGGCTTCGGACGTGGAGGTCCTCATTCTCCTGTTGCAGGGTCGTGATTTTTTCCTCCAATATCAGATTTTTCTCTTTCTGTAACACATCAGAATGAGCTCAGAAAGCTGCCAAACTCACGCTGCACAATGTGTGCTGTCACCTCCCTCTTATCTGTGGTCACTGAAAGCACTGATTCCTTCTAGACTATATGTTACATTTCATGGAGCAATAAGGTAACTTAGAAAAAAATAAAACTAAAAAGTTAACAAAGGGCTGCTGACTTTTTGCCACAGGAGAATGTTAAAAAAAATTACAGGCCCTACTATCTCATATCACCATGAGTTCATGGAAGAAAGAATATTTTTTGTTCTCTAAAAGTCAGAAGGATATGATCTATATAAATAAAATTAAGTTTGTCTGTTATGTGTTTCCACAAAAATGGGTGAACAAAATCTACAGGGAATGTTTGAGATGATCTGATTAAAATAAAGCCCTGTGGGTGATTCCATGTCATGTGACTCAAGCCCCCAGGGCTCACTGGGCACACATTCTGGCTCCCCATCTCACTCCCACCCTGTTTCCTTCCTGAGAAAAGAACTGATGGTGATACGAGATGGCAGTGCCTGTAAGATTTTTTTTTTTTAACATTCTCCTGTGGCAAAATTAAAAGTCAGCAGCTTTTTGTTAATTGCTTAGTTTTATTTTTTTAATTATAAGTTGTATGGTACACTGGAGGCCAGGGAGACTTCTTCCAGAGCAACATAATCTCCGCTTAGATTCAACCCTAGGGTTTCTGAGGCTTCTGTCCTCCTATGTTCTCAATGCTACCTGCCCTAGTGTCACCCAAGCTACAGCAACATCAGTAGCCTCGAAAGGCACAGGACTCAGATGATAAGGAGCCACTGCTTGACCCAGCCTGGCCACAGACCATGCTCAGCGGTCAGCACAGGTGGGAGGTCAAAGCTGGAGTGAATCAGGCTGGGACCTCCTTAAACCACCGCCCCTCTGCATGCTTTACAAAGGAAACACGCAGAAAGCGGGAGCCTGAGGCTGCATCCCCCAGCCGCTCCCAGCCACAGACCACTGTTTCCATGAGGATCAGCCGCTTGTCCAGCTCATGAATACGCTCATTCTTCATCTCAATGACAAAGTGTAAGCTCTCCAGCTCCTGCTCCCAGAACTGGCTGAGGCTCCCATAATCCTAGACAGGGAGAGAGTGACCTCATTAGGCCAGTAGGCTACCTCCCTCCTCCCCATTCTGCCAGAGACTCAGTTGAACTTTCACAAGTCACCCACCTTCCTCTCTCAGCCTATGTTAAGTGCTTAATATGCTTTATCTCTCTGTATCCGAGTAACACCTTTTGAGACATGTACTAGCACCACAGATGAGGAGACTGTGGTTTGGATAGGTTGAGTCACTTGTGCTAAGTGGAAGGTTTGCTATGTGCACCTAGTTCTCTCTGAATCCAGAACGTGAGCACTTGACTATTCCAGATGCTGCTCTCTGGGCCTTAATTTTCCCATCAGTGAAATGGGAACTCTTTTATTTCCAGGCCCTTGTGGAGGTAAGAGTGTCAGGTCTGAATCTTGTCCTTGAAGAGGGGCTGGTGTTTCCTGTTGCCCGGCCCTGACCTCCCTGGAGATTCAAGGAGGAAAAGCCCCCAGGGTGCTGCCACCTACCTGGATATGCTTCTTATAGTTTCGGCTCATAATGGACTCCTCTACCCTCTTCATTTTGGCCTGGAAAGCCTCCAGCTGTGAGGTCAGTCTGTCTATGGTCTCCTGGAGCAGGGAGTGGGATGGAGACAATCAAAGCCTGCCTCATAAAGGCTATAGGTGAACTTCGCCACATCCCAGAGGGAGAATAGTTTTGGGTTCTTCTATCTGTCCTTGGTCTACCCTACAAGACAATGCAAGATCAACATACTTCGACCACTGCTTGAGATCTATCAGCCCTTACAGTGCAGAATTGCATGCTGGAAAGAGAAAGAAAGAAGAGAAAAGAAAAGAGGAAAGAATAGAAGAGAGGAAGGGAGGGGTGGGGGAGGGAAGGGGAGGGAGAGGGAAGGGGAGAAGAGGGGGAAGAGGAGAAGGAGAGGGAGGGAGAGGGGAGGGGAAGGGGGAGGGGGACACAGAAAGGGAGGGGGAGGGAGAGGGAGAGGGAGAAGGAGTGGAGACAAAAGGAACACACCAACCCCACCTCTTGCTTTAATGCCTTTAATGGCTCCCCATACTGTAGGCACAATGTCCTGGTATAAAAGATCATTGTTAGCCTGGCATTCAAAACCTATCCAAATGAGGCTCAAAGAATTTTTCCAGGCTTACCTCTTACTGCTCCTTCTATACATCCTCTACTGCAGCCAAACATCACTATACTCCCCCAGCTTCAGGGTACATTCTTATCTCCAAACTGTTTCACTGCCAAGAACTTCCTCTACTTGAACCAACTGTGACCATTACCATTAGGATAGAGCACAACTCCTTAAGATGGCTCGCCAGCTCCCACTCTGACCCTTGCTCACTTCCTTAGCCTTAGTCCCCTCTCCCACTGAAACTCATACCCCAGGCATCCTGGACATCTTTCAGTTCCTCAGGTATCCCACATTTTCCCTTTTTCCTCCATGTCTTTGAACACTTTGCTTTTTTTCTGCCTGGGGCACCCTTCCTATCCTTCTTTACCAAAGAATTCCAACCCATCCTTCAGACTCCAGCTTAGATCTCACTCCCTCTAGAAAATCTTTCCTGCACAGCCACATTGAGTCAGATGCTTCCCTGCATCCTTCCACAGGTCTATGTGCATCCACCCATGAATCGATCACACTGTGGCACCTGGCCCATGCCTCTCCAAGATCTTCCTAATAGTCCCTGGAAAAATAGGCCCAACTCAATTTCAAACCCAGCCTTCTTGAGCTAATAGCCTGGTTACCACATGTAGGGGCCTGGATACACAGAAGACAATCACCTCAGCCCCTCACTCCTAGGCACACATAATCAGTTTTGGCTGCCTTGGGGCTCCATGCTGCTTTCCCACTGGTTCTCCCCCACCCTCACCCGAGACTGACATGACCCAGCCCCTCTCACCTGCTGGGCAGCACTGGCCTCCTGGAAAGAGTGGGTAAGCGCTTCTTTCTCCTGTTCATATGAGGCCCGGAGGACTGTAGGGAAAGGAGAACTCCATAAACTCAGACACCTCTCCCCAAAGCCTTCTGGCAGGCCCCTTGATGGTCAGAAAGGTCCAGATGATTACCTGGGGCCCATAGAGGCCAGGAGTCTGGGAATGGTCTTATTCATCCTTCTATCTCCTAGGCTTGCTTGGGGGCTGTGCCAGAAAGGTACTAGGTATTTAATAAAACCTCATGGAAATTGAAATAAACTATAGCCTGGGAGGAAGCCTACCAGATTGCGGGTGCCATCCACACCTCACTAAGGCTAAGACCCAAAGATCTTGCAGCAAGCATGTTCATCTAAGACCACCTCAGGCCATGGAAAATGCAGAGGACAATGCTTTATAAACTGGACTGGCCAAATCACAAAATCATTAAATCCTTAGTTGTCAGACTAAAGCACAAAACTGTGGTAGGTACATTAGATTTGTGGCTAGGAAATCCACTTGGTCCTGGCTCTGCCTTTCCAAAATTGAGAGACCTTGAGAAGATCACATCAGACATCTAAAAGTCCTGTTATCTCAACTGTGAAATGGGATCAATAAACTGGGTTGGACTGTCTCAAAGGGGTCATTTGAGGATAACATGAGAAGGACGTGCAAGGGCTTTACAGACAGGGCAGTGCTGTACACAGCTGAAATTACTGTCATTCCCCAAATCAGTACAGTTGTATGTATCATCCCACCTCCTTCATCAAGTTCCTTTTGGAAAATTCCAACCTTGTCTCTGCTGAAAAAAGACAATAGGCAAATGACAATCAATGGGCAGAATGGGAAATAGAACAGAGGAGACAGGAAAGTTCAATACAGCCAAAGAGCTAGGTATATGGCAGTGATGAAAAAAATAATGTTCAAGGCCGGGCACAGTGGCTCATGCCTGTTATCCCAGCACTTTGGGAGGCTGAGGTGGAAGGATTACTTGAGGTCAGGAGTTTGAGATCAGCCTGGCCGACATGGCGAACCTCTGTCTCTACTAAAAACACAAAAATTAGCCGAGCGTGGTGGCACAAGTCTGTAGTTCCAGCTACTCAGGAGGCTGAGGCAGGAGAATGGCTTAAACTTGGGAGGCAGAAGTTGCAGTAAGCTAAGATCACACCACTGCACTCCAGCCTGGGCAACAGAGACTGTGTCTCCAAAAAATAAATAAATAAATAAATAAATAAATAAAAGAAAAAAATAATGTTCAGTAATATAATGGTGGTAGAGTAGTAAAACATTGATAAGAATAGTCATATAAAAATTATAGCCTTAACTTTTTAAAAGTATTGGCCTAATTTGTTAATTTGCCTATCAAGACAGGTTCTGGTTTCAGGTAAGATGAAGGAAGCACACTTCATCCAGTTTTTCCTACCAAATTAGCTACAAAACCTGGACAGAATGAATTCTGCAGTTATTTGCAGACTGAAAAGTAAATGGTAGCAGCAGACTGAGCAAGAAGACCAGAATTTGAAATACCACTGACCCGACAGATTTAAACAAACCCAGAATCTCATGTATTTAAACATTTAAAATGTCTAGGATACAACCCCAAATTTCTCAGCATACAATACAAAATTACTCAGCCTAAAAAGAAGCAGAAAAAAAAACTCCCTTGAGAAAAGATATTCAACAGATGCCTACACTGAGATCCTATAGATGTAGGAATTATTAACAGAATTTTTACGGTAACCAGTAGAAAAAGACTCTAAGAAGTATGGGTGTTCTGCCACCGATGGCAAGAAGGAAAAAGAGAAAAGGAAAGTAAGAGTGAACATACTTTTAGGAATTATAGAAAAATAGAAAGTCTTAGGAAATAAATAGAGTCATTAAGAAGAACCAAAAGGAAATTTTAGAACTAAAAAGTACAATAAGTGAAATAAAAACTCACTAGGTGGAATCAATGGCAGAATGGAGATGAGATAAGAAAGAGCCAGTGAACTTCAAAATAGATCAACAGAAATTATCCAATCTGGACAGTAGAGAGGAAAAAAAGATTAGGAAAAAAAAAAAAAAAAGTGAACAGAGCTTCAGAGACCTGTAAGATAATGCCCAAATATCTAACATTTCTATCATCATAGTCAAAGAATCAGAGGAAAAAGGGTGCAGTCCAAAAAAATAAAAAATTGAAGAAAGAATGATTGAATATTCCACAAATTTTCCAAAACATAAACCTACAGATTAAAGATCACTGAACTCCAAAGTAAGCCCAAAGAAATCCGCACCCAGACACATCATTTCCAAAAGCTAATGACACAGAAAAGGTGTGGAATGGAACCAGACAAAAATGGTACACTACATATAGGGAACAACAGCTTGAATAACTGTATGTTTCTCATCAGAAACCTTAGAGACCAGAAGAAAAAAATTTAAAAATTGCTGGAAAATGTTGATGATCATAATGTTGGGTTGAGGTCTACCATTTTAGGATGTGTTTTCTGTTTGTTCTTGCTGACCTTTATCCTCTGTTTTCCCTTTCCTACTTTCTTCTGGAGTACAAAACCAAAACAATAAGCCCAGAATCCCCTATGCAGTGAAAATATCCTTCAGGAAAGAAGATTAAATTGAGACATCCTCAGATGAAGGAAACTTAGAATTCATCACCAGCAAACCTGCTCTAAAAGAATTGCTACAGGAAATTCTTCAAATGAAACCAGAGGGAAACTTGAAACTTCAAGAATGTAGGAAGAGTAACAGAACTGGTAAAGAACTAAGTAAATACAACAGACTATTCTTCTTCTCTTGAGCTCTTTAAAATATGATGATTAAATGCAAAAATTATAACCTTGTCTAATAGGGCATTAGATGTATGTAGATGTAATACATAAGAAAAATGTAACAAAAACGGGAGAGAACAGAGGAACCTACATGATGGTAAGCTTTCTACATTCCATTAGATGTGATAAAATAGCAATTCTAGGCTGGGCGTGGTGGCTCACACCTGTAATCCCAGCACTCTGGGAGGCCGAGATGGGTGGATCATCTGAGGTCAGGAGTTCTAGACCACACTGGCCAACATGGTGAAACCTGGTCTCTACTAAAAATACAAAAATTAGCTGGGCCTGGTGGTGGGTGCCTGCAATCCTAGTTACTTGGGCGGCTGAGGCAGTAGAATCGCTTGAACCCAGGAGGCGGAGTTTGCAATGAGCCCAGCTCATGCCATTGCACTCCAGCCTGGGTGACTGAGCGAGACTCTGTCTCAAAAAAAAAAAAAAAAACCAACTCTAAGTAGATGGTTAAGTATATCATAATTCTTAGAGTAACCACTAAAAAAAAAATACAGAGATACAGTAAGACAATAAATAAGTTAAAATGGAATACTAAAAAATGTTTAAATACTCTGAAAGAAAGCAGGAAAGGGAAAACAGGATAAAGATCAGTGAGAGCAAACAGAAAACACATCTTAAAATGGTAGACCTCAACCCAACATTATGAACATCAGCATTATCAATAACAACAGTAAATTAAATGGCTTAAACATACCAAATAAAAGAGGATGTCAGAATGGGTTTTTAAAAACCCACCTAATGGTATCATTCATACCCCAAACCTCAGCATCATGTACTATACCCATGTAACAAACCTGCATGTGTGCCCTGAATCTAAAATTAAAGTCAAAATTAAAAAAAAACAACAACAAACACCCACCAACTATGTGCTATTTACAAGAAACTCAGTTTAAATATATGCTATAGGTAGGTCATAAGTAAAAGGGTGGAAAAAGAAACACTAATCAAAAGAAAGTCATAGTAGTTATATTATTTTCAGATAAAGAACTGAAAGGAGAAATAGACAAATATGCATTATAATTGGGGACTTCAACACTGCTCAGCATTCCACATAAAACAGTGAGAAAATCAGCAAGAATACAGAACTCAATACTACCATCAACCAAACTTTATCTAACTGATTTATTTTTAAGATACTCAACCCAACAATAGCAGAAAACACATTCCTTTCAAGTATACATGAAACAAGATAGACCATACCCTGAGTCATAAAACAAACCTTAACAAACTATAAAAGCAGCAAAATACAAACTATGTTCTCTGACTGTAATGCAATCAAACTGGAAATCAAAGAATAGAAAGAGAACCAGAAAATCTCCCAACACTTAGGAATACAATTCTACATATTCAATGCCAGAGAGGAAGTCTCAAGGAAAATAAGACTGAAAATATTTTGAACCCAACGAAATGAAAATAAAAACATCAATTTGTGGGATTCAGGTAAAGCAGAGTTTAGGCAAAAATTTATAGTTTTAACTGTTTATATTAGAAAAGGTCTCAAATCAATATTCTAAGCTGAAGAAATCAGGAAAAAGGATCAGGCCCAGTGACTCATACCTGTAATCCCATCACTTTGAGAGGCTGAGTCAGGAGGACTGCTAAGGCTGGGAATTTGAGACCAGCCTGGTTAACACAGAGAGATCTGCCTCTATTAAAAATTTAAAAATTAGCTGGCTAGGTGTGGTGGGGTATCTATAGTCTCAACCACTCAGGAGACTGAGGCGGGAAGATTGCTTGAGTCCAGGAGCCATGGAGGCTGCACTGAGCAATGATCATGACACTGTACTCCAGCCTGGGAGACACAGCAAAACCCTGTCTCAGGAAAAAAAAAAAAAAAAGAATGAAAAGAAAGAAAGAAAAAAAAGAAGAGCTAACCAAACATAAAGCAAGCACACAGAAGGAAGGAAATAAAAATAACAGAAACCAGTGAGATGGAAAATGATAAAATAAGGGGGGTGGGGCGGGGAAATCAATGAAACCAAAAGCTCATTCTTTGAAATAATTAATAAAATGGATAACCTGAAGCAAGACTGACAAAGAAAAAAGAGAACACACACATGACCAATATCAGGAATGAAATATCACTATAGACACAGCAGATATATGAAATGATATTAAGGAAATATGCTGAACAATCCTATGCACCTAGATTCAACAACTTAGATGAATGTACCAATTCTTCCAAAAAAAAAATGACCAAAACTCACCCAAGGTGAAGTACCTAACCTGAAATTCCTATAACTATTAAAAAGAAATTGAATTTGTAGTTAAACACTTTGAAAGAAATGCCCAAGCACAGATTATTTCATTGAAAAATTCTATTAAACATTTAAAAATGATAGAACACCCATTCTATATAATCTCTCCCAGAAAGAAAAGATGAGAGGACATTACTACATGGCACAAGCTTTATCGTGATACTAAAACCAGATAGTGTAAGGAAACTACAGGCCAACATTCCTCATGAACATAGACACAAACATCCTCAGTAAAACATTAGCAAATCAAATTCATCAATACATAAAAAGAGTAATATAACACAACCAAGTTGAGCTTATGCCAGGAATGCAAGGCTAGTTCAATGCAGGCAGCCTTCTGTATTTGCAGGTTTCTCATCCTCAGATTCAACCAAGCATGGATAAAAAAAATTTGAAAAAATAAAAATAAAAAATGCCAAATAACAATAAAAGATAATACAAATAAAAATACAGTATAACAACTATTCACCTTACTTTTACATTGTATTAGGTATTATAAGGAATCTAGAGATGATTTAAAATGTATGGAAGGATGTACACAGGTTATATGCAAATAATACACCACTTTATATAAGGGGCTGGAGTACTTGCAGATTTTGGTATCCAAAGTGGGTCCTAGAATCAATTCCCCGTGGATACCTAGGGATAACTATATTTGAAAACTCAAACCAATGTGATCCACTATATTAACCATCTAAAGAAAAACCAGGCCAGGTGTGGTGGCTCACACCTGCAATCCCAGCACTTTGGGAGAGTAAGTCCAGTGGTTCATTTGAGCTCAGGAGTTAGTGACCAGGCTGGGCAACATGGCAAAAATTCATTTCCACAAAAAAAAAAAAAATTAGCTAGGCATGGTGATGTGCACTATAGTCCCAACTACTTGGGAGGCTGTGGTGGGAGGATCACCTGAGCCCTGGAGGTCAAGGCTGCAGTGAACCAAGATAGCACCACTGCACTCTAGCCTGGGCATCAGAAAGAAAAGAAAAGAAAAAAAAAAAGAAGACAGGAGAGGAGACGGAAAGAAAGAGGAAGAAAGAAGAAAGAGAGAAAGAAAGAAAGAGAGAGAGAGAGACAGAAAGAAAGAAAGAAAGACCACATGATTATATGGATCTTAGATCTAAATATAAAACCATAAGTCTTTGGAAGAAAACATTGAAGAAAATCTTTGTTACCTGGGGTTTAGCAAAGAGTTCATAGACATGACATAAGAAGTATAATCCAAGAAAAAAATAAATTGGACTTTATCAAAATTAAAAGCTTGGCTTTGTGAAAGACATTATTAAGAGAATGAAAAAATAACCCCACTGGCTAGGAGAAAGTATTTGCAAATACAAAGAACTCTTGTCCAAAATATATAAAGATCTCTCAAAACTCTACAGTAAGGATAAGCAAGTTAATTTAAATGGGAAAAACACCTGGACACACATTTGATCAAAGAGGATATGTAGACAGCAAATAAGCACATGAGTCGTTACTGAAATGTAAATTAAACCTATCATGAAGATTACTGCACACTTATTAGAACAGCTAAAATAAAAAACCAGTGACAACAAGTATTGGCATGGAGTAGGAACAGTATAACTCATACATCACAGATGGTAATACAAAACAGTGGTCACTCTGGAAGACAGTTTAGCTGTTTCTCATAAAGCTAAACATACATTCATCATATGACCTATCCCACTCCTGTGTATTCGCCCAAGATAAATGAAAACCTATGTCCACACAAAGCCTGGACAAGAATGTTACAACAGCTGTATTCATAATTGCCTCAAATGTCCTGGAACAGTGAATGAGTAAACAATGGAATATAACTCCACAATGAAAAAGTATGAATTACTGAGATATGCAACAATTGGAATGAATGTCAAAGGCATCGTGATGAGTGAAGGAAGCCAATATAAAAAAATCATATCGTATTATTTCATTTATGTAATAGCCTAGAAAAGACAAAGCTACAGAGATAGAGAACAGATCAATAATTGCCAGGGTTTAGGGTGGGAGGAGGATGTGAATGCAAGGGTAGTTTGAGATAGCTTTTTGGGGGTGATAAAACTGTTTTGTATCCTGATTGTGGCAATGGTTACAAGAATCTATACATGTGGCTGGGCGCAATGGCTCACGCCTGTAATC
Source organism: Chlorocebus sabaeus (assembly GCF_047675955.1). NCBI lineage: Eukaryota > Metazoa > Chordata > Mammalia > Primates > Cercopithecidae > Chlorocebus > Chlorocebus sabaeus. The sequence goes on along the minus strand of NC_132926.1, from coordinate 30,962,802 downwards.
CCAGCACTTTGGGAGGCCGAGGCGGGTGGATCATGAGGTCAGGAGTTGAAGACCAGCCTGGCCAAGATGGTGAAACACTGTCTCTACTAAAAATACAAAAATTAGCCGGGCATAGTGGCACGTGCCTGTAATCCCAGCTACTTGGGAGGCTCAGGCAAAGAATTGCTTGAACCCAAGAGGCGGAGGTTGCAGCGAGCCAAGATCGCGCTACTGCACTCCAGCCTGGGCGACAGAGCGAGCCTCTGTCTCAAAAAAAAAAAAAAAAAAAAAAAGAATCGATGCATGCATTAGAATTTATGAAAATGCACACCCCCTCAAAAACAGTCAATTTTACTATGTGATAATTTAAAAAAGACAACAAAGGGTCCTCGAATGTGGAAAACCACCACTAGTCTCTTATCTGTGTACCTCTCCCCATATGTATAAAATCTCATATATTTCCACCATGCTATGCTTTCATTCATTCATTAGAGACTTATGTAGCACTTAATATGTGCCAAGCAATTTAAAAATAACTATAGAAGAATTATGACTGATGGGAAGAATTCAAGACAGGCAATCTCTTCTCCCCTGGGTTTTACAGTAGGAAATTCTTCTTATAACACTAAAAATAATATCAAAGCAATGCTTGGAGAATAAAGTTGTTTTCCCATAAAGTCTTGTGAGGTGCGGAAGGTAGATTTGAGAGAGAGAAACTGCACTGAGATTCAAGGAGGTTGAGTGATAGCCCCAGTTCAACAGGGTATGGTATTATTAAAACACAATTATTTGGCTGGGCGAGGTGGCTCACCCTGTAATCCCAGCACCTTAGGAGGCTGAGGCAGGCGGATTATGAGGTCAGGAGTTTGGGACCAGCCTGGCCAACATGGTGAAACCCTGTCTCAACTAAAAATACAAAAATTAGCCAGGCGCGGTTGCGGGCGCCTGTAATCCCAGCTACTCAGGAGGTTGAGGCAGAAGAATCACTTGAACCTGGGAGGTGGAGATTGCTGTGAACCGAGATCACGCCACTGCACTCCAGCCTGGGCGACAGAGCGAGACTCCATCCCAAAACAAAAACAAAAACAACAACAAAAACAAACACACACACACACACACACACACACACACACACACACAACCACAATTCTTCAATTTCCAGGCAAGGACTTTAATTCCATTTCGCAATGTTTGCAATAATGTGCGCTAATGTTGCAATATGTTTCAAGATTCTTAAAATCATTCAGACCTCTGTTCTAGTTATTCCATTTGGGTCAATCAAAGGACACAATGTGAAATATGGGCAACATTATGCAAAAGCTGTTTTGAGATCTAGAGGTCTAGACACAAGAAATAAGGAAAGCAATGTACTTTATGGTCTTGCCTTTATGAAAATTTTAGTAGCATAATTACTTGGAAACATATTTGATACAATGTTAAATGAAAAGAATAGGATATAAACTTTGATGTATAAAATAATCACAACCATGTTTTTTTTGTTTTGTTTTGTTTTGTTTTGTTTTTTAGATGGAGTCTTGCTCTGTCCCCCAGGCTGGAGTACAGTGGTGAGATCTTGGCTCACTGCAACCTCTGCCTCCCAGGTTCAAGCAATTCTGCCTCAGCCTCCTCAGTATCCCGAGTAGCTGGGATTACAGGTGCACACCACCACACCAGGTTAATTTTTTTTTTATTTTTAGTAGAGACAGGGTTTCATCATGTTGGCCAGGCTGATCTCGAACTCATGACCTTGTGATCTGCCCGCCTCGGCCTCCCAAAGTGCTGACACTATGGGCATGAACCACCACACCCAGCCACAGCCATGTTTTAAGTAGATAAATAATTCTGAGGAAAGGTCATGAGAATACTGATGATGAAAGGAAAAATCAGTAGAGCATTTTCAAGGTCAATTTCAGTAACACCAGTAACATACATGACCTTCTCCAAAGAAGATACGTAAGTCACCAAGAAGCACATGAAAAGATGTTCAACAGAATTAGGCATTAGGGAAACACAAATCACAACCACAATGCCATACCACTTTATTTGCACTAGGATAGCAACAAGTGTTGCAGAAAATAACAAGTGTTGACAAGGATGTGCCACCATTGGAACTCTTGTGGGTTGCTGATGGGAACACAAGTGGTACAGCTCCTGTGGAAAACAGTTTGGCAGTTGCTTAAAAAGTTAAGCACAGAATGATCGTATGACCCAGCAATTCTCCTGGGTGTACACCCAGGGGGAACTGAAAACAGCTGTTCAAGCAGGTGCTTGTACCAGTGGCACTATTCACAGTGGCTAAATGGTGGAGACAGCCTAGGTGTCCATCAACTAATGATGAATGGGTAGAGTGTGGTGTGTCTGTGCAACAGCAAATTACCCAGCCATAAAAAGAAACAAAGTATAGATGCATGCTGCAACACAGATAAGCCTTGGAAACATTCCAAGGTGAAAGAAGTCAGATGTGGGTGATCATACGGTTTATACAATCCCATTTATATGAGTGTCCAGAATGGACAAGGCCATAGAGAAAGACAGTGAATTGGTGGTTGCCAGGGGCTAGTGGTAAGATAAGTGACAGCTTAGGCCAGACACGGCGGCTCATGCCTGTAATCCCAGCACTTTGGGAGGCTGAAGTGGTGGATCATTTAAGCTCAGGAGTTTGAGACCAGCCTGGGAAACATGGCAAACCCCATCTCTACAAAAAAATATAAAAATTAGCCAGGCATAGTGGCATGCACCTATAGCTACTCAGAAGGCTGAGGTGGGAGGATTGTTTGAGCCCAAGAGGCGGAGGATTGCGCCACTGTACTCCAGCCTGGACAACAGAGTGAGACCCTGTCTCAAAAAAAAAAAAAAAAAAAAAAAAAAAAAAAGTGACTGCTTGGTGGGTGGGAGTTTCCTTTTGGAGTGATGGCACTGTGAATGTACTAAATAAATGTCACTAATGGTAACTCTTATGCCTACTTTACCAAAATAAAAATATATATATACACACAAACTTTGCCACACCAATTCTACTAGGATGTTATTTTAAAGCTGAAATAATGAATGTGACAAAGATTTTACAAAACGGGGTTCATTATGTAAGTATCATTACTGTTATAAACAATGACAAAAATCTTGAAATTACCTAAATGCCTAACAAAGGGACTCAGTTAAATGAACAAGGGTGCACACTGGAATGCTATGTAGTTACTAAAACTCTTGGTATAGAAGAGCTTAATGAGAGGATGCTAATGCAACACAAAGTGAAAAAAATAATTTACCTCCCCTCCCCAAAGTGTGTGTGTATAGATGTATATTCTATGTATATACACAGAAAAAGAAATGGAAAGAATCTATATCAAAGGGATAACAGTGGTTAACTCTGGGTGGAATTATGATTTAAATTTTCTCAATAATAAAATCAGTGCTAAAAGTTATTGCTAAGTATCTCGCACTGTTCTAAATTCTATCTCTGTCTATCTATCATTAAATTGTTTAATTCTTACAAAGAACCTATTGGGGTGGTAAAGTAACTTCTTCAAGTTTACAGAGCTGGTAAGCAGTGGAGCTGAAGTTTAGACCCAGGGACTGCAGTTCTAGAGAATGAGATCTATCTATCTATCTATCTATCTATCTATCTATCTATCTATCTATCAATCAATCAATCATCTATTTATTTTTCATAGTGACAGCATGTTGCTATCCAGCTATGTTGCCCAGGTTGGCCTTGAACTCCTGGGCTCAAGCAATCTATCCACCTTGGACTCTCAAAGTGCTGGGAATACAGGTGTGAGCCACCATGTCCAGCCAAGAATGAGATCTTAACCACTGTGCTGTAAGATCTTTTTGTCTAATCTAGAGTTTCCAAATTTTCTATGATGATCACATTTGGTGATATAAGAGGAAAGAAAGTTATTTTTCAGAATAATCAATCTAACAATAAATAGAGCTACCATCATTGTGAGGATGGAATATGTGTATTTAAAAATTCTTCTATTTGTCTGAGTTTTCCAAATTTCCCTTAATAAATATATATTGCTTTTTAAATGGAAAGAAAAAACACCTCTCAAATAAGGAAATAGAAAGCTTGATGCCAGTCTCTTAAAGCCATGCCCCAAAGGAAAAGTCTATTATCCCTCTAGGACCAAGGATCCTGTTGATTTGAGTTAATTGCTTGTGGACCAGACAGAGAGGGAGGGATCAGTGGGAGTGCCCAGGTGAACTCGTCAGGTGGGGCCAGAAGGAAGCACCTCCCACACCTTGGCCAGTGGAACATCTCTACCCTTACCTTGCAGGGACTCTTCATTCTTTCCTTCCAGGACCCTTTGCTGCTCATCCAGTCTGTCTCGAAGTTCTAGCTCCCTTTCCTTCTCCACCTGGGGGCAGAGAGTCCCGGGCAGGACTGAAGTTGAGCAGGATCAGCACAGCATCTCTTATCTACTCACCTGGGCCTGTGTGGAACTTGGTGACCGGAGTCCTAACCCTTCCTCTGAGGGATGGGAATGCCATGCCCAAAGAGGACACGAGACTTCCAAGACACAGCAGGCATGGCAGAATTTGCCTTCTTTAGGGTTTAGCAGGGGGTTCCCACAGAATTATCTACATGGAAAACGATTTAGGAGTATTCTTTTTTTTTTTTTTTTTTTGAGATGGAGTCTCACTCTGTCGCCCAGACTGGAGTGCAGTGGCGCGATCTCGGCTCACTGCAAGCTCCGCCTCCCGGGTTCGCGCCATTCTCCTGCCTCAGCCTCCTGAGTAGCTGGGACTACAGGCGCCGCCACCACGCCTGGCTAATTTTTTGTATTTTTAGTAGAGACGGGGTTTCACCATGTTAGCCAGGATGGTCTTGATCTCCTGACCTCGTGATCCACCCGCCTCGGCCTCCCAGAGTGCTGGGATTACAGGTGTGAGCCACTGCGCCCGGCTGGATTTAGGAGTATTCTTATCCTGATGCTTACTCAAGGCAGGAAGCCTCCTATGGTGTTTCTCTGCTCGCATAAGGCTTACTGTTGCAAGTGACCTCCAACTTCTACCATCAGGTCCCAGATCTTCCCTCTGGGGTCACACAGAGCCAGGCTGTTCCCTCAACCCAGGCAGCCCCTCAGAGATCTGAGCACAGTGGCCCGTGTTCCCAACATTTCTCTTCTCCAGGCTGAACCCTGCCAGCCATTCTCACTGTCCTGCACTTGAGATGTTTTCCAGGCCCTTTGCCACCTGGAAGGTCCAGCTGATGGGGCGTGTCCAGAGGCAAGGCATGACTTAAAGGGGTTCTAGCCCCTGCATACCACTAAGTTCCTGTGTAATGAGCTCCCTCCCCTGTATAATGAAGGGACTCAACTTGACAATTCCTAGGGCCCTTCAAGTCTCAAGGTTAAGGATTCCACAGGTAATAGTCAGGGCCAAATGACATCACCATGGTAACTCTACCAAAACAAACTAAAGACCGGCAGATGCATACAGTTAACCTACCTTTCACAAAAGGTGTGTTTCTGAAAAACACATCTAAGCTAAGACCATTTTAATGTGTGTGGGGGCACTCCCTGCAGTCTTCCACCCAGTGAACACCTGAGGGCAGGGTCTGGACCCGATTTCTCCCTGTACCCCTGGCAGTGCTGAGGCCGCAGCCTCCCTGCACACAGTAATCTCCCCCAGCAAGTCGACTGAGTGAATAAAATCTAGCGGAAAATCTTGTAGTAATAAATAACCATGCAATTTAATAGAGCAATTAGTTTATAACTACAGAACCTTTTTTTTTTTTTTTTTTTTTTGAGATAGATTCTTGCTCTGCCACCCAGGCTAGGGTGCAGTGGTATGATCTCAGCTCACTGCAACCTCTGCCTCCCGGGTTCAAGTGATTCTCCTGCCTCAGGCTCCCAAGTAGCTGGGATTACAGGCATGTGCTACCACGCCTGGCTAATGTTTGTATTTTTGTGGAGACGGTCTCACCATGTTGCCCAGGCTGGTCTCGAAGTCCTGACCTCAGGTGATCTGCCTGCCTCGGCCTCCCAAAGTGCTGGGATTATAGGCGTGCCTGGCCCAGATCCATTTGAAAGAAGTGACTTTAAATTTCAGAATTTTGAATATTTACCTGAACATATTTCATATTTATAATTTAAACTAAAGAAAATTTAGAGAAAACTTGTGTACACCACCAAATCTCTCCTGCTGCTCTACCCACTCCCTCTGGTAAAGGAAGAAATGGAGGCAAAGAGAGGTAAAGGGTGAGTGACCAAGTTAGAATGAGGAAAAGGAAATCCCGGACTGCAGGTTACGTTCAGTCATCCCATCGCTTAGTGTCCTTCAATCTAGAATTGTTCCCCCATCTTACCTCATGTCTCATGGCCTTGATATTTGACTAATATAGGCTGGAAATTCTGTAGAATGTCCCTCAATTTTCATTTCTGGGTAATTTTAAAGCCTCAGTATCATCCCTTTAGAGAGGCCTTCTCTGATCCCACAGCCTTGGTTAAGGGTTCTATTATGTCCTTTCACGGCACCATAAACTTTTCATAGCACTTATAATTGCAATAAGTAGTTCTGTGTAATTGTGTTTAGCGTCTGATGTCCTGTTTCAGTCAGGATAGGCTAAATCATGCGGCCATAACAAACAATGGCAAAGTCGCAGTGGCTTAAGACAAAAGGTTTATTCTGCCCTCACTACCTACTCATTTTATGTGGCAGGGAGCTCTGCTGCCCAGGGATTATCCAGGGATAATCATCCAGAGATAAGGCTGATGGAGTGGCCATTCCAACAGTCCTGTCACTTAGCTAGACAGAAAGACCTTGAGGGTCTTGAACTGGCAACTAAATGCTTGCCCTAGAAGTGACACTGGTTCTTCTTTCTACAACACATCAGCCAGAATGAGTTCTGTGGTCCCGCCCAACCATGAGGTGGACCCAGAAAGGCAATTAATCTAGCAGCATCAACAGCTTTTACTCTTCCCAAATAAACTCTTGGCTTCATGAAAGCAGCTGCCAGCTCTGCTTGTTTTAACCAATGTGCCCAGCACACAGTGCCCTGATAAAAGTATATGTTCAACAGATAAAGGACTCCATTCTTGGCCAAATGAGTAAGGGACTCTTAGAACAGCAACAAAAACCTAAGGTAGGCACTCACTCTGGGATTCACCAAAGTTAGCTGAGCAGGAGAAAGACAGGGGGTGGGGGCACCTGGACTTACCTGTTGTGCCCATTTCTTCTTTTCCTCTTCATGTTGCTGGAGAATTTTGGTTATATCCTTCTGGTGCCGCTCAGCCTCCTCTGATGCACAGAGATGGACAGTCACAGCTAGAGATGAAAAAGCAAAAAAAAATCTCACAGACTGGAAGTACAGTTAGAGCTGGCAGAGAGCGTGTGGGAAATGGGGCTAAGGAATGAGAACTCTGGTGTCTGCCTCAAGAATGATCTCAGGTGGGACCAGTCTCCAGAAACAGCCCCTCAAGTCTCTTTGGATTTGGAGATCCTCTTTCAAGGAATAAGCCAATGGTCTCATTTTGTCCCGGGTCTCCATGTTCTATCCCATTTTTTAAAAAATCAGTTGCTGGCCAGATATGGTGGCTCACACCTGTAGTCCCAGCACTTTGGGAGGCTGAGGTGGGAGGATCACTTGAGACCAAGAGTTGGAGACTAGACTGGGCAACATAGTGAGACCCTATCTCTTAAAACAAACAAACAAACAAACAAACAAAAAAAACCGCTGGGCATGATGTCATGCACCTGCAGTCCCAGCTACTAGGGAGACCAAAGCAGGAGGATGGCTTGAGCACAGGAGTTCGAGGCTGCAGTAAGCTATGACTGCACCACTGCACTCCAGTCTGGGCAACAGAGAAAGACCCTGTCTCTAAAATAATAATAATAATTTAAAAATTGGTTGTTGATGATTAACAACTGGGGAGTTTTTACTTAATAATTCTGATTTCCAATTTTTCTTGAAGAATCCAAAGAAGAACTGGCAATGTATGCCTTCATGTCAACCATGGGCTGGAGCCAGAAGCAGCTGCCTCCTCTTTGGCTGGCCAAGATGTGGCTCTGCAGTTGGCTACAGTCTTCATCTCCTGCTATTATTAAAAATGTATACAAAGGGCCACATGTCATTTGCTTTACCTGCTGGGGCCCATGAGCATCTGAGCGTGTGGCCCCTCACCTTTATGGTCTCCTCAGCTGGTAGTAGAGGGTGCTACTTGAGAGCAGGAAGCAAACACAACCAGGAAGTCTAGCCCCTGCTTAAGGAAACTCCAAAACAGGCTCCGCCAATGCCACACCACCGAGTCTATCAGATGCTAGGTAGGACCTAGGGCAGTGGCCATCCTCTCAGTGCCTCAGTTACCTAATACATGGGATCAGGATAATTATGGCACCTACCACATGAGTGAGGCTGAGATGATTAAGTCAGGAAACAATGGCAATAAAAATAACAAAAGCAGGGTAGGAGGACTGAGAACTTAGCATGCCTGCAACATGTCCAGCACTGTTCCAAGTACCTCAGAGGGATGACTGACTCACCTGCTCCTCACAGCTACCCAATAGTCGTGAGTAACGTTATTACCCCCAACCTACAGACGAGGAAACTGAGGCTCAGAGGAGTCATGCAACTTGTTCAAGGTCACCCAGTTCAAAATTAAGGAAGCAGGGATATGAACCTACACAATCTGTTTCCACGGCAAATACTCCTAACTACCACCTTATCCTGCTTGCTTGTGCACAAAAGGAAATGTAGGCCAGGCACAGTGGCTCACACCTGTAATCCCAGCACTTTGGAAGGCCGAGATGAGTGGATCACTTGAGCCCAGGAGTTCAAGACCAGCCTGGACAGCATAGTGAAACCCTGTCTTTACTAAAAATACAAAAAAAATCCCAGCTACTCGGGAGGCCGAAGCAGGAGAATCGCTTGAACCCGGGAGGCAGAGGTTGCAGTGAGCCAAGATGGCACCATTGCACTCCAGCCTGGGCCACAGAGACTTCGTCTCAAAAAACAAAAAAACTTGGTGCAGGCCGGTTGCAGTGGCTCATGCCTGTAATCCTAGCACTTTGGGAAGCCAACGAGTCTGCATTGCTTGAGCCTAGGAGTTTGAGACCAGCCTGGGCAACATGGTGGTTGCCCAGGCACTTTGGAAGTACTCAATAAATGTTCCTCATTATTCAGGAAATGTTCTCTAAATGTTTATCAGTGCTCACAACAAGCATTAGAGCCTAATACTAGTGTTGTTGGCATTATTATTAATGTTAGCATTATTATTAGAAAATTCCATAAGCAAGGTCTGGCAACGGATATGGAAGAAATGTGAGGATAAGGATGACCCCAATGCTGGTCAGTCCTGTCAGGACAGGAGGAGTGAGCTGGTGACACTGAGTCCCAGAGGCCATGAGCAGACAGACAGAGGTCAGGTGATGGCAACAGTTAAGATCAGAGAGCCCTGAATTCTCACAATTCATTTGGCTCAAATTTTGGTCCACAAGATTAGTACCAGATTGACCCCAACTGAAGAGAAGCTTATTAGAAATCAATCAATCAATCAATCAATCAATCTATCTATCTATCTATCTATCTTTCTTTGCCTGGCACAGTGGCTCACACCTGTAATCCCAGCACTTTGGGAAGCCGAGGTGAGTGAATCACTTGAGGTCAGCAGTTCGAGACTAGCCTGGCCATGGTGAAGCCCCATCTCTACCAAAAATACAAAAAATTTAACTGGGCGTGGTGGCAGGTGCCTGTAATCCCAGCTACTTGGGAGGCTCAGAAAGGAGAATCACTTGAACCTGGGAGTTGGAGGTTGCAGTGAGCTGAGATCCTGCCACTGCACTCCAGCCTAGTAACAAGAGCGAAACTCTGTCTCAAAAAAATAAAAATAAAGATAAAAAATGAATATACATATAGCATATATATATATATTATTAAAAATGCAGCTTCTTCAGCCCCACTGAGATTTTTATTTATTTGGTCTGTGGTAGGTCCCTAGAATCTGCATCTTTGGAATTCTCCAGGTAATTTTTCTTTTTTTGAGACAGGGTCTTGCTCTGTTGCCCAGGTTGGAGTGCAGTGGTGCAATCACAGCTCACTGCAGTCTCAACCTCCCTGGCTCAGATGATCCTCCCACCTCAGTTTCTCAAGTAGCTGGGACTACAGGCACGCCACCATGCCCAGCTAATTTTTTTTGTGTGTATTTTTGGTAGAGACAGGGTTTCACCATGTTGCCCAGGCTGGTCTTGAACTCTTGGGCTCAAGCATTCCATTCACCTTGGCCTCTCAAAGTGCTGGGATTTTAGGCAAGAGTCACTGCACCTGGCCTGGATAATTCTTATATACAATCAGATTGGCTTTTGTGGTCCAATTACTTATGCGGTACTTGAACTTCACCTACAATATTCCCAACAGCCTCTAGGCTGTAACTAAACACCTTCAGAGATAGGGAACTCCTCCTATTACCAGGTAGCCCTGACCATTTTAAATCAACAACCACACAAAACATTCTTTGAGAATGAGCCGAATTCTGCCTGCATGTTGCTGCTACCCTGAGGCCTTAATACTGACCTCTGTATCACACTAAACAAGGCTCATCTTTCTTCTCCATTAGGGCACTTCAGACACGTGGAGAAAATGGTTGTTTTATGGCAACATATATGTTTTTCTGGATGTAGTAATTTTTATTTTCATACCATGCAAATTTCAAAGAAAAGAAAACAAAATAAAATAAATATTATTTCATTGTATTTAGCTCTACTCATTTGAAAAAGAAAATTACATATTTAAGTTAGAAGGTTCCCAGACAATCCATTACAAATTAAAATTGATTTTAACTTATTTTATATATATATTTTTTTCTTTTTCAACTTTTGTTTAGATTTAGGGGTATGCATGCAGATTCATTACCTGGGTATATTGGGTGATGCTGAGTTTTGGGATACAAATGATCCAGTACCCAACAGTTTTTCAACCCTTGCTCCCATCCCTCCCTCCCTATGGCCACATCTTCTTTCCAGATGAACATTCTCTGTTCCTTTAACTGTTCCTTATAGGACATGTTTTCCAGATTCTTCACCAGTCTGATCTTGCTCCATTGCAGTCCCTCCAAAAATGTACTTTCTAGAAACATATATAGCACTCTAGGTGTGGTATCAACAGCCCAGAATAGGGAAGCACAGGTCAGGACTATTACCTCCCTGATTTTAGACACAATACTCCTATGAAGGTAACCTATCTAAGATCTCATGAGATATTTCAGTAGCTATATCATCTGTGTTGATTATAAGGTAGGAAACCTTATAGATGGCAGTTGGGGCCTTTGTGGGGCTGGCTACTCACCTGTGTCCCCATTGAGGGGACCTAATTCCTGGGGCTCTGGTCTGGGTGGCTGTTCTGGTTCTGGTTCTTGGCGCTTCTGGAAGAAATGTGATAACAGTGAGGTGTGGGTAGAGGGTGGGAGGTCAATGCGAGGATGGGCTGCTACAGTGGGATTCTTCCAAAGGCAAGGCAGGACCTTCAGTTACACTAGACCCTGCCCCATGCCCTGCGCATTAGGGCTGCCTCACGGCCCCAGGCATCAGACCCTCTACCAGGGGAGGGGCCCTAGAACAGGACTTCTCATCCCTGTCAGGGAAACCCAAGGGGGAGTTTGACACTGCTTGACCTGTCCCTAGATCCTTGCAGTCTGGCTCCTGTTGCCATCCCTGGGGGCCTCCCAGACCACCTCTTTCTTCTCCCAGGATCTGGCCAGACCTGCTATTATCCTCACTCCAGCTATGCACTTGAGGTGCCCTAAAAACCTCCCAACGCTCAATTCAGAGATGAGTTTTGTTTGGAGAAAACTCAAACCATTTTTCTTCTGCTCTCACCCCACAATAAGCATCCACATGCAAGAAGACTTCCGTGTGTGTGGGAGGGGCTCTCCCCACCGCCAAACAATCAGCTCTGCAGCGGACATCAGTTCCAACACCACCTACCCGGAGACAGTGTCACAAGTCTGGGCCTCCAGAACTTTTGACAGATGGGCTTCACGTTGAGGTTTCCTTGACCTCCTCTTTGGGTTTGATTAATTTGCTGGAGTGGCTCACAGAACTTGGGAAGACACTTACAGTGACTGGTTTATTATAAAGGATAGTACAAAGGATGCAGATGATAAGATGCATAGGACAAGGTACGGGAGAAAGGGCGGGAGCTTCCATGCCCTCCTTGGGGGCCACCATCCAGGAACCTCCACGTGTTCAGCTACGCAGAAGCTCTCCAAACCCAATCCTCTTGGGCTTTTCATGGAGGCTTCATTACGTAGGCATGATTGATTGAACTACTGGCCATTGGTGATCAACTTGACATTCTAGTCCCTCTCCCCTCCCCAGAGGTTGTCGGGTGGGGCTGAAAGTCCCAAACCTCTAAGAGGAATAACTAATACAAAAGGCTTTCTGCATCACAAAGCAGTGTCAGTGGCTCCCAGATTTCATAAATGAGTAATTTTTTAAAAAATTTAATTAATTAATTTATTTATTAATTTTGAGACTGAGTCTTGCTCTGTCGCCCAGGCTGGAGTGCAGATGTGCAATCTTGGCTCACTGCAACCTCCATCTCCTGGGTTCAAGTGATTCTCCTGCCTCAGCCTCCCGAGTAGCTGGGACTACAAGTGCGTGCCACCACGCCTGGCTAATTTCTTGTATTTTTAGTAGAGATGGGGTTTTACTGTGTTAGCCAGGATAGTTTTGATCTCCTGACCTTTTGATCTGCCCACCTCAGCCTCCCAAAGTGCTGGGATTACAGCCGTGAACCACTGCGCCTGATCTTTTTTTTTTGTTTTTGAGACAGAGTCTTGCTCTGTTGCCCAGGTTGGAGTGCAATTGCATGATTCCGGCTCACTGGAACCTCCACCTCCTGGGTTCAAGTGATCCTCAGCCTCCAGAGTGACTGAGACTACAGGCATGTGCCACCACACCTGGCTAAGTTTTGTATTTTTAGTAGAGATGGGGTTTTGCCATGTTGACCAGGCTGGTCTTGAAATCCTGGCCTCAACTGTTCTGCCCACCTAAGCATCCCAAAGTGCTGGGATTACAGGCATGAGCCATTGTGCCTGGCCAAATGAGTAATATTTTTTAATGGGAGAGTTGATATGGGCTGATAAACAAGGATGTTGAAAAAACCTATTTGTAGATTATTATTATTTTTAGACGGAGTCTCGCTCTGTCGCCCAGGCTGGAGTGCTGTGGCTTGATCTCAGCTCACTGCAAGCTCCGCCTCTTGGGTTTACACCATTCTCCAGTCTCAGCCTCCTGAGTAACTGGGACTACAGGAACCTGCCACCACGCCCAGCTAATTTTTTGTATTTTTACTAGAGACGGGGTTTCACCGTGTTAACCAGGATGGTCTCGATCTCCTAACCTCGTGATCCGCCTGCCTTGGCCTCCCAAAGTGCTGGGATTACAGGTGTGAGCCACTGCACCTGGCCTAACTATTTGTAGATTATTACCATCATTTTATAAAATAAAGGACATTTTAATTTTCCAAAATATAGTAAGGAAAAGCTTAAGAACAGTCTTCCAGGAAAGGAGAACTGACATGCTTACTGAACATTACACACTCGCTCACACCATCATTTTCTCATTTCATGCTGGAGAGGTAAAAAGTTGGTTGAAGTCTGGCGGTGGTCACTGGACCAGGATTTGGGTAAAAAAAAAATGTAAGCTCTTTTGTATGCTTTTCAAGATGCTCTCACAAAGAAGAGAAAGAAAGAGAGAGGGACGAAAGAAGGGAAAGGACAGAAAGGAAGGAAAAAAGGAAGGAAGGAAGATGTTCTAGACTCAATTTTAAGAAACACTTTTGAAAAACAAGTCAGGCCTGGGCGCAGTGGCTTATGCCTGTAATCTTGGCACTCTGGGAGGCCGAGGTGGGCAGATCATTTGCAGCCAGTAGTTCGAGATCAACCTGATGAACAAGGCAAAAACTCCTCTCTAATAAAAATACAAAAATCAGGCGGGTGTGGTGGCACATACTTGTAATCCGAACTACTTGGGAGTCTGAGGCATGAGAATTGCTTGAACCCAGGAGGTGGAGGTTGCAGTGAGCGGAGATCTCACACTCCAGCCTGGACAATAGAGTGAGACTCCGTTTCAAAAAACAAACAAACAAAAACACAAGTCAAACTATGAAGAGGCTATGAAAATGTTCGACAAAAATTATTTAAAATGTCCTAAACTGAAGAACCACTGAAATACTTCTAGAAAGCATGCTTCTCAGTGGGGTGAGAAGATGTATCAAGGGAAGTCTTCTAGAATAGTCTGCTTCTCCCCCATGGTGCTGGGCACAGAGCCTGGCATGTGTAAGCCCCTGGAGGACTGAGTGAGGCATGGGGCCTCCCCCAGGTCCTCGTGCCCCAAATCTGTGAGTAACTGGGCGGACCTGACAATTTAGCTCCCCCACCACCCTGTGAAGACTCAATCCTCCCTTTCCAGGGGAGAGGAGGAAGCCTGGTCCAGGCACGACTCAGAGGAGCTGTCAACGCCAGAATCTGGGGAAGTGACAGCAGCCAGCCTCCCCACCCTGGGCTGGGGGAAGGAGGGAGATAAACACAAATGGTTGTCTCTTCCTTGATGCCACCACTGATTAGCTGAACTCAGACAATGTTTTTACGGGAGCCAGAAGGCCTAGATTCTAGTTCCAGCTCTGTTACAAACTTGGGCAAATCCCTTCACGCTCTGTCTTCTGCTTCCTCCTCTGTGAGGTGGGGATGAGGATCCCATGGTGTTCAAACTCTAAGCTCTCATCTCAGCCCCTCTCAACAGCACTGTGAGGCAAAGGTCACTACAGGCGAGGAAACTGAGGCTCAAGGAGGTTTAAGACACTGTCACACGGTGCCTTAATGTTCAAATCAGCATTAGAACCAGGTGTCAGAGTATTAGAGACTGCAGAGCAGAGTGGTTAAGAACTCTAGAATTCTAGAATCACATAGGTCTGGGTTCAAATACTAAATCCAACACCGTGTGACTGTTTGACCTCTCCATGCCTCGGATTTCTCATGAGGCTCTTTTAGGATGAGATGAAATAACGCAGTTGCAGTGTCTGGCACATATTAAGAGTTCAAATATTGCATAAGACGATTGCCACGTTTCAGAGACATGGCAAGAACAAAGATCCCACATGATCTGCTTTGGCAGACCTCTGGGCGGCCCCTGGGTCTCAGGTTTTATCATCTGAAATAAGGTCATAAGCTCATGAAATGCTGCCTTCTTTCAGATAACCACCACCAGAGAATGGTGGAGAACTCTTCTCCACAAACAGCTTTCAGACCACAGGCAGCACGTGGCCTTGTACTTGAGTCCCCAGCTCTTGACAAAACAAGATAACTCCTTCAGAATGGCAGTCAAGGCTATCACCATCTGTCCCCAGTCTACCCCCACGCCAATTTCTTTTTTTTTTTTTTCTGGTTCTTTTTTTTTTTTTTTTTTTGAGACGGAGTCTTGCTCTGTTGCCCAGGCTGGAGTGCAGTGGTGTTATCAGGGCTCACTGCAACCCCCGCCTCCCAAGCTCAAGCAATTCTCCTGCCTCAGCCTCCCAAGTAGCTGGGACTACAGGCATGTGCCACCACACCTGGCTAATTTTTGTATTGTTGGTAGAGACGGAATTTTGCCATGCTGCTCAGGATGGTCTTGAACTCCAAGGCTCAAGTGACTTGTCTGCCTCGGCCTTCCAAAGTACTGGGATTACAGGCGTGAGCCACGGCACACAGCCCCAATTTCTTAATACTTAAATATTTATAAACATCTTCTTCCAGTTACACCAGTAGTAGGCATTTGTTGTAGAAAATACAGAAAATACATGAATATACAGAAAGAAAATCTCACGACCCAGAGAGAACTCCATAACCTGGTGGCATATATTGTTCATCTACATACACATATTCAATGATATTACATATACTGCCTCATATCTTACTTCTTCAAATACATTATGAGCATTTACTACACAGCATTAACTATTCTGCAAATGTGTTCATTGTAATGATGAGCAGAACATCCCTATGGATGAATTTAGTCATTCACTGTTGAGTGTTTAAATTGTTTCCACTTTTTAATTTGCAGATTATGCTTTAATAAACATATTAATTTAGGCCAGGTGCGGTGGTGGCTCACGCCTATAATTCTAGCACTTTGGGAGGCAGAGGTGGGTGGATCATTTGAGATCAGGAGTTCAAGACTAGCCTGGCCAACCTGCTGAAACCCCATCTCTACTAAAAATACAAAAATTAACCAGGCGGTAATGGCATGCACCAGTAATCCCAGCTACTTGGGAAGCTGAGGCAGGAGAATCGTTTGAACCCAGGAGGCAGAGGTTGCAGTGAGCCAAGATCGCACCACTGCACTCCAGTCTGGGTGACAGAGTGAGACCCTATCTCAAAAAATTTAAATTTAAATTTAAAAATTAACATATTGATTTATAAAATTTTATACACATCTAATATTACATGTCTAATATTGGAGTTTCGACCAATTTACTCACCTTCAAATGGCACACAAGAAGACCAGTTTCAGCTGGGTGTGGTAGCTCACACCTGTAAGCCCAGCACTTTAGGAGGCCGAGGCAGGAGGATCACTTGAAGCTAGGAGTTCGAGACCAGCCTGGCCAACGTGACAAAACCCCATCTCTACTAAAAATACAAAAATTAGCCAGGTGTGGTGGCACATGCCTGTAATCCCAGCTACTTGAGAGGCTGAGGCGCGAGAATTATTTGAACCTGGGAGGCAGAGATTATAGTGAACTGAGATTAGGCCACTGCACTCCAGCCTGGGCAACAGAGCAAGACTCTGTCAGAAGAAGAAGAAAGAAGAAGAAGAAAGAAGAAAGAAGAAGAAGGAGAAGGAGAGGGAGAGGGAGAGGGAGAGGGAGAGGGAGAGGGAGAGGGAGAGGGAGAGGGAGAGGGAGAGGGAGAGGGAGAGGGAGAAGGAGGAGAAGGAGAAGGAGAAGGAGAAGGAGAAGAAGGGACCAGTTTCACTGCAACCTTGCCAACATGGAATATTATCACTTTTTTAAAAAATGTTGGCAAATTTGCTAGGTCAAAACCAAACCAAAACAACCTAGTGCTACCTATTACATGCCTGCCCCTAACACAGGCATCTGTGTGTTCGAGACATCCTGCACTGCTCAAGACCATCCCACTGTGACACATGGTCAGGTCTACCTCGGGCCCCCGGGCTCAGTGCACTCACCATTTCTCTGCTTCTCTCCTGGCCTGCCCCAGGGCGGAGTTATTTCCTGTCTCCTCCATGTTCCAGGCACCCCTGAGAGTATCCACATCTGGTTGGCTATCTGTCTCTCCTGTTAGCCCAAGGGGCTCCTTGAGGACAGGATTTTGAAATCTATATTGGACTTGCCCCAGTATTTTATGATGCCTGGAACAGTATTTCTTAGGCATGTGGTCTATGGACCTCCTGTACTGGAGCCACCTGGAAAGCCTGCTTAACACAAATGTCCAGGCTGCATTCTAGACCTACAGTATGTGTGCTGGGAATTTACATCTTTTTGTTCGTTCGTTTGTTTGAGATGGAGTCTGGCTGTGCTGCCCAGGCTGGAGTGCAGTGGCACGATCTTAGCTCAGTTGCAACCTCTGCCTCCCAGGCTCAAGCAATTCTTCTGCCTCAGCCTCCAGAGTAGCTGAGATTACAGGCGCATGCCACCGCATCAGGCTAATTTTTGTATTTTTAGTAGAGATGGGGTTTCACCATGTTGGCCAGGCAGGTCTCAAACTCCTGACTTCAAGTGATCCACCCACTTCAGTCTTCCAAAGTGCTGAGATTACAAGCATGAGCCACCACACCTGGCCAGAATCTCCATCTTTAGCAGCCTAGCCAGGTGATCCTAGTGCCCACAAAAGCCTGAGGACACGTGACCCTGAGCTGGGTAGGTCTCAACAAGCAACTACTGAGTGGAAAATCCCCAGGTTGCGGCCCTGACCACTTCCTCCTCAGAGGTCATGGAGCAGAGGGCACCTGCAGTGTGTGTGCGTGGGTGGTGGTTGTGGGGGGAGTTGGGAGGAGGACATAAGAATTTTTCCTTCCAAAAGAGGGGTGGGGAGCATAGGGCTGGGGTGGGGTATCCGGACTATACTCTGCAAGAGGGATGACAGCTTCCTGAGTCAACGGAAACTTGGGAGCAAGAAAGCTGCAGCGGAGGCTGCCGGCAGTACAGGATGCAGGGAGAACCCAGGCCTGGGGTTGAGGCCAGGAGACTCAATTCCAGCTTTACTGTGTGAGTTTAGGTAAGTCATGTTCCTTCTCAGTTGTCTGTGAAGGGTCAGGGCTGGAACAGATGCTCTCTTCAGTCCTCCTGAGCTCCAGGGCAGCCCTTCTCCTAAGAAGTCTGGAAATAGAGCCCCTATACCCAGGTGACACTCACAACTCTGGGGCCCAGATCCTTGCTGTCAAGCAGACCAGAGCCCTGCAGTAGGTTCAACCTGAAGCAGACCTGAGATAGTAGGACATAGCTGTCAAAGCAGACACAGTCAGGGGAGAATGAGAAGACAGGGGTCCAGAGCCGTGGAGAGTCACACGAGCTGAGATTGGGACTCGTGAGATGCTCTAGAGTATGCTCTCCTTTTAGAGGGTAAACTGGTACATTGGAAGATGTACCAAAGAAACCGACAGGATGTAGGAGGTGACTCAAAACCAAATTATTGGAGGGGCTGTTAACAGAACAAGGGTTGGTCAGCCTTGAGAACAGGCAGGAAGACCTGACTACTGTCTTCAAATCTCAGCAGGACTGTCACGGGTAGAAACTGCTGGTATGTCATCTACAGCCTTGGAGGACAGAATTGTGGCTAAGCACGAAGAGGTTCCAGAAGTTTCAGTTCAGTATAAAGAAAAATTTCAGAACCATCACAAACAGGTAGGCCGCCTTACTGGAGGATGGGGCATGGTGGCGGAAGTGAGCACTCCATCACTAGAAGCAGGCAAGAAGAGGTTGGAGAGTCCAACTTCATGCTGGAGATTGGACTAAGTGATCTTTGAGAACCCTGAACTCTAACAGTCTGTAATTCTAAAAAGCATCACTGATGTTCGGCAGGTGAAGGCCTCTGGTAAGCATAAAGAATTTATCTACTACAGGTGGCATGTAAAGACCACCAGCATTAATGGCACCTCAGGGAGCTCTGTTGAATGCTATTCAGGGAGCAGTATTTTGGGGTGAATGGCTGTAGTCATACTCAAGCCTTTGGAATAGACTCCTAAACTTCCTTCAAATTCTGAGCCTCGTCAGGCAAGAGTGAATTAGGCAGAAGCAACTTGGATAGAAGCCGCCCAGCTATTCCCTACCTTGGGAATCCTAGTAGGATGGAAGGCAAGAGTAGCCCCAAGGGAGGTTCAGCCTGTCCTGCAGACACTTGAGCTAACCCTCTTTGGGAACCGTCACTCCATTTTGTTTGTCAGCCTTCAAGGCTTGTGTATTTCGGATTAAGTGCTTTGTGTCCTCATTGTTCCTGCTTAACTTAGAGAATTTAGTAATTAAAGAAGACCCGTTCACCCAGCTCCTCCTTGTCCCATACATCACAGGCCTGGCTTCCCCTGGCGTGTAGTTCTATCACACCTATCCTGGCTGAGGAAGGCTTACAGGGACCCAGAGCAGGATTGGAAGGGCCCCAGGGGGCAGCTGACTCCAATCCCCACCTCCTTTTACCAGATGGAAAAGCTGAGGCCCAGAGGAGAGTGGGCAGATGCCTTGTCAGAAGCTGCAAAGCAGGGAAGCAGAGCCCTGGGGAGAATCCAGACTCACAGCTGAGGCTGGAGTCCTTTCCAGCCCCCTGATGCCAGGGCCAGCTTTATCTGAGTAGCTAAGCCTGGAGGAGAGAGGTGATTCTGAGTCTCAAGGGGCTCTGGTCACACCCTCCTCAGTATCAGAGCTGCCTTTCCGGTATCTGACCCAGTACCACTAGTTTTGGGATCTAAGTAACCACAGTCAGAGCCCATTGGCCAAGGGTAGAGGCAGGAAGGAGGTGGGGGTGGAGGCCCAAGGGGCCCCACTCCAGGGCCTTCGGGGAGGAAGGGCGGGGCCTAAATGTTCAGGGCTGTTGAGAAATGTTAGTGTTCACACGCAAATTACAGAAGCTCTCAGAAGGAAGAACACCATAAATACAGGCCTCAGCCTCCCCATCTCTAAGATGGGCAGAGATATTCTGCCAAAGTAATGCCTGAATTTGATTTCATTGAAAATCAAACACTGCCAGGGACATTAAAGATTTAATTCATCCCCTTCATATCATACAGTGTGTGGTCAACATTTCCTCACTGGCTGGAGGACAGTCCAATGTGACTGTACAACCAACTTAAGGTTAGAAGTGCCAGGCTGCACCACTCAGCTGCACCAGGGACACAGTCTACGCTCTGAACGCCCGCAGGACCCCCAGAGCACACAAGTCAGGGGCGGATGTGGTCTCCACTGCTGCTGTCTGACCGACTGATGCGGTGTCTCAGGGGAGGAAAGGACCACTTCCTTCTTAAACACCCCTGCACCTGCTGAGCCAGACCACAGCAGACAAGCGTCAGAAAGGCCTTGAGTGCAAGGCCTCACTTCGCAGACGGTGACACTGAGGCCTAGAGAAAGCCTTTCTAATACACCTCTCATTTATTTTCTTCCTCCCTAGAGCTCCCATTTTCTTGTTCCATATCAGCTTCCCAGGGTGTCTGCTAGTTCTGGTTGCCTCAGAGGGCCTGGAGCTGGCAAAAACACTAGACATTATTTCTAGCATTTGGGTCAGCCTGGCAGGCAGGACCCTGAAGGAGCTGGACAGAAAATGGTGTCAGTAGCTGGATGGAGGTGGGGGAAGAGACAGGCTAAGGGCCCAGATACCTGTCTCCCAGTCCGATGGCAAATTGAGAGTCCAGAGCCAAGGTCCTAGCTTGCCATCTGCTTGCTGTGTGACCTCAGGTGGGCACCCTTCCTTTTCTGTGCTTCTGTTCCCTCCCCTGCATGGCATGGAATTGTGCAATGGGATATATAAGAACCCTTCTGGTTTTGACATGCTGTGGATGGGGAAGAAGGGGCACAGTGAGGTCATCTTGCCATCTCATCTTCTGTCGATCCTGTCCTGCTTGTTTGCTCTGGGCAGGGCAGGGGCAGTTTGACACACTCAGCTGTTAGCTCTGGTCATGGAGGGGGCTTCTCTGGAGAGCAGGAAAGGAGGGGCCCTTGCTCAGGAGGCCTGGGTGAGAACCTGGAGCCCTCAGCCCTCCATACCATCCCCTGTTCTTCAGCAGCCAGTGTAAGGGTGGTTGTAAAAGAGAGGGCAGGACTGCCTGAAAGCAGAGAATGACAGAGCTTAGCCACCTCCCAAGTTGCATGCAGCATGCTCCCAATTCTACAATGGCACTGTCAGCAGAAATAAGTACCCATTAGTGAGGACGAAGAGGATGCACAGGATGCCCAGGGCAGGACTGTTTGCAGTAGGGAAACGCTGTAAACTGGGGACTGGCTGGATACACTCAGGGACATAATACTATGTCATTTCATTCATATGTTTAAGAGAGTGAAGTAGACCTTTACATACAAACACGGAAAGGCATTTGGTAGAATACCAATATCCAAATTAAACTATTTATTTTCTGTCACCCAGGCTGGAGTGCAGTGGCGTATTCTTGGCTCACTGCAACCTCCACCTCCCAGGTTCAAGCAATTCTCCTGCCTCAGCCTCCCCAGCAACTGGGACTATAGGCACGTGCCACCATGCCCAGCTAATTTTTGTATTTTCAGTAGAGACAGGGTATTACCATGTTGACCAGGCTGGTCTTGAACTCCTGACCTCAGGTGATCTGCCCGCCTCAGCCTCCCCAAGTGCAGGGATTATAGGCGTGAGCCACCACGCCTGGCCAATTCTTAGGATTTTTAAAGCAATAATGCATTCAAGAATTACTTGTATACAAAGAAATTAACAACAAGAAGAAAAAGATACCTCTCTTGGAACCTGAAAGCCTCCAACAGAGTCATGGTACAGACAGAGAAATCAAGGCTGGGGAAGAGAACAGTTAGCAAAAGAGGCAGAAGTGGACCCATTCTTAGAATGACGAATACCAGAGGTTGGGAAGGACGTGTGTGTGGGGTGCGGGGAATGAAGAAAGGCTGGTCAAAGGGTACAAACATACAGCCAGAAGGAAGGACTACATTCTAATGGTCCATAGCAACCATGAACTGTATACTTCAAAATAGCTAGAAGAGAGGACTTGAAACGTTCCCAACACATAGAAATGATAAATACTCGAGGTGATGAAACTCCAAACACCCTGACTTAATCCTTACACAGTCTATACACCTAACAAAATATCATTTGTACCTGGTAAGTATGTAAAATATTATATATCAATGAAAAATATAAAGAAGTAGGCCCCATTCTCGACTCCCAGTCCAGTGCTCTTTCCTCTACAGAAGCAGCTGCTGGTGTCCAAAAGCAATGGGCCCTGTCCAAGCACCTCCTTGTTTACAGTGCTGCCTCTTCTGCTGCCAAGCTGGGTTCCAAAGGGGAGGCACTGGGTTCTTGCTGTTGTTTTTGATTGCTGGCAAGATGGGGATGGGGGTGAGAGGGTGGGTAAGGAGCAGTTAACCTTGTGATACGAAAGTTTCTTAAAGCTGCTGTAACAAATTACCACACACTTGGTGGCTGAAAACAACAGAAATGTATTCTCTCACAGTTCTGGAAGTTAGAAGTCCAAATTCAAGGTGTCAGCCGAGCTGGCTCTTCTGGAGGCTCTGAGGGAGGATCTGTTCCCTCCCTCTCTCGCAGCTCCTGGTGGGTGCTGGCAATCCTCAGTTCTCTGGCTTGGAAGATGCGTCACTCCACTCCCTGCTCTTCTCCCTGTGTGTCTGTGTCCAAATTTCCCTCTTCTTGTTGGGACACTAGTCACTGGATTAGGGCCTGTCCAGTGTGACTTCATTTTAACTTGATTGCCTCTGCAAAGACCTTATTTCAAATCATGTCACATTTACAGGTTCTGGGTGAACATAAAAGTAGGAGGGGACACTGCTGAATCCAGTAAAGGTAACAGCTTTTCTGATGTCCAGGCCACTAGGAAGGGACAGGGGCAGGGTCACATGGAGCAGTAGAAAATGGCGATGAAGGCCACAAAGGTCATTGTACACTCAGTGAAAAAAAACTCCATTGCAGAGAGAGGAGGAAATCTGGAAGTAGGTCAGACTGCATGTCACTTGTCTTGGGGGGGATGCATGGACGTGGATGGCTGTTTTAGGTGTAGTACAGTGTTTGGCCTAGATGTTCTGGAAGGTTCAGATTTGAAAATAAGGTGACACGAGATAAACTATTTTTAGGGATTAAGATTCACCTGGCAAGACAAATAGGATGGCCTGTCTTCAGGTAATGGATGGGTTTAGATCTGCTAAAGATGGATGGATCTTCTCTTGCTCCTTCTCTCTGCCAAGGTGGGGCAGCAGGAGCTCCCTCCCCGCTGCCAGTCCTGCTGCAGTGGGGCTCCCAGTCTGGCCCTCTCCCCTGGTCACTGGGGACAGCTCACCGTGCTGAGGGTGGAGGATGCAGGGGACAGAGTGCCAGCCGTGCAGATGAAGCCCAAGCACACCCTGAGGTGTCAGAGCCAGAACTAGGGTCATCTGAGAGGCTCTTCCTTTCACTGGGAGGGTCCTTACACTCTTCAAGTTTATTTTTTGAATATGAACATTCATGAATTTCATACTGAGACCCCTTAGAGCTGCTTTTCCGGGCAGGTCTCAGACTCTTGTTCACTGGCTGATCTATGCACCCTGAGATGTCAGGGGCAGCCCCTCCTACCCAGAGTTTCCCTGTCTTGATTTATATAGTAGCCTGCTTCTGTGCAATTAATTTAAAATTTCATCTTTTATGCCCTTTTTATGACAAAAAGAAATACAGTGCTGACATGAAGCATAGGTCCCAAGCCTAACAGCCAACTGAAGCAAAAATGGGAGTCCTTAGGGGTCTAGGAACTCGTCAGGCTCTCAGGGGACCTATATTAACCACCCGTGAATTCAATAGAGGAAAAGAATGAAAAACATGTACATGTGCAGAAAATTTATCACCAAAGGTCATATCTCAAAAGGCAGAGAGTATTGGGAATTATTCTAATGTGTTTTAGGTTGCCAAACACAAAAATCTGGTATTTAATCTCCCAGGTCTTCCAGAGTGCCTCATGCATGGAGGCCTGTACTGGCTTTAGCTAGGAAGATTGGTGGGCGTTCGTTTCTAGGTTGGGCAAAATCACCGGCTTGGGGGCCATGTACATGCAAATATCTCCATGATGATTGGGGCAGGGCGCTGAGTGCTGCACAGACAGCCTTCCTGCACATTCCTCGACTGTCCTGCCATTACCAACCGAGCTAGAAGATCAGATCTGCCCACTCCTCCTGACCAGGGGTCAAGGGCTGCTCCCAAATTCCTTCTGCCTAGGATGCCCTCCTGTATAACCCACCTGCCCCACAACTGCCTAACCCCCGCCCATCTTCAAAACTCAGCCAAGATGGCGTCTCTCTAACGGGCCTTCCTTGACCCCTCTGAGTCCAAAGCCACACTGGCCCCAGGTAGGAGGAAAATACAAGGGATGTTCATCGATTACCAGGGTAGGAGAGTAGACCACGTGTCCAAACCGGTTAAATAAGCCACAGAGCAGCCACAGGACATTAGGTAGCCATTAAAAAGTCCGTGTTTCCATGGACTACTTAACATGGGAAAATGCCCCCGGAAGAATATTAAGTAACTGGAATGTAACCATATAAAACATATTCTTAGCTTTATACAGATAGTCATACTCACATCTATAATATACATAGGAAAAAATAGTACAAAGAATGACACTGAAATGTACACAGTGGCTATCTCTTAATGGTGAGATTAAAAGATTTTTAAATTTCTTATACTTTCCCAAATTTTGAAATTTTGACTCAAAACCTAATAATCAGAACAATTCCATTTTTTAATGGAATCGTGAATATTTGCTAGTCGTAAGCTTGCATCCCCTCTAATACCCTTGCCAAAATGCCACCTGACCCCTGCTCGAACCCTCCAGTGATGGGAACTCACTACCCTTTGAGGCCTTTTTTTGGCCACTTCTTCCTCATGAGTAGAAATCTGCTGGCTTTAGCCTCCCCCACTGGCCACAGTGCTGCCTTCTGGAACAACAAGAACAAAGCTGCTTTCCATGCCCCTTGATAAGACTTCAGAGATTTGAAGGCAGAGGCCAGACGCTAGGCTGCATCCTCCCACCCTGCGCACATCAGCCTTCCAAGGACACTAATATCCTTTACCTCCCACGTCCCAAGGTACTTGCCTTGGGTACACTCTAGGCAGTGATGTCCTTAAAACATAACATTAAGCCTATGCCTCCTTATCTCTTTCAAAGGCATCCTTCCTGCTAGTCAGGGTATTAGGGACTCTGTCACATACAGTCTTTCATCTAATCTTTAGAACAACCCTATGGCACAGGAGCTAATACCACGCCTGTCTTACAGATGAGGAAACTGAGGCATGGAGAAGCCAGGCCACTCTTAATTCACTTAATGGATCTTCCATGCATGTAGCCACGATTGAACCAGCATCCAACCCAGAGCCCAGTGTGGTCGACCCACAAATGTTGGCCAAGTTAGTAAACGAATAGGTGAACTCAGTTTTAAAGGCCAGGCCCTTGGTGTCTACTGGTTGATTTCAGAATTACCCATGCCTGCACCAGCCTCTTCCATATCATTCACTTCTGTCACCTGGCTTGCTACATGGACGTGCTCATGAAGGGCTGCTGAATGACTGACCCACCGAGTACCTGTCACCTGAGGCCCAGCTTTGGCAGCTGTGCTGAGCCCCTTCTCAGAGGCCCTGCTTGGAACTATGGAGCCATAGCCACAGCCTTTGGGACTGGAGAGTTCAAACATCATTCCTGGTACTCTGCAGAGTCACACAAAGGCAGTCAGCCGCGAGGTGCCTCCTGAACCGCTCCCCTGGCCTCCCACCCCCAGTTCTACCCTATTGCCCAAGGGAGGCTGGTACCCTGTTGGGGATAGGAAGGCCTCTCCTCACTACCATGGCCGGCGAGCCCCCAGAAGGCTTGTTTCCTTGACCGCTACCCATTCTGCCTGGCCTTCTCCTGAGTCCTCCTGGGGAATGTGACCACATTAGCCATGGTCTTTGCCAAGAAGAAGGGTTTAGGCAGGACCACATGATCCAGATGGTTCCTCAGCACCCACTCCCAGTCTGCCAGGAACCCCATTTATTCATTCCCAGCATTTCAACTTGTCCCAATAAGGCAGTGACCTAGTCCCAGGCCAGGCCTCTCAGGGTGGTCTAGAACATCTAGTCAGCCAAGCCCAACAGGCACCATAGACCACAGAATTCAGCAGACCCCCAGATCCTTGAACCTGGAGGGACATGAGAAGGCATCACAGTCAAGCTCCTGTCCCTAGCCAGGATAATCCTTGCTAAAAGCACCAGCCTCATTCCTTGCTGCCTGCCACCTCCATTCTCCACAAAGAACCCCCTCACGCCGTGCTTTCAGTGGCTCGGCCTTTGCTTAGGCCTTGGCCAGGAGTGGGTAATCCCTGCCATACTTTCCAAACCACCCTGCTTCCAAAAACCCTTCCTGCATCTCTCAAGGCTGAATGTGATGCTCTTGCTGCTCCCTGGGCCAACCCCTAGCATGGCTCTTATTTGTCCCTCATTCACTCAAATATCTACTTAGCACCTGTTCCGCGGTCTGCATAAGGCAATGAGCACCAGATGGAGAGTGCAGAAAGCCAGGCACACTGCACAGCTTTGCCACCAACTGGCTGTGTGACTTTGGACCCATCATTCCTCACTGAGCCTCAGTTTCCTCGGTAAAGTGGGAAAGATTCTGCAGCTCAGCCTAGCTTTCAGGGCTTCTGTGAGACTGGGCAGGATGTGAAAGCATTCTGCAAACATGCAGAGTGAGTCATGATTATCAGAACCTAACCCCTCTGTAGCCTGAGCTCATTTTTGTCCATCCCATCCCTGGAGTCTCCCCCTCTCTCAGGGGGCTGATAGCCTGTTGGGGATGAACTTGGGAGCTCATGCCTTCCAAGGGGTTGGCACCTGGGTGAGAAACTGGGCAGGAGCACAGCCTACGGGGATGGCAACTTTAAACAAAACCAGCCCATAAATCTTGCCATATAGGGGCAGGGGCCTGGCATGGCTGGGGCCAAGAAGGCATGCCAGGCTGTTCTGAGGCAACAAAAGTAAAAGATTTGATGCTAAAGACATCAAGCCACTGGAGGCACAGCGGGATGAGGTGGAGACAAAGAACACGGGGCCAGGGGACTAGATACCTGCGTTCTGCTCTGCGTTGCTCTGTGACCTCAGTCACGTCCCTTCCCTTTTCTAGGCCTTAACCTCCTATCTGTATAGCGGATGCATCAGCCCAGGTGGTACCTAAAGGCCCTTTCAAACTCAGACAGGCTGTGCCAGCTTTACTTGCCCTTCAGAGCTTTGGCTGTGCCAGGGACAGGCAGGAACAGCTGGTAAGTCTCTCAGAAGAAGCAGGAGCCAAAGAAGCTGTGCTTACTGTGACCTCCTCTTCCAGCTGGTGGAAGGGTCAAGCTCTTCCCTGCTTCCTCTACCTCTGGGTAGACAGAATTCACCCTTGGTCCACTTTGCAAGCTACAAGGCTGACACAGGTGCAGAGAACACAGACTCTCAGATGCTTAGGGATCATCCTGCTCATCACTTCCCATACAGGGAGAAACTGAGACCCAGGCACCCACCAGGGCTTGCTTGGGGTCACCCAGTATGTTTGTGGCACCACTAGGACTTACACCCAGGACTAACGTCTGCCTACCACTTGCTCAGTTACAAGTCTCAGCCGAGGCTCAGGTCTCTCCAACTCATTATCCCTGTCAGCCAGCCCCTTCCTTCTACTGATAGAGCCAAGCCTCAGTTTCCCTGTTGGAGTGAGGAAAGACATGAGGGTTTCTAGGTCAGGGGTTGGTGAGGATTTTCGATCTGGTAATAAAGGGAGAGCAAGGAAAGCCAGGAGGTATCAGACAGAGCAGGGAGTAGAATCCTCCAGGCTAGGACAGTACTGTTAGGCAGAAAAACCTGTACTCAGGGCACAAGCAAAGCAGGAGCAGAGGGAGGACTAAAGTTCATTGCAAAACTATTAAATATTGTCACAGTTTGGGACCTCTCTGGGTCTCAAGGGGGAATGATAATAATGCTTATGGGATTATCTAATCCCACCTGGCTAGGGGGCAGGCAGTGGTAGGAAAAGGGGCCAGAATTTGAGGGTCCTCCTTCCCTTCTGCTTCACAGTGTCCCCCCAGGAGGCTATCCTTCTAGCTCCAGGTTCCGACCTTCTGGGCTCGGCAGACCCCAAGGGGCAGCTGGTCTCACTACAAGAAACCTGAGAATTGTCCCCTGGGCCCTAACCTACCTCCAAGGCCCCTTGGGGGAAGGACAGGAAGGGAGGAGAGGGCCACAGAAGGCAGTAGATCTCCTCCCTCTTTGGCCCCTCCCAGTTACCCCAAGGGCAGCCCACACTCACCAGCTCCGGGGCCTGCAAGAACCCTAAGACCAGCGCCTCAAACTTTAAAGCGTCATCACCTGGGCATATTGTTAAAACGCAGCTTCTCTCTTGGCAAGACTGGGCCACAGCCTGAGATTCTGCATTTGTAACAGGTCCCGAGTGATGCCGATACTGCCAGTCTGTGGCACACTCTTCGAGCAGCCCTGAGATTATCAGCCTCTAACCCCGCAGGGAGGAAGCCGAAGGCCCAGAGAGGTCCAGTCACTTGTCCATGGCCACACAGCGAACAGCCCCAGATCGAAAGCAGAGGGCACCTGCCACAGACACACGACATCTCCCCACCCGAGGCAGCGGGAATCAGCTGCCGTTGCCTGGCCCGGGTGCCGTGTTTGTAAACTCGGCTGCTTGGTGCGGCTCCGGTCGGGGTAAAGGGCGCCTCCCAGCAGAGCCTCCCTCGTCTGTGAGCCGGCCTCTCCAGGTTCTCAGTCCGGTACCCGGGCCGACCAGAGAGAACCCGGGGCGCTGAGTCCCCCAGGCAGAGCGATTCCGCACTCCCCTCTCGGAAAGCAAACTTCTCCGCCGGCGCCCTTTACCTTTTTCGGGGGTTTGCAGCTGCTCAGCCTGCTATGTCTGCAGCCCATCCTCCTCCGGGGGCTCCCGGACGCCGCTTCCCAACTCCGGGGCCCCCAGAGGAGCCTGCGGTCCGGGCCCCGCTGCCCGCTCCGCGCCCGCCGGCTGCGGCTGCCGGCGAGACCCTGAAACTGAACCTGGAAGCGCTGTATTGAGCCTGAGCTGGGGCGGCCGCGCGCCGTAAATACCCGAAGAGCGGGGCCTCCGCGTAGCCTGCAGGGCCAGCGGCGCGGCCACCAGAGGCAGGTGACCAGAATCTTTCTAAATAATAGGAAGCTCTGGTCAGGGCAGAAACAAAAACCTTGAGGAGCAACAGATGCTTTTCCAAATCCTCAGCTAAGAAAGGGCCATGGGAAAAAATAATTAAAACAATTATTTGATAAACTAACAGCTATCATTTATTGAGGGCTGTTTTTGTCCCAGTTGTTTTATACATTTTATTTATATTTCTTGCCATATCCATGCAACAAAGGTATTACTTCCTCCATTTTACAGGTGAGGAAAATGGTGTTCAGAGATTCAAAATGATTTGCCTAAGGTCACATGGCTAGTAAGTTACCACAGCCCAGAGAGAATCCAGTTCCTTTTTTTTTTTTTTTTTTTTGGTGCTATCATAGCTCACTGCAGCCTCAAACTCCTGGGCTCAAGCGAGCCTCCCAGCTAAGCCTCTTGAGTAGCTGGGACTACAGAGGCACACCACCATACCCAACTAATTTCTTTTCTTTTTTCCAGTCTGATTTTGAACGACTGCCCTCAAGCAATCCTCCTACCCTGGCCTCCCAAAGCGTCGAGATTACAGGCTTGAGCCACGGCACAGAATACAGTTCTAACTCCAGAACCTAACCTTTGACTCAATGGCCTACAAATAAATAATAATACTAAGTTTATTTTATTTATTTATTTATTTATTTATTTATTTTTGAGGCAGAGTCTCGCTCTATTGCCCAGGCTAGAGTGCAGTGACACAATCTTGGCTCACTGCAACCTCTGCCTCCCAGGTTCAAGTGATTCTCCTGCCTCAGCCTCCCAAGTAGCTGGAATTACAGGCAAGCACCACAACACCCAACTAATTTTTGTATTTTTAGTAGAGACAGGGTTTCACCATTTTGACCAGACTGATCTCAAACTCCTGACCTCAGGTAATCTGCCCGCTTCGGCCTCCCAAAGTCCTAGGATCCCATGCCCAGCCAATAATACTAAGTTTAATTTTAATGCCGCCTTACTTCTGGGCTGATAGTGTTTTTCCACCTCACAAGTATCTGTAATATTTGACTCTATGCATTTTGGATGGATATTATTCATCACAACAACTTCTTGAGGCAGGCCAGTTATGGTGAGACTATGGGATATAAAATGTCAGTGTCTAGGAAAAGGAGCTTTTGTTTATCTTCACTTTGTTATTAGCTGAGGTTTCTGGAATGGCGATGCAGGGAAAAGATAACTAATTCTGAAAATCAGTGTGTATGCCTATTTGTGTGTATATTGGAATATTAGAATCAGGGCCAAAACTCTTGGAAAGGTGTGCTGCAAAAAGTGCTTAGACTCATGAATGGGGAAAGAATATGAGACCTCAAAAAAATTGCTCCCTCCATAGAGTACAAAACCAATTGCAAAAGTGTGTGAGAAAGGAAACTAAGGAAATGTGATATTAGGTTCTCAAAAGCAGGTATAATGGTGGCTCACAAAGTGTGATTCCCAAATCAGCAGTGTCAGCACTACCAGCCGCCTTTGTTGGAAATGCAAATTCTCAGGCCCCACCCCTGGCCTAAAGTCTGGGGATGGGGCTTAGGAATCTATAACTTCATGAGCACTCCAGGCATGTCTGGCCTGGGCTAAATTTGAGAACCCCTGTCATAAGACGTGCTCCACAGGTCCTGAAGAAACAGGGTATACTTAAATTAAACTTAAATTAACAGTGTTTATTGGAGCAGTGCTCGTGATTAAAAACAAAGAACACAAAACAACCTAAACAGCCAAGAAGCGAAGCTTGGTTAAATATCTTATGCTATATCCATAAAAATAGGATGCCACATAACCAGCAAAAATACCGAAGATGAATTTTTTTGTGTTACAAAACGTAACAAATTCATTTTCATTAAAAAAAAGTATTGAGTGACTACCACTGTATTGGTGAGATTTTGGAATTTTAAAACTGTTTTTTGTTTGTTTGTTTTTTGAGACAGAATCTTGCAATATCACCCAGGCTGGAGCACAGTGGAGTGATCATGGCTCACTGCCTCACTGCAGCCTCAATCTTCCAGGCTTAAGTGATCCTCCCACCTCAGCCTCCTGAGTAGCTGGGACCACAAGTGCATGCCACCAAGCCCGGCTAATTAAAAAAAAAAAACAAAATGTGTAGGCCAGGCACAGTGGCTCATGCCTGTAATCCCAGTACCTTGGGAGGCCGAGGTGGATGGATCACCTGAGGTCAGGAGTTCGAGACCAGCCTGACCAATATGGTGAAACCTTGTCTCTACTAAAAATACAGAAATTAGCCGGGTGTAGTGGCACCTGTAGTTTCAGCTACTCGGGAGGCTGAGACAGGATAATTGCTTGAACCTGGGAGGCGGAGGTTGCAGTGAGCCTAGATTGTGCCATTGTACTCTAGCCTGGGCAACAGAGTGAGACTCCCTCTCAAACAAAACAAAACAAAACAAAACAAAAAAACATTTCTGTAGGCCAGGCTCAGTGGCTCATGCCTGTAATCCCAGCATCTTGGGAGGCTGAGGCAGGTGGATCACCTGAGGTCAGGAGTTCAAGACTAGCCTGGCCAACATGGTGAAATGCTGTCTCTACTAAAAATACAAAAATTAGCCAAGCCTGGTGGTACATGCCTGGGATCCCAGCTACTAGGGAGGCTGAGGCAAGAGAATCACTTGAACCCGGGAGGCAGAGGTTGCAGTGAGCTGAGATCGTGCCACTGTACTCCAGCCTGGGCAACAGAGTGAGATTCCTTCTCAAACGAACAAACAAACAAACAAAATTTATAGAGGGTCTCACTATATTGCCCAGGCTGGTCTTGAACTCCTAGCCTCAAACAATTCTCCCACCTCAGCCTCCCAAAGTGCTGGGATTACATGCATGAACCATTGAGCCTGGCTTCATTGTCTAGTATTAAAAAATGAGGGCCGGGCGCAGTGGCTCAGGACGCCTGTAATCCCAGCACTTTGGGAGGTCGAGGCAGGTGGATCACGAGGTCAGGAGATTGAGACCATCCTGGCTAACATGATGAAACCCCTTTCCTACTAAAAATACAGAAAATTTGCCTGGGCATGGTGGCGGGTGCTTGCAGTCCCAGCTACTCGGGAGGCTGAGGCAGGAAAATGGCATGAACCCTGGGAGGTGGAGCTTGCAGTGCCAAGATAGCGCCACTGCACTCCAGCCTGGGCAACAGAGCATCTCAAAAAAAAAAAAAAAAAAAAAAAAAAAAAAAAAAAAAAAAAAAAAAAAAGAATATGCACTTATTACTGTTATAATAAAAAATGTTATTTTAATATGAAAAACTTCACTTTTAATATGTTTTTAAACCCATGCATGAAACTATCATTAGTTTTTCATCATCAAGCCGTGGGCAGTTCCGTGAAATCCTAAAGAAATGGACAATGACTGTGATTAATTAGGTAGAAAAGCAACATAAAGGGCAAAGATGGCTAAACTGTGAGCATGAGATCCAAATCCGTAAAGTGATCCTGAACCAGTCATTTCTCCTTTCTGAGAGTTTCTCGTCTATATGTTGAAGAGTCGAACTCTCCAAAATTGACCCCAAATTTTAATGTCAACAATTGAAATTAATAACTTGGGGCCAGGCGTGGCGGCTCACACTTGTAATCCCAGCATTTTGAGAGGTCTAGGCAGGCGGAACACTTGAGGCAAGGAGTTTGAGACCAGCCTGGACAACATAATGAGACCTTGTAAAAAAGAAATTTTTTTTTTAATTAGCTGGGCATGGTAGCGCGAGCCTGTTGTCCCAGCTACTCAGGAGGCAGAGGCAGAAGGATTGTTTGAGCCCAGGAGTTTGTCATTACAGTGAGCTACGATCATGCCACTGCACTCCAGCCTGGGTGACAGAGCAAGACACTGTCTCTAAAAATAAATAAAGTAGAAGAAAATAAAATGAAGAGCTTGGAGTGGTGGGTGGGAACTAGGAGGCAAGTCCTTTCCCTGGAGCCTCTGCTCTCAAGACGTCTTGCCTCCAGCCTCTTTAAGCCTCCTGGGAGAGCAGGTTCAGATTTCACATTTTCCCACTGCTGCATTTTTGGTTATGTGTTTTGAAGTTCATGCCTGAGAAACTTGAGTCGCATGAGTTTGACAAAGTTGCCAATGAGATTTTTGATGGTTGGCATACCAGTCAGGTTAGGTTTTGCTGAGATCATAAAAAGCATAAAAATCTCAGTGACTTACCACAAGAGAAGCTAAGTTTTTGCTCACACTACATGCCCAGAATGGGCAGGCAGAGGGCTCTGCTTCACAGAGAAGTTCCACATCATCATACAACACAGCCTTCTCAACATGATGGCTTTAGGATATGCTGCACAAAGAAAAGGGAGTGTACAGAGAACAGTGCATAGGGCCTTAACTGCTTCCACTTGGAGGGGACACACATTAGGTCCACTCACATTTCATTGGCCAGAGCAAGTCACACAATCATGCCCAACTTTAAGAGGATGGGAAAGTGCAATGTGTGTGCAGAGGGAGAGGAGAATCAGAAATATTGGCAAATAGCATAATGTCTACCATAGTTAGCAATTAACAAGCAGCTACTACTTCTTGGCCAAGTTGGGTGACTCATCCTGATTTGCCTAGGATTTTCCCACTCTTAGCCCTGGAAGTCCCATGTCTCCAGAGACTCTTCAGTCCCAGGCATGTTGGCATGGTTGGTCACCCTATGGCCAAGGCATAGTCAAGGTGCAAGAGAAGACTCAGTTCTTGTTCTTGAATGAGTTATAATCTGGGGTGCTTTCGTTTGACATTTGATCTATACATAAGAAAAAATGGTTTTATAAAGCCAATACCAAGTCGTGTGCAGGAGGTATTGGCATTAAAGGGAGACAAGATACCAAGGTGGGTGGGGATAGTCAAGGAGGACTTCATGGGGGAATACTACAGCCAAAGGATATTCATACCAAAAGGAATTCTGGAATATCAGGTTGGATTGGAATTTGATGCTTGGCTTCTACTGCTTGCAATTAAGAACACTGACTAATATAAATCTCTTGTTGTAATTTCCTTTCTAGGTGCTTATGCAGCCTATGTTTAATACTTTTAGTGATGGGGAAATCACTACCCATCTTTTCATATCTTGGGGGAGGGGAGAAGGAAGGAGGAGTGATTATAAGAGGGAAGAACAGCATGAGTCAAGTTGGGTTAGGGCACAGAGGCTGGTGAGTTAGGCAATGAGGGATTCATGTTGTGTATAAAAGAAAAAAAGTTGGTGGTGTGGGCTCTTGGGGGGGCATATTGGAAATAATACGAGGATTATTCTCAGCATCTTTCATGAGAAAAATATAATATACCCATATGTAAAAAATTTTGCATAGAATTTCAGGCAGTTCAGGGACCCCACGCAGCCCATGCAGTGGGGCTGTGCTTGGATCCCAGGTGAAGAACCTCTCGGCTCAGTGGTCCCAATTACCCTGATTTGATCATTACACATTGTGTACATGTATGATATATCACATGTATGCCCAAAATATGCACAACTATTAAAGGTCTTTCTAGCTCTAAAGCTTTTTCTGTGTAGATTCTTCTGATTGGGCCCAACTATTCCCCAAGCACATATCCTCTGCCCAGAGTGACTTTCTTCCCAATCCACCTCTGTGGGTTATAGTTCTATCCATACATCGAGGAGCAGCTCCAAAGCTCTCTCCTTCCAAGAGCCTGGCAGCACTTGTTCTGTGGCTTTATGAGCACACGTGGCAGTTTTCCTCTGAGTTGTACTTGTTTGTGTGCTCTGGGTTTCCTCCCTAATGGATTAAGGGCTATATAGCTCTGTCTCCTCCCTCCTCACCTCATCCCAACCCACTGAGAGATTGCCAGTTGCCTTACTCAACTTCCATTCTTCTCTCTTCCGTAATTACAGAATCCTGATCATTCTTTGGGCCGGCAAAGTACTGGGCTAACAGGCTACTTACGCAGCTTTCCTTGCACCTAGGGGTGGCCAGGGATATGGAAGGGGAAATTATGGGTTGAGGCTTCCAGGAAAACTTTTAATGGGAGGATGACTCAGCTGGAAGCAGGGCTCCTCTGTTTTGTGCTCCCCCTTTTCCTGCCTGGAATACAGACTGGATGGCTGAATCCTGGCAGCCATCTTATTACCCAGTGCCAAAATAAGGAAGGAGTCTTGATCTCTGATTAACTTATGGTGCCCCAATACCAGCCTTGATCAACTACTTCCAAACCTTTTCACATAATAAACAACAAATTAGTTTAAGCCAGTAGGGAAATTATAGTTAACAATAATTAATTATATTTTTCAAAATAGCTGGAAGAGAATTGTAATGTTCCCAACACAAAGAAAAGATAGATGTTTGAGGGGATGAATATCCCACTTACCCTGATTTGATCATTGCACATTGTGTACATGTATGAAATAGCACATGTATCAAATGTATACCCCGGATATGTACAACTATTATATATCAACTTACAAAAATTTTTTGAAATTTGTTTTAGCCAGTGCTGTTGAGATTTTGTTACTTGCAGCAGAGTGCAATTTTTAACCAATACATAGGTCACTAATTAAGGTTGATTATATTAAATTTAATTAGAATAATTTACTCTTAGGGACACTCTGTAAAGCCCCAGCTTCAGTTCTGGAGATGGGAAATGAAGCTGTGTTGATTAAGGTTTCCTGGGTTTTCTGGACTCTGGATAGAAAGGTTGGTTTTGGCCAGGCACGGTGGCTCGTGCTTGTAATCCCAGCTCTTTGGGAGGCTGAGGCAAGTGGATCACTAGAGGTCAGGAGTTCAAGACCAGCCTGGCCAACATGGCAAAACCCTGTCTCTACCAAAAATACAAAAATTAGCCAGGCATGGTGGCATGCGCCTGTAATCCCAGCTACTCGGGAGGCTGAGGCATGAGAATCTCTTGAACCCAGGAGGCGGAGGTTGCAGGGACTAAGATTGTACCACTGCACCCCAGCCTAAAAAGAAAGGTTGGTTTTGGCAGGCTCCTCTTGGAATATACTTGAAGAATGAGAACACCTAAAATTGTTGAGTCCTTAGAGTTCTATTGGAGTATTTCTCAAGGTATGGGCGGGCTCATTTGCTTCAGAAGCATCAGGGATTGGTTAAAGTGCAGTTTCTCTGGAATTCTCTCTCTTTTCCCCATCCACTGAATCAGGACTGAGAGGACAGAGTCAGAGGAATCTTCACACTCAAGGTTGAGCTTTACTGCCCCAGTGCTCGTGTGGGTCTCCTTGCCAGGGAACTGAATTGCTACATTGATTGGATTGGATTGTGTTGAATTAAATAAAAGGGCAAGTCCTTTGAAAGGAGAATTGAATCTGAGTAACACTATTTAGCAAGAAGCCATCCCTGCCTATTTTCCCAGGAGAGCTGTGGTTTGGGATTTGGGCTGCCTTGGGAGAGGCATCAAAAGATTCACTTTACCACTTTCTTTACCAAGAGTCAATTCATGTAAATCATGGTCGGTCAATGCTTTCTCTGTTCAGTGAAGTTCAGATAAAGATCCTTAAGGAGCTTGGATGGTAAGAGTAGGAGGAGCACAGAACATTACCTAGAAATACTCTCTCTCTTTTTTTTTTTTTTTTTGAGACAAAGTCTCGCCCTGTTGCCCAGGCTGGAGTGCAGTGGTGCAATTGTGGTTCACTGCAGCCTGGACCTCCGGGGCTCAGGTGACCCTCCCACCTCAGCCTCCTGAGTAGCTGGGACTGTGGGCATGTGCTACCATGCTTGGCTAATTTTTGTATATTTTTGTAGAGACAGGGTTTTGCCATGTTGCCCAGGATTGTCCCAAATTCCTGGGCTCAAGTGATCCTCTCGTCTTGGCCTCCCAAAGTGCTGGGATTACAGGTGTGAGCCACCATGTCCAGCTGCCTGGGAATATTCTCTAGGGGAAACTGCACATGCCCTCCTTAAGTGAGCTGTAGGGTCTGGAGGCCACCAGGAATGAACAGGAGTGAAGATTTCATTACATCAGTGACTCTCAAAATGGGGACCAGGGTTTAACAGCATCAGCATCTCTCGGGAAATTGTTACAAAAGCATCAGACACCCTGGGTGTGAGCCTCAGCAATCTGTGTTTTAACATCTTCTCCCCATAATTGTGATGTGTGCTTATGTTTGAGAACCACTGCTTTAGACCTTCATGTCCTCCTCATGTCTGATAGATGTCTGATAGACTTAAAGAAAATGCACACAGAGATGAGGGGCAAAGTAGGATCCAGGGCTCAGTGAGTTGAGGGGGTAAGCACTATTTTCTAGGGTTGAGACATCCTTGGCAGCACTGGGTATCTAGTGTCTAGACCACCCCTACCTGCATCCTTCATATGAAACATGGTGGACTGTTTCATGAGCCAGGCCCTGAGCCACCCCACATCTAGAGACCATAGGAGAATCCTTCCTTGCTTTGGAGATTCTGAGCCTCCCTTTTAGATACAGTCTTCTGATGAGCAGCGTGTTGATTTACATGTAATTGAGTGAGCAGGACTCCAACATTAGCTTGGGTCTTTCCAGGCTCATAGCAGAGCTGAGTATTCACTTGTCTGGCTGCACAGTCAGTAAACTCCCTACCCCTCTACCTCGCCTCCCCCGATACACATCTCATCAGGGGACTGTCTGCACCTTCTGCATATTCCCACTGACGTCATGCTCTCAATTCTATCCAATTGCAAACACATTAACTGTATAGGCTTGTTCAGTGGATCCTCATTTCCAGCAGCCCACTTCATTCTTTGATTTGAAAAGTGAATATTTTTCAACCTATATAACCTGCTATTTAATCATAACTTAAGCAACCCTTTTCCAACAGACAACTATGCCTTGACCCCTCCTTCTGGAAAACCTGGCATTTACTGGTCCTGGGTCCTGATGCATCTTCCTTGTCCTACCCTAGTGGGAGGGTCTTACCCACATAAAACAATGGGAATGAGAGTTGGAGGATGGTGAGGTCAGCAACTGGGCTTTCCAAACTGAAAACTGGACCACATGAGTTAGCAAAGAAATTTTGTGACTTACGTATATTTTTATTGATCCGATTCTGTTCATGCATTACTGTTTGCCAAAATATTGGAATTTCTGGGACATTTAGAGGGATAAGGAGATAGAATGATATTTATAAATGGGAGTGGCCCAGAAC
The DNA here is from genome assembly GCF_047675955.1 of Chlorocebus sabaeus. Classification (NCBI taxonomy): domain Eukaryota; kingdom Metazoa; phylum Chordata; class Mammalia; order Primates; family Cercopithecidae; genus Chlorocebus; species Chlorocebus sabaeus. The sequence goes on along the minus strand of NC_132926.1, from coordinate 30,924,433 downwards.
ATATGGGAGATATACCTAGGTCTGCAGGTTAAAACCCAAATGTCTATAGGGCTAGGTAGGTACCTAAGTTAGAAAAGGCTAGTATAAGTTGGGGACAGGTGCAAACTGGGGGCCATATACCCATCCAAAAGGAGCACAGGTGGCTGCACTGCAGTGGATTGGTGTAAGAAGGAAATGGAGGCCCTGATTGGCCTGACCTTCTAATTTTCTAAGTGAAACTGAAAATCTTTTCTTTCTTTTTAAGAGATAGGGTTTTGATGTGTTGCCCAGGCTAGAGTGCAGTGGTTATTCACAGGCACGATCTTGGTGTACTGCAGCCTCAAACTCCAGGGCTCAAGTGATCTTCTGCCTCAGCCTCCCAAGTAGCTGGGACTCTAGGTACATACCACCATGCCCGGCTCAATCTTTTTATTTTTATTTTTGGCAAGGTCTCGCTTTGTTGCCCAAGCTGGAGTGCAGTGGCACAATCATGGCTCACTGCAATCTCAACCTGCTAGGCTCAAGCGATCCTCTCATCTCAGCTTCCTGAGTAGCTGGAACTACAGGTGCATGCTACCACGCCCAGACAATTTTTGTATTTTTTGTAGAGAGATGGTTTCGCCATGTTGGCCAGGCTGGTCTCGAACTCCTGGGCTCAAACGATCCTCCTGTCTCAGCCTCCTAAAGTGCTAGAATTACACATGTGAGCCACTGTGTCCAGCACCTACCACTTTTTAGTGTAAAATCTCTCTTTCTCTTTTACACAAACACATGCACACAAATCACCATGCAAGCTAAACAAAATATTTGCAGGAGGTTATATTGCCTGTATTCCAGGTAGACAAATAATGCAACAAGGGTTATGGAAAAATACCATGGAAGCAAAAGCAATGATTAACTGTCTGGGAGAGTGAAGGTCGGGGCAGGCTTCTCCAAGGATGTGATGTCTGAGCTGAGCTGTGTAGATTAAGCAGGGGTTCTGCTTGTCCACAAAGTGGGAAGAACATTTTATGCCCAGTACGGCACTCTCAGGGGGAGCCTCAGAGGCTCAGTGCAGCTGGAATGCTGGGGGAAGGCAGGGAGTGAGGAAGATACAGATAGGCAGAGGCCTTGAAGGCCTGGCCAAGACATTTTTCCTTTATCCTGTAGGAGTGGGAGTGGTGTGGTCAGATTGGTGCTATCCAAGGTCACTCTGGGGCTCACGTGGAGAATGGAGAGGAAACGCTGTCCTGGAGCAGTCGAACATCTGCTGGGATGGTTCATGAGAGTGTGGGTGAGGATCCCAAAGGCACTTTGGTGCAAAATGATTGCAGCCTTGAGGTCCAGCTTGGGCCCTGTTCTCACAGAGCTCCCGGACTGATATAATAAGGTAACTACGGTGCACAGCAGTGTGGGGTGCCTTTGGGTAGGCGGAGAGCAGTTTCCTTTAGTCTTAGCCTGGGAGGCGGCAGCTAGCGTCAGCCGGCAGTGTTGTGGTTACCAGGGCCTTGGGTTACAACACATGTTTGTTTTTTAAAAACGTTGTGATACCTTTTAAATCAGAGCCCTGGACAGGATCCAAGGACAGTAGCAAGGACCAGCCCCCATGGTGCTTCTTAAAGAAGCAGCTGCAGAGAGAGGGAGGGAACCTTGGGAACCTGGATTTCTGGGGGAGCCCAAGTTCAGGCAGGGCTTGGAAGCTGGGCAAGGCTGGACGCAGCCTCCAGTTCACCCCGTGCCTCCTCTTTCTTTCTCAAGTCGCTTTTGGGTCAGGAGCACTTGGAGAAGATGAACAGTCTTCCAAGCTGTCTTGGAAAGCTACGAGTGGTAGCTTTCCAGGAATGTAGAGTCCAGCTCCTCGAAAGAAAGGAAGACCAGGCCGGGTGTGGTGGCTTACACCTGTAATCCCAGCACTTTGGGAGGCCGAGGCAGGTGGATCACAACGTCAGGAGTTCAGGACCAGCCTAACCAAGATGGTGAAACCGCGTCTCTACTAAAACTACAAAAATTAGCTGGGTGCGGTGGCAGGGGCCTGTAATCCCGGCTACTCAGGAGGTTAAGGCAGGAGAATTGCTTCAACCTGGGTGGCAGAGGTTGCAGTGAGCTGAGATCATGCCACTGTACTCTAGTCTGCGCAACAGAGCAAGACTCTGTCTGAAAAAGAAAAGAAGGAAGGAAGGAAGGAAGGGAAGGGAAGGAAGGAAGGAAGGAAGGAAAGAAGGAAGAAGGAAGGAGGGAAGGAAGGGAGGGAAGGCCTTCCAACTGGTCAAAGATTCAGGAGTCTGGCTTGACAGGGAGTGAGTGCCCCATTGCAGGAGGTATTCAAGCAGAAGCTAACATTGGTCAAGTGTGTTGGAGAAAGCATACAAGGGTCTGCTGGAGGAGGGATCTGGAGGGAATAGACTCAGATTTGATTGAGACTGGAAGAGATCTTAGTTGTAGTCCCTTTTCAGAGGCAAAAGATATTCTTTTCTTTCTTTCTTTTTTTTTTTTTTTGAGATGGAGTCTTGCTCTGTTGCCAGGCTGGAGTGCAGTGGTGTGATCTCGGCTTACTGCAGCCTCTGCCCCCTGGGTTCAAGCGATTCTCCTGCCTCAGCCTCCCAAGTAGCTGGAACTACAGGTGGGCACCACCACACCAGGCTAATTTTTGTATTTTTAGTAGAAACAGGGTTTCACTATGTTGGCCAGGATGGTCTTAATCTCCTGACCTCATGATCCTCCCGCCTCAGCCTCCCAAAGTGCTAGGATTACAGGCATGAGCCACCGTGTCTGACCAAAAGTTATTCTTTAAAGGAGTCAAGATTAGGTAGGGATTCAAGAGACTTTCACTCTTGTGCAGTGTTGGTGAGAATGTAAATGGTGCAGCCACTGTGGAAAACAGTATGGAGATTTCTGAAAAAATTAAAAACAGAATTACCGTATGATCCAGTTATCCCATGAAAAGAGGTCTGCTCTCCTGTGTTAATTACAGCATTATTCACTAAAGCCAAAATATGGAAACAATGCCTGTCAACAGAAGAATGGGTAAAGAGAATATGGTGTACACATATAACACCCACAAGCCAGGCGTGGTGGCTCACACCTGTAATTCCAGCATTTTGGGAGGCCGAGGCAGGTGGATTACCTGAGGTCAACAGTTTGAGACCAGACTGGTCAACATGGTGAAACCTTGTCTCTACTAAAAATACAAAAATTAACTGGGTGTGGTGGCATGGGCCTGTAATCCCAGCTACCCAGGAGGCTGAGGCAGGACAATTGCTGGAAACTGGGAAGTGGAGGCTACATTGAGCTGAGATTACACCACTGCACTCAAGCCTGGGTGACACAGCGAGATTCTGTCCAAAAAAAAAAAAAAAAGAGAGAGAGAGAAAAGAAAAAGATTAAAACAAAAAAAAAAAAAGAAAGAGTATTCAGCCTTAAAAAGAAGGAAATCCTGCCTTTTGTGACAACATGGGTGAACCTGGAGGACATTATGCTAAGTGAAATGAGCCAGTCATGATGCCATTTATAAGAAATATCTGAAATCATCAAACTCACAGAAGCAGAGAATCAGATGGTGGTGGTGGTTGTCAGGAGCTGATTGGGGAGGGTACTGGGGAGTTGTTGCTCAATAGGTATAAAGTTTCTCTTATGCAAGATGAATAAGTGCTAGACATCTGCTGTACAAGAGAGTGCCTGTGGTTAATAATACTTTATTACACACTTAAGAATTTAAGATGGTAGATCTCATGTTAAGTGTTCTTACCATAAAAAACAAAATGAAAACAAACAAAAAAACAAAGGGGCACAGGAAACTTTTGGAAGTGATGGATATGTCTATTACCTTCATTGTGGTGATGGTTTCATGGGTGTATGCATATGTCCAAACTCATCAAATTGTTCATATTAACTATGTGCAGTGTTTTTGTGTTTTGATTATACCTCAATAAAGCTGTTTTTTTTAAAAAAATAGAGACTTCCATTCTGATGCTTGGTTTGCTATTGACTTGCACTGTGACTCTGGATAATTCACATCCATTCACATTCCCCACCCCGCTCTTTGCTCAATTCCTGGCTTCCAGTAAGCACTGCAAAGATTTGTTGAACAAATGGGTGAATGAGTGAATTAGTTGGACTGAGTATGAAGTTTACATTCACAATTGTGCATGTATGAGTAATTTTGTTTTTTGAGGCGGGGAGTAAAGGTCTATATCTTGAATTGCCATCACCATTATTTATTGAGAAATTACTATGATATGCTAAGGGCTTCATAAACTTATCACATTTAATCATCAGAACCCAGAAGGGAGACCAGACGGGCTACCACTTCCACGGTATTAATGAGGAAGCTCAGGTTTGGGGAGGGCAAGTCTCTTGCTTAGGGTCCTACTCTGGGATTTGAACGTAGGTCTACCAGACTCCACACCGGAGCTCTAAAGCCCGGTGGTAAATTACTTCAGCTTCTCAAAGAGATCTGTGACCCCAGAAGGGTGAAGAGAAAATGCCCTACTGCCCTAGATTCTAATCATCCGACAGACTTTGGGGGAAGGGTCGGGTAGTTGCTGGGGCGGGAATGGAGGAGAAAGCAAGTAAGCAGGAGCACAGGAGGGCAGAGCCCGAGCCAGTAAGGGCTGCTATTTACAGTAGCCCCAGAGCCCCCAGAGAGGATGATAAGGGGGCGGACTGGGAAGAGCCGTTGTAAGAGGAGCCAGGGAGCGGGAGGGTGCAATCTCCTCCCACGGGCCCTGCTGCCTCCAGCTCACCCTGTCGCCTGATGTCTAAATAAGGCGCAGAGGCACACTCCCAGCAGCTAAAAATAAACTTCTGCTTCCCCTCCTGCCCTTGGGCTCTGGCGACCTCCCCAGCCCCATCGGGGCTCTCCCTGGGTCCGACCGGCTCCCCCTTGGCCCTGAGGCAAGCCCTTGCCCGAGCTATAGAATCATCTCCCCAGAACCCCGACTGCAAGAACATCTGGACCAGAAGGCAGGGGGCGTGGGTCTCACACTTGGCTCTGCATTGACAAGCCTGGGCAAATCTCTTTTCTTCTCTGGACCTCAGTCTCCCCACACTTAAAATGAAGGCATTAGAATAGTGACGTAAAGCTCTAGCATTTTTGAATGAAGCCAAGATGCCACACTCTGGGGTCACATTTCACCAGAGTTTGCCCACAGGAGTTTTGTAGGTTCGGCAGATCCATGCAGAGGTTTTTTGTTTTTGTTTTAGACGGAGCCTCTCTCTGTCGCCCAGGCTGGAGTGCAGTGGCACGATCTCGGCGCACTGCAACCGCCGCCTCCCAGGTTCAAGCAATTCTCCTGCTTCAGCCTCCCGAGTATCTGGGAGTACAGGTGCCCGCCACCACGCCCAGCTAATTTTTTATACTTTTTGGTAGAGACGGGGTTTCGCCATTTTGGCCAGGCTGGTCTCAAACTCCTGACCTCAAGTGATCCACTCGCCTCGGCCTCCCAAAGTGCTGGATTACAGGTGTAAGCCACCACACCCAGCTCCACGCAGAGTGTTTTGTTTGTTTGTTTTTGTTTTCATAAATATCGGAATTATCTGCCCTCCATTAAATATTTGGAGAGTTCACATGAAAGTGGATTTCCAGCTTGTCTTGAAAAATCTGGCCACATTTGGCCAGCGTGTATCCAACAACGAGCCTGAGTTGGATAGCGGCCGCCCCCTCTTGGCGACATGGATGTACTACAGGTGGTTGGAGGCATTGTTAACATTTCTTCCAGCCCTGCAGTCAATGGTGTGTGAGGCGTCGGGAGTGATTGCAGTGAGTATTCTGAGTTCAGGCAGATTCTGTTTGCATCCCAGAGCCCGGGACACTGGTATTGCTCTGCCTGGCAAGTGTTTGCTGAATTAGCCAGCTAAACTGTAAAGGACCCATGATGATGGTGCCCCCTGCCTGATTTGGTGCTGGAGCACTGCTATTCCCTGTACTGGAATCCAGGTCCCAAGCCCTAAGGCACAAGGTCCTCATACCCTCACCCCAAACCCAACCCCATCCCTCCTTGGGAGGCATTAGACAATTAAGACTCTTTTGGGTACTGCCTGGGCCTTCCAAGACATCGGTGGGATTATCCTTCTTTGGAAAACTGCTGGCACAAACAGCCAGGGTCTGCTAAACTCAAATAATCCTTGACAGCCACTTTGGAGGGACAAAAGGAAGAGGGTAGGAGGAGAGGTAGGAATAGTAGAGCAGAACTGTTTAGAGAACAGATTTCTGGTCAGCCTGCTTGGATTCACCCACCTTCTCTTGGGCAACTCATCTGAGATAAACACTTCACTGAATTAAAGAGTACTGAATTTGGGCGGGGTACCGTGGCTAACGCTTGTTATCCCCTTCTCTACTAAAAATACAAAAATTAGCTGGGCGTGGTGGTGGGCACCTGTAATCCCAGCTACCAGGGAGGCTGAGGCAGGAGAATCGCTTGAATGGGGTGGGGGGGCGAGGGCAGAGGTTGCAGTGAGCTGAGATCACGCCACTTCACTCCAGCCTGGGCAAAAGAGCAAAACTCTGTCTCAAACCAACAAAAAAAAAAAGAGTACTGAATTTGGACTGGTCCTCAGACATCACAGAATCAACCGATTTCAACATACAGTGTTGAGTGATAGAGCATAAGGAAGAGAATCTAGGAAGAACTGAGGCTCTGTCCTTCCTGTCCTGTTTCAGTAAGGAGAAGGGGCAGGGAAAGTTCTCCAGGCACCTTCCTTAGGGGGAAATAGTTAACTCTATCTGTATCCCACTCCTATCACCCAGTGGTGGAGAAAGCCAGTCTAATCTAGACCCTAGCTATTGAAACCCTGGGACTCAGACCAGCTGCTTTGGTATCATGGGGAGCTAGTTAGAAATGCAAATTCTCAGACTCCACTCCAGACTTGCTGAATCATAATCTGCGTTTTAGTGAGATCTCAGGTATTTTGCATGCATGTTACTGTTAGGGAGGCCTTTAGAACATCTAGTGTTCCTTTCATTTGTATACACATATATGTACAGAGACTCTCAAAGTTGAATGGGATTTTCTAGTTTGAACTTATCTTCTTACAAATGGGGAAACTGAGGCACAATACGATTAAAGACTGCCTGTAGTCAGAAACAACCTCACCATTTAGAGAGAAATTTTGACCAATGAAAAATTATTCATTGTCTAGAACATACCCTTCTACATTCCTGTGAACCCTGAAAATCTGAGGTCTCAGTTAATTTAGAAAGTTTATTTTGCCAAGGTTGTGGACGAGTGCCCATGATATAGCCTCAGGAAGTCCTGACAACATTTGCCCAAGGTGGTCAGGGCATAGCTTGGTTTTACACATTTTGGGGAGACATGAGACATCAATCAAAGTATTTAAGAAGTACATTAGTGCCGGGCTCAGTGACTCAAGCCTGTAATCCCAGCACTTTGGGAGGCCGAGACGGGTGGATCACAAGGTCAGGAGATTGAGACCATCCTGGCTAACACAGTGAAACCCCGTCTCTACTAAAAAAATACAAAAAACTAGCCGGGCAAGGTGGCGGGCACCTGTAGTACCAGCTACTAGGGAGGCTGAGGCAGGAGAATGGCGTAAACCTGGGAGGCGGAGCTTGCAGTGAGCTGAGATCCAGCCACTGAACTCCAGCCTGGGCGACAGAGCGAGATTCTGTTTCAAAAAAAAAAAAAAAAAAAAAGAAGTACATTAGTTCCATCGAGAAAGGTGGGGACAATCTGAAGTGGGGAGGGAACTTCCAGGTCACAGGTAGGTGACAGACAAATGGTTGCATTCTTCTGAGTTTCCAAAGGAGGCAGTCAGATATGCATTTATCTCACAAGTTTCCAAAGGAGGCAGTCAGATATGCGTTTATCTCAGTGAGCAGAGGGTGACTTTGAATAGAATGGGAAGCAGGTTGACCCTAAGCAGTTCCCAGTTTGACTTTTCCCTTGAGCTTAGTGATTTGGGGGCCCCAAGATTTATTTTCCTTTCACATACCTATACAACCTGTTTCTGATTGTATGGGGGCACTGTGCCTTTTATTGCCCTGAAGTTATAGTTAGCCCCTAACAATGAAAAATTATCTTTGTCTATACACGTGTAAATTTTTGTCCCTTGGAGTTTAAATGGATTTCCTTCTCCCACTATGGAAGAGGCCAATTTTCCCTCCAATCTGCACATTTATTCCACTATTCCTGATCTATAAAGGAATGTTGTTTGGATTTTCCTTGAACTCGTTATAACGTCTTACAGGTTCCCTCCCTCAGTGAGTTAAATACAATCTTTAACACTTGTTCATTTTATATATGCGTGAGAGTTATGATATCTTCTTTTTGAAAATTATCTTTTAATAAGAATAGGCAAGATTTAAAACAAGATGTCTTGACTAAATTTGGGGTCGAACCCTCACAGAGACCAAGTGATACCAAAAATGGGAGCTGCATATGCTGTAGGGGCTGTGGAGGCTGCAGGGCCTGGCCCCACCTAGAGGGTGGTGGCAGTACAGCTTCAATGAACCGTTGCCCTGGGGAAAAAAAAGCTGGTGTTTCCAAATTGTCTGATTTTTCAGAAAAAGCTGGAAATCTATGGTTTAATGAGAAATCACTTTTTTTTTTTTTTTTTTTTTTGAGGTGGAGTCTCACTCTGTCTCCCGGACTGGAATGCAGTGGTACAATCTTGGCTCATCTCAACCTCCACCTCCCTGATTCAAACGATTTTCCTGCTTCAGCCTCCCGAGTAGCTAGGATTACAGGTTCCTGCCACCATGTCCAACTAATTTTTGTATGTTTTAGTAGAGACGGGATTTCACCATATTAGCCAGGCTGGTCTCGAACTCCTGACCTCCTGATTCACCCACCTCGGCCTCCCAAAGTGCTGGGATTACAGGCGTGAACCACCATGCCAGCCGAAATAATCTTTTAAAATTGTACATTAGCAATTAAGTGATATTTTCTAAGAAACACCATGCAGACAAACAAATCATGTTTGAGGCTGGCATCACCTATCTGTGACCTCTACATCTGACCCACATGACTGCCACACACATAGTTGAGGTGTAAGTGTTACTGATTGAGGGTGTCTAGGTTTTTGGCGTTTTGAACAAAGAATTGGACAAACTGCACAAACAAAGCACGGAAAGAATGAAGCAACAAAAGCAGAGATTTATTGAAAATGAAAGCACACTCCACAGGGTGGGAGGGGGGGCCCAAGCAAGTGGCTCAAGGGCCCGGTTACAGAATTTTCTGGGGTTTAAATGCCTTCTAGAGGTTTCCATTGGTTATGTGGTGTATGGCTAGAATGAAGAGGCTAAACTGAAGTTATAAAGTTATTTACTTGGTATACACCCTATGTAAATGAAGAGGATGAAGTAAAGTTACAAAGTCATTTTCCATGTAAATAGGATATTTCTTGTCATAGCTAAAGTGTTTCAGTTTGATTTAGTTCTAGGAAGTCTTTAGGTTCACTGCCTCGGGGCCCTTTTCTCCTGCCTCCTATGCACTTTTAACACTCAGGGCACACACACACACACACACACCCCAGCCTTTAGATATGTGGCTGGTCCCCAACAACACCCATACACACCATACACAAGCATGGCTGGTAGGTTGTACACTGGGCCATATTATTTCAAGGCCCAGATCCTTGCCATGAATAGTAAGCTGGCAATAATTTCCAGTTTTTATTTTACGTTTTTTTTTTTTTTTTGAGACAGGGTCTCGCTCTGTTGCCCAGGGTGAAGTGCAGTGGTGTGATTGCAGCTCACTGCAACCTCCACCTCCTGGGCTATGGCAATCCTCTCATCTCAGCCTCCTGAGTAACTTGAGCTACAGATGTGCACAGATAATGTTTTGTATTTTTTGTAGAGACAGGGTCTCACCATGTTGCCCAGGCTGGTCTCAAACTCCTGGGCTCAAGTACACGAGCACCCACCTCTGTCTCCTAAAGTGCTGGGATCACAGGCATGAGCCACTGCACCCAGCCTAATTTCCAGTTTTCTAATCAATCACTCTTAGGTGAGTTCTTCAGGGACAGAGGCCTTGCTTTTAATAATTGCCGCTTCTATGTATGTGTGCACTTATTATATGTATGTCAGATACTTTACATCACTGTATGTCAACCTTGGCTGCACATTGTAGTCACCTGTTTTTTGTTTTTTTTTTAAGTATCAATGGTTAGGTGCCATCTCGAGAGATTTAGATGTCTAGAGTGTGGCCTGGGGGTTGGAATTTTTTTTTTTTTTTGATTTTTTTTTTTTAAAATTTATTTATTATTATTAAACTTCAAGTTGTAGGGTACATGTGCACAACGTGCAGGTTTGCTACATATGTATACTTGTGCCATGTTGGTGTGCTGCACCCATCAACTCGTCATTTACATCAGGTATAACTCCCAATGCAATCCCTCCCCCCTCCCCCCTCCCCATGATAGGCCCCGGTGTGTGATGTTCCCCTTCCCGAGTCCAAGTGATCTCATTGTTCAGTTCCCGCCTATGAGTGAGAACATGCGGTGTTTGGTTTTCTGTTCTTGTGATAGTTTGCTGAGAATGATGGTTTCCAGCTGCATCCATGTCCCTACAAAGGACACAAACTCATCCTTTTTTATGGCTGCATAGTATTCCATGGTGTATATGTGCCACATTTTCTTAATCCAATCTGTCACTGATGGACATTTGGGTTGATTCCAAGTCTTTGCTATTGTGAATAGTGCTGCAATAAACATACGTGTGCATGTGTCTTTATAGCAGCATAATTTATAATCCTTTGGGTATATACCTAGTAATGGGATGGCTGGGTCATATGGTACATCTAGTTCTAGATCCTTGAGGAATCGCCATACTGTTTTCCATAATGGTTGAACTAGTTTACAATCCCACCAACAGTGTAAAAGTGTTCACACCAAAAGCAACGGCAGCAAAAGCCAAAATTGACAAATGGGATCTCATTAAACTAAAGAGCTTCTGCACAGCAAAAGAAACTACCATCAGAGTGAACAGGCAACCTACAGAATGGGAGAAAATTTTTGCAATCTACTCATCTGACAAAGGGCTAATATCCAGAACCTACAAAGAACTCAAACAAATTTACAAGAAAAAAACAAACAACCCCATCAAAAAGTGGGCAAAGGATATGAACAGACATTTCTCAAAAGAAGACATTCATACAGCCAACAGACACATGAAAAAATGCTCATCATCACTGGCCATCAGAGAAATGCAAATCAAAACCACAATGAGATACCATCTCACACCAGTTAGAATGGGGGTTGGAATTTTTAAAAGCTCCCAGAGGACTGCAATGTGAGGCTCAGGCTGGGAAGCATGGCCTGATGGTCTTGACCATGTTTAATTTTTCCATTGGCTCTTTCCCCAAGTGTTTCTCATTTCTCCCAGGGACAGTCAAAGCTCACCTTCTCGGAGAGTTCTTATCAGACCCCAAAAGGCAACCCACCCCAATTTGTGTTACTTTAATCTGATTTTTTTTGTTATCTAGTATTATTACTTGATGCTATCATCTTGTTTCTTTCTTTCTTTGCTGATTGCCCTTTACTAAGATTCTAATCGTAGGGGAATGGGGTGTGCCTGTGGGGGTAGGGGCAGGGCCTTTATCTTGTTCAGTAGTTGAATCAATGAGTCAGTGAGTGAATAGTTTATCACTGAGAGGTAGTTTCATTATTATCATCTTGCATCTTCATTTTACAAATGAGAAAACTGAGGTCGGAGAGGTTAAGACCCTGCCCAAGTTCTCTCAGCAGGAGGTGGCAGGGCCAGGGTGCAACCTGGGGTCTACCTGACTGGGAACATGTCCCTTCCCTTCTTCCATCTTGTTTATGGCTTGGTTTCCAGTCACTGTGTCTGTGACCTTCCAAAATGTCATCCACATTCCTTTATGTGGAGATGCCAGGTACTCTCGTCTGAAAGGAATATGCCACCGAGGTGGCTGGGAGAGTTAACCTTCCACTGCCTGAGGGTGTTGACCTCTTGTATGATAGTGGAGTGTGTCTGTATTTAGTAGTTGAAAGGAAGCGGGTAACTGGGTTGAGGGGATTTGGCTGCTAGAAAGACAGACAAGGAATGATGCTGGAAGGGTCTGTGCAGCCCCTTCCTATTTCCCAGTGACTGTGCAGGGCATACCATGCTGGCATTGTGGTTACCCTGAGCAACCACCCAAACCTCCACCAAGAAGCAGAACCACAGGGGTGTCTCTCACCCGCATGTACCGAGGAGCGGAGCTACAGGGGCATCCATCACCTACACGCCCACCAAGGACCAGAGCCACGTGGGAATCTCTCATCTACACATATACCAAGGAGCAGAGCTACATGGGCATCTCTCACCCACATCCACCAAGGAGCAGAGCCACAGCAGCGTCTGTCACCCATATCCACCTGGAGCAGAGCCACATGACCATCTCTCATATAATCTGTAGGTTCAGCCTTAGGAGAAGTGATGTCTAGTTTCATTTCTTCTATGTACCACTGGGCAAGTCCTCTTCCTCACGGATCTCATGAAGAGGTTGTGTTACCGGTAGAGGGTCTTGACTGCAACTTGTCCAGATTCTTGGCATTTTGAACAAAGAAATGAACAAAACGCACAGCAAAGCGAGGAAAGAAAGAAGCAATGAAAGAATGCAGCTGGGTGCAGTGGCTCAAGTCTGTAATCCCAGCACTTTGGGAGGCTGAGGCGGGTGGATCACCTGAGGTCATGAGTTCAAGACTCAAGACCAGCCTGGCCAACTTGGTGAAATCCCGTCTCTTTACAAAAAATTAGTGGGGCGTGGTGGTGAGTGCCTGTAATCCCAGCGACTCAGGAAGCTGAGGCAAGAGAATCACTTGAACCCAGGAAGTGGAGGTTGCAGTGAGCGGAGATGGCGCCACTGCACTCCAGCCTGGGCAACAGAGAGAGACTCCATCTCAAAAAAAAAAAAAAAAAGAATGAAAGTGGGATTTATTGAAAATGAAAGTACACTCCACAGTATGGGAGCAGCCTGAGCAGCAGCTCAAGGGCCCCCAATACAGAATCTTCTGGGGTCCAGACACCCTCTAGAGGTCTCCCATTGGCTACTTGGTGCTCCCTTCATGTAAATGAAGTGTTGGCCCACAATCAGTCTGATTGGTTGCTGAAGCAACCAATAGGAGGCTGAAACGTCAAAGGTTGCCCTCCTGTGCAAACATCTGATTGGTTGCATAAAGCAACCAGTCAGCAGGGTACAGTGACTCAAGCACTTTGGGAGGCTGGAGACAGGCGGATCACCAGAGGCCAGGAGTTCGAGACCAGCCTGGCCATTTCTCTACTGAAAATATTTTTAAAATTAGCCAGGTGTGGTGGCAGGCACCTGTGATTCCAGCTACTCGGGAGGCTGAGGCAGGAGAATTGCTTAAAACCGGGAGGCAGAGGCTACAGTGAGCTGAGATCGTGCCATTGCACTCCAGCCTAGGTAACAGAGCAAGACTCCATTTCAGGAAAAAAAAAGAAAAAAAAAAAAAAAAGGCAACCAATCAGAGGTACTTTCAATTTCCCATCTGCTGTACAGACAAGGTGAGGGTTTGCAAAGGGAGTAGCCTCTGGTCCTTTTGTTACTTAACTATGGAAAGTTCTGGTTTTCATTTCAATTTAGTTCTAGGAAGTCAGTGTGAAACAACCTTAGGTTCCCTGCCTCCAGACCCTGTTCTGCTGCCTCATCTCATCCCTGAGAGACATGATCCCCATAAATCTTTATGGAAGGCAGAAGGACTAATGGACTTTCTTCTGTAACTGCTTCATGCTGACTTGGGCGTAGTCCCTATCTGTTGGAGATCACAGAACTCTCTCCCTACTCTGTCTGGTGGAGACAGGGTGGCTTCTTGATGGCCAGGGGTGGTGTCTTAACTTGGAACTGGCTGGAAACCTTGTTACATGATCATCTGAGGCTTGATAGTCTCTATGCAAGAGAAAATGAATTCAGTTAAAAGACTTAATGGGAACTTTGGGTGTGGATACCTATGCTGTCAGGAATGTTTGTTATAAAAATGAATTAAAACATTCAGCTTAATTACTACAAAGGAAATGATTCCATCCATTTGGAAGAAGGCAATTAAACTGCAAAAATAAAATAAATGACTACTATTATCCAGCCTACAGTAATTATGCAACAAAGACACCAAGGAAAATTGCTAGGCATTTATTCATCTTTTGGCTGTCTTCTAAACAGGTACTTCAGGGCTTCGACAAGTTCACAGGTGTAGTGGCTGATGGAAACTTCAGGTTCCTGGTCCGGAGCTTCTGGTATTGCTGGTTTGATCCTTGTACTTTGTACAAGGATTAGATGTACCCAATCTAATCCTTGTATCTAATCTTTGTACTTTGATGGCAGAAGGCATAGCCAGTATTACTGAACATGGTCCCTTCCATTTGGGTTGTAATTGTTGAACAGTTGATCCCTCCTTCTGTGTTTTAACAAGTACCTTATCTCCTGGCCTGATTTGGGGTTGCTGGTTAGTTCCCAGTATGGGGAGCCTTTGAATTCCACACTTTTCTAAAGCCTGCTGAAATTGTCCTAGGTTGACTAGGTATTTTAAACTGGCTATTTCTGGATCAGTAATTATTAGTTAAGAATGGCCTTCTGTATAACATTTCATTATATTTGCTTATATTAATTTTTGCTCTAGAGGTATTATGGATCCTTAAGAGGGTGATGGACAGTAAGCTGACCCGAGTTTCTGATGTTTCCTGACATAGCTTAGCTAACACCTGTTTTACAGTTTGGTTACCCATTTCTACTTTCCTGGAGGATTGAGGCCTCCATGCTGAATATAAATGGTATTTGATTCCAAGAACCTTAGCAACCGCTCAAGTTATTTGGAGATAAAGGACAGGACATTATCACTTTGGAGGCTCTGAGGTAACCCAAACTAGGGGATTATTTCTTTTAAGACAACCTTTATAATCTCATTAGCCTTCTGTGTTCTGGTAGGATAAACTTCAACCCAACCAGTAAAGGTATCTACTAGTACTAACAGAAACTTGTATCCTCTGCAAGCTGGCATATAGGTGAAGTCTAATTGCCAATCTCCCCCTGGAAACGTTCCTCTCCTCTGGATTGGTTCTATTAGAGGGGGCATTTTGTTTCCTGGGTTGTTAAGTGCACAGAGTGAGCAGGCTTCGCAGACCTGCCTAGCCACTGAAGTTAGACCCAGTAAAGAGCTTGTTTACCATAATCAGAGTTGCATCCCTCCCAATATGGAAAGAGTCATGCAGGGCTTTTATAACTTTCTGCTGGGCCGTCTGAGGGAGATATATTTTTGACCCCATATACCACCAGGATCCTTCATTTTGTTCCCCTTGTTTCTTTATTAACTGTTCTTACTAACCAGTATTCCCCTGAAGGCTTTAGAACAGGTAAGATGGGGGTATTGCAGGGAGAATTACAGGGTTTTAAGAGCCCATGGGTAAGTAATACCTCAACTATGGTTGCTAGGTCATTTCTCACTTCCTGCTTAATTGGGTATTATTTTTGATTGGGAAAATAGCTGGGGTCTTCAAGCTGTATTTTGAATGGCACTGCTGTTTTAGCCTTCCCCGGTTTTCTAGTATACAATGCCAGCAGGTTAACCTGTTTATTAATGTGGTCTTGGGCATTGTCTGTATTTTTGGCTATTAGCAATTTCACTGGATGATGTTTAAATTGTAGTAGTGCCCTTATTTTAACCATAATCTCTCTTCCCAGCAGGGGGTTGGGTAGCTTGATACTACTAGGCATTCCTGTTGGAAGATTTGTTTCTTAAATTGACAAATCAAAGGAGGAGTAAAAAATCTGGTTTGTGGCTTCCCTTCCATTCCTGTTAACACTTATGGACCAGGAGGAAAGTTTCCCTGCATAAGCAGTAAGGACAGAGTAATTTGCCCCTGCATCAAAATGAAACTGAATTTGGATGCCCATGACATCCAGAGTTACTCGGGGCTCCCCAGAGGTAATTATAATGTTCCTGGACAGGGGCAGTGAGGAAGATCCCGGGCCCCTTCAGTCTTCATTCACACTGCTAGAGTTTTGCCTAACCCAGCCCCTCAGTGGGAGCAAGGGCAGTCAATTCTCCAGTGCTGGGGTTCATGACTGGTGCCTTTGCACTGACAGCAGGGGCCTTGGGCGGGGAGTGGGGGTACTTAGTATGTTCCTTTGCCCAATGCCTGCTTTTCTTGCATTTGAAGGAAGACTTGCCTTTGCTGGCATTATCTTTACGGTCCTCCGGGTTTCCCTTAGACACTCTTTGGGCATTCAGGGCATCACCAATGATGGCTGCCATAATTTTGGCTTGCATCTTTCTTTACTCTGTTCTCTTTTTCCTTCCTCCAGGTCATGATTGTTATACACCATAAAGGCAGTATCAAGAAGTTGATTTTGATTAGTTTGTGGCCCCATCTGTAACTTTTGGAGTTCATGTCTAATGTCTGGGGCAGACTGGCTAATGAAATGCTGTGCCATTAATATTTTGCCTTTGGGAGAGGAAGGGTCCAGATTAGTATATATTTAAAGGCTTCCTCCAGCCTACCATAAAACATGGCTGGATTTTCCTCCTTGCCTTGTGTAACCTCCCTTCCTTTATCATAATTTACTCCTTTAGTTAATCCCTTTCTCATTCCTCCAAGGACAGCCTCAAGAAATTTAGCCCAGTGGTTCATTCCCATGGGGGCGTTATAGTCTCAATTAGGATCAGTAGTGGGAACTGTGTCTGGGCCTTGGTAATTGCCCTGAGGGTTTCAGGCGGATAATTCATCCACTTCCCTGCTGGCAGCCTCAAAGATGTGTTCATTTTCTGAGGGAGTGTCAACAGGTTGCTAGAATGAATTGACCATCTCCCCACGAGAGATGAAAAGCTAAGCTCAAAGTTTGGAACCCATCTGCAAATTTCCTAGGATTCTCAGAACAGCTTCCTAGCCTTTCCTTACATTGTTGTATATTAGTTGTAGAGAAGGGGGCCTGCACTAGGACTGGCCCCTCAACTCCTGCTACTTCCCTAAGGTGTAGCAGGGCTGGAAGGAGAGTTGAATACAGGGTTCCCCTCCGAATGTGAGGGGGACTTAGTAGGGTCTCTGGTGTTTGCTCCTGGGCTTTAGCCTCAGGAGCACTTGCAAGGGGCTGTATGGGAGTGGTCACTGTTCACTCTGAGAGACAGGTGGCCCTTGTAAGAGGGGGTCATCTATAATATGTAGTTCTCCCTTAGAACTTTCCTTTGTGGGGTGGGTTCTGGGAGTTTCACAGATTCTTAGGTTTTGGTATAGGGTCATGAAAGTCTGTACATACAAGATTTCTGGTCATTTGCCCTGCCTCTTGCAAAATAGGTCTAATTGCAGGATGATGTCATAATTAAGGCTACCATTGACTACCCATTTTTTCCAGGCTGGGCAGCTCATAATGGAGCCAGACAGTACTGCAGAAAAAAATTATATGTTTTCTCTTTAGATTGTCAGGGTCAAATTGATTCCAATGGTGGAGGATGTAGCCAAGTGGGCAATCAGGTGGAATAGGTGGAGAATTGCCCATAGTGGTCTGGAAAAGAGAAGAGGACTTTGAAAAGTGGAAGGCTCACCAGGTGACCCAAATTTTACCTGGGGCATTCCTACTATGAACTTTCCTTAAGGTTTTCCCATGCCACTTAAACCAACCCTTTAACTCTTTCAATTTAGGCAACAATAGATTCCCTTTCATGAATTACCCCCACTCCCCATGCACCACACAGACCACCTATGACATGCGTGGCCCCTCTGACTCATATAACCTTTTTGCATAGCTGGGTGGGTTTTCTGTCCTTAGCCAGTCGAGTAGGGGAAGGGGAGGGAAGAATTTAGCATAAGAAGGTTTAAGTCACCTGAAACATGTGTGAGTTTGCCCTGAATGAGCTGCTGCTGCCAACCGAGACACAGGTAGGGATCAGGGACTATAATCAGAAAGGATAGAAAAGAGTCTTTCACCCTGTTCACTCGGCCTTCAGAGAACACTGGAGAGTGGCCCTGGCCAGTTCCCCTCAATTACCAAGGAGTTACTAGGAAACAACCAGCGAAAGACTGAAAAAGCAAAAAAGGAAAAGAACTCAGAAAAAGAAAGAAAGAAAAGGAACAGGACTCAGACAAATGAAAACAAGGAAAAAGACTCCTCACCCTAAACAGGCAGTGGTGGTCAAGTGCTTCGACATGGAAGCCTTTCAGTTTCACCAGACAGTGGCCCTGGCCAGAAACTTGCAATTTCCTCTGTGCTTAGGCGCTGTCCACTGAGGGTTCCGAGTTGGAAAGGAAAAGAGAGAGGGAGAGAAAGATTCCCCTGCATTAAAAGGGAAAAGGAGAAAAATCAATTCCAAGCTTTGGGCCTACCTTCCCTCCTGGCTGGCGTGCCAAAATATGTTACCTGTAGAGGGTTTTGACTGAAAGTTGTCTAGGTTCTTGAGGTTTTTGAACAAAGAATTGGAGAAAACACTCAGAAAGGCAAGGAAAAAATGGAGCAATGAAAGAACAAAAGCAAGGGTTTATTAAAAATGAAAGTATACTCCACAGTGTCCGGGCGGGCCAAGCAGCAGCTCAAGGGCCCAGATACAGAATCTTCTTGGGTCCAAATACGCCCTAGAGGTTTCCCATTGGCCACTTGGTGTTCACCTCATGTAAATGACATGGTGGCCCACAATCAGTTTGATTGGTTAATCAGAAGACGAAGTGAAGTTACAAAGGTCACACTCCTGTGCAAACATCTGATTGGTTGTGGAAAGCAACCAATCAGGCTGAAGTGAAGTTACAAAGTTGCACTTCTATGCAATTTTAACATAGAAATTGAAATGTAGCATAGCAATTGAAATGTGCTTTCAATTTCCCATCTGCTGCACAGAAAAGGTGGGGGTTTGCAAAGAGAGTAGCCTCTGGTCCTTTTGTTACTTAGCTGTGGAAAGTTAGGGTTTTCCTTTCAATTTAGTTCTAGGGAGTCAGCATGAAATGGTCTTAGGTTCCCTGCCTCCAGACTCTATTCTCCTACCTCGCGCTAGATGAAAGGGAAGAGTTGATCAGAATGGGAGGATCATTAGGTAAAGTGTGGAGCTTAGTTAATAATAGTGTACCAATGTCATGCTCTCAGATTTTTTTTAAAAAAATTAATTTTTTATTCTTTTGCCACCTCCTTGTCTCTGGCAGTTGAAAGGACCCCCACGCCTGGGGGTCCCAGTTATGCACAAGCAGAAGCTCTGGGTCTGCAGCCTGAACCCCCAGCCAGGCCACAGGAGTCATACTCAACAATAGAAGAAACGAAGAGAACTTTGTACTATTTTTGCAACTTTTCTGTAAACCTAAAATTAATTCCAAAATAAAAAGTTTACTTTAAAAAAGATGATCAGGTGAGTTTTAAATTCTACACATGCATTCATGTACTCAGCAAATTGTCTATTATGCATCAGGCACTGGGTATGAGTGCCTCAGTCATGATCCATCCCACCCCTTGTGAAGTTTACAATCTTGTGGTAAGTTGGCGGTACCAGTAACCCTGTTTTTTCTAAAAGCAAATCTCCAACTCGTGTATTAACCTGACAAAATCTTGGCTGTTGGGGTGTCTAAAAAGAAGTCTTGCTCTATCCCTTCCTAGCTGTGTGACCTTGGTGAGCTAACCTCACTGTGTATCAGTTTCCTTAGTGCTAAAATTGGGGAAGAAGAAGAAAAAAAGCATTCCCTCGTGAGTCCTTAGCATGCTTTCAAGCAGTTACTAAATGTTAGTTTGTAAAACGGCTATAATTATTTAAAAAACACGGATTCATGAAGTCAAGAGATCAAGACCATCCTGGACAACATGGTGAAACCCCGTGTCTACTAAAAATACAAAAATTAGCTGGGCGTGGTGGCGCGTGCCTGTAGTCCCAGCTACTCGGGAGGCTGAGGCGGAAGAATCGTTTGAACCCGGGAGGCGGAGGTTGCAGTGAGCCGAGATCGCGCTACTGCACTCTAGCTCGGGCAACAGAGCGAGACTCCGTGTCAAAGCAAGAAAAAAAAAAAAAAAAGACACGGATATGGGGAAGCGTAGCACGGCAGAGAGCCTAACATTTTTGTCAAGAAAGATTTGGGGATGAAACACTGAATCCGCGGTTTCCCAAAAGTCCTTCCTTTGGGAAGGAGGTGATGGTCCCGGCACGAGTTCACAAACCGCAGGTCCGCTCCATCCCCGCCCGGCGCCGCTCTTCCCAGATGCTCGGCTCCGTCCCGCCCCAGACTCCGCTCGGCCCCTTCTCGAGCCACGGCCCCGCCCCTCCCGTGCGCGCAGCTTCGCCCCGCCCTCGGGATCCCGTCCTAACCTTGTGCTAAGCTCCCTTCAGTTTCAGACGCATTCATTCCTTCGCACTCAGCTCCGCCCCTTTCTCCTCCAACTCCGCCTACGCCCCGCAGAGGGAAGGCCTTAACACCTACGCTAGAGAGATAGACGCCAATGAAAAGAGCGAGGGGGCGGAGCCGGGAGGAATCGGTCCAACTCTCGGCCGGGAAATCTCTGGCCGGGGCGGGGCGGGGCGAACCTGCCAGTGACTGGACTCAGCTTTGCATAGCAATTCACAGCTTTGCGTAACCAATACAGGAAGGCATTTAAAGGAGCCTCTGCCGCCACAGACCTTGCAGTTAACTCCGCCCAGACCCACGCTTCTCAATGCAGTCCCTGATGCAGGCTCCCGTCCTGATCGCCCTGGGCTTGCTTTTCGCGGCCCCTGCGCAAGCCCACCTGAAAAAGGTGAGTGCACCCTCCTTTAAGAGGCTGTTTGCAGTCTCCTGGCCCAGCTACGGGTATGCGAGTCTGGCTGAGATATGGGGGTGGCCACTGCGTTATCTAGAGTTGGCTCTCTACACTAGCGCCTTCCAAAGTAACTAATTATGGGATTCTGGTCTGTACAATGAGGGTGGCCTGTAAAGACTTGTTCTGCTCCAGGCCCTTTTTGGAGAGATTCATCTCACGTCTGCACTCTGCTGCCCTCTCTCCAAGCGTCGGAGTGAAAATGCAGAGAGCCTTAAAACTAAGGCATTGCCCCCAGAGATTCAGTCCTGTTACCCTGCACCTTACTCCTGACTCCCACTCCTTATGTCCCCATGATAAGGCCTGTTGCCTCATCTCTTCCCCTGCTCGAATGCCCTGAGCTCTTCCTGAGACGTAGGAGGACTTGGGAGCTTCTCCAGGCCAGAGGATCCAGATTTGCCCATCTGGTGACAAATAACCAGGCCTGTGACTCCGCTGCCCTTGGTTGTGAGCCACTGAGACAACAGTCCCCCTACCCTCCAAGCTTCCTCCTTCACTTCTCATTCACACCGTGCTGCAGATCCCTGGGAAAGGGAAGTTCTGTAATCCCTTGACCTGAAAAAGCCTAGTTCCTGGCTTATTGCAACTAGCTTCATAGATTCAGTCTATGTTGTTGCAAATGACAAGATGTTCCCCCTTTTAAAGGCTGAATAGTATTCTGTTGTGCATATATGCCACATTTTCTTTATGCATTCAATTTGATGGATAATTTCTTTATCCATCAAGTGTCTGTTGATGGACACTTAGGTTATTTCCATATCTTAGCTATTGTGAGTAATGCTGCAGCGAATATGGGAGTGCAGATAGCCCTTCGAAATTTCAGTTTGTTTGGATACATACCCAGAAATTTCAGTTCCTTTGGGTATATGCCCAGAAGTGGGATAATGGTTCATATGCTAGTTTTGTTTTATTATCTCACTTATATGCGGATTCTAACCAAGTTGAACTTACAGAAGTTGAGAGTAGAGATGGGGTCTCACTCTGTCACCCAGGCTGGAGTGCCGTGGGGCGATTATAGCTCACTGCAGCCTTGAACTCCTGGGCTCAAACAGTCCTCCCACCTCAGCCTCCTGAGTAGCTGGGACTACAGGTGTGGGCCACTGAGTTCTGCTAAGCAGTAGGCTTTGAGATTTATTGCACACCAGGGTGACTATAGTTAGTAATGTATTACATACAGAAGCTCCTTAACTTTCCATGGGGTTACGTTCTGATAAACCCATCGTAAGTTGAAAATACCATTAAGTTGAAAATGCATTTAATACAACTAACCTGAGCATCATAGCTTAGCCTAGCCTACCTTAAACATGCTCAGAACATTTACATTAGCCTACAGTTGGGCAACATCATCTAACACAAAGCCCGTTTCATAATAAAGTGTTGAATGTCTCATGTGATTTATTGAAGACTGTACTGAAAGTGAAAAACAGTATGGATACTTAAAGTACAGTTTCCACTGAATATTTATCACTTAGGCACGATTGTAAAGTGGAAAAATGGTATGTCAAACCATAGTAAGTCAGAGACTGTGTGCATTTCAAAACAACCAAGAGAATACATTTCACATTGCACCCCGTAAATGTATACAACTGTGGTTTGTCAATTAAAAAAACCCCCAAGACCAGGTGCAGTGGTGCACACCTGTAATCCCAGCACTTTGGGAGGCTGAGGTGGGCAGATTGCTTGAGCTCAGGAGTTCAAGACCAGCCTGGGCAACATGGCAAAGCCCCATCTCTGCAAAAAATACAAAAATTAGCTAGGTGTGGTGGTGTGCACCAGTAGACCCAGCTACTAGGGAGACTAAGGTAAGAGGATCGCCTGAGCCTGGGAGGTCGTGGCTGCAGCTGAGATTGCACCACTGCATTCCAGCCTGGGTGACAGAGTGAGACCCTATCTCACAAAAAAACCCCCAAAACAAAAACCCGATTCCATTGCCTCTTGGCTGCTAGCTGTGGGCAAGACATCAAACGTTTCTGGTAGCAAAGGGATAGGTCCACCCCTGATCCCCTCCCTCCTACCATCTTGGAAGTGTTTGAGAGTGAGGAACAGTGCTGTGTAGGGGAAAGTGTGTGGTACTGAAAGCAGGGAGGCTTGGCTTCTGATCCCTCCCCTGTCTCAATCCCTGGATTCCCTGAGTCTTGGTCTCCTCATCTGTACGATGGGTGTGATGGTGCCAACCTGAATCTCGTCAGTGAAGGGAAATGCATTCATTGATGGAAAAGTTCTAAAATCAGAAACAAATAAAGCCATATAAATCTGTGGGCTTGGCCTCACTGTGCCCCCGAGGCAGAAAGTCTGTTTTGCTTGTTGAATGAAGGAATGTGGAACTTTTGACTTCATTTGCCTGGAGAATTTATACCTTGTTCCTGAATATTGGCTGAGAATGTTTCTCTTGGCTCCAGGGCTGGCCGCTATGAGGTGGAGTCTGGCTAGAGGCTGCTAGCTTACCCTACAAACTTGTTCTCATTTATGCTGTGGGTATGGATGCCATCTCAGACTAGGTCTTAGATTGGCAGTTTTGAAGAGGCTCTGAGACATTATAAAGGTCACTCAAAATCACACAGCACCTACATCTCAGGGCTCATGTGATTCAGAGGCCTGACCTTGAGTCCCTGGGCCAGATAAAGACTGGGGGAGTGGGGGGTGACAGTGAGTGAACATCAGGAAACCTGAATTTCAGTTCCTCTTCTAGCATAACTGATCTTGTGACTACAGGCTGTGATGAGTGTTAGATAACAGGGGAGGATATCTAGCCCCATGCTAGTCATATAGTAGATGCTTAATAGACTATAGTGCTATATAGTGGCTGTCATTTGTTGTACACATACTATGTGCTATGTATTGAGCTATATGCTTTTTTCCTAAAAAAAAAAGATTTGGAATAATTTTAGGTTTATGGAAAAGTTGCAGCGGTGCGTGGTGGTTCACCTCTATAATCCAGCACTGTGGGAGACCGAGGCAGGCAAATCACTTGAGGCCAGGAGATCGAGACCACCCTCAACCTGGCCAACATGGTGAAACCCTGTCTCTACTAAAAATACAAAAATTAGCCAGGCATGGTGGCGTACACCTGTAGTCCCAGCTACTTGGGAGGCTGATGCAGGAGAATCACTTGAACCTAGGAGGCAGAGGTTGCAGTGAGCTGAGATTGTGGCTGCTGCTCTCTAGCCTGGGTAACAGAGTGAGACCCTGTCTCAAGAAAAAAAGAAAGAAAGAAAGAAAAGTTACAGAGATAATATAGAATTTCTATATAATCCTGAGTCAGTTTCCCCTGTTAGCATCTTACATGTACATATCTCCAAAACTAAGAAACCAACGTTAGTACATTACTGTTAACTGAATTCTAGACTTTGTTTGGATTTCACCAGTTTTCCCATTAATGCCCTCTTTCTGAGCCAGGATCCAATCCAGGGTACTGCATTGCCATTGTCATGACACATATCATTGTAGTCCCCACTCTTCTCTAGCCTATGACAGCTTCTTACTCTTTCCTTGTTTATTCATGAGCCTGACAGTCTTGAGGAGTTGTGCCCTGTGCTTTCTGTATACAAACATCTTGCCCTCACAATAGTCCTGTGAGAAGATATCATTATGTCCACGTAATAAATGAGGAAATTTTGAACCTCTAAGGGGTTAACTTAGCCATGGTCTCAGCTAGTAAGACTGGCTGAGCTGGGTTTTAACTCACACCTGTAGTACCCATATCTCTGCCTCCAGAGCTGTGCCTTTCCCCTCCATCTTGTGCCACCCCTTCCCACTTGTTGGCCTAGGCTGGGATGACAGATATCTGGTGACCAGCCTGGCCTTGGTGGGCACTGCTAATCCATGACACCTCCCTTTCCCTATGAGCCTGGACTCAGCAGCAGAATTTGTCACTACAGAGACAGCTAGCTGGGCACTACCCTTAGGAAGCCATCTTGTTACGTCTCCCCCAGCACCTGGGGAAAGGAGAGCTTAGGAGAGGGGAAGGGATTATTCTTCTCCAATAGGTACTCTGGACTCCGGATACCCTACCCACCCCGCCCCCCCCAGCCCGGAATCAATCCTCTGTGTGGATCAGGCT
Organism: Chlorocebus sabaeus; assembly: GCF_047675955.1. NCBI lineage: Eukaryota > Metazoa > Chordata > Mammalia > Primates > Cercopithecidae > Chlorocebus > Chlorocebus sabaeus. The sequence continues at coordinate 30,899,692 of NC_132926.1, read as the reverse complement.
GCCTTAGAATCTGTGAAAGCAGCCCCACCCACAAAACTAGTCCTGCTCCCATGTTGCCCTCCAGCCTGACTCTTAATTCCAGGCATTCTTTCCCTTGACCACTTTCAGTCTGTTCACCACCACAAATCACAGTGTAGCACTGGCCTTCAGTGGGGTTCCACTGCACCTATAGCAAAAGCAACTTCCCGATTATGGCTTGTGGGGTCCTGCATTAAATGACCCTGCCACCCCTCCAACCTCATCTGGGTCCCTCATCCACTGCATTTAGCCCATGGCCTTCTCCCAGTGCCTAGAGCAGTCAAGCTTCTTTGTGCCTCGGGGCCTTTGCCTGAGTTCCCTCAGCCTGGCCTGCACTTACATGTCTGACTCCTCATCCCCCAAGCATCCAGCTTAAGTATCACTTCCCCACCACCCTACGTAAGTGAGTCCTTTGTTGCTGTCAGCATTACCTTCTGCTCTTTTCCTTTGTGGCACTCACAAATCGCAGTGGGTGATATTTATTTACATTAGACGGTAAGCTCCTCGAGGCAGGACAGGAACCAGGTGTGATTGTTTACCACTCTTGCCACAGTACTTAGCCCAGGGCCTATCATCGTTGCTCCATAAATATTTGTGAAATGATTGTTGAAGGAAACATTTATTGGCAACTATCCTGTCCTGCCTTTCTTAGTCATGACATGACCTTTCATTCCAAGGGGTAGGAACCCATTCCTAAAAGCTCAGCTAAAGGGGAAGTTTATTACAGAGCTACAAGACATCTCACGGAGCTGCCGGCAGGAAGCGGAGGCTAGGATGCTCATGGCTCCCATTTAGTGAGCCGGCTCGCGTGCGTTGCGCCTGGCATCGGGTTATGAGCTTTACATACATGCTCTAGCCCTTGCAACATCCTGGAGAGGAAGGTAGCAATGCCGCCAGTTAAAAGATGCGGAAATTTAGACTCCAAAGTTGAAACTGGCCTATAAAATCACATGGTAAGTGTGGCAGAGATATGATTTCTACCCAGGGCTGTTTGGCTAAAGCTGTCATTCACCCATGTCTCTCCAAAGCCGTGCCCTTCACTGCGATTCCATACTGCTTTTATAGATAGGGAAGTGCGACTTCATCTGTTCCCTTTTCCACAGACAAACAGAGCCCTTAGCTCTTATCCCTTCATTAACTTCTGCTTGGTCATGGATCACAGATCTAGATAGTCTGGCCTCAACCCAAAACTTAGGATCCAGTGACAGCACAAAAACCCTGTATCCCCAGCCTTTTATGCCTTAATTCCAAAATTGGGCAGAGAGAATCTGTCAGCCTAGCTGGGGTTAAGTGATCCATCTTGATCCAGTCAGTGATGGGAGTATTGAAGGTGGGCATCAACTTGGGGGTGTGGGACTGGCAGGTTTTCTCTCTGAGACGGTGTGGATGGAGGGAATGCCAACAGTCTCTCACAGGTGGCCTCCAGGGGGCTGGGAGAGGTGCGAGTGGGTGGGCAGAGAGTCTTCATGGTGTGGGAGGTATTCAAGATCATCAGACAGGCTGGGAGTGGTGGCTCACGCCTGTAATCCCAGCACTTTGGGAGGTCGAGGCGGGTGGATCATAAGGTCAGGAGTTCGAGACAGGCCTGGCTAACATGGTGAAACCCAGTCTCTACTAAACAAAATACAAAAAATTAGTCAGGCATGGTGGTGGGCACCTGTAGTCCCAGCTACTAGGAGGCTGAGGCAGGAGAATGGCATGAACCCGGGAGGTGGAGCTTGCAGTGAGCTGAGATCGCACCACTGCATTCCAGCCTGGGTGACAGAGCGAGACTCCGTCCCCCCCAAAAAAAAAAAAAAAATCAGACAGGGTCCTGTTGGAGTGCAGAGTGGTAGTCACATGCAGTCACATGCAGATGTAGTGGTGGTGGAATCAGGAGACCTGGGGGATGTGGAGGAGGAACAGGAGGAGCAGCTCAGCAGAGGGGTGGCGGGTGACCCTAGTGGGCGCATGACCTGAGAAGTGGGATGGGAAGAAGACACTGGTTAGGACTGGGGAAGTCCATTCACTGGGGATTATTCATCAACAAGTGATCCACTGGGGATCTTTTCATGAGTGTCCTATTCCTTCCTGAGTTAATCACTTGCCCCTTGAGAGTGGGATTTCAGATGCCGTTAGATTTCCCATTGTGTTTTGTGTTTCCCATTGTTCCTGGCTCTGGGTTGGGCGTGGGGTGTGACATGAACAAGGTCCTGGGTGTGGGCTGCAGAGCTGAATCCTCCAGGAGCTTGCCCTCTGCTGGGATCCCAAGGCTGGCTGGAGAGGAGCGGGCAGCAGGGAGGAGGGAAGTCAGAGAAGGTGCCCACCAAAGGACAATTAGGTCAGTCTCCAGTTTTGAAGTTGCAGGTCTGTCATATCCTGCCTTATAATTTACAGTATACTTTTGGGAGATTATGTCTTTTAAGTCTTTTAGTTTAGTCCTGCCTATGAAATGAGTAGGACAAGTGTTATCCCAGGTTCATAGGTATGGAACCTCATAGAGGAGGCTCAGGGACGGGGGTGCCTCACCCAAGGTCACGCTGCCAGGAGCTCGTTTTTCCTGTGATCTGTGATAGTTTCTTTTATCAACCTTTTTCTTCTCCTCCTTCCTTGCTGCCTGATTGTCCCCGGCCATCCCAGCTTGGTAGCTTCTCCTGGGATAACTGTGATGAAGGAAAGGACCCTGCGGTGATCAGAAGCCTGACTCTGGAGCCTGACCCCATCCTCATTCCTGGGAACGTGACCGTCAGTGTCGTGGGCAGCACCAGTGTTCCTCTGAGTTCTCCTCTGAAGGTGAGCCTAGGGGTGGGTAGGGAAGGGGAGGTGCCAGGTCTGGCCAGCAGGGGCACTGGGGCATGTATGCTTGGGGAACTGTGAAGAAATTCAGAATCCTGGATTCCCAGAGGACATGTAGATTCCCACAGGACATGTAGATTCAGACATTCAGAATCTTTCACAGATTCATGGAATCTCAGGATCATGGGATTGAAAGGAATCTCTGATGTCAGCGCCAGCAACTTCCTGGTGAGGGCAGGAGTGATGGATACCTTGTGCCTGGCAGGAGCGTCCTGGCCTTCTCTGGGCCTGATGGCCAATGGCTCGTTATTGTCTGACAACTCTGGTTGGCCAATTCGGTTTTGTAGTTAATTATAAAATCGATATACCAATTAGCCAGTAATATATAGTCACTTTAGAAAACAGAAGTCATCAAAAAATGAAATAAAATAGGCCAGGTGTGGTGGCTCACGCCGTAATCCCAACACTTTGGGAGGCTGAGGTGGGCGGATCTTTTGAGGTCAGGAGTTTGAGATCAGCCTGGCCAACATGGTGAAACCCCATCTCTACTAAAACTATAAAAATTAGCTGGGCGTGGTGGCATGTGCCTGTAATCCCAACTACTCAGGAAGTTGAGGTAGGAGAATTGCTTGAACCCAAGAGGCAGAGGTTGCAGTAAGCCAAGATCGCACCACTGCACTTCAACTTGGGTGACAGAGTGAAATTCTGTCTCTAAATAAATAAATAAATATCGCTTGAAATCTCACTACCTAGTGATAAGGGGTAAGCACTTTTTACATCTTACAGGATATTCTTTGCAACTTTCCCCCATACAATTACATATATAACATACATATTTATTTTTAATGGATATGTATAATAGTCAGTGCTCATTGTAAATGTCCTCCAGTAATTTAAATCCTAGAGATAGTCAGTGTTTGCTCTTTAAATATCCAGTCAGAATTTTTATGTGTTTGTAAATATATATACACTTATACTCATGGGATTATATGAGATGTGCTAGTATACTTGCTTTTTTTTTTTTTTTTTTTTTGCATCATACTATATGTTCCATATATGTTTCCAAGGATTAGGTGACTCTACTTAGTCAATTTTTTTTTACCCAATCATTATTTAATTATTTTAATTTATTGTAATTTTAGAACAATGTCTCACTCTGTTGCTCAGGCTGGAGTGCAGTAGTGTGATCATGGCTTACTGCAGCCTTGGGCTTAAGGGATCCTCCCACCTCAGCCTCCTGAGTAGCTGGGACCACAGGCGCATGTCACCATGCTTACCTAATTTTTAAATTTTTTATGGAGACAGAGCCTCCCTGTGTTGCCCAGGCTGGTCTCAAACTCCTGGGCTCAAGCAATCCTCCTGCCTCAGACTCTCAAAATGTTGGGATTATAGGCGTGAGCCACCTCGCTCAGTCCACCCAATCATTTTTAATGGCAGAAATATTCTGATGTGGATCTTTCATAATTTGTATAATAAGTCTATTGTTGAACATTTAGTTTGTTTCCAGGGTAAGTTTTGTTTGTTTGTTTGTTTGTTTTGAGACAGGGTCTTACTCTGTTGCCTAGGCTGGAGTGAAGTAGTGCGATCTCAGCTCCCTGTAATCTCTGCTTCCCAGGTTCAAGCGATTCTCCTGCCTCAGCCTCCCAAAGTGCTAGGACTACAGGCATCTGCCATTGCATCCCACTAATTTTTGTATTTTTAGTAGAGATGGGGTTTCACCATGTTGGCTAGGCTGGTCTTGAACTCCTGATCTCAGGCAATCTGCGTGCCTCGGCCTCCCAAAGTGCTAGGATTATAGGCTTGAGCCACTGTACCTGGCCAGAGTATTTTTTGTTTGTTTGTTTTTTGTTTTGCTATAATAACCACCTTTGTAGAAATTATTCTTATAGTACATCTTTTTATAATTTTCTGATTATCTAGATACACACTTTTTAGGTCTTTTGATACATATTGCCAAAGTGCCTCCCAATGTTTGAACCAACTTGCATCATTCCTAGTGAGTGCAGATGTCTATTCATAAGTTTATTTGCCTTTTGTGTTTACTTTGGGAATAACCTGTTTGTTTCCATCCATTGACTATTTTAGGGGTTTATGCTTTTATATTTTCTTAGAAAACAATGAAGACTTTTCATATATCCATTGCAACACCATTTATTATGGTCCTTTCCTCTCTAGCTAAAATTGCTACCTTTATATGCTGTTCCTCTATGGCCTTCAGTCTGTTCCTGATCCAGATCTATTCTGGTACCAGTTTTGTCTTAATTATTTAGAAGATTCCTGATTTGGAATCTGTGTTTCTATCATTACCCTTAGACCTGTCTTAATCACAGCTCCTACCTTATGGGCTTTCCTTGAGCAATACTTGAGTTAGAAAATAATGTAGAGAGTGCTTTGCACAGGGCCTGGCACCCAGGACGTGCTCAGTACATGTTAGATCTTGTGAACATTTCGATTAGTATCTGTCTTATCCTGCAGCCTCTTGACCCAGACACAAGTCCTGGATATGTGGCAGCTTTCAGCTCCCCTGCACCTCCTACCAAGTCTTTTCCTAGCAGAGTCATTGTATTTCCATTACTGTTCCTCAAGCGATAGGGGGTCAAGCCCTGTACCCTTGGATCTGGGCCAAAGGATGGAATCATTCCCTATGTATGGACACTGGACTGTTTCTCTGCCAGGGTCACACACATTTATTTGTGTGCTCCCTCTACTGAATCTGGAGTGTGGGCTCTCCTGGTAGGCCATCTGCCATGCTCCCTCTGCTGCCATCACCATGCAACCACTAATGGCGTTTCCAGGGACAGGGCTATGCAACTGACTTGGAAACAAGCAGCTGGCAAACCCCCTCTTCTGCCCTCAGCCTGCTTTTCCTGGCTTCTTCACAAACCATTAAGATGGGTTTTACTCCCTACTCTTCTTTTCCATTGCTTCATTACCTGTCATAAATTTGGGCCTATATAATCTCCTCTGTCTTTACTGTCACTTGTGCTTAGTAAAAATTGGCCTCAGATCCCCTCTGCTCCTTCTCTTTCCCCAATTTATTTATTTATTTATTTATTTTATTTTATTTTATTTGAGATGGAGTTTCACTCTGTTGCCTAGACTGGAGTGTAGTGGCGGAATCTTGGCTCATTGCAACCTCCACCTCCTGGGTTCAAGGCATTCTCCTGCGTCAGCCTCCAGAGTAACTGGGATTATAGGCGCACACTACCTCGCCTGGCTAATTTTTGTATTTTTAGTAGAGATGGGGTTTCGTCACATTGGCCAGGCTGGTCTCGAACTCCTGACCTCAGGTGATCCGCCCGCCTTGGCCTCCCAAAGTGCTGGGATTACAGGAGTGAGCCACCACGCCTGGCCCCCAATATTTCTTTTCTCTCTCTCTCTATATATTTGGTTCAGTTCTTTTTTCAGATATGTGCATATCAACTATTAGATGAAAGCTCTTCTGACCACTTGCTGGGGAGAAGAGATGATGAGGGACAAAGGGTCTCAGGAAAGGTTGCAACTTGCTCCAGGTCACAAAGCTAGTTGTTAGCATGGACAAAGCTGGTGTGTTTATCTTGGGGTTTGGTTCCTGAGCTTTTACTGGCAGTGCTTGGTGTATTTGCAGAGGAGGGGAGAGGAGTGCTGCAGATTCAGTTCCAGAACTCTCCCCTTGCCCAGCAGACCCGCTTATGAGAGCTGCCCAGAACTAAGCTCTGGATGAGCCTGGAGCACTCTTGGGGTCCGTGGGTCTTCGACCCTTTGTTACACTGAGGCCCAGAGGAGAGTGACTGCCCAAACCCAAGAAAGCAGCTGCCATCCTCTCTTCCTCTGATCTTGCTGTAGTGAAATTTCTTTAATCAAAAGTCAAATCTGCGACCTGGGTGGATTTGACCCCAGCTGCAGTTTTTAAAAGTTAGATATCCCAGATTCCATGGCCATGGGTAAGACTGGAGCCTGCTCAGGAGCTCCGTTTTCTCTTTTGACTTGCTCCATGGGATCCGGCATAGCCACTGCCCAGCCCTCCCTCAAGTTCCAGCCTGTGGGACCCTGGTTTTCCCATCCTTGAGAATTGTAAATTGTCACTGTATTTGTCTTATTCCAGCCTTTCAGGCCTGATAACTTGGCTCCCCCAGCACCCAAAGTCATATACATGCCTGGGCTCGTGACTCCGCCTTGCTTCCTTTTCTGAGTCATAGCAGCAAATAGATTGAGAATCAGAAATGAGCTATCATTTGTAATTTCCGAATGGTAGGCGTGGCTGCTGCCTTAGAACCCTCTGTTGACTTCAGTTCAGTACACTTCTTGTGTCGTGCTGGTCCTGTGCTGGGGGTAGAAGTAGAGGTGAGGGAGGCACTACCCCTTCTGGTAGATGCAGCCCTACAGGTTCCAGCCTGGTGGGAGGAGCACTGTCAGGACTTGTCCCCCTACTGGCCTCCTCTGCTGCGTGCTCTTGCTCAGGGCATAACTGGTTCAAACATTCTCATTAAGGTATTGGCGACACACGGAGAGAGTATTGGCTAAGGAAAAAGGCAGGGCAGAAGTCACGGAGGAGAAAGCTTTTGATTTCAGGCACTGTGCAAAGTGCTGGTATTTCCCTCTCAATGGGACCTGTGAGAGAGGTGGGCACTCTAAAATATCCCATTTTTGAAGATGAGGTGAGGCTGAGGTTCACGCCTATAATCCCAGCACCTTGGGAGGCCGAGGCAGGTGGATCATTTGAAGTCAGGAGTTTGCGACCAGCCTGACCAATATGTTGAAACCCCATCTCTACTAAAAATACAAAAACATTAGCTAGGCGTGGTAGCTCATGCCTGTAATCTCAGCTACTCAGGAGGCTAAGACAGGAGAATCACTTGAACCCAGGAAGCAGAGTTTGGAGTGAGCCAAAATCGCGCCACTATACTCCAGCCTGGGTGACAGAGTGAAACTCTGTCTCAAAAAAAAAAAAAAAAGGTAAGGGGATGGCCACTGAGAGAGATTAAGCAACTCACCCAAGGGGACACTAAAACTAGGAAGTGGCAGAACTAGCATTCCAACCTAGGCCCTCTGACTTTTCCTAGGCAGCGGGGTAGAAGCAGGTTTGATGAGAGAGAGGAGGGCTGAGAGGGTGCTGTGTGGCCAGTGGTGGAGATAATGGGTATGTCTTAGCAGCAGATGAGGCCAATGAGAGGAGCAATTTGAATTTGTCCACTCAGAACACAGGATGTGCTGACTTCTTTGTTCTTTCTGGGCCTGGAGGAAGGCAGGAAGGCAGCTAGTATCTCGACATCTGGGGCATCTGGAAGACTTGAGTCTGTGGCCTGGGAACCAGCCTGAGCCCAGCAGCCTCTGAGGATATAAGTGCCCATCCAGGATTTATCTCTTAGAAACAGAGCCCCAAATAAAGTGAGCCTAGAGGCTGGGATTCCTAGAATGTTAGAATGTCAGAGCTGAAAGGGATCCTAAAAATGTGATTTCCTGCCATAACGCCGATAAGGAATCAGATATTTGAGAAAGCTAATTTCCTAGTACTCTTTCCTTAGAATTTTACCTTGATACCTTTGGTGGGTGATGGACATGGTTCTAAAGGACAACTCATTTGGCACTAGAGGCAACTAATACATGGTGACTGTTCAGCACGTGCCCGGCACAAATGGGACATCCACCATGAAATTCTGGCCACTTCCTCCTGGTCAGCTTCAACCTCCAAAACGGGAGCAAAGTCACGACAGCATGGAGGTGTGAAGTGTGCTCTAGAGCTTCTCACCCAGCTTGACTCCAGGCACAAGAGTCTTGTGTAGCGTTCCCAGCTGAGTCAGGGAGCCCCCTACTCCTTGCGGTAGCTCCATCTGTTGTAACCTAGCTATGATTTTATACCAGTCCCAAGGTGATCTTTCTATACATTCCTGTTGTTCTTAATTCTGTCTTCTGTGGCTGTAGAGAGAAAATGTGACCCAGGAGCAGCCAGTTGGGTTCATTTTGGTAACCAGCTCATCAGTTGGTAGTAACTACCTGAAGTCCTATGCAGAAAAGGATTCTGGGGCCAAGACTGGGCTCAGAAGGAAAACCCAGGAAACAATGCCATAGTTAACCAATTAGCAGTTAGATGACAAGTGCATTTCAATGCAAGTGTTAGAGTCAATCAATGGGTAGTGACCACCTAAATAATTCTAAGACTATGGACTGGTCATGATGGCTCACGCCTGTAATCCCAGCACTTTGGGAGGCGAGGTGGAAGGATTGCTTGAGGCCAGGAGTTCCAGACCAGCCTGGGCAACAAAGTGAGACCCCATCTCTACAAAAAATACAGAGTGAGCTGGGTATGGTGGCATATGCCTGCCTGTGTTTCCCAACTACATGGGAGGCTGAGGCAGGAGGATCAGCTGAGCCCAGGAGGTTGAGGCTGCAGTGAGTGCAGTGAGCCATGATACAAAAAAAAAAAAAGAATCCTAAGTCTATGTATAGTTCAGTGTAGGGGGAAAATTCACATTTGATTATTAATGTCTGCCATGGGCACAATAATACACTATACTCACACATGGGCCATAGTGTTGCCATTCCTGGAACAGACTATCTCTAAGATCTCATCCAGTTAAAAATTCTTTGATTAAACTATATTGCTGCTTTTTTGAAGAGACAGAAGAGCTGGTATGTTTGCCCTGGAATTTATACTTATAACCTTTTTCAAACCTTTTTTTTTTTTTTTTTTTTACCAGGTGGAGTTAGTTCTGGAGAAGGAAGTGGCTGGCCTCTGGATCAAGATCCCATGCACAGACTACATTGGCAGCTGTACCTTTGAAAACTTCTGTGATGTACTTGACATGTTAATTCCTACTGGGGAGCCCTGCCCAGAGCCCCTGCGTACCTATGGGCTTCCTTGCCACTGTCCCTTCAAAGAAGTAAGTACTTAGGGAGGAGAGAGCGTTACCCCTGTGGCTAAAGAGATGGGGTTGGAGAGAAGGGTCTTTGCATTCTCCTCCTGCAGACCTGGATGTCTCTGGATTTGTAAGCCAGTGTGACCTATCAGGAATCACTTATCTTTCGGGAGCCTCAGTTATCCATCTATGAAATGGGAGACTTGAACTTAGATGTGATCTTCAGGGCCCTTTTCCCATAATAATCCATGCTGTACAGTGCTATGGCAGTCTCTAATCTTGTGTGGTGGTTTCGAGAATGGGAAGAGGGGTGGTAGTTCATGGCTACAATCCTAGAAGTGACTCTAGGAGAAAGACCCCATCAGTAGGCTCCCACTGACCCGCTGTCCACTGGCTTTCCCACAGGGAACCTACTCACTGCCCAAGAGCGAATTCGTTGTGCCTCACCTGGAGCTGCCCAGTTGGCTCACCACCGGGAACTACCGCATAGAGAGCGTCCTGAGCACCAGTGGGAAGCGTCTGGGCTGCATCAAGATCGCTGCCTCTCTGAAGGGCGTATAACGTGGCATCTGCCACAGCAGAATGGAGCAGTGTGAGGAAGGTCCCTTTTCCTCTGTTTTGTGTTTGCCAAGGCCAAACTCCCCTTCTCTGCCCCCGTTTAATCCTCTTTCTACAATGAGTCCGCTACGCTCACTGAAAATCATTTTGTGCCACTTATATTTTAGGCTGGGACAAGCAGCCCTGACCTAAGGGAGGATGAGTTGGGCAGTTCTTGATAGCCCAGGGCATCTGCTGGGCTGACCACGTTAGTCATCCCGGTTAATATTCGCTCTTTCTCTCTAAAGAGCCTCGTTCATTTCCAAAGCAGTTAAGGAATGGGAACCAGAGTGTTTTAGGACCTGAAGAATCTTTATGACTTTCTCTCTCTCACTCTTTTTTTTTTTGGTCACTAAGTTAAAAGCAAAGTGACAGTATTAACATTTTTGTTCTCCTCCAACCCCCTGTTACAATGAAGGGGTGAAAGTATTTGCTCTTAGTCTATTCCTCCCTTAACTTCTGTGACTAATTTTAATTTCCTTTCTAGATTTGCCCAATTAATACTAGGGTGCAGTGTATCCTGGAGAAGTAGGGTGTTGGGGGAAGGAATCCCTTGGGGGAGATATTAGGGGTGCTCCGTTGTTTACAAACTCAGGTACCCACAGGGCTTAGCAAGAGACTTAAATGAGTGACAAGAACCGTGAGAAACAAGTTGCTTCCAGGCTTGATTTCGACTTTTCGCTTTTTTTTTTTGAGACGGAATCTCACTTTGTCACCAGGCTGGAGTGCAGTGGCATAATCTCGGCTCACTGCAACCTCCGCCTCCTGGGTTCAAGCGATTCTCCTGCCTCAGCCTCCCAAGTAGCTTGGACTACAGGCGCCCACCATCACGCCTGGCTAATTTTTGTATTTTTAGTAGAGGTGGAGTTTCACCATGTTGGTCAGGATGGTCTCGATCTCTTGACCTCGTGATCTGCTCACTTGGCCTTGGAAAGTGGTGAATTACAGTTGTGAGCCACTACGCCCAGCTGATTTTTCCTTTTTAATTAAAGATACTATTACAATGTAAATATTTCTTATACAGAAAGTCACAGCACATGTGCCCATTGATACAAGGCCGCTGAGGCCTGGTCTCCAGTTGGAAATATAATTAAGGGTGACAAGGACTGGAGTAAGTTGGAGAGTGCATAGCGAGTCTGTGAAGACAACTGCTACCTAGCTATGACCAGTCAGTGCCACGTAAGAATGGTGTGGGCCCAGTATTGCCAGATACTGGCAATATTCCAGCCTGGTGACAGAGTGAGACTCTTGTCTCAAAAAAAAAGTTTCAATTGTTTACTCCTAGAGAAGCCAAAAATTCAGATTTGTATATGAAATCTTACCATTTTAAAAGATTGGCAGCTAATGATTTTTTTACAAAGCTGTGCAGTGTGATGTATCCCAAACGGACTGGCTCATGGGTGGCCACTTCGCAACCTCTGATCTCAGACCGCGCATGCTTTGTCTTCTTAAGACAACTCGTGTGGCAGCATTTCTCCCTCCACAGGGCCAAAGCCATAGAGTCTGGTCCCAAGGAGAAGGCTCTTCCAGTGCTAGGAGAGATATGGACAGCCTCTCACCCATGAGCTGTGGCTGCCTGCCTCAGTCTTGGAGTCCCGTCGGGTGAATGAGGCAGATGGGAAAGAGTTAGCTTCACCAGCAGCTGCTTTTGGAGCAGGGGTCCAAGGAAGAGAGGGTGGCCTCGACATCAAACTGCCTGGATTTTTCTACCACCCTGTTACACCATAACAACTTCTGAACCACACACCAGCCCTGAGTTCTGGGCTCATCTGAAGCCTGGAATAGCAATAAATCTTTTTAACTTGCTGACAGTTTCTCCCTGCTTTGGTTCCAGATTTCACTGATCACATTTCAAAAGTGTTTTTGGGGTGGGGCTCTTTTGGTTGGAAGGGTTTGTTGGAACGGTACAGGTGAGCCGAGGCGATTCCAGGGACGGACCCTTCTGCTTATGTCGCAGGAGCTTGCTTGTTGTCTCTGCTTCATCGCCATCCAGTTCCCTTGTTTGCTATTTTGCTTTCCATCACATCATGACTGCGGAGAGTGAAAATCACCTGGTGACCATTGAACAGGCCCCAGAGACAAAATCTTTTTATCTGAGGAATTTAAAAGGGAGCAAAGACCACCTGGTGACTATCAAACAGGCCATGCAGAGGCAAAACTCCTTACCTGGGGAAAATAAGAAGTAATTAGACTTTCCTATTATCTAAAGCAGGCATCTGGTTCCAGATTTCTTTTCCCCGAAAAAAACCTTACAAGTAGCTAAAATTTCTGGCCGGGTGCCGTGGCTCATGCCTGTAATCCCAACACTTTGGGAGGCCGAGGCGGGTGGATCATGAGGTCAGGAGATCGAGACCATCCTGGCTAACACGGTGAAACCCCGTCTCTACTAAAAATACAAAAAAAAAAAAAATTAGCTGGGCATGGTGGCGGGTGCCTGTAGTCCCAGCTACTCTGGAGGCTGAGGCAGGAGAATGGCGTGAACCCGGGAGGTGGAGCTTACAGTGAGCCGAGATCGCGCCACTGCATTCCAGCCTGGGTGACGGAGACTCTGTCTCAAAAAAAAAAAAAAAAGTAACTAAAATTTCTGTACATCTCCGGAATGCCATGCTGAAACTGACTGTGCAACCCCAAGGTCCCGCTTTAAGGTCCATAAATATCCCTAAGGAAAAATCCACCGTGGTATGCTCAGTCCTCTCACCAGGGTGCCCCACCGCCGTCTTCTGCAGCATTCTTGCTTTCTAATACCTTTCCTCTTTCAAACCTATACTGTTGTTGGTGAATTATTTTTACCCACCCACGAGTTGACCACTTCTCAATGCTGGGGCCCTGACACCTCGCCTGGCAATGACCTTCACAGCTGTTTCCCTCTGTTGGATCTTCCAGCCTTATTCTCAACAGTTGCTTTTTAGTTCACATTCTTCACCGAATCTCAGTAGCTCAGTTAATCTTTTTCTGTCTGCTCTGCTCTTGAGTCATACGTTCCTTGAGGTTTCTTAGGGGTGGGGGATGAGGAGTTAAAGGTGGCATCTTCAAGCGCAGGTCAAAGCAGACTTTTTAATAAATGGTGCTGAGCCAACTGGAAAGCCACTTGGAGAAAGCTGAGGTTAGACCTGTACTTCACACCATATGCAAGAATGAACTCCAAGTGGCTCCAGGATCCAAATGAAAGAAAATGAAGCCATATGAATACAGAAGGAAACGTGGTGGAAATATCCAGTGGCAACAAAATATTGACACATTTGACTACATAAAGAGAAAAAAAAATGCTTGGTAAAAACACAATAAAATCAAATGACTGGGAGAAAAATTTATCCAGCCTATATCACAGACAAATAGTATTCTTACTATATAAGGAATTAAAAATTAAGGGACAAAGGACCAAAAACTTGATAGAAAAACTGGGAAAAGACATGAACATACACACTCATGTAAAGATATAAAATGGCTCTTTAAAATGAAATATTCGAACTAACTCGTTAGAGAAATGTAAATTGAGATAATATTGAGATACCATTTATCATCTCTCAGACTGGTGAAAGAAAGAACAACACATTCTGTTAGGCAAGGCTATAGGGAAACACACTGTCATCACTGTTGGTAGGAATGCAAACTAGTACGACTTTTCTGGAGGGGAATTTGTCAGTACTTAACAAATTGCAGAAGCATTTACCCTTTGACACAATCATTTCCACTGTGGGAATTTCCCTTGAAGATGCACCTCCAACAGTACAAACATACGGATGCACAAGATTACTCATTGCAGCACTGTGACTGCAAATATTGGAAGCAAAGTCATGTTCATATACGCGAGAAAGGCTGAGTAAACCATGGCACCGTGGCATACCCACATGGACTATTACTGAGCTGTAAAAAAAAAAATGAAGATCTTTATGAATCGGTATAGAGTTATTTTCAAGATATATTAAATGCAAAAAGCAAAGTACAAAAAGTAGAATGTGGTACTTTTTATGTAAGAAAGAAGGAGATGTAAGAACATGTATCTGCTTGTTTATGCAAGTAAATAAGGAAAGATTGGCCAGAAAGTAATGAGCTCTATGGATGGTAGGTGGGTGTAGAGTAGAAAGAAAGAAATCATAATGGTATAAAGGAGGCAGGGATGGAACACTGCCAAGTGTATCTGAGTATATTTTGTTTAACTGTGACTCTTAGAGCCATAGTAGTGTTTCTCATGCCTCCCAAAGTAATTAAAGTCAACCAGGATATGAGGAGAGTTCAAAATGAAATACAAACAGTAACAGATGAACTTAACTGTATTTCAAATGCATAATACAACCACATTGAAGGAGGTGGGCAAGAAAAATAAGAAGTGATAGCATTTTGATGGGATACTTGAAAGAGAAAAGGAACAGTACACAAATACCAGAGTCTAGTTAGCAAATTTTTCACAGAAGCAAAAATTAGCAATTCAGAAAGTCCTTTACGTGTATGTTAGAATTGGGAAAATAAATATATGATAGGTAACGACAACATGGGGGACATATTGAAAGGACACAGGAAGCAAATTGCCCAAGATTTGGCCACTTTGAGCAATAAAATAGTGACAATAATGGGTTATAGTCCACTGACTAAAAATACACTATAGAATCCCATACACAATGGAATCACAAATGTAGAAGGAACGATAGAAATAGAAGAAATGGCTGGGTGCGGTGGCTCACACCTGTAATCCCAGCACTTTGGGAGGCTAAGCCAGGTGGATCATCTGGGGTCAGGAGTTCAAGACCAGCCTGGCCAACATGACGAAACCCCTGTCTCTACTAAAAATATACAAAATTAGCCAGGTGTGGTGGTGCGCGCCTGTAATCCCAGCTACTCCAGAGGAAGGAGAATCACTTGAACTTAGGAGGTGGAGGTTGCAGTGAGCCGAGACCATGCCGCTGACCTCTAGCCTGGGCGACAGAGTGAGACTCCATCTCAAAAACAAACAAAAAAACACCATTAGGCAAACACCCTAGGAATAGTTGTTGCAGACAAACACCTGTGAATGCCGAATTAGTGAATAGAAGTATGATGGGAAACAGGATTTTGCATGATTTTAAGATCTCTTCACAAGGTACTAATTACAAAGGGAAAAACAGTCACTATAGTGAAGAAACCTGACAGAAACCACCTTAACCAAGTGATTAAGTTAACATCACCACTAATAAGGCATATTGATACCACGTACCTTCCAGTATGATGCACTGAGAAGGGCACAATGTCACTTCTGCGGAATTGTCGGAAATGTGCAGACTCAGTGCAATCATGAGAAAAGATCAGACAAGCCCAAACTGAGAGACACTCTACAAAATAATTGGCCAGTACGTTTTGAAAGTGCCAAGGCCGTGAACAATAAGGAAAGACTGAGGAACAGTCATGAACTGGAAGAGAATAAAGAAATATGATAACTAAATGCATTGTGAGATTCCCGATTTGGATGCCGGATTAGAAAAATAACCAGAAATAGGATTTCATCAATGTCAGTTATTTGGTTTTGATCATTGTACTGTGGTTATGTAAGATGTTAACATGAGTAAGAACTGGGTGAAGGATACATGGAAACTATTATTTTTGCCACCCTTTGAAAGTCGAACGTTTTTCAAAATAAAAAGTTTTAAAGATATATTGCTGAAGTTTTCATTTTGAGAAAAAAAAGATATGAACCTTGCATTAGTCAGGGTTCTGTAGAGGGACAGAACTAATGGAACTAACAAAAATATATATAAAGGGGAGTTTATTAACTCACTTGATCACAAGGTCCTACGATAGGCCATCTGCAGGCTGAAGAGCAAGGACAGCCTGCCCGAGTTCTAAAACTGAAGAGCTTGGAGTTTGATGTTTGAGGGCAGGAAGCATCTAGCACGGGAGAAAGACGTAGGCTGGGAGGCTAGGCCAGTCTCTCTTTTCACATTTTTCTGCCTGCTTTACATTCTGGCCACACTGGCAGCTGATTAGATGGTGCCCACCCAGATTGAGAGCGGGTCTGCCTTTCCCAGCCCACTGACTCAAACGTTAATCTCCTTTGGCAACCCCCTCACAGACACACCCAGGATCAATACTTTGTATCCAATCAAGTTGAAACTCAGTATTAACCATCACAAACCTGCTGTCATGTAACTGCAGTACAGGAGAAGGGGGTGAACATTTACGCAGAATCTGGGTTAGTGGCTGAGGTCAGAAAGGGTTTTCCTGAGGAAGTGATAGCTGAGATCTGGAAAATGAGGAGGAATTAAGCAGGTGAAGAGAGGGGAGAAGAGCATAGATGGAGGCCCAGCAGCAATGGGAAGCATGGTGCATTTGGGAACTGGACAAAGGCTGGCTGGTGTGGCTGGAAGGAAAGGGTGTAACTGGGGCAAGAAGAAACTGGAAAGGTGGGGAGAAGCCTTTTGGTTCACCTATGTCTCCCTGACCAGGAAGCCAACTTCCTAAGTTTGAGTCCACCTGAGAATGTTCCTTTGAGAGAGTCTATCTTGCCAAATAAATTTCACTTCCAATTGGGGTTGGCATGCCAGGGAGATGTTCTGCTCCCCAGCTCCTTTTTCTTCCTGTTTGAACTCAGATCTGGGAATTGCTGAAGGAGCTCCTTTGTGGGTTTGAGTCAGGCACAGCGTGGGCAAGGCGGATAACAAGACTTGTAGATCCTTAGGGAGCTGCCTGTCAGTTCCATTCCCGGGGCACTGTGGCTTATAAACCACTGCACTTATGCACTGACTTATATCACCTGGTAGCCAACTCTTAACTCTTAATGCTTCACCTTCACATGAGTGACTTCCCCAGCCCAGCACATGCAGGGCTTATGTGCTTAGCAATCTCAGTTTGTGTTCCTTAGCAATCTCAACTCTCCCATTTTTTTTCCAGTGGCCTTCTTTTTCATTTTTTTTCAGACAGAGTCTCACTCTTGTTGACTAGGTTGGAGTGCAATGGCATGATCTTGGCTCACTGCACCCTTTGCCTCCCAGGTTCAAGCGATTCTCCTGCCTAAGCTTCCCGAGTAGCTGGGATTATAGGTGCCCCCCACCACGCCTGGCTAATTTTTGTGTTTTTAGTAGAGACGGTGTTTCACCATGTTGGCTAGGCTGGTCTCAAACTCCTGACCTCAGGTGATCCACCCACCTCAGCCTCCCAAAGTGCTGAGATTACAGGCATGAGGCGCTGTACCTGGCCTCCAATGGCCTTGTTGAAGATCTGAATTCAGCTTCTTCTTAAACTGATGGATTTTACGTATCATTCCCTTTATGCCCCAACCATTATCCAGCTCAGTCATGTTGAGATAAATCACCTTTGTCCAGTAGAGAAGTGCAGTGGGAATTGATTCTGAAGGTCCTGGGGGACCTTCCCACATTCTTTGTATCCTTCTAGATCTCTCTGTTCCAACTCTTAGGTGCCCAGTTTTTGCCAAAGAAGCATGTGGCAGCAGAGAATTCCGCCTATGTTGCAGAACTAGAATGACCAATTTGGGTCCTATCAGTGCTGACTGCCATCAGAAAGTGTTTTCTATACCAGTTGCATGGTGACCTCTTATCTGATAGCTTACCTCCCTTATCTGATTTTTGTATATTGCTCTATTCTGCATCCAGACCTTTGTTCCAGGCTTGGCTATCTATCATCTGTAGATCGTATCATGTATGAGAAGCAGAAATCCTTGCATTCGTTTTTTTTTCCCAGAGGTTCTTTTGCAACCCAGGGTCTACATACTTCATGAGGTTTGTGATTGTTTCGGAAACTGCATGCAAAACTTATGCATATATGTGAATTTTATAGAAGGAGGAGCCACAGCTTTTATTGGAATGTTGATGGGCTGCACGAGTCCCCAAAAGTCATAAACCACTGCCTTACCTCCATTTAATTGCTCCATATTCTATAGTAAGGTTTCCTGGCTGGGCACGGTGGCTCAAGCCTGTAATCCCAGCACTTTGGGAGGCCGAGACGGGCGGATCACGAGGTCAGGAGATCGAGACCATCCTGGCTAACACGGTGAAACCCTGTCTCTACTAAAAAATACAAAAAAACTAGCCGGGCGAGGTGGCGGGCACCTGTAGTCCCAGCTACTCGGGAGGCTGAGGCAGGAGAATGGCGTAAACCCGGGAGGCGGAGCTTGCAGTGAGCCGAGATCCGACCACTGCACTCCAGCCTGGGTGACAGAGCGAGACTCCGTCTCAAAAAAAAAAAAAAAAAAAAAAGGTTTCCGTATGTTCCTCAAAGCCTTTCCTTCTCCAAGTTCATGGTCTCGATCCCAAAAGAGCACAGACTTTATATTGGCTGATAGCTTTCTATCTAGTGGTAGGATATTCTTCGCTACCTCTCCTTCATGATAACACAGCTACCTCACATCTCCTCTGAGAGGCTGTTGTTTGGCATCTGACCATTGGTGAATGGACGATATGTTACAAAGGGGGAATGCTGCTAACTCCAGCTGAAATGCCTGTTATGCAGGCCATAATATCAATCATCTAATAGAAGGTGAAATTGAAAATTGATACTCTACAAATATTCATTATGCTGTAGAGTTATACTTTCATTGGTGTTAGAGTTTACAATAAAAAGCTTTTAGAAGGTGGCATTTCTACTAGAGTGAAACAAATCATCATGAATACTTTCCCCCTTCAAATAAATTTTCTTTAGTTCTGAAATCAATACATTATTTTTTTTTAAAAAAATGCAACAACACAGGCAAGCAAAAGAAAAATATAAAAATTTGACTGGGCATGGTGGCTCACACCTGTCATCCCAGCACTTTGGGAGGCTGAGGCAGGTGGATCGCTTGAGCCCAGGGGCTTGAGATCAGCCTGGGCAGCATAGTGAGACCCTGTCTCTATTTTTTAAAAATATGTAAATACATAAAAGAAAAAGTGTAAAATTTTACTCATAATTCAACCCACTTGGTGAAAATTCCTATGACAATGTGCTGAGTATTAAAAATTATTTGACTGTATGCATGTAACTGATTTTAAAAAAATGGAATCACATTTCGTATTCTATTTTTAACAGCTTTATTGAGGTATAATTGACATATAATAAACGCCACATATTTGAAGTATCCAACTGATAAGTTTTGACACATGTACCCTCCTGTAAAATCATCTTCACAATCGAGACAGTGAACATGTTATCCATCCCTTCCAAAAATTTCCTCATGCCCCTTTGTAATACCTCCCTCTCACCCATCTCATCTCCCACCGACCACTGAGCCGCTCTCTGTTACTACAGATTAGTTTTCATTTTCCAGGCTTTTATATGAATAGAATCATCCAGTTCGTATTCTTTTTTTTTTGGTCTGGATTTTGTCATTCAGCATACTTATTTTAAGATTCATACATTTTATTGTGTATTTCAACAGTTTGTTTCTGTTCCTTGCTGAGGAATATTCCATTGTATGGATACATCACAATTTGTTTATCCATTCTCCTGTTTATAGACATTTAGAGTATTTCCAACTTCTTTGCTTTTATAAGTAAAGTTACCATGAATATTTTTGTACCAGTCTTTTTATGGATATATATTTCTTTCTTCTGGAGTGGAATAGTTGGATCATGTGGTAGGTATGTGTTTACGTTTTAAAGAGACTACAAGATGTTTATCAAACTGATTGTAGTACTTTCTATCCACATAGCAGTGTGTGGAATTTCAGTTACTCCACCTGCTCACCAACACTACTAGCATGGCCAGTTTTTGTGGTTGGTGGATAAGTTAATTTCTTTTATTCACTTTCAGAATATCAGAGTTGACAGAGTCCTTAATAATCCATTAGTCCAGCCCTTCACTTCATAGACTGAGAGATGGGGAGGAACTTGGGGGCCAGTAGGAAATCAGTGGTGGAGACAGTGGTTAGACAAAATTACTGCTGAGTTCTGTTTGTGTTCTCTCTGTGACTCTTCTACTTAGAATATCTAAATAGAAAATTCCCCTTGCCCAACATGCACTTTTCTTTTCTTTCTTTTTTTTTTTTTTTTTTTTGCGACAGAGTCTTGCTCTGTCACCAGACTGTAGTGCAGTGGTGCGATCTCGGCTCATGGAAACCTCCGACTTCCTGGTTCAAATGATTCTCCTGCCTCAGCCTCCTGAGTAGCTGGGATTACAGGCGCCTGCCACCATGCCCAACCAATTTTTGTATTTTTAATAGAGACGGGGTTTCACCATGTTGGCCAGGATGGTCTCAGTCTCCTGACCTTGTGATCCGCCCACGTCAGCCTCCCAAAGTGTTGGGATTACAGGCGTGAGCCACCGCGCCCGGCCACACTTTTCTAAATCTGATGCTTTAAGAGCAGCTACTGCAGTGTGGAGAAAACATTACTTTTGTATTTATGCTTGGTCTCTGTTTCAAGGGCTCTTGGGGTAAGTGGCATCCCTTTTCCATAAAATGAGGCTGATAATATGAATAGTTGAATCTAATTTTGGTTCAGAGGTACAAAAGGCCATCCAAAAAATATAAAACAAAAAAGGTGTAACCTGAGAGACATCAGTGCTAACTTTTCTCATCTGCATTTCTCTTGGAAAGATAAAGAAGCCACTAATTAATATAGAGATGTTGGGATTTGATGAAGGTATATAACATCCACATGGAAGTCAAACTGGGGATGGGAAGAAGGGAGAGCTATTAGACTAAAAACAGATAATTATGCATAGACACCTGTGGAGTTGGCCATGGAATGGTTGATGGGTTGGGTCAACTCATAGAGGGCTTGGTATATCCCAAATATACACCCTAAAAGGCCCAGGATGCTAATCATGATGTCCTTGGCAAGGGTGACACAGCTCATGTCCTCAGAGTAAAAGATGACGATCTCCAGGAGGGCTGGGATGATGAGGGCCAGGGCGCTGCTGCTCACGGAGCCCACCAAGGAGATGACCAGGTCGAGGCGGGGGATGAGGATGGCTGAGACACCTGCAACGAAAGGAGAAATTTAGAATCACTGAATGTGCCTGCAAAAAGGCAGCTCAGAAACAAGCCATTGCTTTGGAGTCCTAGAATTTCACAGATACCTAAGCAACGGCTTTGGAGAGGTGAGAGGGAGCCTACTGCAGGTTTTGGAAGGTCAGGCAACTCCCACCCCTGTCTTAACTACTAATACAGATGCTCTCCTTTTATATTTTATCTATTGGATTTTTTTTTTTTTAACCTATAATCTTTACTGGAAGGGCTCCTCTACCACTCATCTGTTACAACCTCCTCACTGTAGAGATGGGGAAATCTAGAGCTCTAGAAGGAACAGGACTTGTTCCAGGTCACACAGAGCTGAGATGAGAATCCACTGGGATGCCCGATCTAAGGTCCTTTTCACTCTGCTGTCTGTCATGTATAAGAAATAACTTGGTACACAGTAGGTGCTCAATAAGTGCTTGACTCTTGCCCAGGCTCAGAACCAACGTTTGTAGTATCTATGTAATACAGCTTTTGTCTAGAAGCAAGGATGGATAAAAAAAATGAGAGATGCTTCTGCTGCTGTCCGAATATCAACCACTTATTTTTCTTTTTCTGTCTCTCTCTCTCTCTTTTTTTTTTTTTTTTTTTGAGACCGAGTCTCACTCTGAAGCCCAGGCTGGAGTGCAGTGGCGCGATCTTGGCTCACTGCAAGCTCCGCCTCCCGGGCTCAAGTCATTCTCCTGCCTCAGCCTCCCGAGTAGCTGGGACTACTGGTGCCCTCCATGGCGCCCAGTTAATTTTTTTGTATTTTTAGTAGAGACAGGGTTTCACCGTGTTAGCCAGGATGGTCTCCCTCTCCTGACCTCGTGATCCGCCCACCTCGGCCTCCCAAAGTGCTGGGCTTACAGGAGTGAGCCACCGCGCCCAACCTCAACCACTTATTTTTCTGTTCTTAATAGGATCTTAGTAATGAAGCAGGCCATAAAACACGAAGAGAGCATTAAGCTATCCAATCCCCATCCTTCTCTTCTCTTCACACTCCTAAATTTCCATCTCTTATACACATGGTGAACATATAGTATCACAGATTTTCCAAGGGAGTCCAATTTCAATAATGTTTGATTGAGTAAATATATAATTTATATGATTTAATTTTATGCAAATTTATTATTTTAAAACAATTATTACATTGATGTATAATATATGTACATAGTTTTGGGGTATGTGTGATAATTCAATATATTTATATAATTAGTAAAGATCAAATCAGTGTACTTGGGATATCCATTACGTTAAATATTCCAATCACGTGATTTTCCTGTGAACAAAATAGAGAAAGCCTGTTCTGGAAAGCATCCATACAAACTTGCTGGATCTTTAAAAAAATCACCTCTTTCTGAAATTGCTCTGACACATCCAATCTGAACATGAGAGAGACTCACAGACTCTCATGGCTAGGAGTGCATTACCCTTCCGATGGAAAGTCCCTGTCCTTAGCTTTCCTTCATCCGATGTTTAATAAGCTGCTTACAGAGAAAACTCAGCATCAGTTTTCCAGGAAAGTTCACTACCAGGGGGTAGAGAAGATATATGCAAGAAAAGCTATAATGCAAGGTGAACTGGAGGAAGGTCTTACACTCCGTTCTGGTCATGTCAATCCTCTGCTCAGTGCCTTCCCATGGCTCCCCATGGCCCAAACTCCTCAGGACAATGACCCTTAGGACTTGGCCCTGACAAAGCTCTGACCTCATCTCTCAGCACTCTCCACTTCTCCAAAGGGACCATAGGCAATACTTGCCTCAGGTCTGTGCACAGTCTGTTCCCTTCCCGTGGTACATTCTTCACTCCTCCATCTATTTCCTACTTATCATTTAGGTCTTCACTGAAGTGTCACTCCACTGGAGAGGACTCCCTGACCCAACCAGGCTTAGTTATAAGACCCTCTTACGTGTAGAGAGTGTCTTCTACTTACGATCTTAACCATCATATAGAGCATCATGATGTCCCATCTTAACAATCATTGCAATGTGCTGTAATTATTTCCTTGCATATATTTGCCACTCAACTGTAGGTCCTGTGAAGGCAGAAGCTACATCTTCTTTATTCATCATTGCATCCCTTGTGTCTAGCACAATGCCAGGCATGTAGTAGGTGCTCAGCAAATGATTGTTGAATGAATAAAGGATAATAGAATTGATGGATGAATAATGGAGGAAGAATGGGACATTCAGCATATATCAAAAGCAGGGCATGTCATTATAAGGTCAGTTGTCTCTAGTCATGCATTCCCCAATACTCAGAGGCTCCTCAGACTTTCTTGTCAACGTACACCCTTCCCAGTAGGAATGATTGCAAGCAATATTATTTACAGCCTCTTGATGTCTTGGCACAGACTGTGAACTCTAACACCTCAAACCAAGTAGGTTTTTGCTGTTTCTGCTTATAAAACGCCAGTCATTTAAAGCTTGTTATCTGATAGTATGTTCTTCTAGACAGCTCCAAGCGTTGCATAGTTTCTCCTGACCCCGTACTGAGACTTGATTCCTTCAACGACTTTAAATTCTGGCTCCTGGAGCCTCGAAGACTAAATTTCTTCCTTCACTTTTACAATAATCCCACAGGTGTTTAAGGAGAAATATGGAAATTTCCTGAGCCTCTGCTTCTCCAGGCAAAACATCCCTTGTTGTTTTGCTCATTCCTCATGGGTCATCGTTTGTGATCCTCTGTCTAGACATGTTCCAAAGAAAGAGTTCCCCAGCCCTTTTCATGAGGTTCCCAAACACTACAACAGTGCTCATGAATGAGTGAATGAATGAATGGAAAGGAACATGAAGAAAGGAAGGGAGGGAGGAGAGAAGAGTACACCCCAAAAATGATCTCTGGCCGGGTGCGGTGGTTCACATCCGTAATCCTAGCACTTTGGGAGGCTGAGGTAGGCAGATCACTTGAGGTTAGGATTTCGAGACCAACCTGGCAAACATGATGAAACCCCATCTCTACTAAAAATACAAAAATTAGCCATGCATGTTGGCAGGTGCCTGTAATCTCAGCTACTCAAGAGGCTGAGGCAGGAGAATTGCTTGAACCCGGGAGGCAGAGGTTGCAGTGAGCCGAGATAGCACCACTGCACTCCAGCCTGGGCAACAGAGCGAGACTCTGTCTCAAATAAATAAACAAATAAATAAATAATCTCCAAGACTCTGAAAAATTAGTCCCATTGGGATTTTTCCCTTCAGTTAAACCTCACTTTATGATATGGGACTTGTTCATAATTTATGATAAGAAGAAATATGGCACCATGAAAAACAGATGCATTGGTGCTGCACAATCTGTGTTCAAATCCCAGCTTTGTCACTTAGTGTGAATGACTTGGGCATGTTACTTAATTTATCTGGGCCACAGTTCCCCCAATGGTAATATATTGTTACATTATCATCAGTATTAGATAATGTCAGTTGTGACATATAGGATTGAATGAATGATACTTCTTCTGCAAACCAGCCAGCATCTATTTTCTATGTGTAGGCAGTAGACATGACTGTAACATTTACTGTGTGGTAATTGTGTTAAGCCCATTTATTTTTTCAAGTGGAAAAACTGAGGTCCAGGGAGGTGAAATATCTTGCCCTAGGTCACAAAGAAGGCAAGTGGCAGATCCAATGATGGTGGGGTGGGCACCTGTGTGGCTCTCTGTCATAGCTTTGGGTAAAGAGTGCCCTTTTATGCTACTCACAGGTTAGACAGACCAAGCCTGAGCGGACAGACAGGTCTACAAACAGTGCCCAGTTCTCTGACACTTGGGAAACGGCAAATGGGATGATGATCTCAGCTGGGACGTGGAACTGGAGGGCATAGGTGAAGAAGATGCCGATAGAGTACATCAGCTTGACCGACTGGTACAACCTGCAGACACATGAATAGGATGTGAAATGTGACACGGCTCCCCGGAAGGGCCATTGAGGACTCACTTACTGCTCAGAAGGTGGTATGGGTTGAGTATCGCTAATCCAAAAATCCAAAATCTGAAATGCTTCAATATCCAAAACACTTCTGGTCCCAAGCATTTTGGATAAGGGTTACTCAATCTGTACTTGTCACTGAGTTATAGAACTGACTAATGTTGGATGACTCAGGCCAGATTGGACATCAGGGCCATCCAGGAAGCTTATTAAAAATGCATATTGCTGAAGATTGTGAGTCAGTAGGCTTGCAGCTCAGGAATCTATGCCTCTTCTTTTTTAATTTTTTAAAAGACAATAGGTGGGCGTGGGGGCTCACTCCTGTAATCCCAGCACTTTGAGAGGCTGAGGCAGGTGGATCACCTGAGGTCAGGAGTTCAAGATCAGGCTGATCAATATGATGAAATCTCATCTCTACTAAAAACACAAAAATTAGCTGGGTGTGGTGGCGTGCACCTGTAGTCCCAGCTACTCAGGAGACTGAGACAGGAGAATTGCTTGAACCCAGGAGGCAGAGGTTGCAGTGAGCTGAAATTGCAACACTGCACTCACTCCAGCCTGGGCAACAGAGTTTGTTTCAAACAGACAAACAAACAAACAAACAAGACAATATATGCATAGAGTAAAACTCATGGTACAAGAGTCATACAGTGAAAAGCATTCCTCCCACCCTTGATTCCTAGCTTCTAGTTTCCCTTTCCATAGGCAACCACTCAGAGTTTTCTTGTGGCCCTTCTAGAAATGATTGGTGTTTGTACATGCTCATACAGAATGTAGGAACATACATGCACATCCACGCACACAGATATGCACACACATATACATATATACATGTAGACTCTTCTTTTATTCACCCAATATTTCTTTTCTTTTTCTTTCTTTTTTTTTTTTTTTTGAAATGGAGTTTCACTGTTATTGCCCAGGCTGGAGTGCAATGGAACGATCTCACTTGATCTTAGCCAAAAGGCCGAGAATTGATGCAATGGTGTGATCTCAGCTCACCACAATCTCCGCCTCCTGGATTCAAGCAATCCTCCTGCCTCAGCCTCCTGAGAAGCTGGGACTACAGGTGCGTACCACCATGCCCAGCTAATTTTATATTTTTAGTAGAGATGGGGTTTTTCTATGTTGGTCTGGCTGATTGCGAACTCCCAACCTCAGGTGATCCACCCTCCTCAGCCTCCCAAAGTGCCAGGATTATAGGTGTGAGCCACCACTCCTGGCCGTCTCATCTAGTATGTCTTGAAGATTGTTCCCTGCCAGTACACATAGATCTGGCTCTTCTATTTAATAACTGGTTGGTATGCCAATTGCATGGATATGCAATAATTTTAAAAATCAGTCACCAATTAATGAATATTTAGATTGTGCTTAGACTTTTCCCAAGTTAACTATGCTGCACAGACTATCCTTGTACATATATTAAGGCATATATAATATACAAGCTTAGAATTTAAAATGCTGGGTAAAAGCCTACGTGATTTAAAATTTTGATAGCTGTTGACATATTGCCCATTTGCTGTCCTAGTGTATTAAAAGACCTGCTTTCCCACATCCTTGTCTGAACTGTGTTGATGCATGCATCTTTGCCCTTGTATTTATTTTTTTAACTTGCATTTCTATTTTTTCTTTCTTTCTCTCTTTCTTTTTCTTTCTTTCTTTTCTCTTTCTTTCTTTCTTTCTTTCTTTCTTTCTTTCTTTCTTTCTTTCTTCTTTCCTTTTTTTTTTTTTTTTTTTTTTTAAGATGGATTCTTGCTTTTGTCACCCAGGCTGGAGTGCAATGGCACGATCTCAGCTCACTGTAACCTCCGCCTCACAGGCTCAAGCAATTCTCTTGCCTCAGCCTCCTGAGTAGCTGGGATTACAGGCTAAAACCACCATGCCCAGCTAATTTTGATATTTTTAGTAGAGATAGGGTTTCACCATGTTGGCCAGGCTGGTCTCGAACTCCTGACCTCAGATGATCCACCCGCCTCAGCCTCCCAAAGTGCTGGGGTTACAGGTGTGAGCCACTGTACCTGCCTTCTATTATCTTTCTGAGCATCTCTTTATCTGGCCATCTGGTCATTTTTTTTTTTTATTTGCCTGTGATATACCTGTTCTGCCCTTTGCCCATTTCTCATTGGGTTGCTGGTCTTTTTCTTATTGGGAAGGTATATTTGTTTAAGGCTTTCCTGGAGAACCTGATGACTAGTGAGGTTCACACCAGCAGGTGTGAAGTCCTGATGGAGTTCAATGCCCAAATTTTCTAGCTGAGGTCCCAGGAAGGAAAGTGCCCTGTCCAAGGTAGCTAGTGGCAGCCCAAATTGCCTAGAACAAGAACAGCATATTAGGATGATGGCTTGCGTAAAATAAGGCACAACTTCAAAGAAATTCCACATTTAGTGTCTCATCTAGTCATCACCATAACACAGCAAGGTGGGTGAGGATGGTTACATTTTTCTCGTTCTACAGCTCCAGGTTTGTGGGAAATAAATGCACCATCATCCTACTCACCTTGGAAAAATGAAGGCTGTGGGGATGCATAACAATGATAATAGCTAACACTCATGAATGCTTACCATGTGCTAAGCACTTTTCTAAGCATTATCTGTGTATTCATCCAATTAATCCCCACTGTCACTGCATCAGGTGGCACAGCAGTTATATGTGCTGTCCACCAAATACTGCCAGGCACATGGCAGAGTTGCACTTCCCTGCCCCTTTGGAGTGAGGTGCGGCCATGTGGCTTGCGTTGACTGATGCAGTGTGAGCAGGAGAGACATATGTCACTTCCAGCCATGCGTTACCAGCTTCATGGCTCAGGGCATGATTCGCTGTGCTCTCTGCTATGACAACCAGAACAGATCCCGTGTCTCTCCCTATCTCACCTGAGGTGGGCAGTACATACCAGCAATTGGGCAAGTTGAGGGTGATGCTAGCCTGGGTGTCTGACCCAAACTTCATGTAGCCCAGTGTCCCCAGGAAGATATAGAGGATGATGACAATGGACATACCCAAGTACAGAACAAAAGAAAACTGCTGTGGATGCTTCATCTGGTTTTTGAGAGGCAGAACCTGGAGGAAAAAAAAAAAAGTTGGGAAAGAAAAAGTAGAAAGAGATGTGGCCCATTGTGAAGGAGACGGTTTCCATACAAGCACAGATGTCCTTCCCCAGGTGGGCCCAGAATCAGAAGGGGGCTTCTCCACATGGCCACACTCCTTTCGTTTTCTCTCACACTTTCTATTGGCAGGAATGTCCTACTTAGTCTTGGTTGATTAGTAAATTCTCAGTCTTCAAGGCTTAGCATGGTGTGTTAGAGCAGTAGGGACGCTGTATGTGGGTACAGACTTTCCCTTCACCAGGAGAAGATCAGAGTCTGTACTTTCCATAACTACTATTTATTTAGACATCTGGAACTACAGTGGGCCACTGTAAAGAGCACTAGGGACCACTCGTGTGAACCCCATCAATCTTACCATACCGACGCCTTCAAACGTGAAGATGGCTGTACCAAAGAACAGCAAGAAGGTCTTCCAGTTTGCCATCAAGGGTAGGTTGCTGGGATATGGAATCCCCTGAAAGAAAGTGGGAGAAGCGCATTGGTGTCGTTACGGTGCCGGAGTCATCCTGAATCTTTGCCTGGTGGAAAGCTGGGTCACACCTGACCTCAACAGAGAAAATCAGAAGATACCTAGACCTCAGTCAGCCTTCTAATCTTTTAAATATGATTATTTATTTATTTATATTGTGCTAAAATACACATAACATTTACCATTTTAACTATTTTAAGTGTACAGTTCAGTAACATGAAGAATATTCACATTGTTGGGTATCTGTCACCCCATCCATCTCCAGAACCTTTTCATCACCCCAAACTGAAACTCTTTATCTATCAAATAATAATGCCCCACTACCCAGCCTCCTGGCAACCCCTACTCTACTCTCTGGCTCTATGAATTGGACTATTCTAGGTACCTCATGTAACTGGAATCCTATAATAGTTATCGTTTCTGTGCCTGGCTTATTTCACTTAGCTTTAGTGTCCTCAAGGTTCATCCATATTGTGGTATGTGTCAGTGTCTCCTCACTTTGTAAGGCTGAATAATATTCCACTGTATGTATAGACACCAAATTGTGTTCATCCTTTCGTCATTTACTTGGACACTTGGGTTGTCCCACCCTTTGGCTACTGGTAGCCTGCTCATCTCTACATGTGGAGAAAGCTGAACATGGAGGAGAGGGGAATTGCCCAAGGCCACTCTGCAAGTCAGTGGCACAGCCCAGATAAGAATTCAGATCTCCTGTTTCCCAGTCCTCTAATGTGTCTCTCTCACACTTCTTTCAGGGCTGTGCAGCCCACTAGTTAGTATAGCAGCTCTCATGAATCTAGAGGGAATGATTATGTTAATAGATTTCTATGGTGAGTAGAATAATGGTTCCCCAAAGATGTACACATCCTAATCCCCAAAACCTGTGAGTATGTTTTGTTACACGGCAAGGGAGAATTAAGTTTTTAGATTGGATTAAGGTTTCAAGTCAGCTGACCCTAAAACAAGGAGATGATCCTGGATTATTTAGGTGGGACAAGCATTCTTAAAAGTGGAAGCGGGAGTCAGAAGGGGAAGACCAGAGGGAAGGCAGTATGAGAAAGACTTGGCTTGAGGCTGCTAGCTTTGAAGATGGAAGGGGACCCAAACCAAGGCACACAGGCAGCCCCTACAAAACTGGAGAAGACAAGAGAACAGATTCTTCCCTGGATCCTCCAGAAAGGAATACCACTCTGCTGCACCTTCATTTCAGTCCAGCGAGACTCAAGCACTGGAAAATAAATTTGTGTTGTTTCAAGCCACTAGATTTGTGGTAATTTGTCACAACAGCAATAGGAAATGAATACAACACCAGAGACTTTCACTCAAGAAAATGAAAGTATAATAGCGGGATTTTATGGTCTGTGATAATGGAGCATGGACATGGCAGGCAGTCTGAAAGTCATGAAAAAATTACTTTATCAACTTCCTTGTCTGTAAACTATGGATAAAGATAGTATAGTTGCTCCTTGGTCTCTATGGGGCATTAGTTCCAGGACCTCCCGTGGATACCAAAATCTGCAGATGCTCAAGTCCCTGATATAAAATGGTGTATGGTGTAGTATTTGCATATAACCTATGTTTTTTTTTTTTTTTTTTGAGACGGTCTTGCTCTGTCACCCAGGCTGGAATGCAGTGGTGTGATCATAGCTTACTGTAGCCTTGAACTCATGAGCTCAGGTGATCCATCCACCTCAGCTTCCCAAGTAACTAGGACTACAGGTGCAAGCCATCATGCCCAACTAATTTTTTAATTTTTTGTAGAGAAGGGATTTTGCCATGTTGTCCAGTTGGTCTTGAACTCCTGGACTCAAGCAATCCTCCCACCTCAGCCTCCTAAAATACTGGGATTACAGGTGTGAGCCACTGTGCCTGGCCAATAGTTGTTAGACCTAATTGTTTCTTAATTTGCATGATGTTTTATTGTTGTATATTTTTAGGTTTTTTTCTCCCAATAGTTTCCATTTGTGATTGTTCAGATCCATGGATGTGGAAATCATGGATACAGAGCGCCAGCTTTACTTCCAAAGTAGTATTGTGAAGGTTCAATAAGTTAATGTATGTAAATAATTTGGCACCAAGTAAATCAAATTCCTTTATCATCTGTATTTCCTTTGTCCACCTACCACTTTTACAATTTTTTTTGGTTATTTGATTGATGTTTATCTCTCCAAGTAAATGCAGCCTCCATGACAGCAGGCACCCTATGTATTTTTACTTACCACTGAGTCCCTGGCCCCTTGCACATGCCTGGATTGCAGAATGTGTTCAGTAATTATTTGTTGAATGACTCATTGTTATCCAATGCGACAACGATGATGATGAGGAGGATGTTGATGACAATGATGATGGTAATAATTAGCTTTTACAACTTGTGGGACAGAAGTGTTCCTAGATGTCATGTTGGCAGGGGCTGCTCAGAGCAGAGGATCACCTTCCTCAGCTTCATGATAACAAACCCTCCTCCCCAGGTGTTTCAGAGAGCCTGGACCCCGATCCCTTCTTCCCTGTGGCACAGACCTGCATGATATACTCAAAGATCAGAGCCATGCTCCCCACGGTGGTGATGTTGGCCAATGTCGAGAAGACGGACAGCACCTTGAGGTTCTGGATAAACACCAACAGGATCAGGAAGGGCAGGATAGTCAGCATGTAGAAACGAATGTCCAAGATGGGGGTCAGCGCCAGAATCTCCCTGGGCTGGCAGATGTTAGAGGTCACGTGGGCTTCTTCTACCATCTGACATAAAGCACACAATGACAGGCAGTGTGATTGCTACATAAAACATAGGACACCAATTATAAGTCGATTTCAGGTAATTAACATAACTTAGTATAAATATGTCCCAAATATTGCATAAGACATGCTCATAGTAAAAAAAATCACTACTTATCTGAAATTCCATTGTAACTGGGTGTCATATATTATTATTTGCCAAACTGGGCAACCCTAGCTGTCATGCCTATGATTGTGACAACCAGAAACTCTTAGAATCATAAAATCTCAAGGCTTTGAGGTTGTTATCTACCCAAACCTTTTCTTATCTACAAAATGGGTTTCTTTCATACATCCAGAGAAAGGGAATTCATTACACAAGAATATCATCTTCAAATTTAGATAGCCCTAAAAGCTGGGAAGCTCTAAATATCTAAATCTAAAAAGCTGGTCATCATCTATCTACTTGAATATTCCATCTACAATACTTGTCACAGTTCTTTCTGGTTGTTTGGGTGCACAAAACCAAGGATGCTCCCTCTAATCCGCAAAGCCAAGAAAGAAGGCTGTGGTTGATTTGTAATGTCTGATAGGAATGCAATGAGGGGAAGGTGGCAGCTTGTTGGCCTTGTATATTTAGACATCTTCTACATGACAACCTTGAGATACTCAAAGTAAATGTCACCAGTGTTTTTCAGGCTAACAATTATCATTGATTTCTGACTGGACATGATTGCAGGCCTCTCTTTCTACCCTGGTTACACTCTTCAGAAGTTACTTTGGCTCCTCTATCCTTTCAAAACGTGGTTCCCAGGACTGAGAGAGCTCCCAAGTGTGGTCTGATCTAGGAGTAAAAATAAGCTCTCTCCTCCCATGACCCTAACACAATACATTTGCTAATGTAGCCTCAGCAGCAGGAGGTCTGCTTTTCTCCCACTCCCCCTAGAAGAGGCCTCTTTACCTGTTGTAAATTGTCTGCCATAAACATAAAATAAACACTGCAGAAGCCCAACTGGGTGATGATTAATAAGAAGCTGACAGTGTACCTGGGAAGGAAAGGAAGAGGCCGATAGAGGGAGGAAACAAACACTACAATTATTTCTTAATAGTTTATTATTTGAAACAATTATTTTTATTATTTTTAAAATTTTCCCTACTTTTTTTTAGTTTGAAAAATTTTTAAGCCAAAAAGTTGAAAGAATAGTATAATTAACATTCATGTGCCCTTTAACTAAATTATAGCAGTTGTTAATTTTTGGCCCCAAATTTTATTACATATATGTATGTATATATGTATTCATTCATCTATACACACACACACACACACACCACACGCACACACACACACACACACAAGCAATTTTATTCAGAATCATTTGAAAGTCAATTGCAGGTCACTTTGGGAGGCCAAGGCAGGTGGATCATTGAGGTCAGGAGTTCGAGACCAACCTGACCAACATGGTGAAACCCCGTCTCTACCAAAAATACAAAAATTAGCTGGGTGTGGTGGCAGGCACCTGTAAATCTCAGCTACTCATGAGGCTTGGGCGGGAGAATCGCTTGAACCCTGAAGGTGGGGGTTGCAGTGAGCTGAGATCTTGCCACTGCACTCCAGCCTGTGCGACACAGCTGAACTCCATCTCAAAAAAAAAAAAAAAAATTAAAAAAGAAAGGAAAAAGAAAAATGTCAATTGCAGGTATCCTAACACTTAAACCCTAAATACTTCAACGTATCTCTCTTAAGACTGTAATAGCCAGAAAATCAACTTCAATATCTTCATATATGCAGTTTCTATTTTAAATACAGTCATTCATTGGTATCCAGCAGCCCCAACAAATTCAAAATCTGCAGATGCTCAAGTCTCTTATATAAAAATGACTTAGTATTACCCCAATTCTCTCTAAAGTATCTTTTGTAGCTACTTTATTTTTTAATTTGGGATCTAATGAAGGTTTGTATATTACATTTGGCTATGTCTCTAGTCTTTTTTTTTCATGTAGAACAGTCCCATAGACATTCACCTTTTTGTGTTTTCATCACATTGGCTTTGTTTGGAGAGTATAGGTCAATTGTCTTATAGAATGCCCCACATTGTGGGCTTGTACGGTTGCTTCCTCATGATTAAATTCAGGTGAGCACTTTTAGCAAGAATACTACAGAGGTGATAGTTTTGTATCTCTATTTCATCATATTGGGAGGCACATGGTATCCTGTTGTTCTGCTTTGTTGGGGACTGCCAGATCTTCCATTGGAAATGTACATTTTCCCTTTGTAATCTGTGGGGTAAAACTTTGAGATGGAGTGATTATCCTCTTCCTCAAATCAATGGTTTTACCATTCACTGATGTTCCTTGCTTGAATCAATTATGTCATTGGTAGTTGCAAGGTGATGGTTTTCTAATTCTATTTATCATTTCTTCTAAATTTATTAGCTGTTTTTTCAGAGCGATATATTCTTTTCTCCTCTTTTTTTGGCATCACAACAGATTCACATTAATTATTTCTAAATTTAATATCTTGTACTCGGTTATTGTCATTACTCTTTTGGGTTCTTAAATTATCCCAAATTTGGAGATGCATTTTTTCAAAAGAACAAAAATATTTTCCTTTACTTAGATTATAATGTTTAGATAAGGGTTTTTCAAAATTGGTTTGTAGTATCAACCAATTTGTTGGTTGAGGCATATGTTAAAAATACGGACTCCTGGCTCTCATATCAGCCTATTGTGTCAGAATCTTGGCAGTGTCACATGTGACTTCAGAATAATATCTTTTTCTGTCTATCTTATGAAGATTTTCAAACATATACAAAAACAATGAATAATTTAATGAATATAATGACAATTTAACGAGAATAATTTAATGAATTCGCATGTGCTCATCCCAGCTTCAACAATGAACTTTTTGCCACTTGTTCCCTATCTCTTCAGCCCCATCACACACATACTTAATTTGTCGGTGTATTTGGAGCAAATCAGAGATCCCAAATTATTTCACCTGTAAATAATTCAGTATGCAGCTCTAATAGACAATAACTTTAAAAAGTATAATCATTATACCATCATCATCTCTTACAAAATTAACAATAATTTCTTTCTTTTTTTTTTCTTGAGACAGAATCTCACTCTGTTTCCCAGGCTAGAGTGTAGTGGTGCAATCATGGCTCACTGCAGCCTCAACCTCCTGGGCTGTCTTGACTCCTAGTCTCAAGAGATCCTCCCACCTTGACCTCTCAAAGTGTTGGGATAACAGGCGTGAGCCATTGTGCCCAGCCAATAATTTCTTTATATCATCTAATAATCAGTCCATATTCAGATTTCTCCAGTTGTCTCAAAAATATCTATTTTACAGTTAGTTTCCAAACAAGTCTACACATTGTATTTTGTTAAGTCTCTTAAGTTTTTTAAATTGCTATATTCCCGTTGCCCTGTTTATTTTTTCCTCGCAACTTTTAATTTTTTGTTTGCTGCTGAAGATACCAGATCATTTGTCCTGTAGTATATCCTATTTTTTCTATTTGGTTGATGACTTCCTCATGGTGTTATTTATCTTGTTCTTCTATCCCCTGTGCTTCCTATAAATGGATATTAGATCTAATGAATTTGATTAAATGGAGGTTTCAAATTTATTTTTGAAATATCTCAGAGGTGGTACTACTCTGTACTCCCTACTATGTGCTATTATGAGACACACCATATCTAGCTGTCATGTATATAAATATGAGATGCTAAGATGAGTACATGGGGTCAGGTGGCATCAGTGCATTCTCCCTTTATAAAGTTTCCCAGTGACCATTCCTGTAACAGCTTGAGCATCCATTTATGACCATTACCTCCATGGAATGGGCAGTTTTTTGTTTGTTTGTTTGTTTGTTTTGAGACATAGTCTCGCTCTGTTACCTAGGCTGGAGTGCAATGGTGTGGTCTCAGCTCACTGCAAACTCTGCCTCCTGAGTTCAAGCGATTCTGCTCCCTCAGCCTCCTGAGTAGCTAGGATTACAGGCACCCACCACCATGCCTGGCTAATTTTCCTATTTTTAGTAGAGATGGGGTTACGCCATGTTGGTCAGCCTGGTCTCAAATTCCTGACCTCAGGTGATCCATCCGCCTCAGCCTCCGAAAGTGCTGGGATTAGAGGCGTGAGCCACCGCACCCGGCCAAAGAATGGGCAGTTTTTAATCAAGCTCCTCACGTATCTCTTAGTAAATCAAAGATGACAAATTATTACTTTAAATATTTTTTAAATGTTTCCAACTCTTTCTCATGACCTCACCTAATCATGACATCATCTAATCATTAGAGTGGCTCCTGATCAGGAGATCAATGACCTACTGAGAATCTCAAGAGAGGAGCTGCAAAGGAATCTTAGCAGCCACAGTGTGATTCACTACCTCCTGAGGGACTTTGCTGGGGAAGGTTCCAATGTTAGGTTCTTGGTCAAATCTCTGCTCCACCCATATCAATGTCCATGTCTTTGGATATGTTATTTTATCTATTTTTTTTTTTTTTGAGACAGAGTCTTGCTCTGTCGCCCAGGCTGGAGTACAGTGGCCGGATTCAGCTCACTGCAAGCTCCGCCTTCCGGGTTTATGCCATTCTCCTGCCTCAGCCTCCCGAGTAGCTGGGACTACAGGCGCCTGCCACCTCGCCTGGCTAGTTTTTTGTATTTTTTAGTAGAGATGGAGTTTCACCGTGTTAGCCAGGATGGTCTCGATCTCCTGACCTCGTGATCCGCCCGTCTCGGCCTCCCAAAGTGCTGGGATTATAGGCTTGAGCCTCTACGCCCGGCCTGTTATTTTATCTTTATAACTCTCATATTTCCAAGACAATAAAAACCCACGCTGCCTACCTCGCAAAGCTGTTGAGATGAACAGAGTAGCTAAGACATAGAAAACCATTTTGTACACCGTTAACTTTTATCAAGGCAGGGAACAACCTGAATGTTCACCTTAGGGGAATAAGCAAATGAAACAGATATACGTCCACACTAGGGAACATTGTGAGCCTTAAAAAATAATGAGGTTGGCTGGGTGCAGTGGTTCACACCTGTAATCCCAGCACTTTGGGAGGCTGAGACAGGCAGATCATCTGAGGTCAGGAGTTTGAGACCAGTGTGGCCAAAATGGTGAAAATCCTGTCGCTACTAAAAATACAAAAATTAGCTGGATGTGGTGGCAGGCGCCTGTAATCCCAGCTACGCAGGAGGCTGAGGAAGGAGAATTGCTTGAACCCAGGAGAGGGAGATGGCCGTGAGCTGAGATCGCACCACTGCACTCTAGCCTGGGCAACAAGAGCGAAACTCTGTCCCCAAACCCCCTACCGAAAGATAAGGTCCATTTATATGTTCCAACGTGAAAAAATAGGGACATATTGTTAGATGAAAAATCAAATTTTCAAAAATTATCCTACGTAATGTATAAGAAAATAGAAAGTAAATTATGTACTTCCATTCACACACATATAATGATGTCCATGTAGAGAAAAAAGTCTAAAGGAATATTTACTAACTAGATTTCCACAATTACCTTATGGGCACAGAGTGAGATGGGGGATTCTCTATACTGTTTGATTGTTTACAATAACAGCATATTCATTTAGAACCTGTATAAGTAGAAATAAAGAAAAGTGGTGATGATGATGATTGTTATTACTACTAGGACATCTGTGACTCCTACCTTCCCCACACTGCATGGGTCCTCAGCCAGGCGTGTGGGCAGGTTTCAAGGCTGTACATTGTGGCCTCTCCATAGTTCACAAAAGTCTTTTGCAGTCTAGGGGGAAAGAACAAACAATGCATAATTTAAAACATTTTTGTTAAAGGTACAGTTTTCTCCCAAAGTGAGTGATTTTTCTGTATTTGTGTGTGAGCATGAAGCGTTCTATCGATTTTTTCAGTGATGTACTTTAACAACTTTCAGGAGTTCGCCTTTTTTTTCTTTTTTTTCTGCAGTTATCCCTTTAAATACAAATGTTTAACTGACTGTCATTGGATTTAGTCTTCTTGAATAAATGGTAGCTGTGCATTGACGTGGGTCTGCAAAGCAGGAAAGGGGATATGGAGGGGAGAGGAGAAGGGAGGGAAGAGGTGGTGTGGGTGTGTCCAGGCCAGTGATTCCCTCCTTCCCATTGCTGAGGGTGTCAGAGCATTTGAGATCCTGGCCTGGGCCAGACCCCTCACAAAGGTGATACTCGGGATCCTGCCCAGCACCCCTGTAGGATGTGATGCCTAAGTTCCAGCCTATTCCTCTTCCCATGTCCCTCTTCCTCTTCCTCAACCCTTCTAGGGGTGGAGAAGGCCCTGCTGCAGAAACAGCTTTGGCTGGAGCAATTGGAAACAGCAGCAGGTTGCCCGGATCCTGGAAGCACGACATAAACTGCAGGACTGAGGGGAACAGGTGGAAGAGAGGAAGGGCTCCAGCCTTCTTCAGAAGCCAGAGTTTAAATCCCAACATGACCCTCAGGTAGCCAGACATGTAGAGCCAGTCTCTTGAGATCTCTGGGCCTCATTTTTCTTCACATGCAGTCTGGATTTTGGGGGAGGAGACAGTGAGAGATGGATATGGAGATGTGCTGGAACATGGCATTTTTATTACTGCTCACTGTGATAGGCATTTTCAATACAAATGAGGTCGCCTTGCATAGAACTGGCAAGGATATAAATCTGAGGGTTGTAAATTCAAAAGCTATGGGATCAGACAGGTATTGGTGATTTGGTGGGTGACAGGGCTGAGTATGAGACAGTAGGGAGCAGTGGAGACTGTGGCAAACCGGAATACATGTCCCATTGTAAAAGGGATTGCTCAGGACTTGCCTCTAGAAGCACATCTAAAAAATGAAGGCTCAGAAGTAGTCGGTTGTCTAACTGATTAAGAAGGCAGAGTCTTTTTTTTGTTTTGTGAATGTGAAATCTCCAGGTTTTTTTTTTTTTGGAATGGAGTTTCACTCTTGTTGTCCAGGCTGGAGTGCAATGGCGCGATCTCAGCTCACCAAAACCTCCGCCTCCCGGGTTCAAGTGATTCTACTGCTTCAGCCTTCCAAGTAGCTGGGATTACAGGCATGTGCCACCACGCCTGGCTAATTTTGTATTTTTAGTAGAGATGGGGTTTCTCCATGTTGGTCAGGCTGGTCTCAAACTCCCGC
The DNA here is from genome assembly GCF_047675955.1 of Chlorocebus sabaeus. Lineage (NCBI taxonomy): Eukaryota > Metazoa > Chordata > Mammalia > Primates > Cercopithecidae > Chlorocebus > Chlorocebus sabaeus. Next base: position 30,861,221 of record NC_132926.1, on the reverse strand, counting down.
CCTCAGGTGGTCTGCCTGCCTCGGCCTCCCAAAGTGCTGGGATTACAGGTGTGAGCCACCGTGCCTGGCCGAAATCTCCAGGGTTTAAAGGTTGACTAAAGAATAAAACTGTGGAGATCCCCCAAAACATAACTGAAGGCCATAGCCAACTCTTAGGGCATCACTCTGCAACCTCTATATTAGAAAAAATAAAAGACGAGTCATCAGAAAAAAAAAAAAAAAAATCAGAGAAAGGCTTTCAGAAATGGCCTGATGTCAGAAGCTTATCTGGTGATATAATGATCCCAGAAGGCTTGAGGGAAGAGAAGATTTGCAAAATGATTAACAGTGGAGTCACAGTAGGTCTTTGAATACCGGCTCTGCCACTTCCCAGTGATATGACCCTGGGCGAGGCATTTAAACCTCAGTTTGCTCATCTGTAAAATGGGAATAAAAATAGTGCCTACCATAGAGGCTTACTGTGAGGAGTCAACAAGCCTTGCAAGGCTCTTGGCATGGTAACCACAGTGTGATTGCACAGTACATTTAACTGCGGAATGAGTAAATGCTCTTAAAAGCATTTTGTGAGCAGGAAGGTGCCCTGAGAGTTAGGTGTGACTGATATGTACTCCAGGTACACCTCTGTGGGCTATGATAATTAGGCTTTATGGAGAGTTTTATTTACTGTCCCTACTTTGACTTTTGAGGCCTTTCTTCACATTTACGAGGACCTATTTAGTTTTGCATGCCTTGGGAGTAGCTGAGCACTGTGGATCTCTGCATTCTTTGTTTTTACTGCATTTCTCTTTTCTGTCTGAAATTGTTTTTGCATTACAGTTTCAAATACGTAAACATTGATTATTATATGTATGCTCTGATAATGACTGAAATCATCGTGAATGCTTCTTTTTAGTAAGTATGCTTTTTACTGTTACTAACTTGTTCTGAAAGGAGATTGCATGAAACAAATTACCCTGACAAGGTGTGAGTATTGGAGTGGGAGAAGGTTGGGGGTGGCGAGGCTAAAAGGAAGAGAAGAAAGTCTATGTCTCAAATAAATAGAGCAATTTATATAGTGCTTTTGCATCTTTTATCACTTTCAATGCTTTCAGGCAAGGAGATTTGGGCTCAGAGGGATATAGGAATTTGATAGTCATCCAGCTTGTTAGCAGCAGCATTGGATCTGTGCCTAGAGTCTCTAATTGGGACTCTTTGTCACGCTCTCCTTGCCTTCATAGAATCCAGAGTGGTAGCAAGGTGACCTGGAGCAGTGGCTGAATTAATTGGGTCAGTGGTCAGAAGAAGTGTAACACACCCGCAGAGGGGGCCCCAGTGCCAGGATGGGAGAGAAGCAGGCCTCTGACCTCTGACTGAGGTGTTGAGCACAGTTCAACAGGATGACCATGCAGTGCACGGTGAGGACCCCGATGGCCAGAAGGCTGACAGGACCAACCTGGAGGGGAGAGGAGAGAGGGGGAAGTGAGCCAGAAATGATCACTCCCATTCCCTGGCCCTCTCACTGTCTGGGTGCTGGGGCCTCTTGCATAATAAAACTGTCTTTGGGGTGGCAGACCCAGCCTGAATGTCCTCATGCTCCCAGATGCTAGAGTTTGAATGCTCTTCTTAGCATCCCTGTAGAGTGGCTGCCCAGCTTCTGCTAGCATACTTCCAGTGACAGAGAGCTCATTACTTTCCCACATAGCCCATGCACTTTCTCATTTTCCTTGAGTTTTACCAGTTTAGAGTCCCTCGTGGTAAATTTATTTCATATGATACACCCTGGCCCTCCCTTCCTCCAAGATAATTGAGGACCAAGGTGTCTTATGACTCAGTTCTCTTCCTCTAGTGCAGAGTTTATTAACAGATGCCCTGTTGACATTTTGGGGCAGACAATTATTTGTTATCTGTAGTGTGTCTAATCTGTCAAATTCCTTTTAAAAAGTGGAGCTGATTACTAATCATATCTTCCAGATGTGATCAGAAGGGCATAAAGAGGGACCCTCTCACATCCTTTGTTCTGAACACTTGTGTCTCTATAGATGTGACCTATCACAAAGACACACATGAGGGATCAAGAGCACCACTCGACTCCACTGGAATGCAGGCTTCATGCAGCAGAGACTCTCATATCTTGTTTGCTTCTATATTCCCAGGGGCTACAAATGCACAGGGTAGGTAGGTACTCAATAAATATTTCTCAGACAAATCATGGCCAGAAGTTCTGGTGGGAGATGAAAGGTAAAGAAATCATCTAATGACTCTGAGGAAGCAAACATCAAAGAATGAAAGCATTGTCTTAAAAAGCAAATGCCACCCTGGCAAAGATAGTGTGGCTGAAGACCATGTGTTTTTGCAGAAGCTCTAGAACCCAGAGGATTCCAAAGTGGACAGTCCCATCTCTGGGTTGGAACCACTGAAGATCAGAAGTCATGACAGAGGAAGCAAGGGTCTTGCCTTCTTTAGACATGGGAGCCACTTACCAGGCCTGGAGATAAGAAAAGATTCACTGCAACGAAATGGAAATTATATATTTGGTATCAATTCCATTCAATAGATGTTAATGGAAACTTGCTGTGTGCCAGTCCCTACAGAGGCTACTGTGGGGAGGTGCAAAGGGAAATTAGACAGTTTTTGCCCACAGAGCTTTAAATTAAATGAGGAAGGTGGGCCTATTAAAAATAAACATGTCGGCTGGGCGAGGTGGCTCACACCTGTCATCCCAGCACCTTGCGAGGCCGAGATGGGTGGGTCACCTGAGGTCAGGAGTTTGAGACCTGCCTGGCCAACATGATGAAAACCTGTCTCTACAAATAATACAAAAATTAGCTGGGCGTGGCGGCCCACACCTGTAATCCCAGCTACTTGGGAGGCTGAGGCAGAAAAATCACTTGAACCTGGGAGGCGGGGGTTGCAGTGAGCCAAGATCTCGCCATTGCACTCTAGCCTGGGTGATAGAGCAAGACTCTGTCTAAACAAACAAACAAACAAATAAATAAATGTCTTATCTTCATACGTGCTTTAAGAATCCCAGGTAAGGTAGATATAAATGGTAGAAAAACACAAAGTGAGGATGGCATTAATGATTGTAGGAAAGAGTAGTTTTAGAGAGCAGGCAATTTAAAAAGACAGAAACAAGGGGGCAGGAACAGCACGGGAAAAGAGACAGAGGTAGGCTGGCATGGGGAGAGTGGATTGGTGGGATTGTTGGAGGCGTCTATCCTTGTGTCCAAGATACTTTCTCATGTGCCATCATTTAGTTTGGAACAAGAGTCACACACTCAAATGCCTGCAGGGATTGGGCTGTTAATGCAAATGATGAAATGAGCTGCATGTGATCCTAGGGAGTGGGGAGGACTGTTGGGAGAATTGTGGCAAAGTAGAGTCAGATGAGCATGGTGAGTCTTTAAGAGTAATGGTGTGCCCCCTCCAGGGATGCTCAGGTTGGACCCAGGTTGGCTCCAGGGGATTGATGTCAACAGGCACATTTTCTATTGCAGAGGATACCCCCAAATTGCCCATTGATAACAGTTTGAAGGCCTTCAGGACCTATCACCCCCCTTCTGCAAATGAGCAAACCTAGTTCCCATCCCACAGATGCCTCTTACCAATAAGCCGGCATTCTTTATGGCCAGGGGAAGCCCCAGGAGCCCTGTGCCAATGTTGCATTTCAACAAGTGGATCAAAGTTTGCATCATCCTGTGGTGGGGAGAGTAGGGAGACAGAGGGTACTGTTAGTGGAAGGGAAGCATGGCCAGAAGCTCAGCCTCCTTCTGGCATCTCCAGAGCGCCTGATAGGGAGAAGGACAAAACCTGAAGAGGTGGACTTGGAGACAACTTTCAATTCTAGGGGTCTGTCCTGGAACATCTGATCTGGGGATGGTGCTAGTTCAAGTGACTCAACGAATATCTAACACACACTAGGCTCTAAAGGAAATAAAAATTGCTACCACTCTGGATAACGCTCTAGTACTGGTTGGTTCATTAATCCATCCAGTGATTTCTTTCATGAGTTATTCTCTCAAATAACATCTATCGCAACCTAATACGTGTCTATCAGTTGGATAGACAATGGAACAAATTAGTAATAGTTGCTTCAATCTACAGTGAGGCATCAGGTTATTTATTAACTCACTAGAAACAAAAATCTACCATATATGGAATATTTACTGGTTTTAGTTTATTCTTTCATCCATTTGTTCAACCAATATTCATTGTGAATATGAACTGCTTGTACGCTCTCTCTCTCTCTGTCTGTCTCTCTCTCTCTCTCTATACATATGTGTGTGTGTATATATACATCCATGAATCGCTATATAATATATTCACATTATGCACTGGGTACAATTTAATAATTTAATAACAATTGTTACTGTGCATATAGAGTACTTATGATGGTCCCAGCAGGGTGCTAGGGCCTAGGGTTCTAAATATTCTTCACACCTGTGCTGGCAGCACCTGCCCAGGCAGCTCCAATCCTGATGTGGATTGGGTAGGAAAAGTGGGAGCAGGATCATGAGAACAGAATCAAAAAGGAACTTAAATAAAAAGTACATGCACAAGCAGTAGGAGCACTTAATTCTGAGGTCTAGCTCTGCCACTAACCTACTGTGTTTGGTTACTACTTTGGGAAGCCCTTAGCTACTTAGATCCTGTTTCACTGCCAAAAAAGGAAGAACAATTCTGGTCTTGCCTATGTCCCAGGGAAGCTGTAAGACTCAAAAGAGGTGACAACATGATGAATCCTGGAATCATGAAGTGCTTCACAGATATGAGCATCATCGTCATATCATTGTCTCATCATCATCATCCTCATCATCATCCTCATCATCACCTGCCACCTTTGGTTTGGCCTTCGTGGTGCTCACTTGTTAGAAAGGGCCTCCTTCAAGAAGAAGAAGAACTGGGATGATAGGGAAAAGGCAAGCATGGGCTGGCTTAAGCAAGTAGAAGTGCCCCCTCCATCCAGAACAAAAGGGTACCTTGAAGATGCCATTGGGAGATACAGACAAAGTCTCAGGCTAAGACAGAGATGCCTTTGTGCCACACTTAAATTGTCTGCAGGTGGCCAGGACAGCCAAAACCAATGCCCAAGTGAGTCCAGCACAGATAGTGCTCACGTCTCTTTGCCTTATCCATTAGGGAGTCATGGCAAGGGGCTTGCAAGAAGCTATACCAGGTGTTTGCACTTCAAGGCTACACCTTGAAGTGGACTGTTGGGGACTTCTGTGACTTCAATCTATTGAGTGAAGTCTATTGACCTAAGTTCTGTTAGGGCAGTCTACTCACCTAAGGATGGGGAGGGGGGGCACCCATTGTCCCTTTACTTCTGAGAGATAATTTTTATTTCTTGATAACTGTAATTTGTCAGTTCTTTAGTAGTAATTTCTCCAAAAGATGTGGTCCAATTTCCCACCCTCTGCTCTTTTTCCCTTTGTCTCTTACTTCTTTCGCATGCTAGCACCAATGTCTTGCCCCTACTTGAATCCGATCTTGTGGGAAAGGTGAGACAAAGTTTTGGAGGAACCACTGCACCTTAGCTGACAGCATTACTCATCTGGACCTTGAAGCATAAATAGATGTTGCGAGCTCCCCTGGGACTTAAAAAATTGGGTTTATATTTTTTCTTGAAAACTACACAATTGCTATTATAAAAGGAAATTCCAAAATCCCACCAATTGAAAATAACCACACACTATAATTAGCATTCCTCTGGGCATCTTTATTTGCACTAAATGCACAGAATTTTACATGAGGAGAACCACTAGACATGCTGGATCCTCAACTAATTTTCTGTATGAATAAATGTGCTACACATTTTCATGTCCAGTAGATTTCCTCTATCACTTGTAATGACTGTATCATATTCTACGGTATGTTTGTTCCATGTGTTAACCTTTCTCTTAATGTTTCCAAGTTTTCAATATTATTGAAACTGCCTTTGCAAAATTATAGCTGAGGAAATTATGACAGCGAAAGAAATCAGACTTAACCAACTCCGTCTTGCTTCTAACCTTTAAGAAGTCCTTGTTTATTCCTGGACATAGGCTGAACTAACTTTGGGAAGGAATTCACTTCATGATTTGACTCTTGATAACAACGCTTTCCCAAAAAGACCCCCGTCTTGCCTGGGGGCCATTCTGCCTCTGCAGGACTAACAAATTAGCTATAAGACTGGAAAGTACAGTTTAGGGGTCATGCAGCCTCTGGCTCCAAGAGTCTGAACCTCCCCAAATTGCTGCTGGGGATAACATCACTATTGTAAAACCTAACATCGGTGCTTGAGTTATTTTGCAGACCCTGTACTCTGATGGATCATCTGAAACCACTCAGACCAGTAATCTGGCTCAACCAGTTCTGCCATCCCACCCAAGAACAGAAAACAACAAGAAAAACTCACTTCGAGCCCCTATCTCCAACCTGATCAATCAGCACTCCCCACTTTCCAAGCTCCTACCCACCAAATTATCTTTAAAAACTCTAATCCCCGAATGCTCTGGGAGACCGATTTGAGTGATAATAAAACTCCTGTCTCCTGCACAGCAGGCTCTGTGTGAATTACTCTTTCTCCACTGCAATTCCTGTCTTGATAAATCATCTCTGTCTAGGCAGCGGGGGAGGTGAACCCATTGGATGGTTACATTATAACAAGTACTTTGATAAAAATTATGCACACTTGTGCTATTATTTCTTTCTTTTTTTTTTTTTTTTTGAGACAGAGTCTCACTCTGTGGCCCAGGCTGGAGTGCAGTGGTGCGATCTCCGGCTCACTGCAAGCTCCGCCTCCCGGGTTCACACCATTCTCTTGCCTCAGTCTCCCGAGTAGCTGGGACTACAGGCGCCCACCACCACGCCCGGCTAATTTTTTTGTATTTTTAGTAGAGATGGAGTTTCACCGTGTTAGCCAGGATGGTCTCGATTTCCTGACCTCGTGATCTGCCCACCTCAGCCTCCCAAAGTGTTGAGATTACAGGCGTGAGCCACCGTGCCCAGTCACTTATGCTATTATTTCATTAGAAAAAATTCCTAGAAGGGGTATTATTAATCAAAGGGTATATTTATTTATATTTCATTATACTTTAAAAAACTAGATTTTGTGATACAGTACAAAATTCGAAAGGTGAAACACAATAATCCAAATCCTTATGAAATGAATATAAATCTCTTTTCTCTCAGCCTCCAAATTCTCTTCCCCAGAGGCAACCACTGCTGTCAGTTTTCTGTGTGTGTGCACAAGTTGTGTACTTTCAGACAGCCTTTGCCAAATAAATATTTGTGTGTTTTATACAAATGACATTTTAGGATTTGACATGCAACATTGCCATCTAGAAAGATACCAATTTAATTCTTCCCAAAAAGATGAGAGAGGGCATTTCCTGATATCCTTATCAACACTGGGGATTGTCATTGATAATCTCTTTGTGTCCACAGTTATTACCGATCTGATGGTTACCAGATAGCAGTCTGATTGACAGTAACTCCTAGAAGAAGAGTTCTGTCGAGATCATGTCCTTTGCAAGGACATGGATGGAGCTGGAAGCCAGTATACTCCGCAAACTAACAAAGGAACAGAAAACCAAACACTGCATGTTCTCACTTGTAAGTGGGAGCTGAACAATGAGAACACATGGACACAGGGAGGAGAACAAGACACACACTGGGGCTGGTTGGGGATGGGGGCCGGGGGGAGGGAGAACATCAGGATAAATAGCTAATGCATGTGGGGCTTAATACCTAGGTGATGGATTAATAGGTGCAGCACACCACCACGGCACACATTTACCTATGTAACAAACCTGCACATCCTGTACATGTATCCTGAAGCTTAAAATTAAATTAAATTAAATTAAATTTTAAAAAACAGAGAGAAGAGTTCCGTGTGTTTGAGTTTGGGGCAGTAAAGGTGGAGACCTGGAGTTAGCACCTTTTGTTTTCTGGATGGATGGCATGGGGGGTTGGGGAGAAGAGGGAGAGAGAATAATGGCAGATGTGTGAGGAGAAGAAGGCAGCCAGAGACTGTGGAAGAGAGAGAGGAAGGAAAGGGCAGGCAGCCTGAGATAGGAAACTATTCCTGGAGACTAGCTGCTCATGTTGAATGTGGCTGCTCTAGCTGGGTTCTTCGTAAAAACTGGGAAACAGGGCTAGTAGCCAGAGCCACAGTGATTGACCTCCTTAGATTCTGATTCATCTTTTATCCATGCATCTCCTGTTAATGGAATAAGCCTGTTAAGGAGACAGACGAAGGAAGACAAAGTCCAGAGCTGCAAAAACAGCAGTGTTTGGCCTCAGGCCTGGAAGAGCGGTGCAGCCACTTACGATAGTCCAGCTTCCCCAGCAGGATGGACATTCTCTGAAGTAATGCTACTGCTGCTCTCTGAGGAGGACTGAGATCTATTGTCCAAGGAGTTCAGCTCACTGTTGTAGTCCCTTCCAAGTAATGACATCTTCAACACGGTGGGTAGGTGGCGGAGGCTCAGGGTTAAGGCTCTGAATGAGCCTCTGATGGGTCTGTCTCCAGAGAAACCATGGCTGCCGACCTGAGATGCTGGCTCCTAACCCCAAGGATGCGTGCTGCTGGCTGAAGCCTGACGTGCATGAATCAGGGAGGCGGTGGTGGCAGGAGAGGTGATGTTGATGATGCCTCACCTGGCTCTTGGGGGACTTATGAAAGACCCATCTCAGTCAGGGTGGTCCTCAGTTCCCCTCGCAATTGCTTGCCCAACCAGGACTTGCCTGGGCTTTTGTCCTCTCCTAGTTTAGCCCTTGCTGCTGTAGGGCAAAGTGAACAGTGTGACTGGGAGGAAGAAGGCACCATTGGATTGGAGGTCCTGGTGCCTGGACGTGGGGCCAGGCTCAGTGCTTGTCTGTCTTTGGCAAGGAAGAAACCAGAGCTACCTCACAATGGAGGCTGCCCAGCCAATGAGCTGCTGCAGAATCCTGGGATGCAGGTGAGGCCCAACAGAGCATAATCCAGCTACCATGTTCCCTGGGTGGGGTGAAGAGTGGCTTGTAAGGCCCAGTTCAAATGCCACCTGCTCAGAATTTCTATACAGGAGGCATGCATGGCCTGCCAGTGATTTGGAAGGGAGTGCAGTCATGTTTGAAAAAATCATTTGTTCAGAAAATATTTATTGAGCACCTAATATATGCTATAAACTGTTCTCCATACTAGGAATATATTAGGGTAGAAAACTTACTACAATCTCTCTTCTCATGGAATTTATGATCTGGAGGGGCTGGGGGAGACAGACAATAAACAAAACAAATATATCAAGTATCTGTTAGCAGAAAGTGGTATAGAGAAAGTCCAGGCAAGGGTAATGGAGAGTGTCAGCTAGCGGGAGGGTCGCAATTTTAGATTGGGTGATCAGAGAGGGCCTCACCTAGAAAGTGACATTTGGGCAAAGGGCTGAACAAGGTGAGGGAGCACAACTCATGTAGGTCTTGGGTAAGAAACTCTGAGCAGAGGGGCAAGAAGTGAAAGGTCCTGAGGTAGGAGAGTGCCTGGGGTGTTTTAGGAATGGCAATGAGGTCTTATGGCTGTCTAGGAGTGCACAGCGGAGAAGGGATTCTCCTGGTTTGTGCCTATTGCCCTGGCATAATTACTAATGGTGCCTCCCTTCCTTATTAAAAGTATCCTGCAGCTGAGCGAGGTGGTGCACACTTGTAGACCCAACTACTCAAGAGGCTGAAATGGGAAAATCGATTGAGGCCAGCCTGGGAAATGACCCTAAAAGTAAAATAAAATAGGCCAGGTGCAGTGGCTTACACCTGTAATCCCAGCACTTTGGGAGGCCGAGGTGGGCAGACCACCCGAGGTTGGGAGTTAGAGACCAACCTGGCCAACATGGTGAAATCCTATCTCTAGTAAAAGTACAAAAATTAGCCGAGCTTGGTGGCATATACCTATAGTCCCAGCTACTTGGGAGGCTGAGGCAGGAGAATCGCTTGAATCCGGGAGGTGGAGGTTGCAGTGAGCAGAGATCGCACCATTGCACTCCAGCCTGGGTGACAAAAATAAAATTCCATCTCAAAAAAAAAAAAAAAAAAAGGAATAAAATAAAAAGAGATAACCTGGTTTGGATGATAAATTACACAGTCACACCAGAGATGTGGCTAGAGAGGTAATGAAAGTAGGATGGAGTGGGTGGGTAGGATTTGTAGGCTATTGTAACAACTTTGAATTTTACTTTAAGAGAGATGAGAAATCATGGAGGGTTCTGAGCAGAGAAGTGACATGACTTAAATGTTTTGACAGGATGTCTCTGGACTTTTTTTTTTTTTTTTTGTGAGCAGATTGAAGGGGTGCAAGGGGGTATCAATCAGGAGGCTATTACAATAATCCAGGAGGGTGTCGCAATGACCCAGGTGTTAGTCTGTGATGGCTTAAACCAGGGAGGTAGTGAAAGAGATGGTGAGAAGTGACTGAATTCTGGATACTTTTAAAGATAAAGCCAAGAGGATGTGCTGATGAACTTGAGGTGGGATGTAAAAGAGAGAGGAATCAAGGAAGACTCCAATATTTTTGACGTGAGTAACAGAATGGGACTGGCATTAAAAAAATTGTGTCCGGAAGCTGCTTTTGCAGAGCACGCACCAGCACTGAACTTTGATTGCGTGTGTGTTTGGGATGACTGCACAGGTTGCTTATGAAGCTCATGGGGGCCAAGGTACTCCCCACACCACCACTTAGTGCTGCTGCAAAATCAGCACTGGGAGCTTCTCTCTTCCTCTGAATATCAAATGAAATACCTCTCTCCTCTGATGTCCAAATACTTTTTCTCAAGTTGAAAATAACTTCCCCTCCCCTGTTGCACTTATTCATTTATTATTTTATTTTATTTTATTTTTTGAGACAGAGTCTCACTGTCGCCCAGGCTGAAGTGTAGTGGCACAATCACAGCTCACTGTAAACTCCTCCTCCCAGGCTCAAGCGATCCTCCCACCTCAGCCTCCTGAGTAAGCAACTATATGCCAATAAATTGGAAAATCTACAAGAAATGGACAAATTCCTAGACATATACAATCTACCAAGAGAGAACCAGGAAGACATCCAAAACCTGAAGAGACCAATAACAAGCAATGAGATCAAAGCCATAATAAAAAGTGTCCAGGTAAAGGAAAGCCTTGGACCCTCTGGCTTAACTGCTGACTTCTACTAAACATTTAAAGAAGAACTAATATCAATCCTACTCAAACTATTTCAAAAAATAGAAGAAGAGGGAATACTTCCAAACTCATTGAATATTACAGAAGTTCAGTATTACTCCGATACCAAAACAAGACAAAGATACATTTAAAAAAAAAAAGAAAAAGAAAAGAAAAGGAAACCACAGGCCAACATCCTTTTGTATGCTTGCTCTGGGTGGTGGTGATTTCCACAGTCTCTGTTTTGTAGTTGTGAGTTTTGCTTTGCCTTGTTTTAAAACAAGCATAGCATTTATTATAATTGATCACTCTCGTGTTTACTTGTTTACTGTCTGTCTTCCTACTAAAGTGCAGACTCCTTGAAAATGGAACCACGTTCCATCCTATTCATTGTTAAATCTGCAGCACCTTATACAGAATAGGCATGCTTTAGGTAAATATTAAAACAATGAATAAATGACATGGCAAAACCTCATCTCTCTTTATTTTTATTTTTTTCTCCAGACGGAGTCTTGCTCTGTTGCCCAGGCTGGAGTGCAATGGCGTGACCTTGGCTCACTACAACCTTGGCCTCCTGCGTTCAAGCAATTCTCCTGCCTCAACCTCCTGAGTAGCTGGGATTAGAGGCACATGCCACCAAGCCTGGCTAATTTTTTGTATTTTTAGTAGAGATGGAGTTTCACCATGTTGACCAGGCTGGTCTTTAACTCCTGACCTCAGATGATCCTCCTGCCTTGGCCTCCCAAAGTGCCGGGATTACAGGTGTGAGTCACTGCGCCTGGCCACAAAACCCCATCTCTACAGAAAGTACAAAAATTAGCTGGGCATGGTGGCATATGCCTGTAGTCATTAATGATCTTTTGTATTTCTGCAGTATCGGTTGTAATGTCTCTTTTTTCATTTCTTGTTTTATTTACTTGGATCTTCTCTCTTTTTTTCTTAGTCTGGCTAATGGTTTGTCAATTTTGTTTAACTTTTCAAAAAAACCAACATTTTATTATTGATCTTTTATATTGTTTTCTACATTTCAATTTCATTTATTTCTGCTCTGATCTTTATTATTTCTTTTCTTCTACTAATTTTGGGTTTGATTTGCTCTTGCTTTTCTAGTTATTTAATATGCATTTTGTTTGTTTGTTTTTTGAAATGGAGCGTTGCTCTGTTGCCCCAGCTGGAGTGCAGTGGCATGATCTTGGCTCACTGAAACTTTGCCTCCTGAGTTTAAGTGATCTCGTGCCTCAGCCTCCCGAGTAGCTGGCATTATAGGCACCCACCACCACACTCGGCTAATTTTTTTTTTGTACTTTTACTAGAGACGGGGTTTCACCATGTTGGCCAGGCTGATTTTGAACTCCTGACCTCAAGTGATCCACCCACCTTGGCCTCCCAAAGTTCTAGAATTATAGGCATGAGCCACGATTCATGACTGGATGCATCATTAGATTGTTTATTTGAAGTTTCCCTATTTTTGATGTAGGCACTTATAGCTATAAACCTCCCTTTTAGTACTGCTTTTGCTGTATCCCATAGGTTGTGGTATGTTGTGTTTCCATTATCATTTGTCTCAAGGATTTTCAAATTTTCTTCTTAATTTCTTCACCGACCCACTGGTCATTAAGGAGCATACTGTTTAATTTCCATGTGTTTGTATAGTTTCCAAACTTCCTCTTCTTGCTGATTTCAAGTTTTATTCCATTGTGGTCAGAGAAGATGCTTGGTATTATTTCAGTTTTTTGGAAGTTTTAAGACTTGTTTTGTGACCTAACATATGGTCTATCCTTGAAAATGATCCATGTGCTGAGAAAAATGATGTGTATTATTAAGCCATTGGATGAAATATTCCATAAATATCAGTTAGATCTACTTGGTCTATAGTGCAGGTTAAGTCCTATGTTTCTTTATTAATTTTCTGTCTGGAAGATCTGTCCAATGCAGAAAGTTGGGTATTGAAGTCTTTAACTATTGGTGTCTATCTCTCTCTTTAGCTCTAATAATATTGGCTTTATTCATCTGGGTGCTCCAGTGTTTGCTGCATATATAATTACAATTGTTATATCCTCTTATATCCTGAATTGACCTTTTGATCATTATATAGTGACCTTCTTTGTCTCTTCTTATAGTTTTTGTCTTAAAATCTATTTTGTCTGATATAAGTATAGCCACTCCTGCTCTTTTTTGATTTTTGTTGGCATGGAATATATTTTTTCACGCCTTTGTTTTCAGCCTATGTATACCTTTATAGGTGAAGTGGGTTTCTTGTAGGCAACAGATCAATGGATCTTTTTTTTATTCATTCAGCCAGTTTATGTCTTTTGATTGAAGAGTTTAGACCATTTACATTCAATGTTATTATTGATAAGTAAGGATTTACTCTTGCCATTTTGTTACTTGTTTTCTGGTTGTTGTGGTTTTCTCTTCCTTCTTTTTTTTCTTGTCTTCCTTTAGTGAAAGTGATTTTTATCTCTTGATATGCTTTAGTTTCTTGCTTTTGTGTGTGTTTGTATCCATTATATGGTTTTTGGTTTGAGGTTACCATAAGGCTTGTAAATACTACCTTATAACCCATTATTTTAACCTGATAACACATTAACATTGCATAAACAAACAAACAAACAAACAAAAAGAAAGAAAACTAATAAAAAATCTATGCCTTAACTTCATCCCCCTGCTTTTTAATTTTTTGTTGTTTCTGTTTATATTTTATTGTACTAAGTCTTGAAAAGTTGTTGTTATTATTTTTGATTGGTTCATTGTTTAGTCTTTCTACTTATGATAAAAGTAGGTCACACACCACAGTTACAGAGTTATAATTGTCTGTGTTTTTCTGTGTATTTACTATTACCAGTCAGTTTTGTACCTTCTGGTGATTATGTATTGCTCATTAATGTTCTTTTCTTTCTGATTGAAGTACTCCCTTTAGCATTTCTGGTAGGACAGAAATGCTGGTGTTGATAAAATCCTTCAACTTTTGTTTGTCTGGGAAAGTCTTTATTGCTCATTCATGTTTGAAGTATATTTTCACCAGATATACTATTCTAGGGTAAAAGTTTTTTTTTTTTTTTCCTTCAGCACTTTAAATATGTCATGCCACTCTCTCCTTGCCTATAAGGTTTCCACTGAAAAGTCTGCTGCCTGACATGTTGGAGCTCCATCGTGCTTTTTTTTTTTTTTTTTCTCTCTCTCTTGTTGCTTTTAGGATCCTTTATCCTAGATCTTTGGGAGTTTGATTATTAAATGCCTTAAGGTAGTCTTGTTTAGGTTAAATCTGCTTGGTGTCCTATAAACTTCTTGTACTTGAATACTGATAACTTTCTCTAGGTTTAGGAAGTTCTCTATTATCCTTTTGAATAAACTTTCTACCCCTATCTCTTTGTCTACTTCCTCTTTAAGGTCAATAACTTAGATTTGCCTTTTTGAGGCTATTTTCTAGATCCTGTAGGTGTGCTTCATTATTTTTTATTCTTTTTTTTTGGTCTCCTCTGACTGTATATTTTCAAACAGCCTGTCTTTAAGCTCACTAATTCTTTCTTCAGGTTGATCAATTTTATTATTAAAAGACTCTGATGCATTCTTCAGTATGGCAATTGCATTTTTCAGCTCCAGAATTTCTGACTGATTCTTTTTCATGATTTCAATATCTTTGTTAAATTTATCTGATGAATTCCTTCTCTCTGTTATCTTGAATTTCTATGAGTTTCCTCAAAACAACTATTTTCAATTCTCTGACTGAAAGATCACATATCTCTGTATCTCCAGGATTGGTCCCTGGTGCCTTATTTAGTTCATTTGGTGAGGCCATGTTTTCACGGATGGTGTTGATGCTAGTAAATGCTCTTCAGTTTCTGGGCATTGAAGAGTTAGGTATTTATTGTAGTCTTCACTGTCTGGGCTTGTTTGTATCCATCCTTCTTGGGAAGGCTTTCCAGATATTTGAAAGGGCTTGGGTTATGATCTAAGCTGTATCTGCTTTAGGGCACAACCCAAGCCCAGCAACACTGTGGTTGGTGCAGACTGACAGAGGTACCACCTTGATTGTCTTGGAGACAATTGATCTGGGAGAATTCTCTCTGGATTACCAGATAGAGACTCTTGTTCTCTTCCCTTACTTTCTCCCAAACAGAGTCTCTCTCTTTGTCTGTTCTGAGCCACATGAAACTGGGGCTGGAGTGATACAAGCACCCTTGTGGCCACCATCACTATGACTGCACTGGGTCAGACTTGAAGCCAGCATAGCACTGGGTCTTGCTCGAGGCCTCCTGTAACCACTCCCTGGCTACTGCCTGTGTTCGCTCAAGGCCCTGGGGCTCTGTAACCAGCAGGTGGCAAAGCCATTCAGGTCTGTATTTTTCCCTTTAATGTGGAGAGATCCCCCAGGCGCTGTGCGGGTCCAGAGGTGCCATCTGTCTGAGAGCCAGGGACTAGAGTAAAAAACTTAAGAAGTCTACCTAGTGTTCTATTGTACTATAGCTGAGCTGGCACTCGAACCACAAGACATAGTCCTTTTCACTCTTCCTTTCCCTTTCCAAAGGCAGAGGAGCCTCACCCTATGGCCACTGCCACCTCAGGCCCGCACTGAGTAATGCCAGATTACTGCCGATGTTCCCTTAAGTCCTGAGGGCTCTTCAGTCAGCTTGTGGTGCATGCTGCCTGGCTTGGGACTCACCCGTCAGGGCAGTGGGCTACCCTTTGGCCCAGGACAGGTCCAGAAATGCCATCCAAGAGCCAAGTCCTGGAATCAGGGACCCCAAGAGTGCTCTTGGTGCTCTACCCTTGTGGCTGAGCTGGTAACTAAAGTCAGCAGGTCTCAGAGTCTCACCTAAGGCCCTTGATGTAGCATCTGGGTATCACTGGTGTTTATTCAGGGCCCAAGGGCTCTTCAGTGAGCAGGTGATGAATGCTGCCAGGACTGGGTCCTTTCCTTCAAGGCAGTGGTTTCCCTTCTGGCCCAGGGTATGTCTAGAAATGCCCAGGAGCTAGGGCCTAGAAAGGCAGCATCATAATTCTGACCCATGCCCTGTTCTTCTGTGGCTGAGTTGGTATCTAAGATGTTAGACAAAGTCCTCCCCACTATTCCCTCTTCTCACCTCAAGCAAAAGGAAGGGATCTCTTCTGGAGCCACAAGCTGTGTATCTTGGGGTTAGGAGAGGGATGATGCCAAGTACTCCCTTAGCCACCCCACCTGGTGTCTCAGTATGTCTCCTGCTCCCCCAGTCCACTGTCTCTGGGTCCAATTCAGTACTAGGAGTCTCCTAGGAGTTGTAGTCCTTGTGGCCTAGACTGCCTTTCAAGTTTATTTAAAGCCCCAGAGCACTTTAGCCCATGGTGGCAAGGCTTGTGGGAACTAGAGTTCTGACCTCTGGGATTGGTGATTCACCTCTGGCTAGGGCTGGTTTAAATCCTCCCTCTGTGGTCGGGTGCCAACTTAGTTTGATCTGGTTTTCCTTTCTGCTATAACAAAAGCAGCACTTAGTCAATGCCTCACAATTACTTGGTTCTCCCTTCCCCAGAGCCCAGAGATACTCTGGGCACCATGGGCCCCTGCTGGGGGTGGGGGAGGGGTGGCGTGGGTTTCAAGACTGTTTTTTCTTTTACCTCTTTGGTGCCTCTTTCAGCCATACGAAGTTAAAATCAGGTACTGTGAGTGCCCACGTTTTTTGGTTCTTAGGAAGGTGCTTTTTTTCCTGTACATAATTGTTAATTTGGTGTCCTTGGAGTGGGGGTTGGGGGACAGGACAGATCAGTGGAGCTTTCTACCATCTTGCTCTACCTTCTCCCTATTTTACATTTTGATAACCACCATTCGATAGCCTCTCTTGGGCCCTACAATGCAGTGAGGAGCTTTGATGCGCAAATGTTTGCATCCTGGATCCATCCTTTACTACGTGTTTGATCTTTAACAAGTTATTTAATGTCTCTGAGCCTGTTTCCTTATCTGAAAATGGAGACAATGACAGTGTAAACATCACAGGGTCATTGTAAGGATTAAATGAGATAATCTCATGTAAAATCCTTAGTAAGCACTCAAAGAAGGAAAGGAGGAAGGATTTTCTATGTTCCTTGACTCATTAGCAAGCCCCAGAAGTTAAATAAACAGTCAGTTAAATGGGGGGAAGAAAGTTGTGTGTGTGTGCATATGTGTGTATTAAATAATCAGTTCCAAACCACTTAAAAAATTTTTAATATCACCACCACTCAGACTTAAAACTAACATGTAGTAGTCTTTAGTGTTGTCAATAATTACTAATGAGTCTCCCTAACTTGGTTTTGTTGGTTACATCAATGTTGCTAAATTTAGTTTTTCCTTCCAAGATTTAACTTTAGCCAGATTGGTCTAAGTAATAAAATTAACCCTATCATCTTACACAGTAGGGACATATCTTTAGAGAATGAGTGTAAACTTTTCTTAATAACAGAGAAGATAACCTTAAACTTCAAGGATGGGTGGAGTGATTGATAGCAGAGCAGGGTGGGAGAGAAGTGTTTCCAGAGAGGATGCTCACATTGCCAACACTCGAACGGATCAGTGGAAGTCCTTTGGCTTGCTGATGAAACAGAGAGCTCAGGGTGGAAATGACAACCCATCCTCTGGCAAAGTAGACTGTGGACCCCTGCACAGGCTATGAGTGTCCTATTGCCCAACAGGGACTCTGTAGGCTATGGGATCTGGGTGTGGACCACCAGCCTTTCCTCCATCTGAGTGGACTTGTGTTCATGAAGTATCTTCTGGAAGTCCAGCAGATAGAAAGGAACATACAGAAAGAGCAGACCAGGACTTGAGAATTGGGGGGCACAGGGAAGATGAAGGATGAAAATAAGCAGGACAGGGCTTTTTCAAATATTCTCTTAACACCGAGGCTGAAACAGGCATAGATCATTCCCATAAACCACAGAGAGTTTCATGAGAAACTCTCCTCTCCCCACCTTTTGGGACTATATATCTTCAACATCTATTTAGTTATCTAGGTGCATTTTCTCAATGTTAGTAATTCTGCGGGGAGGGGAGAGAGCAGTCACCACCAGAAAGATAGAGGCGATGTCTCAGGTTGGCTTGCCCCTGGCTGCCGGCCAAGGTCAGACACGAGCATAAGTGCTATCATGTCCAGGCAGCAGGACAGAATGGAAGGAGGTTCAGACTCAGTCTTTCAAGTTCTACTCAAAGCCCAACTCAAGTGATACCACCTGTGGAAAGTCTTCCTTTGTGCTCCAGAGCAGGTAGTGTCCTTTGCCCTTAGATGGACGTATGATGGTATTTACTTAGTTGATTACCTGTTACTCTTCCCCAATGGACAGTAGACTGGCTGCTTGACAGCGGGAATTCTTTTCTCATTAATCAGTGTATCCTTTTTAGAATGATGTATCAGGTATCTTTTGCTGCATAAAACTTCCCACTCTTTATGTATTAAAATTACAAACATCTTTATTATTTATCACAGTTCTGTGGATTATCTGCACAATTCTTATGGTCTGTGTCAGCCTGACTGGGGTTGGATATAGTCTAGGATGGCTTTACTCATGTGTCTGGAAGTTGGCAGGCTAGTTGATCTGCGAACAGGGCTCAACTGGGATGATTCATTTATGTTCCACGTGGTCTCTGATCTTCCGGTAGGCTAGCCCAGGATGCTTTACTTGGTGGTCTCAACTCTACAGAGCATGCATGTAAGTTCTGATGCATAGGTTATTAACAAACCTCTGACTGCATCACATTTACTAATGTTCCATTGGTCAAAGCAAGTTACAAGGCCAAGATCAAATTTAAAGGGGAGAGGCCAGGCACGGTGGCTCACACTTGTTATCTCAGCACTTTGGGAGGCTGAGGCGGGTGGATCACCTGAGGTCAGGAGTTCGAGACCAGCCTGCCCAACATGGTAAAACCCCACCTCTGTGAAAAATACAAACATTAGCCGGGTATAGTGGCAGGTGCCTGTAATCCCAGCTACTCGGGAGGCTGAGGCAGAAGAATTGCTTGAACCCGGGAGGTGGAGATTGCAGTGAGCCGAGATTGTGCCACTGCACTCCAGCCTGGGCAACAGAGCGAGACTCCATCTCAGAAAAACAAACAAACAAAAACAAAACAAAACAAAACAAACCCACAGATAAACAAACAAAAAAATTTAAGGGATACAGATATAGACTTCATCTTTTCATAGGAGCAGCTGCAAAGTCACATTGTCAACAGGAATTTATGGTCATTTTTACAATATTCTACAAAATCTTGTTTGGTACACAGTAGGTAATCAAGAATGCATGTTGCAAGAATTAGGAGGTAAAGTCTATTCAAATAATTTTCATGTTCACCCCTCATCCCTCCCCATTGGCACATCTACTTCCATGCCTCCTATTCATTGTTGGGATCTTTGAGTTGGGAGGAAATGTTATCTAATGGTTTGAAATGTTTGTTGCCCCTGATTTAATACGCATGGCTCCTTTCTATCTGAGAGTTTCACACTGGTCATCTTGGCCCTACCCATCTCAACACTGGAGCCGTGCACAACTTTCTGACTTGTGGATTATGTACCCACCCTTAGTGTTTGCTTTTTGAATAGACCCAGAAAAGGGAAAACTGGTTGTCTGCCAAAGCGTGGACAGTATCAGCTGGTTGCACCTCCTTCGGCCAGTTGCTGCCACTTGGGGCCCTCTGGTGGCTTCTTCTTGCATAGCTCCAGGTTAGGTATGAAATTCACTGTCTGAATTGTCATAAGCTTGGCTAGAGTCCAGAGCCTTCCAAGGTAAAGCTCACAATGTGGTGGAATGCCAGAGATATGAAAAGAAGAAGTAATAAACAAAACAAAATTTAAAAAACCAACACCATTTAGAGCTTGTAGCTTTCTTGTTTCACCATGACTTTGCCCAGAGAAAAGGCAAAGCAGTGACATAAAGATAATGCATATAAAAGAGATCCGGCTGGGCGAGGAGGCTCACGCTTGTAATTCCAGCATTTTTGGAGGCCAAGGCGGGTGGATCACCTGAGGTCGAGAGTTCGAGACCAGCCTGACCAATATGGAGAAACCCCATCTCTACTAAAAATACAAAATTAGCCAGGCGTGCTGGCCCATGCCTGTAATCCCAGCTACTCGGGAGGCTGAGGCAGGAGAATTGCTTGAACCCAGGAGGTGGAAGTTGCGGTGAGCTGAGATTGCGCCATTGCACTCCAGCCTGGGAAACAAG
This sequence comes from Chlorocebus sabaeus, assembly GCF_047675955.1. Lineage (NCBI taxonomy): Eukaryota > Metazoa > Chordata > Mammalia > Primates > Cercopithecidae > Chlorocebus > Chlorocebus sabaeus. The sequence goes on along the minus strand of NC_132926.1, from coordinate 30,840,932 downwards.
AGTGAAACTCCGTCTCAAAAAAACAAAACAAAACAAAAAAACAGAGATCCATATCACTAAAAATTGGGTGCTGGTGGGCAAGGAGCAGTGCCAGGCTCACCGAAGAAAAGTGGTGGAGTTGGAAAATAGGGGAGAGTCTCCTGACTTGAGCAGCTCATCCAGGGCCTGGTAGGTCCCCACCACAAAGCCCACGAAGCCCAGGATGCTGATCAGGGCATCCTTGAAGATGGTGAGGGGGCTCATGCCCTCTGAGTAGAAGGTGCTGACCTCCAGGAGCGGTGGGATGATGAGGGCCAGGGCGCTGCTGCTCACGGAGCCCACCAGGGAGATGACCAGGTCCAGGCGGGGGATGAGGACAGCCAGGAGGCCTGCAGGGAGGGAATAGGGGACAGACAGAGAATTCCAGGCTTAGCCAAGCTCTGAAGGTTTGTTCTTAAAGTCCTCTTCTTGGCCGGGCACAGTGGCTCGCACCTGTAATCCCAGCACTTTGGGAGGCCGAGATGGGTCGATCACTGAAGGCTGGGAGTTCAAGACCAGTCTGTCGCACATAGTGAAATCCTGTCTCTACTAAAAATATAAAAATTAGTCGGGTGTGGTAGTAGGAGCCTATAATCTTAGCTACTCAGGAGGCTGAGGCAGGAGAATCGCTTGAACCTGGGAGGTAGAGGTTGCAGTGAGCCAAGATTGCACCACTGCACTCTAGCCTGGGTGACAAAGTGAGGTCCTGTCTCATTGAAGAAAAAAAAAAGAAAAAAAAAATCCTCTTCTTAAAAAATAAACCAGTTGTTTCGCAGAAATTCAATTACAGAAAGAAAAGTTGAAAGTCCTCCAATATCCCTAATTATATTCCCTAGAAGTTACGCATTAAAAATTCAGCCAGGCAGAGTGGCACATTCCTATAGCCCCAGCTATTTGAGAGGCTGAGGCAAGAGGATCCAAAAGTTCAAGGACAGTCCTGGTAACATAGTGAGACCCCATCTCAAAACAACAACAACCACCACAACAAAATTTGGAGTGTCTCTAATTGTATTCATTCATATTCTTCATTCATATTGTTGGGAGGAAATGTACTCATTCAAAAACTTTTCCCCTACCAACTTAGAGTCAGTGGTTGGGGGCCTGTGAATGTAACTGACAGTAGGTAAGATTAACGAGAGAAAAGACAAAGTGTGTTTATAAGCTCCAGAGCCTTGAGATGAATTGGCTTCCAGAACAGCCAAAGATACTCCCTTAATACGGGGAAAAGGAGGGAGGAGGAGGGGCTTTTATGGAAGAACAAATGGAAGATATGACGGTTTCAGATAAAATGTGTTAAACAGTTAGTAATTCCAATGATAATGCTAAGTTTCTTTTCTGGCTCTAAACTTCCCAAAGAAGGGATTTATGGCAGCTGTATTTTTCAGGAGGTCCTGCTTACATCAGTAAAAGAAGATTAGATAAAGTTTCTTTCTGCAGCTTCTTTTTGTTCAGATGTTTTTAGCTTAAAATAATCTTTATGCTACCGAGGTGCATTTTGGATCTTACATATCCAATAAAACTTAAGCTCTTATTTAATAAATAACACTAAATAACAGTGCTGGGAACCATTCAAGCTGTTTGGAATATATCAATGTACAAACTATCAAGGTTTGTACTATGAAAATTTATATCAATGTACAAATTTTTTTAGAAGTCTTGTCTTTTTTTAAATGCCTAGCATTTTAGTGAATAAAAAATAATATAAATAAATAAAATAAATAAATAATTTTTTAAATGCCGAGTATTTTAATAAATAATTAACATGAGTATGAAAACCCCTTACTTGCAAACAATTAGAATATGAAATCATTTATATACAAAGAGATCTTCAGTTGGAAGAAAATCCACAAGGTGTCTTTAAAGAAGTGTCTTCTCCAGGTTTTACACACATGTCAGATAACACCTAACAAAGAAACATGAAGAGCTAAAAATTTTGAAACTGTGTTTTTTTAGCAGGATGTTTTACAGACATGGGTTTTTACATTTTTTATTATATATGATGAAAAATGTTCCTGGTCATCAAGAAGTCCCAGGAGCCGTGAGCAGGCCTCCTTTGGAGGAGGACTGTGGTAGAACAGAACAGGTCTGGAAGGCAGGAGTCGGATTCTTTCTTGTATGGCCTAGCCCAAGTCCCACCCCTTCCTCAGCTTGTTTCCTCAGCTGCAAAATGGAGATGAAGGCTACTATCCTTTTAGGTATTGTGATTCATTCTGCATAGGACATAAAAGTCTTCAATGAGATTTTTCATGTAAAGCATTCAGAAAAGTTATCTTTGCTATTACTTCAAGTTATTTACTCATACATGCTAATTGATAATGCATGAAGTGTAGCGTAGGCTTAAGGGATTGTTATCTTTATACTGTGGGGCAAATTCTTTGATCTATCTGGAATCTCTAAGATACTGAATGGTTCCTGCCTTCAAGGTCAAACTGAGAATGAATCACTTCAAAAGAAGAAAATCAGTGTCGAATAAATGCTGTGGGCTGGCCTAGAAAAGCAAGAATCAAGAGCCACCTCAGCCAGGCAGTCTCAGGGGATCCAGCAGCTGCTGCAGGCCAAGACACAGCCACTGAGAAGGTGTCCAAGTCTGAGCAAAGGACATAGAGGCTGAAGCAGGCCAAGGGGGCAGCTGAGGCTGAAACTGAACAGCACCGCCTGAAGAGGGAGAAAGAGTTCAAGACCAAGGAAGCCGCAGCCCTGGAATCTCACAGTGGCTGTGGCACTCAAGTGGCACAAGAGGCTCAGAAGAAGAGGACCAGCCTCCAGAACTACTTCCAGCAGAACGGGGGTGAAGGCTTGGCTAGCCTCTTGGCTTTTGTCTGTGACACTTGGACAGAAATCCATGAAAACTACTGCATAAATGAAGAAGAGTGGGAGAAAGAAGCGCCTGTACCATGGATTGGCATTTTAGATGCCCTTGAAGAATATGAAGCTCGAGTTATATTCTTATGAAAAGGTATTACATGATTTCTGTATATTATGTAGCAAGTCCCTTCACTTCTCAGAGAATATAAAATCTAGCTTCTTTGTACAGACTTAGAACTTATCTATAGATTTTCTTTTTACATCGTATTTCCTAGAAATTTAATGGATATATGTCATCTGTTTTCCCATGCTTTTTAGCTCACATAACAAATATATCAATGTATCAATGTTGACTTTTTCTTTCTTTTATCTAATAAAAAAAAGTTATTTGAAGAAAGAAAGAGATTAATCATTTTTTTCCCTGTAGCGTTTTCTTGAATGTCAGGATTCTATGAAAAAGTAGTAAATAGTTATTTGTAATCTGTGTGAAGCAGCAGCTACCCTTAAATTAGTCCATTCCTGCTAATGGTTAGAATAATGAATACTAGTATAACTGTTTGGGCTGCTTTTAGTTTCTCTTAATTAAAATTACTAGATGGTAGAATTCAAGAACTTGTTACATGTTATTACTCGGTGTACTGATAATCATCTAAAAGTAACACTTTGTCATGCAAAAAAAAAAAAAGAAAGAAAGAATTTCCTAAATGTCCATGGACAGATGAATGGATACAGAAAATGTGGTTTGTACATACAGTGGAATACAATTCGGCTTTAAAAAAGAAGACACTTTTGCAATTACAATCAAAAGGCATCTTAGGGACAGCTGGGCCACCTCTACTCTGTACAGGAATCTCTAGCCATCTCCTTTGGCCTCTGGTGGAATACTTGCAGATTGGGGTACTCCGGGTCATGGGGGCTGCTGTGAGCCGGGGAGTGGGAATGACCTCAGCCAACAGGCAAGCACAGGACCGTCCAGGGGCCAAGGAGCCCCAGCTGATTGTTGCCGATGGGGAATGTGATCCCAGGCTTGCCCAATCATTTTATAGTAGCCCCACCAAAAACTTTTAAAAATCTGCATTTGTATGGAAGATTGCCCACATTTTAAATGTTGGCCCACATTTATACAACATTGCGAGGTTCAAACAACACCTGTTGCCAAATTAGAGTCCCATTTTCAATGTCTGCCCTGGAGGTAAAGGGCACTGGTTCTAGACTTATATGACTTGAATTCAAATCCTACTTCTGACACTTTCCGGCCAATTATTAATCACTCACTGCCTCAGTTTTCTCTTTCATAAGGTAGGGTTTATCATAGTTCTACCTCATGAGAATTGTTGTGGGACTGAATAAAATATTATGAAATTTAGACTAGAAAGAGCTGAACACAGTGCCTGGCACACAGTAAGTGTTCAATACATGTCAGTTCTTACGATTTACTTATTAATGTATTTATTTGAGACAGGCTCTGACTCTGTTGTCCAGGCTGGAGTGCAGTAGTTCAATCTCAGTTCACTGCAGCCTTGACCTCCTGGGCTCAAGCAATCCTCCCACCCCAGCCTCCCAAGTAGCTGGGACTATAGACATGGGCCACCATGCCTGGCTTCTTTTTTTCTTTTTTTTTTTTGTAGAGATGGGGTTTCACCATGTTGCCCAGGCTGGTCTCAAAACTCCTGAACTCAAGCAATCTGCCTGCCTTGGCCTCTCGAAGTGCTGGGATCACAGGCATGTGCCAGAGTGCTCAGCAAGTTCTTACAATTATTGTTTGATAAGCTGTGTCAATCCCTTCAGCTGAACACCAGCAAATCTGTCTAATTAGGTACATGTAAGAATGGGGTTGTCCTTGAGGCTTAGATGAGTGAATACTTGTAAAGCTTTAGAATGGTCCCTGGAATACAGTAAGTGTTCAGTAAATGCTGATTGTCATGACTGCCCTCAACCATCTGGCTAATTCTTTTTTTTTTTTTTTTTTTTTTTTTTAAGATGAATCTTGCTCGTCGCCCAGGCTGGAGTGGCACGATCTCGGCTCACTGCAACCTCTGCCCCCCCATGTTCAAGTGAATCTCCTGTCTTGGTCTCCCGAATAGCTGGGATTACAGGCACATGCCATCACGTCTGGCTAATTGTTGTATTTTTAGTAGAGACAGGGTTTCCCCATTTTGGCCAGGCTGGTCTGGAACTCCTGACCTCAGGTGATCCACCCGCCTCGGCCTCCCAAAGTGCCAGGATTACAGGTGTGAGCCAGTGCCTCCGGCCCATTCTGGCTGATTCTTGATAGCCCTCAGAAAAGATTAGCAGGAACACTGAACTCTCCTTTCTACTCACATGTCAGGCAGACCATGGCGAGGCGAATGGACAGATCCAGAGGCAGTGCCCAGCGTGTTGACACCCGGGAGATGGCAAAGGGGATGATGATTTCCGCAGGGACGTAGAACTGCAGGGCATAGGTGCACAGGATGCCGGCAATGTAGAGAAGCTTGACAGACTGGTACAGCCTGCAAGACAAACCACAGCGCTGCTCTCCACGGCCACTGTGTTCTGACACTGGCCTCCTTGGAACATTAACCTCTGACCTTGGGACAATGACTTGGGCTTTTGTTTTCCTTTCTGAAAATGACTGAGAGGGACTTTCTAAGAGTCAGGAGGGAGTCACAGCAGGGCATGCAGTGAAAATAGAGGGAAGCTTTCCTGATTCCATGGAAACAATTGAAAGGGTCATTTCTAAATGAAATAAAAATCATCTTGAGCTTGGGTATATATTGCATCTTCGCAAATCACTACCATCTGATGCTCAATCTTACGTTTTAGAAAAGAGAGGCTCAGGCCAGATACTTTGCCCAGGGAGACACAGATGATAAGTGGCTAAGACAAAAGCCCTGGATCTAAAAGACTCTAGTCTTTTGTGATCTGTCAGTCCTTAGGAATTCTCTGGATTCCCCAAAGCTCTTGGCACATAACAGTTGTCTCTAGTTGGTTGAAAGAACTGCAGAATCCCAAATTCTTGGAGGAGGAGACAGTTTATAAATAGGGCTATGTAGAAGTTAGGGGGAGTCAGGGTGGAATACAAGGAGAAACAGGGTTACTTGCTGGCCTCAAGCTAGGGGCAGAGAGTGTGTGAGGCTTCAGGGGATACTGAGTTCTATCTCAGTTTTTTTCTTTTTGATCTATTGAGATGTGACTATTTTCCTTCAGTCCACTAATGTAGATACATTTCCATGTTTAATAAATGTGTGTGTGACACTGGGCATAGTGGATCACGCCTGTAATCCCAGCACTTTGGGGGGCCGAGAGGGGTGGATCACCTGAGGTCAGGAGTTTGAGACCAGTCTGACCAACATGGCAAAACCCTGCCACTACCAAAAATACAAAAATTACCCAGGTGTGGTGGTGCACAACTGTGATCCCAGCTACTCGGGAGGCTGAGGCAGGAGAATCTCTTGAACCTGGGAGGTAGTGGTTGCAGTGAGGCGAGATTGCGCCACTGCACTCCAGCCTGGGTGACAGAGTGAGACTCTGTCTCAAAAATAAATAAATAAATAAATAAATAAATAAATAAATAAATAAATAAGTGTGCTTGTGTGTTTAGCCCATTCCTTAAAAAGGCTAACTTCCACATTGCTGTGTTTCTTGCTCACACTAGTCCTGCTGCCTGGGCACCCCCTTTACTTCATTTCCATCTGTTCAAACCCCTCCAAGTTTTTGAAATTCCCCTCTTCTGAGCAGGTACCACAGCCAGATGCTTTTAGACACAGCCCAACTTAATCCTCATGACAACTCCGGTTTATAAATGAGGCAACTGAGGTTCAGAGAGGTGAAGTAAATCATCCACTACCACAAGCTAGTAGGTGGTGCAACTGGAACTTGGACTCAGGTGTACCAGAATGGTCCATGTTTGGAGAGAGTTGACCTGCTGGACAATGAGTTTCCCTGTTGTCTCCTTCCAATGTACTTTCTTTCCTTGGAAATCCCCAAGGCCTGTTTGCTACTCTGGAGAGCTTCTTTTTCTATGTTATAGTTTATGTCCATACACTATTATCTGTCCCTCCACCATTACCACCGAATCAGGAGCCGATGAAGACAGGGAAGCTCCAAGGTCATAGTCTACTCACATCAGTGCCGCTTGGCATCTACTTATAATTGGCATGCAATAAATGCTTGATGAGTGACTTTATCATCTTGGGAAAGGAGCCCCATTTAGGCAAATTAGGGCTCCAAGTGACTGTGACTCTCTGCTTGAGAAGACCTAAATGTCCTTTAATTAATGACATTACCTGGTGTGGGAGAAAATCTTGCACAGTGGGATGTGGGTTCACGTGTCTGTTCAATATGGCACTGTTGAAGTCTGTGGGGCTGCTAGCTATTGCATGAATTGGGTATGTTAGAACACAAAACTTTTACAGATTCCAGTGGTCTTCTCAAATTGTTTTGCTTGTTTTTTTTTTTTGAGACAGAGTCTCTGCCACCCAGGCTGGAGTGCTGTGGTGCCATCTTGGCTCACTGCAACCTCCACCTCCCAGGTTCAAGCGATTCTCCTGCCTCCGCCTCTTGAGTAGCTGGGACTGTAGGTGTGTGCCACCATGTCTAGCTAATTTATTTATTCATTTCTTTTTTTGAGATGGAGTTTTGCTCTTGTTGCCCAGGCTGGAATTCAATGCACCATCTCGGTTCACTGCAACCTCTGCCTCCCAGGTTTAAGTGATTCTCCTGCTCAGCCTCCTGAGTAGCTGGGATTACAGGTGCCCACCACCATGCCTGGCTACTTTTGTATTTTTAGTAGAGATGAGGTTTTGCCATGTTGACCAGGCTGGTCTTGAACTCCTGACCTCAGTTGTTGAACTCCTGACCTCAGGTGATCCACCCACCCTGCCTCCCAAAATGCTGGGATTACAGGCGTGAGCTACCACGCCTGGCCTGTTTGTTTTTAAGAGATAGGGTCTCACTGTGTCACTCAGGCTGGAGTGGAGTGCAGTGGTGCGATGACAGCCTTCTGTAATCTCAAACTCCTGGGCTCAAGTGATCTTCCTACCTCAGCATCCCAAATAGCTGCGACTACAGGTATGAGATATCATGCTCAGCTAAGTTATGGTAATTTTTTTTGTAGAAGTGGGGTCTTACCATGTTGCCCAGGCTGGCCCAGTTGGTTTTTGTTTTCCATTTTTTTATCTGGTTACTCTGACTTGGGGAATGTGAACCATTGGCTGTGGCAAACAAGACTATGGGAAGTGTGGCCACCCCCGACTCCTCTCTCTGTCTCTTTCCATCTCCCAGTGCCCCTCCCTTCTCTCCTTAGGAGACCAAGGCCTCTCACTTTTATCCTCTCTTCTTAAGTCACGTCCTCCTTCAGACTAAGATGTAAAGGCTTAACTCAATTTGGGAGGCTGTTATTGAAGGAGGAACTCCCAGGACAGAGAATCTGGAGACCATGGTTCCAATGACAATTCTGCCTCTTCTGTGGGAGGCTCTCTAGACCTTGGTTTCCCAGCTGTGGAAGGGAGGAGGAAGTGACCTACAAGTTTCCACTCATCCCTGAGTCCCCGCCACCTGACAGCCCATGAAGATACCAGCAGTTAGGCAGGTTAAGGCTTATGCTGGCCTTAATGTCATCTCCAAACCGCAGGTAGCCCAGAGTCGCGATGCTGATGTACAGGGAAGTGACGATGGACATTCCCAAAGACAGGATGGCTGGGAAGTGGCGGGCATTTTTCATCTTGTTTTCCAGAGGCAGAACCTACAGAAACATCACAATGTAAGAAGGAGAAAGAAGGAAAAAGAGAAATAAGAATGTAAAGAAAAATGGCATCCTACTTCTGGATGTCTACCCCAAAGAACTGAAAGCAGGGCCTCAAAGAGATATTTGTATACTTATGTGCATAGTAGCATTATTCACAATAGCCAAAAGGTGGAAGCAACTCCAAGGGTCTAGCAACAGAAAATGGATACACAAAACGTGGTGTATCAATGCAATGGAATGTTATGTAGCCCTGAAAAAGAAGGAAGTTTTGTCTCATGCTACCCCACGGATGGATCTTGAGGACATTATGCTGAGTGAAATAAGCCAGTCACAAAAAGACAAGGACTGCCTGATTCCACTTATATGAGGTACCTGGAGTAGGTAGGTCCAAAGAGGCAGAATGCTAGCTGGGAAGGACTGGCGTGAGGAGGGTATGGGGAGTTATTGTTTAATGGGTACAGAGTTTCAGTTTTGCAAGCTGAAGAGTTCTGCAGATGAAAGGCAGTGATGGTTGTGCAATAATCTGAATTTACTTAACATATACGTATACTCGAAAATGGTTAAGATGAGTAAATGTTATGTTAGGTATGTTTGACCACAGTTAAAGAAAAAAAGGAAATAAAAGTGGAGGAAAAAAGGTAGGAAGATGAGGGTGAGGAGGAGGAAGGCGATAAAAAGAAAGGCCTGGAGTCACGTGATGAGCCCCGGACCCTTAAGAGCTGGAAGGGCCCTGAGATTTTATCCAGACCAAAGATCTCAACACTGGGTCAGCTAGATCTGGCCAGCAGATGCATTTTGTTTTGACAGCACAGTCTTTGATAATTGAATATGAATGCCTTTAGGCACAATGTTCTTTTCCCATTAACCGGGCTCTCCTCCCCTCACCCTCACCCACCAGTGAACTATACCTGCTTTCCAAAGGCATTTGTGTTGGAAACTCCTAATTCCAGTGCAGACTCCCCCCACCCAACCCCATCACTGTACAGTGGGGAGTCTGAGACTCCAGGAACAAAGGGCGCTGGTGGCAGCTGGGACCAGACAGTGCTTCCTGGTTCTGCCAGCAATGCATTTCCCCGCACCCCAGGTTCTCACTTTTCTGTTCTCAGAATCCTTCTTCCCCTAAATGCATACCTGGTTCTAAGAGAATTCAAGTTGAGGCCAGTCTGTCTCTTGCTGGTTGGGCATTTGAAGATCTATTCTGTCTTTGAAACCAATCTTCCTGTCTCTCATCCCACAATTTCCTCCTCAGACTCTTACTGTCCAAGAGACCACCCCTACTTTCTCCTACTCCTTGTTCAGGCTGTGTGCTAAGCACTCTCTACATGCACTATTTAGCTAATCTGTTTTCTTATCCGAAAACGGGCTCAAATGAATTTTGTTTTGTTTTTTTTTGTTTTTCTTTTTTGGAGAGTCTCACTCTGTTGCCCAGGCTGGAGTGCAGTAGTACAATCACAGTTCACTGCAACCTCTGCGTCCCGAGCTCCAGAGATCCCTCTTATCTCAGCCTCCTGAGTAGCTGGAACTACAGGCACATGCTGCCACGCCTGGCTAATTTTTGTATTTTTTTGTAGAGACGGGCTTTTGCATGTTGCCCACACTGGTCTTGAACTCTTGGGCTCAAGCGATCCTCCCACATCGGCCTCTCAAAGTGCTGGGATTACAGGCGAGAGACATCACACCTGGCCGAATTTTGCAAATTTTGTGGAGAATTACACAAGCACCATAATGGCATGTCAAAGGCTTAGTAAATATTGGCGGTTGTTATTTTTTAATACTGTAAAGACCGTAACTCTATGAAGTTGGTACCTCCATAATTCTTGTTTTACAGATGAGGAAAACAAGGCTCTGAAAGTGAGATAACTTATCCCAAGTTGCAGAACCAGAAAGTGTCAGATTCAGGTTGTAGACCAGCACAGTTATCCAAAGTCCAAGTACCTGCTTCTACTCCTACAGCAATGGGTATATTTGTTACTAAGGAATTTAGCATCTTTTCCCTTATACGGTTGAATTCTTTTCTGTCGTACATGCAGACTTCCAGCCCTGACACTCCCTAACCTTCCCTCTATTCCAGGCATTTGGAAGATGTTTGAGGGCAGTGTCAAGCTGGGTCATCCCTGTGCCTTTCCACCTTCTTCTGGATTAGGTCTAGTTGCAGCAGGTGCTCAGGAGGATGTTTGACGATTGTACAATAATTGTATGGAGAGCAGACAATCCAACCTGAGCTCTTGCACCCTGCAATACAATTTCGTTGCATATATTCTCAAGGCCAAAAATGATCTTTCCACAAGGCCTGCTCAGACTGGGTAGCTGGCTTCCTTTCTCTCTCTCTCTCTCTCTCTCTCTCTCTCTCTCTCTCTCTCCCCACAATCAATCAATCAAAGAGATAAATGGCTGTTGACATCGAGTGGGAAGGTCCCTGGACTGAGAGTCAGATATACTAGGCTTTAATCACATCTGCACAGTTCCTAGCTGGTGACCTAACTGAAGTCCCTTTCTCTCTCTGGGGCTGTCCCTCTTCTGTAAAATTGGAGACTGGGCTAGAAGAGTTCTTCTTAAGATAATTTCAACTAATACTAAGAATCATCAGCACATAGTAGGGATTCAAGAAATACTTACTGAACAAACATTGTCATCATTTTATAGTTGGAGTGTTAGAGTTCAGAGAGTAGCCCCGGCCAAAGCAAGATTCCAGCACATTCTGCCTCCAAAGTCACTTGCTCAACCACTGCACTCTGCTTCTGTCCATGACTACTCCAAATTCTAAAAACAAAGTGCTTCCAGTTCCATCTAGATGAAGTAAGCACACTTCACAATATCTCTTTCACTAATTGTGGCTAAAAATCCTGGACGAAATTCATAAAACAATTGTGCACAGGTTCTGAAGAGTAAATAGTAGCAGGCAGAATGGGGAGGGAAATCAAAAAGAAAAAACGACTGTCATGGTGGTGAGTTTCCTGATTTTATTTCTTCCCATATGCCCCAGTTTAACCTCAAGGGACACCCAAATCTTAGAACTATGTGGTGCATACAGACAGAAAATAACGCCAAGAGAAACTTCTTTTTGGCCAGATGATTTAGAATAGGGTCCCCTGTGGGATGAAGAGCATGGAGAGAAACTCTATTTTTCTGTTTCTTTGTTTTATCTCCAGGCCGAGACCTTAAGGCAAGTCCCAGTCACTAAGCAGCATTCTGGTATATCAGTGGCTGTAGTGGTCACATAGGCACCCAAAAATCTGAGATAAAAGTCCTCTCTACACAGTAGTACTAGGAAAATGGGCTTTAAAAGTCTGAAGAGTGTGGGAAATCAGGACTGGCTACATAATTTATGGGCCCCAGTACAAAATGAAAATGCAGGGTTCCTTGGTGAAAGATGGTTCCAGCAGAGCGTTAAACTAAGTGCGAGATCCTTCTGAAGGTTGGACCTTATGTGGCTGCATGATTCGCCTGCTCATGAAACTGACTCTGGAAAGAATCACTATTATGCTTTTTCTTTCTCTTTTCACTCATTGCTCATCCCCAGAGGCAGACCTGGTCACAGGAAGTACATGACAGTGTAGGAGGCTAAAATCCTGGCTTTCTAGCCAGAGGATGGGAAAAAGAAGCCACTGCGAGCTGGCAAGTGTTCAGGAGAACACAGAGGAGAGAAAACTGGAAAAAGCAATCTCCTAAAATCTGTGAATAATATCCTGGGCCCAGCCCTGAGCTGTACATGTGTGGAACTGATGGGAGGCATCAAAGCAAAGGCTTTGAGAACTGAACTACTGTGTAGATTCCTGTCTGCCGACTGGCACTAGGTGGCACATGAGCAGAGTAGAGCCAAATATCACTTTACCGGCTTTGAAAACTAATTGGATGTTGGAACCATGGCCCACAGGAGGTGAGCAAGGACTTATGATCTGAATAAAATCAACATTCTGAAGAGGATTTTAACAGGATCCTGAGTCTCCTAAAATAATATTCACAATGCATAGGATACAGTTTCAAATTATTCAACCTACAAAGAACAAGAAAAATCTCACCAACTTTCAAGAGAAAAGACAACAGATGCCAACCTTAAGATGACTTAAATGTTGGGAATATTAGGCAAAGACTTTAAAGCAGGTAATATAACCATACTTCAAAAAGTAAGGGAGAATGCTATTAAAATAAATGCACAGATACAAGTTCTTAGCAAAGTAGAAGCAATGTAAAAGAAACAAATGGAGATATAACTGGTAAATAAAATAATAAAAATTTAAATACCTTACCGTAGGGGCCTGATAGCAGAATGTAGATAACAGAAAACAGAGTTGGTAAATTTGAGGATAAACAGGAATGACAGAATCTGAACAACAAAGAGCAGAAAGATTTTTTTAAAAAATGAACAGAGCCTCAGAAACCTGTGGGATATACAGTTGACTCTTGAACAACATGAGTTTGAACTGTGCAGGTCCTCAAATAAGTGGATATTTTCAACCAGATGCATATTAAAACTACAGTATTCATGGGCTGCAAAACCTGTATGTATGGAGGGCTGACTTTTCATATACTCAGGCTCTGCAGGGCCACCTGCAGGACTTGAGTAGGTGCAGATTGGTTATACACTGGGTGTGTGTGTTTAGGGGAGGGGGGAGCAGAGTCCTGTAACCAATCTCCTGTATATACTAAGGGATGACTATATATCAAAAAGTCTAACATTCAGGTTATTGGGATCTCCGATGGAGAAGAAAAAGAGATCGGTGAAGAAAAAAAAATTCTGAAAAAAATAATGACTGAAATTAGGTAAATTAGGTAAAAGACAAACTTTTACAGATTCAAGAAATCCTGTACAGGGCAAACTCAAAGAAACTACATTAAATATAATACAGTATAACAGCTGATTAAAAAATATTTTTAAAAATTATAAAAGCAAGAGAAAAACACATAGGAGAACAATGATTCAAACAATTGCAGATTTCTCATCAGAAACCACTGAGGGCAAAAAGAAAGGAAATCATATTTTCAAAATGATGGAAAAAAATTGTCCACCTAGAATTCCATATCGTGAAAAAATATCCTCTAGGAATAAAAGCAAAATAAAGACAATCTCAGATCAAGAAAATGAAGATAATTTGTCACTAGCAGACCTGCTTTAAAAGAAATGTTAATGAAGGTTCTTCATGCTGAAGGCAAATGATGCCAGAAGGAAATACGATTTCAAGAAGAAAGAAAGAGCAATAGAAACGGTAAATATCTGAGTAGATATAATAGCCTTTTTTTTTTTTTTTTTTTTTTTTTGAGGCGGAGTCTCGCTCTGTCGCCCAGGCTGGAGTTCAGTGGCCGGATCTCAGCTCACTGCAAGCTCCGCCTCCCGGGTTCCCGCCATTCTCCTGCCTCAGCCTCCCGAGTAGCTGGGACTACAGGCGCCTGCCACCTCGCCCAGCTAGATTTTTGTATTTTTTAGTAGAGACGGGGTTTCACCGTGTTAGCCAGGATGGTCTTGATCTCCTGACCTCGTGATCCACCTGTCTCGGCCTCCCAAAGTGCTGGGATTACAGGCTTGAGCCACCGCGCCCGGCCATAATAGCCTATTTTTTCCTAGTAAGTTTATTACAAGGACTATGTATGATTATTGAAAGCAAAAATGATAACATTGTTGGTGTTTCAGTGTGTTTAGATACATATGGCAATACAACATAAAGGGGAAAGTGCCCTATACGATTGTAAATGTTGACAGTTTACTAGCAGTGATAAAATATTAAGTATCTCAAAGTAAACTGTGAAAACATATATTATAGTACCTAGATAAACTACTAAAAGTACTATAGAAAAAGATATAGTCAAAAAGTCAATAGGCCAATTAAAGTGGAGTACTATAGAACTATAGTAATCAAAACTGTGTGGTTCTGGCATAATGGTAGACTTATGATCTTATAGACCAATGGAATAGAATTGAGAGTATAGAAATAAACCTAGACATCGACGGTCAATTGATTTTTGACAAGGGTGTCAAAACTATACAACACGGAAAGAATAAATAGTCTTTTCAACAAATTGTGCTGGGACAACCGGATAACTTCATATGAAAACATGAAGTTTGACCCTTACCTCATACCACATACCAAAATTAACTCAAAATGGATCAAAGACCTACATGTAAGAGCTAAAACCATAAAACTCTTAGAATCATAAAATAAAAAATCATATGATTTTAGTAAGAGCTAAAATCATAAAACTCTGAGGTAAATCTCCATGACCTATGATTTCGTTCTTTCCTTCTTTCTTTTTTAAAGATAGGGTCTTGCTCTGTCACCCCAGCTAGAATGCGGTGGTGCAATCATAGCTCACGGCAGCCTTGAACTCTTGGGCTCAAGTGATTCTCCCACTCGGTTTCCTGAGTAGCTGGGACTACAGGTGTGTGCCATTACACCCAGCTAATTCTTAAATTGTTTGTGCAGAGACAGGGTCTCTGTATGTTGCCCAGGCTGGTCTCAAACTCCTGCCCTCAAGTGATCCTTCTGCCTCGGCCTCCCAAAGTACTGGATTAAAGGTGTGAGCCACTACATCTAGCCATGAACCTAGATTTTGCAATAGATTCTTAGACATAACACACAAAGTACAACCAGAAAGAAAGAGGATGAATTGGACTTTATAAAAATTAAAAACTTTTGTGCATCACAGTTCACTATCAAGAAAGTGAGAAGCCAGGTGTGATGGACTATGGTCATGCAACTATAATCCCCACTACCTGGGAGGCTGAGGCAGGTGGATCACTTGAGCCCAGGGATTAAAAACCAGCTTGAGCAACATAGCAAGATCCCATCTCTCTCTCTCTCTCTTTTTTTTTTTTTTTTTTTTTTTTTTTAATGGGACAGAGTCTTGCTCTGTCACCCAGGCTGGAGTGCAGTGGCACGATCTTAGCTCACTGCAACTTCCACCTGCTGGGTTCAAGCGATTCTCCTGCCTTAGCCTCCTGAGTGGCTGGGATTACAGGTGCATGCTACCATGCCCAGCTAATTTTTGTATTTTTAGTAGAGACGGGATTTTACTATGTTAGCCAGACTGGTCTCGACCTCCTGACCTCAAGTGATCCGTCCACCTCGGCCTCCCAAAGTGCTGGGATTACAGACATGAACCACTGCACCTGGCCCCATCTCATTTTTAAGAGGAAAAAATTTAAAAGGAAAAAAGAAGGGAGAAGACAAGAATAAGAAAAAATATTTGCAAATCATTTTTCCGATAAGGATTTAGTATCTAGAATAAACAAAGAACTCTTAAAATTCAACAACAAAAAGACAAACAACCTAATTAAAAATAAGCAAAGGACTTGACGTTTCTCCAGAGAAGATGTACAAATTGCCAACAAGCAAATGAAAAGATGTTCAATGTCAAAAACTTGTACACAAATGCTTACAGCAGTATCATTCATGATTGTCAAAAACTAGAAACAACCCAAATGTTCTTTGACAGGTGCGTTGATAAGCTGTGGTACTGCCCAGACAGTGGACGCTCTGCAATAGAAAGCAAGGTGTTATTGATGTGTGCAACAGCATGGATGAATTTAAAATGCATTAGGCTAAGTGAAAGAAGCCAGTCTCAATCTCATACATACTGTATGATCTCATATATGTGACACTTTGGAAAAGAGAAGACAGTACAGGCAGAGAACAGAAGGATAATTGTTCTGTATCCTGATTTTGGTGCATTTATTCCTCTACGTGCTTCTCTAAACTTACAGGAATGTACACCAAAAAAGTGAATGTTACTGTATGTACACTAAAAGTAATTTTTTAAAATATATAAACAACACTAACTTTCCACAAGTGTGGAAGTCGAAACTATAGACTGTAAATACACAGAACTTTGCAGGTTAAAACTCCATTATGTTTAATCAAATCTTTTAAATTGGACACCATGGTTCATCTTGATTTTAAAAGATTAGGAAACTCATGTCGATAGATGTTTAATAGGCATGTGGGGACAAAAATAAAACTGTCTCCTGACTGCCTCTCTGTTGTAATCAACTTTTCTCTTGCTGGTGACAACTGTCCCAAGTGAGGTCAGATGTTACTTTCTCCCATGGGCATTTTCTAGCAGGCCCAAAACAATGGCCAGTGGGACACAGAAACCCAGAACTCCCAGCTCCTTTCCAGAAGGTCACTCACAAGCACTAGGGATAAGGCCACCTCAATTCAAACCTTACCACACCAATGCTTTCAAAAGAAAAAATGGCTGTTCCGAAGAAGAGAGGGTAGGTCTTCCAGCTTGCTACCAGTGGCAACCGGCTGGGGTCTGGGATTTCCTAAAGGAGAGAGAAACGCTATGAGGTAGTCACTCTTAAAGCACATTTGAGCTCCTTTAAGTGAAGGGTAATCTGAAATGAGACCTGATTTTTTTAAATTGAATGTCAAGAAGTTTAGAGAACTTCAAACGGATGTAGGCCACGATCAAAATTGATTTCAACACTGCACAATACCAAAGAGCCAGAGGACGGTATTGTCAAAGCACTGAAGGAATAGTATCTCATAGAGGGAAGTTTGGTTTATCAAAAACCTCCAAAAAGGCTGGGTGCGGTGGCTCACACCTGTAATCCCAGCACTTTGGGAGGCTGAGGCAGGCAGATCACTAGGTCAGGAGTTCAAGACCAGCCTGGCCAACATGGTGAAACCCCATCTCTACTAAAAATACAAAAATTAGCTGGGCATGGTGGTGGGCGCCTGTAGTCCCAGCTATTCAGCAGGCTGAGGCAGGAGAATGGTGTGAACCTGGGAGGCGGAGCTTGCAGTGAGCTGAGATTGCACCATTGCACTCTAGCCTGGGCGAAAGAGCGAAACTCCATCTCAAAAACAAAACAACAAAACAAAAAAATCCTCCAAAAGAAAACCTTACACACCACAGATTAGCACCGAACGCACCCACGAACACCTTTGAATGGACAGTGGCCATGGGTGCTGGAAATTCCTGTGACTGCAGTCATAGCAATAATCTGAGGAGCCCAAAGTATGAAATATGAAAGATCCATTTTCTTCTTTAATGAGCTGTAAATTGAAGGGGAGAAGACTGTGTAAAATAAATATTCTATGTATTGTGTGACCCAGAATGTGAAAATGATGACAGAGCCATTTTTCTAACTGGGCAACCTTTGGAATTGTCCAAAAATGTATTAAAGGTAGCTATCTTTTTAGGAAATTCAATTTTATAGAATTCATCAGTATCTTCTAAGGAATATAAGACTGATCTGCAGTTATTCTAAAAAGGTTGACTTATTTTTACTGAATTTCACGGACAATATAGCTTTTTTTCTCTTGTGGTTTCTTGGAAGAACAACTGGAATTTATTAAATATGCCAAGGGGCTTCTGAGACTTAACTTTCTATGTAGTGTTGTCCATTACAAAAGAAGAATTAGGCAGGGCATGGTGGCTCATGCCTGTAATGCCAGCACTTTTGGGGGCCAAGGCAGGGAGATCACTTGAGGTCAGGAGTTCGAGACCAGCCTGGCCAACATCGTGAAACCCCATCTGTACTAAAAATACAAAAATTAGCCGGGAGTGGTGGCTCGTGCCTGTAGTCCCAGCTATTCGGGAGGCTGAGGCAGGAGAATCACTTGAACCCGGGAGGCAGAGGCTGCAATAAGCCGAGATTGTACCACCGCACTCCAGCCTGGGTGAAAGATCGAGACTCTGTCTCAAATAAATAAAATAAATAAGTAAATGAATAAAAGAAAAACTAGAAAGAATAGTGAATTAGGAAACTGAGAGAAAATCAATGTCCATAATTCAACATCAAAGACATCATAACTAACATTATAATAGATTTGCTTATAGGTTTTTTTTTTTAAATTAGTAACAAGACACTTATTGAAAACTTACGGTTTTTGAGACTCTCTATGCATACCTCTGTGACTAAATATTAGATATTTTTTCTCTTGCCTTCCTTAGGGGTAATATTGGGTACCTGAAATTGTACCCTATGGGTAACTCAATAACTTTTAGCTGTAGTACAAGAACCTGTTTTCACCTGCCTTTTGCTGTCAGCCAACCGTTATAGGAATGGTCTACAGTTCACCAACCAAGATATTTTCCTTGCAAGCACATTTTTTTTTAAAAAAGCCAGAATTTGACATAAAAATAGGTATTTGGAGAAAGAACATGAAGAAGGAGACAATCAGAAGAATGGGATTGCACGGAGACATCCTTGTAGAAGAAATGCTACAGGGAGGTGCGTGTCTCTCAGAACACTCTTACCCACCTACCAGGTTGCCTCCAGGTATCTAAAGCTCAGTCTATCCTTGACACAAAAACCCTGCCCAGTGGAGTGGGTAGGTGCATGGTGTGCACTCACCTGGGTAATGTACTGGGTGATGATGACCAAGCTGACCAGCATGCTGATGTTGGCCAGCATGGAGAAAATGGTCAAGATCCTGAGGTTCCGGATGAGGACCAGCAGCACCAGGAAGGGCAGGAAGGAGAGCATGTAGAGTCGCGAGTCCATGGTGGGGGTCAGAATCACCGTCTCATTGGAATGGCAGTTGTTGGTTGTGCTGTTAACAGCTTCTACTACCTGAGGAAGGAATGGGAGAAGCAAAAAGGGGAGATGATGACTCTTCTAACCTCATGGTTGACTCAGTGCCTTGCCCCTAATCAAATTCCCTCACAATGAATGGGAGTGTCCCACAGTGCCAAATCTCACAGTGAGTTAGGGTGAATTTAGAACTTCTTCTGAACCCTCTGCACCATACTACCTCAGAAGAGGCTGAACAGTTTGGTTACAATGGCTCACGCCTGTAATCCCAGCTTTGGGAGGCCGAGGCAGGCGGATCACTTGAGGTCAGAAGTTTGAGACCAGCCTGGCCAATATGGTAAAACCCCATCTCTACTAAAATACAAAAATTAGCCATGTGTGGTGGCACACGCCTGTAATCTCAGCTACTTGGGAGGCTGAGGCACAAGAATCGCTTGAACCTGGGAGGCAGAGGTTGCAGTGAGCCAAGATCACACCACCACACTTCAGCCTAGGCAACAGAGTAAGGCCCTGTATCAAAAAAAAAAAAAAAAAGGGCTTGTACAAATAGTTAAAAAATAAGTGTAATACCAAATAAATAACTGGATTCACAGTGGCTATTTGTTAGCTTTTAGCAACTAGTGTCCATTTCTCCTGATACCAATTTGATTTTGGTGAGTTCTCTCTTGTCACTGAATGCAGTGTTGGAGGACTGTAAATCACAGTCATGTGGCAGAGCTAGGGGATTGATTAGCCTTTGGCTCAAGCTGGGGCATTCAGACCCTCTTCCAGGAGTCTGAATGTAAACCTAAAGCATAGGGACCTAAGGACAGACTAGAAAAGGGTAAAGATGAATTCCGATAGTGGATTCCTGAGGAGGCTGCTCATTAGTTCTACCATCTACATCCTCCTCGCTACCCTGGCTCCTGTTCTTCCCTCAGACCTGCTTTTTAATTTAGTGGAAGGTAATATCCTTCCATGGAACTTATTTTCTGCTTAAATTCCCTCAGAATCGGTTTTTTTTTTTTTTGCGTATAACCCAAAAGCTCCATCATTTACTGTTTCCTAATTAACACATACACTTACTGATTCCTAATTGGTACAATACTGGCATTTTAAATAAAAAACTCTTTCTTGTGTGGATTGGACCATTCGTTGCAGAACATTTAGTAGCCCTGGACCCCACCCAATGAAAGCCATGAGCATCCCCAATTACTGTGATAAACAAGAAGCCATCCCCCACTCTCCCACACAATATAAACACCCCCTTGTAAAGTCAGGGGTAGGTGGATGCTACCACCCTCCATTTAAAGTCAGCATGACCTAACTGATACCGTCTTATTGGACAAGCAATACAAATCACTGCAGAACAATTAGGAACTAGAGTTTAGCAGGAGGAAAATGTAAATGCATTGATAATCTCAGTACCAAGATGCTAACATCTTGGAAGATACTCATCTATATATTTTCTACACAATATCACAAATTACATATATTATACACATTCTTTTTATTTTACAAGACTTCAATCATAGCATTCACTTTTTTTTTTGAAATGTCCCTTGCACTTAACAATACACCGTGGATACATAAATGAATCATTTAGGTATTGATTTTTTCTGATTCCTCACTACAATCAGAAAAATAACTGGAACATTAGCTAGGTACTCAAGGCCCTCCATAAATGGTCCCTATCAAACCTTCAAAGTTTCTTCCTTTCCCATGACCTACTCTTCCTCCTGTAACCAATTGTATTGCTTCTCCTGGGCAATCCCATAAGTTCTGCCTCCTGGTTTTCACTGATTCCTTCTCCCACCTTGGCTGCCACCACTTTTTTTCTCCAACCTGTCAGTATGCAGCTCAGATGCACCACCCCCCTGGAGGAGGCTTTCCCTGCTCCAGTGATCTCTGCAATGTAGTCTGCACCCTGACCTCATGTTGTTGTTGTTAGTGGCATCCTGGCCTGGCACCAAAATATCATATTGATATTTAACTTATTAGGTTTTAGAACACACTCAACTTGGCCTGTAAACTCCTTGATACAGTGTTTGCCTTGATAATAAATGCAGATGATAAATAAATGCAGATAATAATAATTGCAGGTGGTGAGTATAGGTCTGTACATGTCAGATTGCTTTCTAAAGAGCAATCTGGCAGTGTTTTAAGAGCCTTCAAAACAATCAAACTCTTTGACTCAGTAATTTTACTTTAAGAAACATTAAGGAAATAAAGAAGTGCACAAAGACCTTTGTGCCAGCCAACAGATTATAGTAGAGAAACAAAGGGAAATAAGGGAAATGTCCAGCAACACAAGATTGATTAGGTTATGATCAATCTGTGTGATGGAATATTATGAAACTATTAAAAATTACATGACAAAATGTAAGGATATTGCAAAATGCTGACCAGTTAAGGTTACATTAAATTATAACCATGAATAATTGGATTAAGAGTAATTTTATTTTATTTTGTTTTCTGTGCAGAAGAAATACAGCATAGGTTTAAGAACTTGAGCACTGTTGTCAGAAGGCCTGGGTTTTTAACTTTGGCTCTGTTACCTTACATTGTAGAGTTTATAATCTCAGTCTTCTCATCGGCAAAATGGGAATAACCGCAGTACCTGCTCTAATAAGGTCATGGAGATAATTAAATGAAGGAAAGCATGTAAAATGCTCAATACTGTACCTGACATAATAGAAGCTAACTCTGAAAGCTTACTATATTTTTCTTCTAGCTAGTTTACATTTTTGAATTTCTGGTATTACTACTATAAGCAGATAAAGAGCCCTAAAGAATAGTTTTCTTTTTAAACTTACTGATTAAGGATGGCCTCTGCTATTACCCATATTATTTGCTCAGATTGGTGTAAGATAACTTGTAGGTTAAATCAGAAACAATTCCTAGGGAAAACAACTATTAAGCCATAGATTAAGTACCAAGGCTGGATGTGGTGGCTCACACCTATAGTCCCAGCACTTTGGGAGATGGTGGGAGAATCACTTGAGCCCTGGGGTTTGAGGCCAGCCTGGGCAACATTGCAAGGCCTCGGCTTTACAAACAATAATAAAAAAAATTAGCCAGACATGGTAGCACACACTCGTGGTCCCATCATCTACTTGGGTAGCTGAGGTAGGAGAATCACTTGAGCCTGGGAGTTTGAGGCTGCAGTGAGCTGTGATCTCACCACTGCCCTCCAGCCTGGGTGACAGAGCAATATCCTGTCTCAAAAAAAAAAAAAAAAAAAAAAAAAAAGAAAGAAAGAAAGAAAAATGACCCAAAGAAGATTAGGAATCATCAAAAGAAGACCCATATAGATTTTAGAAGCATTAAGTATAATTAAGCTTCAAGGCAGGAAGATTGACAAAATCCAAGGGTATCTTTCCAGTTCAGTAGAGATCAACTTTGAGGACAGGTCTAAGATACTGGACAAATGGTACTGTGGCAAAAGTAACCACACAGAAATCTGCAGATATGTGAACTAGGGGAGGCAAGTTTGACAACACCTAGTTTAACTTCCTTTGTTGTATTGATGAGGACCTAAAGAGAAGAAGCAGTTTGTTAAGCAATTAGCAGTGGTGTGTCCTTGTCCATCTTTTCCCCTCCCGTTTTTTCTAGAAGCCTCTACCTGTTTTAAATTATCAGCCAAAAACACAATGTACACACAGCAGAAGCCAAGTTGGGTGACAATAAGGAAGAAGCTCACGATATGCCTAGAAGGGAGAAGAGAGGGAAAAAGAAAACTTGTTATAAAATAAGTCAACTTGTCAGTTCCATTTCTTGCCATTCTGCCCTCTGTCCCCAGGGATTGGTGGCCCTGCACCAGCACACTTGGTCCTTCCACCACAATCAATAATGGGGCAAAGAAGTGAGGTAACAATAGTTCTTTTTTTTTTTTTTTTGAGACGGAGTTTTGCTCTTGTTGCCCAGGTTGGAGTGCAATGGCGCGATCTCGGCTCACCGCAACCTCCACCTTCCAGGTTCAAGCAATTCTCCTGCCTCAGCCTCCCTAGTAGCTGGGATTACAGGCATGTGCCGCCACACCTGGCTAATTTTGTATTTTTAGTAGAGACGGGGTTTCTCCATGTTGGTCAGGCTAGTCTCGAACTCCCGACCTCAGGTGATCCGCCCACCTTGGCCTCCCAAAGTGCTGGGATTACAAGCATGAGCCACCATGCCTGGCCAACAATAGTTCTTTTTAAAAGATGATTTTTAACCACCCTCACACTCTCAGCTCAGCAAGTGGTAAAACTCTTCTGGTCATGAGCCTCCCCCCATACCTGGCTTGGTGGCATTCCTCATCATTGATACTAATTAATGTAGGGCAGCAGGCACAATGTTTTTATTAGCTACCATTCACATTTGAAACTTGTTCTGCCGTGTGCCAGAACTATGTTGGGCACTGAGAATACACAGACAAATAACATACAGTCCCTTCCTCTTGTGGTTTATAGACTAATGGGTTAGGTGGACAAAAATTCTTATGACATATCATTAAGGGCCATGGTGAAAAGGGCATTTTATCAAATTATGGGCAGACAGAAAGCCTTGTTAGCCTTGTTAGAAAACCCAATACCTAAGAGACAGCCCCTTGGGAAAGGGAAGAAAGAGAGTTGAGGGGAGGAAGAGAGAGGGAGAAAGAAGAAGAAGGAGAGAAAGAAGAGGAGGAGATGGAGGAGGAAGAAGAGGAGGAGGAAGAGGAAGAGGAAGAAGAAGAAGAAGGAGAAGAAGAAGAAGAAGGAGGAGGAGGAGGAGAAGGGGGAGGAGGAGAAGTGGGAGGAGGAGAAGGGGGAGGTGGAGAGGAGGAGAGGAGACGGAGGAAAGGATGAGGAGAGGATAAATAGAGGAGGAGGAGAGGAGGACAGGAGGAGGAGGAGAGGAAGAGAAGAGGAGGAGAGGAGGAGGAGGAGAGGAGGAGAGGAGGAGGAGGGGAGGAGCAGGAGAGAAGAGAGGAGGAGGAGAAGGGGAGGAGGAGGGGAGGAGGAGGGGAGGAGGAGGGGAGGAGGAGGGGAGGAGGAGGGGGGAGGAGGAGAGGAGGAGGGGGAGGAAGAAGAACTAAGAAAGAAGAGGAAGAGGAAGAAGAAGAGGAAGAAGAAGAGGAAGAAGAAGAAGGA
This sequence comes from Chlorocebus sabaeus, assembly GCF_047675955.1. NCBI lineage: Eukaryota > Metazoa > Chordata > Mammalia > Primates > Cercopithecidae > Chlorocebus > Chlorocebus sabaeus. The sequence continues at coordinate 30,816,811 of NC_132926.1, read as the reverse complement.
GAAAGAGAAGGAGAAGAAGAGGACAAGAAGGGGGAGGAGGAGGACGAGAACCATTTTAGGAGAAGGGGAAGAAATGACACATTCAGAATCTGAATCTTTGAGCTTGAGGGGCCTATAGGAGACATTCAGGACAACTAGATATTAGGGTCTGGAACTGTTGAGTTGTAGTAGTGGATAAAGCCTTGCAAAGGCAGAGCAGTGTTAGAAAGCGTGCAGAATGAGAAGAGTAGAAGGCAGTGTTCAACCTTGGAGAACATCAACATTTAATAGAAACAAAAAAGCCTACAACAAATGCAAAGGAGTGGCTAGAAAGGTAGGAAAACTAGGGGGAAAGAGGTTTAGTAGTAGCCAAGTGGGGAGAGAATGTTGAAAGAAGAGAATGGTCAATTATACCCATTACTGCTAAAAGGTTCTCTAGGGCAAGGAAGATGCAACAAGAAGGTCTTTTAGGACATTGCTTGAAAGACCTTCAGCAGAATTATAAGGACAGCAAAGCCAGGTGGCCTGTGAAAGAGGTGTGGATGGGATGTAAGGCAGTAAAGTCAGAGGGTGGTCCAGTGTTGATGGTGCCCATTTGCTCATTACTGTAGACCCATTGTCTAAAGCACTTTATGACACATTGTAGGTACTGACACACAGTAGACATTTGTTGAGTAACATATATTGAATGTAAGATAGGATGGTGGCTATGATGGTAAGGTCCAGGAAGTTTTATTTACTTGGTTTATTATTATTATTATTATTATTATTATTATTACATCTTAAATTCTGGGGTACATGTGCAGAACGTGCACTTTTGTTAGATAGCTATACATGTGCCATGGTGGTTTGCTGGAGACACAGGAACACATTAAATGCTGAGAGGAAGAGCCCATGCTAAAGGAATTCCAGTTATAGGAGAGGCAGTAATTCATGAAAGAAGATCCCTAAATGGAGCAGGGAAATCTTCTTTATATGCCCAACGACAAGTAGAAGGCTTTGAGGGTCTGTGACAGGCAAGTCTCCTCCTGGGTCACACAATTGGGAAAATTCTGGTCATTATCCAGTAGTCTTCCTTGTCTGTCCCACAGACTGAATTTGTGGATTACTCTTGTGAGTATGGGCTTTGAGCAAAGGGTGGTGCCAGGCCCATGATACCATACAGACTACCTGCCACAGGCAGGGGCACACCGTGAGTACTGCAGCAGTTTAGGGAAGCACAGTTCAAAAGAGACTTTGACAGTCTAGATGGTGCTCAACAAGAGGAGACAAGCAGTTGGGGACAGGTCTGAAACAAGAACAAAGGAGTAGATTTAGTCCCAAGTACCAAAGGACAAAGGGTGTTGACCTGTTCTCTGTCACCCCTGAGAGCTAAAAGGTGGGATTTTTCGGGGAGGAAGACTTTGTTCAGCTCAACAAATGGTTCTTAAAGTCTTGGTCTTTTCCTCTCTTTTCTTCTCACTATATAACCTCTCCCTAAGAGACCTCTCTGTCCCTGGCTTCATGGCTGATGACTTCAATTCTGGATTGGTGCATGAAGATAGGCTTAAATCCATACATTCCTACTAGACATCTCCACTTGAATGTTTCTCAGGCACCCCAAACTCAACTTGTCCAAAATAGAAGTCATCAGAAATGTGAGTCAACTTCGACTCTTCCTTGTCTCCCAATCCCAGGATCCAGTTCATGATCAAGTCAACTTTTCTTCATCCCACTGCCACCAGCTTGGTCCAAGCCACCACTGTGACCTGGCTTGACACTTGTCAATGGCCCCCTCATCGATCTGCCTAAATCTGCTCTTGCTCCCTTACAATCTATTCTCCTCACAGAAGCCAGACAGATCTTTAAACAATACAAATATGATGATACCCCTGATTAAAACCCTCCAATGGCTTCCTGGTTGCTTTTAAGAAAAGAACAAATAGAGTCTTTGTTTCAGAGGGTCTAAAATGTACCACTTGATTGGACGCCTGGCTCCTTCTTCAGTTCCACCTCCCTGACTCTCTGCCCTCAAGCTACCTGGTCTTGTACCTTGAATCTGTCACCTATACCTTCTTGCTTCAGGGACCTTCACACCCTCTCTTCCTTCTTCCAGCCCCACCCTCCAGGCCCCTGTCCACCTTCCTTGAGGTGATTCCTCATTCTTCAGGACTCCTTCCTGCAGAACTCATCTCACCTGTTCCACCCTAGAAAGCCCTCCTCTCCCCCAAGCCAACACACATCTCTTAACCTGCCTGGTGGCAACCAGTCCTTCTTTCCTTCATCGTACATATCCAGGAGGTTATTAAATAACTCTGTTCTAGGCTGTTTAATATCTGCCTTTCTCACTGGACTATGGGTTCGATAAGGGCAAAGCCTTGGTTTTCTTGGTCCCCATGGCATTTTCAGGGCCATAGGAGTAACTGGATAAATGTGGTTTAATAAAAGAGTAAATAATATTAAAGCTGCATAGCAAAGAAATGAGCACCCTGTCACTGGAGATATACAAGAAGTGGGGGTGGATCAGGGATGTTGCCAATGAATCCCTTCTATGGACAACATCTAACACAGAAGTGCCAAACAAACCACCTTTCCAGGGAAGAAGTCATCCCTGATAGCAGCATTTTCTCCTCCTGCGTCCTACCCCACTGCAGGCACAGCAAGAACAGGTTACCTTCCCCAGTGAGCGTGGTTCTGGAGCCAGGCGCTGGGGCTGGCTTCTAGTCCATGCATCACCGTGTCTCCATAGTCCATAAAGGGCTTGTTAAGCCTGCAGAAGAGAGTGCATAGACAATTTCCAAGAGATAGTTTAGCCTAAAATCACATGGTCAAAAGTCAGGAGACACAGAACAAGGAAAGACACAGCTAAAGAGCAGAAAGAACACGGGCGCAGAGACCTCAGGCTTTGACACTCAGCAGTAATTCCTCGGCGGCTTGTTTTCCTTACCTGTTAAATGAGGCGGAGACTACACAGCAAGAATCTAATGCACACCTTGCATGGGGATGGTAGTTTTCATATCCATGATCCCATTGACTCCTCATGACCATTCTCTGCACAGTTTGTGCCCAGTTTCCAGAGGAGCCAACCAGATAAGCACAATGGCCTGACTGAGATCTCCTAAGGAGCCATGCAGAAGAGCCTCACCTGAGCTCCCTGCTCCTGAATGCTCTTCTCTCATTCTTGGCCTTATTGGAGAAAACTAAGAAGTAAACTTCTATTACGCATAGGATGTTTCTGGGCTGTCCCTGAGAACCATGTACCAAAGGAATTGACACAAGGAGGCTGTTTTCCTCACCTCTTACAGAAGCGCTGGGCACACCTGACCAGGATGTGCATACAGTGGCAGGCGATTAAGCCCATCACCAGCAGACTGAGTGGGCCCATCTGGAGGAAGGGGAGGCAAGGGGTGAGGGAGGAGAGAAGAGAATTCATTTATGAAGAATACTGCAAGCTGGGATTGGTAGCGTAGATATCATGCAGGACTCAAAGAACTCTCTAGCAAACTGGGTTTAAAGCCCTTTTGTAGCAGCAACAGCTATTCTTTCAAACATGACCTCAAGTAATATTCCAATAAAGCACATAAAGCAATTACAATGGGGTATACTGATGGGAGTAGGCGGACACAGAATCCTGACCATGTGTGCACTTTGTGGCCCCTGAAACATCCCCAAGGAGACCTGGTCCTCTATAGAGCATACTTGGAAAACTGGGCATAGTCCAATCCTTGCATTCTGCAGGGGAGGAAACTAAGGCCCGCAGAGCAGGCAAATGACTTACCAAGGGTACTAAAGTCTGTGGCAGAGCCAGAACTCAAACCCAGGCTAGATGTCTAGACCCTAACCCTGCACCAAGCTGCCTCCCAGAAAGACTGCTCACCACAGGTTGCTGAACCGCTAGAGCCTCTCCTGTTACTTCCCTTCCGCAACTGACTATAAAGCCCCCATGTGTGATGCCTCTCTTACCAGGATGCCTGCATTCTTCACAGCGAGGGATAGTCCCAGGATCCCTGTGCCCATGTTGCCTTTCACCAGGTGAATCAAGGCCTGGATCACTCTAAAGGAGAGGAAGGAGATGTGAAGAATGGGTGTGTGGAGGTGAGAAGATCCAGCAGTCATTCCCTCGCAGCATGCCAGCACCTGATAGGCGGGCTCCTAGCCATCTCTCAGTCCGTGTGTCCTTGCCTGGCACATCTGGGTCTCCTGTAAGGTTACCAACCCTCCCAGTTTGCCCAGAACTGTCCTGGTTTTAGCAGCTAACACTCAATATATGCTGCAACACTTGCTATATGAGACACTGTGCTAGGTGCTTTGAATGGGTATTATCTCATTGAATCTTCTTGCCCAGGCTCTGACAAAGATACGATTATCATCTTGCAGGTGAAGAAACGGAGGCACAGAGATTTGTTAATGACTTATCCACGATAGATTGGGGAGCCAAGATTTAATGCAGGCCTGCTTCAGAGTCCCTGTTCTTCACCCGTACTTCTGCTGAGCTGCCTCCCAGAGATAAACTCAGACAGCGTAAGTAAAGAAACAACCCCATTTCATAACTGAGGAAATGGAGTTTCAGAGCGGAGCAGAAACTAGCTCAATGTCATAAAACTAGTAGTAGAGACAGGCTTGAACTCAAAGAAAAGGGGAAAGGGCAGGCAGAAGAAGAAATCATTACGACTTCTGAATAAACAGGTCAAATGACTGGGTCCCCAGGTGGGATCTGGTGGGACATAATCATTCAGGGATTGAGCTCCAGAGGGGTTTCTTTTCTCAGCCCAGGGTATCAGGGCTGGAGAATGCACGCCTCCCCTCCCCCAAACAAAAACTCAGACCCTTCCTTTAAGACAGATATGAAGGTTTGCCCAGAGGACAAGGTCTAAACCATCAGGAGAAAAAAATGTTTCAGGGAGGTACCCTCTCTATTAGTGGAATTACAAAACAACCTATTTCTACACATTTTTGTACCTGGACCAGGTTAAGTCAAGGTGAGCATGGGACTTACACGTGCAACTTTAGAAACTTTGGAAATTCCCCATGAGAGCCTTCTGGTTAGGAGACTTATTCTTTGTAAAACCACAGAGGTACTTTGGAAGGAGCCCGATCTCTGGGATTTGGCAAACCAGAGATTAAACCTCAAGGCCACGACTTAACTAGCTGTGTCATCTTGGGCAACATGTTCAACTTTGTTGACCCTCTGTAAATGTCAGGAGTGATGCTATTTTTAAAAGATGCTATTTTAAAAGAATCTATGGGCAGAGGCTCAGGAAGCTTCATATTGAAGCTCTAAACCCTCTAGCCTCCTGAGTCTCTGTACATAGATTAATCAAGGGTTAAAGAGAACAATCGAGGGAGAAAGGGGGTGGAGAGTTCCTGCATGCCTTTCTCCCTGTGGGTGTCCACATCGCTGACTGAGCACTACACCCTACTCGCCAGGCCAGCAATGGGCTTGTTTTGCAAGTAGGAAAGGGTCAGCGGGTTACTTGGGAAATTTCTAACTAAGGGACTTAGGGAAATCAGAATTTAACTATGGGCCACTCAACCAACTTGAAAATATAGCACGGTAAGTCATGCAAAGCACCAAACTGGGAGTTGGGAGACGTGGGTTCCAACTCTAACTCCTTTCTTCGGTCACCTTGGACTGTCATCTTATTCACAGCAGCCAGCACTTACAGACACTGAGTCTGGGGAATTTATGCTCAAATCTCCCAGGAGGAGAGAACTGTCATTGACAGAGGAGAAACTGGGCACAGAGAAGTTCCAGCATTTGCTCTAGCTGGTAAGCAGCTAAGTGGGAATTTGAGCCGGGGTGAGCCAACCCCATCGTTGCCATGCTTACCCAGCCCGTATTTGGCTTCTCCCCAAGCCACAAGTCTCCCTTTAGCTCTCACTTGCTTTATTCCTTTGATCCTTAAGTTGCTGAAATTGCCACCAAACCTTGTATCAGTTCAGGACACAAGAGATAGGTGGTTCCCTCAAGGCCTCTGACTGAGAAATGCCTTTACTTAGCAGTGGCTGGCCCCAACTTATAGACAGCTCACTCTAAGGGTCACTAATACTTAGCAACTCGCAGGACTAGCCCTGGGGCAACAGCACTGGGAGCAGGGCCAGTCATTGTGTCCATCCCTAAATTGTCCTGCTGGATGGTTGTGGGGAGGGGCTTTGCTTGCCCCTTACAGTCCCTCCCTGCAGTGCACCCCCAAAAAACACATCCTTCAATTTTGTTTCCATGCACCCTCCTTTAGTTCACACTGCCACCTGTTTTGCATATCAAAAAACTGGGGCTTAGAGAAGGAGCAGAGCCATCACTTGAACTCAGGCCTTCTGATTCTCTGTCCAGTGCTCTTTCTACTATGCTAGTGGCGCAAAATCTTTCTTCTTAAAGCAGCAGAACCTCTTCATTACCACACCCCACACCTTTTTTTCCTAAGTAAACTAGCAAGTGTGCTTGGGTGGTGGGGTCAGGTGTGGGGAAGCGAGCTGCAGCCCTGTAACTCAGCTTCCCTCTTTTTTTGTGTTTTGAAAGTCTAGTGAAAAACCCCCACTCCCCTCCCCCGGAAAGTGGAAAAAACTAGAACCTTCCACAAAGTGTGTTTTTGAGTGTCATCTGTGCTTCTCAGTGGAAGTAGAGGCCAGGCTTACTGCAGGAAGGAGGCAGGGAGGAGGCAACACTTAGTGGTCAGTGAGGCCACTGTGGTTTTAAGCTCAGGACTCACCTTCTCCTCCAAGAAGTTAGGGATTCTACCTCTATCCCCAACATTAACATCGCTGGCCAGGAACAAAAATATGGCTTTAGGGCCAGCACTGAATTCTAGCCCCTATCCTAACAATGACTCAGTGTATGGTCCAGGGTAACTGAGCCTCAGTTTTCCCACCTGTACCTGTTGGGGGCTGGATCACTATGTCCCTAAGGGCTTTTCTGACAGCCTTTACTTCTGCCCCTTTAATCTCTCAGCTTGACTCAGCCCATGACTGCACCTTTTGCAACCTTGGTCTTTCATCTGCACAGGGGATTGAGGGTCAGACACACCCACCTCAGGGTTTTTGCTAGTGCAAGCTTCAGGCTAGAAAGCGGAAATAGAGATGGCAGAAAACAGCACTCACGTTATGCCCTTGGTCTTCTTCAAGCCTGGTGACTCTGAAGGACTTTCATCCAAGAATGTAGAGTCCTTGTTCTCCAACTTCTTGGCACTTTCAGGAGGCGACATAAGGTCCAGTTTGACAGCAACGGCTCCCTCGGTACTTTTTGTCACAGACATGACTGCTGAAGAAATGAGGAGCTCAGGGTGACTAAGAGGTCTGCTCTGGAAGGAGAGAAGCAGGAAGGTGTCTAGTATAGATGTACACCCTAGCACAGTGATGTGTGCCCGGCCTGGCTCTGGCCAAGCTGGAATGAGGCCCCGCCTACCTCCCTGGAGGGCACCTCTTCCTGCCTGGAGAAGCCAGTGGAAGAGGACTCCTGGGAGGAGGAGGAGAGGAAGGAGGGATTTGGAAAAGGCATCACCCATTCTTATTGGTATTACATAATAATAATCATAATGATAACTATTATACTGATAATTTTAATAACGAATATCTATTAAGACCTTTACTAAGGAATAAGCAATCCTCTAAGTGTTTTATCTACAATTTCTCATTTAACCCTATCAATTAAATAAGGAGAAAACTGAGGTTTCTTGAAGTAAAGGAAACTGCCCGAGGTCAGACATCCAGAAAGTGACAGAGTTGGAACCTAGCCCAATAACCAGTAGGTTACTGGTTGAAAATAGGTTTTCAACCAGTAACCTATTTCTGCCTCCAAGAAAATACCTACAAATCCCTCTCCTTTTATTCATCTCAGGGTAGAGGTTTCCATATCTCACTGGCTCCACAATCTGCTGTAAGACATGCCTTCTGGGAGCACCCCATTCTTAAATTGGAACAAAAAAGGGACAGTCACTCACTTACCTCTAATTAATTCTTAGCTTTTGGGAGGCTCCATGGAGTGAGTAAAGAGTGTTCTTTTGGAAACGAGGAAGAGGCTGAGATTGTATGACTCCTGGCCACATTTTGCTGGGAAAGACACTGGCGCCAGGAGGTGGTGAGATTTGTCCAAGGTCACACATGACATCCAGGATAGAACTCTGCAGCTAAAGACGGTCTTGGGCGTTTCTCTAGTATCCCACTCTCTGTCATTATCTCTGCTTCAGTGCAGATGAATGGGCCAAAATTTCCTCCTCCCTCAAAATTACAACTTTTGACTCAAGCCATACCACTCTCTCCTCCATCATCTCATCCCCAAAACTAACATTTCTTAAGGGCTTATTACATGCCATGAGCTTTGCTTAGCTAATGTCACTGCTAACTGGAAGCATCCAAGACAGATTTGTCAGGCCCCTCCCTTACATGGGGCTCTTTCCAAGGTCCTGTATGCAATTTCGAATGGACAATTTTGTATTGCTGTTTTCTTAAAGAGGTCTTCCTTACCACTACTTTCCCCTTCTCCATGGGATACGCTTCAAGCTCCACAAAGCCTGACTACTTCTCTGCGGAGCTTTGTTAGTTTGTTTTTACAGATGTGGAAATTGAGGCTCAGAGAGGTAAAGAATTACTTGCTGGAGGTCACAGCTGGAATTTGGTAAATCTGAACTCCCCACTAGCCAGATTTTTTTTTCGTTGTTGTTGTTATTGCTTGTTGTTTGTTTTGTTTTTGTTTGCTTTTTGTCTGAAGCCTGCAGCTTTGACCACAGCACTGTCTCCTTTGTTTTAATGCTGGCCCCACCCTGCAAGTTTCTTGTCCTGAATCAACTGAAACACTTGCTGTGATTTGAGAAGCGCTATTCCCTTGTCTGGCACCATTACATGGGAGTATGGCTGGTCTTTAAAGTAGCAGGCTGCATCCTGTGACCCACTCATTTACAGCCTGAGATTCCACTATTTAAATTTGTAATCTCAGATTTAAGGTTGCAGGTGCAGCTCTGTGGTCCTGCTCGAGCAAGGTCAGTAAATAAGATTGTTGAGGAGCTTGCTATGTTTAGATCTAGCCTTCCTCTCCAGGTGGTGAGAAGAACTCTGAGTTATCTTCAGGCCTTTTGGAAAGGGGTGGCTGGAATATCAGTGTTTGGCCAGAGCTCTTCCCAGGCATCATCACTGAAAAAAAAGCTTGTAGGGTGGGGCTCTAGACCCCAACTCATTGCACCACCTGTTAGCAGGTCTTCTCCCAGGGTGGAGATGTCCAAAATAAGCCCTTCTAACACGGGTGGCCCAGGCATTCGAAGCCCTGGGTTCCACTATGGCTCTAACCATGAAGCTGTGGCAACCCTTGGAAAGATATTATTCCCCTTCAAACTCCAGCTTCCCCTTTGGAAGATGGATACTAGATTGTAGATGACTTCCAAAGGCATGAGAACCCCAAGGGCTTGGATGGGGTGTTCAGTAATGCTGAGATGCAGGCCAGCTTTTCTTGGGTGGGGCAGGCAACTGGTGAAAAGACAGCCTGCCCACTAGACATCTTCAAAAAGGGTGGAGCAAATGGGATGTAAATAATGATAATAATCTCTTATGATCCTTTAGAGTAAACACAGAGCCTTGTTCCTTTCATGGCTTATGGCAGTTTTGAAACATGGTGTGTATGAAAGCATCTGAAGAGATAATAAAGAACAGAGACTCAGATTTGTTGAAGTAGGATAGAATCCGTGCCGTGATATTTTTGCCAAGTTCATCAGGTGATTCTGATACTGGCTAAAGTTTGACTCCACTGTTCTGTGGAGTGGGAATAATTGCTTCCTTTTTAATAGATTAGAGAACCAAGGCAGAGAGCTGGGAAATGATTTGCCTGAGGTCGTATAATCTAGTAGAAATGATCACTAGTACTAGAAGTTGGAGACTTCAGAGACAAAATGAAACCCCTACCCAGATGAAAATTCATCACCCTATCCTCGCCCCACTGGGTACCTCCTCATAGTACCTCCTCATGGCTGATGACTGTGACTCCTCTTACCGCCATCTAAATAATAATGATAATAGAGACTCACATGTATTGAGTCTATTCTATGTGCCAAGCTCTAGATGCAGTGTGTTACATGAGGTAGGCACTATGATTACTCCCATTTTACAGATGAGGAAACTGAGGCTCAGAGGGGTTACCTCATTTGCCTAAGGTGACCCAGTTAGTACTAGAGGCAGAGCTTTGATTCCAGGCCTCTTGGCATGTGCCTCTGAAGCTGCGGTTGAGTTATCTCTGTGTTCCTCTGCTATGACTAGGGTGTAGTAGGAACTCTGAAATAGTTGAAAACCCGTTCCTGTGCATACTTTATGTCATTCAAGACTGGATCTTCATGCATCAATCCAATTTCTAAATAAATGTTAGGGATTGATATAGATGGACAAATTCTCATTTCTCTGTATTAAAAACCTTTAAAATATCACCATTAAAAAAGAGAATATTTCAACCACCTAAAGCTGGAAGAACATAACATCAGGATAAAGGATAATGGGTTTTTCTTGTGTGTGTGTGGTTTTTTTGAAACAGAGTCTCACTCCATTGCCCAGGCTAGAGTGCAATGTTGTGATCTTGGCTCACTGCAACCTCCACCTCCCAAGCTCAAGTGATCCTCCCACCTCAGCTGTAGAGGACTACATGCTCACAAACAGGGTGTTCCCGATAAGTCCTGCTCTTGCAAATGAAGCAGGGCGTTCCCCGTAAGTCCTGCTCTGCAAACGAAGCAGGGCGTTCCCCATAAATCCTGCTCTCGCAAACGAAGCAAGGCGTTCCCCATAAGTTGTGCTCTTCCAAACGAAGCAGGGCGTTCCTTCCCTGTTTACAGGGAGGACAAAGGAGCCAGCTGCTCACAGCAGACCCTGGGGGCTTGTTTATGTGTAAACATCTTGAAAATCCAGAAAGTCAGGGAAAGGTCAGAAAAACAACAATGTGTCTTGTGACTTGGCAACATTCCACAAACGACTGTATAAAATAAAGCAGAGTGCGCCATTCGAGGCGGCCGCCATGTTTGTCTTGTCTTGTGTTGTCTTGTGTGTTCATTCCTTTGTTTAGGAAACACGCGGACCCCAATATCTGGCACAGTGAGCAGGGTCCGTGGCTCCACGAGAGCAAGGAACCGGAGGGGGAACACCCCGGGCAGGTAAATAAAGAAAGGGGGACCCACGGGAAAATTATGGGGAATTCCACCTCTCTGGCCTCTGAATATTTGCGGTTACTCCAGGGACTGTTGATGTCTATAGGAGTAGAAGTTAGTTAAGGAACATAAGACTTTGAAGCGATTGTTTGCCCATGTTGAACAACATTGTTATTGGTTTCAATATCAAACCAAAGTGCAGTTAAATCAAAAGGAATGGTTACAAGTGGTTAAAGCCCTGTGTCGAGCTCATCAGCGGGGGCAAACAATGCCTCTGACTTTGTGGACTTTGTGTAGTTCCATTACTCAGGCATTAGAGTTACTTGAAACTGACTCAGAGCATGGCGATACTGCCACAGGAGGTGAGGCATCTGAAGCTTTAGAGAGGAATGATCCTAGAGAGGAACATATTTATGCCCCAGTTGTTGAGGACAAGGAATTGGAAAAAGAGCTAATACCTCCTTCATCTGAAGGAAATTCTGATTTGCAGCACATTTTAGAGATGTTACAACAGTTGTTAAAATTGCAAGGTACCGCTGCTCCTGTTTCTCCTATCTCTCTGCCACCAGCCTTCCCTTTGCCTCCATCTCCAACCTCTTTACCTGTGTCAGGTCAGGTTTTCTCTGTGCCTCTTCCTCCTGTAGGAGAAAAGAAGGAATCGAAGGAAAAGGATGATTTCGAGGAATTAGATTTATTCCCAATAAGACGGGCTGCTTTTGGCCCCAATGCTCAGTTCCCAAACGGTGGCCAGAATGTGACTTTTACAGCCCTACAATTTAAATTTTTGAAAGAAATGCTAATTATGGACCTCAGTCACCATTTGTTCTTGGCCTTCTCGATTCCTTCTCTTTAGAACATATGATGATTCCTATTGACTGGGAAACGTTGGGACAGGCTGTCCTTGATCGTTCGCAATGGCTTCAATTAAAAAGTTGGTGGTGGGAGGAAGCAAGAGTACAAGCTAGAAATGCTACCTGAAATCCCCCAGGACCTACTGAAGAACAGCTTACGGGTTCAGGACAATACGCCACTCTTAATGCTCAGGCAGGCCTAGATGATATTGATCTCACTCAGATTAAAGCCTTGTTTATAAAAGCGTGGACTAAGGTTGAAATAGCGGGTAAGGCTTCTTTATCTTTTGTAAAGATCCTACAAGGAGCCACTGAGCCGTATCCAGATTTTGTAGCCCATCTTCAAGATGCTGTATTAAAGACTGTAGGTTCAGGCCTTGCTGCTAAAATTCTTTTGGATACTCTGGCTTTTGAGAGTGCTAATCCTGAGTGCCAAAAATTGCTGCGTCCTCTAAAAGCTAGTGGAACTGATTTAGTTGAATACATTCAGGCTTGTGCAGATGTTGGAGGAGCTATTTACAATGCTCTATTGTTTGCTGGGGTACTTTCTAAGGCTTTAAAAGGCAATTCTAAACAAGGTATATGCTATCAATGTGGGAAACCTGGTCATTTTAAAAAGGAATGCCAAAAAAATTAGGCTCTTCTGCTCTAAAAGAAAAAAAGGTTACCACCTGATATGTGTAAACGATGAGGCAAGGGTCGACATTGGACCAATGAATGCTGTTCAAAAACTGATAAAAGTGGGAATGTATTGTCACCCCTCTCGGGAAACGGGAGCCGGGGCCCGTAGGCTTGGGGCCCCAAAAACTACAATGCAGGCCTACCCCAGTACCCAGTGAGCAGTGACTTACAACAGCAAGGAATGACCTTGAGTCCTCCTTAAAGACATCTTACCCTACCCCAGTTTCTCAGCTTTATGCTGCCACTAAGCAGAGTGCCGCTGCTGACCTAGCTATTGTCCAACCTGATACTTTATACATGTAGGACTTTTACTAGGTTGAAGCAGCAGCGCTATGTGGGGGTTAATGGTGGTCCCAGGAATTATTGATCCTGATTTTGCTGATGAAATCCTTATTATGCTACAAGTTTCACAATTTATGCACCTAGAGGCAGGGGAACATATTGCACAATTGCTTTTATTGCCTTTTTTTTCCCTTTCTTTTCTAGAGATGTGTCTCATCAAGGAGATTTCGGTAGTACTGGGAAAACTGTTTTCTGGGAAACTTTAGTTTCTGATCAAAAATGTTTATGTTCATTGCAAATTAATGGGATTCTTTTTGAGGGATTAGTCGACACAGGAGCGGATGTATATAATAATGTTTGGCTCAATGGCCTATCATTAGAAAAAGAAACAAGTATCGGTTACTCTATCTGGCCTAGGTACTGCTTCTATAGTCTACCAAAGTGTCGAGCCCCTGAGCTGTGTAGGACCTGAAAGACAACAAGGAAAAGTGTTCTTTTATATTGTTCCCATTAATATTAACCTTTGGGGCCTTGATCTTTTACAACAATTTGGTGCCTTTTTAAGCATTCCTCATATTTCTTCTGCTGCCAAAAATATGATGGTCAAAATGGGCTACAATCCTTTAAACTCTTAGCCACTATCCACAAGCCTCAAGCTTTACAATTAAAGTGGAAAACTACAACTCCTGTTTGGGTGGAACAGTGGCCATTATCTAAAGAAAAACTTAAGGCTTTAAAGAATTTAGTTAAGGAACAATTGGCCAAGGGGCATATTGAACCAAGTACTTCTGCATGGAATTCCCCTGTGTTTGTCTTGTCAAAAAAAAAAAAAAAAAAAAAAAAAGGGAAATGGCACTTATTAACTGATCTTAGAGCTGTAAATACTTGTATTCAACCTATGGGGACTTTATCCCCTGTAGCAGAAGAAGAATTGTCATTTGTAGAAAATAGAATTAGTGAAGCTCACCTTGATTATATTGCACCCAATCTTCCACTTTCGTTGTGTCTTTTTCATACTCCCCATTCACCAACGGCCGTTTTACACCAAGATAATAATATTCTGGAGTGGCTGTTTTTGGCTAATAAAGCCATTAAAAAAATTCACCCATATATTGATAAATTGGCTGAATTAATTATTAAAGGACGACATCGAGCTCATCAGTTGCTTGGTGCTGACCCTATACAAATTATTACCCGATTATCTAATCAATCCATTGAATCTCTTTTGGAAATTCATAAGGGTTGACAAATTCATAAGGGTTGCGCTGAGTATACTGGTTCTTTTTCTCAGCATTATCCTAATAATAAATTATTTGCTTTTCTGCAACAATATTCTTTACTGCCATATAATCCTATCTCTTACACTCCAGTTAAAGGTCCCACCTTTTGTACTGTTGCTTCAAGCAATGGAAAGGCTGGATACTGGACTTCAGACAATTCAAAAATTTCTCACTATCCATTTGAATCAGTACAACAAGGGGAACTTTTTGCCATACTTATGGTTCTACAAGACTGGCCTCAAACCCCTTGTAATATAGGTAGTGATTCTTTACTTATTGGCAGTGTCCAACGGGCTCAGGATGAGCACCAACTACATCATACTTATAGTTTAGGATTACAACGGCGATTTTCTATAACACGCCGTCAAGCCCGAGCTATTGTCGGTGCCTGCCCACCTTGTGCTCCTATTATTGCACCTTTTTTAACTCCAGGTATTAATCCTCAAGGCATTCAACAAAATCACATTTGGCAAATAGATGCAACTATGTTCCTTCCTTTGGTCATTTAAAATATGTTCATCATACTATTGATATGTGGTCACATTTCCAGTGGGCTACGCCATTACCCTCTGAAAAGGCTGACTCTGTTATTACTCATTTACTTACTTGCTTTGCAGTTACGGGAGTCCCTGCTGAATTAAAAACTGATAATGTCCCTGCTTACTGCTCTCGCAAATTGGCTGCCTTCCTCTCTTTATACCATATTCATCATTCCACTGGTATTCCATTTAACAGTCAAGGTCAAGCAATTATTGAAAGAGCCAATGCTACCCTAAAATTACAACTTTTAAAACTAAAAGGGGGAGATGGGCGAGATTCCCCAAAACATCAAATTCTGAAAGCCCTTTTTACTTTAAATTTTCTCAACCATTGGCGCCAATCACAGCAGTCTGCAGCAGTGAAACATTTTCAACAGCCTTTAGAAAAGCTGCAAAACAGTAATCTGTGGGTGTATTATCCTTCATTACAAGGGAAATATTTAAAAGGAAAAGTTTTACAATGGGGCAGAGGCTATGCTCTTGTCCGTACAGGTGCCAGAGACGAGTGGTTTCCATCTCGACGGTTGAAACAGTGCCATGGCGAAGAGGAGCTGATCCAAAGAGTTCCTGAAGGAACTCCAGGAGCTAAATCTGAGTGCTTAGAGAACATTCACCTTCAGAACTCGACGTGCGGAGCCCCCGACATGGGGACAACTGAAACAGTTAAGAAGCTGAAGGGGTTGTTCAACAAGCTGGGCAGCCCAAAACCCCACTGACCTTATTCCTGGCTATGCTGGCCATAGTAAATTGTCAGGTAACAGCTGGAGAATTTACATACTGGGCTTATATTCCTTTTCCACCCTTATATGAAGGTGTGGCCTGGGGAGACAGAGAAGTCCCAGTATTTACTAATGATACTGCTTGGATGCTATCGCCTTTTCAAAACCAGGATCCTGAATTAAACACTGGCACAGTAAATAGTTCATATCAATTTGGGGTTGAAGGGTTACCAATATGTCTTGGGGGTAGTCCACATTGTCTGCATCTTTCTCATGAGGCTTGGGCTGTTCGCTATAACCATAGTCATATCTCTGCCTTTACTATGATTATTGTGGCTCAAAGTTTTAAGGATAATCATACTGCAGTACTTAATGAAACTCTGCCAAGTACATTATCTTTATGCCCTATCCTTGATGTGTCCGGAGGTGTTTCCCAACTAGAGTGGACTAGATGTAGAAGTAGTGGGCCACGATTGTTGTTAGAAGTAACAGGGAAGAGTTGTAAATACCTTGTTACAGATTGGAGTGTACATGGAGATTTTCAGACTAAATTCAGCCATGTCAACCTGCGTTGGCATAAAGGTAATCACAGCATTTCTGCAGATGACAATGAAACTATTATTTGGCATGATGGTGGTCTATCAACCCCTATGCCACATTTGGCTAATACCTCACAAATACAAGGTCATATTTGGAAGTTGCTAGCTGCTGGTAAACCAATGTTCACTTTCATGGGAAACATGTCCTTAAATCTTACTAATATTGCTAACCCTTTCCATATATCCTTGCATCAAAATAGTTCTAGATATGTTATTGCATGTGTAAGAAAGCCTTACTTGTTGTTGACAGGAATTTTTAAATGGGATAATAATACAGGGGTAGTTAACTGTACAAACAATTGTACATTCTTAAGTTGTATAAATACTACTTGGTGGAATAATAATTGGAATGAGTCTCATTCTGATTTATATATACTAAGAGCCAGAAAAGAAACCTGGCTACCTGTAAACTTAACACGTACTTGGAGTGAATCTGCTGGGGTTACTCAAATTTACAAGGTTATGCAAGATCTTGTCCACTGCAGTCGGAGGATGGTTGGAATCGTCGTGACCGCGGTGATAGGACTTGTAGCAATTGCTTCCACCGCCGCTGTTGCTGGATTAGCTCTACACCAGAGTATACAAAATGCAGAATTTGTGCAACAATGGCATGAACAATCACATTTGTTGTGGCAGCAGCAACGAGACATAGATGCTCATTTGACTGAATGAGTGGATAATCTGGAGCAAGTAGTTTCTTGGTTGGGAGATCAGCTAACAGTGTTGAATACCCAAGCTTTGTTGAAATGTGATTGGAACACTACCCAATTTTGTATTACTCCTGTTTCTTTTAACAGCACTGTACATAACTGGACTGAGATAAAGAGGCTTTTAATTGGTCATAATAATCTTTCCCTAGAAATACAAGAATTAACACAGAACATTTCTGAAACATTTCGCAATCAGTTACCATTGCTGACTGGTGCAGATTTGATGACTGGTATTGCACAAAGTTTGACGTCTTTGAACCCTATGAGTCCTGTAAAAACTTTGCTGACCTCTGTTTCTAGTAATGTATTGATTGTTGTTCTTGCCTTTGTCATTTTCACAGTCTGCTGGAGACGGTGCCAAAGGGCAAACACCGAATCCCAGCGAGCCCAAAATGTAATGATGGTTTTAAAAGAAATTCAAACTTGTAAATAAGGAAAGGGGAAATGTAGAGGACTATGTGCTCACAAACAGGGTGTTCCTGATAAGTCCTGCTCTCGTAAACAAAGCAGGGTGTTCCCCATAAGTCCTGCTCTTGCAAACGAAGCAGGGTGTTCCCCATAAGTCCTGCTCTTGCAAATGAAGCAGGGCGTTCCTTCCCTGTTTACAGGGAGGACAAAGGAGCCAGCTGCTAACAGCAGACCCTGGGGGCTTGTTTATGTGTAAACATCTTGAAAATCCAGAAAGTCAGGGAAAGGTCAGAAAAACAACCATGTGTCTTGTGACTTGGCAACATTCCACAAACAACTGTATAAAATAAAGCAGAGCATGCCATTCGAGGTGGCCGCCATGTTTGTCTTGTTTTGTGTTGTCTTGTGTGTTCATTCCTTTGTTTAGGAAACACGTGGACCCCAACACTCAGCCTCCCAAGTAGCCGGGACTACAGGTGCATGACACCATGCCTAATTTTTGTGTTTTTGTAGTGATGGGGTTTTGCAGGCTAGTCTTGAATTCCTGAGCCTGCCTCGGCCTCCCAAAGTGCTGGGATTAAAGGACAATGTTTTTAATGCTAACAGTGTTGCTCCCTTTCTGATGGCCACCATGCTGTGCTTTGGTGTTTCTCAACTGTAAAATGCTAATGAGGGTGTCTTTAGGTAGGTGTGACATGAGAAAATAAAAAAGTACAGTGCCTGAGTCACAGTCAGTGCCCAGACAGGAGAGCCATTTTTATTATATCATTTTATTGCTGGAGGGAACTTGAAAGGTCATTTTGTTGACTCATACTGTCTCACCAATTGGGGAACTGAGGCCCAGATAGGAGAAGGAATACAGTGAGTGAATAGGGATTCAGTGGTGAGATAGGTACTTTAACCCAGCCCAGATCTTTTGATTTCCAAGCTCTGTTACAGTGAGCCAAGATCATGCCACTGCACTCCAGCCTGGGCAAAAAGTGAAACTCTGTCTTAAAAAAAAAAAAAGAAAAGCTATTCCTCAGAACCCCTCAGTGGCCTAATCACATATTCATGTGTGTAGGTATAGACTCTGACACATTTCTAAGTTTCTGAACTTGTTGCAGAGAGTGAATTGGGGATGAGGAGTGGTAAGTGGCATCAGCAAGTGGCTTCTTCTGGTGAATGGGAATGGGGTCTCTCACTTGTCACAGGTGTTAACTCTGCTCTTATGACCCAACTGAGTTTCATTTATCTGCTTTTTTTTTTTTTCAGCAAAAGCTAATAATGATAATGACAGTTATCATCATCATCATCATACCATAATGAGAGTTGCCATTTATTAAGCATTTTATGTTAAACAATATTCACAGCAATCTTTCATCCTCACCACCTCCATTCTTATCCAATCCAACATCATCCCTCACTTGGAAAACTGGCTTCCTAACTAGTTTCCTGGCCTCTCCACTTCCCTGTTTAAAACCTATTTCCTCACAATAGCAAATGATGATGCAACTCCCCTTACTGAAGCCTCCTCCCACTCCAAATTGACCTGAGAACATATCAGGATTCTTCAGCACAACCCACACGGTTCTGCAGGATCCAGCTGCTATCCGTCTTTCAACTCACCTTGTTCATGTCTCTCCCTAAAACAGTATGCTCCAGTCACATGGACCTTTTTTCCTGCAATAGACTTTGTCCTTTCCCTCCTTGGATACTGCATTTGCTGCTCTCTGTGCCTGCACTTTTTATCCTCTGCTTTTTGTTATGCTGGTCTTAGGTCAAGACTTTTCTGTTCCAACGACCTCCCTTGACAACCCTATCTAAAGGAGGCCGCTCTGTTTGACTAGTTACTCTCAGTCTTACCCCTGCTTTTTTTCATGTTACTTCTCACAATTTGTAATTATCTTGATTACGTGTGTGTATCCCCATTGTTGTTTATCTCCTCCCACTAGAATTTAAGCTCCATGAAAGTGGGAAGTACTTGGTCACCTTCCCAGTTCTTAGGCTTGGCTCATGGTAGGCTCTCAAAAAATATTCAATGAATGAATGTGTTATTGCTTCCATTTGACAGATGTGGAGTAAGTCTCAGAGGTCCTTTCCTTTGCCTGTATTGGTTTCCTATGGCTGCTCTAACAAATTGCCACAAACTTAGTGCCATAAAACAACACACAAAGTTTGTTCTCATAGTTCTGAAGACCAGAAGCCCTAAATCAGTTTCAATGAGCCAAAGTGAAGATGCCAGCAGGGTTATGCTTCCTCCAAAGGCTGTGAAGGAGAATCTGTTTTCTTTGTTGTTATTGTTCTTCCTAGGTTCTAGAGCATTCCGTACATCCCTTGGCTCGTGTCTCCTTCCCTGATATTCCCATAGTGTCTTCTCTCTCTGACTCTGCTTCTATCCCATGGTCTTCTTATCTCTTGTCTGTAGTTAAATCTCCCTTTGTTTTCCTCCTATAAGGCTACTTGAGATTAAACATAAGGATAATCCAGGATAAAGCTCCTGTCTCAGGATCCCTAACTCAATCACATCTGCAAAGTTCCATATAAGGTAATATTTGCAGTTTCTGGGGATTAAGATGTGGATGTCTTTGGGAATCATTATTCATCTTTAATAGTCTTCTCTCTGACCCCCAGTGATTCTCATCCATCCCACATGTGAAATATATTGACCTCATGCTATAATAACATCTCCAAAAGCCTCAATCCATTATATCATCAATTCAAGTCCCAAATCTTATCTAAATACTATCAGCTAAAAAGTCCCAGATCACATCATCTAAATTACCTAAATCAGGTAGGGATGAAACCAGAAATACAATTCATTTGAGAAAAAATTCTACTTCATCTGTTGATCTGTAAACTTGAAAACAAGTCATCTGTTTCTAAAATACAATAGAGGCATAGGCATAGGATAACAGTTACAGATGTTCTCATTCCAAAAGGGAGAAAAATAGAAGAAAGGATTCTTCAGCCTCAAGCAATTTAAAAACCCAGCCAGGCAACCTCATTATGGGCCAACCCATTTCCTTCTCCCAAAGAGCATACTGCTCTGTCCCAAACAGGACACCTTTGATGGCTTTGGCTCAGTCTGACTTCTTCTCTAATTCCCTTAGCTACCACTTAATGGTTTTGTGATTTTCTTTTCCTTCCTTCCCTCCCTTCCTTCCCTCCCTCCCTCCCTCCCTCCCTCCCTTCCTTCCTTCCTTCCTTCCTTCCTTCCTGGAAAAAAACACAAATTCAAACTATGCTTTTTTCTCTTCTCTCACTCAACAACAACCAACACTTTGGTGACCAAATGTGTGGGTTTCTCCCCACACGTCAAGAAGCAATGAATTCTGCAGTGGACACCAGCTGGATGTCCTCCAATTCAACTTAATTCTGACTCTGTCTACCTGGAGACGGCCTCAGAAACCACAGGTTGAGGGTTCAGTCCCACAAGACCACCCCCTCTTTCCCACCAGTTGCAAATTCAGGCCTCCATGAGCTTCAAGGTAGAGTTCCCACAACACCCTCTTCGGGTTTGATTAATTTGCTAGAGTGGCCCACAGAACTCAGGAAAACACTCATGCTTCCTGGTTTATTACAAAGACCATTTTAAAGGATACAAATAAACAGCCAGATGAAGGGATACATAGGGTGAGGTCTGGAAGGGTCCTGAGCACAAGAGATTCTGTTCCTGGGGAATTGGGATGTGCCATCCTCTTGGTACATAGATAAATTTTTGTTCATCTTTCTATCAGCCCATTTGTGTTCGGTTATCCAGAAGCTCCTTCAACCTCATCCCTTTAGGTTTTTTATGGAGACTTCTTTGGATAGGCATGACTGAAGCATGGATAGCCATGCTGGAATGTGATTGGACAAAAAGGGCATGATTTAAACCCAGCAAGTCCTGTCCAGATTCTTCTTGGTCTCTCTATGCAGCATTCCTTACTCGAGGGGATGGAGCTAGACCCCCTCTGGAATAAAGGTCTTATGACCTACAATCAAATTAGAGTCCTGCCGTGGGCAGGTGAAAGGAGGGCAGGAGAAAGCTAGAGATAAACAGATTCTCTTTACTCTTACAAGGGCTATGGGAATTATGAGCCAGGAACTATGGATGAAAACATATGTGTTGAAAACCATGGATGAAAACATATGTATGTACGTGTGTGTGCCTATGTATATATATAATAGATATAGATATCATAGACTCATAGTACTTAGTTAGAGGCATAACAGTCCCTTCATTCTATGCATTGTGAAACTGAGGCCCAGAGAGGAGAAGTGAGCACATACAAAGACACTATGTTTAGGACAGAACCAGGCATAGCATCTAAAATATGGTTCCCATTTTAGAGACTGTCTAAAAAACCTAATGTTGTCTTTAAAAATAAATGATAGATTATTCTTTTAGAGTAGTCTTAGGTTCACAGCAAAATTGAGCCAAAGGAGCAGAGAGTTCCCATATACCCCCCGCCCCATGCATTCACAGTATCCCCTACTATTGACATCCAGCAACGGAGTGGGACATTTTTTACATCGGTGAACCTACACTGACACATCATTATCACCCAGAGCTTACTTTGGAGTTCATTCTTGATCATGTGCATTCTGTGGGTTTCATGCATGCACACTCATATGAGCTAAATTGGTTTTAGAGGTCACAGAGTCCAACCTCCTCTTTTTACAGATGCAGAAAGTGAAGGACACAGAGATTTGACCCTGCCCTGTCCCTGGGGCCCTGTCCCTCAGTGGGGTTAGGGGTCATTTGGATTGGATTCTGCTTTGGTAGGGGGACAGAAAGGACAGACTGTTTCATGCCCACTCTCCCTTTTGCCTGGTAGCTCCAGGAATAGTCTTGGCACTAACTCCTGTTGCCTAGATTGGGACCCATGCACATGCACATACCTGAACCAATCATTGTGACCCTAGTGGTCAGGATTAGGTCACTGGCTCACCCCTCGATTGGAGACAGAGTCAGCCTCACCGGAACTATATATATGGGGAGTGGCAGAAGTGGTTTTCCAAAGGAAAATCAGAGAGTAATCACCAGAAAAAAAGGAGGCTAGATGCTGGGTAGCAGAGCAGATGTTCACCATAAAGGGGAAGTACAACTTGAACATTAGCAGCTATAACGCAAGGAAGACCATGGTACATCCTCCCTGCTGACCGAGGAAAAACACAATAAAATGACAACAATATACTGTAACCAGCAAAAGGTCTGGCTGCTCGCTGCTTGTAGAAAGAAACATGATAAAAAGAAAGTGAGATTTTATTATCCATGAGAGCAAGGGGCAAGTGGGTGGAATTCATTCCAAAATTGTTTATTCTTCAATTTGTGGAGGGAACACAGGAGTTTTTAAAGAGAGGGGTTGGAATGGCAAAGGCATGGGGAGCATAGAATGGGAAAAGAAAAAGAATGGATGAAAGAAAGCATTCTGAGGCTGCTTGAAACTGCAGGCGAAAAGAGGAAAGGGGGAAGAAAAAATACCTTTAAATGGAGGGTTGACGCCAGGCTATTCGGTTACAATACCACAATACAACATACTACTGGAAGTGAATTTAGTAATATCTATAAAAATTTGAAAAAGTACATTCCTTTTATAATTCTGCAATTTCATTTCTAATAATCTCTCCTAGAAATGCTCACACACATATACCCCAGGGTGTTTACTGCAGCACTATCTGTAATAGCAAAAAATGGAGACAACCTGCATGTACCACAAGAGGATAATTGTTTATAAATTATTCTAATTCTATTGCGTGAAATATTGCCATGGCTGTTAAAAAGACTCAAGCACATCTGTATATACTGACGTGGAAGGAGATTTAGGATATATTACTGTGAAATATGAAATGTTCATCACACTAAGTACAATATGAACCCATTTTTCAAAAAACAAATGGATTCAATTTATTTTTGAGAAAAGCATAAAACTGCATACATCTCCAACTGCAAGAACCCAAACATACAAAATACGCATGTGTATACATCTTTGTTTTTTTTTTTTTTTTCCCCCAAAATGGAGTCTCGCTCTGTCACCCAGGCTGGAGTGTAGTGGTGCCATCTCGGCTTACTGCAAGCTCCGCCTCCCGGGTTCACGCCATTCTCCTGCCTCAGCCTCCTGAGTAGCTGGGACTACAGGCACTCGCCACCACGCCCAACTAATTTGTATTTTTAGTAGAGACGGGGTTTCACCGTGTTAGCCAGGACGGTCTTGATCTCCTGACCTCTTGATCCGCCCGCCTTAGCTTCCCAAAGTGCTGGGATTACAGGTGTGAGCCACTGTGCCCGGCCCATACACATCTTTTATACACATGGTTGTATATGCTTGAGAAAGATCTGGAAGGATTCACAGTAATTCCTTCTGCAGTGTGAGAATATAAGTGGACACTTAGGGGTGAAGCAGACGTGGGAATTTCATATTTTAATTCCAATGTTTTTTTTTTAATTTTAAAGGCATATTTAAAAATTAATATGAATGTGCTATTTTGTAACAAAATTAAAATTTTACAAGGGATATGTTAAGAATACTGGAGGATCCCAGAACTTTGGGAGGCTGAGGTGGGTGGATCACTTGAGGTCAGGTGTTCAAGACAAGTCTGGCCAACATGGAGAAACCCCATCTCCACTAAAAATACAAAAACTAGCTGGGCGTGGTAGCTTACACCTGTAATCCCAGCTACTTGGGAGGCTGAGGCAGGAGAATCGCTTGAACCTGGGAGGTAGAGGTTGTAGTGAGCTGAGATCACGCCACTGCACTCCAGCCTGGGCAACAGAGCAAGGCTCTATCTCAAAAAAAAAAAAAAAAAAAAAAAAAAAAGGATACATGAAGACCTGATAGAGTGCTAGAAGAGAAGAGATAGAAGAGAGAGATGAGGCTGTTACTCACACCTCCCCCGAGCTGGAGCCAATAAACTCTAGGAGGAGAGGGGCTGTCATCTTTGTGTTCCCTTTCATTCTTAGGAACTATGTGTGTTGGGCATATAGTAGGTGTCTTTGGTGTGCTGACTTTTCTCCCTGAAATTCCCCTCAGGCACTGGCTTTCCTCCTGAATTTTTGCAAGAAGAAATTCGACATTGAAGTCCAGTTTCAAGTAACCCCTTCTCATCCACTTACTCAAAGACAAAGAAAGAAGCAGTTCAAAAAAAATCCCTCCACATTAAAGTTTACCGCTGGGCATTCGGTTGTGGTCAGCCCCTCTCCTAGGCCATAGTTCTCTGTCATAAATTCAGTGAAGAACATGCTACACAACTGGGGGCATTTTTCTCTCTCAAATTTAAATTCAGATCTAAGATTTCCCATCAACCTGCTCATGATTCCCTGTTCAAAAGTGTGGATCAATAAGGAAGAAAAAAATAGGAAGCTACGTGGGGGCGAGGGAATGAAGCCAGGCAGCTGATGATAATATTCACACAGGCAGGGTACTCCCATGGGTAGTGGACTATGCAGGTCCCCAAGCACTTGACCCATCCAGAATCTCACTGATGTTGGCAAATCTAGGAGAAATAAGGGTAGGAATTATAGTCTCCAAGTTACAGATGAGGAACTTGAGGAACTCGAAGTTCATAGGTTTAGTGATGCCCATGTGTAGTGGTAGACAACTGGAAAATCTTCATTTCCTAGATTTCTGACCCCCATTCACAAAGCCACAAAAGCCCTTTCCCTGGATCACAGCCTGAACCTCACTTGAGCCACAGGCCCACATAGCTAAGGACGTCAGCGGTGGTTGTGTGATAATAGGAGGTAGGTAGTGAGAGAAAGGTGGTTGGCTGCCAGTATCAGCATGACAAAACTCATCATTGTTCCTGGCACTAAAAGGAGCACTAGCCAGTTTGGGTGGCTCTTCTGTCAAGGGAGAGATGGAGCTTTCATTGCTGGTTTTGGAGAGTAGGAGATTTTGTGGACTTGTACTTCCTTACAAGATGAATGATAGGCCTTTTGGGCCAAATATTAATACTAATCTTATCTGATTTATCTCTTCTTTTGAAATAACCTAAAGCAGGGGTTAGTAAACTATGGCCTATTGGCCACATCTATCCTGACACCTGTTTTTAGGAGAAAGGTTTTATTGGAACTCAGGATGTCCATTCATTTACGTATTAAGTCTGCCTTCATGCTACATTGGCAAAGTTGAGTAGTTGTGACAGAAACCATACTGACCACAAAGGTTAAAATATTTGCTATCTGGCTCTGTATAGAAAAAGCTTGCCAACCTCTGACTTAAGTTAACATATCTTTTCTGAGCATGAACTCTGTGCCTTCTTGCTCTTTTACTTCCAGAAATCCACTGGTATTCTATAAGATTAAAACCTAAATCTTGTGGTATCTGTTAAAAGAAAACCTACAGACAGATAAGATTTAACAGTGTTTAATTGAGCAAAGAATGATTCATGAATTAGGCAGCCCCAAGACCAGAATAGGTTCAGAGAGCTCCAGGCTGCACTGTGGTCAGATAACTTTTATGGACACAAAACGGAAGTGAAGGACAGAGAGAACTTGATTTGTTAAGGCTCAACATTTGCCCTATCTGAGCATGGTTTGCTCAGTTGCTGCCTGTGATTGACTGACTAGGCAACTGTGATTGGCTGAGACTCAGCTATTTGTTACAAAAAAGTATACACTTAAATTAGGTTTTCAGTTAGTTTGCATACTAAGTTAGGTTGCAGTGTCTTATGCAAAGACCCAAGTAGGGAGACATCCTCAGGCCAGATTTTAACTTTTTTTCTTTTCTTTTCTTTTTTTTTTTTTTTTGTTTTGAGACAGGGTCCTATTCTGTCACCCAGGTTGTAGTGCAATGGTGATCCTCACTCACTGTAGCCTTGAACTCCTGGGCTCAAGAAATCCCCCTCCTTCAGTATCCCAAGTATCTGAAACTACAGGTATGCACTACTGTGGTCAGCTAATTTTTGTAGAGATGGGATCTTGCCATGTTGCTCAGGCTGGTCTTGAACTCCTGGCCTCCTCCTACCTCAGCCTTCCAAATGCTAGAATTACAAGTTTAATTTAATTTAACACTTCTCATCTGGTGCTTGTTGTACATGTTTCCTGATAAATTTTTCTACCAATTACTCAACATTACTGACTGGAGAAGTGGTTCTCAAACTTCAGTGGGCACGGCAACCACCTGAGAAGTTGGTTAAAGTGTTGATTCTCAAGCCCCACTCCGGAGTGTTGATTTAGGAACCTGCATTTTTATAAGTGCCTCAGTGATTCGAATGATGTCATGTAAGAGATCATGTATGGTGATTACTGAGTCCTAAAGCTATAAAACAGACGTATTGGCCCAGTGATCTTTCTACACAGAGAAATAGCAAACTGTTTCAACCATCATTTCTTTGGCTCCCAATACATCCATGTCTTCCAGAGTCAGCTAACTTTCAAACAACATCCACAAATGTTTTAGAAATCTCCTGGCTACCCCCACTCAACCCCCATTTATCTCTAATGAATCTCTCCTGATAGAATATAAAATTGCAAGAAAAACATAAGCTTATAGTTAGAAACTTTTCAGAACAATTTCTGGAGGAGGCATATTTTTTCTTCTCTCTTTCTCTTCTAGTCTAATTCTCCTAAAAGGCTTTCAGCTAGCAAATAAGAGGCTAAGAGGAGACATTCCATTATTTAAATAGCCTCATTATTATAATTTACATGCCATAAAATTCACCCATTGCAAGTGTGCAATTAAATGACTTAAGTAAATTTATAATTGCGCAATCACCACCACAAGCCAGTTTTGAACATTTCAATCACACCTAATAGTCTCTTTCTGCCCATTTGCTACCCCCAGTCATGCCACCCTACCAGCCCTAGGGAGCAACTGATGTGCTCTTTGTATCTACAAATTTGCCTTTTTTAGACATGTCATCTAAATGGATTCACACAACATGTGGTTGTTTGCTTTGGCTTCTTTCACTTAGCATAACGTCATCCATGCTGTAGAATGTTTTGAGGTTCATCCATGCTGTAGAAAGAAACCAATAGTTTGTTTCTTTTAATTGCTGATTGATATTCCATTGTATGGGTATGCTACATTTTGTTTATCCATTTACCAGTTGATGGATCTCTGGACTGTTTTTAGTTTTGGCCTATTATGAGCCATGTTGTCATAAATATTTGCATACATTTTTTTTGTGGATGTATGTTTTATGCTTTCATTTGCCTTGTATAAATACCTATAAGTAGAATTGTTCAGTTGTATGTCAAATACTTGATTCTTTTTAAAATTTATTTTATTTTTATTAAAGATTTTTTAAAATTTTTTGCTTAAAGTGGTGGATCCTCAACAGTTGATTCTTAGATAACACAGGGATTAGGAGCACAGACTTCTTGGATAGTTGAAAATCCATGTATAGCTTTTCACTTCTCCAAAACTTAATTACTAATGGTTTACTATTAACTGGAAACCTTACCAATGACATGCACAGTTGATTAACACATACTTTGTAAGTTATATGTATTACATATGCTGTATTCTTATAATAAAGTAAGCTAGAAAAAAGAAAATGACACTAAGAAAATCACAAGGAAGAGAAAATACATTTACTATTCAGTAAATGGAATTGGATCATCATGTAATCTTCATCTTCATTGTCTTCATATTGAGTAGGCTGAGGAGGACGAGGAAAAGGAGGGTTAACTGTGCTGTCTCAGGGGTGACAAGGGCGGAAAAAGGTGGAAGGGGAGGCAGGACAGGCAGACACACTTGGTGTAACTTTAGAGAAATACACTGTAACATCTGTCTGACTTTTTCTGCTTTTCCATTTCTCTAGAATGTTTCTATATAGTGGTGCTCCTCCTGTCTTTTGCTTTAGTTTCAGTGCCTGCATCATAGAAAGGTCCATTTCATTAGAGAAGTCAAAAGCAGTCTTCAATCATCAAAACCCTTCTGTCAGATTGTTTAATGCCAATTAGTTTTCCGGCACTGCTTCTTCTTCTTCCTCCTCAGTTGACATGGTTCAGAAGTACTCATCTCCATCCAGTCATCTTTTGTTAATTTCTCTGGCGTGGTGTCTATTTGCTCTTGAATTTCTCCAAGATCCATATCTTGAAACCTTCACTCCTCATCTTTTTTGTCACATCCACAATCTCTTTTTTATTTCCTTGATTGGCTCTGTTGTATTAGGTTGGTGCAAAAGTAATCACGGTTTTGGCCATTAAAGTAATGTCATGTACAACATCTAGGCACAGTTTTCTTCTGCAGAAATTTATTGTTTCAGGCTTTTATGGGTTTTTCTATAACCACAATGGCATCTTCAATGGTGTAACCTTTTCACACTTTGATGATATTCTCTTAGGACTCTCTTCCATAGTGCTGACAATACTTTCCATAGAGTACTATGTGTAGTGAGCCTTAAAGTTCCTTGAGACCCCTGGCCTAGAGGCTGAATTCATTTTCACAATGATATAATTGGACAATATGATGAAAGTTTCTAACTGTAATTAGCATTTAACTTATTAGCAACATTCTATTCTTTATTGAGCTGAACAAACAACTCGAAACATTTTATGTTGTTTTAAAAATAATGTATTTCTTATACCAATATTTACTAAAGAAGAATATTTTAGTGCACAGATATAAGATATTTTAGAGTCAAAAATAGTGAGAGAAATTGAAGTAATCATGTTCTGCAACTGCCCAAATAGTTAACATAAGTACTCGATAAACACAAAACCTTCTGCTTTCAGATGGCGTCTTTAAAATTTCATACTAGAGTTACGAGTGGATTGCATACCACAATTACAGTATTTAAATATTTTGGGTTTGTCCGGGTACTTACTTTTATCAGTAGGTTTTATAGCTTCAAATGTTTTCTTTTTGCATGTTAGTGTTTTTTTTCTTTCATGCTGAAGAACTCTCTTTAGTATTTCTTATAAGATGGGTCTGGCAGTAGTAAATTCTATCATCTTCTGCTTATCTGGGAAAGACCTCTCTCCTTCATATTTGAAAAATAGCATTGCTGGAAGTAGTATTCTTGGATGACAGTTTTTTTCTTTCAGCACTTTGAAAATGTCATCCCATTCCCTCCTGGCCTATATGGTTTCCATTGAGAAGTCTGTTGCCAGATGAACTGAAGCTCCTTTATACATTGTTTGCTTTTCTCTTGCTGCTTTTAGAATCCTCTGTCCTTGACTTTTGAGAGTTTGATTATTACAAGTCTGGGTAGCCTTATTTAGGTTGAATCTGTTTGTGTTCTCTGACCTTCTTATACCTGAATATTTGTCTTTTTCAACTTTGGAAAAGTTTTCTGTTATTTTTTTAAAATAAACTTTCTACCCCTTGCTCTTGCTCAACTACTTCTTGAACACCATTACTTCTTAGATTTGGTCTTTTGAGATAATTTTTTAATATCTTGTAGACATTCTGTTTTCTTTTTTTCCCCTCTGTGTGTTTTCAAATAGCCTGTCTGCAAGCTCACTGTTTCTATATAGTATCGATACTTCTATCATTTGCTTTAGTTTGTCTTCAAGCTTACTGATTCTTCCTTTGCTTGACTGACTTTTTTTTTTTTTTTTAAGATGGAGTCTCACTCTGTCTCCCAGGCTGGAAATCTCAGCTCACTGCAACCTCCACCTCCCAAGTTCAAGCAATTCTCCTGCCTCAGCCTCCCGAGTAGCTGGGACTATAGGCACATCTCACCATGCCCAGCTAATTTTTGTATTTTTAGTAGAGATGAGGTTTCACCATGTTGGCCATGCTGGTCTCAAATTCCTGACCTCAGGTGATCTCCCTACCTCAGCCTCCCAAAGTGCTGGGATTACAGGCATGAGCCACAGAGCCCAGCTCCTGCTTGATTGATTCTGCTGTTGAGACTCTCTGATGAGTTTTTCAGTTCCACAAATGTATTTCTCAGTTAAAAGATTTGTTGTTTTCTTTTTTTCTAAATATCTCAATCTCTTTGTTAAATTTCTCTGATAAATTCCTGAATTGCTTTTCTGCATTATTTTGGAGATCACTGAGTTTCCTTAAAAGTCTTCTTTTGAATGTTTTATCAGAGAGTTCGCATATCACTGTCTTGCTAGGATCAGTCACTGGTTCCTTGCTTTGTCTGTTTGGGGAAGTCATGGTTCCCTGTGTACTGTTTATTTCGTGTGGATGTACACCTATGTCTTTGTATGGAAGGATTATTTATTTCAGTCTTCTCTGTCTTTGATTTGGTTTTTATTGGTTATGTTTGCTTAGAGATTCTTTGTTATTTACCTTTGAATTTTTTTCCTACTAGGTCACTACCTGTGTTTTGGCACTGGATGACAAATGAAGCCCAGGTTTGCCTTGGCTGCCTGTCCCAGATGGTAGAGGTCCCAAAGGGGATAGCCAAGCAGTGTGGGAAGGTTGACTAGTAGTTCATGCCCAGGGGAATTGTGGAATGTATGTACTACAGCGTGGTGCTGCTGAATAACCACTCTGATTTGATATCTTTGTCTGAGTTTTCAAACACTTGGTTCTGGGCAGATTGGAAGGAGGGTTTCCATGAATGTGGAAGTCTGATTCTCTTACTCTCTGCTTGGTGGTTTTTCACTTCTCTGTGGCCCTGGGAGTTGTTAAATCCTCATATTTGAGTTCTGGGATATTGCTGGTGATACTCTTGGTGCTCTATATTTGTTTTTGGTTTTCTGTAGGGGAAACTGAAGCCAGCTTGCTTCAACACCACCATTTTGGAATCAGATCATCCCCAGGGCTTATCGTTTTCTTTTTTTACAATAGTCCTTACACTGGATTGATTTATCTTGAAATAACAGGCAAGCAGAGCTGCAGACCTTAATCTATAGTATATATTGAACAATATAACTTTTTCTTAGAATGAATTTTAGAGTTTCAACACTCTCATTTCAGATTAGGCAACTAATCCTAAAGGAGTAAAGGAACTTGCTCAAGGTCACCGAGAGATTTAGTCAGAGTTCTTTCAGTTGCAAATGTTGGAAATCCAGCTGAATGTGGCTTAAGCAAAAAGAAACTGACCCACGTAACTGGAAAGCACAAGGTGAAACCTGCATCAGGCACCAGTGGAAGCAGGAGCTCCAAGGACACCAACAGGCTTGTCTTCCATATCTTTGTATAATTTTCTTCTGCTTGATATATGCTTCTGCTGTGCAGTCTGGGAACATGTTTACTTCAGTTCCAGGTTAGTTCATCTGGGTTTACCAAACTAGCATTAAGATTGCCCTCTTCCAGGACGGGGCATGCCCAAGATGGCCAAATAGGAACAGCTCCAACCTCCAGCTCCCACCGTGAGCGACACAGAAGACAGGTGATTTCTGCATTTTCAACTGAGGTACCAGGTTCATCTCACTGGGGCATGTTGGACAGTTGGCACTGGTCTGCAGGTGCAGCCCGACCAGTGAGAGCTGAAGCAGGGTGAGGCATCGCCTCACCTGGGAAGGGCAAGGAGGAAGGGAAATTGAGACACAGCACCTGGAAAATCAGGTAATTCCCACTCTAATACTGCACTTTACCAAGGGTCTTAGCAAATGGCACACCAGGAGATTATATCCCACACCTGGCCCAGAGGGCCCATGCCCACAGAGACTCCCTCATTGCTAGCACAGCAGTCTGAGATCTAACTGCAAGGTGGCAGCAAGGCTGGGGGAGGGGTACCCACTATTGCTGAGGCTTAAGTAGGTAAGCAAAGCCACCAGGAAGCTCGAATTGGGTGGAGCCCACCACAGCTCAAGGAGGCCTGCCTGCCACTGTAGACTTCACCTCTGGGGACAGGGCATAGCTAAACAAAAAGCAGCAAAAACCTCGGCAGAGGTAAGTGTCCCTATCTGACAGCTTTGAAGAGAGCAGTGGATCTCCCAGCATGGAGGTTGAGATCTGAGAACAGACAGACTGCCTGCTCAAGTGGGTCCCTGACCCCTGAGTAGCCTAACTGGGAGACAACCCCTACTAGGTGCAGACTGACACCTCACACCTCACATGGCTGCGTACACCCCAACATGAAGCTTCCAGAGCAAGAATCAGACAGCAACACTCACTGTTCAGCAATATTCTATCTTCTACAGCCTTCACTGCTGATACCCAGGCAAACCGGGTCTGGAGTGGACCTCAAGCAAGCTCCAACAGACCTGCAGCTGAGGGTCCTCACTGTTAGAAGGAAAACTAACAAACAGAAAGGACACCCACACCAAAACCCCATCAGTATGTCACCATCATCAAAGACCAAAGGCAGATAAAACCACAAAGATGGGGAAAAGCAGTGCAGAAAAGCTGGAAATTCAAAAAATCAGAGCACATCTTCCTCTCCAGAGGAATGCAGCTCATCGCCAGCAATGGAACAAAGCTGGACAGAGAATGACTTTGACGAGTTGAGAGAAGAAGGCCTCAGTCAATCAAACTTCTCAGAGCTAAAGGAGGAACTACGTCACCAGCACAAAGAAATTAAAAACCTTGAAAAAGGACTTGATGAATGGCTAACTAGAATAACCAATGTAGAGAAGTCCTTAAAAGAACTGATAGAGATGAAAACCGTAACACAAGAACTACATGACAAATGCACAAGCTTCAGTAACCGACTCGAAAGAGTATCAGCGATTGAATATCAAATGAATGAAATGAAGTGAGAAGAGAAGTGTAGAGAAAAAAGAGTAAAAAGAAATGAACAAAGCCTCCAAGAAATATGGGATTATGTGAAAAGACCAAATCTACGTATGATTGGTGTGCCTGAAAGTGACAGGGAAAATGGAACCAAGTTGGAAAACACTCTGCAGGATATCATCCAGGAGAACTTCCCCAACCTATTAAGGCAGGCCAACATTCAAATTCACGAAATACAGAGAACACCACAAAGATACTTCTTGAGAAGAGCAACTCCAAGACACATAATTGTCAGATTCACCAAAGTTGAAATGAAGGAAAAAATGTTAAGGGCAGCCAGAGAGAAAGGCTGGGTTACACACAAAGGGAAGCCCATCAGACTAACAGCAGATCTCTCAGCAGAAACTCTCCAAGCCAGAAAGAGTGGGGGCCAATATTCAACATTCTTAAAGAAAAGAATTTTCAACCCAGAATTTCATATCCAGCCAAACTAAGTTTCATCAGTGAAGGAGAAATAAAATCCTTTACAGACAAGCAAATGCTTAGAGATTTTGTCACCACCAGGCCTGCCCTACAAGAGATCCTGAAGGAAGCACTAAACATGGAAAGGAACAACAGGTACCAGCCGTTGCAAAAACATGTCAAAATGTAAAGTCCATCGATGCTAGGAAGAAACTGCATCAACTAACGAGCAAAATCACCAGCTAATATCATAATGACAGGATCAAGTTCACACATAATAATATTAACCTTAAATGTAAATGGACTAAATGGTCCAATTAAAAGACACAGACTGGCAAATTGGATAAAGAGTCAAGACCCATCAGTTTGCTGTATTCAGGAGACCCATCTCACATGCAGAGACACACATAGGCTCAAAATAAAGGGATGGAGGAAGATCTACTAAGCAAATGGAAAACAAAACAAAACAAAAAGCAGGAGTTGCAATCCTAGTCTCTGATAAAACAGACTTTAAACCATCAAAGATATAAAGAGACAAAGAAGGCCATTACGTAATGGTAAAGGGATCAATTCATCAAGAAGAGCTAACTATCCTAAATATATATGCACCCAATACAGGAGCACCCAGACTCAGAAAGCAAGTCCTTAGAGACTTATAAAGAGACTTAGACTCCCATACAATAATAATGGGAGACTTTAACACCCCACTGTCAACATTAGACAGATCAACGAGACAGAAAGTTAACAAGGATATCCAGGAATTGAACTCAACTCTGCACCAAGAGGACCTAATAGACATCTACAGAACTCTCCACCCCAAATCAACAGAATATACCTTCTTCTCAGCACCACACATCACACTTATTCCAAAATTGACCACATAGTTGGAAGTAAAGCACTCCTCAGCAAATGTACAAGAACAGAAATTACAGTAAACTGTCTCTCAGACCACAGTGCAATCAAACTAGAACTCAGGACTAAGAAACTCACTCAAAACCGCTCAACTACATGGAAACTGAACAACCTGCTCCTGAATGACTACTGGGTACATAACAAAATGAAGGCAGAAATAAAGATGTTCTTTGAAACCAATGAGAACAAAGATACAACATACCAGAATCTCTGGGACACATTTAAAGCAGTGTGTAGAGGGAA
Source organism: Chlorocebus sabaeus (assembly GCF_047675955.1). Lineage (NCBI taxonomy): Eukaryota > Metazoa > Chordata > Mammalia > Primates > Cercopithecidae > Chlorocebus > Chlorocebus sabaeus. The sequence continues at coordinate 30,782,568 of NC_132926.1, read as the reverse complement.
ATTTATAGCACTAAATGCCCACAAGAGAAAGCAGGAAAGATCTAAAATTGACACCCTAACATCACAATGAAAAGAACTAGAGAAGCAAGAGCAAACACATTCAAAAGCTAGCAGAAGGCAAGAAATAACTAAGAGCAGAGCAGAACTGAAGGAGATACAGACACAAAAAACCCTCCAAAAAAATCAATGAATCCAGGAGCTGGTTTTTTGAAAAGATCAGCAAAATTGTTAGACCACTAGCAAGACTAATAAAGAAGAAAAGAGAGAAGAATCAAATAGACGCAATAAAAAATGATAAAGGGGATATCACCACCGACCCCACAGAAATATAAACTACCATCAGAGAACACTATAAACACCTCTACACAAATAAACTAGAAAACCTAGAAGAATGGATAATTTCCTGGACACTTACACTCTTCCAAGACTAAACCAGGAAGAAGTTGAATCCCTGAATAGACCAATAGCAGGCTCTGAAATTGAGGCAATAATTAATAGACTACCAACCAAAAAAAGTCCAGGACCAGATGGATTCACAGCTGAATTCTACCAGAGGTACAAGGAGGAGCTGGTACCATTCCTTCTGAAACTATTCCAATCAATAGAAAAAGAGGGAATCCTCCCTAACTCATTTTATGAGGCCAACATCATCCTGATACCAAAGCCTGGCAGAGACACAACAAAAAAAGAGAATTTTAGACCAATATCCCTGATGAACATTGATGCAAAAATCCTCAATAAAATACTGGCAAACCAAATCCAGCAGCACATCAAAAAGCTTATCCACCATGATCAAGTGGGGTTCATCCCTGGGATGCAAGGCTGGTTCAACATATGCAAATCAATAAATATAACCCAGCATATAAACAGAACTAAAGACAAAAACCACATGATTATCTCAATAGATGCAGAAAAGGCCTTTGACAAAATTCAACAGCCCTTCATGCTAAAAACTCTCAATAAATTCGGTATTGATGGAACGTATCTCAAAATAATAAGAGCTATTTATGACAAACCCACAGCCAATATCATACTGAATGGGTAGAAACTGGAAGCATTCCCTTTGAAAACTGGCACAAGACAGGGATGCCCTCTCTCACCACTCCTATTCAACATAGTGTTGGAAGTTCTGGCTAGGGCAATCAGGCAAGAGAAAGAAATCAAGGGTATTCAGTTAGGAAAAGAAGAAGTCAAATTGTCCCTCTTTGCAGATGGCATGATTGTATATTTAGAAAACCCCATTGTCTCAGCCCAAAATCTCCTTAAGCTGATAAGCAACTTCAGCAAAGTCTCAGGATACAAAATCAATGTGCAAAAATCACAAGCATTCTTATACACCAGTAACAGACAAACAGAGAGCCAAATCATGAATGAACTCCCATTCACAATAGCTTCAAAGAGAATAAAATACCTAGGAATCCAACATACAAGGGATGTAAAGGACCTCTTCAAGGAGAACTACAAACCACTGCTCAGTAAAATAAAAGAGGACACAAACAAATGGAAGAACATACCATACTCATGGATAGGAAGAATCAATATTGTGAAAATGGCCATACTGCCCAAAGTAATTTATAGATTCAATGCCATTCCCATTAAGCTACCAATGACTTTCTTCACAGAATTGGAAAAAACTGCTTTGAAGTTAATATGGAACCAAAAAAGACCCTGCATTGCCAAGACAATCCTAAGCCAAAAGAACAAAGCTGGAGGCATCATGCTACCTGACTTCAAACTATACTACAAGGCTACAGTAACCAAAACAGCATGGTACTGGTACCAAAATAGAGATATAGACCAGTGGAACAGAACAGAGCCCTCAGAAATAATACCACACATCTACAGCCATCTGATCTTTGACAAACCTGACAAAAACAAGAAATGGGGAAAGGATTCCCTATTTAATAAATGGTGCTGGGTAAACTGGCTAGCCATAAGTAGAAAGCTGAAACTGGATCCTTTCCTTGGATTAGAGACTTAAATGTTAGACCTAGAACCATAAAAACCCTAGAAGAAAACCTAGGTACCATTCAGGTACATTCAGGACATAGGCATGGGCAAGGACTTCATGTCTAAAACACCAAAAGCAATGGCAACAGAAGCCAAAATTGACAAATAGGATCTAATTAAACTAAAGAGCTTCTGCACAGCAAAAGAAACTACCATCAGAGTGAACAGGCAACCTACAGAATGGGAGAAAAGTTTTGCAATCTACTCATCTGACAAAGGGCTAATATCCAGAACCTACAAAGAACTCAATCAAATTTACAAGAAAAAAACAACCCCATCAAAAAGTGGGCAAAGGATATGAACAGACACTTCTCAAAAGAAGACATTCATACTGCCAACAGACACATGAAAAAATGCTCATTATCACTAGCCATCAGAGAAATGCAAATCAAAACCACAATGAGATACCATCTCACACCAGTTAGAATGGCAATCATTAAAAAAATCAGGAAACAACAGGTGCTGGAGAGCATGTGAAGAAATAGGAACACTTTTACACTGTTGGTGGGATTGTAAACTAGTTCAACCATTGTGGAACACAGTGTGGCGATTCCTCAAGGATCTAGAACTAGAAATACCATTTGACCCAGCCATCCCATTACTGGGTATATACCCAAATGATTATAAATCATGCTGCTATAAAGGCACATGCACACGTATGTTTATTGTGGTACTATTCACAATAGCAAAGACTTGGAATCAACCCAAATGTCCATCAGTGACAGACTGGATTAGGAAAATGTGGCACATATACACCATGGAATACTATGCAGCCGTAAAAAAGGATGAGTTCATGTCCTTTGTAGGGACATGTACGCAGCTGGAAACCATCATTCTCAGGAAACTATTGCAAGAACAGAAAACCAAATACCGCATGTTCTCACTCACAGGTGGGAACTGAACAATGAGATCACTTGGACACAGGAAGGGGAACATCACACACCAGGTCCTATTGTGGGGAGAGGGAAGGGGGGGAGGGATAACATTAGGAAATTTACATAATATAAATGACGAGTTAATGGGTGCAGCACACCAACATGGCACATGTATACATATGTAACAAACCTGCATGTTGTGCACATGTACCCTAGAACTTAAAGTTTAAAAAAAAAAAAAAGATTAACCTCTTCCTGATATCATTGATAAAAGTCCAAGGGCTCATGAACACTTGATTATATGGCCACCTCAGAACAAAGCACCATGGACAGGAGGATTGAATGTTCTTATTTGCCAAACCCAGGTCGTGTGCTCACTTCCTGGAGTTGGGGTAGAGTCTGCTCCTCTAAAATCACTTAGGGAGTGGGTGGTTCCCCAAGGCAAAAACAGGGCGCTGTTTCCAGAAGAAAGGGAAAGATGATGAGAAGGCAATGATGGGACATCACTGGAGGTCCACTCTCTCCAGCTTGCTAGGAGTAGTCCTGGAACTAAAATCTAGTTTTGTATAAACCTCTGCTCAGTGCTGTTCCTACTGAATAAAGATGTTGTCTGTGTCATATAGATGCAATGTTAATACTCACACAGCATCTTCACCTGGTTAAGGTGCCCAGTAATTGCAAACACATCAACATTCCTGTTCTATTTGATAGGATCAGGGAAAGTGGCCAGTTCAGGAGGCAACAGAAGGCTGGAGACAAAGTCACAATTGGCCCCACCAATCAGCAGGGAGACCAAACTCTTTCTAAGAAGCTTCTGAAGTGGGGAGAGCAAAGATGGTTTAGAAAGTGTCCTCAGAGGTCACTAGTCAATCCTCTCATTTTACAGCTAGGGAAATGGAGGCTCAGAGAGGAAAAGTCACTTGTCTATAATCGGGCGGCTGAGATAGGGACAGGGTTTAGTGGTTATGAACAAGAGCTTCAGTACTAAATAGGCCAGTGTTTAAATCTGGTTCCACCACTTACTAACTGTATGAGTTAGCACTAGTTCCCTAACTTCTTGGAACCTAGGTGTCCTTTTCTGTGAAATGGAGAAAACACCATCTACCTTATAGGGTTCTGCAGACGATTTAGTGGCATAACCTATGGGATGCATTTTGTACATTGCCTGGTCCATGGTGTGCTTCCATTGGTGGTACCTGTTCTTATTATTGTAACCAGGTCTCCTGGATCACACATCAATATTCTCTCAGCTCTCAAGACATTGGGACAAGAGGTAGATCAGCCTGGCTTGGAGAAAAGGGGGTCCTGTTCATGCCTCTTCTGGCCATCATAGGATAAAATAGTAAAATAATGAAAATCATCGACATTTGAAGAGCACCTTATCTTTTAAACATGTGTTTGCTCGCATACTCTTAACACATTCCTGACAACATTCTGAGATTTGTGAGGCTGAACTTAACTGGATTTGTGAAGTTGAGGCTCTCAAGGGGAAGTGGCCCACTCAGATCTGATGGGGATAAATGATAGAGCTCAGGAATAGAACTCAGATCCTCTGACCCCATTCCTGTGGTCTCCATCCAACACCATGGTGGCCTCATATAAATATACACATTAGCAATTAAAGAAGGATCTCTGTTCAAACAAGGCTAGAATGCCAGTTTAGGAAGTGAAGGGGTAAGTGTTGAGTTGAAAACTGGTCACTGTTTCAAGGTGCCAGTGGAGTTGGGAAAGAGGAGAGGTCTTGAGGCTGAATCAGCTCATCGAGGGCCTGGTAGGTCCTCACCAAAAATCCCACAAAGCCCAGGATGCTGATCAGAGAATCCTTGGTGATGATGAGGGAGCTCATGCTCTCTGAGTAGTATGTGGTCATCTCCAGGAGGCGCAGGATCATGAGGGGCAGTATGCTGCTGCTCACCAAGCTCATCTGGGTAAGGACCAGGTCCAGGTGGGAGATGAGGATGGCCAAGGAACCTGCAGGGGAAGAAGATAACCTGGTTTCCACTTGCCTCAGAGGGTAACACACTTACAATTAAAATCCTAGCATGGCAGAACATTTGCAGACATTTCATAGAAGCACTGAAGTGATCTCCTTGTCTTGCTAATCTATGGGGACAGAACATTTTGGCAGGATGTTAAAAGAAAAATCCAATATGAAGATGATTATGTCAGGAAGGTGTCCTTTCTAAAAAGGAGCCAGTAGGGTAGGAGGAGTTGGACCCCAGTTATGTACACATCCAGATGGAATTCAACCTGTTCAACTAGGCCAAATTGTACAACCAGCTGCATTTGATTTGAACTATTTATATTGAGCCTGATCACCAACCTCCTGGAGAGTTCAGCTACACTGAACTGGATTGATCATTGACTAGAGACATCCTAAGCTGCTAACCTGCCATCATCAATCATAAACTGTGCTAAAACCTTCCACTTACTGTGGCCCTTATAAGCCCCTGCTTGACCTTGCCTAGATGGAACATAATTTAGTTGCTTTGCTAGATCTGTGTCTCTTGAATTGCAATTCCTAAGACCCTAATTATAATGTGTTTTCTTTTGTTTACCACTCTGCGGTGTTGGTTTTATTTCTTACTAGTTGACATTACATGGTGTCAGAAGTGGGATGCAAAGTGACTCTCTCCTGATCTCCTGTGCCACCACAGACCCTAGCAAAAGTATCTGCTGGAACTCCTTGCATTTAATTGACTCCCAATGACCCCAAACTTCACTTGATGAGTTTTCTTGTGTCCCTCTTACCCTAGCTGAGGTTCAGGCTTTTTTTTTGGTTGTCCTCTGTTGCCAGTTTTTGCAATGGATTTCTCCTTTGTTCCGGTGACCTTGGTTGCAAAGAATCTTTGTTTTGGTGAGCAATCATGGGGAGTTCCCATCCAAAGAGTGTGAATAACGAGTTGTCCCCATCTGGCATTTCTACTGGTTACATACATAAAAATTATGATCCTTTGTCTTGTAAATTTTTGAATTGATGGACCAACTTTACTAAAACTGATCTTGAATTGCAATGCCCTCTTTAAGATTCCTTTGTTCTTCCTGAAATGGCTTTTCTCTGGGGACAATGGGAAGGATTGTGCTCAAAAACTTCTCAGCCTAAGTGGGACTCATTTTTTTAACCAGTACCTTGAGGCATCTAAAAAACTTCAGGAATCTAAAATTGCCTCTAAAAGAAGCTAGATCATAAACTTTCTAAATTAGAAAAATCTTCTGACACCTGTAAAATTGAAACCACCACTGAACCAACGGCTCCCTAGTATATCTGCCCTCTGCCTTGCCCTCCCCCAAGTTCAAGTCCCCTCATTCCTCTACCTCCTCCTTGCTCTTCACTTATTTACCCAAACTTATCTGAACTCCTCTTCTTTAATGAACCCCTTGGCCCTATTTCTGATTCCTCTGTGCCCCTCATCCATGCCCCATTTAAGGTTAAATGTAATGAAGGAGACTGAAGGACGTCTTCAGTAACTTAGTCCCCTTGAACAAAGGCAGAACTCAGGGCTAGAACAAAGGACTTTCCTGACTCCTTAGAAAATCTAACTGCCTTTGCTAAAGAATTCAACTTGGTTACTAAAATGTACCAGCCTGGCTATTCCAACCTTTACCAGCTGATACACATGCTTACTAGTGAAGGACGTGCTAACACGTGTACGGAAAAGGCTGACTAGTAAAACCCATTAGATGATTTCTCTAAGAGAAGAGTGACTGATCTTAATGATGTTCAAAAATTGGCAAAAGATCTCATAAACAAATCCCTGAAGTTTTCTAAAAAACTGTTGACTGGAAAAACAAAATCCAACAATGCACCTAAGAACGAGATGACCTAGTCTACAAATTCATTATAGACTACAGAAAGTTTTAAGGCAATACTCTGGCTTTGGCAAAATAAATTACACAACCTTCTTTTGTAATTCAACTGTTATCAGTGGAGTGGAAGAAGAACATGATAGTAAAGTGAAATCAACTCAATTGGGCTACTATGAAAACCTCTGACTTGCTTAATTTGTCCAAAAATCTGTCTAACACACCCCTGAAAGGGCATCTGGGAAGAAAGCAACTCGTGCATTAGATCTTCAAATTCAAGCTGCTCAAGTAATGAATTGTCAAATGCAACAATTAAAAACTAAACCTGTTCCCACCCCAGACTGAACTCCCTCAGGCTGGAGCACAGTGGTACGTTCACAGCTTACTGCAACTTCAAACTCTTGGGCTCAATTGATCCTCCTGTTTCAGCCTCTTGAATAGCTGGACCTACAGGCAGGGACACACCACTATGCCTGGCTAATTTGTAAATATTTTTGTAGATATAGGGTCTCGCTATATTGCCCAGGTTGGTCTGGAACTCCTGGCCTCAAGCCATCCTCTCACCTCAGTCTACCAAAGTGTTGGGATTACAGACGTAAGGCACTATGCCTGGCGTATTTCTCATTTTATTTTTATTTTATTTTATTTTATTTTATTTTTTGAGTTACAGTCTCCCTCTGTCACCCAGGCTGGAGTGCAGTGGTGCGATCTTAGCTCACTGCAACCTCCACCTCCCAGATTCAAGCCATTCTCATGCCTCAGCCTCTGAAGTAGTAGGGACTGCAGGCATGTACCAGTGCGCCCAGCTACTTTTTGTATTTTTAGTAGAGATGGGGTTGGGGTTTTGCCACGTTGGCCAGGCTAGTCTCGAACTCCTGACCTCAAGTGATCTGACCACCTAGGCCTCCCAGTGTTGGGATTACAGGCATGAGCCACTGTGCCTGGCCTTATTTCTCATTTTAAAAAGGCCTTTGTTCCTAAATGTTCTCTGAACTCACTGGAAATTTAAAACTGAAGTTAACTAAAAATAAAAACCATTCTGTATTGGAAGCAGACTATATCTGAGGCAGACAGCTTTTCCCCAAGAGTCTGGGCCAAGCCAGTATGTGATCATCCCACCACAGATAACAATTCTGATGTATTTAGTGTATATTGTCTTGTATGTACTTGTGTAACACTGTATATTATTGTGCTGTTGTTGTATGTGCCTAACGAATGTAAATGATACCACATTAGAATTTCACTTTGTTTCTTCCTTTTTTTTTTTTTCTGCTAGACTCCATTCATGTTGCTAGGTTTCCAGTTACTACTAAAACTAAGGATGGAAATGCTCTTTGGCCCAGATACTCCACTTCCTCGTATCCACCTTGAAGAAACCTTCCCACATTTCCTAAGAATGTGTATATAATAATATTCTTTGCAGCATTGTTTGTAACAGCAGAATATTGGAAACAAATTCAGTATTTTACAAGGTTTGTTCATTAAATTGTAATATCAAATCTGTACTTTCTTACTCAATATCAACTTGCTTGTGACCAATATCTGATTTAAATTGCTTCTAGGTTGGGCGCTTTGGCTCACGACTGTAATCCCAGCACTTTGGGAAGCTGAGGCAGGTGGATCACTTGAGATCAGGAGTTTGAGACCAGCCTGGCCAACATGGTGAAACCACATCTCTACTAAAAATACAAAAATTAGCTGGGCGTGTTGGCAGGCACCTGTAATCCCAGCTACTCGGGAGGCTGAGGCAGGAGAATCACTTGAACCTGGGAGATGGAGGTTGCAGTGAGCCAAGATCGCAGCACTACACTCCAGATTGGGCATCAGAAACTCTGTCTCAAAAAAAAAAAAATAATAATAATAATAATTGCTTCTAAGTGGAGTTATCATTCTGTGCATTGTGGAACATTTAGCAGCATCCCTGGCCTCTACCTGCTAGATGTCAGTAGCATACCTCCCTTATGTAACAATCAAAAAGTGTCTCCAGACATTGAAAAATGTCCTCCAAGGGTGGATGCAGGACACTGAGAACCACCAGTATAAACACAAGGGGAAGATAAATAAATAAATTCACTTAGAGACCTTGCATGGACCAATGACAATCATTTCTTGTATTTGTATAGAACTTTGGAGTTCTTATATACTTTAATTTTCTATAAACTATATTCATTGTAAAAAATGAGAAAATGTACATAAGCAAATGGAAAACAAACATATATATAATTCCAACAGCCAGAGATCAACTATTATCCCCCTAGCCCTAGACACACACATATTCATTTTTACAAACAACCTTGCACTATAATATTGTCCTACTACCTACCTTTCTCACTTAAGGATATGTCATTAGCTCTTTTTGATGTCACATTATAATATATTAAAGCTTAATAGGGAAACAGAACAGAAATTTATTCTACTTTAGAGATGAGATCATTGAGGCTTAGTGAAGTTAAAAGAATTTCTAATATTCTGTCCTGTTATCAACTCCCACTATCAACAGAGATTTGGAAAAGCAAATTTTAGAAAAAGGATGTGCAACAAGGCTAGTGAATAGGATTGTGGTTTTTTTTGTTTTTATTTGTTTTTTTTTTTGAGACAGAGTCTCACTTTGTCACCCAGGCTGGAGTGCAGTGGCACGATCTTGGCTCACTGCAAGCTCTGCCTCCCAGGTTCACGCCATTCTCCTGCCTCAGCCTCCCGAGTAGCTGGGACTACAGGTGCGCACCACCACGCCCAGCTAATTTTTTGTATTTTTAGTAGAGACGGGGTTTCACTGTATTGGCTAGGATGGTCTCGATCTCCTGACCTCGTGATCTGCCTGCCTTGGCCTCCCAAAGTGCTGGGATGTCTCTTCTTTTAGTTTTTAGTTTTTTTAAAAAAATATTTACCTTTTTAGTTTTGGAAGAAACTAAAACTTTCTACCTAATAGCATTACAAACATGTTAAAGAGGATAAATGTGTACTGATCTTCCTTGGTTTTTATTCTTCAGATTTGGGGCTATCTCACTCTGGTGTATATGGGAGTGGGAGACAGGGAAAGGGGAGGGAGATCCTGCTTTTGTTCTGACTGTGACACTCTGGGTGGGAACTGGCCTCCTTTTAATAGTACAATAACAACATTATTCTACTCGAAGGAAGGCAGCTTCCCTTTGGCCTTAGCTGCCTTATGAGTTTGGTGAACTCCCATCTTTGGCAATGTTCGACCTCCAAAATTCAACTCTAAAATCTTAAGAAATATTTTTTGGAACCCTAGTTTCCATGATTCCAAAACTATAAGCTTCTAGAATTCTGAGATTCTGGGACTCTAGCACAGAGTCTCTCAGTTGTTGTCCTGATCTTTGTCTACAAAAGGCTACACTCACAGACAGAACCAACCCCAGGAACGCTTCTCACCTTCCCAGTAGGCTGGGAATTGAGGGACATGACTATTTTTGATACTTCATGGCAAGTCTGAAATTAATTTGGACAACATGTGTGAACAAATGGAAAATTCATCAGAGAGATAGAAATTATACAAAACAGTCAAATTGAAATGTGATTAATAAAAAAATAGTAATAGAGAAAAATAATTTCTTTATATATATATATATACACACACACACACACACACACACACACACACACACATATAGAAACAGGGTCTCACTTTGTTCCCCAGGCTGGAGTACAGTGGCACAATTACTGTGCACTCACATCCTGGAACTCCTGGACTCAATTGATCCTACTGCCTTAGCCTCCTAAGTAGCCAGGACTACAGGTGCATGCCAACACAGCCAGCTATTTTTATATTATTGTTTTTAGAGACGGGGTTTTGCTGTGTTGCCCAGGCTTATCTTGAACGCCTGGCTTAAGCAATCCTTCTACCTTGGTCTTCCAAAGTGCTGAGATTACAGGCATGAGCCACCACACCCAGCCTAAGAATTATTTTGACGAAATTATCAGTGGACTCAATAAAGACAAGGAAATAACCTGTGAACCTGATGATAGGTCAATAAAAATTATCCTAACCGAAATATAAACAGAAAAAAACAAGTGAAAAAAACGAGAACATCCAAGAGCTGTGAGACAATGTCAAACAGTTTAGCATATGACTAATTAGAATCCCAGATGAAGAAGACACAATGTGACAAAAGAAATATTCGACTTTGAGAGGACAAGGTGAGAGGGTCACTTGAGCTCAGAAGTTCAAGACCAGCCTGGGCAACATAGTGAGACCCCCATCTCTATTAAAAAATATAAAATAAATATTTGAAGAAATAAATAAATAATGGCCAAAAATTTTCAAAAAATAATAAAAGACATAAAACTATAGATCAAAAAGTTCAGGGCTGAGTGCAGCGGTGTGTGCCTATAGTCCCAGCTACTTTGGAGGCTAAAGCAAGAGGATGGTTTGAGTTCAGGAGTTTGAGGCCAGCACAGGCAACATCATGAGACCTCATCTAAAAAAAAAAAAAAGTGCAGAGAAAAATACCAAAATAAAGAGGATAAAGAGGATAAGGACCAACACAACACACACACACACACACCCCTAGACACATCATATTCAAACTGATGTAAAGAAAAACTGGAGAAAACCTTGAAAGTAGCCAGGGGAAAAAGACATTTAGACAGAGAAACAGATATAAGAATTAAAGTGCCCTTATCAGAAATTATGCAAATCAGAAGACATTGAAATGATAGCTTGCCAGTGTTTACACAAAAACATTGTCAACCCAGAGAAAATATCTTGCAAAAATGAAGGAGATATAAAGCCGTTTTTCTTTTAGACAAGTGAAAACTAAGGTAATTAATGACCGGCAGATCTGTTCTATAAAAGTTAAATTCTTCAGGAAGAAGAAATATTATTCCAGATAGAAACTTAGATCTATAAAAAGAAATGACAATCTTTGGAGATGGTTAAAGTATAAAAGATAGTTTTTTCTTATTTTTCATTTTTTAAAAAACTGTTTTAGAGACAGGGTCTTGCTCTGTTGCTCAGGCTGGAGTGTAGTGGCACGGTCATAGCTCACTGCAACCTCAAACTCCTGGGTTCAAGCAATCCTCCTCCCTGGGCCTCTCAAAGCACGGGGATTACAGGTATGAGCCACTGTGCTCAGCCTGTTCTTCTCTATTTTAAATTACTCTGAAAGAGATTTGATTAAAGCAGAGACAAGCAAACTATGGCCTATGGGCTGGTGTGTATGTATGTGTGCAAGATTCTCCCTGGGGCCTGAAAGCTTTAAGGGATGACTAACTCCTCAGTTCTCAGGCCCAGTCCAAGGCGCGAGGCCACTTTTGCTAGCAGCGTGCGCCAGCAAGAGAGCAGAAGCAGGAAGAGAGCCGGCTGGAAGACACCTACCCTGGCGGGAAGACACGTACCCCTGAAGATCTAGAAAGAGGCTTCCAGGTACTATGTAGCAGTCACGTCAGACTGGGACACTTCCTGTTTACAGAGGACTATGAACCCCTGTCCCGTCCTCACTTGGGGTTGACGCCATTTTAGGTCTCAGCCCGCCTGCGCCCAGGAGCTCATTAAAATAGCATGTTCTCACGCCTGTAATCCCAGCACTTTGGGAGGCCGAGACGGGTGGATCACGAGGTCAGGAGATCGAGACCATCCTGGCTAACACGGTGAAACCCCGTCTCTACTAAAAATACAAAAATTAGCCGGGCGCGGTGGCAGGTGCCTGCAGTCCCAGCTACACGGGAGGCTGAAGCAGGAGAACGGCGTGAACCTGGGAGACGGAGCTTGCAGTGAGTGGAGATCACGCCACTGCACTCCAGCCTGGGCGACAGAGCGAGACTCCGTCTCAAAAAAAAAAAAAAACAAAAAAAAAAACATATTGCTCCACACCACCTGGTGCTGTCTGTTGGAGCGCTCTTGGAGTTCGAACCGATACAAGAAACTTTCTATGTGTATGTGTATGTGTATGTGTATGTGTATGTGTATGTGTATGTGTGTATAATATTGTTTATCCATTCATCCATTGACAGATACTTAGGTTGATTCCGAATACTTGCTATTGTGAATAGCACTGCAGTAAACATACTAGTGCAAGTATATTTTTCATAAAATAATTTCTTTTCTTCTGGGTAGATAGCCGGTGGTGGATGGATCAAATGATTATTCTATTTTTAGTTTTTTTGAGAACTCTCCCTACTTTTTCATAGAGGCTATAGTAATTTACATTCTCTAACGCAAATACAACAACATATTAGCATTCCTTTTGTTCTGCTCTTTGCCAACATCTGTTATATTTTGACTTCTTAATAATAGCCATTCTGACTGGTGTAACATGATATTTCACTGTGGTTTTAATTTGCATTTCTCTGATGATTAGTGATGTTGAACATTTTTTCATATTAAAAAATGTCTACATATGTCATTTGGCAACTTTCTAATGGAGTTATTAATACTGTTTGGTTTTCTGTTCTTTTTGAGTTGTTCGAATTCCTTGTAAATTCTAGGTATCAGTCCCCTGTTGGATGCATAGTTTGCAAATATTTTCTCCTATTTTGCAGATTGTCTGTTCACTTTGTTAATTATTATTTTGCTGTACAGCAGTTTTTTAGCTTACTTAAGTCCCATTTGCCTATTTTTGTTTTTGTTGCCTGTACTTTTGAGGTCTTAGTCATGAATTCTTCACCTAGTCTAATGTCCAGAAGTGTTTTCCCTGGGTTTTCTTCTAGCATTTTCATACTTTCAGGTCTTATGTTTAAGTCTCTAATCCAACTTGAGCTGATTTTTGTATATGGTGAGAGATAGGGGGTCCAGTTTTATTCTTCTGAATATGGCAATCCAATTTTATCAGCATCATGTATTGAAAAGGGTATCCTTTTTCCAGTGTATGTTTTTGTTAACTTTGTCAAAAATCATTTGGCTATAGGCATGTGGCTTTGTTTCTGGGTTCTTTACTCTGTTCCATTGATCTTTGTGTCTATTTCTATACCAGTGTCATGCTGTTTTGGTTACTATAGCCTTGTGGTACAATTTGAGGTCAGGTAATGTGGTGCCTTCAGCTCTATTCTTTTTGCTTTGGATTGCTTTGGCTATTTGGGCTTTTGGGGGAGGGGTTACATATAAATTTTAAGGGTTTTTTTTCTGATTCTGTGAAGAATGAACATGGAATTTTAATAGGAATTGCATTGAATCTGTAGATCACTTTGGGCTGTATAGTCATTTTAACGATATTAATTCTTTCAATCCATGAACATGGAGTGTTTTTCCATTCATTTGTGTCATTCTTTTCATCAGTGTTTTCTAGTTTTCCTTGTAGAGATCTTTCACCTCCTTGGTTAAATATATTCCTAGGTATTTTATTTTTTGTAGCTACTGTAAATGGGATTGCTTTCTTGTATATTGATTTTGTATCCTAAAACTTTGCTGAATTCATTCATCAAACCTGAGAGTTTTTTGTTTTTGGAGGAATTTTTAGGTTTTTCTAGACATAAGATCACATCATCATCAAACAGAGGTACTTTAACTTCCCTTTTCCAATTGTATGCCTTTATTTCTTTTTCTTGCCTGATTGCTCTGGCAAGGACTTCCAGTACTATGTAGAATAGGAATGGTGAGAGTGGGCATTCTTGTCTTATTCCAGGTCTTAGGGAGATTGCTTTAAACTTTTCCCTCTTCAGTATGATATTGGCCATGGGTTTGCTGTATATGGCCCTTGTTATTTTGAGGTATGTTCCTTCTTTGCCTATTCTGTTGAGGGTTTTTATCATGAGGGAATGCTGGATTTTATAAAATTATTTTTCTTCATCTATTAAGATAATCATATTGTTTTTGTCCTTAATTATGTGATAAATCACAGTTATTGATTAGATAAATCAATAAATAGTCTAGCTAGAAGTTTGTCAATTTTGCTTATCTTTTCAAAGAACCAACTTTTTGTTTTGTTGATCCTTTTTATAATTTTTTTTTGTTTTCAATTTCATTTAGTTCTGCTCTGATCTTTATTATTTCTTTTCATTTGCTAGCTTTGGGTTGGGTTTGTTCTTGTTTTTCTAGTTCCTGGAGGTGTGATAGTAAGTTGTTAATTGGTGATCTTTCTATTTTGTTTTGACGTAGGCACTTAACTCTGTAAGCATCCCTCTTAGCACTAATTGTTTTTTATATATCCCAGAATTATGTTATATATCCATTTTCATTCATTTCAATTTTTTTTTTTTTTTTTTTGAGATGGAGTTTCAGTCTTGTTGCCCAGGCTGGAGTGCAATGGTGTGATCTTGGCTCACTGCAACCTCTGCTTCCCAGGTTCATGTGATTCTCCGGTCTCAGCCTCCTGAGTAGCTGGGATTGTAGGTGCATGCCACCACACCCGGCAAATTTTTGTATTTTAGTAAAGATGGGTTTTCATCATATTGGTCAGGCTGGTCTCGAACTCCTGACCTCAGATGATCCACCCACCTCGGCTTCCCAAAGTGTTGGGATTACAGGCATGAGCCACTGCACCCGGCCAAAAAAATTTTAAATTTCCATCTTAATTTCATCATGGACCCAAAGATCCTTAAGGGACATATTGTTTAATTTTCATGTATTTGTATAGTTTTGAATGTTCCTCATGGTATTGATTTCCAGTTTTGTTTCCCTGTGGTCTGAGAAGACACTTGATATGGTTTCAGTTTTTAAAAATTTATTGAGACTGATTTGTGGACTAACATACAATATGTCTTAGAGAATATTCTATGTGCTGATAAGTAGAATGTATACTCTGCGATTGTTGGTTAGAATGTTCTGTAAATATGATTGGGTCCATTTGGCCTAGAGTCCAATTTGAGTCTAGCGTTTCTTTGTTGATTTTCTGTTTCAGTGATCTGTCTAATGCTATGAGTGGGGTAGTGAAGTCCCCCAGTATCATTATATTGCTGTCTCTTTCTTTAGGTCTAGTAATACTTGTTTTATAAATCTGGATGCTCCAGTATTTGATGTATATATATTTAGAATTGCTATATACTCTTCTTGAATTGATCTCTTTACCATTATATAATTATTTTCTTCTTTTTAAACTATTTTTGATTTAATATCTATTTTATCTGATACAAGTATAGCTACTCCTGCTCGCTTTTGGTTTCTGTTTGTATAGAATATCTTTTTCCATCTTTTAATCTTCATTCCCTAAGTGTCTTTACCAGTAAAGTGAGTTTTTCTAAGTGGCATATAGTTGGTTCGTTTTAAAGCTCAATCCTGTAATCTATGTCTTTTAATTGGGATCTTTATTTAGTCCAACTTGGCTTAAGATAACTTGAAATGGGCTATGAAGCTGTTGAGCAAGGGTGATGTGGTCTTCACTAAGAAGGTATACAGGTTGATGTTGGCTAATTTCCACACTGGTACAAACATTGATGTCTCCATGCAAGAAAAAGGTGAAAGAGCAGGACAGTCATTCACTTTTATTTACAGGTTTTTAATCTTTTTCGTGAGACTATACAAACCACTTGCCAATATGTACAAAGTTCTGGTTCATTAAACACCATCCCAGCAGACTGTGAACTGCTTTGAAAAGCAGAGTATGGCATTCATAGTAAAGTCTTTTCTCCCACACTCCATTTTCAAGGTCAGCAAAATTGGGGTCTTTGCCCCACCAAAATATTGACAATTCTCTTCTTCTAGGTGTTTGATCTTGCTACCAAACACCAACTGTATCTGTCTTAAGGCAGCGATTAAAGCTGTTCAAATTAGGGTCACCTTGAGTTGTGGGAAACATATTGGGGCAGAAGTTGGGCCTTGCCATACGTATCTTTTCCATTTAATCCCTGTCAAGTCAGCCAGGCAGAAGAGGTCATGGTGACCATCTTGCAGGCTGGCCTGGTTCATCATGAAGGAGGAATTCATCATCTCTTGTAGCAGCTGCCACCAGCACCACAGCCACCATCTGCCATTACTGCCACCGCCAACCACAGATAGAAACACTGGACACTGGGGAGGGTGAGAGATAGGTGGTGGTTGGAGGAGTTGAGGAAAAGGAGGTTGCTGGGCCACCTGCCACTTCTACTCACCCCTTGCCACTGCCATGAGCATCCACTGCCACTTGGCTGGCACACAGCCACCTGGGCCTGAGGGCCAGAGGAGGGGGGCAATGCTGTACTCACCCAGCAGGCTGGACTGTGGAACCTATGGACGGACAGCTGTCTCTCTCAGAAGGACAGAGGAGATGTGTGGCCTTTTCACAGGAACAATAATAAATTACACAATAAATAATTAAAATTGGGTCAGAGCTGGCAAAGCCCAAGCCCTGGAGGGTTCTTCCAGGTGGGGAGGTGCTTGCACAGGGGCAGGAAAGCTGAGAATGGGGAGAGAAGCCCAGGCCCCCAGCCTGGCAGTGGTAATGTCCTTACGCCTAGAGTCTCCTCAATGGTGGCAGAATTTTCAGACTCGGACCATTCTCTGGCTCCATCTTTGTATTGTCTCTTGATGAGCCAGACTAACATTGGCCCTCCTGCTGCCTCACTGCCTGGATGCCATAGTCTCCCCCATTTTATGAGCCCAGCAGGCAATGGTTTTCCCCCACTTTAATTGAATTTCTTAGGTTTTCTTATTTGTTTATTTATTTGAGACAGAGTTTCGCTCTTGTTGCCCAGGCTGGAGTACAATGGCACGATCTTGGCTCGCTGCAACCTCCACCTCCCGGGTACAAGCGATTCTCCTGCTTCAGCCTCCCGAGTAGGTGGGATTACAGGCATGTGCCACCACACCCAGCTAATTTTGTATTTTTAGTAGAGATGGGGTTTTGCCATGTTCGTAAAGCTGGTCTCGAACTCCTGACCTCAGTGATCTGCCCACCTCGGCCTCCCAAAGTGCTGGGATTACAGGCGTGAGCCACCGTGCCCAGCTCTCTTCACTTTAATTGTGGCCACAGGGACCAGCTTGCCCTCTCTGGGGTAAAGTTAATTTTAACATTATATTTAACTTAACACAATATACCCCAAATATTAACTATTTCAATGTGTAACAATATAAAAACTATTAAAATATTTTACATTTTTTGTATTACAGTTTTAAAATCTAATATTTATTTTATACTATGGTACGTCTCAATTCAGATTAGTCACATTTCACGTGCTCAATGTGACTAGCAACTACTATATTAATGCAGGCATACAAGAAATATTATAGCATTAAGTGCTTATATAAAAAAGAAAATAGGTCTCTAATCGATAGTCCAAACTCTGATGTCAAACAACTAGGAAAAAAATTAACTCAAAGCAAGGTGAAGGGGAGAAAAGGAAGAAAAATGCACAAAAGTGAAAACAGTGTAAAAACAATAGAGGAAAATTAATAAACCAGAAAGTTATTTGTTTGAAAAGATCAATAAAATCTACCAAACAGTTCAAGAAAAAAAAGACAGAAGACACAGAATACCAATATCAGAAATGAAAAATAGGACATCACTCTAGATTCTATTGACATTAAAAGGATAATAAGGAAATATTAAAAAGAACCCTAGGTGGGAGGCTGAGGCGGGTGGATCACCTGAGGTCCGGAGTTTGAGACCAGCCTGACCAACATGGTGAAACCCCCTCTCTACCAAAAATATGCAAATTAACTGCCACAGTTGTGGGGCGAGGACCAGAATAAGCAGGACAAACAAGAGTGTCTGGAAACCCAAAGGCAGAAGCAGAAAGAACGGATACTGCAGCTCAAGACCCAGCTAGATGACCTGGAAACATTTGCCTATCCAAAAGCAGTTATGATGCCCTGCCGCAGTTCATGGTGTTGGAAAGACAGTGGGTGATCCTAGACGAGTTAATAAAGAAACTGGACATGAATCTGAATGAGGACATCAGTTCCGTTCCCCGTCCACGGAAGAGCTTGTTCAGTGTGTAGATGCAGTAGTGGCTCACGTCGTCAACCCAGCCCTACTCAAAGATCGGTTGGTTGAGCAACTGGAAACTCAGATCGGAGACTTCTACATGTTCATCAGCCTCATCCAAGATGAAGTGGGAAGCCCCTTGCAGACAGGTGGTGGACACTGTGAGTGCAAGACCTCTGGGAAGACAGGAAATGGCTCCACCAGAACTGGCAGCAGCAGACCGCTGCCTCCAGGACACAGCGAAACAAAGGCAGGGGAGGTGGAGAAAGTCCAGGAGACAGGGCTGCACCTGATACTGCAAGTGCTGGCAATGCTCCAGATTTTGCTGTTAGCTAATTTGGTTGTGCCACAGTGCAGATCCCTCCAACCCTGTAACAGAGGAGCCAGGCTGACAGATTATGCTCCTTTGCTGAAGAGGCTGGAGGTGTCAGTGGACAGAGTAAGCAGCTAGCCTTGAGGCACCAGTCACACGACCATGTCACCACCTCTGCCATCCTCCAGGACCTCTCTCTGGCAGGCAAGGATGAACTGGCCATGTGGCTATGTGGAAGGCGCTGATGGTGGCTGTGAGGGACCTGCTAGCCCATGGACTATATGCCTCCTCCTCAGGAATGAGCCTCGTCATGGCTCCTATTGGGTGTTTGCTGCCAACCTTCTCCTCAGCCCCTGAGCCCATGCACCCCTGGGAGCTCTTTGTAAAGTACTGAAACCACCTTTGCAAAATTATGACTGAGACAGTGAAAGAGATCTAACCTAACACACTCCATCTTGCTTCTAACTTGCGAGCTGTCTTTGTTCATTCCTGGGCACAAGTTGAACTAACTATGGGAGAAACTTAGTTTGTACTTTATAGTTTAAACGAAAATGGTAACAGCCCTTTCCCAAAGCAGACCTCCTTACCTGGGGACTAGACTAACATTAGCCACAGGATTAGAAATTATGGTTTAGGAGTCATGCAGCTGCAGATTGCAAGATTCTGACCCTCCCTAAACTGCTCCTAAGATCAGTGCTTGAGATATTTTGCAGACTCCGCACTTGATGGATCAGCTGGCACCACCCAGATTGATAAACTGGCTCGTCTGATCTTGTGGCCCCTACCCAGGAACTGACTCAGCGCAAGAAGACAGCTTTGACTCCCTATGATTTCATCCCTGACCAATCGGCACTCCTGGCTCACTGGCTTACCCCCACCCACCATGTCATCCTTAAAAACTCTGCTCCCCGAATGCTTGGAGAGACTGATTTGAGTAATAGTAAAACTCCGGTCTCCTGCATAGCCGACTTTGTGTGAATTACTCATTCTCTATTGCAATTCTGTCTTGATGAATCTGCTCTGTGTAGGCAGCCAGCAAGGTGAATCCCTTGGGGGGTTACAGTACTACTATGCTAAAAATGGCGGTGCTTATGCCCAGACCGGAAGCTCTCCCAGTCTTTGCCCTTTCTGTTACAGGAGGCACTGTTGTGACCCCCAAAGAGAGCCTACTGACCGTCATCCACATGGTGCTGACAGAGCACAACCCTTGTAAGCACAGTGTAGACTGAGAATTGAAGGCTTTGGTGTGCATGGCACTGAATGAGCGGCATCTGATGTCCTGGGTGAACCTCATCTGCAAATCCGGGTCACTCATTGAGCCTCACTACCAGCCTGGGAGCTATGGAGCACACACAGGCTTTGAGAGTGCCCTCAACCTGCACAGTCACCTCAGCAGCCTCAAGTTCAGCCTCCCTGTAGATCTGGCCATGAGCCAGCTCAAAAATACCAAAGATGCCTTTTGATGAGAATGCCCTGACCCCAGGCAAGCTCCTGGCTCAGTAGGGATAGATGTATTAGTCTTCTAGCATAGAAGCAAGGAATCAAAGGTGGGGTTAAAGGCTTTTTTCCCAGACGCTGCTTAGGTCATCTGCCAAATGAGTGCAAAGTGTGTTTTTCCCACCAACTTAGCATCTTGGAAAGATGTGCTGGAGACCCCCTTGTTGAGAAGGTTCTGCCCTGGTGTGTAGCCACAGTGTACATATGGGCACATGTGCTTGAGCCTGCGTTAAAGGAATCAATAGTGGCACATAGTACCCCAACTCATTGTGCCACATCTGATTCTCAGAAAACCTGGGTTGCTTTAACCATTCTTTTTATGGCCGTGAGTGACAACATAATGAGTCATTGGTCCCAGAATAATTTTGCTTGGAGGAACCTGTTGGTTGAGCCATCTTTGTTCACTTGAAGTGTGTTTGAGAGGCCAAGACCAGAATCTAAATTCCTTTTATGAATAGATTTCCCTTTCTTCCTGACCCCAAGGCCAGAGGAGACTATATATTCCATGGCTGCCTCTCAAACTAGGAATGGGAATATCTGAAAACAACATTTCTAAGGGAGGTAACCACAGGTTGATTTTAATATGGGCCCTTTTTCTTGGAGAGGTAAGGAGTGACATCTTCCTGACAAGGTGGTTCTCTTCTCATGGCACAGACAATGGGCTTTCTGTTTATGAGGAGAGAGAGCTGATATTTGGTATTCTGTTCTCTAGCAAGTAAAGATTCCTCTGCTCTCCTCCCAATAAGACAGACATGGTCTTTTAATTTTTTTAATTTTAATTTTAATTTTTTGAGATGAAGTCTGTCTCTGTCACCCAGGCTGGAGTGCAGTGGCGCAATCTCAGCTCACTGCAACCTCCACCTCTTGGGTTCAAGCAATTCTCTTGCCTCAGCCTCCTGAGTAGCTGGGA
Source organism: Chlorocebus sabaeus (assembly GCF_047675955.1). NCBI lineage: Eukaryota > Metazoa > Chordata > Mammalia > Primates > Cercopithecidae > Chlorocebus > Chlorocebus sabaeus. The sequence goes on along the minus strand of NC_132926.1, from coordinate 30,761,364 downwards.
CTACAGGCACATGCTACCACGCCTGGCTAATTTTTTGTATTTTTAGCAGAGACAGGGTTTCACCATGTTAGCCTGGATGGTCTTGATCTCCTGACCTCGTGATCTGCCCACCTCGGCCTCCCAACGTGCTGGGATTACAGGGGTGAGCCAGCGCACCCGACCTACAGTCTTTTTAGAAGTAAATATATTCAAGCTAAATGAGAAAATCCTTGCCACCCAAGTCAAGTATGTACGGGAATGCAAATCGATAACCTGCAGCTGTTCCTCCTTGGGTTGTGACTCACTGGGCACCACTTGTCCTGGAGGCTGGCTGGCTGGAGGACACCTGATCTGGTAATAAGTACTGCAGCAGGGATAGGTGCCACAGTAGGATAGCAACTGCAGCAGATCACTATTTCCAGGCCGGGGGTGGAGTATTTCATTGTGAAACTGACTTTAGAATGGTTCTATTTGGTCTTCAGTATTTTAGCCTCATTAGTTCACATTTGTCATACGGCTTGTCACGAGTACTACTCTAGGACTGGCCAAAGATGGGCAAATGTATCACTCCAAACACTACTGATTCAGCATTGTTATCATGTCTTAAATTGCCAGCTGCACTTTTTTTCTGCAACCTAATGTTGTGCATTTTAACTTATTTATTTATTTTTTTTGAGAAGAGTCTCGCTCTGTCGCCCAGACTGGAGTGCAGTGGCACCATCTTGGCTCACTGCAACCTCCGCCTCCCAGGTTCAAGCAATTCTCCTGCCTCAGCCTTCCAAGTAGCTGGAATTACAGGCGCCTGGCATCATGCCCAGCTAATTTCATATTATTAGTAGAGATGGGGTTTCACCATGTTGGCCAGGCTGGTCTCAAACTCCTGACCTCAGGTGATCTGCCCGCCTTGGCCTCCCAATGTGCTGGGATGAGCCACCGCACCCAGCCTTTAACTTAAAATTTTTTCAGCAACATGTTACTTGTTTAAGATACGTTATTGGTATTTCATCAGAATTAGTTCACCTTCCCTGTGAAACAAGGCCATTGTAAAATGTAGTGGAAAATGATACATATGTGGTTGCTAATAAAATCATAGTGTTTTATGACAAAAAAAAAGAACCCTATCACATGAAGGTAAATGTCTTCGTTTTTGAAATTCTTTAAATTTTTCTCTCTAAAATGTTTTTATCTTCCAAAAAAAATCTCCTAGTGTGAGCTGCATAACATGTTGCACCCTAGATTGGGAATCAGGAGACCTGTGTTCTAGTCCTCGCTCTGAAACTAACTCTCTGGGAGACCCAATATATATCCTCTCCTTTCCGGGTGTTGGCTCTTGAGGCACTTTCAGCTCCCTTATCTGCGCTCCATGAATTATTAGTTACTTGCCCGAGAGGTCTGACTCAGGGTGCCACCAAAACAGTTCTTAGATATTAGGGGTGAGCCAGGAAGAAACAATGCAGGAAGAGAAATCTATGAGTTGTATATTTCAAACAAATGAGAGCTAGCAGTTTACACATCTAGAGTGAATATTTTCAAGGCAAACATATATGTTTCATGCCTTCTATAATCTGCAGTTTACAATGCATCAGACAATAACTAAAAAGCATCATCCTTCAGAAATTTTTGATTTTCACTTACAAGGAAAGCAAAGGAAGAGAATCTCAGACTTGGAAGGAACTTCTCATAGGTTATATAGCAAAACTATTCCTCTCTTGAAAATTGGTTGTCCTGCCTCTGCTTAAATACCTTCAGGGATCAGGCACTCACTATCCTCTTCTCACCCAGTATAAGAAAGCTCTTTGTTATGTTGAGCTTAAAATATGCAACCCTCAAACCTCTCACTCATTAGTGCTTATTCCAACCTCACAGTATAAGCCATTCCATGCTCTCCATTTACAGACATGAAGCCATTGTGCTGAACAGCCAGTAGTGGACCCTGAAGGTCTTCCAGTAACAAAATATAAAGTCAAAAAGATACAGAAAGAAGTTTGTTTTATTCGGCAATCTTATTTTTTTAAGTGGGGTGTGTGTGTGTGTGTGAGTGTGTGCGTGTGTGTGTGTGTGTGAGAGAGAGAGAGATAGAGAGACAGAGAGAAAGAGGGGTGGGAGGGTGCTTAAAGGCCTTCATAAGTATCTTGGGAATAAAATCTAGGTCCTGGTTGCAAATTGGCCACCTGAATACCACACTTTTTGAATTAGCTGCCACTATTTAAAAACTGGAAAAGTTGCACAGACATACACATAACCAGAATTCCTGGCTTCCTTGAGACTTGGAAATGACCCAGCATGGACCCTCACCAGCTGGAGATGAGTAACTTAGACTGAGCCATGTGCTGTTTCCTGGGCATGGCCCCTGCTCAGTCACTCACCTACTCTTTCCATCTGGCCATGGCAGGCAGGGAGAAAAAGTCACATTTTTAAACCTAGTTTTCTGAGCAGACTGTGGAGATCCTGGGAATTTTCAAGGGGAAAAATCCCGGAATCTCCATCCAAACTGGAAATGCCTTAGAGGGCTTCCTGCAAATTCTCATTTTCCAAATTGAGAAATGATTTACATTTTCATCCTTGTCTCTGGTATTAATAGCGGCCAAGATGGGGACAGGTAGCTCTGAGGAAGTAGATTCTGACTGAGACCATCTGAGAGAGCAGCCTCTTTGTTGGCAGAGGTTCAAACCTTTCACAGCCCCTTTTGCCAAATTGGGGAGAACTAGGGAATCTTAGGGCAAAAACCCAACAAAACAATAAAAAAAAAAAAGAGACAAAAACCAAATCAAACAAACAAACAGCAACAACTACCTTTACATACCATTTTTGCACACAATTCTAGGAAATTTATGAGTCATTGTTCAGGTTCTAAGATGAAGCCTTTTAAGAATAGAGGTTTTCTCCTGTACCCTTTTATTTTGAGACAGAGTTTTGCACTGACTCCTGGGCTGGAGTGCAGTGGCATGATCTCAGCTCATTGCAACCTCTGCCTCCCGGGTTCAAGTGATCCTCCTGCCTCAGCTTCCTGAGTAGCTGTGATTACAGGTGCCCGCCACCACACCCAGCTAATTTTTTTTTTTTTTGTATTTTTAGTAGAGACGGGGTTTCACTACATTGGCCAGGCTGGTCTCAAACTCCTGACATCATGATCCACCCGCCTCAGCCTCCCAAAGTGCTGGGATTGCAGGTGTGAGCTACCGCTCCTGGCCCCTTCCGTATCTGGCTTCTTCAAAATATGAAGCCAAATTTTGGCCTTATATTTTGTTGTCAGATCTTCAGGGTCCCCTACTGGCTGTTCGGGAAGCTGGCTTCATGTCTATAAATGGCAAGTGTGGAATGGCTGATACTCTGAGGTTAGAATAAGCACTACTGAGTGAGAGGTTTGAGAGATGCATACTTTAATTTGAATTTAGTTTCCTCCTGATCCAGAGCTTTAACTACCTTTAGTATTTGAAGACGATAACTCTGACCACTTCTCTAAGTTGGCTAATGTCATATCTAACTCTGTCCTGTTTTTCACAGTTACCCTTACTTAGTGACTTCTGTCATGTGATGTTCACTTGTGTGGACATCTGTTGCTTTTAGCACTCCCCAATTTCCCATTCTTGGTGTAGAACTCATTTTTGCTTTGAGGTACCATCCCTCTCACTGCATGGGAGTCTTGGTGGCACTGTCAGTCAAAAAGCCCTGACTTTCCTTGCCCAACAGATGGGCTTGTGCAATTGGACACTCTCTCCATAGAATTTGCATCTTGAGCGTTGCACTGAAGAACAGAAAACAGTTGGTGGAAATTTATCCCAGAGACAGAGTCCCACTGACTTCAGTCTCAGGCTCTGCCTGGTCCCTGTCTTTCTCAATGTCTGCTTCTTTAACTTTTCCTTGACTCTGTGAGGCATCTTCAAATCCATTTGTTTTAGTTTAATTGTCCAGAGTTATATTCTGTTGTTTGCCTCCAAAGAACCTAACTGTTGTGTTTCTCTTAGGTTCAGCTTAATTCCACAAACATTTACTAAGCTTGGAATTTTGCACTTGCTCTAGGGAGGTACTGGTGGCCCAACTCCTGTAAACTCCTGGGGCCTGGTGGAGGGACAGAAAAGAAGCAAATCTTTCTGCCTTTTACTCACATGTCTTTCAGAGCATGGCAGAGCCAATGCCTAGGTCTACCATGAGGGTTCAGCACTTGCACACCCAGGAAACAGTGAAGGGCACAATGATCTTGGCAGAGACATAGAACTGCAGGGAGTAGGTAAGGCAGATGCCACCCAAGTAGAGGAGCTCGACAGACTGGTACAAGCTGTGCAAGGCAGAGGGGATCAGGAAAGATCCACACACAGACACCAGCAGGCTCTGGAGGACCCATGGGGGTTAGTCGGGAGATCATTCAGGCCAGAGCATGAGGCAGAAATTGGGAATAGTTAAAATTGCTTCCAATAACCCCCTAATTGCCAGAGAATATAGCAAGGTGCTAAGAAGCTATCTAGTAGAAACAATTGTATACATGTCTTTAGGCACTAGCATCTCACTCAAGTGGCAAGAGTCTCACTCTCTATGAAGGGCATGAAGGTGCCAAGACCTACAGAGAAGATGGCGGATTCATGTTCTCCATCTCAACTCCTTCACAGACATCTATTCAATGAGTTGGGTGGTGGGTGAAACTGCCTGCACTATTTATTTATTTATTTATTTATTTACTTACTGAGACAGGATTTCACTCTATTCCCAGGGCTGGAATGTAGTGGCACAATCATAGCTCGCTGTAGCCTTGAACTATTGGGCTCAAGTGATCCTCCCACCTCAACCTCCCAAGTAGTTAGGAATACAGGCATGTGCCACCACGCCCAGCTTGCCTGCCCTTTAAGGACTGTTTGTCTTTTTGAGAACTAAACTCTTACCTTTTTTCTTCTTTTGCACAAATTCCTATCTCAGGGGCCTGGGAAGCCGTGCCCTACAGAGCATAAAGTCTCATCAGAAGGGTTTTATTTAACCCTATATATGTGACTTGCTTTCAGATCTGACTCTGGCATAACATCACATAACAGACAAGGAAATCAAAATATCGTAAGCCCAAATATATTTTCCTTGCCATATCTTGAGATAGCCCTGCAAAGTTGTTTCTTGTGGGGGAAAAAAATCTACATTCTGTAGAAAACCCCCTTCCCTTTCCAGGCCTTTTTCTTCAAATCCAGGAGAGAATCAACCAAGTCTGGTCTCTTTTAAGTCTGAAAAGAAACATTTACAGTCTATTCTCTCTGAAGCTTGCTACCTGGAGACTTCGTCTGCATGATAAGAACCTTGGTCTTGGCAGTGGCTCATGCCTGTAATCCCAGCACTTTGGGAGGCTGAGGTGGGCAGATCACCTGAGGTCTGGAGTTCCAGACCAGCTGGACCAACATGGAGAAACCCCATCTCTACTAAAAATAGAAAATTAGCCAGGCATGTTGGTGCATGCCTGTAATCCCAGCTACTAGGGAGGCTGAGGCACGAGAATTGCTTGAATCTGGGAGGCAGAGGTTGTGGTAAGCCGAGATGGTAACACTGCACTACAGCCTGGGCAACAAGAGTAAAACTCCATGTCAAAAAAAAGAAAAAAGGAAAAAGAAAAAAGAACCTTGGTCTCTACAGTCTTAACCCAGAAAATATATAAAACCTAGTTGTGGCTCAACCACCTTGGACACATATTCCCAGCATCTCTTGAGGGTTGTGTCATGGGCCATGGTCACTAGGATTTGGCTCAGAATAAATCTCTTCAAATATTTTACAGAGTTTGACTGTTTTCGTCAACACTTTCATAATTGAATTCACAGGAGGTCAGAGAGTATGTGATGTTTATATTAGAAAAACTACTAAATTGAAATTCAGGAGACCTGAAATAACTCAACCTCTGCCCCTAAGTATTTAGGTCACTTTACTTCCCTGAACTTTATACGCCTCATCTATAAAATGAAGATATACTCTTCACCTGCTAGAAGGTAGGGGCTGGATCTGATGGTCTCTGAAAAGTCTACAATCATAAAACACTAACCACATGGAACTAATTTTTATCAAAAATAGAAAAAAAACCCACTGCTTTTAAGGGACATAAGGCAGACGAAATATTAGTGCCATGTTACTCTGATACTTAAAAAGTGTTTAATCATATCTCATTGCCTACGGGAAAGAGTTACAAACTTGATCCTGGGATTCAAAGTCCACTGGACTTCAGGTCCAGTGGTTCTAACTGTCTGGCCCGGTTACAACGTTGAGAATATTGTTCCTCCCTCTGTCTCCACCTTCCTGTGCTTGATGTTGTAACCGTTCCAGAGAATGTCTGCAGCATGCAATACACCTTCAAACTCCATGCCTTTCCATGTGCTATTCCCTCTGCTAAGAAGGCTCTTTTCCTCCCTTTGTAATCTGTGATATTTCTGCTCATTGTTCAAGTTCCTGAGGCTCCTGTAATGCCTCCTGTCCCCTGGTCATAATTAATCCTCCTTTTGAGTTCCTATAATACCAGTCCTCATCCGTGTCACAGAGACTCTCACATGGAATGTGAATTGGTGTGTGTGCATCAGCGTTTCCATGAAGCTAGGGATTGTGGCCAAATCATGTCAGGATTCCTTGTACCTGGTACTCTGTCTTCAAGACAGAGTGGTAGATGGGCTGTGATAAGGATGAGGTCATGCCTGGAAACCACTTATGACATGGGAAACACTCAGTGAATATGTGCTATTCTTCTTTCTTCTTTATTATTATTATTATTATTTGAGACAGAGTCTTGCTCTGTCACTCAGGCTGGAGTGCAGTGGCACAACCTGGGCTCACTGCAACCTCCACCTCCTGAGTTCAAGTGATTCTCGTGCTTCAGCCTCCTGAGTAGCAGGGATTACAAGTGTGTGCCAACATAGCTGGTTAATTTTTGTATTTTTACTAGAGATGGGCTCTCACCATGTTGCCCAGGCTGGTCTTGAACTCCTGACCTCAAGGGACCTGCCCACCGTGGCCTTCCAAAATGCTGGGATTACAGGTGTGAGCCATTGCACCTGGACTTATTCTTCTTCCTCCTCCTTCTTCTTCTTCTTATTATCATACATATATATGCTTTTTGAGGTAGAGTCTCACTCTGTCACCAAGTCTGGAGTGCAGTGGCACAATCTTGGCTCACTGTGACCTCCGCCTCCCAGGTTCAAGTGATTCTTCTGCCTCAGCCTCCCGAGTAGCTAGGACTGCATGCGTGCACCACCACACCTGGTTAATTTAGTAAAGATGGAGTTTCATCATATTGGCCAGGCTGGTCTCAAACTCCTGACCTTGTGATCCACCTGCCTCGACCTCCCAAAGTGCTGGGATTACAGGCGTGAGCCATTGAGCCCAGACTCTTCTTCTTCTTCTTTTTTTGAGACAAAGTCTCACTCTTGTCCCCCAGGCTGGAGTGCAATGGCATGATCTCGGCTCACTGCAACCTCTGCCTCCTGGGTTCAAGCGATTCTCCTGCCTCAGCCTCCTGAGTAGCTGGGATTACAGGCACCTGCCACTATGCCTGGCTAATTTTTGTATTTTTAGTAGGGACAGGGTTTCACCATGCTGGCCAGGCTGGTTTCAAACTCCTGATCTCAGGTGATCCACCCACTTGGCCTCCCAAAGTGCTGGGATTACAGGCGTGAGCCACCATGCCCGGCCTCCTCTTATTATTATTAATGATGGGTATGAACTACTCAGAAAGCAAAATCCAAGTTATCTCATTATATTTTTCTAAGTCTTTATTCTTTATAAATTAGATCAAGAATGTAGATTTCTGTTCTTTGGGGCCATTGACTTACAGTAGCCAATAATTAGTTAGGGGTCACACACAAGAAAAAAGAAGTATGTTGGTTTAGATTTTTTATTTAAAGAAAGAGGAATGACATGAATGGGATTGCATTTCCAGGGGGAAGGTAATAACTTAGTGAGTCACTTCTATGTGGCAGGCACTGTGCTAAGCTCTTTACTTGGATTTATATTGTTTGACTCCAACCCTATGAAACAGGCACTGTTATCCCATTTTACAGATAAGGAAGCTGAGGCTTTGACAGGTTAAGCAATATTCCCAAGTTCATGAAGCTAGCAGATGAGGAACATGAACTTGGACCCAAGTCTCACTGACTTCAGAAGTCACACTCTTAAGCATTCTGTAAGGGCTCAGCTAGGCCACCTCTCCTTTCATTTGAGTTCTCTGTGACCCACCATCCCTGGGATGTTAGTGATGCGAATTGTGTGCTTATGGACCATAAGCACTCTGGACAGAGCAGTGTGAGTCCACATGGACTTCTCTGTGGGCCTGGTAAAATTAATAGCAATTACCACCCAATCTCATTTGTGGAGTTTATAAAGCACTTTCATTCCCGATACTGCACATGATCGTTATACCAGCTCCTGGCTCCACGTCGACAGCTCAGCTGAAGCTCACATTTAAAACTTCCCACCTGTGCCTTTAAGGTCCAAACACTGTCTGTTGTATTCACCCCACACATACCCACAGAGCCCATTCCCAGTGAGGATGTTAACATAAGAGCACAAAGTGGGGAGTGAAACAAAAAGGGTTTGTGTGCCTGAGAACCTGAGTGCTTCTGGAAAGTCAAGATGGTGAGCAAAAGGCAGAAGAAGCTGCTAGCCACTCTATAGTGATATCCCACTCACCACCCTTTTCAATGATTCCCACATCTTGCCTGACTTACTGAGAAGTGGTAAGAATATCAAATGGGTAGGACACAGTGGCTCATGCCTGTAATCCCAGCACTTTGGGAGGCCAAGGCGGGTGTTCGAAACCAAGGCCAACATGGTGAAACCCTGTCTCTACTAAAAATACCAAATTAGCTGAGCATGGTGGTGCATGCCTATAGTCCCAGGTACTTGGGAGGCTGAGGCAGGAGAATCACCTGAACCTGGGAGGCAGGGGTTGCAGTGAACCGAGATCACGCCATTGCACTCCAGCCTGGGCAACAAGAGCAAAACTCCAACTCAGAAAACAAAACAAAACAAGTCAAATGACTGTGGCCTCCAGATTTCACTAAAATTATTACACGTGGCTGGGCACAGTGGCTCATGTCTGTAATCGCTGTGCTTTGGAAGGCCAAGGTAGGAGGATTGCTTGAGTCCAGGAGTTTGAGAACAGCCTGGGCAACGTGGTAAAACCCCATCCCTACAAAATATTATAAGAATTAGCCAGGCGTGGTGGCATGTGCCTGTAATCCCAGCTACTCAGGAGGCTGAGGTGGGAGGATAGCTTAAGCCCAGGAGGTTGAGGCTGTAGTAAGCCAAAGTCGCACCACTGCACTTCAGCCTGGGTGACAGAGTGAGACCCTGTCTCAAAATAAAAAATTATATATGGGCAGTCATTGGATTAACTGACCCAGCAACCATTGCCCCTGAGTTAACAGGAATCACCCTATACCTCTGCCTCCGAGTAGCTTCATGTCCCACGGCTGAGGACTGTCATCATTATTATAATTTTTGTCACAGAAAATGGCAACTGGAATGTACAAGCTGGTGTCTTTGCAGGAGTTCAGTTTGTACGCTCAGTCCACCAGGAGGAGCACCATCCCCATTTCGGGTATGGGGATGACCCGCAGTAACGCAGGTGTGTGGGCTGAAATAAAATTTTGGATTCCTTTTGCTTGGGGTGTTAAGAAGAAAGTATCATATATATCAGAACATATAGCAGCTCCTGACCAAAGGATGGAAAAGGAGTAGATATTGTACTGGAACCGGGACTGAAGAAACCTGTTTCCTCATTTGTGGTTTTTAGTTAGTTGTCTAGAAAAAGCTCCAACTGCTCATCCTTTATTCCAGCCCCAGCTGTTCATGATCTGTGATTCTGTAATGTGCGAGCATCAGCTCCCAATAACTCAGTCTTGTCAAAGGAGAACTAAAAGGAAAACTGTTTAAAAAGAGCAACAGGGGAAGACCAGAGAAGAATTTGAGTGGGGAATGAATTGGTCTGGGAGCTGGTGGGTGAGGGTGCAAGCCCTGGCTTTGGAATTAACATATGCTCTCGGACAGCCATGTCACTTCTCGCCCTTGGTTTCATTATCTGTGCACGGATGTGGGCACCGCTTCAAAATAAGGATAAAATTATGATCACTTGATTTTGGAATATTTCAGACTTACAGAAATGTTGGAAGAGTAGTATGAAGAATTCCCATATACTTTTTGCCAGTTCCCCAAAGATGAGCACATTTGCTTTATCATATTCTCCTTCTTGCTCTGCATGTGTGTATTTTAATGTGTGTATATATATGTGCGTGTGTGTGTAAATATGTGTGTGTGTGTGTATATATATATATATAGTTTTCGTTTTTGTTTTTGTTTTCAACAGTCTTACTCTATCACCCAGGCTGAAGTACAGCGGTGCGATTTCGGCTCACTGCAACCTCTGTCTCCCAGGTTCAAACGATTCTCCTGCCTCAGCCTCCTAAGTAGATAGGATTACAGATGTGTACCACTACGCCTGGCTAATTTTTGTATTTTTAGTAGAGGCAGGGTTTCACCATGTTGTTCAGGCTGGTCTCGAACTCCTGACCTCAGGTGATCTGCCCACCTTGGCCTCTCCAAGTGCAGGGATTATAGGCGTAAGCCACCTTAATGTACATATATATTTATATCCCCATACATATATGTTTGAGGGATGTGTGTATTTTTTCTGAGCTATGTAAGAATAACCCAGATTTATTTTAAATACTTTGTTCTTTTTGTGATTTCATTTGAAGGGTTCAGAGGATAAGAAATTTTAAAAAACTACTGCTAAACTCCTTTTAGTGCTGACTTTTAGTAATTTTTCTCATGCTGGATTAAAATAGCTGTAGCACCCAAAAATGCTGATGAGGCCATACCCAATTAAATAATGATTTTTAACATGAAAATAATAGTGTGTCAATAGGGTGACTTGTTGGTAGGGATTGTCATACAGAGATGTTCAGTTCTCTCATTTTACAGATGAATAAAATGAGACCCACTGAAAGGAGAAGATTTGCCCAACATTCCACAGCTTTCTATCAGATATTTTCTCTAGCACATTAGCATATTTTGCATACACACAGTAAGGGATCATGAAGCAAAATAATAATAATCATTGTTTACTTTGTGCCTGGCAATGTGCTAATCATTTTGCCTTCCTTATTTCTTTGAGTTGTTACAATATCCATGCTTTGTAGGTATTATAATCCCCATTTTACAGATGAGAATGAGGCTCAAAGAGGTTCTTGTTTATTTATTTAATTTACAACTTTTAAATTTGGGGATATATGTGCAAGTTTGTTACATGGTTATATTATGTGATGCTGAGGTTTAGGGTATGAGCGATCCCATAACCCAGGTAATGATCACAGTACCAAATAGATGGTTTTGCAACCCTTGCTCCCCTTCCTCCCCTGTCTAGTAGTCCCCAGTGTCTACTGTTCCCATCTTTATGTCCGTGAGTACCCAATGTTTAGCTCCCACTTATCAGTGAGAATATGCAGTATTTGGTTTTCAGTTTTTGCATTAATTTGCTTAGTATAATGGCCACAGCTGCATCCATGTTGCTGCAAAGGATATGATTTCATTCTGTTTATGGCTGCATAACATTCCATGGAGTATATGTACCACTTTTTAAAAATCCAATTCACAATTGATGGACATCTAGGTTGATTTCATGTCTTTGCTATTGTGAACAGTGCTGGTGCTGTGATGACCATGTGCATGCATGTATCTTTTTGGTAGAATGATTTATTTTCCTCTGGTATATACCCAGTAGTGAGATTGCTGACTCGAATGGTTGTTCTATTTTTAATTTTTTGAGTAATCTACAAACCGCTTTCCACAGTGACTGAACTAATTTACATTCCACCAACAGTGTATAAGTATCCCCTTTTCTCCACAGCCTTGCCAATATCTGTTTTTTGTTTTGTTTTGGTTTGGTTTGGTTTTTTACTTTTTTGTAATAGCCGTTCTGACTGATGTGAGATGGTAACTCTTTGTGGTTTTGATTCACATTTCTCTGATTAGTGATGTTGAGCATTTTTTCATGTTTGGTGGCCACTTGTATGTCTTCTTTTGAGAAGTGTCTGTCCATGTCTTTTACCTACTTTTTAATGGGGTTATTTGGTTATTTTGCTTGTTGAATTGTTCAAGTTCCTTACACATTCTGGATATTAGAACTTTGTTGGATGCATCGTTTGTGAATATTTTCTCCCATTCTGTAGGTTGTTTGTTTATCCTGTTGACAGTTAATTTGGCTGTGCAGAAGCTCTTTAGTTTAATTAGGTATCACTTGTCAATTTTTGTTTGTGTTGTAATTGCTTTTGAGGGCTTAGTCATAAATTATTTTTCAAGGCCAATGCCTGGAATGGTATTTCCTAGGTTTTCTTCTATGATTTTTATAGTTTCAGGTCTTACATTTAAAGCTTTAATCCATCTGGAGTTAATTTTTGTACATAGTGGTAAGTATGGAGTCCAGATTTATTCTTCTGCATATGGCTAGCCAGTTATCCCAGCACCATTTATTTATTGAATAGGAAGCCCTTTCCCCATTCCTTAATTTTGTCAACTTTGTCAAAGATCTGTTGGTTGTAGATGTGCGGTTTTATTTCTGGGTTTTCTATTCTGTTTCATCAATCTCTGTGTCTGTTTTTATACCAATACCATGCTGTTTTTGTTACTATAACCTTGTAGTGTAGTTTGAAGTCAGGTAATGTGATACCTCCACCTTTTTTCTTTTTGCTTGGGATTGCTTTGGCTACTTGGGCTCTTTTTTGGTTCCAGATGAATTTTAGAATAGATTTATCTAATTCTGTGAAAAATGACATTTGTAGTTTATAGGAATAGCATTGAATCTGTATATTGCTTTTGGCAGTATGGCCATTTTAATTATATTGATTCTTTAATCAACTCCCTTAAGAACTCCCTTAAGGAGTTGCTGCACCCCAGAGATGTTGGTATGTTGTGTCACTGTTTTCATTTATTTCAAAGAATCTTTTGATTTCTGCCTTAATTTTGTTGTTTACCTGATATGGTTTGGATTTGTGTCCCCACTTAAATCTCCTTTAAGAACTCCCTTAAGGATCTCTTCTGGTCTAGTAGTAACAAATTCCTTTAGTGCTTGCTTTTCTGGAAAATATTTTATTTCTCCTTTGCTTATTAAACTTAGTTTGGCAGAATATGAAATTCTTGGTTGAAATTTCTTTTCTTTAAAAATGCTGAAAAAAGGCTGCTAATCTTTTTTGGCTTGTAAGGTTTCTGCTGAGAAACTACTGTTGAGCCTGATGGGGTTTCCCCTTTGTAAGTGATCTCATTCTTCTCTAGTTCTTTGTAGTTCTCCTTGTAGAAACCATTCACCCCCCTGGTTAGATCTATTCCTAGGTATTTTATTCTTTTTGTGGCTATTGTGAATGGAATTGTGTTCTTGATTTGGCTGTCAGCTTAAACATTATCAATGTATGGAAATGCAACTGATTTTTGTACATTGATTTTGTATTTTGAAATCTTCTAAGAGCCTTTTGGCAGTCTTTAGGGTTTTCTATGTGTAGAATCATATTGTTGGCAAAGAGAAATAATTTGACTTCTTTTCCTATTTGTATGCCTTTTATTTCTTTCTCTTGTCTGATTGCTCTGGCTAGGACTTCAATACTACGTTAAATAGGAGTGGTGAGAGTAGGCATACTAGTCTTGTTCCAGTTCTTAAGGAGAATACTTTCAGCTTTTGCCCATTCAGGATGATGTCAGCTGTGGGTTTATCATAGATGGCTTTATTATTTTGAGACATAGTCCTTCGGTGCCTAGTTTATTGAAGGTTTTTAATTATGAAACAATGTTGGATTTTATCAAAAGCTTTTTCTGCATCAGTCGAGATGATCATATGGTTTTTATGTTTAATTCTATTCTATTTATTTGGTGAATGACATTTATTGGTTGGTGTGAGTTGAACCAACCTTGCATCCCAGGAATAAAGTCTACTTGATCCTGGTGAATTAATTATTGATGTGTGCTGTATTTGGTTTGCTAGTATTTTATTGAGGATTTTTGTGTCTATGTTCATCAGGGATATTGGCCTGTAGTTTTCTTTTTTCATTGTGTCTTTGTCAGCTTTTAGCATCAGGATGATACTGTCTATATAGAATGAGTTAGGGAGGAGTCTCTCATCAATTTTTTGGAATAGTTTCAGTAGGATTGGTACCAGCTATTCTTTATACATCTAATAGAATTTGGCTGTAAATCTATCTGGTCCAGGGTAAAATAAAATCCACTTTGTTGGTTGGTGGGTTTTCCTAAATTGCTGATTCAATTTTGAAACTCATTACTGGTCTGTTCAGAGTCTCAATTTCCTTCTGAATAAATCTTGGATGGTGTTTTGTTTCTAGGAATTTATTAATTTCCTCTAGATTTTCTAGTTTGTGTACATAGAGGTGTTCATAATAGTCTCTGAGGATCATATGTATTTCTGTGGGATTGGTTGTAATGTCACCTTTATCATTTCTGATTGTGCTTATTTGGATCTTCTCTCTTTTTCATTATTAATCTTGCTAGTGGTCTATCAATCTTGTTTATCCTTTCAAAAAATCAACTTTTGGTTTCATTGATCCATTGTATGGATTTTTGTGGTCTCAATATCATTTAGTTCTGCTCTGATTTTAGTTATTTCTTTTCTTCTGCTAGCCTTGGGGTTAGTTTGTTTCTATTTCTCTAGTTCCTCTAGGTGCAATGTTAGAGTGTTAATTTGAGATCTTTCTATCTTCTTGGTGTAGGCATTTAGTGCTATAAACTTTCCTCTTAACACTGCTTTTGCTGCACCCCAGAGATGTTGGTATGTTGTGTCACTGTTTTCATTTATTTCAAAAAATCTTTTGATTTCTGCCTTAATTTTGTTGTTTACCTGATATGGTTTGGATTTGTGTCCCCACTTAAATCTCATGTTCAATTGTCATCCCCCCCAGTGTTGAATGTGGGGCCTGGTGGGGGTGATTAAATCATGGGGGTGAATTTCTCATGAATGGTTTAGTACCATCCCCTTGGTACTATTCTTGCAATAGTGAGTTAGTTCTCGCAAGATCTGGTCATTTAAAAGTGTGTGGCACCTCCCCCTGCTCCCAGCACTTGCCATGTGACCTGCCTGCTCCAGCTTTGTCTTCTGCCATGAGTAAAAGTTTCCTGAGGCCTCCCAAGAAGCAATGTACAGCCTGCAGAACCATAAGCCAATAAAATCTTTTTTCTTATAAATTACCCAGTCTCAGGTATTTCTTTATAGCAATGCAAGAAAGGGGTAATACATTACCCAAAAGTCATTTAGGAACAAGTTGCTTAGTTTCCATGTAATTGTGTGATTTTGAGATATCTTCTTGGTATTGATTTCTATTTTTATTCCACTGTGGCCCAAGAGTATGCTTGCTATAATTTCTGTTTTTTAAAGTGTATTGAGAATTGCTTTATGGCCAAGCATGTGGTTGATCTCAGAGTATGTGCCATGTGCAGATGAGAAGGCTGTATATTCTGTGGTTGTTTGGTGGATTATTCTGTAGATGTATATAAGGTCCAATTGGTCAGGGGTCAAATTTAAGTCCAGAATTTGTTAGTCTTCTCCCTTGATGATCTGTCTTACACTGAGTGGGGTTTTAAAGTCTCCCACTATTACTGTGTAGCTAAGCGTTTTCATAGGTCTGAAAGTACTTGTTTTATGAATCCAGGTGTTCCAATATTGGGTGTGAATGTATTTAAGATAGTAAGTCTTCTCTTTGAATCAAACCCTTTATCATTATGTAATTCTCCTCTGTGCCCTTTTTTTTTTACTGCTGTTGGTTTTAAGTCTGTTTTATCTGATATTAGAATAGTGATCCTTGCTCTTTTATGTTTTCTGTTTGTGAGATAGACCTTTCTCCATCTCTTTATTTTGAACCTATGGATCTCCTTACATGTGAAATGGGTCTCTTGAAAACAGTGATGTTTAAGTCTTAATTTTTTATCCAACTTCCCACTTTGTGTCTTTTCAGTGAAGTGTTTAGACTGTTCATATTCGAGGTTAATATTGATAGGTGAGATGTTGATCCTGTTGTGATGTTGTGAGCTGATTACTTTGTAGCCTTGATTCTGTAGTTGTTTTATAGGGTCTATGGGAGATGTAGTTAAGTGTGTTTTTGTAGTAGCTGGTATCATTCTCTCATTTCCATGTTTAGAACTCACTTAAGGATGTCTTGTAAGGCTGGTCTAATGGTAACAAATTCCCTTAGTGCTTGCTTTTCTGAATAATATTTTATTTCTCCATTGCTTATGAAACAGTTTGGAGGAATATGAAATTCTTGGTTGGAATTTCTTTTCTTTAAAAATGCTGAAAATAGGCCGCTAATCTCTTCTGGCTTGTAAGGTTTGTGGTGAGAAGACTACTGTTTAGCCTGATGGGGTTTCCCCTTTGCAAGTGATCTCATTCTTCTCTAGCTGCCTTTAAGATTTTCTGTTTCTTATTGACCTTGGAAAGTTTGGTGACTGTGTGTCTTGTACAGTATCTTGCAGGGGTTCTCTGAATTTCTTGCATTTGCATGTAGACTTCTCTAGTGAGATTGAGGAAATTTTCATTGACTCTGTCCTCAAATATGTTTTCCAAGTTACTTACTCTCTCTCCTTCTCTCTCAAGAATGCCAACGAGTTGTAGGTTTGGTGTCTTTACATAAGCCCATATTTCCCAAAAGTTTTTAAATTATTTTATTTTTGTTGGACTGGGTTGATTTGAAGGACTGGTCTTCAAGCTCTGAAATTATTTTTCTAGCTTGGTCTAGTTTGTTATTAAGGCTTTCAACTATATTTTGAAATTCCTATAGTAAATTTTTCAATTCCAGAATAATTTAGTTCCTTCTTAAAATGGCTAGAAAAGCAATTCTCAATACACTTTAAAAAACAGAAATTATAGCAAGCATACTCTTGGGCCACAGTGGAATAAAAATAGAAATCAATACCAAGAAGATATCTCAAAATCACACAAGAGTTGTCTTTCAACTCTTGAATTGCTTTACTGACTTCCTTGGGTCGAATTGCTACTTTCTCTTAAGTCTCTCTCTCTCTCTCTCTTTCTCTCTCTCTCTCTTTTTTTTTTTTTTTTTTTTTTTTTTTTTTTTTTTTTGAGACAGTGTTGTTGCTTTGTCACCCAGGCTGGAACACAATGGCATGATCATGGCTCACTGTAGCCTCAACCTCCCCAGCTGAACAATCTGCCTGCCTTGGCCTCCCAAAGTTCTAGGATTACAGGTATGAGCCGCTACACCCAACACCTCTTGAATCTCATTCAGCTTTCTTGTCGTTTTATATCCGTCATCTCAGACATTTTAATCTAGTTGGGATCCTTTGCTAGGGAGCTAGTGTGAACCTTTAGAGATAAGAAAACACTCTGGCTTTTCTCATGCTGATTCTTTCTCATCTTAGGGGGCTGGTGTTTCTTTATCTTTCTGAATTTGTTGTTATTTGGATGGCTTTTTGTTTCTGTGTTCTTTTTCACTCTTGGGGTTTGACTGTAGTATATATTGTGTATAGTTGATTGATTTCATTTCTGGCTGCTTTTAGAGGGCCAAGGCTCTGTTTGGTTTCCTTAGTTTTGGTTATTTACCTGCATTGGGTTTTACAGGTGTTGCTTGGTGAAGAAATTTATCTTTGTTTGGTAGTATAACAGGCTGCAATCCAGTAGATAGTGCCTAAGAGTGAGGGCTGACAGATAGGCTGTTACTCAAATGCGTGCCTCTTTTGTGTTTCAGTGCCTTTGCAGCAGCACTCTAGGAAAGGAGGATGAGAGGGTAAAAGATGATCCCTTCAGCAAGTCTCTTCCTGGGCATTAGGAGTTCCCCCTCCAATCACTGGTGCTGCACATGCATTTCCTTAGCCCCAAGAAGGGCCCTGGCAGTTTGCACACCTTCCTCTCTTGGGGTGGCTTGAGCTGAAGGTTAGGTCACCAGGAAACCTGCAGGTCCCTAGAAACCTGCAGGTCCTCTGAGCTTGACAGAGTTGGAGCAGGCTGTGAAGTATGTCTGTGGATTCAGAGAGATTTTAAAATAGCTGTCCAAGATCCAATAGCTTGAAAGGATGAAAAAAACGTATTCAAATCCATGCCGTCAGGCTCCAGAGCCAGTACTCTTTATCTACCCCATGCACCTTCTTCACTCTGCTTAGGGGATGGGGGCACTCACTCCATCTCAAACCTTACCACTTCAATACCTTCAAAGGCAAAGACAGTTGTCCCAAAGAACAGAGACTAGGTCTTCCAGTTTGCCACTAGGGGCAGACTGCTGGAGTCTGGGATTTCTTGAAAGAGAAACACAGGAAAAATGGTAATGGCTACCATAAAACTGGACTTGAGAAAACCCAGTGAAAATAAAGCAAACAGTGAAACAATCAGCTAGCAGAGCTCCACAATGGGCTCAACTTTCTGCTGACCTTCATCTTTTGGTGGACAGACTTTGTTTCTTTAACAAGACAGCAGCAGCAGGAAACCCTTAGACTCAGAGGGGAATCAAGAGTGAGAGGGGCTCAGTTCTAGGGCTGAAATAACCACACAAGCATCTGAACTTCAGTTTCTCCATGTGTATAATTCAGTGGGGTGTTGGGTCTGGGGATGGAAGTTGGCCTTCTGCCCTCTGCCGTTCTCTGGAGCCAATGTTTGGGGTCAGTGAGAGAACGAGAATACTGGGTGACCAGAGATGCTTAGGAAAGGAGAAGGAAGGTCCTTAGAAATCCTGTGGTCTGATGCTTCATTTTATATGGGAACCTGAAGCCCAGGAAGGCTAACAGTGATTATCATAATAAAGTTCCTCCTCTAATAAGATAATATAAGCAGTGAATATTTCTTAGGTTCTTGTGATGGGCCAGGCATTGTGCTAGTGCTTTAAATGCACTGTTTAATTCTTGCCATAATGTTACAAAGCAGGGATTATTATCTTCATTTTAAGGATAAGGAAATCAAGGCTCATGGTCACTCTAGCTTTAGGTTCTCCTCCCATAAAGTAAGAAAGTTGAACTAAAACAGCATATCTTCAGTCATTTATTGTATTTTTCTCATCAAGTCAGTGTTTTTTTTGTTTTTGTTTTTGTTTTTTTGTAGTTGTTTTTTGAGACGGAGTCTCACTCTGTCACCGAGGCTGGAGTGCAGTAGTACGATCTTGGTTCACTGCAACTTCTGCCTCCTGGATTCAAGTGATTCTCCTACCTTAGTCTCCCAAGTAGCTGAGACTATAGGCACACACCACCACACCTGGCTAATTTTTGTATTTTTAATAGAGACAGGGTTTCACCATATTAGCCAGGCTGGTCTTGAACTCCTGACTTTGTGATCTACCTGCCTCGGCCTACTAAAGTGCTGGATTACAGGCATGAGCCACCGTGCATGGCCAAGTCAGTGGTTTTAACATTAGATTAATTTTACAAAGAAGCATTATAATGCAATTCTCTCCATTTCCATAAATAGAAGAGAACATACATACATACATACTACAAATACATAACTAAGAAAACAAACATTGTATGTCCCCTCCCCAAATTTATTACACATACCACCAAAGGCATGGAAATGCACCTTGAAAAACCACTGAATTAAATGACTTGTAAATCTAGCCCTATATCTGCTTCTGTAAGAATGCAGAATTCTGGAGTCTGGTGAGGCCTGACAGCTGGAGAACAATGCTTTTAAAGAGATATTCAGTCATGAAAAGAAACACCAATAAAAATCCACTTGCAAACAGGATGACTTCCAGGATATTTATAGCAACTGATTTCCAGGAAGGATTTGTTTGTTTGTTTGCTTTTTCTGTCTGAGAACAGTTAGAAACCTTTCCAACCAGGAAAGTGGTAAGTGAATGACTTCTCCTTGGAGTGAAACATGGTGAGGGTGGATTTTCTTTTCTTTTTTTCTTTTCTTTTCTTTTCTTCTTCTTCTTCTTTTTTTTTTTTTTTTTTTTTTTTTTTCCTCACTATGTCTTACCCTGTTGCCCAGGCTGGAGGGCAGTGGTGTGATCATGGCTCATTGCAGCATCAACCTCCCAGGCTCAGGGTGATCCTCCCACCTCAGCCTCTGGAGTAGCTGGGACTACAGGTGCATGCCACTACACCTAGCCAATTTTTTGTGTGTTTTTGGTAGAGACAGGGTTTCACCATGTTTTCCACTCTGGTCTTGAACTCTTGGGCTCAAATGATCCACCAGCCTCAGCCTCCCAAAGTGTTAGGATTACAGGCATGCATGAGCCACTGCATCTGGCTGGGGTCGGGGTGGGGGATAGATTTTCATTGTTGCTCAGGCAGGAGGGCCCTCAGGAGGCAAAGACTATCTGAGGAGTTTGCATCAAGCCTCCTTTTACTTGCATTGCTTTTGACTATCAAAAAGAAGAACCAGTGGCAGCTATTTGATCTCAGTGCTAGATCTCCAAAACACTGATAACCAAGTGTTCAACAGGCGTTTTGGTCTCCCGCATTACTGACGGCGTGGAAACCACAACATACATGTACAAAGTGCTTTGGAGCTTTTGACTCAAAATGTGGGCTATGAACCAGCAGCATCAGCATCAGCTAGAGGCTTGTCAGGAATGCAGAATCTCAGGCCCCACCCTGGACCTCCTGACTCAGAATCTGCATTGTAACAAGGCCCCCAGGAAATCTGTGTGCACTTCAGACTTCCAGTAGTTCGATTCTGCTGGTCCAAAGGCCACACTCTGCAAAGCAAGGATTCAGAGAAGCCATCTCAATACTTGACTGATCATCCAAACCAGCAGGGGAAATGTATTTCTACAGAAAGATTCCTGGGTCCTGAATTCCAAAGATTCACATCCAAGACAACCAAAGTAGAGCCTGGGAATCTGTTATCAAGCAAAATCTCAAGGTGATTCTGATGTTCATCCAGGTTTTGGGGAAATAACTTGCATTTGTTTAGAGAGCACTCACTATATACCAGGGAAATCCTAAGCTCTTTACATGTATAAATCCATTTGATCTTAACAATAGGTTTCGGAGATAGGTATTAGCATTGTCTCCTTTTCCACTTGGGAAGACTGAGGCACAGAGATAACTTGCTGAAGTTTGAAATGGTGGAGCTGTAATCAGAATTCAGGTAACTTGGCTCCAGAGTAGAGCTTCTCAACCTCGGCACTATTGACATTCAGGGCCAGATAATTCTTGGTTAGGAGGGGCTGTCCCGCGCATTGCAGGCTGTTTTACAGCATCTCTCGCTTCTATCCACCCTGCCCAGTTATGACAACCAAAAATGTCTCCAGCAATTGCCAAATGTCCACTGGAGAGCAAAGTCATTTCCAGTTAAGAACCACTGGTCTAAAGTCTATGCTTGTACCCACTCTGCTATCTCTAAGAACTACTGTGTTCTCACTTGCAGTTTTACACCAAAACAGCCCATCAAGAGAGAAGTTATTAGCCTTATTTTAAAAGTGTGATGTATCCAGGGTCACAGAGCTCATAAGTGGCAAAGCTAGGACTCATATCCACATTTCAAACCTGTCCTTTCATTCTCACCCATGGTGGGTGTCAGGAGGAAGATTTGTGCCTCATAAATGAGCAAAGTTGAAGGAGAAATATTTACTCCTGATTTCTCTTATTTCTTCAAGGCTTTGTCATGGATACCTACAGGATGACTGCTCAGCAACCGTCCCCCATGTTCCCTAAGTGACCTGAACCCCCTCTGTATAAGGTATAGTTTCTATTGGTGTTGCCCCCAACTATAGGAGATTGATCCAGGGATGGCGCCTGACCCGAGCTGAACCAATGAATTCCTTTCCTGAAATTTTGAGACCTGAGAGAACATCAGATTAGTCTCCTTCTGGTGGCTACGTTGTAAAATGTAAAACTCAGAAGCTGTGGACAGAGCCAGCTCACATCGAGAGAGAGGTATAAAGCCAATACACAGAGCCAAACTGAGCAGAGGTGTTGGGAGCCCTAATGTGGGTCCACCCCTGGGTTGGTGTGACCTGCAGAGCCTGACTGCCTCAGGATCCTTTCAGGGCTTGGCTGTTCCTTGACACCTCCCAGAATCTTTCTAATAGTCTCTTTTTCCCCCAGTTACTTCAACTTGAGTTGAACAAGGGTCCTTAGTACAGTTTTTCCCACGGATAAGAAAATACCTGCTTGCTGAAACAAAACCAAACCAAACCTCCTTCATAACATTAATCTGCTCTAAAATTCAGATGATCTGGGCAAAAACACTGATAACCAAGTTCCTACTTTTTAAATAGGAGAAATTGTGAGATGAACATCCATCCCAAATACTCAACCAATTCTTAAGACGTAACTAAAACAAGCAAAATGCCAGTATGTAAGCAACAAACTATGACGTTAGTCCATGAATGCTTAAAACTTGATACTAGGCTAGGTGCAGTGGCTCACGCCTGTAATCCCAGCCCTTTGGGAGGCCGAGATGGGTGGATCATGAGGTCAGGAGATTGAGACCATCCTGGCTAACAGGGTGAAACCCCGTCTCTACTAAATATACAAAAAAATTAGCTGGATGTGGTGGCAGGCAACTGTAGTCCCAGCTACTCAGAAGGCTGAGGCAGGAGAATAGCATGAATCCGGGAGGCGGAGCTTGCAGTGAGCCGAGATCATGCCACTGCACTCCAGCCTTGGTGACTGAGAGAGACTCTGTCTCAAAAAACAACAACAACAACAACAAAAAACTTGATACTAAGCACAAATGAACATGGTTGTCACAAGAAATTGCTTTGTCTCTGGTCACATCCTCCACATCCTCTTTGTGGATGCTTGTTCTCTTTCCAAACTGTCTGTGTGGGTCCTAACATTTAACTAAATCTGGAAGGTAAGACAATGTAAAGACTGTCTCAAGACATTCCCCACAGGTTGTTTTGTTAAATATGTTATATTGTGTTTGGGGACAGAAATGTAAATATTTCCTATGTAAACATGGGGAAAAATTGTAGTGAGAGAGATGTATTCATTCCCTGGAGTTTGGGCATTACGCAGAAATTTTCTGTGTGATAATTCCATATATATGTCAAACAATACAGACATGTAAGAAAATAACAACCTGAACTTTCCCTCTCTAGAGGAAATCATTGACAGTCCGGAAGACGTGTTTCCAGGCTTTGTTCTACACACACACACACACACACACACCCTTCTCAAGTCGACGGCATGGGGTGGGGAATCTACCTGGAGGAGGTGTTGGAGGATGAGGACGAGGCTTCTCCGTGTGAAGACTTTGTTCAGCATTGAGAAAGTAGGCAGGACACAGAGGCTCTGGAGGAACACCAGCAGCACCAGCAAGGGAAATGTGAACACTGTAGTTGTGGCATCCACGATGGGTGTGGGAATCGCCACCCTTCTGCCCTGGCAGTCAGCTATGATCTCATCAGTTGTCTTGATCACCTATGGATAAAAAGGATGATGTGAACCTTAGCTGCGACCTGCCTATTCCCACCCTTGTGTCCTCCAGCCATTCCTGTCAATCTTTAGCCCTTAAAAGCACCAGCCTCTGGAGATTTTCTCACTCCCGAAAACCTCTCCCAAAATTCCCTTCTTAGTGACTGCTCAGCCTTTAGAGACAACGTTCCCTCCAAACTCCATCAGGCCCCTACTCTTATAGCACCAGTCCATTGCCTCTATAGGGCTTATCATGCTTTGTAATTTTACACTAGCATGATTATTGCTAAATGTTTATCTTTCCCACTAGAATGTAAGTGTCTGAGGCAGGAACTTTATGTGGTTTGTTCACGGCTGTATTACCAGCACAGTGGCCAGCTCAAGGACAGATATTCAACATGTATTGGTTGAATGAATTAATTCATTCATTGAAAGAGAGTAGTGAAACTCTGAACAGGGACAGAGAGATGACCTAGGCATCTTTTTTTTTCCCCCCAAATTATCTTTGGAGACTCTTTACAGAGTTTTTTGTATTGTTTATGACAGCAATAACATAAAATAAAATAGAAATAACCAAAATATCTGTCTTTAAGGACTTGGTGAATAAATTATATACAGTGAGTCCATGACATATCATTAAGCATGGAAAAAAGCAAACAGCATATCAGTATCATAGTCCGAAAAATTATTATGTATGCATGTTTGAATATTTATAAAAAAATGAAAAACTTCACATAACTTTTGCTTTTTTATTTTTTGTTCCCTCATTTTACAGATGGTCACATAACTTTTAATGTGTGTTTTTGCAGAAGGAGAAATTTATGGGGATCTTTGATATTTTATAGTCTCATGCTATTGTTTGATTTTGTTTAAGAAAGAGGTGTTGCTTTTGTGTTCTGAGGGGAAAAAACCAACCATATGGATTTTATATCACTCAAGAGACATCATAAAAAATAAATAAGAGTTTAAAATGAAGATGAAAGATGGGCTTGTAGATTCATTTCAGAAAGGTATATTATATATTGGCAGTAGATATTATATTTATTTATACACAGGATATATATGTATATACATACTTATGCAAACATAATATATTTATAAACGTAAGATCTAAGTGAACATGGTGCTTTGTGGCCTGCCTTAAGTGGCTATACCACTTGAATTTCTTCAAGCACTATAATATACAGACCTATTTGCTCAAAATACACATATAAAGATAACTTGCTGAGTACTTACTTTGTTTTAAGAGCTCCAAAGAAACTTGTCTACTCTCTCTGAGCTCACAGCCTAGCTATAAAGAAGACATAATTGTATTCAAGGAAAACTATAAATATATTTAAACAGTAGGATTAAATTAAGAAGAGAAAAATAAGGTAGTGATTCCATTGTGTGACTCAGGGAATGATACCCAGAGGAGGTAAGCATTTAGGATGGATGTGATTTGGATACGTGGAGATGAGAGAGGAGAAGGGAGCATGTTACCTGTAGGAAAAACAGCATAAGTAACGGCTTAGTGTTGGGAAAATGCACCATCTATTTGAGAATGGTAGATAGAAAAAAAATGCACCATCTATTTGAGAATAGTAGATAACCCAGATGTGTTGAACATATAGAGAGAAGTAAAAGATCAAGCTGGAGGGCAGGAAGGGACCAGAGCACCTAGGGTCTTGTGAGCCAGGTTAAGGTATTTGGAATATATCTTGTCCAATAAGGAGATATTGAAAATGTTCAAGTTGAAGAAGTATCCTGTTTCATCTGTTGTTGCTCAGTGACAAGGACCTGGAGTGTCCAAAGCAAAGACTGAATTTCACAGGCTTTCACGAACTTGGTTGATTTGGATGGAGCTGCTTAAAACTGAAGCTGGGCTATCTCGTGCCATCTTGTATTTCCGCTTGAGTTCTCTGCCCTACTTGTTTAAGGTTATCTGTTAGAAACATCAGGAACACACAGCAGAAGCCCAGCTGGTCCACAGTCAGGAAGAACACAATGTTCCTGGGCATTGGGAGAAGATTGTTATAAAAAGAGGGAAGGGAAAGTGAGTGTGTGGCCATCTGATGTGCTGGTGTTTTCAGCTACTGCCTTACCTCTCTTATCTGATGCCCTCACTTCTCACAGTCACAGGTAGAAGCCTGGCTTGTAGCCTCAGACCTCCTCCAGCTCCAGAAGGGGCAGGAATACCCTGGCAGGCTCATTACATTTATGTCCAGGTATGTAGTTCCAGGCAGAGCCTTTGCGTCCAGGTATGGAGTCAAGAGGGCCTGCCTTGATCTCCCTTCCTATCATCCACCACCCAACCTCATCTTCTTGGAGAGGGAGGGGCTTTGTTCTAAATTCTGACAGGTTTGACTTTGACACTGAATACTCCGCTTGGTCTTGGCTGTCCCTTCCCCCATGGAAAAAATCAGCTTCCACTCTTGCCCCTCAATCTATGTCCCACACAGCAGCTAGGCTGATCTTTTGAAGACTATTGATTTTATTATGTCCTTCCTATGCTTGGAAGCCTTCTGGGGCTTCCCTCTGCTCTGGGAACAGCATTCTGATGTACTAACTTGCCTACAAGTCACTGAGTGGTTCAGCTCCGGCTGACCTTTCCATTCTTCCCTTCTACTTCTCCTCCTTGCTCTGCCAGTTCCTGCAGTCCTCTGAGCTCTTTCCACCTCACAGTCTTTTGCCAATACCCTTCCCTAGGAAGTTCTTCACACCACTCTTCAAAGGGCTAGCTCTCACTTACCCTTCAACTCTTAGCTTAAACTTCAACTCCTCAGAGAAGTTTTCACCACCTCTTTGCAGCTCTTATCCTAGTTCATAATTATACATTTGTATCTTTTCTTATTGATTTTCCGTCCCTACTGCAAAATCATAAAAATCCATTGAGGTAGAGATCGTGTCTATTTTGTTTGTCTCTATTTTCCTAGCACCCAGTGTGATGCTCAGCCCATAGTGGTTACTCGGTTGATGTTTGTCCAATCAGTAGATGAATGAATTAAGGAGTGAATGAGGCCCTGTTTCTCTATGAACAGGCTGATATTCTAGAAAGTACACAGAGTCTGGCTGGGCACAGTGGCTCATGCCTGTAATCCCAGCATTTTGGGAGGCTGAGGCGAGTGGATCACCTGAGGTCAGGGGTTCGAGACCAGCCTGGCCAATATGGTGAAACCCTGTCTCTACCAAAAATACAAAAAAATTTGCCAAGTGTGGTGGTGGGTGCCTGTAATCCCAGCTAATGGGGAGGCTGAGGCAGGAGAATCACTTGAGCCCAGGAGGCAAAGGTTACAATTAGCTGAGATCACACTATTGCACTCCAGCCTGTGTGACAGAGTGAAACTCCGTCTCAAACAACAACAAACAAGAAAGTACACAGAGTCTATCTGACTTTGAGTCCCCACATGCTGCCTGGCATTCCCTAATGCCCAGGTTCAGGAACAATCTCAGGCATCCCAGCAGCCTCCTTATCCTGTCCTCTTTGTGTTTACATGCACCTCTTAGCTTCTCTGCCCTGCTTACTGCAGCCACTAGAGCTGGATGATCTCCACCGCCCAAGTCCTGGGGCCTAGCTTTCCTTGGACCTGGACTCTTTTCTGCTTTGATCACAAGTAACAAAGTCAATAGAGGTGAGGAAATATGTTCCCAGAGCACTCCAAAGGACAGTTACAACACAATGTGGTGTCAAAATGTATTTCTTGTACATGATTGCTGGTAAATGCTTTATCAAAACTGGACCTTTGCTAAATTGACAATGATTTATTTTGCACTATGAGAGCAGTATCAAAGAAATAACCTCATTGTTCAATCTGTTGCCTCCTAATAGCTAAAGACTAAAGTAAAAGAAGAGCTGGTGAAGAAAACAAAACAGCTCTGCTGTCAGGGTGTCAGGGTGTCCCCTGGCTACTGAGATAGGTGATTACAAACTTCAGCTACCAGAATCTGTCCATCCACACTCAGGATAATCCAGGATGACCAGGTGATATGGTTAGATTTTGTGTCTCCACCCAAATCTCATCCTGAATTGTAAACCCCAAAATCTCCATAATCCCCACATGTCAAGGGGGAGACCAGGTGGAGGTAATTGAATCATGGGGGACATTTCCCCTGTGCTGTTCTCATGACAGTGAGTGAGTTCTCATGAGATTTTATGGTTTTATAACAGGCTCTTCCCCTCTTCACTTAGCACTTCTCCTGCCTGCCGCCTTGTGGAGAAGGTGCCTTGCTTCCTCTTTGCCTTTTGCCATGATTGTATGCTTCCTGAGGCCTCCCCAACCATGCTGAACTGTGAGTCAATTAAACCTCTTTCCTTTATAAATTACCCAGTCGTGGGCAGTTCTTCATAGTAGCATGAAAACGAACTAATACAGTAAATTGGTACTGAGGTAGTGGGGCACTGCTATAAAGATATCTGAAAATGTAGAAGTGACTTTGGAACTGGATAATGGCAGAAGTTGAAACAGTTTGGAGGGCTCAGAAGAAGACAGGAAGATGTAGGAAAGTTTGGAACTTCCAAGAGGCTTGTTGAATCGCTTTGACCAAAATACTGACAGTGATATGGACAATGAAGTCCAGGCTGAGGTGGTCTCAGATGGTGATGAGAAACTTGTTGGGAATTGGGACACAGGGTACTAAGTTCTGCGACTGCACAAAGCACCAAGGCCTTGGGCCCTACCCACGAAACCATTTTTTCCTCCTAGGCCTAGGTTACTCTTGCTATGTAAACAGACTGGCAGCATTTTGCCCCTGCCCTAGAGATCTGTGGAACTTGAAAGAGATGATTTAAGGTATCTGGTGGAAGAAATTTCTAACAGCAAAGCACTCAAGTGGTGACTAGAGTGCTCTTAAAAGCATTCAGTTTTATGCAGTCATAAAGAGATGGTTTGGAATTGAAACTTATGTTTCAAAGGGAAGCAGAGCATAAAAGTTCAGAAAATTTGCAACATGACAATGCAATAGAAAAGAATAACCAATTTTGGTGGGGGGAATTCAAGCTGGCTGCAGAAATTTGTATAAGTAATAAGGAGCCGGCTGGGCGCGGTGGCTCAAGCCTGTAATCCCAGCACTTTGGGAGGCCGAGACGGGTGGATCACGAGGTCAGGAGATCGAGACCATCCTGGCTCACACGGTGAAACCCCGTCTCTACTAAAAAATACAAAAATTAGCCGGGCGCGGTGGCGGTGCCTGTAGTCCCAGCTACTCGGGAGGCTGAGGCAGGAGAATGGCGTGAACCCGGGAGGCGGAGCTTGCAGTGAGCTGAGATCCGGCCACTGCACTCCAGCCTGGGCGACAGAGCGAGACTCCGCCTCAAAAAAAAAAAAAAAAAATAAGGAGCCAAATGTTAATCACCAAGTCAATGGGGAAAACATCTCCAGGGCATGTCAGACATGTTCACAGCAGCCCCTCTCATCACAGGCCTGGAGGCCTAGGAGGAAAAAATGGTTTTGTGGGCCAGGTCCAGGGCCTTACTGCTTTGTGAAGTCTCAGGACTTGGTGGCCTGCACCCCAGCAATGGCTAAAGAGCTCAGGTCATTGTTTAAGACAGTGCAAGCCCCAAGCATGGACAGCTTAAATATGGTGTTGTGCCCACAGGTGCACAGAAGTCAAGAATTGAGGTTTGGGAACCTCTGCTTAGATTTCAGAGGATATATGGAAATGCCTGGATGTCCAGGCAGAAATTTGCTGCAGAGGAGGGACCCTCATGGAGAACCTCTACTAGGGCAGTGAGGAAGGGAAATGTGGGATTGGAGCTCCCACACAGAGTTCCCACTGGGGCACTGCCTAGTGGAGTTGTGAGAAGAAGGTCACCATTCTCCAGACCCCAGAATGGTAGATTAATTGACAGCTTGCACTGTGCACCTGGAATAGCCACAGACACTCAACACCAGCCCCATGAAAGTGGCCAGGAGGGGAGCTCTACCCTGTGAAGCCACAAGGGTGGAGCTGCCCAAGACCATAGGAACCTACCTCTTGCATCAGTGTGACCTGGATGTGAGAAATGGATTCAAAGGCAATCATTTCAGAGCTTTAAGGTTTGACTTCCCGGATGGATTTTGGACTTGCATGGGGCCTGTAGCCCCTTTGTTTGGCCAATTTCTCCTGTTTGGAATCAGTGTATTTACCCAATGTCTGTACCACCATTGTGTCTAGAAAGTAACTAACTTGTTTTGATTTTACAGGCTCTCATAGGTGGAAAGGACTTGCTTTGTCTTAGATGAGAATTTGGACTTAGGCTTTTGGGTTAATGATGGAATAAATTAAGACTTTGGGGGACTGTTTGGAAGGCATGATTGGTTTTGAAATGTGAAAGGGACATGAAATTTGGGAAGGGCCAGGGTGGAATGATATGGTTAGGCTTTGTGTCCCCACCTAAATCTCATCATGAATTGTAAACCCTATAATCCCCATAATCACCACATGTCAAGGGAGAGACGAGGTAGAGGTAATTGAATAATGGGGGCCATTTCCCCCATGCTGTTCTTGTGATAGTGAGTGGGTTCTCATGAGATCTCATGGTTTTATAAGGGGCTCTTTACTCCTTCACTTGGCAATTCTCTTGCCTGCCTCTATGTGAAGAAAGTGCCTTGTTCCTTCTTCGCCTTCTGCCATGATTGTATGTTTCCTGAGGTTTCCCAAACCATGCTGAACTGCAAGTCAATTAAATCTCTTTCCTTTATAAATTATCCAGTCTTGGGCAGTTCTTTATAGCAGTGTGAAAAAGGACTAATACACCAGGAGTTGACCACATTTTGATAATACCTTTGCTCAGATCATGATTTTCAGCCTATCATGATTTGCTGTTTACCCCTGGGAAGTTTGCTTTCTGTCTTTAGGGCCTGATTTCCCCATCGTACTTTTAGTAAGTTGGATTCCAGCAGCATCTGGCTGTGTCCCTGTAGGAATCCATCTGGACCCATGTACACATCTTGAGTCTTGGTTATTGTCCCATGGCTGTCTTGATTTTAGGACTAAAGAAAATTCTCAAGCTAAGCACAGGAAATAGCAATTTCTGATATATTAATTTGCCCCCAGAAGCTGCCTTTGTTGTCAACAGTGTAAAGTAATTTCTTTAGGGCAGTGGTTCTCAAACTTTTGTGTGAATTAGAATCATCTGGATGTCTTGTTAAAATACAGATTTCTGGGTCCCATCCGCAGTTTCTGATCAGTATGTCTGGGTGGGGTTGAAGTATTTGCATTTCTAATAAGTTCCCAGGTGGTACTGATGCAGCTGGACTGGGGACTAACTTTGAGAACAACTCTTTAGGATATCTGAAAGTATTAATATTAATTAGAACTGTATTTCCAGAGGGACAGATACCAACATTGGACTACAGGATTTGTGGGACCTCGACGGGATCCATCATCCTTCCCCATCCCAAGCAAGGAGAGGACAAGTTACCTCCCCCAGTGGGCATGGTCATGGAGCCAGGCATGGGGGCTGGCCTCTAGCACTGCATTGCAGTGCCTCCATAGTTCATCAAGGGCTTGTTGAGTCTGTGGGAGAGAGCAGAAGACTTTGTTAGGTTCAGAAGTATAACATGGGGAGAGAGAAAGGTAGATCTTTTCCTAGTACAAGGCTGAATG
Source organism: Chlorocebus sabaeus (assembly GCF_047675955.1). Taxonomy (NCBI): domain Eukaryota; kingdom Metazoa; phylum Chordata; class Mammalia; order Primates; family Cercopithecidae; genus Chlorocebus; species Chlorocebus sabaeus. Next base: position 30,730,509 of record NC_132926.1, on the reverse strand, counting down.
GAAAGATGTATAGTAGGAAATTTGTCAGAAGTGGTAGGTCCCATTACCCACTGGTGCCCACTGAGCCTCCCTCATTTCCCTGAAGGGCTCCAAAAATCATGTACCAACTCACTGAACAAGTATTGAATGGCTACTGACTGCTGGAGTTATACAAGGCCCTAGGATCCATGTCAGTGAATAAAATAGGCAGGGCTCCATCCTTCTGGAGCTGTCAGTCAAGTGAATTAATGAGTTCCAGGCATTCACTGAATGCCTGGGGTCACTTTGGACCATGGTGGGGAGGGCACTTGTCCAAAGCCACACAGTGAGCTGGGGACAGAGTCAGGACCTGACCCTAGGTCTCCTGACTCCCATAACAGTGATTTTCCTATGACACTCTGCTGCTTCCCTGAGACCACACACACTGCTGGTCTTCCTGCTAATGATGGGGATGATCGTGCATGCTGCCCCTTGGAGTAACGATTTTTACTAGGAGCGCAGGAGCTCATAATCCTAAGAGTGCATCAGAATTTCAGGAAGTGAGAGGGAATGTGATTATTTTCCCAACTTCATTAAAAAATATAGCAGTAATAATACCTACTATAAAAAGTCAAATGGTACAGAAGTCTATAAAGTAAGAAAGGAATGTCCCTATGCATATCCTTCCCGTCTCATCCCAATGTAGTTCTCCTCACCACTTCTTTTAATAGTGTGGAGTGATTAAGTCCGGACCTTTTGAAATATATTTATAAATAATAAATGTAAATAGGTTATTTTAAAAGAAATCTTGTAGTTTTTCCTCCCTCCCTCCCTCCTTCCTTCCTTCCTTCCTTCCTTCCTTCCTTCCTTCCTTCCTTCCTTCCCTCCCTCCCTCCCTCCCTCCCTCCTTTCCCCCTCCCCTCCCCTCCCCTCCCCTCCCCTCCCCTCCCCTCCCCTCCCCTCCCCTCCCCTCCCCTTCCCTTCCCTTCCCTTCCCTTTCTTTCTTTCTTTCTTTCTTTCTTTCTTTCTTTCTTTCTTTCTTTCTTTCTTTCTTTCTTTCTTTCTTTCTTTCTTTCTTTCTTTCTTTTTCTTTTTTTTCAAGGTCTGGCTCTGTTGCTCAGGCTGGAGTGCAGTGGCCTGATCTTGGCTCACTGCAACCTCCACCTCCTGAGCTCAAGCGATCCAGCTATTCCAGGAACTGGAGTAGCTGGAACTACAGGCGTGAGCCACCACACTCAGCTAGTTTTTGTATTTTTTGGTAGAGATGGGGTTTCAGCATGTTGCCCAGATTGGACTCCAACTCCTGGGCTCAAGCAATCCACCCACCTCAGCCTCCCAAAGTACTGGGAATACAGACATGACCCACCACACCATGCAAATCTTGTAGTTTTTTCTTTTTCTTTCTTTCTTTCTTTTTTTTTTTTTTCTGTTGTTGTTTTAGATAGAGTCTCACTCTGTCGCCCAGGCTCTGGAGTGCAGTGGCATGACCTTGGCTCACTGCAACCTCTGCCTCCTGGATTCAAGGGATTCTCTTGTCTCAGCTTCCCGAGTAGCTGGGACTACAGGCATGTGCCATCATGCCCAGCTAATTTTTTGTATTTTTAATAAAGATGGGGTTTCATCGTGTGTTAGCCAGGATGGTCTTGATCTCTTGATGTTGTGATCCACCCACCTTAGCCTCCCAAAGTGCTGGGATTACAGGCATGAGCCACCATGCCCGGTCGTCTTATAGAGTTTTTAAAAGGATGCTTAATGTTATTTTTTAAACTGTGTAAAAAGTGGAAAAAAAGACACCACTTTTGTGATGGAAACTGCAGAATAAAAAACTGAGCCAGCTCGTGGCTGGTAGGGTGTGATCAAGAGGCCATATTCTGGCAGGTTCGTGAACACAGATAGCAGAAGAGTGGGAAAAACATGCTGGGGGAGGTAAAGCAAAGAAAGTTGTGTTTGCAAAGAGACTTAGAGCCTCTCACCTGTGGTGAAAGTGGCAGGTACATTTCACCAGGACACCCACAGAGGGCACGGCCAGGAGGCCTGTCACCAACAGGCTGACAGCAACCAGCCGGAGAGGAAGAGAGTTGAAGAGGTATGTTAGAATGAAAAACATAGGACAAAAATTGATTTGTTAAGAGAATAAGAAGACAAGCCATATGCTGGGAAAAAGTATTTGTAAAAGACATGTGGGATGAAGGGCTGTTATCCCTCTTCAAACTCAATGATAAGAAAAGAAACAATCAGATTAAAAAATGGACAAAAGGGCCTGGAGCAGTGGTTCATGCCTGTAATGCCAGCACTTTGGGGAGTGGAGGCAGGAACCTCTGAAACTGCAGAGTCTTTAGTTTTCCTTCAAGACCAGCCTGGGCAATTTAGCAAGACCCTGTCCCTTAAAAATATTTTAAAAATTAGCTGGGCATGGTGGTGCATGTCCATAGTCCCAGCTACTTGGGAGCCTGAGGTGAGAGGATCGCTTGAGTCCAGGAGTTTGAGGCCGCAATGAGTTATGATTACGCCACTACACTTGAGTCTGGGTGACAGAATGAGATTCCATCTAAAAAAAATAATAATAATAGCCTGGTCCACATAGTGAAGCCCTGTCTCTACTAAAAATACAAAAATTAGCTGGGTAGTAGTGGCGCGTGTCTGTAATTCCAGCTACTTGGACGGCTGAGGCAGGAGAATCGCTTGAACAAGGGAGGCGGAGGTTGCAGTGAGCCGAGATGGCACCACTGCACTCCAGTCTGGGCAACAGAGTGAGACCCTGTCCCCCATCCCTCCTCCCTTCCCCACACAAAAATAGACAAAAGACCTGAACAGACACCTCACCAAAGAAGATGGCAAATAAGCATATGAAAAGATGCTCCACATCACATGTCGTCAGGGAATTGCAAATCCATGCTACAATGAGCCACCACTATAAACCCATTAGAACAATCAAAATCCAAAATACTGATAACAGCAAATGCTGGTGAGAATGTAAAGCAGCAGGAACTTTCATTCATTGCTGGCTCGGGAATGCAAAATGGTACGGCCACTGTAGAAGATAGTTTGGCAGTTTCTTACAAAATGAAATATACTCTTACCGTATGATCTAGCAATTGCATTCCTTGGTATTTACCCAAATGAGTTGAAAACTTACATCCACAAAAAAACCTGCATGTGAATGTTAATAGCAGCTTTATTCATAATTGCCAAAACTTGGAAGCAACCAAAATGTCCTTCAGTAGTTGAATGGATAAACAAACAATGACGCACAGGAACAATGGAGTATTATTCAGCACTAAGAAGAAACGAGCTATCAAGTCATAAAAAGACATGGAGGAGCCTTAAATGCATATTGCTAAGTGAAAGAAACTGATCTGAAAAGGCTGCATATTGTATATTTCAACTATGTAATGCTCTGGAAAAGTCAAAACTATGGAGACAGTAAACAAAATCAGTGGTTGCCAGGGGTTGTGGGAGGGAGAGATGAATAGATGAAGCACAGAGGATTTTTAGGGCAGTGAAACTACTTTGTATGATACTATAATGGTGGACACATGCCATTGTATATTTGTCCAAAAAACATAGAATGTACAACACCAAGCGTGAACCCTAATGTAAACTGAGGGCTTTGGGTGATAATGACGTGTCAAGGTAGCTTCCCTGATGTAACAAATGTACTACTCTGGTAGTGGATGTTGATAATGGGGGGGGCAGTGAGTGTGTGTGGGGAGAGGGTATATGGGAAATCACTGTACCTTCCTCTTAATTTTGCTGTGAACCTAAAACTACTGAAAAAATACAATCTATTAAAAAGCAAACAAACAAAACAAAAACCTTGAATATTTAAGAAATGTAGACGGGAAGACTAAGAACTCTGCCATTTGATAACATTGGTACAAATGTACAAGTCACCTCACTTGAATGGGCAATAAGACACCATGGAGGGCAGGCAGGGCTGCCTATGCCACCCTCCCTCTCAACCACTCTGCAGAAAGAGCCTCTCATTGCCTGGGTGTGGAGAGTGGAGAGTCTGGCAGTGAAAGTACATTATGTTGGACAGGACGTGGGTTTGAACATGGAGACTCTCCCAGTCACCTCTAATATCACAGAGAACAATGATGGAACCCAAAGTGTGCAGCAACTTCAGAGAAGGGGAAGGGGTGGGGGGTTCAGTGACACTGGAGGAAAAAAGGCAGAGGACAGGTTTTAGGGACAAAACTGATATCCAGAGCTAAGAAGGCAGACAAGGGAAGCTAAGAAGGTAGGAAGGGAAGTAAACATGGGCTTCCAAGTCAAAAGGGAAGAAAAGGGTTATCACTCCACAAGACTGTCCAGAGACATTTATAACCTTATCTTCTTTTATTGTTTTGTCACAGACTCATTTTTCATGAAATAAATTTATCTCCCAGAAAAAGAGCAGGTATTAATCACTAGACTTTGCCTACAATTTCATGAGTCTTACGGAATTCGTAAGACCCAGGTATGATCCCCTGGCCTAGGGAATAAATGAGATGAGAATAATCATTAGTAAATAATAATAATAATAATAATAATAGAAACCATTTGATTGTCGAGTATTCTAAAGTTTACAAAATAATCTTACAAAATTATTTAATCTTTCTAATAACTAAGCTGTCAATTCCCATTTTACAAGCGAGGAAACTGAGGCTCAAAAGAGCTAGGGAGAGAGTGACTGTAAATAAACAGAAGGTTTTTGGGGGCAATGCAATTTGTTCTAAAATTAGATTGTGGTGATGGTTACACAACTTTGTAAATTTACTGAAAATTTGTTGAGTTTTACACTAAAAATGAATAAATTCTACAGTGTGTAAAGGATACCTCAATAAAGCTGTTAAAAAATAGACAACAAAAAAAGGGCTAAGGCGCACATAAGCTCACCTGGCTTACAAGCAGCAGAGCCGGGGTGAACTCAGACTTTCTGATCCCAAGTTGTGCAGCAGAGTCAACCTGTTAACAGGGACTCCTGAGAGAGAAATGGTCACAAGGACACTTGATGTCAAACTGTGTCCCATGTCACTCAGGTGAGATTTGCTTTCAGGTGAATGTACGAGCACCAGAGACATCCCAACCCCACATTGCCTCCCAGTCAGGACCACTCTCTGCCCCTCTTACCAAGATGCCCACATTCTTCATGACTGGGGCAGCCTCAGGAGTCGCAAGTCAATGTTGCATTTTACTATGTGGATCAGGATTTGCAACCACCTAGGGAGGAGAGAAGGAAGGCATGAGAGAGGCTGGCCACTGCTGACCTTGGCCCCAGAGCCAACTGCTTGGGGAAGAGCTGGCAGACAGGCTTCTTGCAAATATCCAGTGTAGAGAGTCACTGTGTGAATGTGGGGGGACCAATGGATGGATGGATGGGTGGATGGATGTACGAGTAGATGGATGGACAGGTTGATGGATGAGTGGATGGATGGATGTATGGATTAATGCATGGATGGATGGATGGGTGAATAAATTAATTAGGTAAACGACCAAAACAAAAATAAAATCCAACGTGTCCCAAGTCTGTATTTACAAAAAAATGTTATCTAGAAATGAAATTCACAGTATGACTTTTCTCTTCAGAACACAGGCCGTATTTGGACTATAAGGCCTAGTTATTTTTAAATAGATATATAGTTTACCAGAATAAGTGATATTATACATGGTGAAAATATAAATACTTTAAAAGTTTATAGAATGAAAAGTAAATCTTCCCACCTGTGACCCCTGAAATCCCAATTCCCCTTTCTGGAAGCAATCACTGTTAATAGTTTCTCACGTATCCTTCCAGAGATAGTCTCTCTCTCTCCCCCTCCTCTATCTATCTATCTATCTATCTATCTATCTATCTATCTATCTATCTATCTCTATCTCTCTATCTATGCCTATGTCCTTACACACATACTTTTCTTTGCAGTTTTAAACTCACTTCTACCCTTATGTTTTTAAGGAGGGAGGTTGTGCATATCAGTGCATAATAGATGTGCTCATTCTTCATTTTAACAACTGCATCCTATTCTGTTGGTTGTATCCAAAGGGGGCCAGCCCCTCTACACCTGTGGGTGTTTCTTGTCAGGTGTGACGAGAGACTGAGAAAAGAAATAAGACACAGAGACAAAGTATAGAGAAAGAAAAGCGGGCCAGGGGACCAGTGCTCAGCATACAGAGGACCCGCGCTGGTACTGGTCTCTGGGTTCCCTCAGTATTTATTGATCACTATCTTTACTATCTCGGTGAGGAGGATGTGGCAGGACCATAGGGTAATGGTGGGGAGAGGGTCAGCAGGAAAACATGTGAGCAAAGTTCTCTGTGTCATAAATAAGTTTAAGGAAAGGTGCTGTGCCTTGATGTGCACGTAGGCCAGATTTATGTTTGACTTTACACAAACATCTCAGTGCAGTCAAGAGCAGTATTGCCGCCAGCCTGTCTCACCTCCAGCCATAAGGCAGTTTTCTCCTATCTCAGTAAATAGAATGTACAATCGGGTTTTACGCCGAGATATTCCATTCCCAGGGATGAGCAGGAGGCCTCAACTGCAAAGAGGCCTTCCTCTTTCAATAATCCTACTCAGCACAGACCCTTTACAGGCGACAGGCAGGAGGATGGTCAGGTCTTTCCTCTCCCACAAGGCCATATCTCAGGCTGTCTCAGTGGAGGGAAACCTTGGACAATACCCAGGCTTTCTTGGGCAGAGGTCCCTGCGGCCTTCCGCAGTGTATTGTGTCCCTGGGTTCTCGAGACTGGAGAATGGCGATGACTTTTACCAAGCATACTGCCTGCAAACACATTTTTAACAAAGCACATCCTGCACAGCCCTAAATCCATTAAACCTTGAGTCAACACAGCACATGTTTCTGCCAGTACAGGGTTGGGGCTAGGGTTACAGATTAACAGCATCTCAAGGCAGAAGAATTTTTCTTAGTACATGAACAAAATGGAGTTTTTTATTTCTTCTTTTTTCTGCATAGACACAGTAACAGTCTGATCTCTCTTTCTTTACCCCACAGTATCATGGCTCATTTAGCCAGCCCCCTATATGTAGTTGCTTCAGTCTTTTGCCACTCTCAGCCAAGCTGAAATGAATAATTGTGGACATATAATTTCATACATACATGAGGGCTTATCTGTTGGATACATTCTCAGAAGGGGAGGTAGTGAGTGAGTCAAGGGTAATTGCTTTTAGAGTTTTGAGAGACATTGGCAAATTACCCCCAGGGAGCTGTTTCAATTGCTTCTCCACCAGCAGAGGGTGACAGGGACTATTTGCACCTGTTCTGGCAACTACCGTGTATCACACTTTCTGTCCTGAGTCGCAGCTTCCTGTGGGGTTCGTTTGCTTTTTGGGGCTTAGTTCCTTATTTTTCACTTTGTTAAGAGTTTTGTCAGACTGAAACCTGTTCAGAGGTGAGTTAAGTTGTCAGGGGCCAGCAAAGTAGGTCTTAGGAGTAGAGCCTGAAAGGACCTAGTGGAAACTAGGATGGCCGCACATACTCGCACCCTGCCCCTCTCAGAAGGGCTGTCACTGGGATGAAGGGGAGACAGTGCCATGCACTCAAGTGGGAACCCCTGTGCAGCAACTTTCACCCTAATCACAGCACTCAGATCTCTCCAACATAAGGCGAGCTCCCTGCCACTCGGGGTATTCACACAGAGATGGAGGGATGCAAGATGGGGTTGAAGGACATTTACATTATTTTGATGTGCGTTCCTCTACTGCAGAGGCTGGAGAGTGAACAATTACATCTCCCAGACTCCTGGAAGGCACAGTTCTAGACAGAAAAGAGAAAAGTCAAAACGGGTATCCAAAGGCCGCTGCAGCAGCAGCACCAGCGGATCCCCAGGACACAGCTACAGCCTTTTGCTCCTGACCCCGGTCCCCCAGGGACTCAGGCTTCAGCCTCCCGATTGTGGTGGAGGTGGTGGCTCTCCCTGGTGGCAACTCCAGGGACGTGTTTCTGGGAAGTCTAGCCTTGAATTCTCTCCTCCAATCTTTCCAATGGCTATGTAAACCTTAATTACCATTCCTAAATATATTTCTGATATTTTTCTGCCCCAAGTAGTATGTTTTTTCCTCTAAATCCTGACTGATAGGAGGCAAGGGTGTACAGGATGAGATGACCTCCATGGTCTTGTCTCACTTGCAATTTCTGTGACCTCATGATATTGTCCCTCAGCAGAAAAAAAAGCAGTCTTCAAAAATCAGTTGTTTTTACTGAGGGAGGCAATCCTGGAGGAGCAAGGGGTGTCCCAGCTCCCAACTCATCCCCCCGGCTGCATCTCCAGGCCCTAGCTGGCCATACAGAAGTGAGCTCCAGGTGTCACAGTGGCTCTCTCAGATGCATTGTTCTTCTTTGTTCTCTTGGCACCAGTGCGAACTATGGATCTCATCACACCCAGGGTTCCAGGACAGGCAACCTGGCCTTCACTTGGGGAGCATCCTGGGGACAAGTGATAAAGAGCATTTCCTTCCTCTACTGGCTTTTTTTTTTTTTTTTTTTTTTTAAGACCGAATCTCACTCTGTTGCCCAGACTGGAGTACATTCATTGGCATGATCTCAGCTCACTGCAACCTCTGTCTCCCAAGTTCGAGCAATTCTTCTGTCTCAGCCTCCTGAGTAGCTGAGATGACAGGCATGTCATTACACCCGGCTAATTTTTGTATTTTTAGTAGAGACGGGGTTTCACCATGTTGGCCAGGCTGGTCTCAAACTCCTGACCTCAGGTGATCCACCCACCTTGGCCTCCCAAACTCCTGGGATTATAGGCGTGAGCCACTGTGCCTGGCCATCCCTCACCTGCATTTTGAGCTCTTGAGGAAAAAGCTCCTTGTGAAATGGGTAAAGCTGTCACATCTCTGGAATGGGCAGAAAATCCACAGGATGCCTGAACCAGTTTCAGACCCTACCCTGCACAGGATCGTAGGGAGGAATCCCAGGTATAAGTGCTATCTGCACAATGCTTATCCCCATGGCCTTATTTCACTCTCTCAACAACTCTAAGCAATGGATATTCTTCTCAGCATTTTACCTATGATTTTAAAAGGTTTGGGCTCAGGAATGGGGAGAGCCTGCTCAAAGTCACACAGCTAATATAGGAATAGCAAAGCTGGGACTGGAATCTGAGTGTTTCTCTGTGCCTTAGCCACATGTTATCCTGCATCTTTAGAAATCATTTAGTCAATATTCTCTTCCTCTCATAAAATGCTTGACTTTTTCCTACTACAGCCAATGTTTGAACACATGTAGAAATAGACCTCAAGCAGGCTGGCCTCTTAGACCTGCAAGGACAGATGACCATTTTATCTTCTTAAAATACTTTTGGCAATAACATAGACTTCTTCAGAAACCCATTCCAAGATTCAATGATACTCATTCTCAAAAAAGATCTTCCCTCCTGTGTAATTTAAGAGGTTGATATAGAAGATCCCTTTTCTGTGCATGCATTCATTTTGCAAACCTTTACTGAGCTCCTAGTGCTCAGGCTCTGTGTTAGGAGGATATAGAGGTAAATAAAGCCTGGTCATTGCCTTTGGGTTTCTCACCATCTGGGCAGCTAGTCTGAGTCAGGCTAGAATTAGCTAACCCTTTTTTTTTTCCCCCGAGATGGAGTCTTGCTCTGTTACCTAGGCTGGAGTGCAGTGGCACAATGTTGGCTCACTGCAACCTCCACCTCCCGGATTCAAGCAATTCTCTTGCCTCAGCCTCCCAAGTAGCTGGGATTACAGGTGCATGCCACCACACCCGGCAATTTTTTTTTTTTTTTGAGTCTCAGTCAGTTACCCAGGCTGCAGTAGCACGATCTCAGCTGACTGCAGCCTCCACCTCCTGGGTTCAAGCAATTCTCTGCCTCAGCCTCCCAAGTAACTTGGATTACAGGTGCCTGCCACCATGCCTGGCTAAATTTTTTTGTATTTTTGGTAGAGACAGGATTTCACCATGTTGGTCAGGCTGATCTTGAACTCCTGATGTCATGATCCACCTGTCTTGGCCTCCCAAAGCGCTGGGATTACAGGCATGAGCCACTGTGCCCGTCCATAGAATTAGCTAACCCTTTACTGAACAGTTACTGTATGCCAGGTACTGTGTTAAGTTTGTTGCATGGATTATATCAGTTGATGCTTATTGTCTGAAATCAATACCATTGTTATTATTCTGCTGGATAAAGCTTGATCTATCTTCTTCAGTGGAGGTAGATAATGCTTTTTGGGTATCCTCACTGGCAACATCCTTTCTCCAAGGATTAGATCAGTCTTGGCTCCTCTAACACAAAGCTTTTCCCATTTTCACCATCTGGAAATAACACCCTCCTTTTCTGAATCCTTGTAGAACACTGAGTTCATTCACTGGAATTTCACTTCTATGTGTACATATCTTCCTCCCTAGGCTGTGAGATCCTTAGCTGCAGGGACCCAAATGGTATATTGTGTTCATTGCTTTCGTTCCACAGTTCCCAGGTGTTGAATGTTGAATGAATGGACCTCTAAAGAGTTAGGCTTAGGATTCGAAGCATCACTTCATGGAGCATTATTTTTGCTACTAACACAACTTCTCTACATCTCTTTGCTTGTCTGTCAAGAACTACAGGAGAGCACAGATTTAGATCTTTGGGTTACTAGAAAGAAGAAGAAAAAAAATCCTACAAAAGTTTTCAGGTCCAAAGTCTCAGGCCCAGAAGCTTCTGTGGAGCAAAGGACACTTATGAGGTCCTGCTGGCCCTGTCCTGGGAGCAGGAGCCCCGGGGGGAGGAGTTGCTGTACCCTCCCTCGGGGCTGGCAGGGTATTTTTTGGTCTGCATCATCCAGGGACCGGCAGAGGCACCCTCAGGCCCAGGCAAGTGGATACCTCGCTGTTTAGCTCCACATATTGGGCAGGTGAGGGGTTTGGAGCAGCCATGGGGATATCGTTTGGTTGTGTCCCCACCCAAATCTCATCTTGAATTATAACTCCCACAATTCCCACGTGCTGTGGGAGGGACCCGGTGAGAGGTAATTGAGTCATGGGGGTGGGTGTTTCCTGTGCTATTCTCGTGATAGTGAATAAGTCTCATGAGATCAGATGGCTTTAAAAAGGGGAATCTCCCTGCACAAGCCCTCTTCTCTGCCACCATGTGAAACTGCCTTTCACCTTCCGCCATGACTGTGGGGCCTTCCCAGCCACGTGGAACAGTAAGTCCATTAAACCCTTTTTCCTGTATAAATTACCTAGTCTTGAGTATATCTTTATCAGCAGCGTGAAAATGAACTAATACACATGGCTTTGGCAGAGGCTATGAGCAAGAATAACTTTGGCATGCAGGAGCTGCAAAATATGATCTCAGTTCTTGGGCCTTAATAAGTTCAAGAGCTTAAATACAGCTCCACCCTCCTTGCCCGGAGTGGCACAGGCTCTGCAGCTTAGGAAGAATGAATGACCAAAAGCATGAATGGATGGATATATGGGCTTCTCCACCACCCACACGGAGGCCACTCACAGTTGCTCTGACAATCTGTTCTTTTCCTTCTTTTTTCCTGCCAAATGACTGAGTATCACAGGCCAGGCACTTTGATGGGTGCTGGGAACCAAACAGTTCCAGATACTGCAGTCCCTGGAGGCGATGAACTTGGAAATTATGAATCTTAATCACAGTTTCTCATAAATAAGTTTTTAAAAATTCAACAGTGATAAAGCACATTGAAGGAAAATGAAAAGAGGCATGAGTGTGTAACAAAAGCAGTTGCTCTTGCAAAGGCGGTCAGCAAAGCTTTCCCTGAGAACGAGGAAAATCCCTTGCATTGCAATGTCTTCCCCACCTTCTTGCTCCCACTCAAAGGTGGCTCCCCGTGAAGCCACTGCTGTCTTTGCAGGCCTCTGAGAGAAGTGTCTTTTTTTCCTCACTCCCCTCATATTAATATCACAGGGCCAGGAGGGGGTAGGCATCCTTGCTCCCCCTTGCTTTCAGATCCCCAAAACTCTTATCCCCTGGTTATTCAATTAAATACTAATCTAGGTACTCCTGTGAAGGGAATTTGCAGATGTCATTAAAGTCTCAAGTCAGTTGACCTTAAGATGTGGAAGCTAGGAAGCTATCCAGGTGGGCTTGACTCATCAGATGAACTCTTTAAATGCAGAATTTTATCTGGCTGGGCAGAAAGGGAGGTCAGAGAGACCAGAAGCATGAGAAGGGTTTGATGTATCATTGTTGGCTTAAAGATGGAGGTGGCCACATTTCAAGGAATACAAGGAGTAGAAGCAAAAAGCAGTCAGACAGCAAGAAGCCTGAGCCCTTAGTTCTATTACTGCCAAGAACTTGAATGAGCTTGGAAGAAAATGCTTCCCCAGTCACTTCTACAGACAGAATACAGCCTGGAAGCACTGTAATTGCAGCCTTATGAAATCCTAAGCAGAGGACCCAGTGAAAGCCATACCTAGACTTGATGAGATAATAAATGTGTGTTTTGTTAAGCTACTGAGTTTGTGGCAGTTTGTTACATGGAGGTAGAAAATGAACACACTCAATAAAGCATTGTGATTCTGGGATTCCAGTTTATAATTTTCAAAATAAAATGCTCATTATAATTATTATCATGGTAATATGACAGGCTAGGTAACCAGGTTGGCCTTGCTACTGAATATAACTAAAACTTCTGAATAACATATATATATATATACACACACACACACACACACACACACACACACATATATATATATATATTTTTTTTTTTTTGAGATGGAGTTTCACTCTTGTTGCCCAGGCTGGAATGCAATGGCAGGGCATTGGCTCACTGCAACCTCTGCCTCTCGGGTTCAAGAGATTCTCTTGCCTCAGCCTCCCAAGTAGCTAGGATTACAGGCACCCACCACCACATCCAGCTGTTTTCTTTTGTGTGTTTTTCGTGGAGACGGGGTTTCACCATGTTGTCCAGGCTGGTCTCCAACTCCTGAACTCAGGTGATCTGCCTGCTTTGGCCTGCCAAAGTGCTGGGATTATAGGCCCAAGCCACCGCCCCAGGCCTGAATAACATATTTTTTAAAAATTCTTAATAATATTGAGGGGAGATCAAGAGAGCAAGGAATTTTTAGGTGATTACTCACTTAGCCAGGTGAAGACGGGAACTCCGAGACCTTAGTGGAATGCAGCTACAGCTTCACTCCCATGGGTATTTGCTCAACCCAGTGAAGTTGAGCTTTAATGTTACGGCCTTATGGGGCATGAGACAAATTCCAGAGCTGAGGACCTCTTCCTCAGAGTAAGAGGGAACTAGAAATAAACCAATATCCCATCCCCACGCTTCTCCCTCGCTACCTCCCAATCAAGGGACTTGGAAAAATAGCGACTGTCCTGAACCTAGTGCCCAGAGGATGGAACAAAATTGTGGCTAAAATGTGGAATGAGAATTCAAGCTTCACTCAGTTCCACAGTCCACTTCATCTACCGTGGTGATCCAAAGTACCTCCAGCCCAGAATGTAGTTCACAAGAACCTAGACTGATAGTTGCCAGCTGCTGGCAGAAGCAAATACAAAGTCTTTCAGGAGGAACTCACCTTCATTTCAGATCTCAAAGAATTTCTGTAAGTAAAATTCTGAGGAACAGCAAAACAAGAGAAAATTTAAATAGAGCACAAGAACTTTGCAAAAGAGAAATATATGATACAAACGAAAAGTGGCTTTTTAAAAACATATTTAGAAACAGAAAAAAATGTACTGGAAAATATGTACAAGGAGAAAGATACTCTGAAGAGTAATCAGGTGAAATTGAAAGTTAATTAAATAAAACTTCTAGAAAATAGAATTATGGTAGTTGAAATTTAAAACTGAATATTAATTTGAGTTTTAAAAATTTATTTGAGTTAATTTTAGTTGAAATGGATAGACTTGATGGGAGATTATACACAGTGAAGAGAGAATTAGTGAATCAGAACTAGATCTGGGAAAGGTATTCATAAGATAGTCCATAGAGACCAAGGGATGAAAAAACTAAAGGAAAAGTGAGGGAAAATGGAGAATACAATGAAAGACCTAAATATATCCTACATCTGTTATGGACTGTGTATTGAAATCCTAGCCCTCAATGTGATGGTATTAAAAAGGGGGATCTCTGGGAGGTAATTAGGTCATGAGGTAGAGCCCTCATGATTAGGATTAGTGCTCTGTAATAAGAAACATGAGAGAGTTTGCATCCTCTCTGCTCTTTGCTATGTGAGGATAGGATGAAAAGACAGCCACATGGAAGCCAGAAAGTGAGCTCTCACGTGACACAAGATCAGCTGGCAGCTTGATCTTGGACTTTTCAGTCTCCAGAACTGTGAGAAATAAACATTTGTTGTTTAAGCCACTCAGCCTATGGTAATATGTTATAGCAGCCCAAACTGACTAAGGCAACATCAAATCAGACTCCTAGAAGGAAAGTTTAGAGGGAATGTGGTAGAATAAATACTTGAAAAGATAATGGCTGAGAATTGTTCAGAAATGATGAAAGACACCAACCCACAGATTCAAGAGGCCCAGTGAATTCCAAGCAGCATAAATAAAGGACACACATATCTGGACACTTCATAGTGAAACTTCAGAACATTAGAGGGATCTAAAGTCAGCCAGATTGGTGAAAAGTATTACATTCAAAAGGATTGCAGTGTAAAAGAAATTTCAAAAGGAAAAGGAAAGATTTGCAGTCAGGCTGTCAGCAAGATACTGGAATGATCACCCCTATATGCTGAGAGGGTATAAACTATCCGTTAAGTGCAAAATAAAGACATTTTCAAACAAAAGAAATTGGAGAGACCTTCACTAAAGGAAAATTTAAAGTCCATTTTTAGAAGAAGATCTGAGATGCAAAAGGAAATAAAGAACCCAAGAGAGGTAAATGTATGGGTAAATTTTGATTCTAATAATAAAGTATTATGGAGCATAAGAAAAATGAACTTAAAATACATGACATTATTATTATAAAAAATGGAATGCAGTGAATAGAGATTTTTTAAGTCCCTATATTTTCTGCAGTGACTAAAGATATTGCTTAATTTTTTGTTAATACTTTATTAATTTATACATGTTAAAATTATTAGGATATGGCTAGAGAATAGAAATAAAGTCTTAAAGTTCCAAATTATTAAGAATAAAGCAAAATAAAATAAGGGAAAATTAATCCAAAAGAAGCTCAATAAAGGAGGAAAAAAATAATAGGTGGAAGCTATAGAATAAAATAACAAGGTAAATATGACTGTAAATATATCTGTATTAATACAATAAATAGAAATAGAATAATTTTTAAAATATCAAAATAATATTTATAAGAGACATATCTAAAACATAAGAATGCAGAGAGTTTAAAAGTAAAAGGGATAGGAAAGATTTAGCAGGCAAATTTTGCCAAAAGAAAGCCAATATATTAATATTAATATCAATAATTATTACTATTGCCCCTGCTACTACTGTTTATTGAGCACCTACTATGTAATAGGCAATATATGAATTCATCTTAACAACATCCCTCTAAGGTAGTTACTTGAAATTTTTAAAGTATAGTTTATATACAATAAAATGCACAGATCTTAAGTGTGTGGTTGAATGAGTTTTGACAAATGAATACACTGGTACAACTTACCCAGAAAGTTTCTTTTTGCTTGTTTGCAGTCAAACATCACCTCCCTCACATACCCAATAACCACTGTCTAGATTTTTATCACCATAAATTAGTTTTGCCTGCTCTCAAGCTTTATATTGAGATAATACAGTATGTATTCTACTCTTTCCAGTCTCTACAGTACTGAAAGGCAGATTGAAGGGAGGTTGGAATGGATGTTGAGGGCCACCCCACCATATCCACCATTCTGCACCTTCCTATGCAAATCATGATCAAGGACTCCAAGGGTCTAAGTGAGGGGTCACAGATTCTCACACAACCTTATGGCAAATTGTGACCAAGGAATCCTAGGGTCTATGTGAGCGATCACGGGAGAACCCACAGATTCTCATGCTGGTTATAAAGTGTGACTTTGAACAAATGCCTCCGTCTTTCTGAGGCTCAGTTTCCCATGAGTAAAATGAATGAATTGCCATAGACCATCTCAAAGAAATTCTAAACCCTAAAGCCACAGTATCATATATAATGATATATATGTCCTGGGACCTATCCGGTCACGTTTGGTAGGAGAAATGTAGCTGAAGCCGGGAAAAGGAGGACTCTCAGAGTTGCAAGATCTGAGAGCTGAACTTCTCCTATTCATTTCACTGGTGAGAAACAGAAACCCAAACTGAAGGGGACCTGCTAGTAAGTGGCAGGGCTGGTCTCAGCATTTTTTTTTTGGCTCCTACGTCATCACTTTTTCACTGGCAATGGGTGGTGTTCCTCTCATCCAAGCACTTCCAGGCCCTTTGTTCCCATTGTGAGGTAACCCTGAGGTCTGCCTACCCCATAGAGGGTGCTTTGGGGGTTTCCTCCAGAGTTCTTAATCTGCCTGGGCCCAACCCTGGAACTATTCCTCATTCAATGGTGTCTTTTCCTGCCTAATTTCAGAAGGATCTACCATTTGGCCCTATCTTGTGCCAAGACTGACAGCAAGGAAGCTTCTGGCTGAGTAAGAGTTTAGGGGAGGCTCTGAATTGGGTGGAAGCTGTGAACACATTTTAGGTAGAAAGGGGCTACAGCTTTGGAGAACCTGAGCCCAATAAGCTCTTGAAGTTGTCCCCTAACACAATCTTACTTTAACAATTAATATTCACATTTTAAAAAAATGCTCATGGTTAAACTATGATTTATTTTAACTGAAGGATTTACGATGAAAAGCTATAGTCTCCTTATCTGACTTACTCTATCTAAAGCTGTTCTTTTTAGGACTATCTTTCTGGTTTTTAATCAGTGATTTGATCACTTCTTAGTCTTTTGGCTAAGATCAAGTGTAGTAAAATCAGTAGTTTGTTTTAGTTCTTTAGTTCTTCATTTCTCTATACAACATATCTATAATTATATTTCTCAATTGATCAACATTATATTAGATGAAAATTTGTACCTCTTAAACTCCCTACTTTACTTCTCAATATAATTATTTTACTATTTTAGTTCTTTATTGCTTACCTTCATAATTTTAATAATGATATAAATATAAAACTAAATTTCTTTTAGATTATAAATAATATTCATTTCCTGTTGCTGCTATAGCAAATTACCACAAATTTAGTAGATTAGAACAATGCAAATATATTCTTTCATAGTTCTAGAAGTCAGAGGTCCTAAAATCAAGGTGCGACAGGGCTGTGTTCCTCTGGAGACTCTAGGGAAGAATCTGTTTCCTTGTTTTTTCCAGCTTCTAGAGGCCTCCTGCATTTCCTTGCCTCATAGGCATCTTCTTCCATCTTTAAAGCCAGTAGACTAGAAACTTCTCTCCTCTCTGATCCTCCTGCCTCCCTCCTATTAAAAAACCTTGTGATTATATTAGGACCGTCCAGATAACGCAGAATAATCATCGCACCTTGAGATCCTTAACTTCATCACATCAGGAAAGTCCCCTTTGCCATCTAAGGTAACAAGTTCCTGAGATTAATTAATGTCTTTGAGAGCTGTGATTCTGCCTACCACACCATACATTCCACTTTACCTGGGACAATTCCACTGTGTGCCTGTTGTTCTGGTGAAATGTTAACATAGCCCCTTTTATTCTCAAAAGTGTCTCCACTTGAACAAATAAATTACATGAACACCCTACTTATCCAGTGCTTTCCAATCTTTTTCACATCATAACATGAAGGAAATAACATTTTGGAGGTCCTTGAGATCAAAGAACAGGCTGTTCTTAACTAGAGATTTTTTTAAAAATCACCTCAGGTGCTCTAGCTACCTTAGGACCCATGTGGCACTCAGCACCTCCATGACTCATTTGTGGTACCTCATTGGTCACTGCACATGACTGGGAAAGTCTTCCTCATGGTAAAGCAATATAATGTGTTTAAAGCCTGTTCTTTTGATGAGCTCCTGTGTGAGCAGCATTTTGTTCCAAGAAGAGGAGTATACCTGGGTCTCATACATGTGCTCTGACACTCCTGTCACTGTGATCCTGCCTGCAGATTGCCAGGCAGAGGTGCTCTCTGGCATCCTTTGACATATGCTCTGCAGGTCTCTGTCCCTGCAAAATTCATCATTTCTCATGCATTCTCCCAGGCACTAGAGTCCTGGCATTGGTGGCAGAGCAGTCCTGTTTAATCACAGCATGGGATCTTGAATTACTTGCAACATTTTTTTCTGAATTCTCAGAGTGCATGCATCTATTACCTCTGTCACATTGTTTTTTCTTTAAACATATTTCATTTACCACAAAAATACAATTGACATAATGTTTTATTGGGTATTAGTTCATTCTCACACTGTATTAGTTTGTTCTCACACTGCTATACTACCTGAGGCTGGGTAATTTATAAAGAAAGGAGGTTTAATTGATTCACAGTTCCACATGACTGGGAAGCCTCAGGAAACTTAGTCATAGCAGAAGGTGAAGGGGAAGCAGGCATGTCTTACATGGCAGCAGGAGAGAGAGAGAGTGTGTAGGGGAAGCTGCCACTTTTAAACCATCAGATCTGAGAATTCCCTCAGTATCACTGGAACATCATGGGGAAACCACTAATGACCCAATCAACTGCCACCCAGGCCCCTCCCTTGGGGCTTACAATTCGAGATGAGATTTGGGTGGGGACACAAAGCCAAACCATATTATATCATAATTACCTCCTTTCAAATCATCAAAAAATCACAATAAGAAATGTGTAGAACATGCCAGACGTGGTGGCTCATGCCTGTAATCCCAGCACTTTGGGAAGCCGAGGTGGGCAGATCATGAGGTCAGGAGATCAAGACCATCCTGGCCAACATGGTGCAATCCCATCTCTACTAAAAATACAAAAATTAGCCAGGCATGGTGGTGTGTGCCTGTAGTCCCAGCTACTCAGGCGGCTGAAGCAGGAGAATTGCTTGAACTTGGTAGGTGGAGGTGGCAGTGAGCTGAGATCATGTCACTGCATTCCAGCCTGGGCAACAGAGTGAGACTCCGTCTCAGAAAAAAAAAAAAAAAAAAAGAAAGAAAGAAAGAAAGAAAAAGAAAAAGAAAAAGAAAAAAGAAAAAAAAAATAAATGTTTAAAGTAATAGCATGGCCTGAGGTACATTCCAGTTGTGTTGATCTGGCCCCGGCACTTTTCCTATGTACTTGAGCTGATGTTTTCTTGCTTCAGTGGCTGTTTTTCATCTGTTCCACTCCAGTGCTAATTTACTTTATAAGATACACCCTCCTAAGTCACCAGCATGTCATATCCTGATGGTGTTTGGCCTTCTTTAGAGCAATTTTATTTTTTCTAATTTCCATTTCAAAGTTAAGGAATTTTCAAATTCATTTCTCAGCACTTGTGCCACTTAATGAATTCTTGAATTTTGTTGTGATTGGATTGCCAAATATTGAAATCATAATGCTGATGAATGCTTATAACACAGCAAAGAATTACCCAGACCACCCATAGGAGTTCCATGAGTGTGAATAATGGCACTGCTGTCTGTATAGTGACAAAAGTAGGTGGGCCTCTTGTATCCCAGCTGAAGTGTCCACTGTGTGGCAATAACAGTGTAGCAAGCTTTACAGTGTAGCAGGCAACACTCACCGCAGCTAGGGGATAGGGCTCCAGCTCTGGTAAAGGAGGTACAGGAAGGGTACCTACAGCATCTCCTATATGCCTCATAGGGCTGCCATGAGGATTGACTCAATCATCAAGAAACTAGCACAGTTCCTGGCACATTGTAGGCACATGATTCTTTATTTTTATTTTTATTTTTTTTAAGATACAAAACCTGAGAATTTTAGAGCTAGAAGCAACTGTAGGGGGCAGTGCTCTTAACAGAGAGAGGCTGGACAGTAGTGCAATCAGTCACAGAATGTTCAGGAGGATGGATCAGGGACCCAAGGGTCTCAAAAAGAGAGAAGGAGAGGGAAAGAGGACACTGGGTAGGGTTCCTGTGACATCTCAGGGGCTGTTACCCTTGAAGGCTTGGGATGGATAGAGTGATTAAAAAAAAGGGAAGTTACATTCCTCAAGATTATTGAATGCAAAAGGATTAATTTCCCTAAAATCTCTCAGCAGCATAACCCCTCATGTCGTATATAGAAACTTTGGTGCCTGATCTCATCTAATTTTCCAGTAACCCAGGGAGGGAGGCGGAACCAAAGAAGGTTTTCAATCTCACTTTCCCGATGATGAAACCAAATGGAGATCAAAAGTCTTGCCCAGGTCACCCAGCTGGGAAGTAAGGGGAAAAAACCCTTCAAATTACTTTCTACCACTCAGCAGAAATAAGTCACTACCAGGGGCTGGCCACACAACATGTTAGCACATGACTGAAGCAAGTCCCTCCAGAAGCTTGTCCTTTAGGGCAGTGGTTCTACAGCATGAGAGAGCATCAGACTCTCCTAGAGGGCTTGTCAAACTGCAGATTGCTGTCCCCCTATAACCCAGGGTTTCTGATGCAGTAGGTGTAGAGTAGGACCTAGAATTTGCATTTCTGGAAATTCCCAAGTGATGCTGACACTGCTGGTCTAGGGACCACGCTTTGAGAAGCACTGGCACAATGGTTAAAACAGAATGCATGCTAGCGAGGTGCGGTGGCACGCACCTGTAGTCCCAACTACTCGGGAGGCTGAGGTGGGAGATCACTTCAGCCCAGAAGTTTGAGGCTGTAGTTTGCCATGATCACTCCAAGCTGGGCAATATAGCAAGACCTCATTTCTAAAAAAACGAAACAAAAGACAAGAAAAATGGAGTGCATACTCTAAGGCAAAGTTTTTAATAGTATGTGCTATAAGCAAGAGGTTGTATTTAATGTGATTATGTTAATATACATCAGAGCTTCTAAGAAGACCTATGAAAAAACAGTTCTGCACATATTGAAAGTGGAGGAGACAGGTGGGGTTAGAAGGGGGAGAAATGAGAAAATTGTGAAGAGTAAAAGTCTTAGGCAAAACAATAAGTACTGGTATTTATGATTTTAAATGTAAACACCATAAATCTGTACCTTTCTATACATAGATACATATTTCTATAATTGTATAATATAGGGTTTGGAGAACAATACACACATGCTGGTACCTGTAAACCTTTGGAAAGGGGAGTGAATTTGGGGAAAGGGGATTTTCAATTTGTATATTTCTATATTGTCTAACTTTTAAGAATATATTAACCTATTACTTACATAATTTTTTTACTGAATATCTTAATGGCTTTATTGAAGTATAAATTACATACAATAAACTGCACATATTTAAAGCATGTAACTTGATAAATTTCAACATATGTATTCATCTGTGAAATTATCACCACAATCAAGCTGGTGAACAAATCTGTCCCCTCGAAAATTTCCTCATGCCCCTTTATAATCACCCTCTCTCCTGTCCCTCCTCTGCATTCCCAGGCAATGACTGATGTGTGTTTTCTGTTACTCTATATTATTTTGTATTTTCTAGAATATTATATAAATGAAATATTTTTCCTAATGTCTTTTGCTTAGCATATTTTATGATTTATCCATGTATAATTATTTTGATATTTATCCATTTTGTAGCTGCATTAATAGTTTATTTTTTTTAGTTGAGTACATAATTTTTGTTTTAAAATTATTTTTCAAATAAATGTTTTTGTGTATATTTAGCATTTACAACATGATGTTATGGGATACATATAGATAGTAAAATCATAACTATAGTGAAATGAATTGTCATCTCCATCATTTCACATAGCTACCCATTATTTGGGGTTTTTTTTTTGTGGCAAGAGCAGCTAAAATTTACTCATTTCACAGGAATTTGAAATACAGTGCAATTTTTTTATTTTTAAAAATTTATTTTTAATTGACATAACTATACATATTTATGAGGTACACAGTGATGTATACAACGCATAGTGATTACATCAGGGTAATTAACATATCCATCATCTCAAACACTTATTTCTTTGTGTTCAGAACATTCAAAACCCCTCTTCTAGCTATGTGAAAATACATCCTCTATTATTGTTACCTATGCTCATCCTACAGCGCTATAGAACTGATTCCTAGCTAGCTGTAATTTTGTATCCTTTAACAAATCTCTCCCTATCCTTTCCCTCCACCTGCTCAGCTACTAGTAACCTCTGTTGTACTCTTTGTACAGTACAATTGTATAACCTATAGTCCTCATGTTGTCCCTTTGATCTCTAGACTTGGGGATCCTACATATCTGCTACTCTGTATCCTCTCAGCTGCACTTCTCCATTTCCTTCCTTCAACCTTCCTGGGCCCTGGTCACCACTGTTTGATTCCCTATCTCTGTGTATTTGACATATAAATGAGATTCCACATATAAATGAGATATAAAATGTATTCCACATATAAATGAGATCATGCAATATTTTTTCTTTCTCTGTCTGGTTTATTTCACTTAGCATAATGTCCTACAGTTTCATCCATGTTGTGGCAAATGTCAGGACTCCCTTCTTTTTTTAGAAAAATGTTTGTATATATACCACAGTTTCTTTATTCATTCTGCTGTCAACAGACACGTAGATTGTTTCTATATCTTGGGTATTGTGAATAAAGCTACAATGAATATGGAGGTGCAGATATCTTTATGGGGTGATGATTTCATTTCCTTTGAGTATTTGCCCAGAAAGGGGATTGCTGGGTCATGTGGTAGTTTTATTTTTAATTTCTTTAGAAACCTTTATAGTGTTTTCTATCCCACCAAGAGTGTACTAGAATTCCATTTTCTCGACATCCTCACCAATATTTGCTGTCTTTTGACTTTTTGATAATAGCCAACCTAACATGTATGAGTTGGTATCTAATAATGGTTTTGATTTGCATCTCCTTGATGATTAATGACGTTGAACACTTTTTCATATACTCACTGAGCATTTTATTTCTTCTTTGGAGAAATGTTTATTCAGGTCCTTTGCCCATTTTTAAATTGGGTTGTTTTTCTATTGCTGAGTTATATGAGTTTTTGATAAATTTTGGATATTAAGCCCTTATTAGACATAGGGTTTGCATATGTTTTTCAATTCATAAGCTGCCGTTACACTTTGTTGATTGCTTCCTTTGCTGTGCAGAAGCTTCTTAGTTTGATGTAGTCCTATTTATTTATTTTTGTTTTTGTAATCTGATCTTTTGGTCTGATATCCAAAAAAATCATTGCCAAGGCCAATGTCCAGGAGCTTTTCCCCTACGTTCTCTTCTAGGAGTTTTGTAGTTTCAGATCTTACATTTAGGTCTTTTATCCACTTTGAGTTGATTTTTGTGCACAGTGTAAGATAAACATCCAGTTTCATTCTTTCTCACATAAAAGTCAGTATCTCAGCACCATTTATTGAAGACACTGTCTTTTCCCCACTGTGTTCTCTTGATGCCCTTCTTTAAAATTAGTTGACCATATATGTTTGAATTTATTTCTGGGCTCTCTATTGTGTTCCATTGGTCTATCGTATCTGTTTTTGTGCCAGTACTATACTGTTTGGATTACTATATCTTTGCAATATAATTTTGGATCGGGAAGTGTGATGCATCCAGTTTGTTTTTCTTTCTCAGAATTGTCTTGACTACTCAGGGTCTTTTGTGTTCTCATGCAAATTTTAGGTTTCTTATATCTCAGTAAAGAATGCGATTGGGATTTTGATAGGGATTGCATTGAATCTGTATATTGCTTTGGGTAATATGGACATTTTCACAATGTTAATTTTTCTGTTCCATGTGCATGGGGTATCTTTTCATTTATTTGTGTCTTCTTCAATTTATTTAATCATTGTTTTATAGTTTTCAGTGTACACACTATTCATGTCCTTGGTTAAATTATCAAGTATTTTTTAATGCTATCACAAATAAAATCTTTCTCTTAATTTCTTTTTTAGGTAGGTAATTATTTATGTATAAAAATATTATTGATTTTTATAATTTTTTTTTTTGAGATAGAGTCTCACTCTGTCACCCAGGCTGGAGTGGCACAATCTCAGGTCACTGCAACCTCCGCCTCCCAAGTTCAAATGATTCTCCTGCCTCACCCTTTTGAGTAGCTGGGACTACAGGCATGCACCATCATGCCAGGCTAACTTTTGTATTTTTGGTAGAGACAGGGTTTCACCATGTTGGCCAGGCTGGTCTTGAACTCCTGACCTCAGGTGACCTGCTGCCCTGGCCTCCCAAAGTGCTGGGATTACAGATACGAGCCACTGTGCCCAGTCATGTATGTTGATTTTTATGTTCTGGAAATTTACTAAATTCATTAATTTAACAGTATTTTTTTTATTCTTTGAGGTTTTCTACATATAGGATCATGTCATCTGCAGATAAAGATAATTTTACTTTTTTCTTTCTGATTTGGATGCCTTTCTTTCTTTTGCTCTTTTGACTGATTGCTCTTGCTAGTACTTCTAGTACTATATTGAATAGAAGTGGTGAGGGTGGGTATCCTTGACTGGTACTGGATCTTGGTGGAAAAGCTTTCAGTTTTTCCCCATTAATTAAAATGTTAACTATGCGTTTTTCATAAATGACCTTATTATGTTGAGGAATGTTCTTTCTATACCCAAACTATTGAGAGTTTTATTTTTTATTTTTTTTAATCAAGAAGGTATGTTGGGGTGGGGGTTAGGGAAGGAAAGGACGTTGGACTTTGTCAAATGC
Organism: Chlorocebus sabaeus; assembly: GCF_047675955.1. Lineage (NCBI taxonomy): Eukaryota > Metazoa > Chordata > Mammalia > Primates > Cercopithecidae > Chlorocebus > Chlorocebus sabaeus. The sequence continues at coordinate 30,705,907 of NC_132926.1, read as the reverse complement.
TGTTACCAGGTCAATTGAGATAACCTTGTGGTTTTCATTTTTCATTCGGTTAATATGATGTATTATATTGCTTGATTAGTGTATGTTAAACTAGCCTTGCATGCCAGGGATAAATCCCACTTGGTTATGATATATAATTTTTTTGATTGCTGTTGAATTCTATTTGCAAATATTTTATCGAGGATTTTTGTATCAACATGCTTTAGCGAAATCAACCTGTAATTTTCTTTTCTTGTGGTGTCTTTCTCTGGCTTAGGTATCAAGGTGATGCTGGCCTCATAAAATGTGTTTGGAAGTATTCCCTCTAGCTCCATTTTTTGGAAGAGTTTAGTAACAAACATTCTTCTTTGAATGTTTGGTAGAAGTCAGCTGTGAAGCCACCTGGTCTTCTTGGGAAGTTTAAACAGAAAACCAGAAAGTCAAATAGTCCCTGTCTCATCTTCAATATTTGTTATTATCTCTTTATTTGCTATTAGTCTGTTCAGGCTTTCCATTTCTTCTTGATTTCAATCTTGGTAGGTTGTATTTTTCTAGGGATTTCTCCATTTCCTCTGGGTCATCCAATTTGTTGGCAAATAATTGTCATAATAGCCCCATATGATTCTTTTTATTGCTGAAGCATCTGTTGTAGTGTCTCCACATTCATTTTTTAAATTTTATTAGTGTCTTCTTTTTTTCTTAGACTAGCAAAGGGTATGTCAATTTTATTTTTTCCAAAAAATCAACTCTAGTTTTATTGATTTTGTCTGTTTTTTTTTTTTTCTGTTGTCTATTTATTTCTGTTCTGCTCTTTATTTCTTCTTTTAACTTTGGGTTTTGTGAGCTCTTTTTTTCCAGTTTCCTGAGGTGTAATGTTAAACTATTTAATTGCTATTTTTCTTCTTTTTTAATGTAGGCATTTATTGCTATAAACTTCTCTCTTAGAACTACTTTTGCTGCATTCCATAAGCTTTGGTATGTTATGTTTCCATTGTCAATTGTCTGAAAATATTTTTAAAATTTCCCTTTTGATTTCATTTTTGACCCATTGGTTGTTTAGAAGCATGGGACCAGGTGCGGTGGTTCACACCTATAATCCCAGCACTTTGGGAGGGCGAGGTGGGCAGATCACCTAAGGTCAGGAGTTTGAGACCAGCCTGACCAACATGGTGAAACCTCGTCTCTACTAAAAATACAAAATTAGTAGGGCATGGTGGCACATGCCTGTAATCCCAGCTACTTGGGAGGCTGAGACAGGAGAATCGCTTGAATCTGGGAGGCAGAAGTTGCAGTGAGCCAAGATTGCACCATTGCACTCCAGACAGGGAAACAAGAGTGCAACTTCATCTCAAAGAAAAAAAAAAAAAAAAGCAGCGTGTTGCTTAATTTCCACATATTTGTGAATTTTCCAAGATTCCTCCTGTCATTGATTTCTAGCTTCATATTATTATGATCTGAAAGAATATTAATATGATTTCAATCTTCTTAAATTTAAGGCTTGTTTTTTGGACTAGCATATGGTCTATTCTAGAGAAGTTCCAAGTGTGTCAGAGAAAAAATGTGCATTCTGTTTCTGTTGGATGGAAAGTTCTGTATATATCTGTTAGGTTCATTTGGTTTAAAGTGCAATTCAAGTTCATTATTTTCTTATTTTCTCTCTAGTTGCTCTATCCATTGTTGAAAGTGGGATATTGACTTTCCTACTATTGTGTTGCTATCTATTTCTCCCTTTATGGCCATTAATATTAGTTGTATGTATTTAGGTGCTCCAATTTTGCATGCATATATATTTACAATTGTGTCTTCTTGATGAATTGACCCCTTTATCATTAAACAATGATCTTCTCTGTCTCTTGTGGCAGTTTTTGACTTGAAGCCTATTTGTTACATAATTGTTAAAGGAAAAATCTGTAACAAGGGGGTAAAAGGAGAAGCCTAGATAATACGATACTAAAATGTTGCCATCCATTTAAAAATGTTACTTTAAAAATTTAAATGTATTAAAAGATAACGTTGCCCTACCCCACAGTTCCATTTCCAGTAGCAACCACAGATGAGAGTTTGTGTATGCTTCTGAAAAATTGACTGGAAGATTTTTTTTTTTTTTTAAATGCATATTTCTTATTATAAAAGCAATACAAACTCATCGAGATGTGTAAAAGACAATACAGCCAGTGTAAAAATTAGCAATATTTCACAAACCCACAACTCAAGGGACAGTGCTCTTCGACTGGACTCTGTCCCATGCCCAAGATCAATGCCGCGTTCAGTTCCTACTTGCAGTCCCCAGCTCGCCGGAACATAGTCCTCCCAGCAGTGGCAGTAATAGGTCGCCAGGTGGTGCTGTGGAGCAGAGCTCCGGAGCTCAGTGAGGAAAAAAGGTGCGGTCGCGCAAGAGAGCACGTGACCTAGGCCTCTGGCGTGGGCGGTGGGATCACGTGACGAGGCCCGGAAGCGGCTGCCCGGGCAGCAAAGGAGGATGGCTAGGGGCTGACACTGAAGCCGGGAAGGGTGGGCTGTGCTGAAGCCAGAGCCGGAGCCTGAGCTGGGGCCGGAACCCGAGCAGTGAGTTCCTCCACTGACGAGCTCCGGCTGGCGGCGCTAGCCGCCTTGGGCAGGACCCACCTCGCCTTCCTCCCGGCGTGGCAGATGCTCCAGGTCAGGCACTGGACCCGCCCGGGCTGCGGGTCAGCGACTCCTCGGTGTCCCCGGGCCGCAGCTGCGGTACGACGCTGGCACCCCTCTGTGAATTGGGCGAATTGTGGAGATCCCTTGTCCCTCGCGCTATCTCCCTTGACCTCATGGGGTTGGGATCTCACCGTCCTGTTTGACTGACAGATGGGGGAAACTGGGGTAGATGGTGAAGACAACCCAAACGACCATCTGGGGCGTCTTTCGCGCTTCGCAAAGGGCCCCAGCTGTTTCCAGTAAATGTCTTGCCCGCTGCGGGAGCTCTGCTCGGGACAGGCTAATAATGGGTCTTTGGGTCAGAACTGCAAGGACCCTGGGAAGTCGTCTGGTGCAGCTCCCTCCTAGGACAGTTGGAGAAACTGAGCCTTTACTCCGGGAAGGGGTAAGGGCTTGCCTAAGGTCATCTAGAGAGTTAATCGGAGACCCGCGATTAGAATGCAAATGTTCCTAAGCTTCAGCAGCTGTTTGCTTTTCACCACGCTGCCTCCTGCGGGAAACTTGACATATGAAAAGGCACTCCTTTCTGTCCCTTTCTCTTTTTAGTCCTCTCCCTTTTTAGGTGTCTGCATTTTCCACCGCTGGGGTTGGATTGGCTCTGGGTGTGGTTCCCTGTTTGTTCATTATTTTTCTGCAAACTCATCCTTCTGTAGGTTTGGTTTGTAACCGTCCTGCATTCTGTGTAAGTCACACCAAAATTTGAAATATGAATCGGAGTGTGCTCCTGGGAGGATAGGTGGCTGAGCCGAGGTTGTGGAGAGCCCTAACATTAACTTGAAGAATATAAAGACCTTTGCTTTATTTTTTTCTGTAACTTGTCAGATTTGGGATTGCTTATTTGGATGGATGTTTTGCAGTTATCTGAATTTTGCTGAAGATAGCATCATGGTGCAATGGACAGAACAGAGATTGGGGAATCACGACATTTTGTCCTAGCTCTGCCGCTTACCTGGCAGCCTTAGGTGACTCGTGTTTAGGTTTCTCAGTCTAGACAGTGATGGAATTGAATCCTTAAGGGCCCTTTCTGCTGTGATCTGGATGCTGTGCGTCCTTCTAGGTTTGGGTTTTTGTTTGTTTTTCAGTAGAGATGAGGTCTCACTATGCTGCCCAGGCTGATCTCAAACTCCTGGGCTCAAGCGATCCTCCCACCTTGGCCTCCCAAAGTATTGGGATTACAGGGGTGTGAGCCAGTGCCACTGACCAGGGTCTGTTTGGTTTTTTATTCAGAGGGATTTTACCCTCTGTGTACACTGAGTATCAGCCTTGCAACAAGACTTAACTGTTGTCTAGGAAGCAGTTTTCTCTGCTTATTCCTCTGTTGCCGTAAAATCCTCCTCCTCTTTCTTCCTATCACTGTATTATGTCTAAGCTAAATACTAACAACTGAAAATGATTTTTAACTGTCTTTTATTATTTTGAACATTATCAGGGCCCTCTTCTGACTCTTGTCTAGAGCCTCGTTTACAATAATTAACTTACTTGTACATTTAGAACATGTTTTCTTTAAAGATGTTCTTGAAGTCAAGTAGAAAGGGACACAGAAGGCTCTGTCCTTCACATTGTGTTTGTCTGGGGATGGAGGCTATGTGCAGCAGAGGCAGTGCTGATAACAGCATTAAGCCTCTCCCTTTGTTTTCTGATTGTATCATTTATATTTGCCTGCTCTGGAGTTCTTGTTTTCCCTTTAAGGCCTGTAGCTTTTCATTCAGCCTCTTCTTATGGCAGTTCGAAGTGCTCAGAGCAGTCTCTGTGCCAAAGGCAGTGTAAGAAAAAGGGATTCCATTTATTGTGTAATATTCTGGAGACTACAACTGGGACCAATAGATGAAAGTGCCGTAAGGGAAGGGTATTTGGTAAATGTACAAACTTTCAAAGAATTAGTGGTCTCCTGTATTAGAATACTGAGCACAGAGCTTCCTGTCACTGGAGGTAATCGTCTCTGGGCAATTACTTCGGGGATATTGTAGATGAAGTTAGATTGTTGGGTAGAGGGTTGGACTAGACAAAGTTTTAAGTTTTCTTTCAACTCAAAAGTCTGTGACATTCTAGGACTGGACTTACTAACATGTAGAGTGGACGGAGCAGATGTCCACTTACTAGCATGTAGGATGGACAGAGCAGATGTCCACTTACTAGCATGTAGAGTGGACGGAGCAGACGTCCACTTACTAGCATGTAGAGTGGATAGAGATGTCCACTTACTAGCATGTAGGATGGACAGAGCAGATGTCCACTTACTGGCATGTAGAGTGGATAGAGAAGATGTCCACTTACTAGCATGTGGGATGGACGAAGCAGATGTCCACTTACTGGCATGTAGAGTGGACGGAGCAGATGTCCACTTACTGGCATGTGGGATGGACGGAGCAGATGTCCACTTACTAGCATGTGGGATGGACGGAGCAGATGTCCACTTACTAGCATGTGGGATGGACGGAGCAGATGTCCACTTACTAGCATGTAGGATGGACAGAGCAGATGTCCACTTACTGGCATGTAGAGTGGATAGAGAAGATGTCCACTTACTAGCATGTGGGATGGACGAAGCAGATGTCCACTTACTGACATGTAGAGTGGACGGAGCAGATGTCCACTTACTGGCATGTGGGATGGACGGAGCAGATGTCCACTTACTAGCATGTGGGATGGACGGAGCAGATGTCCACTTACTAGCATGTGGGATGGACGGAGCAGATGTCCACTTACTAGCATGTGGGATGGACGGAGCAGATGTCCACTTACTAGCATGTGGGATGGACGGAGCAGATGTCCACTTACTGGCATGTGGAGTGGATGGAGCAGATGTCCACTTACTAGCATGTGGGATGGATGGAGCAGATGTCCACTTACTAGCATGTGGAGTGGATGAAGCAGATGTCCACTTACTAGCATGTGGAGTGGATGGAGCAGATGTCCACTTACTAGCATGTAGAGTGGATGGAGCAGATGTCCACTTACTAGCATGAAGAGTGAATGGAGCAGATGTCCACTTACTAGCATGTGGAGTGGATGGAGCAGACGTCCACTTACTAGCATGTGGGATGGACGGAGCAGATGTCCACTTACTAGCATGTGGAGTGGATGGAGCAGATGTCCACTTACTAGCATGTGGGATGGATGGAGCAGATGTCCACTTACTAGCATGTGGAGTGGATGGAGCAGATGTCCACTTACTAGCATGTGGAGTGGATGGAGCAGATGTCCACTTACTAGCATGTGGAGTGGATGGAGCAGATGTCCACTTACTAGCATGTGGAGTGGATGGAGCAGATGTCCACTTACTGGCATGTGGAGTGGATGGAGCAGATGTCCACTTACTGGCATGTAGAGTGGATGGAGCAGATGTCCACTTACTGGCATGTAGAGTGGATGAAGCAGATGTCCACTTACTGGCATGTGGGATGGATGGAGCAGATGTCCACTTACTAACATGTGGAACGGATGGAGCAGATGTCCACTACTAGCATGTAGAGTGGATGGAGCAGATGTCCACTTATTAGCATGTAGAGTGAATGGAGCAGATGTCCACTTACTAACATGTGGGATGGACAGAGCAGATGTCCGCTTACTAGCATGTGGAGTGAATGGAGCAGATGTCCACTTACTGGCATGTAGAGTGAATGGAGCAGATGTCCACTTACTAGCATGTGGAGTGAATGGAGCAGATGTCCACTTACTAGCATGTAGAGTGGATGGAGCAGATGTCCACTTACTAGCATGTGGAGTGGATGGAGCAGATGTCCACTTACTAGCATGTGGAGTGGATGGAGCAGATGTCCACTTACTAGCATGTGGAGTGGATGGAGCAGATGTCCACTTACTGGCATGTAGAGTGGATGGAGCAGATGTCCACTTACTAGCATGTGGAGTGAATGGAGCAGATGTCCACTACTAGCATGTAGAGTGGATGGAGCAGATGTCCACTTACTAGCATGTGGAGTGAATGGAGCAGATGTCCACTTACTAGCATGTAGAGTGGATGGAGCAAACGTCCAGTTTTGTGATTACTTTGTTTCTATTGATAACCTTGTCTCAGGTAACTATTCTCATGTTAAGTACTCCTGTTTTTTCTTTCTTTTTATCACCACCCTCTCTCCTCTAGTGAGTATCTCAGTTCTTTAAATGCTTGATACCTCTTCAAAGGTCAGATGAGTGAATAGTCTTCTGTTTCTGCTTTTCCTGGCCTGGTGCTGATAACCCATTCTGAAGTGCATGACTGATTAACACTACTCATATACCTAGGCCAGCTTTTCTTTTTCCCATGGAGGAAACTCACATGGAATCTGTTTATTTCCATCCAGGCCTTCTCTTGTTTCCCATAGAGGAAACTCTCACTGAGTCTGTTTACCTCCACTCAGGCCTTGGAAGAATCCTGTACCTCTCTCCTTTGACCAGGCCTTACTGTGATGAGCACATAAAGGTAGCCTCTACTTAATGGGCATGGGGGCTGATACATGGGGCATTGTAAATAGGCTGAAATAGGAACCACATGGTGCTGCATTTTGGGTTGTTTAAAAATCCCCCAAAACACTTCTCTTGGAAGCCTTGACACCCAGGACCAGTTGTTTTTTACTTATTATTATTATTTATTTTATTTTATTTTATTATTTTTTTGGAGATGAGGTCTCACTATTTTGTCCAGGCTGGTCTTGAACTCCTGAGCTCAAGCAGTCCTGTCACCTTGGCCTCCCAAAGTGCTGGGATTACAAATGTGAGCCAACAGGCCTGGCCCCAGGGCTAGTTCTTAATGACTCTCTCTAGTAGGAAGAGCCCCTCTGTGCCTTCCTTTTCAGTGAAGTTAGGAAAACTGTCTGTGGGTTACTGAGATGTTCATACCACTTAGATAGCCATCTGCAAGATAGGAACCTGGCTCCACAATCCAGTTTTAAATGGAGCCCATACTGCAGACTTTGTTTAGTGAACTTTTCTCACTTCCTGTCCTTGAACTTATCTGTAGTAATAATCACAATTGCTATCATTAATGAGGTTTTATTATGTTCCAGACAACATATCTAACATTTATTTATTTTTTCCTCCTATCTTCATAACAATATTGTGATGTAGCTGTTATTAATGACATCTTTCAGATGAGGAGACTGGGGCAAAGGGAGGTGAAGTAACTTGCTCAGAGTCACGCTACCAGACTACAAACTCAGGTGCTTTTTATTATGAAGAATACCCACTGCAGACCTAATCCTGCCCCAGGCTCTGAGGCCAGCTTTGTTCGCAGGGAGATTTTAAGGAGAGTATATAATTTAAGGTGTGGTAAAAAGAACACTGGACTGGGATGCTGATTTGCTAGATTCTCATCTCAAATCTTTGACTACCTGGGCCGTGAATGAGTCAGCCTTTATGTGTGGACCCTCGTTTTCTGACCCCTAAGAAGGAAGCTGGAGGTCGATCTTCTCTAAAGTTATACCTGGCCCTAACATTTAGTGGTCTTCATGGTTGTGAGTAAAAGTGTGCACGTTTGCCTGTTCAGCAGCTGCTTTGTGCAGAACCTGCTGAGGTCAGCAGCTGCCCTGTGCATGTTCTAGCATCAGACTCCTACAGGAAAAAGTCTCAATTTGTGGAATGTTCTGCTCTGGTAAGTTGGATGGAATTCTATCCAATGCTGTTTTAAAAACAAATTATGTAGAAGTCAAACCATTTTACTTCCCTCCCTGTAGACCACACATAGCAACACAGCCTGTGTCCTTGTTCATGTTTTTAGAATTCCATCGACAGAGAGGAGAAAATACATCTGGGGAATTTGCTGCTGCTCTGAGTTCCAAAGTCCAAACCAATGTAATTGAGAATAATGGATGACACTTTTAGCTTGCAAACAAGTGGCACTATTGCATGAATTCTGGTAGGAGGTGAGGCCTAGGGTACCTACATAATAAGATCATATATTTTTTTGTAGTGCTTTATATAAATCTACCTATAATCAATATGACCTAGGAAGCTAGTTAAAAATAAATCACCTCGTGCCTGTAATCCCATCACTTTGAGAGACTGAGATGGGTGGATCCCTTGAGGTCAAGAGTTTGAGACCAGCCTGGCCGACATGGAGAAACTCCATCTCTACTAAAAATACAAAAAATTATCTGTGCGTGATGGTGGGCACCTGTAATCCCAGCTACTCGGGAGGCTGAGGCAGGAGAATCGCTTGAACCCAGGAGGCAGAGGTAGCAGCGAGCCGAGATCACGACACTGCACTCCAGCCTGGGCAACAGAGGGAGACACCATCTCAAAAAACAAAACAACAACAACAACAACAAAACATAGGTTGGGCGTGGTGGCTTACGCCTTAATCCCAGCACTTTGGGAGGCCGAGGTGGGTAGACCACCTGAGGTCAGGAGGTTGACATCAGCCTGGCCAACATGATGAAACCCCATCTCTACTAAAAATACAAAAAAATTACCCAGGTGTGGTGGTGCACGCCCATAATCCCAGCTACTCAGGAGGCTAAGGCAGGAGAATTGCTTGAACCTGGGAGGCGGAGGTTGCAGAGAGTCGAGATCGCACCACTGCACTCCCCTGGGCAGCAAGATTGAAACTCTGTCTCAAATAAATAAAATAAAATAAAATAAAATAAAATAAAATTAAATTAAATTAAATTAAATTAAATGCTCAGGTGGAATCAAGTTGGACTCAGAAATCTACTTTTTTTTAAATTGAAGTATGTTTCATTTTAACCCAATATATCCCAGATATTATTGCAATATATAATCAGTGTAAAGATTATTAATTCATGGGATATTTCACAATTTTTTTGGTACCAGTTCATTGAAATCTAGTGTGTGCACATTTCAGTTGTACCCAACTGTATTTCAAGTGTAAGATAGCTATTTATGGCTAGTGGTTACTGTACTGGATGGTACAACTTTAGAATATGTTACCATCTATTAAGTCTTAATGCTCCTTTATTTTGAACAAACCCAGTCACTAAAAAATTGAAATTGGAATCCTGAAACTTTAGAAGTGAAAGTGTACTTAGAAATCATCTAATGCAATCTTCTCAATTCTGTATCAAAATAAGAAAACAACTTTGGGATTAGAATGACAGCCAGGTTATGTTCTCCTGAGTCCTAAATCCCATGTTGTTAAAATGGGAACATTAGCATTTGAATTTATTAGAAAAATTTCTGGCCTTGCCTTGAAAAAAAATCACTGTAGAATTCTCCTTAAAATTGCCCACTTCTGGAAAATTTAACGCCTGCAAATTTTTATTTTTAAAAATAGAATAACATGTACTTTATTTTTAAAAATAAAAATTCAATTTGCACATACATTTTCCATACTGCATCCATTGCACAAAGTGATTCCACCTGCTCATTTTTAGTGCCAAGTTAAAAATGGCATATTTTGTAGATTGAAGAGCAACTCTTATCTATTTACACAGCTAAAAGGAAAAAGAAAGAAATGTTTTAAGGTTTATACACTTAAATTTTTTATTTTTATTTTTTGGCCATCAAACTTGCAGACTTTTCTTACTTAGTTGCTCACTCTTCTGAGTCTAAATATCTACTGGAGATTTTGACTTTGTGTTCTGTTCACTGTCCTCGAGAATCTGAAGGACAAGCTTGCCTTCAACTCTCACATAGTACAACCCTCATTTGGACAGTTACTAGTTACTATTAAAATCTCCCATAGGGCAGGAACTGGCGATTGCAGCAGTAGACTTGATTATCAGATTTCATCAAAGGGAGCCCAAGGGCAGCGTGGCCATGGATGCCAGCACTCATAGGGATAGACAGAGAACGGCAGGAGGAGACCTTGCTTTCCAGAAAGAGCCATAGAAAGAACTCCAGGGAGTGGCTGTGGCCACCATCTGATGCTTGAATCCTTACATAACCACTCTGAGAAAGGACTTTTGCTTGGATTTTTTTCAGGGATAAGGGAACAGGCTTTCTCCCAGAGTGATCTGCTCTATTTGGAACAGATCTGTCTTTGATAGAAAGGTCTTCCTTACGCCTAGCAAAAAATCAGCCCTCTTGACTCTCCACGTACTGATCCTAGCTCTGCGTGACCTTTGAGGCTCCAAATAGCAAGTCTAATCCATGTGACAACTTTTAAAGACAGGTCGTGTACCCCTCAAGTTGCTAGGTAGAACCTTCTCAGTGCTTTCAACCATTCCTCATTTAGTTGGTTTCCTACCCCTCTTGACCCTAGTTCTGACCCCTGGATATACCACAGTTTGTCGTTATCCCCTTTATAGCATGCTACCTGGAAGAGAACACATTATCTGGCAATTCTGAGTTGTGTAATATCTACCCATGTGGAACATCTAGCATGCAGAGTGGATGGAGCAGATGTCCACTTACTGGCATGTAGAGTGGATGGAGCCGATGTCCACTTACTAGCATGTGGAATGGATGGAGCCAATGTCCACCCGTGATTCTCTCATGTCCTAATGCAACCTAGAATTGTGTTGGTTTATTTGGTATCTCGGATTATATTATTGTCTTCTGTTGAGCTTATCATCAACCAGAACTCCCAAGCAGAACTTTTTTTTTCTTTTTTCAATATGCATGCAGTTGCTAAGCCACATCCTCCATATCCTGCAGGCTTATTGGACCTTCTTTAGATTTCAGCTTCTTCTTGAGCAGTTTTCTTAGCAATATTCTGTAGTGGGTAACTTCAGTTTTTATACACAGCATAAAGAAGGCTCTTTACAGTGTTTGAGATAAATTGAACATCTGTACCAAGTAGGCAACAGAGTGGTTTCTCGGTTGCTAGGGAAGGATTGGGCAATTTATGAGTCCCTGTATTCCATCCTTTGACCTTCAGTAATATATAGGTGTCAACCTAAAGGAAGAAGCTGAGACACAAAATGCAATTTTTAACAATTTACTTGAACCAAAGTGAGGAGAGCTGCCCGGGACACACTTTCAAGTTGCCTGGGGGAGTGCTTCCTTCGGCCTTTGTTACCACAGGTTCTTAAAGGCAAAAGCGAACAAGGAGAGGATTCATACAAAGTGATATGACAGGAATTCTCATCAGTTTACAAAAATAGCATGGATTTGTGATGGGCTGTACATTGTTGGACTATAGGGTATGAGTTATGATGTCCAGTGTTAGCATTGTATGACTTAGTGGTGTCAGTCTAGAACCCACATAGCAAGTGGCTTCAAGAGGTAATTATTTAACTCAAGGTGGGAGAGAGACGTGACTGCTGTCACATTTTAGTGCCTCTCTGGACCTGTAATTTAAAGGGATTCCTCAGATAAAAAGTTTCTTTTCTTTCTCACAAGATTCACTTGGAAGGTTCTATCTTCAGATGCTTTTGGTATGTTGAGACTAGAAATTAGCAGCTTTTTCTTTTTTTCACCGGAGGCAGGGTCTCACTATGGTGCACAGGCTGGTCTTGAACTCCTGGGCCCAAGTGATCCTCCCACCTCGGCCTCCCCAAATGCTGGGATTACAGGTGTGAGACACTGCACTCAGCTGCTGTTTGCATAAATAATTATGTTCATGGACACCTAGAATGTTAGTGCTAGAGGGAGCTGAGAGATAGTTTACACCCCGTGCTTTTTGCACATTTGAAAATGGTTCAGAGGTACTAAGCAAACTGTTGACAGAGGCAGGCTTGGTGCCTGGGCCTCCTGATATACCTATAAACTGACTTATGAGCTTATGCCTATATAGGAAGAGGTTTCAATGCTGGTGTTAAGATATTTCAGAGATATTTTTTTCTCCCCACCCTCTAATGAGTTTATATGCCCCAGAGCTGGATGGTGTCCTTGAATTCCTCTAGCTCATGAGTAAATGAAGCTGTCATAGATTTTTAGCCAAGTGGCTCTGGTGGTGAAGCTAGGCAGGATCCTCTCTGGGATTCCTAGGTCCTTTGCTGGCATTTTGCCAGATACTTCCCTTGTGAGATAGCTTGGGGGTCCTTCCTGCATTGCAGTTGGTGAGAGAAAATGTGATCTCCCTTGGATCTCTCTGGTGCCAGGCTGGGGTGTTTCCAAAGGAGTCCCCTGGGACCGGACCCAAGGGGAGGCTTCGGCGGAGCACCATCCTCTGGCAGGTGGTGCTGGGTGTCAGGGCAGGGTGGGGTGCTGTGACAGCAGTTGGAAATCCTGTCTTCTCTCAAGGTAGCTGAGATACAGTGCCCAGGCTTAGGGTGGGCATCCAGCCCCATGCCGGAGGACAGTCTCACGGACAAGCAGCTGTGCCAGTCTGCCAAGCGTTGGGAGGATTCTTGTCATTGTTAGTATTAATGTTCCCTTTTTTTGTCACTTGGTTCTCGAAGAGCAGGAAGTTGGCTCTTTCCCTGTGCTGTAAGACTCTCTCATAGCAGTTGACACTCTATAGAGTAGATGTTTGCAGATTCAGACAGGGGTAGGAGATAACGTTTTCTGCTTGGCACTACCTAGCTGTCGCAAGGCAGGTTACTTCATCTTTTAGCATTGATTCTACATCTTTAAAATGGGGCTTAGAGGGACCTGTGAAGGCTCATTTAGCAATGGTCTCTAGGATCCTAGGGGCCTACATCACTCCCAAGATGTGTCCTTACTGTATATCTTAAAGAAGCCCTTGCTCTTCTCTTTTGTATAGTATTAATAGTATTTCTGAGTAAATTCACCCAGGGGACACCACTCTCACCATCCTCCCAACACATTGAAAGGAGAATTTTTTCTCTCACCATTTTAAAAATGAGCACATCTCTAAAAATAAAAAGGAAGAAGGGTTGCGGACGGGAAATGTTGAGACAAGGGCCAGGGTGCGCACCCTTCAGGTTCCTGGTCTTCCTGTGACCTGCTTTCAGCTACCATTTCTCAGTACTCAGGTTGGCAGCAAGAAAGGAGTCCCAGGGTCAGGGTATAAGAGTTAACTGGTGGCCTCCAAATAGTATAGGATCAGCCAGTGGCCACAGCAGGGAGAAAGAGAACAGCATGTGTGGCTCTGGGATTTGGTGGGAGTTTGAGCAGAATTGGATGATCCAGAGGGGATTTCTGTTTTCTTTGTTTTTTTTTTTTTTTTTTTTTGAAATGGAGTTTCACTCTTGTCGCCCAGGCTGGAGTGCAGTGGTGCAATCTCGGCTCACCGCAATCTCCACCTCCCGGTTTCAAGCAATTCTCCTGCCTCAGCCTCCTGAGTAGCTGGGATTACAGGCATGCACCACCACGCCTGGCTAATTTTGTATTTTTAGTAGAGACAGGGTTTCTCCATGTTAGTCAGGCTGGTCTCGAACTCCGGACCTTAGGTGATCCACCCATCTCGGCCTCCCAAAGTGCTGGGGTTACAGGCGTGAGCCACACCGCACCTGGCCCAGAGGGGGTTTCTTGAGTGAAACGTGTTCTGTATTGAAGGCAGAGGAAAAATAGTATACAATGAAAAATACCCAGATTTCCATCCCCCCCAGAGCTTGTGCATATATATATATATATATATATATATAAAATCGAACTATTGCGCAAGGTCCAAGAAATTAGCGCAGAGAAAGGAGTCAATAATCCTGACCTACAGAATGGGGAGTGCTTCCAGGAAGCACTTCTCTTTCATTTTCGCCCACTCCTCCCAAGCAGCGCCTCACTTCTGCCTTGTCTAGCTGTACTCTGGAAAATTAAGAAATTGATGAGTGTAGCACCGAGTATACCAATGGAAAGGATGGGAGTCAGAAGTCAAGTAAACTCAGCCCGCCCCTGTGTACTTTGCACTTTTCCATTTCCCTTGGTACCAGGCACTTTCATACTTAATCCATAGCGCAGCTGTCACAGTGAGCAACTCCAACAATGACAGCTTCTACCCCAGAGGCCACCCTGAACATGGAGCTAAAGGCTCTAGCTGCGGGAGGTCTTAATGCTGGCCCTGTCTCCCCAGCTGCCATGTCCACGCAGAGACTTCGGAATGAAGACTACCACGACTACAGCTCCACGGACGTGAGCCCCGAGGAGAGCCCGTCGGAAGGCCTCAACAACCTCTCCTCCCCGGGCTCCTACCAGCGCTTTGGTCAAAGCAACAGCACAACGTGAGTAGCTGCTACCTTCTCCTCTCCCGGGTGGGATTCATGTTCCTAAGTCTCCCTGGGACTTATTTTTCCTCCCCAGTTTCATCAGTCCTCCACTTTACAGATGAAGGTCAGCAATGAAGAGATTGGGTGAGCGACTGCGCTGAGATTTGCCTTCCTGGGCTGCTACTCTCTAGGCAGTTTCTTATTCTTTGTTCCTTTCAGCTGTGTTGGCCCCACAAGGCTGGTGCCAAGTAAGAGCTTGGACTTAAGAAAAGCTTCTACAGAGGACATTCTTTTAATTTAGAACTGTGTCATCTGTGCTAGAACCCCAAATAATCTCCAAGCATCATCGGGAGCTTCCTTTGCGAAGTCTCCCCCTGACTTCTGCCTCATCACCAAATCACTATTTGTTTGAACTGAAGAAGTGGGAAGAGAGAATTAACTTCTGTGCTTAAAAAATTCAGGGTTGATAGGAAAGGAAAGATAGACTTTGCATTCTCCAAAGAGGGCTTACATCTTGTCTCCAGAAACTGGAACCCCAGACTCATCGGGGCTGAGTTTGGCCCTCTTCAGGTCTCACTTTCCCCAAATGTAAGGAAAAATTGAGGACTCCACTGTGAAGCTATGCTGGCTATGTGGGGCTCACCACTTGAATTAGAAAATTCAGAGGAAGTTTTGCTATTCCATTGAGTTTCCCAGCTACTCCTGATCTCAGCAGACCTCTGACATTTCTCTGTGTCCCAGCATCTCAGCTTTTGTAGCCCTTCTGTTTATTCCCCAAGCTTAGCTATCAGCCTTTCTGTGTGTCCTTGTGGATTGAGTGTGACTTACTGAGAGATCCTTCATGTCCTAGACTTGGGCCATTCCTGATGACTGCCCAAGCGGACCATGGAAGCTTCTCCTGGAGCTCATCACTGGAGAAGCTCCCTCTGCGTGCACTGTCTCCTGGTACAGGGCATTTTCTCTTGTGAACTGGGGTGGAACTAGAAGATGTGGTCTGTCCACATTCCCGGCCCATCACCACTACCAGCTGATTTCTATGCCCCAGGCTGGAAGTACTCAAGCAGTCCTCTAAGATTTGGTTTCTGTGGCTTATTTCTCAGGGGTATGTTTTTGTAGATTCCCCATTAGCCTGCAGTGGGAGTTAGCTGGTGGTAGATTGCCTAGGGCACAGCTGGGAGCAGTGTGGATCACCCTGCCCCTCTTTCCTCCAACCTTATCAGCATTGGCAGCCCCCATGCAGAAGCAGCTCCACACACTGCCAATGGCATGTGATGGCTTCCCTTCAGAGGTCATGCTCGTTATCGTAAGATACTTTTAAGCTCCCCTCTCTGTAGTTTCCTTTGCAATTTTTGCTCCTTTTTGATCTCAGATATCAACTTGTCTAAGCAATACTTACCAGATGGGATCTGGATTTTTATTTTTAGAGAGACCTCTCTGAAGCTCAAAACCTACCAACTCGCAACTTTAGGATAGTAGCTCATAGGTTGTGGACATGTGAAAGCTGATGCATGCCTGTTAGCTATTCTGAATGTATCTTTTATCTCTACATCATGTTATAATTAACGGCCAATTCAAAATATGTCCTTGTTTCTTGGAAATCGAACAAATCAGAAGATAACTTCCTCGAGCTTGTATTGTGACATTTTCCAGGATACACTTTGTTCCAAGGTTCCCTTCCTGCCCTGATGTTGTGATACAATGTAGGTGACCAGGAAAGCCCATCTGTAGTTGATGGCAGGTATTACAGTCCCATTATAGGTGGTACAAGATAAAGTAATTTGCTAGGGCTTAGAGGACTGGTTGAGTACTTCCAGCCTGGGGCATAGGATCCATGCAAGCATTTATGTAGAAAACATGCCAGGTATGATTAAGGTAGAGGTTGATTTGGAGGACCTTCTTTACCTAAATTAATCTTTTAATATGTAGGAAGTATTAGGGACAAGTTTTTGAGCTGGGTTCCTTTTATATTTCTGCTTTGCCCCACCCTTTTATCTGGTTTGCCAAGGAACAAAATACATGGAAGTACTTCTACACCTACTGCACATATGCATGCACACACCTGGCTCTTCTAGAAGTCAAGGGCTCAGTAAAAAGCCCTAGTTAGGGTGTGCAAATAGGAACCCCAAACACTTCCATGAGTTTCATGAGTTATTTCCTTTTATTTTTTTGAGACAGGGTCTTGCTGTGTTGTCCAGGCTGGAGTGCAGTGGCACAGTCATGGCTCACTGCAACCTCCATCTCCTGAGCTCAAGTGATCCTCCCACCTTAGCTTCCTAAGTAGCTGGGACTACAGGCATGCACCTGGCTACCTGTTGTTGTTTTTTTTTTTTTTTTTTTTTTTTTAGAGATAGGGTTTTGCTATATTGCCCATTTGGTCTTGAACGCTTGGATTCAAGTGATCCACCTGCCTCAGCCTCCCAAAGTGCTGGGATTATAGGCATGAGTGCCATGCCCAACCTGTGAGTTATTTCTTAGTGTGTTCAGTGAGGTTATTTACTAACACTTGATATTGTCAAGCTATTGACTGGTTTGAAGACAGCCTCATTTTATGCTGTTGGGAAAATTTTTCTTCTAGTTGCGCCTCTGAGTTCCATTATATATATCAATCCTCCGTGCTTCTTCCCCATGCAAACTGAAACCAGCAGACTGAAACTGGCTATCTAAAGGTGAGCTGGAGTAGTCATTTGCACAATGTGGTCTGCACACTTTTTGGACTTCCCAAGACCATTTCAAGAAGTCTATGAGGCTAAAACTATCTTTATAATAATACTAAGATGTTATCTGCCTTTTCACTTGTGGATATTTGCACTTATAATGTAGAAGCAATGGTGGGTAAAATTGCACTGTAGAATGAATCAAAGCAGTGGCACCAAATTACGCTAGTTGTCATTGTATTTTTTGCTGCCACACATGCGCAAAAAAAAAAAAGCCCTTTTCACTTAAGAATGTCTTTGATGAAACGGCAGGATTACTAACCTTTAAAAACTTGAGAACCTTTGGTATAGGTCTTTAATATTCTGTGTGGCAAAATGAGAAGTATGCATGAAGTACTTCTGTGAGTACCAAAATATGTTACTTGTCTCAAGGCAAAGACTTTAAGTGATTGTTTGAGTTGTCAACCAAACTTGCTTTTTTTTTTTTCATAGAACTAGAAAGAACAACTAACAAACTGTAGGTCGTTCAGACCCGAGTACTTACTTGTAAGACATTTTCTTGAAAATGAAAGAAATCAGCTCATTACCTCAAGGAAAACAATAGACAATACATATCTCTCGCTCAGAATAAAATTCAAACTTTCAAGCAAAATTAGGAAAAAAAAACTTGTATCCAGTGCCATGAGCCTGATAGCCCCTCTACTTGAAGACTTTTCTGATGAGATAAGTGGTGATATTAACAAATGTGACTTTTTGGTATTATTGATCTATAATGAAGATGTTAGAGTTGGAAGATCTGTATAAACTCAACTAAAGTATGATGTTCGGAATTCTGCGTGGGTAAAAGGTCCATTGAAAGAGCAAGATCAGCAATGGATTTTTTCCTTTTTTTTTTTTTTTTTGAGACAGAATCTTGCTCTGTTGCCCAGGCTGGAGTGCAGTGGCACAATCTTGGCTCACTGCAACCCCTGCCTCCCAGATTCAAGCGATTCTCCTGCCTCAGCCTCCCAAGTAGCTGGGATTATAGACGGGGGCCACCACGCCCAGCTAATTTTTGTAGTTTTAATTTAATAGAGACGATGTTTCACTATGTCGGCCAGGCCAGTATCGAACTCCTGACCTCAGGTGATCCACCCTTCTTGGCCCCCCAAAGTGCTGGGATTACAAATGTGAGCCACTGTGCCCAGACCACATTGCAGGTAACTTCTAAAAAATTAACATGTGTTGCATTTTGGACTAGTGTCAAAGGAAAATTGCCATAATTGTCTGTGGAGGCCATTAAAATACTCCTTCTTTTCCAACTACATGTCTGTGAGAAAATAAATTTTTTTCGTAAATTTCAACAACAACATATAACAGTACATTCAACGTAGAAGTAGGTAGTCCAGCTGTCTTCTGTTAAGTGAGATACTAAAGAGATTTGGGGGAAAAAAAAAGACAGTGCCATTCTTACCACATTTTCTTTTTTGGAAAATAGGGTTCTTTTTCATTAAAAAAACTATTTGTATTAACATGCAGTGAACTTACTGTTATTTTTTAATTAAATATTTTAAAATTTTTCTCAGTTTTAATTTTTATTATAGTATAGATCAGCAGATGTAATCCACATCAGCTAAAGCTATTTGGCATCTTCCGTGATTTATCAGAGAATAAAGGGGTCCTGAGACCAAAAAGTCTAAGAATGAGTGATGGAGCATGAATGGAAGTACAGAGATTTGCTAGGCTTCTCCCTTCCCTTTTCAGAAAGATAGCCCTCCCTTGTAGTTAAGACTTCACTGTTCATGAAGTTGATTTTGTGCTTTTCACACAGTACTGGGTAATCCCAGCTTGGGGCCATCTATTAAAAATAGTAATTTTCGTCAATTGCTTGGAGTCCTGGTGTTTCAGAGCTGAAGGGATCGTGGAGATCATTTTGCCCTAGTCTGGTTCCCTCACCATACAGATGAGACAGCAGGCCCAGGAAGGGAGGGGCGGAATTGTCATATGAAGGTGATGGCAGAGCTAGGGCGGGGGACCTAGTGTCGCATGCTAGCCAGCTCAGAGGCATTTTGGGGAGGTCTCTGGTAGGTAGGTGGGTTTGATATAGTGCTTACCTTTGCCCTTAAGTGGATTAAACATTTGTCAAGATAGAAATTTACTGGACCCATTATCTTGCAGCCACAGGATACTGATAATGCATTTACTGTAGACACATGTAATGCTTAAGCTGTTTCCTCAGGACATCTTAACCTCTTCTCATGTGGAAGCAAAGTAGTTTCCTTGGTCTTTCTTGAAAAAGATGGGGACAGTAGGAAGATCAGGAGATTTTTTCCCTCAAGGTAAAAGGAGAAAGGTTAAAGTGAAGTTCTTTTCCAGGGGGTGTAGATGTACTTATTAATGGCTTATATGAGTAACAAGTGTTACTTGCTTTGAGTTTCTAGTGAATTGCAGATCTGAAGAAATGCATGTGAACATCAGTTTTGAGGGGTTTAGGTTACATGTTCTGTAGAACCACAGACAGTGCCAGGGGCCAAATCCTAAGTGATTTGGGGCAAAAATACTGTATTTGACCTGTTTCCTATCCTTCTGGAGGTAACAATGGATAGAAACTGAAGACACGACCACCCCTCTTGTCTTCAGCATAGTAGGAAGACAAGGAACCCCTTGGATGAGTTCCTATTCCCTGCAGAAAAAAGAGAAACTTCCTGCCTCTGTCCTCACCTTCACCCTAACTCGAATGGCAACTAAACCCAACTACTCCTTCTGATTCCCATCCCAGCTCTCTCTCTAGGGTGCTGTTCCGAAGCCCTTCTCTTTGCCAATGGTGTCTTTTCCCCCAGAAGCACATTTACAGTTCCTGCCTGTGCTCCTGTGCTCAGCTCGGGTCTCTTCTGTACAAAGCCTCCCTTCTCCCTGGTGTCTGTTCTTGGGTTTTTCTTTGTTTTCCTTTTTTTTGAGATGGAGTCTTACTCTGTCACTCGGGCTGGAGTGCAGTGGTGCGATCTTGGTTCACTGCAACCTCCGCCTCCTGGGTTCAAGCAATTCTCCTGCCTCAGCCTCCCAAGTGGCTGGCTGTGATTATAGGTGCCTGCCACTACACCCAGCTAATTTTTTGCATTTTTAGTAGAGACGGGGTTTCACCATGTTGTCCAGGCTGGTCTTGAATGCCTCACCTCGTGATCCACCCACCTTGGCCTCCCAAAGTGCTGGGATTACAGCCGGGAGCCACTGCGCCCAGCTGCTGGGTTTTTCTTAAAGACAACAATCTATTTTTGGTGGTGATTAATGTGTTCCCTTATTTTCCCCGAGACATTATTTCTGGAGGCTGAGATCCATACCAGATTCATACTTATTTTCACCACTGCAGTTAACACAATGCTTTATATGTGATAGATGGCATTTGTTGACTGAAAAAATGAATGAGGAAGTGTGAGAAGCTTTACCATTGCAGCTTGAAGGGGACAGTTTGTACAGATCCGCCCTCACAGCAGAAGAGTAAACTAGGTGACTATCTGAAAGGGCTTCTGTGATCCTAGGACTCTATGGCGTTTGACTTTTTTTTTTTTTTGAGATGGAGTCTCGCTCTGTTGCCCAGGCTGGAGTGCAATGGTGCGATCTCGGCTCACTGCAACCTCCGTCTCTCGGATTCAAGCAATTCTCTTACCTCAGCTTCCTGAGTAGCTGGGACTACAGGTGCCCGCCACCACGCCCAGCTAATTTTTGTATTTTTAGTAGAGACAGGGTTTCACCATGTTGGCCAGGATGGTCTCAATCTCTTGACCTCGTGGTCTGCCCACATCAGCCTCCCACAGTGCTGGGATTACAGGCATGAGCCACCGCACCTGGCCTGACTTTTTTTTTTTTTAAATACAAAGTGTATCAGGGATTTCTGGCCTCTTATGGTATGGTGTGACTTTTACGGTATTCACTTTGTATCTTTCTGTTACAGGGTTTGGGCTTGTTTTTTTTTTTTTTTTTTTTTTAATTTCCTCTGTTCTCTCACCAGTGTTTGTCCGTCATAGTTTGGTTTGTCATCCTCTCTTGCAGTTTTGGGGTCTGAATCTTTTGGTTTTTTTTGAGGTGGAGTCTCCCTCTATTGCCTAGACTGGAATACAGTGGCGTGATCTTGACTCACTGAAACCTCTGCCTCCCGGGTTCAAGCGATTCTCCTACCTTAACCTCCTGAGAAGCTGGGATTACAGGTGCAAGCCTCCATGCCCGGCTAATTTTTGTATTTTAATAGAGACAGGGTTTCACCTTGTTGGCCAGGGTGGTCTCGAACTCCTGACCTCAGGTGATCCACTGCTTCGGCCTCCCAAAGTGGTGGGATTATAGGTGTAAGCCACTGCACCCAGCCAGGTCTGAGCGTTTACAATGGCCAGTTCAGTGGTTAGAACCAGACCCAAATATACTTGGAAAAGACAGAGTGTCTGGAGAGAGTTGGAGCAGGCAGTCAGTTGGAGCACCCCTCTGGTCTAATCTCTGAGAGAAGGGATTCTCAGAAATGTCACAGAGAGTGGGGACTTACAGCACAGTGAATAAGAGGGGGAGCTCTGGAGTCAGACTGCCCAGATTTGAATCCTCCCCCAGCCCTTTACTAGCTGTGTGACCTTGAGCAAACTGCTTGATCATCTATAAAATAAAATCTTACAGGATTGTTGTGGAAATAAAATAAGATAATGCATATAAAGCACTGAGATCCTAATAAAAGTTAACTGTCATGGTTATCATTTCTTTGGCTGTCTTCCACTTCAGATGGTTCCAGACCTTGATCCACCTGTTAAAAGGCAACATTGGCACGGGACTCCTGGGGCTCCCTCTGGCAGTGAAAAATGCAGGCATCGTGGTAAGGGTCTGCATCAGTAGAGGGGAGTGGTGACAAATTTTAGGAGATAGCTTTTTGTTGTTGTTAAAATGTACTTGCTTTAAAACATTTTAGATAGAGAAGCATTTTTTAAAAATTCAGTTGACAGAAAGCAGAATTCAGACATTCATTCACCTAAAGATATTTATAGAGAGTGTTCTGTGTGTTAGGCACCGTTCTGAGCTCTTAGAATACGTCAGTGAATTAAAGATTCCTGCCCTCATGGAGCTTACTTCATGGTGGAGAGGATGTACTGAGATGGCTTGAGCAGTTTCTGTCAATAATATGAACTGATGAGTTAGTTACAGATGTCTGCCCATTTTCTACACGGTCCCCCATGCCTTGTTCCTAAATGGCCAACTGCAAGAATCTTATGTCTTCTTTTTGTGATTTACCTCCAGTTGACTGCCTGCCCAAAGCCATTCTGGTTTCTTTTGGAGTTGAAGAGAGGCTCGGAGATGTGGGTTGCCCTTAGCTAAATGCAGTCTTTCTTGATCTGGCATTGCTGTAAAGATAACTTACTTGTCTCGCCTCACATCCCTTAGCCCAGCTCTTCCCACAGTCACAGGAGCCTTCTATTCTGCTGACGTGCACCGGTCTCAGAACAGACTTATCTTATGTCCTTCTTCTCCACATGACTAAATCTCTCGAAAATGTGCTAGAGTTCAGATAGCGCCCATCTCACAGAGCTAATCTCCATGATCACATTTCTCTCTCTAATGCTGGACCCAAAGTTTTGTCAATGAAAAGTGCCTTAGTAGCTTTTTAATCATTTGCGAACCGAGTATCCATTGGGTTCACTCCTAATTCTACCTACTTCTCTCTCTCTCTTTTGCCCGCAACACCTGTCCCCAGATGGGTCCCATCAGCCTTCTGGTCATAGGCATCGTGGCCGTGCACTGCATGGGGATCCTGGTGAAATGTGCTCACCACTTCTGCCGCAGGTGAGAGCCCTCTGCGCCACCTCTCAAGGGACAAATTGTCCTTTTGGGTTCTGTTATCAACCCTGAAAATGAGCACTGATGCAGACCACTCTCAATTCTTTACACTGGCTGGAGGTAGCGGCTTATGATTGCAGCATTTTCCTTTCCCTGGTTATTTTTGTGTTCTTTTCTGGCTCATTATCATCTGTTAAATTGACTTATGCCCAGTGGGTAGACACTACACTCTAATTTCATGTGCGTTGTCATGTTTACCCCATTGAAATGATTCTACCAGATGGTTGTTTATAGTAAAAGTAACCATCCTGTCGACTTAATACTTCTGATCTTTGAAAGCACGAGGTACAGGACTCAGAGTGGTACCTCTGGGGTGACAGGTGGGAACTGACCCAGGTCTCAGTGGCTCTATTGGTTCTGTCTAATCCACATGCTCTGCCTTTCCTCTTCCCTCCTCCTCTTCCAGGCTGAATAAATCCTTTGTGGATTATGGTGACACTGTGATGTATGGACTAGAATCCAGCCCCTGCTCTTGGCTCCGGAACCATGCACACTGGGGAAGGTAACTGATTTCCTCCTTCCTTTCAACTGTGGCCTCCCAGTGTGAGGCCTTCAGACGGGGAGGTGCAACATGGGAGACAGTGTAAAGCGTGGAAAGAGTTGCTGTTTGGGTCAGTTGCCTTGGGCTGTGGCTCAGCTCCACTGGTAGTAAGCTGTGACCTGGGGCTGGGTAACTTCTTTTTTCCTTGGGTTTCAGTTTCCTTATCAGGAAAGCGTGGGGCCTGGCCTGAATGGTCTCTAGAGCCATTCCAGCTTTGGCAGTGTATGACCAGTGATTGTTTTTGATTCACTCATTTGTTCAACAAATGTATTTAAGCACTATCTTATAAATGGAACAAAACAGTTCTAGGTAAGAAGGGGAGATTTCCTGAAGTAAATTATGTGGTTCCTACCCTCCAAAGGCTTGTAGTCTGTGTAAGGAAAGAGATATCTGGGAAGAGAAGCCAGGGAATAAGATAAGAGACCAGTAGTAGGAGACACTTGTAAGAAGAAAGTGTCATGAGCTAGGAATATATCCTTAGCGCTCAAAGAACGAGGAACTTTAAAGATTCTCTTGTCGGCTGTGGCAGGTGAGAAACGCACATGAGAGCTGGGAGCAGAAAAGGCTTCAGGAGAAGGTGAACTAGAGCAGGGTGTGGAGATGAATTTGGAGGTGGGAAGTATTTGCAAATTTCTCCTTGTGGTAACTCTTCGATGTTTGGAGGGAAATATTATTTTTGTTTTCTACATTTAAATGTAGGAAATTGATACTATCAAGGGCTAAAAATTCTTAAAAAAAAAAAAAAAAAAAAAAGAACCACATTAAAACTATGTTCTCTAGAAAAGTTCCTTTTTGTGGCCATAGAGGAAACTTACCTTCATTCATAGTCACCTTTATCCTGTGATGCAGATTATATAGTTCTTTTGGCCAAATTATTTTCTGTAACTGGGAGAAGCTAGATTGCCAAGTGACCACCATGAGTTGGATGGTGGTTAATTCTTCCTTCCTTTCTTTCTTACTACTTCCTTTCTTCTTCCCTCCTTCCCTCCTTTCGTTCCTTCTTTATTAAAATGTGTGTTATTTTAACGTGTGCTCATAGTAAAAACTTTGTTTTGATCAAGATAGGATATAAAGTAAAAAGTGAAAGAAAATTTTGGTCACAGTTGCATGGGTAGCCTTTTGGAATTTGCTCTATAAGTAGAAACATACACATATTCTTAAGTTTTTTGCACAGATTGACCATACTATGTATACTGTTTGGAAACTTGCTCTTTCCCCTTAAATGTCTGAGACGTTTTTCTCTATCAGCACATAGAGATTTAACATAGTCTTTTTAACTGCTGTGTAATGTTCCATTTAAGAACAGTCTATAATTTAATCACTCTCCTTTTGATGATCCTTTAGGTTGTTACCAGCTGCTATTGTTCAGCCAGCAATCTGTTTTTGGTATATCAGTTTCTGTGTCCTTAATGTGGGACTTGGTTGGTTCTTGTATCCAAGTTAGAGAGACAGTGAAGGAAACTACTTCTGGTGTTTTATGTCAAAGGCTCCCTGTAACTTTAACAAAAAAGTGTGAGATGGGATAGTTGGGCAGATGTGTAGAGAGGAGGCTAAGGGGCTGGGCAGTGGTCATGGTGTCTGTGCATGTGTCTGACCTCATGCAGCATTCCAGACAAGAAGCCAGGAAGGGGATGTTGGAAACCACGCAGACAGCACCTCCCTCACCTTCTTCCCAACGCCCCAGACCGGTGGCACCTAGCATGGTTTCTTCTCCTGCCAGGGCATGCTCATCCCTGTCACTGCCAGGAAGGGTCTGTGATGGCTGGGGGAAAAGCACTGTTAAAAAAACACTGGGTACAAGGTACACTATTTGGGTGATGGTTGCACTAAATGCCCAGACGCTACCACTATGCAGTATATCCGTTTAACAAAACAGCACTTGTACTCCCTAAATCTATTAAAAAACAAAAAGAAAAAACACCTCCCCTTCTGGGAGTGTTGCATTTGTATTGTAACAGTCTTGTATTCCTTCCTTCCCCATCTCCAGACATATTGTAGACTTCTTCCTGATTGTCACTCAGCTGGGATTCTGCTGTGTCTATTTCGTGTTTCTGGCTGACAACTTTAAACAGGTAGGCACCTGGTTAAAAAAAAGCAAAAACAAAAACAGGAGAGAGGATGGCAAAAGATGATTGAAATTTTTGTTTAGGATTTTTTTCCAAGCCAGCTTTTGTCAACAAAAGAGTTAAAGTTTTAACATTTTACATGGAACCACATCTTCTGTTTGATTCCCAGGGAAAGAGCTCGGGCATAGAGAAACCGCCACATGTCTTGTCCATCTTCCTGTCCTAGGTACATATGATCAAACCTAGCTCAGACAATTGGGTTGCTGATGATAGTCGTGAAGATCTCTAAAGATGGCTCACTGGCCACAGATTCTAAAATGCCTTGTTCACACACGTGAGCCTTTCCTCAGGAACCTGTTCCAGCAGAGGATCCACCGGCCTCTGTTGTTTGAGAGGTGTTTCCGTTTTCTTCTTTCCCCTCATTCTAGGTGATAGAAGCGGCCAATGGGACCACCAATAACTGCCACAACAATGAGACGGTGATTCTGACCCCCACCATGGACTCGCGACTCTACATGCTGTCCTTCCTGCCCTTCCTGGTGCTGCTGGTTTTCATCAGGAACCTCCGAGCCCTGTCAGTCTTCTCCCTGTTGGCCAACATCACCATGCTGGTCAGCTTGATCATGATCTACCAGTTCATTGTTCAGGTACGTGCCTAGGCTCTCCCCTATTGTCTTGATTCAATATTTTTAAAAAGGCCAGGTGCGGTAGCTCACGCCTGTAATCCCAGTACTTTGGGAGGTCGGGGTGGGTGGATCATCTGAGGTCAGGAGTTTGAGACCAGCCTGGCCATCATTGTAAAACCTGTCTCTACCGCTAAAAATACAAAAATTAGGCGTGGTGGCGTGGTCCTGTGATCTCAGCTGCTTGGGAGGCTGAGGCAGGAGAATCGCTTGAACCTGGGAGGCGGAGGTCGCAGTGAGCCGAGATCACGCCGCTACTGCACTCCAGCCTGGGCAACAGAGCAAGACTCTGTCTCAACAACAACAAATATATATATATATATATATATATATATATATATATATATATATATATATATGTAAGTAGAATGTAAATAGTTATATGTTACTACTGGTGTATCTAGATTAGAGGTTCTTATCTTGGGCCCTGCTGACATTTTGGGATGGATAATTCTTTGCTATGGGGCTGTCCTGTGCACTGTAGGATGTTTAGCAGCATCTCTGGTCTCTACTCAGTAGGTACCAGTAGCAACCCCTCCACAAGTTATGACAACCAAAAATGTCTCCAGATATTGCCAAACCTCCCTGGGGGGCAAAATCGCCCCCCACCCCCCAGGAAGCACTGGTTTAGACTTTTTTCAATTAGATGGTTAATTCATGATCATTCTATACAACTGGAAAACAGAGGAAACTATTAAGATTAAAATAAACATGAATTTTTCTAACATGTATTTAGATAAGTAATTCCTTATCAACTCCAGTTAATTTTTATTTGTCACAATTATAAATTCACTTGTTCCCTGCCCTCACTTAGCCCATGCAGGCAAGTCTGTGGGGTGGCATGAGAGAGAACATCTGTATACAGATGGGTAGAAGATCAGGAGATCAGGCGAAGAAAAATGTGCCCTTAAACACTGTGACTGTTTGTGAAAATGACAATGCATTTTCTAAGGCTTGAGAAAAGGAAAAAAAGTAAAAGCAGGTAAATAAAAGAATAACTTAAAAACGATACTTACATTCAATTCCCCCACTAATTCATCAGTACATATTCATTAAAATGCAGACAACACAAATACCTCTTGAATACCACGTCCCCACCCTGAGTCTCCTCGCAGGGGCTCGCTCTGTGTGATTGGTCTGTCTCATTGTAGATCCTGTTAATGGATTTACAGCCCATGTAATGTACCGAGAAATACATTAAAATATATTTTGTTTTCGTTTTTGAAACATAATTTTGTAAAGTTACATGTTCATCTACCTTGCTTTTTTCCACCTTAAAAATGCCTTAGCGAGCCTTCCAGGTTAGTATTCCTGGCTCTACTTTGTTGTTGTTAGCTGTCACATTGTATCACAGAGTAGAGATTTGCTGCCGTTTATTTAACCAGTCCCCACTCAGTGGCTATCAGGTAATTGATAATTTTTAGTATTATTTCAGTATTAAGACAGTGAGATGTTCTTACGCATTCCTTTTTGTGGGCTTGTATAAATACTTCTTTAAGATATTTGTCTAGATGTGCAATTATTGAAGAGTGTGCACTTTTGATTTTTTTTTATGTTACCAAGTTGTTTTTTCCAAAAGCTATTTCCTAATTTCATAGAGACTCCCTTCCACAGTATTTACATGCCCGTTTTTCCACCCTTAACTAATACTGGATGTATTAGTATTATTTATATTATATTAGTATTATTTATATATAGTATATATTGTATATTATATTAGTATTGTTTATATATAGTATAATTATATTAGTATTATTTTGGTCAGTCTGACAGGTGAATATTACCTCATTTTCATACAGTCTGCTTAACAGTGACCCAGTCATCCACTGATAGTTTCCAGGAAAACAGTGGCTCATAAAAAGCAGAACTTATTGTGCTAAGCAAATGACTTTATCAGTTTAGATTAACATTGTGCTCTGTGAATATTGACTGTTTTTTCATCATGGTAAGTCAGATGAGTGGCAGATATTGACTGTTCTTCTGCAGAACTGTTTTTTTAAACATAAAATAAATAGTTCTTCGCGTCCCTTTTTTATGAGACTGGAAGGAGGGCCTGTGAATGCACGATAGACCATTTCCATTGCCAAACAAGGAAGGGTAAATATTTACCCATGATTTCACATTGTAATTAGAGCTCTCAAGAGCACCTAGGATACACTCCAGTGGACGTTAAAGATGAATTGAGTGACACCACTCCCCATAGACAGGTACACCTGCTGCATTTAGTTTTAAATCATTGCAGGTAGTCGGGCTGTGGTGGTTGCCATGATCAGAGGGCTGGGATGAGAATCTGGGTTCTTGTAGCATCTCAGTCCCAATCAACTGGTAGTATCCATCCAGAGTGATGTCTGTTCATAGTACAACCAGGACACAGAGCAATGTCTGCATAAGGGCAGCCCTGCTGATTTCTTGAGAGCAATTCCGAGTCTTCCTCTGGGCTTAGCCAGAAGTTGTGCTGTGATCAAATAGTGCCGTCTACCCGGAGTGCAGGATGGGGGAGGAGGTTTGGCTGTGTTTTGATGTAGTCACTGCCCATAGTGTTGTAATTGCTTCATTTTGATGTGTCGTACAGCTAAATATGCTCCCTCTAGGTCATTTTTGTTGCTGCTGCCTCTGCTGCTTGTTACTACTGTTCTGTTTTGGCATTTTGCCTCACTTACCATGATGATTCCCCTACTGTTCGGTGTTTCTGATTTTTGTCCCTAATCCTAAGCACGTGCATGACTGTTCCTTTTGCCCCTCATGCACATGCCATTATAGGTAGCAGACCAAGGTCTTCCACCTGAGCAGGTTCCCCTCTGTCTTTGGCATGTGGAGTCTCAAATGGAAGAGTTCCAGGCAGAGTGCTTTGCACAGAGGGAGCTCCCAATAAATGTTTTATCACTGCATATTGTTGCTTCTGAGATGTGTTTTTCATAGTTATAACAGTTTCAGAATTGCAAGAGTACATCTCACAATCCATGTGTACATTTAACAGCATTTTCTCAAAATACTGTTATTATTATAATTGATAATATGGTAAGACCTCACATAACATCATTGATACATTCTTAGAAACTGCAATCCATGAAATGTATATATAGCGAAATCAGTTTTTTTCCTCATCAATGTTATAACAAAACAGCATTGAAGGAAGTGACTACATCGTTTCACTTAAAGTCTCAGTTTCCAAGAACCTATTGATGACGAGTGAGGAGTTACTGTGTTGTAGAATTGAGGAGCTATGTTGATAACAAGCTGATTTTAACATGTATGTTTCTTTATAAATTAAACTTTTCTCATTTAGTTGGCTGGGTCAGTAGCAATCAGTAAGTATGTAGAATAACACACTCCTTCTGCTGGCATCATTTCCACAATATCCCCAGACATGGATTGTGGAATTCCTGGTCTGATACTTGAATCTGATCTGATGTATGAACAAGAGCAGGAGTCATTCACTAAGCAACAGATAGCACCTGTTTCCAATAACTTATGTCACATTTGTGACTCAGGAATAACTACAGGGCACTCTTGCTCTCAAGTCCCATTGTAGATGAAAAATACCTATTAACCTGTCTTCATTCCATGTATTGAAATGCTTCTTACGAAGAGACCTAACAGATTTCTTAGCAGGGGCCCAGGGAAACGTATTTATTTAATTTTTTTTTTCAAAAGCAGTATCGCTGCTTTGAAATCTTTCAAAGAGAAAGCTGTTATAGAGATTAATAATGGATCTCCTTTTACTCACCTGAAATTATTCTGAAGCCTGTTAAGAGCATGCCCCGTATTATCCAAATATCCATATAGTTAAGTCAATTTTAAAACATTGTAAAAGGCTGTTTTAACATCAATTTTCATTTTAATTGAAGCAATGTATGCATGAGGTTTAGAAAGTCAAATTTTAAAAAGAGAACAGTTTGAATCCCCCCTCCCTACCCTGCCCCTTCCACACAGTCTGTTACTGGAGACTTGTTCGGTGGAGGATTTTGCAACTATACATACTCTGTATTAGTCAGGGTTCTCTAGAGGGACAGAACTAATAGGATAGATGTACATATACAGGGGAGTTTATTAAGGAATATTAATTCACGCGATCACAAGGCTCCACAACAGGCCGTCTGCAGGCTGAGGAGCAAGGAAGCCCGTCCGAGTCCCAAAGCTGAAGAACTTGAAGTCTGATGTTCAAGGACAGGAAGTATCCAGCATGGGAGAAAGATGTAGGCTGGGAGGCTAAGCCGGTCTAGCCTTTTCATGTTCTTCTGTCTGCTTTTTAATCTGGCCACTGATTGAGCTGGCAGCTGATTAGATGGTGCCCACCCAGATTGAGGGTAGGTCTGCCTTTCCCAGTCCACGGTTAATGTTAGTCCCAGTCCCAGTCAAATGTTAGTCTCCTTTGGCAACACCCTCACTAACACACCAAGGAACAATACTTTGCCTCCTTCAATCCAATCAAATTGACACTCAGTATTAACCATCACAACCTCCTTCCTTATACAATCTTAACATTGTACCTGCAGTTAACAGTTGCCCCTTTTTTTTTGACCTATTTTTGAAAACATTCTTTTTGTTCTTTCTCCCCACATGTTCCAACACTCCTATTGTGTGCTTCTTGGTAATACTTTCAAAGTGCTCAAGCTCATTGATAAGAATTTTAAAAAGGAGAAGAAGAGGAAAAAGGAAGAGAACCAATCTGAAAATTTACCGCTTTCTCTTCCCTTCCAGCTTTATCTTTGGTGTTTATGTAGTTGTATCAGAGTGAATATATAAATTAAAATTAAATTTTTTTCTCCCTAATATTTCATAAGTAGATTTTCATGTTCTACTTAGTTGTCTCAATTTTTACTTTTTAATAGTGCATACTGGCTGGGCGCAGTGGCCAATGCCTGTAATCCCAGCACCTTGGGAGGTCGAGGCAGGCAGATCACTTGAGATCAAGAGTTCACAAACAGCTTGGCCAGCATGGTGAAACCCTGTCTTTACCAAAAATATACAAAAATTAGCCAAGTGTAGTGGTGCACACTTGTAGTCCTAGCCACTTGGGAGGCTGAGGCATGAAGAATTGCTTGAACCCAGGAGACAGAGGAGGTTGCAGTGAGCCAAGATCTCGCCACTGCACTCCCGCCTGGGCAACAGAAGGAAACTGTCTCTAAATAAATAAATAGTATACATATTCTGTGGTTTAGCTGGTATGTTGTTAATTACTTAACTGATCCCTTGTTTGGGATCTCTACTAGATATACAATATGTGCTTATTTGGGAGCATTTATGTTGTTTTCAGTTACTTTATTAAACAGCTTTGCTCAGTGTTTTTCATCTTTTGATTTTTTTTCTACTTGAATTCACTTTCTTGGGATGGGATTACCTCGTGAAAGAATGTGACTCTTTTTATGCAAGCCCCAACATTTGAGTTTTTAATAATATGTTAGGCTTGTCTTTCCCCCAAACAAGTGGGTTTTTCTTAGTCTGAAGAGAAAAACATACAAAGGTTAAATGTCCCTAAACATCTGTCAGGTATTAGACTTTCTTCCTTTAGAGAATCTCGGATTTGTTGAAAGGTATGACCTCTCTGATTCAGAGTTCAAATCCTGAATTTCTGTATAGCCTTTTGCTTTGTTTTGCTTTCTCTCTTTCAGAGGATCCCAGACCCCAGCCACCTCCCTTTGGTGGCTCCCTGGAAGACCTACCCTCTCTTCTTTGGCACAGCGATTTTTGCATTTGAAGGCATTGGAATGGTAAGAGCTGCACTGTGATTTGGGCTAGTGTTCTCTAGTGCCCTTGGTGTCCTGCTTCAAGGTCTGTTTCAAGGAATGCTGAGGAAACATTGTTAGAA
Organism: Chlorocebus sabaeus; assembly: GCF_047675955.1. NCBI lineage: Eukaryota > Metazoa > Chordata > Mammalia > Primates > Cercopithecidae > Chlorocebus > Chlorocebus sabaeus. The sequence continues at coordinate 30,673,701 of NC_132926.1, read as the reverse complement.
ATTATCTTCTGAGGCCAGGCGCAGTGGCCCACACCTGTAATCTCAGCACTTTGGGAGGCCGAAGCCTGTGGATGACTTGAGGTTGGGAGTTCGAAACCAGCCTGGCCAACATGGTGAAAGCCCGTCTCTGCTAAATATACAAAAATCAGCTGGGCATGGTGGTACACGCCTATAATCACAGCCACTCAAGAGGCTGAGGCAGGAGAATCGCTTGAACCAGGGAGACGGAGGTTGCAGTGAGCCAAGATCGTGCCACTGCACTCCAGCCTGGGTGACAGAGTGAGACTCTGTCTCAAAAAAAAGAAATTATCTTCTGTGACTCACTGGTCAGTTAGTGAATAGTGTTTTGGGGATTCCATTGAGATTTCCCAGCTTCAACTTTTCAAGACAAATTGTATGTAATTTTAAAATGTTTACATTCAAGGCCCCGTCATTGCACACTCATCTCCTATGTGTGCAGTAAGCAATAGTATATGGCAATCAGGAAGGCAAGGTCTAGAGTCAGACTGACTTGGGGGTAAGTCCTGGCTCTGCCATAGAGTAGCTGTGTGACCTTGAGCAAGGGCTTCACCTCTTTGAGCCTTCATTGTTTATTCCTGAAAAGTGAACTTAATGATTCGTAGTTATTAGGATTAGATGAGATATGTGCAAAGTGCTTTGCACAGACCCTGAAGCATGGTAAATGTTTAATAGATTTTAATTTTATTAATATTATTTTATTATTGAATCAATAAATGTGTGAATAATTTCTCTGCCCTACAACATTGGTTTGGTGTATTTTCTACATGCAAAAAAGCAGCCTTCACTCCACCCAATGCTTTTCCTAAAGAGGAATCTACCCCTCAGTTTTACCTAATTTGAATTTTATTTGTGTTTTTCATAATAACGGTACAAAACTCTTCTCTGAAGAAAGTTATTCCTGGCCAGGGGCTCCACAAATGGGAAGAGCCTCCTCCTGGCACGGCACTTCTTCCTCTTTTTTGATTTCCCAGACACCTTATTTGCTTTTAAGAAAACCTAGAAGCTGTACACATTTTTTGTCAGAATCGTGAGAAATCACCCAAGTGGTGTTGATGGAACACGTTGAGGCTCTGACCTCATGGGGGAGGCTTTGGAGTGATTACATGTAAATCACTGATCTCCTTGAGGTTTTATACCTTGCCCTGTGCCCTTTCTTGGGGCTTTTCATTGCCCATGAAGAGTATCTCACTTTAATTCAGAAACACAAATGGTTTCTTGCTGCCGGGGCAGAAGCCTGAGCAGGCCCATATTTCAGCAGTGAGAAAGAGATCCCAAGAACTCAGGACTGGAAAGAACAGGCTGAGAAAGTGTGGAAAGATGCCCAGAGACCTTGGGTTCCTGGGCATCCTAAGGGACCTTGTGCTAAATTTTTAGTAGCTTTCCCTAACAGCACAGTGCAGAAATTGTTTGCTTGGTTTCATCACCACTTGTACACAAAGTTATTCTGCAAACATTATTTGTCTTCAAGATTTCTTTGTATTTCTACTTTTTTACAATAGAGAGAGAACACTGCTAGATTGACTCTTGGTTTTGGATCTAGAGCTTATTCATTGCCTCAGGGTAAAGTGCCAGGCTGCACACTGTGTATTCATCGTGTGCTCTGTGTTCATGCAGCTGTCACAGGCCAGATAGGACATGGAGGAGATGGGCTCCCTGCCCTCTGGCTCTTTGTATTCTTGGTATGAAGAAAACTGACAGATACATTTAGAAGCTGTTTCTAATGGATGTGGATTAACTGAAGCTGGAGCATGTGGTGGGGGACACTGGGAGCCCCTGGGAGCACCAGGCCTGCAGCAGAATCGTGTTGGTGTGTGCAGCACACACCCATTGTGTCTTATGGCCGCAGGCGCTGCAGGAAAATAAGTGTAATAACAAGATCAAAGTTTGTGGCACAGCTAGACCTTGCCCAGTGTTGCTCTTCCGTATTAGCCATGCCAGATCCAGTTGATGGCAGACCGTGAAGATCCTCACAGTCACACCATTTTCCCAATTCCTAAATAAACTCATTTTCATAGGGGCCTTTCCTTTGCCTTTACCAAAGTTAAAGAATGTCCTCTGTTATGACGAAGGAGGCAGCAAAGGTCAGTGGTTTGTAATGGGAGTCTGGAAACTGGGCATTGTTAAGCACCCATGTCTCGAGATCCTCTATGAAGTCATGCTGTCTTTCGCACCGCAGCTTCTCTCACTTGGAGGTTTAACTTTTCGCTGCTCATGCTTGCCCCTGTTAAGCTAGAGTGGCAGTTTTCCCTGACCTATATTTTGCATTCTTTCGACAGGTAGCAGGAAGCTGTGATCTCAGGTTAGATGCCAGGTGGACATGATGTGGGAAGGCCTTCTGATCGCCATGTGGCCTCACTCACAGGGCAAGGGACATTCCCAGCCTGCAGGGATCCTGCAGTAGGAGAACAGAGCACTGTCCTGAGCCAGGAGTCCTGGGCTCGTGTCCTGCCCACCCTTACTTTTAGGACTTCCTGGCTAGGCAGTGGACTGCGGAGTCCCTTCTAGTCCCAAGAGCATAACGTCTGATGAAATAACTTTAAAGAGGAGATGTGCTTCTGGAGAATTCTGGAGATAAAAGAGTTACTTTTTTTCTGAGGATTTTTTTTTCTTGGCCATTAACTTTGCTTTTTTCTGCACTTTCTCTCCTCTCTCACTCCTCTCTCATAGGTTCTACCCCTGGAAAACAAAATGAAGGATCCTCGGAAGTTCCCACTCATCCTATACCTGGGCATGGTCATTGTCACCATCCTCTACATCAGTCTGGGATGTCTAGGGTACCTGCAATTTGGAGCTAATATCCAAGGCAGCATAACCCTCAACCTGCCCAACTGCTGGTACGTCAGGGGAGGATGGAAACCTAGGAGCACTGGATATTTTTAAAAACTAATGGATCAGAGTGTGGATTTTTCCTCTTATCTCTTAAACCAGCCCACTTCACTCTAACCCACCGTCTCCTGCCACTGCCAGCCCTCACTGGCTGCCCTGGACTGCATTCCGTTTGCGTTATTCACGTAGAGCCTTCTGCTGAAGCCAGTGGTGCTGATCAGCCGGTGGATAAGCCATTTCTCCTTGGAATTCCTAAGCTCAAAAGGACCGAGTATCTAGTCCATTCACTGTAAACCATTCCAAATGGACAGGGAGATGGGAGGGCAAACCTGCATTTGGTTCCCAGCATCAGTTGTGCCTCTCCCTTGGTAGTCACAGGCTTGATATGCAGGTGGGAGCATCTCACTGTGGGCCGGGGATTGTTGGGAGTCCTTTCGTACCTCTCTTGCATTGGTGAGTGTATTATAGGGAAATAGTGAGCCATATTGAAATGCTTCCTGAAAAGGTAGATGATGTCCCAGGGCATGTGCTGAGCAACCATCCTGTTTTGAAGATTAATCATCTCCTGGTGGAGAGCAGCTGTTAGCAGACACTGAGAAGCTTGTTGAGTGCCCTGCGGATCAGAATCACCTTTCAGTCTAGGCTGGCTGATCTGCCTGGGTGTGCTTTTTATTTTGTTTTGTTTTGTTTTATTGTATTGTATTTTTTAAGTCAGCAGCACTCAGTATTTCCAGGGGCTTTCCCATTCAAGTACGAACCAGGCTTGACCCTGCTTAGCTTCCAAGATCAGATGAGATTGAGCACATTCAGAATGGTATGGCTATAGACCTGGATTCGCTGTTTATTTTTTAAAATTCTTTTTCAGTTGATTTTAACTCGTGAGGCATACTAATTATATATCTGTATGCAGTGTGTGTGACATTTGGATACATATATACAATGTGTAATTATCAGATCAGGGTAATTGGCATATCCATCTGGTGCCTACTTTTAAATTTCCAAACGTTTCTGCCCTTCCAAGAAGGAAGAGGCAGGTAGTAGCTTGGTGTAACTGTGTCACCTTTCCCTGGAAGATAAATGGATCGGGAGCAACAGAAGCAGCCCACGTGATCTGAAGCCATAGAGGAGCATCTGTCTTCTTTCCTAACACCCCAAACCCAGCTGCTGTCACTTTTCTGCCTCTCTTTGGGTGTAATTTATTTGGCTATCCCTGCAGGTGTCACTCTCCTGAGTCCAGACTTCATAGCTCTCCAGAGGCTTTCGGGCTGCTTTGAGTTTAATGATAGAGCCACCAGATTGTTCCAAAGAGTTTTCATTATCTATTCGTGAAGCAAATATGACCTTTTACCAAACTCAGCCTTTACAAGGTTGTTCTCCTGCTTATAGCATAAGAACATCTTCTAGATGTTAAGTTCAGCCACAGAGAAACTCAATGCACATATACACAGTCTGTATGAGCACATTTAAATAGATTTCCCACAGGGAGGACAAAGGTTTCTTGCTGCCTAACAAATGAGGGTCTGGTTGAAAGTGGAGCTTTGCTTAGGGATGGAGACCTTTCCTTTCAATGACCAAGTCAGATCTGTCAGCCGATCACAGACTTTTTTCCTAGTCTGCAGTCAAGGCACTGGAGTGATAAAATAGGGATATCCCGTGGTGAGTTACGTCTTTTTTGGAAGCTACACCTGAAGCAGTAGTAGGAAGAGAGCCATAGTGGTATGGAAAGATGGAATTCTGCTCCGGCCTCTTGGTCCTGCAGTGTCTTCACCTAATTCTAGGGACACTTGACTCGGATGGGACAGATGTAAATAGGCTTCTGACATTTTAATTGCATTTTTGTTTTTATTTTCGAAGGCACATACACCCATTTACCCATGGCAAAGATTCAGGTTTTCAAAAGGTACACAGAGAGCATTTAGTTTCCACCCCTCGCCCTCCACTCTAATTCCCAGTTTTACAATTTCCCATTTCAGAGGCAACCATATTCCCAGTTTCTTTCTTTTTTTTTTTTTGAGATGCTTAATGTATGTAAGATTGTCATGTGGGGCGAGGGTATTTTTTTTCTCCTCTTTTTTCTTTTTTAAGACAAATTGTAGCACTCTATAGATACTGTATTGCTTCATGCTTTCTTCACTTAAAAAAAGTGATATAAAAGTGTCCCCATGATAGTGATATACTATATCACATGATAGAGTGATATATCGTGGCGATAGTTTCATATCACACCTGGAGTTCTGCCTCATACTTTGTTAAAAGCTATATGGGGGCACCACGATTTGTCTAACCAGTTCCCACTGGTTAACATTTAAATTGTTTTCAGTCTTTCCTTCTTAAATAGTGCTGCAGTGAGATATTGTGAATATAAGCTTTTGTGTACATGTGCGAGGATATCTGTGAGCTAAATTTTTAGACATGAAATTGCTGGGTCCGAAGGACATGTGGGTTTGTAGCCTTGATAAGTGTCAACAAATCGCAATGGGACCATTTTGCACTCTTGCTGATGATGTGTAAGTGTGCTGAGCAGGCTTGGCACGTCTCCTGTCTGTCTCGGCAGGTTGTACCAGTCAGTTAAGCTGCTGTACTCCATCGGGATCTTTTTCACCTACGCGCTCCAGTTCTACGTCCCGGCTGAGATCATCATCCCCTTCTTTGTGTCCCGAGCACCCGAGCACTGTGAGTTAGTGGTGGACCTGTTTGTGCGCACAGTGCTGGTCTGCCTGACATGTGAGTAGAAGACGATAATTGCCTTGCTTGTTTTTCCCTAAAGGGCATCCAGTCTCCAGGGCGTGCGTGAGAAAAGACAGTATGTGCCTATGTTTGTGAGCAGAGAACCTGGCCCATGGCCTCGCTTTCAGAGTTGAGGCACCTCCAGATGGGGAAGTGAATTAATTACTTATGTACTCTAAAGAACATGGGAATGAGGACAGTGGTTTATTTATAGATAGGGTATGAAATGCTGTGGAGATGGTTTTTATTTATAGATAGGGTATGAAATACTGTGGAGATGGTTATCATTCAGAGTAAAGACATACAACTACTACCTCATATTAAATAAGGTAAAGGTCTGAAAGCCATTTAACCCGTATCTGTAATGAGTATAAGTTACTTTGATGAAGGGTACTTATTTGTTTTTTCGAATTGTTGTTTTTCCAGTGTGACAAGTTACTCCTTAGATTTCCTTTAGAGCCTGTAGGATGGTATTTTACACATTTTTAAATGTCGGTCTTACTAAATATGTTTCAGAAAATTTCTAGTGATTAACCTAGGTATTTGATTGATCTGATCACTTGTATTTTATTCTTCTTCTCTCAGCCCCGTTCCAAGGAGTGTAAGTTAAAAGACAGGCTATCCTTCTGTTTGCTATGGTTGAAAACTGGTGACATTTAGAAAATAAAAGTAAAAAATTATTTTTTTGTAGCTTTTGTGAGTTGGTAGACTAGAGAACCCCAGAGCAAATTGGTCTATAATAGTGAATTTAAGTTTCTAAGAGATTTGCAATTGTTTTCCAAATTGAAATGCTTAAAGCACAGATTCCTCTTTTTGGCTCTATTTGTTTTTGTTTTGTTTTGTTTTGTTTTTTGTTTTTTCTTTTTAACAAGAACCTCTTTGCTTATTATATTGAGACTTCCTCGAGAATTTTCTTAAATTATTCAGTCTGAGCCTCTGTCTTTGGAATAAAAATAGATCCATATGATTTTTAAAATTCTAATTAGGGTTGAATGTTTTAAGGATGAAAGATGGGGATGTTGTCTAGCATTTGCTCTTAGTCATTCTTTCAGGCCCTCTCCTAGACCAGCCTATAGAAACAGCCCACACAGCTGCTAATCCAGGGCCCAGGGCTGTTGAAAGCCGGCTGCTCTTCCCACAGTGACTGAAAAAGAAGGAACATGATGTATCCTGCTTTTCTAGTAGATTGCCTTAATGTGTACTGCTAAGATGGGATGTTTGGATTCCAGATTTTAATCCTGTCTTGTGCCAGTAACTCTCCATGCTTTCATTCTAAGGTGTATATTTCCGCCGTGGATGGAGTAACTCTAAGTGCTGAGGAGACAGCTTTCACGTGTACCGTATTTATCATGTAAACTCTCAGGGCCCAATTCTTAAATCTAAAGGGCACTGGAAGAAAGCATGTGGTTAGTTCAAATAATTTGCTTTTCTCCAAAGTGTTCCCTCCAGAAAAAGTAGGTCTCTCTAGGTAAAATGTGCCTTCCTGACTAAACAGCTTCTCCTCCCTGCCTATTGAGCTGGGGCAGTGACAGGAGCCTGGCTCCTCTCCCTGCCCAGTTTTCCCCTGCAGCCTGACTCAGCCTCCCTGTAGCATATGCCACACTTCCTGCCAGGTTTATTTCTGCAGCACCCCACAGGAGACAGTAGTCTCTGATTGACAGACCTCATGTTATCCTTAGATGCCTCTTGGATTTTGCTTCACTTTTCCTGGCCCTGTCTGTGAGTCTCGTCTCCCTTCAACAGCACGATGCTCAGAAGACATGGCTGCTTTTGGTCTTCTAGTGTGTGCAGTTGTTTTTCCCTTCTGTGATCTGTTGTGACGTAGCATTGCATGTCATCCTGTTCAAAAAGGCAGCCCCCTTTATCTCTGAGAGCACTCGCCTCTCTCACCTTCCTTGGAGACTTTGAAGTAATTGTGGGACTCAGTAGAGGCCTTTCATGGTAGCAGCAACTTAAATGTATTCATGCAAGTTCATTTTGTTCTTGCTTTTCTGTTCTTTCAGATCTTCCAGCACCGTTGATTAGTATGTGATTTTAGATCTTTAATTGATGTTTTTCATTTATACTCATACATTTTAACAGCAGCTTCTTTTTTTGCTATTTCTGGTGTTTTCCTATCTTTTCCACAACTTTTCCTTCTCCTCTTCACCCTCCAAGGGGAACAGGAGGAATTTGGTGTAGTTTCATTTTTTTTTACCTTCTTGGAATTCAACTTTCTCCCCACTCTCTCCCATCCTCCAAAGATTACTATGGCTGATACAGACTTTGTGATGCTTAATTTCAAACTGTTGGAGAAGAGGGGGAGGGAAAACAAGTATTTCATAGAATAATGCTCATTTCGTTATGATTTCATATTGGACAGTATCTACTTCCAGCCCATATTTTTGGAAATGCAGACTTAGCAGGTCACCTTATGTCCAGACCTTGTGTGGAAGAGGCGGGCCCCACCTGGTTGAGTCTGGAGTTGTAGGATCAATGGTTTTTTAGATTTCTTTGGAGCAATAACCCATCCATCCTTCAGTGATTCATACTGATTCTCTGTGGCATTTGCCATGTGACACATTTTACTTCAGTTTGCTATGAAAATTTCAGAAACCTATTTCTGAAGATATAATTACATAAAATTGCATCATTCAAGAAGCCTGTTCAGACTGGAATGCAGAGCTGCAAAACATTCCAAGCAGTCAGATTTTTAGAGGATGAAGCTTCCAGGTCCAAACAGAGTAGCTTCTTAGTACCTTTGGGCCTTTCACACTTTTTAGTCTTGCAGCTACAGTGAAGAAGAGCAGTATCATTCATTAGCTGTGTAACCCTGGCCTCCCTCCAGGAACCCTCACAAGGCCTCAGGGTCCTCAACTGTAAGACAGGACAGGTGTCTGATCTTCAAGGTTTCTCTGAACTCCAAATTCTGTGATTCTGTGCAGATGCTTTGCACTTGATTTTAAATTTCTACACAAATATTACTCTTAAAAAAAAGAAAGCCAATGTAAAAACATTTGGGAATAAAAGAAGAAGAAATTCCAATATTCCACCAATTTAACAAAGTAACGTATTTTTTACATTGTATCTTCTGTGTCTTAATCCTCATGGGTTCATTGTAAAAATAGTTGCAATTGTAGTTTACACATAACTTTGTCTTTCACATTTTATTTAATTTTATATCACGAATATTCATATCTTTCACTAATGTTTTCATGACCTCATGGTATTTCACTGTATTGGTGGATCATATTAACTAAGGTACTCCTTTAACGTTAGACATGGAGGTTGTTTCCCTTGCTTTCGTATTTTTTAAATTTATACCCCCACTAAGTCAAATTTTGTATTCTGTCCAAGACTATTGTGAATTTTAAAGGCATATTTATAGACATTTAAGAGTAACATGGTAGGTTTTAAGAGCTTTGATAATAATAAAATAGCAGCAAGAGCTCCCAGCACCAGAGCCGTAAATGGCCAGCGTATTTCGTAAGTGTGTGTGTGTTCTTTTCAGTGCTTTGCTCTTGTCTTGTGCATAAGTCAGCTCTTTCTGATGCTGGTTCAAAACCACAGGCTCCAGAATCCAGTTCCTTCTGTGAACATGACTGTTGGCCTTATGTTGCTTCAGCAATTTAAAAGATCATATTCTTCGTGTCTCTTCACCCGAAGGGAAGACGTTTTGTAATACTGTTGGAGCCCTCTTGACTAATCGTGTGGCTGAGCTGAGGTTGGCCTCTGTCCCCCCTTTGGTACATGCCACAGCTGAGCTGCTGCCGAGAAGTGTAAAACTGAGTTTGTTATACAAATGTGTTCCTCTTTGTCTGGGCTGGGGTCTTTTCGTGTGGGGAGGTGCAGGGATTAGGGGAGAGTTGGGAGAGGGGTATTCCTGGCTGGCTGCTTCCTGAGATCTCTACCTTGTTGAGTTTCTCTTCGTAGGCACTTTAACTCACAGAACACATTTAGTGCCAGAAGGGGTTTTATTTGCCCCACATGTCTGACTAGTCAATTGCTGCTTCTGGAGTTAAAGTCATTTTCCATGGTGGCAAAACAGATACCTGTGCTGTTGAACCCTGGGAGCTGCTGATACTGATTTGGTTTGGACATCCTTCTCTTCTTCCCACTTCATGTTAGTGGGAGGCTTGCTCTTGTCCTCTGCGGTGTCACGCTTTGTGTAGGGTTCAGTGGTGGTATGTGGTTCCGCTAGGACAGGAAGAGGGACTTCCCTTTGCAGCCCTGTGATCCTGGCTTTAAGAGGAAAGAAATGTTCTTAAAATCTCTACTAAGGATATTTTTATTAGGCATATTTATCTTATATAGTGGTGAAAACAAGAACAAATTTTCAGATTACTTATAAAATATCATGACGAAGCAGAAGATCTTTGTCCAATCAGAGGAAAAATTCTGATCCCAAGCTTCTGTATCTGTTTCCACTTAACTCTCGCCACAGAGTGGAGCATCTCTCTGACTCCACTTAACTGTCATGAAGTGCCCATATGTCCTGCTAGGTCAGTATGGGAGAGGGTGGGGAGATGACAGACTCTCAGGGCTGGGAGAGGCTCTCATTTGTCTCCTGCCAGGGACTCATTTTCTCTGATAATAAAGGCCTCCTGTCTCTTGAGCGGACTTCAGCATTTGTGGAGATGCTCGTGTGGCTGGGACTGAAGAAAAACTCACACTTCCTTTATTCGTACGAAACCAAGTGGCTTAGAAGCTCCCTTTTGGGCAAGCCATGTATTCCAGGAAAGGAGCCCCATCACTTCGCTGCGCCACCTTCAGGCAGGATGTGGTGCTTCCCAGGTGTCAGTGAGGTGAGGAACATATCCCAGAACACAGTCCTAAGTGACTAACACTGGAATGTATAGTCCTTAGAATTTCAGAGTTGGGCGAGACTTCAGACATCACCCAGTTACCATATTTCACAGGTAAATGAATGAACTGAGGCTCAGAATAGTAAGCTGATTTGCCCTGTGCCACTCAGCTTGTTATGGAGCAGGGACTAGTGATAATATTGAAGTATTTATTATTGGTTTTTAGAGCTCTGATTTCTTTACATGAGTGATATCATTTGACCATCATGTTTAGTAGTTGGGGAAATGAGTCTCAAAGAGTTTAGGTAACTAGCCACTGAGTGGTAGAGCTGAGGTTGGAGCCTGGGCATTCCAAATCCAGAGCCTACACCCATTCCTATACCACCCTCTCCCTGGGGCTCAGTTCTCCCGACTGTTGCCTTCGTGCAGTTTCCACCCCACAGTAACACCTGGCGCCATCACTGCGAGGGTGACATTAGGCAGGGAGACCCAGACCCCACAGAGAGCAAGTGTCTTGATGTTGGTACCACAGTAGACCAACTCTTTTGTTGAGCGTTAGATGACCTATGATGAGAATGCTGTTTTGTCATCAGCCTACAATTTTACCTCTAATTTTCTCCATATTCAACCCTCAAGGTTTGGGAGATGTCACCAACTCTATTTCGAAGCAGCAAAGGGCTGAAAACATACTATTTTTGAGTTGGGAAATTAAAAGCCTAAACTTTTTGCACACTTCTCAAAGCCTTGAGATCAGTGAAGATGTTAATGAGAATTGCCGTTATGGTTGATTAATAGAAGAAGGAAAGATGAAGAACTGCTCCAGAGTATATAACACTGTGGCAGAGGTGGATCTGAGACTCAATATCCTTGTGCCCCTTTGCTGTCAGGCTTTGAATCCCTTGTCCAATTCCACTTGACAAAGCAGAAAGAGGTCAGGGCTGATCGTGTGCTGGATTCTCCACCACGCCCTGTGGTGCGTCCCTGGGAAAGCTAGCCTGGGTATCTGCCTCCCATTTCCTCACAGACAGGATCCTGCCACTGATCCACCAGACTCCCTGTCTCCCCTCCCTCTGCATTTCCTTGCCCATCAGGTCTGTGAGGTTATGGTCCAGGGGCTTGAGGTCCTGGATCCTGGTCCCAGCTCTGTCGCTTCCTGTCGTTTACACCCTCTGGGCCTCTCTTTCCATAGGACTGTAGTAATTTTGTGGAGTTACATGCCTGTGAAACAGAGGCAGATTCACCTCCACTAGTGAGTGCTTAGCAGTGCTGTCTGCTGGGTACCACTAGACATTCTGCAGTGATGGAAATGTCCTGTGTGTGTGCTGTCCATTGCAGCAGCCACTAGGCACCAGTGGTAGTTGAGACTTTGAAATGTGGCTAGTGTGAATGAAGAACAGGATTGATTTCATTTTAATTCATTTCAATGTAAATAGCCATCCGTGGCTCGTGGCTACTGTGTTGGACAGCACAGCTCCAGGGTAGGTGTGAGGCAGGAGGCATGAATCCACTCTTTCCCTGGTGTGTTAGTCCATTTGCATTGTTATAAAGAAGCACCTGAGACTGGGTAATTTATATAGAAAAGAGGTTTATTTTGGCTCATGGCTCTGCAGGCTGTACAGGAAGTGTGATGCCAGCATCTGCTTCTGGTGAGGGCCTCAGGAAGCTTCTAATCATGGCAGAAGGCAAAGGGGGAGCAGGCCTCACATGGCAAGACAGGGAGCAAGGAGAAGGGAGGTACCAGGCTCTTTTAAACAACAACTCTCTTGGAGAGGGCACCAAGTCATTCATGAGGGATTTGCCCCCACGACTCTTCCCACCAGGCCCCACCTCTGACATTGGGGATCATATTTCAACATGAAATTTGGAGGGGACAAATATCCAAACCATATTACCTGGTAAGTCCTGGTTCCCACATGCCTCTCATCTTACTGCAGGGAGTGCTATTGTATTTTGTTTGTTTTTGTGGCTCCTCAAAAATCAACTTCAGACTTTTTAGTTTAAAGTGTTTCTTACAAAATCTGGTCTTGAAATGCAATCCAATCCTTTCTTCTGGTGCTCATCCAAAGAAGCAGTGATCGATGTAGACATTGGCTGCCTTGGATTCAGACGTCCTGGCAATCTCACCAGGGTGATGCCTTCTTAGAGTGACTTGACTACATTTTTGCCTTACAAAATGAACTTAGAAGCAAACCTCTCATACAAAAGGTAACCTCTTGTAGGAATCAGTGAGGTAGTAGATAAGCTCTGGATGTCTGTATCAAGGCTGGGAGCATCCAGCTGTAGCCCAGCAGTGGGAGAGACAATCTGTGAAACTCCGTTTGATTACTGACAGGTTAGTAACTAACAGGAAGTCATGCTGTAGCAGGATGCACTTTTCATGGCCAAAAAGATGAATACTAATGACGATAACATTAACATGTAAGACTCCCTACTGTACACCAGGCGTTTTGTGAAGCACCTGCATAACCTCATTAGACCATCGTGACATCTCTATGATATAGGAGCAGTTGATATCCCCATTTTGCCAACAAGAAAACTGGGGAATAGAAAGGTACCATACCTTCCCCAGTGTCATTCAGCTAATTAGCAGCAGAGCCAAGATCTGAACACAAGAACCTAGTTCCAGAGCCCACAACCCTCAATAAATACTGGCCTTTGACTGCCTGGTGGAAAGATCGGTGAGATGGGAAGCATGGGGTCAGTGGGCACTAGGATACGTGTATTCGGTGAAGCCTCCTGATTACAGCACTGTCTGGCAGTGTTGGCAATGGCTGGTATGGCACAGAAGCTGATGGCACCTCCTGCGGCAGTGCACCATTGGTCTCCGCCAGTTCCTCCTTCCTCGCTCACCCGTGACTGAGTTTCAGATGTGAGAGGCAGTGGGTGTCCTGACACAGAGATACGGTCATTGTGTGGAACTTCGCCAGGGGTCAGCCTGCAGATAGAACTGCTTTTTTTCACCTGTTTGAAAATGCTCTGTGAAGTGTGGTTTTATCACGGTGTCTTTCCAGAAAGAGGGGTTTCTTTTCCTATTTGGTTTCTTGTCAGTCAAGTAGAAATGTTTGTATTGGAGTCTCCCTGAGTGGTAGGAAAATGAGCAGCTGCTCAGAAATGTCCACCTCCTTTTCTGCCCCCTACCCTCCCTCCTTTGGTAGAAACCAGATTGCCCTGAAACGTAATTTGGTTCCTTTTGTGCAGAAAGATGGAAGTCATGCGCTGTAGCAGGAAAAGCTGAAAGCCCAGGGCCTGGAGCCAGAAGATCCAGGTTCCAGTCCCAGTTCTGCTGACCTTGCAGGGGGACGCCAGTTATTCCACGTTTCTGGGCATCTGTTTCACAGAGATTGAACTGGATAATGTCTGCGTTTTCTTAGAGCTCTCAATCCTAGAAGACGGACAGATGCTGAATTTGCTCAACAGTAGGGAGACAGACCTCTCCCAGCTCTGGGCATCTTAAACAGGCATGTCCTCTCTTTCTGCAGGCATCTTGGCCATCCTCATCCCCCGCCTGGACCTGGTCATCTCCCTGGTGGGCTCCGTGAGCAGCAGCGCCCTGGCACTCATCATCCCACCGCTCCTGGAGGTCACCACCTTCTACTCAGAGGGCATGAGCCCCCTCACCATCTTCAAGGACGCCCTGATCAGTGTCCTGGGCTTCGTGGGCTTTGTGGTGGGGACCTATGAGGCCCTCTATGAGCTGATCCAGCCAAGCAATGCTCCCATCTTCATCAATTCCACCCGTGCCTTCATATAGGGATCTGGGTTCATCTCTGCAGCTGCCTACCCCTGCCTCGTGTGTCCCCCGTTACCTGTCCCCAGAGCCTCAGGTATGGTCCAGGCTCTGAGGAAAATCAGGGTTGCTGTGTGGGAACCCCTCTGCCTGGCTCCTGGATACCCCGGGCCAGGTAACCTGAGGGCAGGGGAGAAGTGGGGTGGCAGACATGCAGAAGTGCCACTAGTGACAGGGCCGCCATCGCTCACTTGTACCTATTTACACCCAGACCTTTCCAGCTCCCCCTCATCATGCCTCCTGCTTCCTCCCTTCCTCCCCCGCTGCTGGTGCGCCTCGCCCAATTCATTCTTACTGCACAGTTCACTTTATTTAACAATTTTAGTGTCCCCCACCTCATGTTTTCACCTTTTCTGGTCTAGGCGTAGATTAAATAACTGGGAACTCCCCCTCTTTGTAAAGATGGGCTTCTTTCTCATCTCTCTCCCAAATGTTATATCTCAGTATTCTTCCTACCCAAGTCTCCAGCGGGTGGCTGGACCTACCTGGCCATTTGAAACAGGCCCCCCAAACTGGAGTTTTTAATCTTGACTCTCTGGCTTGCTGTGCCCCTTAAGGCAATGCTTCTCTTCCGCAGATTCCTTAGGGTGGGTCACAGCACTGTATTCTTAGTTGCTTTAGCTCTTAAAACATAGGAAGTGTTGTCTAAACTGAAAATATTTATCTTTTATTTAAAATCAGATTTTTGTTTTTAGACTGTCTCTATATCTGGGGCTATTACGAATTACTTCTTCAGTAAACTTTGACTCAACTTCTCCTGCTGAAAAGAAGCTCGCTCCAGGAGATGTCTGCTGGGGTCCTCGGCACTCTTGGCTGAGGACGCAAAGGTTTTAATCAGGATCATCTAAAAATGTACCTCGGTGAGGAGGCGCAGATTTTGCCTCCTGTTGACCAGCCTGGTTTCATACTGAAAAGACATTGAAGGACTGCAGAAATGTGTGGGTGCACTGGGCCGAGGGAAGGGTGGCTGAGCGAGAGGCGTATAAAATGGGGCTGTGTGCAGGCAGGCCCATGTTTCCGCCTCAGCCCATGCCAGGTGAAAGGATCAGCAATGCTCAGTTGCCATCGTGCTGGGACGAGACCCGCTCTATTGCCACGGATGAGTAGCTGAGGTCAGTGTGCACAGAGAGTTTGAAATTAAGTTCATAGACTTTACAGCAGCTGGTCTGACACTACGCGCGGTGCTTGGTTGTTTACAATCAGTGGGGAATAGGGCAGAACCAGTGCCCGGCCCCACACTGCCTCTGTGGCCTGGACTTTGAAAGGAACCACTGAACACTAATTATGAGCCCTGTCTTTCCCCCAGAATGCCTCCCTGGGTTTCGCAAACAGCCTTGAGGTTGGCCCTCCTCAAGGTCAGCCTTCAGATTTGGGAGCAAACTTCAGAGAAGGCAGAGGAAGATACATTGCCTTGCTGTGGACTGCCTCTTCTTTCCTCTTGGTGTACAAAGTATTTCAGAAGGCCATTGATGAATTTCCCCTCTTTAGCTGTGTGTGTGTGTGTTCCTGTGTAAGTAACAGACCAGACCCCTTGTCTCCTCCGTTCCATCACCAGGCTCTTGCTTCACTGCAGATACAGTTCACTCTGAAAGTTGGTTGAAGGAGAGCAGCAAAAATGTATCAGGGGTTTTGCTTCTGTGTTTCACCCAAAGCTCATAAGGGCTGTGACCCAGCCACATGGCCCCAGTTTTTTCTGTCTCTTCTGTTCCAAAGCCAGGAGAGCTGACTTCCAGGTGAAGGGATGGGAAAAGTGGACTCTCATTGTAGTGACTCCCCACCTACCTAATAATTTGTTAACTTAGGAACATGCCGTCATTGTTGACTTGTTCTTCCTTAGGAGAAGGATGCTTTTCACCACCTTTCTGTTCTATGGTGGACTCTTAACAGGTGCTATGTGACCACGAATCTAGCTGGGAGTAGCAGAGGCCCTGTCTTCTGAAGTCTCAGGTTTAGAAGTTACCAAAGTGGGCTCGGAAACTGTCATCTCCTGGTTCCAAGTTCGGGCTCTGGCAGCCCAGCCACTATCTTAGCTGTCTTCCCCAGTGGTGCTAAGAGTGGTCTCAGTGAGAAGGTAGGGCCAACTGGAGGGCCAGACCTGTGTCCTGCCCATGTCCTCTCCTCCTTGGTGGATGTTTCTGTTTACTCAGAGCTGCTAGAGGCCATCCTGCCCAGCCGAGTTCTGAGATTGGGACTGTGATGTTGGCACCTGAGGACTGGATGGGAGAATACTGGGGGTCCCCCATCTTAGCAAGATGCAGGCTATTGCTGCCTGGCTGTGAGAACACGGTATGTAGGAGAGTTGGCTGTAGCTTTAGGATTTCTGGAAGCCAATCTGGCATTGCCTGTTTGATCTCTGGCTTGTGTTCCTGCTACACTGACAGACTGATTGCGTGGCTCTTCCAGAAGACCCAGGAAGGGCAGCTCTAGCTGGAGGGCCTTCCTGGCCGTGCAGGTGCACAGCTGTTAGGCATCAAGCAAAGGGGCAGCCAGTCAGTAGTAGTGGGAGGAAGCCCTTCCTCCTCTTATGCAAGCAGCTCTCAGCCAGCCCAGAATCTCTTATGCAGCCCAAAGGGCTTCTTGAGGCAGAGAACCCTCCCTGCTGTCCTCCCATGATAAGTAGAAATATGATCACAGAGCAACAGAGCAAAGGCTTTCAGGAGTGTGAGGCTGCATCTGCTGGAGCAAAGGGGAGCCATGGGCTTTCCCAGCCAGACACTCTTGAGCTTTGTGACCCTGCTCCTGTCACCCCAATTTCCCCAAGCCAGAAGTAGCTTTCTCAGAGCCCCTTGGTGGTTCTCTCCTCCAAATGCTGCTGTTGGGAGCAGGCTTCCAGCTCTCAGTGGGCAGTGCACCTCCTGCTAAATGCAGACACTTGCTGGGAAGAGTGTGAGCTGGCATCTTCTGTTCACTCTGCCTAGCAGTTGTCACCATTCACAAGTGGCATTATTTATGTTGTGCTGCTGTCCAGCTGCTAAGATCCCTTCATCTGCACAAGCCCTGGCGAGATACGTGTGAATGTGTGTCATTTCACTTCAGCCACCCTCTTCCATCTCTCCTCTGCAGCCGGATTCATTGGCTAATGCTCACTGCTCACTGTCTATCCCCAGGAAATTTATAGTTTTATCAGTAGTCAAGGTGTTGATCCTAAACAAGTGCATTCGAAAAATCATGTTTCTTCTCTCTCATCTCCCATCTTACTTTTCTCTTCTCAGATTTCTCCCTTCCTAGAACATTATCTCTGTTTAGCACGAATGTTCACCTCATATTTTTCGGAAGTGCAAAAATCTCAATTTATGTCTGTTTACAGCTCTCTTTCCTCACTGCTCACAGCAAGGGTTTCTGTATCAGTGGACTTTATTTTGTAGCTGCTGAGATGTTAAGGCAAGCTTCAGCATCTGCCCCCACTGGGTCCACAATGCTGCTTCCTCAAAGAGAAGACACAGAGTCCAAGTGGCAGGACTTGAGGCTGGCTTCCAGTCTGCCTTAGAAGTTAATTTTCCAAAGTACATTACAAATCTCGGAGGCCATTAGGGGAAAAGGAAGGGGTGTGGTTTGTCTTTGAAATTACGGTTAATACTTTTAGACAGTAAATCCGACTGGTTGCAAGGCTATTTGCCCCGACAATATCAGCCTGTAACATTTCTTCTCTTTCCTTTGTGCCACTGAGTCATTCCCTGGCCAGAGGACATAAATGGTGCTGATAGGAGGTTATCAGAGTAAGGAAGGTAGGAGATATAGGTACAGGGTGCCTGTCATTCACTGTGTTATCTGGTTTAAATCAAAGTGATTCTGGGGAAGCTCTGTTCTTTCAGTGGATAATAAAATTGGTAACTCTATTGTAAAACATGTCAATGGTGTGTGAAGAAAATCAACCAATCCGTAGGTGTTGCTAACTAGACAGTACTGTGTATGTTACGTGCCTGCATGGATGTGGATCATGCCAGAGTTCATAGATCCTGTTTGGGGGTTTGCACATGGATCATATGTTAAGCTTTTTCTTTTCAATAAATGAATTTTATTTTTTATTTTTGAGAGGTTGCTGTCTGTGTCTTTTTTTTTCCTTTTTATATCACTCAGATCCCTTGACTAGATACTGGGTTAGATGTTTCTGGTTTATGCCACAGAGTTCATATGAGAGTGGCACAAGCAGTAGACCCTTCCATGGAATTAAGAGTTGCCCAAGAAGAAAGGGACCAGGAATGTTTTTTTGTTTTTTTCTGTTAGACAATCCTCCCCTCCCTAAACCTCCTTCCACTTCTCTTGAAGACTTGAGTAACAATTTTCAGCCCTCTCCTTGCATAGTAGATGAGCCCACGTGACAGGTGTGATGGCCAGTTTTATATGTGTCAACTTATAATTCAGTCAAACACTAATCCAGGTGTTGCTGCAAACGTGTTTTGTAAATGTGGTTAACGTCTATAATCAGTTGCCTTTAAGTAAAAGAGGTTTTCTCAGTATTGTGGGTGGGCCACATTCAATCAGTGTAAAGGCCTTTAGAGCAAAGCTGAGGTTTCTGGAGAAGAAATTCTGCCTCCAGACTGCAGCATCAGCTCCTACGGGCCTGCCCTGTGACTCGCAGACTTGCCAGCTCACACAGTCATGGGAGCCAGTTCCTTGATACCTCTCTCTCAGTCTTTCTATGTGTATTTATATTCATTATGTGTATGTATATATGTGTGTGTATATATATATATCTCCTACTGGCTTTGTTTCTCTGAAGAAATCTGACACAATAGGTAACACTTAATTTTCTTGAAATGTGGAGATTAATTTCAGGACAGGACAATGGAAAAGATGACACTCCTTCCCTTCCCTTTTTGTCACTGAGTGGGAAAACACACTTAAGGCTTAAAATGTTTATTCTCAATACATTGGTTCCCCCTAAAAGAAATTACTTGGAATTTGTTCCCACCAGCAAGCACGCAATCAGTTCTGCAGCAAACATGCAATCAGTTCTGCAGCAAACACTAGCCAGGTGTGCTCCAATTCAATTCTGACACCACCTGCCTGGAGATGGCATCAGATCCCACAGGATGAGGGCTCAGTCCCCAAGAGTGACACCCCTCACCACCACCACCACTTCCAGTGCCAATTGCAAGTACCAGGTTGTTTACCTGTGCTTCTGACTGGCTAAAAATTGTAAATCAGGGTTCCCATGACTCTGTTTTGGGGTTTGATTAATTTGCTAGAGTAGCTCATAGAACTCAGGGAAATACACTTGTATAAGTTTAAAAACAGAGCCTTCAAGGAACACTCTTAAAAGTATAATATTTTACCAAGAGAGGAAGGCAGGCATATAGTCTATTTTCATTGTCATTATCATTTCTGGAACAGGAAGGTCAAAGAGATTTAGCAGCTGTGCCAAGCTGCCCACCAGTAGGTAGCAGCATTGGGATACACATGAAAGTCTTCTGGTTCCAGAACCTGAGTGCTTCCCAAGGCGCTGGCTGCGTGTCTTTGTTGCAACCTCAAGAGGGAGGTTTGCCTTGAGGAATTGTCATGAGGGTTAGAGAGAATGTTGTGAAGTGCCATATGTCATAATCACAAAGGACTTATTGAACATTTTCTGAAATATTCGCTGACTTGTAGAAAACCAGGACTCCAAAGTACTTCTGCTTGTTGTTCTGGCTGTCCGTCCATGCACTGATGTCTTGTTGACTTCCTCTGTGGAGAGCACTTGATCCTCTTTTAGGTTGTCCACCTCTTGAAGTTTTTATTTCTGCTCACATTTATACCTAATGGCTATAACCTCTTCTTCCAGAGAGCCAGGGCCCTCTGGTAAGCCCATTGCACTACTACTGGAGGCATAAACCTGAGTGACAGTGGACCCTAAGCCTGGGGCTCTTTGCTATGTAGGTTGCCTTCCTCATACTTAGCCTATTGTGGTTGTGCTGAGGAACTATGTGTGTCTTTAATGGGTATGCTTTACTAGACCCTTGGCCATTGGTCTCCTTTAAAAAAAAATTGGAGTAAAATTTACATGTAATTAAATTTAGATCTACCTTTTCAAATGTACAGTTCAGTGTGTTTTGCATACAGTCATGTGACCACCATCTCAGTCAAGATACAGATCATCTCCTTTGCCCCCAGAAGGTCCCTTGTGCCCCTTTGCAATCAATCCTATCCTCACACCACTCAGTCGCTGGCAGCTACTAATCTGTTTTTTCTGTCTCCAGTTTTGTCTTTTCTAGAATGTCATATAAAACCATTACGTATGCAGCCCTTTGTGTCTGGTTTCTTTCACTTAACATATTCATGCTTTTTATATTCCTCCACGTTGTTACATGTATCCATAATTGATTCTTTTTATTGCTGAGTAGTATCCATTGCATGAGTGAACCATAATTTGTTTATCCATTCATTAGTTGATAGTCTTTGAGGCTGCTTCAAATTTTTAGCTGTTATGGCTTAGTTATTTTAATGTAAATTCCTGGTAAACAATTTAGAAACTGCCTCTTCTTTCTTCCTTAAAACTTACTTGTAACTGCTGCTAATCAGAGTATGTTATGAGGGCAACTTGAATCTGTGCACCCCAGTGGCCATTCTCAAGTTTTGGGCTCAAATATACTCTATACTTAATTATGAAAAAATTACTATTATGAATAAAGCTGCTATAAATACTCATGTACAGGTCTTTGTGTAGACCTATGTTTTTATTTCTCTTGGGTAAATACCTAGAGGTGAAATGATGGGGTTGTATGGGAAATGTGTGTTAACTTTCGGCAAATTGTTTTCCAAAGTGGCCGTTCCCTTTTGGATTCCTAATGTATAACAGTTACAGTTGCTCCATATCCTCACCAATACTTAATATTGTGGTCTTTTAAATTTTAGCCCTCTAATAGGTGTGAAGTGGCATCTCATTGCAGTTGTAATTTGCATTTCCCCAATGACTAGTGATGTTTTGCACCTCTTTACATGCTTATTGGCCTATCTTTTTAATGAAGTGTTTGTTCAAATATTTTGCCTCTTAAAATTCAGTCATCTACTTCTTTTGATATGTTTTTTATTGGAAAATAATTGTAGATTTACAGGAAGAGTCAAAGGCACAGGAGGGAGGTCCAGGTCCAGAGCACCCTTCAGCTGGGCTTCCCAGTGTTAATATCTTGCATAACGGTAGTACATTATCGAAACCAGTAAATTGACATTGGCGCAATCCATAGAGCTGATGCAGATTTCGTTAGTTATACAGATACTCATTTGTTTGTGTGTGTGTTTGTGTATAGCTGTATGCAGTTTTATCATGAATAGCTTTGTATACACCACTACCACAAACTAGATACCTAATTGTATCATCACCTCAAGACTCCTTTATGCTACCCCTTTATAAATACCCACTTCCTTCAGTCCCCCACATCCCTAACCTTCCCCAGAAGCCACGAATCTGTTCTTCATCTCTATAATTTTGTTATTCATGAAATAATAATAATTCAATAAATTGAATTATGCCATATGTATCTTTTTGGGGTTGGCTTCTTTCACTCAGTATAATTTCCTTGATGTTCATCTAAGTTGTTGCATTTATCAATAGTTTGTTTCTTTTTATTGTTGAATAGGATTCCATGGTACTGATATTTAACCATCCACTCACTGAAAGAAATGTGCATAGTTTCCAGATTTGGTTATTACAAATAAAGTGCTATAAATATTTGTGCAAGTGTTCCTGCATGAAAATAGTTTTAATTTCTCTGGGATATATGCCCAGGAGCACAACTGTTGAATTGTATGGTGATATGGTTTGGCTGTGTCCCCACGCAAATCTTATCTTGAGTTTCCACATGTTGTGGGAGGGACCCGGTGGGAGGTGATTGAATTGTGGGGGCATGTCTTTCCTGCATTGTTCTCGTGATAGTGAATAAGCCTCACGAGGTCTGATGGTTTTAAAAAGGGGAGTCTCCCTGCACACGCTCATTCTGTCTTTGCCTGCCGCCATCCACTTAAGATGTGACCTGCTCCTCCTTGCCTTCCGCCATGATTGTGAGGCCTCCTCAGCTACGTGGAACTGTAAATCCAATTAAACCTCTTTCTTTTGTAAATTGCCCAGTCTCTGGTATGTCTTTATCAGCAGCGTGAAAATGGACTAATACATATGGTGAGCCCCATTATTACTTTTAAAAGGAACTTCTAAACCATTTTCCAGAATGACTGTACCATTTTACTACTCTAGCAACAATGTATGAGTGGTCTATTTCCTCTGCAACTTTGCCAGCCTTTGCTGTTATCACTACTTGTGGGGTTTTGTTTGTTTGTTTTTTGAGATAGAGTCTCTGTCACCCAGGCTGGCGTGCAGTGGCACCATCTTGGCTCACTGTAACCTCCGCCTCCTGGGTTCAAGTGATTCTCCTGTCTTAGCCTCTTCAGTAGCTGGGACTACAGGTGTGTGCCACCATGCCCAGCTGATTTTTGTACTTTTAGTAGAGAGGGGGCTTTGCCATGTTGGCCAGGCTGGTCTTGAACTCCTGATCTCAGGTGATCCACTCGCCTTGGCTTCCCAACACTATTTGTTATTGTAACCATTTATCAGATCCTGTGTTTTGTTAGATTTATACTTAAGTATTTAATTTTTTTTGGAGCAATTATAAATGGTATTTTTTAATTCCAGTCTCTGTGTGTCCATTGGTAGTATATAGAAATACAACTGATTTATGTATTTTAATCTTGTATCCTGTGACCTTTCTGTACTCAATAATTCTGTGAGTTTTTGGTTAGATTTCATGTTTTTTTTTTTTTTTTTTTTTTTGAGACGGAGTCTCACTCTGTGGCCCAGGCTGGAGTGCAGTGGCATGATCTCGGCTCACTGCAAGCTCCACCTCCTGGGTTCATGCAGTTCTCCTGCCTCAGCCTCCCGAGTAGCTGGGACTACAGGCACCTGCCACCACGCCCGGCTAATTTTTTGTATTTTTAGTAGAGAGAGGGTTTCACCATGTTAGCCAGCATGGTCTCGATCTCCTGACCTCATGATCCACCCACCTCAGCCGCCCAAAGTGCTGGGATTACAGGTGTGAGCCACCGTGCCTGGCCGGGATTTTCTTTTTAGACAACCACGTTATCTGCAAATAGAGATGGGTGTATTTCTTTTTTTCCAATGTGTATCTCTTTTCTTTTTTCTTTTTTTTTTTTTTTTGGCCATATTGCAATGGCTCAAATTTCTAGTTTAAAACAAGTGGTGAGAGTGAACATCCTAGTCCTGTCTCTGATCTTGTAGGGAAAGCATTCAGTCTTTCACTTTAAGTATGATGTAAGTAGTATACTTTTTATAGAAGTTCCCCTCTATTACTGTGCTGAGATACTTTAAAAATCATGAATGAGGACTGAATTTTGTCAAATGATTTTTCTGTATCTGACATGATCGTACAGTTCTTCTTTTTTCACCTTTTGATATGGTAGATTCCGTTAATTGATTTTTGAATATTGAACTGGCCCTGCTTACTTACTTGGAATAAATCCTGCTTTATCATGGTATACTATTCTTTACATTGTTAGATTGCCTTTCATTTTTCACCCACCCTGATATTTACTCTCCCAGATGTAGAATCCAGAATGGTGCCTTTTTAGAAATGAGCAGAACCATATGCATAACTTCTATTTTTGGCATAAGTGTACTTTTGCCCCAGGCTGGATTTCCAGCTGCTCTGTGCTACATAAAGGCTGCATGGGTTTCTTTAGGATAGAGTTTCTTAACCGCACTATTATTGCCATTTGGGGCTGCCTAATTCTTTGTTGAGGGGCTTTTCTGTGCATTGTAGGATGTTTAGCAGCATCCTGGGCCTCTGTCCACTAGATGTCAGTTGCACCCTGCAACTTGTGACAACTAAAAATGTCTCCAGAATTGCCAATTATCCCCTTGGCTGGGGTGGGGGATGGGGTGGAAATCACCTACCTCAGCTGCCAGGAACCAATGCCTGAGAACATTTAGCTCCCACCCACCTACCTTTAGCTGGAAGGATGTCGTTTTTTTTTTTTTTTTTTGAGAAGAAGTCTCGCTGTAGTCCCCCAGGCTGGAGTGCTAGTCGCACGATCTCGGCTCACTGCAACCTCCGCCTCCCAGGTTCAAGTGATTCTCTGCCTCAGCCTCCCGAGTAGCTGGGATTACAGGCGCCTGCCACCACGCCCGGCTAATGTTTGTATTTTTAGTAGAGACGGGGTTTCACCACGTTGGCCAGGCTGGTCTCGAACTCCTGACCTCAGGTGATCTGCCCGCCTCAGCCTCCCAAAGTGCTGGGATTACAGGCATGAGCCACTGCGCCCGGCGGGGTGGGTGGGAATGTCCTTTTATTGTGGCCATGGAGCAAAGGAAAGTGTGTCAATATGGATAGTGCACAAAGAGCTGCTTTTCCAGTAGTAATGGTAAAATATCTCTAACATCTCCTGAACGTTCACTATACCAGCTACGCTAAGCACTTTATGTATGTTGTCTCCTTTAATACTCAAATCCAGTGAAGGAAAGTGCTGGTAATATCCCCACTTTGCAAACTGGGCATAAAAGTTAACATGACTCTCCCAAAATCACATTTCTAAAGTGGCGAAGCCAGGTCTGTCTGACATCAAACCTCATGTCCTTGCCGCTGGAATTTTCTCCCCTGCCAGCTGATTCCTTCATTCCTTACCTCACCTCCTTCAGTGAGCACAGCACATTTCCAAACCTGTCTTTTGACTCCAGCCTGTTTTGCACCCTGCCCTCCATAAGTCACTCCCAGCCATCAGAACTACCCACCATTGCCCAAATACTTAAAACCTCTAGGCCTTTCCTTTGGGATTTTCCCTTAGCCTAGCTGACCCTCCTTTCTGTGCTAAATCGGAAGCTCTGCTTTAAGACCAGCTCAGATGGCTGGGCCCCTGTAGACCTTCCCTGGCCAGTTCAGTCAGAACTTACAACTCGTCCTCAGCAATGCTGTCACCGCCCTCCTCTGGTTATCCTCATACCTGCCTGCGCTGGAGACATGTGACTACTTGGCCACTTTCCCCAGATTGTGAGCTGCCTGAGGGCACTGATCAAGTCAGATGACATCTACCCCCACTCTTCCCCTGGGGGCTAATTATATATCTGAAATCTTTGGTTACTAAATTCAGTGTAGTCTCCTTCCATAGTGAATAGTGCCCTGGCCTGCTAAAGAGGTGACATCACTATATTGTCATCTTTGTATCAATCTAACCAAGCAGCTTTCTTGGTTGGACCCTTTGGATTCATTGAGGAATTTTGAGAAAAGTTTTGAAATTGTCTTTTTGCAGCTGGATGCCTGAGAAAGTTCCTGCTTTTCATTCAGTGAAACAGCTGGTGCCCCTGTTCCAGAAGAAGTCAGAGGCTGCCCGAGGGTTTCCAAAGCCTGTCCTTAGACACCGCACCACAGGTGATGGATCAGCACCTGGGTCTGGCGCCCTAGCAGGCTGGCAGTGCGCTAATGTTTCAAGTGGTGCAAAGAGGTTGGGTTGACTCTTCTATACTAGACCGGCTGCGGGCCCTGGGCACAGCATTCCGTGCCTTAAAACTTTACCTGGTGGGTCTTCTTTGCCCTCTAGCTCTTTTAGAATCTTCATATATAATCTTCAGTCCAACAGAGGCCGTTTTCCCCCCAAGGCCTTTGGCTCTGTCCTTCCTCATCCCCAGATGCTCACTTTTTGAGGGTTCTAGCCCAGGCCTCATGCGTGCCTCAGAGATCCCATGCGCCTCTCTCCAGAGCACTGCCCTGATGCCTGATAAAACATATGTGCCCTTCCTGTAAAGGCTTGAAAACCACAGTGACAACAACTGTGCAAGCCCTCCCTCACCCGCCAGCCCCCGAAGGAAGCCGTTTCCCAATTCTCCTGTTTCCCAATTCTTACACCGTTTGTCCTGGCAAATCCCAGCTGCGTTTCCTTCTCCAAGAGCAAGGCATCGTCTGGCTCCTGAAACCACTCCTCACGGCATGGCAGCAGGTCCCCACCCTGCCTCTCCCTTCCAGCCTGCTCCTCTAGCAGTGCTCAAGGTCGCTGTGCCACTCTTAAGGCCCAGCCCCAAAAATGGATGTAGGGTTTCAGGAGAGGCCTGGGGTTGAGCCCTAAGGGGAGCAGACCCCCACCTCCCTAAATCTGGATACCCTGGCTCTGTGCCATCTAGAAATGAGCATGGCCTTCTCTTGGCTTGTTCTGAACTCAGCCTGCTCCGTTGCACTTGCCACTGCTCATCAGTCCCCTGTATTTGTAATTTATTTAATGAACCCAAATATAAGGCACACCTCCTGAGTCAGGCCAACCTGGATTGGAATCCTGGCCTTGTCACTCGTGAACTCTGTGACTTACCTTATTTAAGTTACTAACACAAATTACGGGCCCCTCAGTTTATCTGTGCCTCAGTTTCTCCATTCGTAAATGATGATAGTACCTACCTCGTTAGGGTTTTTGTTGTTGTTGTTGTTGTTTTGAGACGGAGTCTTGCTCTGTCACCCAGGCTGGAGTGCAGTGGCATGATCTCGGCTCACTGCAAACTCCATCTCCCGGGTTCAAGTGATTCTCTTGCCTCAGCCTCCCTAGTAGCTGGGATTACAGGCACATGCCACCATGTCCAGCTTGTTTTGTATTTTTGGTAGAGACGGGGTTTCACCATGTTGGCCAGGCTGGTCTCGAACTCCTGACCTCAGGTGATCCCACCACCTCGGCCTCCCAGAGTGCTGGGATTACAGGTGGGAGCCACTGCGCCTGGTGCCTCATTAGGTTTTTGTGAGAATTAAATGAGATAAGACGCTAAGTGCTTGCACAGTACCTGGCATAGCAAATGCTCAGTAAGAGGAGGCAGTAGAGGTGGTGGCTGATAGTAGTGAGGGTAATGACAGTGAACTGAAAATCTACCTGAGCGCCAGTGGTTTAGGATGCGGGGATTTACCTGAAAACCTTTAACCCTCCCCGCAGGCTCAGTAAACTAGTCCTTGATCCCAGAGAGCCCTCTGGTGGCTAATCTGTGAAGACTCAGGCTGTGGATGAAAAGGAGAAGGCGGGGCCTGGTGAGGAGAGGATGGAGGTGGGCTGGATAAGAAGGCATTCCCCATCCGGGAGAATGGGAGGCAGGGAGGTGCTGTGTGGACATTCCCAGGCTGGGTGTTGGACCTGAGTTGGGGTCTTGCCCCTGGAATTCTGACTGAGAGATCTCAGACAAACCCCTTCTCTGTGGGCCTTAGTGTGCGGAACATTAGGAATGAGGAGGACCAGGTCATTGTTTCCCAAAGACAAACAGGGGGCCCCTGACAGTCATTTTTTAATTTGAATGGTTACTTATTTTCATGGTATCAGGAAGAAATACTCTCAAATCCTTTAGTGTAGCAATATTATTGTTTAAAGATGAATAGAGAGTATTTTGTAAACATCGAAATACATTTTTTAAGTATTATAGTACGAGTTGTATTCTATCAGGGCAAAAATTATGAAAGTGATAAGCAAAACAACAGAAATTTGGACAACACTGGACAATTTGTGATCTGCACAGTCCTGATAAATCAGTCCTATCTGTATGCTACCTGTCCTTTTTTGTTTTTTGTTTTTTGAGACAGAGTCTTGCTCTGTTGCCCAGGCTGGAGTGCAGTGGCACAATCCTGGCTCACTGCAGCCTCCACCTGCCGGGTTCAAGCGATTCTCCTGCTTCAGCCTCCTGAGTAGCTGGGACTACAGCCGCCCACCACCACACTCGTCTGGTTTGTGTATTTTTAGTAGAGACGGGGATTCACCATGTTAGCCAGGCTGGTTTTGAACTCCTGACCTCAGGTGATCCGCCCACGTTAGCCTCTCAAAGTGCTGGGATTACAGGTGTGAGCCACACACCTGGCCTGGTATTATTTTCTATTATACTGGCCACCATTTATTGTTTATGCTTTAATAAGCTTTCCATTTACATGTATTTCTCACGACAATATGAGATAGCTATTATTCCTGTATTATTTACTATCTTCATTTTACTGAGGAATGAGAGGCCCAACTGAACTTTGATAAAGGAGCAAAGGCACCACAATGGAGCAGACAGCCTTTTCAGCAAATGGTGCTGGACAGCTGGACAGCCACATGCAAACAAAACGAACCTAGACACAGATCTTACATCCTTCACAAAAAAAAACTTAAAGTGGACCATAGACCTAAATGTAAAATGCAAAACTATAAAACTCGTAGATGATAGCATAGGAGAAAACCTAGAGACCTTGGCTTTAGCAATGACTTTTAAAATAAAACACTGAAGGCATTATGTATAAAAGAAATAATTGATAAGCCGGACTTCCTTAAAATTGAAAACCAGTAGGGCAGGTGCAATGGCTCATGCCTGTAGTCCCAGCACTTTGGGAGGCCAAGGCGAGGGGAATCACCTGAAGTCAGGAGTTCAAGACCAGCCTGACCAACATGGCAAAACCCTGTCTCTACTAAAAATACAAAAATTAGCTGGGTGTGGTGGTGGGCACCTGTAATCCCAGCTACTTGGGAGGCTGAGGTGGGAGAATTGCTTGAACCCAGGAGGCAGAGGTTGCAGTGAGCTGAGATTGCATCACTGCACTTCAGCCTGGGCAACAGAGTGAGACTCTATCTCAAAAAAAAAAAAAAAAAATTAAAAACCTATGCTTTGTAAAAGAGTGTCAAGAAGACAAGGCACAGACTGAGAAAATATTTTCAAAGGCGTATCTGATAAAATACTGTTTTCTAAAATATACAAAGTACTCTTAATACTGAACATTGAGAAAACAACCCAGTTTAAAAATGAGCCAAACATCTTAACAGCCCCCTCACTAAAGCAGATCTATAGATGTCAAAAAAAAAAAAAAAATATGAAAAGATGCTCCACATCATATGTCATCAGGGAAATGCAAAATTAAGACAACAGTGAGATAGCACACCACACACCCATTAGAAAGGTCGAAATCCAGAACATGGACACCACCAAATGCTGGCGAGAATGTGGAGCAAAAGGAGCTCTCAGTCACCGCTGGTGGGAATGTGGAATGGTTCCACCACTTTGGAAGACTGTTTGGCAGTATTTACCCAAAGGTGTCGAAAACCTATATCCACATAAAACCTGCACACAGATGTTTACAGTGGTTGTATTCATAGTTGCCAAAACTTGGAAGCAACCAAGATGTCCTTGAGAAGGTGAATGAGTAAATAAACTATAGTACATCCAGACAGCGGAGTATTATTTGACACCAAAAAGAAATGAATGATCAAGCCCTGAAAAGATATGGAGGAATCGTAAATGCGTATTACTAAGTAAAAGAAGCAGGTCTGAGAAAGCTATGTATCATATGATTTCAACTATATGACATGCTGGAAAACTGAGACAGCAATAAGTTTTGTGGTTGCCAGGGGTTGGGATAGGAGGGATGAGTAGGCAGAGGGGTTAGGGGGCAGGAGGGATGAGTAGGCAGAACACAGAGGATTTTTAGGGCAGTGAAACTATCTGCAAGAGCCCGTAATGCTGGATCCATATTATACATTTGTCCAAACCCACAGAATGTGCAACAGCAAGAGTGAACCCTAATGTAAACTATGGACTGTAGGTGATAATGGCCCACCAATGGACAGTTGTCAGTTGCAACAACTATACCATTCTGGTGGGGAATGTTAATAATGAGGGAGGCTATGCATGGGAGGGAGGGCATATCCCTGTACCTTCCATTCAATTTTGCTGTGAGCCGTAAAACTGCTCTAAAAAAATTCTCATTGAAAAATGAGAGGCCAGCCGGGTGCGGTGGCTCACATCTGTAATCCCAGCACTTTGGGAGGCCGAGGCGGGTGGATCACGAGGTCAGGAGTTCAAGATCAGCCTGGCCAAAATGGTGAAACCCCGTCTCTACTAAAAACTACAAAAATTAGCCGGGCGTGGTGGCAGGCGCCTGTGGTTCCGGCTACTCGGGAGGCTGAGGCAGAAGAATCGCTTGAACCCAGGAGGTGGAGGCTACAGTGAGCTGCGACCATGTCACTGCACTCCAGCCTGGGTGACAGGGCGAGACTCCATCTCAAAAAAAGAAAAAAGAAAAAAAGAAAAATGAGAGGCCAAGTCATATCTGCTCAAGTCCACATAATTAGTGTGTGACAGAGCTGGGCTTGGAATCAAGCCTGTCCAACCTCAGAGCCACCGCCTGTGTGGTATCTCCCATGGGTGTGCCTTCTTTGCCCAGCTGGATTGGGAACTTGAAGGCAGGGACTGGGCTTTCCTGTCTCGGTGTCGTCATGGTTGCCTGGTGAAGTCACATTTAGCTGGTGACTAAGGGTGTGCTGTGGAGTAGCAGCCACAGCCTGACCCTGGGTCCCAGGAGGGCGGGCTTCCCAAGACTTGTGGTAGTTAAGTCCCTTCTCCGTAACTAATGCCATGCAGTGCAAAGGGTGCTGGCAAGGGCAGGAAGCCCCAGGTCTTGTCCTGGGCTTTAGCTAGCCTGCTGGTTAGTGGACTCCTCACTCAGAGCTTCAGAGCCCCATCTAAATGGAGGGGTTTGAACCACTACAGACAGTTGTACCAGAGGCAGAGGGTTTTTTCCAAATAGCTTCCTGGACCCCACCCCCAGAGGTTCTGGTTTTGTGTCTGGATTGGTTATGTTGCCAGGTCAGGAATCTCTGTGCTTGACAATCTCTAGGATCCCTTCCAGCTCCCAAAATCTATGAATCTTGGAAGGGCCTGTGGACCCTTGCATCATTCCCCAGACCCCAAATAGGCTAAATGACACAGAAAATAACAGTAAAAAAGATACTTTATTGTTAAAAAAAAAATGACCAATGAAACCATGTATCTGTCACTCACACTCACAGTCACACACGCAGCCACAAACCACTCACACAAATTGGCTCTCGCCCACACAGCTCCCTCTCGCGTGAAGCAGCAGCCCTGTGGGCAAGTCTCCATTGCTCTTCCTTTTGACTTCTGTCTCCAGAAACAACACACATGAAAAGGAATGGACCAGAGGGAGGGACTGGATGGGAAGGAGTGGTGAGGTCACCAAAGGCCACAGAGGCTTCTGGTCCCCACCACTCCTGGCTACATACATTCTACACATGTGTACACACATATTATCCATGGGCACCCACATGTGTAGACATGTGCCCACATTGACCCTCCATGCATAGGGTTGAGTCGCTGCAGGTAACACTTGATGGGCAGGCGTTTGCAATGGAGAGGAGGCAACGGCAGGTGTCCAGCCTGGACACTGCGGTCCAGCTCCCTGCTTCCAACCTGCCCTAAATAGGAGTTCAGAGTTCCTTGTGTCTAGGGAAGAAAAATCCCATTGAGGAAACTCATCCAGACAGCAAGGTCAAAAAGTGCCTAAGAATTTTTAAAATGAAGAATTAGTTCCTTCTTTCCTTTGGCCAAAAGTGCCTGGGAAACTTGGGATGAAGAACCCAGAGTTCCATGAGGTCTGAATTCTTTAACAAAGAAGGTTCAGAGCTGCATAGACTCCTGGCAGGCCCTGACTGGCAGACAGTGGTGTGACTCTGAGGCAGGCCATTCCTCTGCATGTAGGCTGAGGAGCGGGACCGCTGGAGCCCGAGGTCCGGTGATGCTCCTTGGAGTCCTTGTTGCCCTCCATCACTGTTTTCTCTCCGGTGCAAAGCACAGTGCCTGATACGGAGCAGACACTTGACAAAGACACAGTGAGTGCTTGACTGAGGCAGGGGCACAGGGGACTGTGCCTGCTCCCCTGCTGCTCACCTCTCAGTCCCTAGGAGGACGCCACGCAGCCCTCTAGAACTCCTCGGTATGGCCCGCGTAGTGGGTGCCTGTCAGGCACCAACCTGCCTGCCTCCAAAATGGAGCTGTGGGCAGGTATGAGAATGCATCTTGGCGAAGCTGAGCCAGCATAGTCAATCAGGCTCTGCCCTGGGGACTGAGAGATGGCAGATCGGGGAGACCGCCTGTCTCTTGCCCACCCCGGGAGTCAATTGTTCCTGGTCTTCCAGGGTCACTGCTCTAGGCATGTCCCTCTCCTGGGACCCTAGTGCTGTTTCTGGAGCTCTATCCTCAGCTTCCCTCCACCCTCAGGGACTAGCTGGGGGATTGGAAGACCACATTTCAAGGGACAGCAGCCTGGGCTGAGGGTGGGGCCTTCCCTCCCACTCTCCCAGCCACACTCAACTCACCCGCTGAGACAGGAAGAAATAAGCCAAGTCCAGTCCTTGGCCTCCCGCCTGCCTTGCTCTGGGAATGGGAAGCTAGAACATGACCTCCTCACAGCTGCCGTAATCACTCTCCACCATGTCAGAGCCCTCATAGTTGGGGGGCGCCCGGTTGTGGCCCTGGCCTGCAAGAGGTGCCCCCTCTGCCTCACAGACAGCATAAGAGGGCCCAGCTCGGCTGAGGCGCATACTCATCCCCTTGTAGCCCCCCTCTGCCAGGCAGGGCCCTCCCCCTCCCTGCCGGAACTGCGAGTGGTAGTAGCTGATGGCCGTGTACTCATTGAGACAGGGGGCAACCAGGCGCTCCCGGGGACTAGGGGGCCGAGAGGGCATCAGATCTTCCAGGTTCTGGTTGCTGTAACGGGGTGGGAGAGGTGCCCGCTTATTTTCCATCTCCAGGGGGAAGGGGAAGCCCCCATAGAGGCCAGTGGGCTCCGGCATCACGACGGGGGTTGAGTGGCGGTGAGCCGAGGGCGGCAGAGGGCCCTGAGTCACTTCGGAGTGGGGGTATTCCCAGCGTTCATTCCTGGAGTAAGTAGGTGGCCAGACCATAGCTCCGCCAGGGTACACTGAAAGGGAAAAGCAAGATAGGGTGAGCTCATTTTCCCCGGGGAAGGTTTCAGCTGGCTCTATAGCAACTATATATAACCTGGCGTGTTGTGGAGACAGGAGTGGGTGCATTTGGGCCCATCTGTGCAGGTTGTCTCTGGTGGCTCAGGTTGATATATAGAATCCAATGGGGCAAGCTCAAGGCTAGGGGTTTCACCCAAGGCCAGCCGGTCTTGCAAATCTCTGCCACTAATCTGAAGGTCAGTGAACAAGGGAAGGATCTGGATGGCTCCATGCACCCCACCCCCACAGCTGGGTACAGTAACTCCATCCCAAGTCCTACTGGTGAGTTTCATCCCCTTAACCAAAGGAAACACACACAGTTTGGTCTCACAGGTGTGATGGAGTCTATCATGGAGAGTGATGAAATGAGATGTGGCTCAGAAATCAGGAAACCAGGAGCCCTTGGTCCTAGCCCTGCCTCTGCTACTGAATAGTTCGGTGAGTTAGAACAAGCCACTACATCTTGACGGGCCTCGGTTTCCCTATTTGACACAGTGAAAATACCTGTCATAACTGCTGATGATTATGCCAAAACATGAAGTGCTTTACTAATGTATCTCCTTTTGAACCAAAGATGAGAGGAAGGTGATATCCCCCTCTAGATGAGCCAGGTCTGGCCCAAGGCTGCTGCACTTCCAGATTGGGCAACCAGAAGCTTAGACCACTGCTTCTCCTTTCCCTTCCCAGAAAAGCACCAATGTGCAGAAGCCCCCTTCTCACTGCAGGGATTCTACCCAACCCTATCCAGGGTCTACAAATTTCTGTCATGAACATCAATCCCATGGAGTGACTTGGAATTTAGGGGAGTGCAATAGAATGAGACCCAGAAACCTGACATCTGCTCCAGCATCAGTGCCCTGTAACCTTGAACACATGTCATCATGTCCCATCCCAAAGGGTTGGATGCGTGGTGGCTAAAAATGCCTGTGCCTCAGATAACGGACCACCACCCACTGCCATCAATCGCAGAGGCTAAGTGTCTCTGGCTATACTGACCCATCTCCTCGCCGGACCAGGTTCTCTTAATGACAGGCTCATTGTCAGAGTGGGAAGGGACTGCAGCTGGCGGGAGTCTGGGGGGCACACTGCAGACCACTGGCCGTTGCTTAGAATTGGGTCCAAATGTGACGAGTTCATTTGGAAGTGAGGTCTTGCTGGGTTCCGGTTGGTTCAGGTTGTTGCAGGAGCTGGCAGTCAATGGGTTGAGCTCGATGGCAGGTATGGCTTGGGTGTCAACACCAACACTCCTGGCCAGGAGGTCTGGGTCCTCCATGGCCACAGGCTTGTGAGACTTGCAACGGCGGCAGTAGAGGAGAAGCCCGACAGTGCTTATGATAATTAACACTACGGCCACTATGATGATCAGTAACTCCTGCTGCCCCCAGTCCCCCCTTGTGATCTCAGGAGTAACTAGGCAGTGTCCTTCTGAGCAACCCCTCGCCTCCATTTCACACCTGCAGAGACAGAGAAGTAGTCAGGGGGCCGAGTCATGAAATTGCCCTTTCCATGTCCTGTCTTACAGAGATCTATGGGATAGAGACCGCTCCCCCAAAAACCTACTGTATCCCATTTTTCACCCCCCAAAAAAGCAATTATCAAGCATATCAACATCAGAACTTTCCACCTTCCACCAGTAAAGTACGGGTCTCAGCTACATCCTCATTTGTGACCATTAGGATCTGGGAATGTCTATTATTTTTCCAGCAATGAGATCTAGGCACTTGATACACTCTCTGTCATGAAGTCAGATTTCCTCCCATGTCACTGCAGTAGAGACATGGACATACCAGCTGCCCTCTAGCAATGATGTCAGGGTTCCAGGTACAAGTCAGCATTTCCCAGGAATAGCAGCTAGGCACCCGTGTTCCCTGCTATGCTTCACCAGGAGGTCACAGGAGCCAACGTGGTCCTGCACAGATCAGCCACCTTACAATGGGCAACTTGCTCAGAGAAAGCATGTGACCTCTCAGGGTACCTCTTGCTTGTCCCCTCCATGGTGTGAAGCTCCAGGGAAACTTCTGTGGCCAGCTTTATCCACTTTTGAGGGATATTGGGAAAGTTTGCCCCATCCCATTTAAGTCCAAAACATTTCTCAGTGCCTGAAATTTCACTACCAGTTGTTTGTTATTTTGGGTTACATGTTGTCTTCCCCAAGGTCCTCTTTTAAAATGCAGACACCACCTTCAGCTGTGAAATGTCCTCCCAACACATATCGTGAATGAATAGCATTCCCTGCTGCAAAACAGGACAGGAAGCAGAGCAGGACATGCCAGTTGCTGAGAAAACGGACTGAGGTTGACCAGGTGCAGTGGCTCACGCCTGTGATCCCAACACTTTGGGAGGCTGAGTCAGCTGGATCGCTTGAGGTCAGGAATTCAAGACCAGCCTGATCAGTATGGTGAAACCCTGTATCTACTAAAAATACAAAAATTAGCCAGGTGTGGTGGCGCATGCCTGTAATCTCAGCTACTTGGCAGGCTGAGGCAGGGGAATGGCTTGAACCTGGGAGGCAGAGGTTGCAGTGAACTGAGATCATGCCATTGCACTCCAGCCTGGGCGACAGAGTGAAACTCCTTCTCAAAAAAAAAAAAAAAAAAAAGGACTGGGGTCATCAACATACCCAGAGTAATCATGGGAAAGCCCTTTCCCTACCTAGGCCTCAGTTTCTCCAGCTGTAAAATGATTGGGTGAACTACATCACTGGCTGTTATACACAGGCTAATAGCAAAGGGATCCATTGGGAGCTTGTTAAAAATAGAAGCTAGGCCCATTCTTGGAGATTCTGATTCAGTTTGTCTAGGCTGGGTCTGGGAATCTATATTTTTCATGTCTCTTTCGTGATTCTTTAAAGTCTCCTAAGTTTGGGAGCCATAAAACCAGATAATTGTCAAAGTCTCTTTCCCTCTAGGAGTCTAGGAATGACAGTTTCACTTGCAACTGCCGCAGCCCCACACAGTGTGAGGCACAGACAGATGGCAGTGGGGTTCCAGGCACAGCAGCACCTGCCCAAGTGGAACCATTTTCCCCAGGCCACTGGGAAGTTCGGGTCCAGAGTGAGAGAATAAGCGCTTCAGCCATTTTCAGACTGCAGCAAGGACCAGAACTACCTGAGGAGCTGGTTAAATGTATAGATTCCTAAGCCCCAGCTTGTGAATCTGAGGCAGCAGGTTCAGAATGGGGCTGGGGAAATCTCCAACAAGCAGCTTCCTCCTCCAGAAGTGTTGTAATGCAGGGGTTGGAGAGAGATGCCCTAACCCAAGGGTCCTCAACCCCTAGGTCATGGACCCATACTGGTCCGTGGCTTGTTAGGAACCGAACTGCACAGCAGGAAATGAGCAATGGGTGAGCAAGCATTACCACCTGAGCTCCGCCTTCTGTCAGATCAGTGGGGGCATTAGATTCCCACTGGAGCACGAACCCTGTTGTGAACTGTGCATGTAAGGGATCAAGGTTGCATGCTCCTTATGAGAATCTAATGCCTGATGATCTGTCGCTGTCTCCCATCATCTCCAGATGGGACCATCTAGTTGCAGGAAAACAAGTTCAGGCTTCCACTGATTCTACATTATGGTGAGTTGTATAATTACCTCATTATATATTACAAAGTAATAATAATAGAAATAAAGTACACAATAAATGTCATGTGCTTGAATCATCCTGAAACCATCCCCCCTTTCTCCTGCCTCGTCTGTGGAAAAAGTGTCTTCCATGAAACCTGGTGCCAAAAAGGTTGGGGACCACTGCCCTAACACATGGGAAAGGCCTAGAAGCCAGGTCCCTGCAGCACTCTCCCCTGGCCTCCCATTGGACTTTCTACGGGTCAGAGTGCAGAGCGCATTCCCTAATGGTGCCAAATCCAAGGTGAGGAGCCCATGGCAGGTGGCCTCTCTTGGGATTACCTGTCTCCTGTGAAAGGATGAGGGCAGTTACAGGAAGCTCCTTTGGGGGAGAGGATGCAAGTTTCACCTTCCAGGCAGGGTGCAAAAGTACAGTTCTCCCTTCCTTGTTCGCAGTGCTTCCCAGAGAACTGTGGGGGACATTTGCAGACATAACCTGGGAGAAAAAGAAGGGAGGTGAGAGAGCACTCTGGCCTAGCAGTTAAGGGAGACCTGGCATTGGCAGACTCATGTGTTCGTGCAGCCATTCAGTTACCATTTATTTATTTGGTTTTTCCTCTCTGTGCCCAGCACTGTGCTGGGCATTGGTGCCCTGCTGAACAAGAGCACTTTGGTCCCTGCCCTCAGACAACTGACAGCCCACCAGAGAAAACAGTCATCTAAAGAACAGTAATAAACAGGATAATAATCATAGACACTAACTTAGTCACTATTCCAAGGATCTTCCTGTGTTGGCTCATTTGATCCTCACGATGACCCTGAGATTGGTGACTGTCACCATCTTCATCAGGGGACAGGTACAAAGGGATGGCAGAAGAGGAAAGGAGGCACAGAGAATGGACAGAATTTGCTCAAGGTCACATAGCCAGTGAACGGTAAAGCTAGGGTTCAAACCTAGACAGCTAGCTACAATATCAGTATCTCACTAATTATAATAAAATTAGTTTTATTAAAGGGAAATGCTGGGAGGGGTGGGGGATGAGGCTAGCTTACTCTAGGGACCTGGAAGCTATTTCATTTGAGATCCGAAGGATGAGTGGAAATTAGCTAGCAAGAAGATAGAGGGCAAAGAGAAAGGTGTTTCAGATGGAAGAGAAGAGTGTGTGCGAAGGCTAGGGAAGGGTGTGGCGTGGTCAAGGAACTCAAACCACACCAGGGTGGGCCCGCCCAGTGAAGGACAGGGAGAGTTTGAACTATGGCCTGGGAGGTGCAGGAGCCACATGCAGGGATTGGACACTATCCTAATAGCACGGCGGCCACTGA
Organism: Chlorocebus sabaeus; assembly: GCF_047675955.1. Lineage (NCBI taxonomy): Eukaryota > Metazoa > Chordata > Mammalia > Primates > Cercopithecidae > Chlorocebus > Chlorocebus sabaeus. Next base: position 30,635,959 of record NC_132926.1, on the reverse strand, counting down.
GCAGTTCTCAGCAGGAGAGTGCCATGCATAGGTCTGTGCTGGGTAAAGATCACCCCGGCTCCTGCTGGAAGGTGGAAGGCAGGGGGAAAAGCTGGAGAACAGGGAGGAGGCTGGTGCCAGGGTGAGAGGTGATGGGGGCTTGGGTGAGAGGGACGGCAGTGGGGAGGGAGAGAAGTGGTGGACTCCTTGGATATTTTGCAGGTAGAAATGACACGATTAACCAGACAAAAATCAGAAAATGGGGTAATGCGAAGTGTTGACAGGCACGTGGGTACATAGGAACCTCTCACGTTGCATGTGATGTATAGATGGCTGCGGCCATGCTGAGAGCACTGTAGCCCTATTTAGTCAAAATGATTACTTACATGCTGTGAGCATGAGACTTCCACCCCTGGCTGTTGGGGGTGTGTGTGAAGGAAATTCTCACACAGGTTCACAAGGAGACATATAGGAGAATGCTCACTGCAGCATTGATGATGGAGATGGGTGTCTGGAGTGCGAGGGTGGAGAGGGAAAATGTGAGTGCATGTACATCATGGAGTACTGAGCCACAGTTAGAAGCAATTAATGAGAATTGCTCATGGCAGCATTGACGGATCTTAAAAATATGGTGCTGAGCAAAAGTGTAAATAACATATACCACTTATATAAATTGGAAATTTAAGCATACAAAAAACAACATGTATTTTGCAAGAACTCATTCAAAAACTTAAAATGTTTGCCTCTAGTGTTAGGGAAGGGGAAGGGAGTGGAATATAATTTAAAGGGGAATGAGAAGGAGATTGTGCATAGACCAGTGATGATACTAAGGTATGTGATTAATTCAACCCTCTGCCCCTGAGGTCCCCATTCATATCCTCCCTCATCCCCTCAAAAGTAGAAAGACAGTTTTTGTTGATGGGGAAGGAAGACTCCTGGCTTCCCTTAGTCTAGATATTGCAGATTCCAACCTGTTACTCACAAGATAGGGGAAGAGAGAGAAATTTGGAACCAGGAGGCTCTGAGATCTCCACCCTGACATGCCTTTCCCACCTGAAGAGCCTTCTGGGATAAACCCTGGGTTCAGCTTGGCACCCCAGCCCTCACCTGCCCCATGGGTCCATGAGCACTTCCCACCATTGAGGCATGGATTCTGGCTGCAGTAGTCACTGTGGAGGCAGCACTGGGTGAGAGCTTGTGTCTCCAGCAAGCCTGCCACCGTCTTGCCAGGGACCAGCAGATCTAGAGCCTCTTCATTGACCATGACAGCATCCAGGCAGCCTTCAAAGCCCTGGGAGACATTCGAGGAAGAATGCGACAAGACGAGGCCGCCCAGCAAAAGGTGTCTTTCAGGCCTCAGACCACGGCAGTTCTCTGGGACCACAAGGGAGGTGTTGCCCATGCTGTCAATCATCAGGCGAATGGAAGCGTCCATCTCCTCCACCAGGATGGAATGCCACTCATAGTCATTGACATGGCGCTGGGAGGAAAGGTTTCCATAGAAACCACCCCGACAGTGATATTCCAGCTGGGGCACTCCACTGACCAGCTGCAAAGGAAACCCAAACAGCCATCAGCAAAGCCAAGGAGTCCTCGTAAACCTGCTAACAGGCTGCCAGTTCAAAGAATGTTGTTTGTATTTTTATGGGTTGGGGGGGTGTTTGGTGATTTTCAAGGCTGGTTTAGACATGGAATTTGCAAAGCATAAAAGCCCTCAAAGTGCTTTTGTGTTGATGGTCTCCTTTGCTCTCACCACACCCCATGGGATGGTCTGGGTAGGGGGTGACATCTCCATTCACAGATGAGGAAACTGAAGCCCAGAGATGCTTTACTGATCAAGACCCTGTATTTTGGATGCTTCTTCACAGGCCTGTCCAGAGTTCCACACTTGTGAATACTGGCCTTCAGGGATTTGAAAAACCTCTCTCCTACTCCCACTTCCTTATTCAATAGCTTAGCAGTTCTCAAAGTAAGTCCCCAAGACCTTTTCAGGGGAGCCACAAGGGCAAAGTATTTTTATAGTAATCCTAAGAGTTGATTTGCTTTTGTATTCTCACAAGTATACAACAGAGTTTTGCAGACACATGTTGTCACAACTGATGAATGCAGAAGTACATATGAGAAGCCAGCTATCTTCTATTAAGCCAGACAAAAGAAAGGCTTGCAAAAATGTAAAATAATTCCACTCTTCCCTTTTCTTTTGGAAAGTAATTATTTTTCATAAAAGTGTATAATTAAAGACATACACTCATATGTTGATTGCAGCACTTTTCACAATAGCAAAGACATGGAATCAACCTAAATGCTCAACAACAGTGGGCTGGATAAATAAAATACACCATGGACTACTATACAGACATAAAAAAGAATGAAATTATGTCCTTTGCAGCAACATGGATGGAGCTGACAGCCATTATCCTAAGCAAACTAACACAGGAACAGAAAATCAAATACCACATGTTCTCACTTATAAGTGGGAGCTAAATGCTGAGTACACATGGACAGAAAGAAGGGAACAATAGACACCAGGGCCTACTTGAGGGCAAAGGGTGGGAGGAGGGTAAGGACCAAAGAACTACCTATCAGGTACTCTGCTTATTCCCCGGGTAATGAAGTAATATGTACACCAATCCCCTATGACACATCGGTTACCCATAAAATAAACCTGCATATGTACCCCCGAACCTAAACTAAAAATTGGAAGAAAAAATTAATTAATTAACTAATTATGGTATTTATGTTAACATGTGAGTTTCTTATTATTTCTAAATAAATTAATACATATTTTTAAATGTCTCAGTTTTAATTTCTAATACTGAAAATGTTGATAGTTATAACCCACATAAACAAAACTTCCCTGACATCCTCAATAATTTTTAAGAATATAAAAAGTCCTGAAGTCAAAAAATGTGAGAACCACTGGGTTAAAACATTTTCTTTCACTTCTTTCCCAAGAGGTAGGACTGCCTGTGGCCAAATACTTTTCTGGTCACTTTGGGCTACGTAGTTTTCTCTGTTGAAATTTGAAGATCTAACCCAGTGTTTCTTATACATTGATCATCTGTACACCACCTCTCAGATTTTTGCCCTGGTTGAATACTACCTATACCTTTATTTACTTAAAAAGGAGACACTATTATTAGGGTAAGTAGAAAACCAACACACTTGCCATTAAGAAATGAGAATAACAAAAATGAATGCAACTCAAGTAAAATATTGCAATGAAATCATTTCTTTTTATCTGTCTGGGACCACAAATCTGTTGATCCCACTGTCTTTTCATTGTCTCCCACCTCTGTAATGTCTTCGTTCCTCTCCTTATCTAGGTTAAGTTCCATAGTCAATCATCCTAACTACTCCCTTCACATACTCTTGACCTGTCTCTTTCTTACTTCATAGAACTCACTTGGTAAATCCACAACTATGGAAAAATAGTCTCCACCTGCTCTATACAGACATGGAGCAGAACATGGCTGGAGAAAAACATGCAGCTTTGCTCACCAGCCTCTCTTTAATTTCATGACCATGGCTCTCAAATGAGCTTTAAATGATGCCCGGCAATCACACTCCCTTCCTGAGTCCATCCATTCTTCCAGATGATGGTTTTCACTACGTCTCTCTCCTGAGATCCCTAATGCCTCTCTCCTCATCCCCACTCTCAGCTGATCATCTCACATCCTACTGAAGTCATCAGATGGCGGAACCTGCAGACACTTTCACCATCACATCTATCCACCTTAGCTAAAGCCAGTCTCTCCATTTATGCACTAGATTCCACCTCCTCACCTCCTCAAGGCTCTACTGATTCTCCTTCCTCTTTCCCACATCTTTATTCATTCACCACTGAATCATTCCACAGCATACAAAAACATGCTGTTATTGCTCTAATCTTTACTTTCAAAAATATACCTTCTTTACAGATGATAATCTTTATTTTTTAAAAAAAGATTGTCTTCACCTGAGTTTTCCAGCCAGATATTTTCCTTCTTTGCTCTCCCTTTTCAGCAAAATTTCACCCCAACCCACCATACACAGAAACCACTGGTGTCAGGGGATTCAATGATCTCTGTGTTGCCAAATCACTTCCCATCTTACTGGCCTCTCAGCAGCAGATCACCCAGCAGATCACTCCTTCCTTCTTGATACATATTCTTCACTTGGCATCCTGCGTACAATATTCCCTGGGTTTTCCTCCAGCATCACCAGTTACTCATGTTCAGTCTCTTTTGTTGAATCCCCTCTTCCCCCAGACCTGCTAATGTTGGAGGGTCTCAAGGAGTAATCCTTGGCCTACTCTCTCTTCAATCTACACTGCGTGGTGATCTCCTCCCATCTCATGGCTTTCAGTACCATGTATGTGCTGAAGACTCCCAGATCTCCATCTCCAGCATAGGCCCCTCACAACATTAGGCTTGTCTTTCCAGATCCACATGGAGGTCTAATGGGCGTCTGAAACTTACACATCCAAAATTGTACCCTGATCTCCCCTCCGGAAACCTTGTATCCACCCATGCCCTTCGCCAGACCTGCTGGCACAAACTCCATTCTTCCAGTTGCCCAGGCCAAAATCTCACCACTTGCCTTTTCTCCCACCCTTCATTCAATTCACTGGGAAATCCTGTTGACTTTGCCTTCAAAATCTTTGCAGAATCTATCTTCTTTCCAGTTCCTTTGTCATCACCCTGGTCTAAACCACCATCCTGTCTTATCCAAATTATTTCAGTGGCCTCCGGACTGGGTCTCTCTGCTCCTATCTTTGTTTCTCTAAAGCTGATTCTCAACAAAGAAGCCTTGATGACGCTTTTAAAATAGATCATTGCAATTATCTACTCAAAACCTTCTAATGCCTCCATTGTGCTCAGAATAAAAGCCAAAGTACTTACAATGTCCTACAAGACCTTTATAGATGTGCCCTATCCCATTATGTCTCTGACCAACTCCTCTTCCTACTGTTCCCTTTACTCACTTCACTGGAGCCAGGTAGAACTCCAAGCCATTGCTTAAACATGCTAAGCATTCTCTTGCCAAAAGGCTTTTGCATTGCTATTCCCTCTACCTAGAATGTTGTTCCTTCCAGATGTCCATAGAGCTAACTTTCTCACCCTCTCCAAATTATTGCTCAATTATTATCTCAATGAAAGCTTCCCTGGCCACCTTATTTAAAATTGTAAAATTGTAACTCTGGCTGGGCGTGGTGTTTCATTCCTGTAATCCCAGCACTTTGGGAGGCCAAGGTGGGTGGATCCCTTGAGGCCAGGAGTTCAAGACCAGCCTGGCCAATGTGGTGAAACCTCGTCTCTGCTAAAGATACAAAAGAAAAAAACTAGTGAACGTGGTTGCGCACACCTGTAATCCCAGCTACTCCGGAGACTGAGACACCAGAAGCACCTGAACCCAGGAGGCAGAGGTTGCAGTGAGCCGAGATCATGCCACTGCCCTCCAGCCTGGGCGACAGAGTGAAACTCTGTCTCAATAAATAAATAAATAAATAAATAAATAAATAAAAATTGCAACTCTCCTCACCCCTGATGCCCCTCCAGTTTTTCCTTTTTGCTTATAATACCTATCAAATTTGAATGAATTCTATAATTTTCTGAGCTATTATTATGTTTATATTTATTGTCAGTCTCTCCCCCATAGAACGAAAGCTTTAAAAGGGATTTCTGTCTTTTTCACTGATGAGACCCAAGCACCTAGAACAGTTCCTGTCACATAGTAGATGCTCAATAAATCTGTATTGAATGAATTAAAATCTGGTGGCCAAAGTTGGCTTTCTCTTTGTTGAAATGGTAGGTTGGGGCCGAGCACAGTGGTTCATTGGTTCATGCCTGTAATCCTAGCACTTTGGGATGCCGAGGAGGTGGATCACCTGAGGTCAGGAGTTCGAGATCAGCCTGGCCAACATGGCAAAACCCCATCTCTACTTAAAAAATACAAAAAATAGCCAGGCATAGTGGCGTGTGCCTGTAATCCCCTACTCGGGAAGCTGAGGCAGGAGAATCGCTTGAACCTTGGAGGTGGAAGTTGCAGTGATCTGAAATCACACCACTGCACTCCAGTCTGGGCGACAGAGAGAGACTCTGTCTCAAAAAAAAAAAAAGAAAAAGAAAAAGAAACGGTAGATTGGCACATGTGATAGAGGTGTTAAAATCAGACAGGCAGACTGTGACCTTCTACGTGACATAATCCAAATAACTGAATGATTATTACAAAGGAAATTTATTTTTCTTCCATGTGATTCCATGTGACTTCATGCTGGGTTTGCCATCTTGAACACCCCCAGTGGTAGGCAATCCCCCCCTCCCTAGGAAACACTGGCCTATTACTCAGCAAAAATGATAACGTCACCAGGGCTAGGTGACCTCATCCATCTCCATTTCTATCTTACCTACCAGAGTAAGTAGCCCCATTGTGGTTGTCCTTGGATGTATATCTCCCGGTTGGGTGGCTGTGACCATCCAGGACAGGACAGTCACGTGGCCCAACAGTCACACCCAGAATCCCTGAAAACTGTGCAAGGATTTCTTTGGCAGAAATGGGCTTCCTGACATTCCTCATGCTGCACCCCCTACCTCCCCAGCCTGGCACACCCACGTGAAATCTCTCAGGCTGGCAGTGTCTTACCTTCAGGGAGATGGATGCTGTTTCATTGGTGAATAGGAGAATGGCCTGTGGCTGGAGAGTTTTCAGATAGAAACGGATGTGCCAGTTCCGAGCCGCTGGGGCCCTGTATCGCACGTAGCTCTGACCACTGAACCTTGCAGCAGTACCTGAGAAAGCAACCAAAGCTGTCACCTCTACTTGAAGTGGTCCCCACTGAGCCCTTGGACTGACTTTGTCTTATTTAATCGTTGGGTGGCAGACAGAATCATTGCTCATATTTTATACGAAGAAACTAGGCTGAGTGTGGGGCGTGCTGTACCTTTCCAGTCTCACACATAGAGCCAGACAGGAGCCTTCATCCTACCTTTTGTTGACTGCAGGGACCCCTGCCTTAGGTCCTAGCCTGGGTCAAGAAGTATGAACTTAAACCATTGAGAAAGCAAAAGTCATCCACGTGCGGTGGCTCATGCCTATAATCCCAGCACTTTGGGAGGCTGCGGCGGAAGGATCACCAGAACCCAGAAGTTCGAGACCAGCCTGGGCAACAGAGCAAGACCTCATCTCTAAAAAATAAAATAAAAATAAAAATAGCCAGGCATGGTGTCACATGCCTGTAACTCCAGTTACTTGGAATTACATCCTCTCAGCTGAGGCAGGAGTATCACTTGAGGCCAGGAAGTCAAGGCTGTAGTGAGCCATGATCTTGCCACTGTATTCCAGCCTGGGTGACAGAGAGAGACTGTGTCTCTAATAATAATAATAATAATAATAATAATAATAATAATAGTAATTTTAAAAAGAAAGTAAAAATCAGGCCAGAAATGTAATGAATCAAGTGTGTGAAAATCAAAATTTTTATTCTACATCGTTTCCATGTTATTTCTGGCATTGGGAATCTACATTGGGAATATAGATTTTGCATGTGGGTGTGATTTTAGACCCACAAAGGTTTTTGCCTCAGGATATTTCCTTGTATCCGCAGGAGTTAATCATTTAGGAAGTCAAGAGCCACTCTCTGATAAAGAGAGGATGGCAGTGATAGACTGTATGGCCAAACGTTTTGTAAAGTCTGGCATCCTCCATCCCGCCTTAGCAATGGCTAATGCACAGTTGCATAGTATGGAGTAAACTTGAGTTTCTTAAGCTTCTTTGACTGTGGGACACTCTTATGTGGACCGCTCTTGGGAATAGCATTCTATTGAACCCCCTTTGGGAAGCACTGCCCTCCCCAGATTTTTAAAAATCCACCTTCCCCAGAAGTGAGTCCAGCTATTAAATCCCCAAAACCTCAGTGTAAATAAGCTTGTCAGTTGTCAGGGGAGAGGATGAGCGGTCCACCCTCTAGATACCTAGCAAAGAGGAATTGTTGAAGAGAGAGAACAAAAGTCAAAAGGAGGAGAAGGAAGAACCAGAAAAGATGAGGCACAAGGGATTATAACACAGAGATTCCGGCTGGACGCAGTGGCTCACACCTGTAATCCCAGAACTTTGGAAGGCCAAGATGGGGGATCACCTGAGGTCAGGAGTTCAAGACCAGCCTGGTCAACATGGTGAAACCCTGTCTCTACTAAAAATACAAAAATTACCCAGGCATGGTGGCACTCGCCTGTAATTCTAGCTACTCAGGAGGCTGAGGCAGGACCCAGGAGGCGGAAGTTGCAGTGAGCTGAGATCGTACCACTGCACTCCAGCCTGAATGATAGAGCGAGACTTCATCTCAAAAACAAAAACAAAAATCCAAAGAAGTCCAAAACTCCCTGACACTTGCAATTCCATTGTAGTAGGTACTTACTGGATGGGATATTGAAGACGATCTAGATCAGAAATTCCCACCCCTTGCTGGATATCAGGATCAGCTGGAGAATCTTTATGACACAGAATCCTAAGTTCTCCTCTCAGAGAGTCTGATTCAGTAGTTCTGGGTGGCACGTGGAAATATGTATTTTAAAAATCTTACCATCATGGGTGTAACTGGAAGGGGGCCCAAGGGAGGCTTCTGAGATGGTGGTCATATTCTTTTCTTGATCTGGGTGCTGGCTACACAGATATATTTGCTTTATAAAAATTATTTGAGGTGTGTACTTACGATACATGAATTGGTTTCCTGTATGTTTTATATTTCACTAAAATGTTAAAAAATTTTAAAAAAAACCTCTTTTCAACTGATTCTGGTGATCCTTGAGTTTATCTAGTATTTCTTCAACTTAAGCCCTTGCACCTGCTGCTTCAGAATTAAATGCCAATTCTAGGACTCACTCAGAACCTTCTAAATAAAAACCTCTGGAGGTGACACCCAGGAGCATGTCTCTTTAAAATCACGCTCTCCAGAAGACTTTGCAAAATCTTGAATTTTAGAACCCCTGCTGTCTGATGCCAGGTGGCTGAGACAGACCCTTCAGCCTTCTTGGCTTTCCCTGCAGCAGACCCTGGGGCAAGAAACACAGAGAAGGAAATCCTCTCCCTGACAGAGAAGCCCACCCAGCCTAAATCGAGTGGTCCCTGGACAAAGTCCACAAATCTTCTGAGAAATTATATCCCTAATGTCAGGCGGCTGGACCCATAAGGGGCAGGCAAGGCCAGGCCAGGCAGAAGCGCTGGTGAGCTGCAAGTCATGTCACTTTCCTTTAGCCAAGACTCCTGAGCTGTTCCCTTGGTCTTAATGCCAGGGGTGCTGGGTGAGTCTTGGAGTGCCTGAAGAGCTTAGTGAAGAGTTCAGGCTTTAGAGTGGGACACACAGATATTTGAATAACCAGGCCTTCACTGGAAGCTGTACAGTTTCAGGCAAACGAAATCTCATATCTCAGTTTCAACTGCAGATGGGGCTAACGACCCTGCCTGGTAGGGCTGTGGTGCCAATTAGTTTAGGTGACATCTACACAGAGCGTGATGTACAGCAGGCTCCTTAGAGCAACAACTGCTACCACGGGAATGACAGTCACCATTGATCTGGGGCTTATTATGGACCAGCCACGAGTTAAGTGCTTTTATAACTATTATATAACTTCCACCTCCTACCCCAACCCAACTCCAGGAGGCAGATGTATTTATTTTCACTACTTTATAGATGGGAAACTAAAAAGCTCAGAGGATTTTAACAACACACCCAAGGTTACACAGCTAGTGACTGATGGAGCTAGGGTTTGAACCTGAGCTGTCTGAGCTGCCTTGAGCTTACAACCACCAGACTATGGTAATAATAGTAGCAGTATTAGTAACTCACATGTATTGAGCACTTTCTATATGTCAGGCACTGTTCTAAGTAAGCACTTGATACATAGAACTGATATAATTCCTACAGCAGCCCAGCTCAAAGTCACAGAGAGGTTAATTTTCCTAAAGTCCCCTGGTTAGTAAGTGGTAGAGCTGGGATTTTAACCCATGAGGACTGAAGCCACAGCCTATGCTCTTAGCCATGATGTTAAACTGCATATTGTAGTCTTACTGTTATTTTCTAAATCTTGAAAGGGAGCTGAGAATTGGGTATTATTCCATAACTAGATTTTGTGAGGCCACTAACTGTCTTATGGTGATCAGTGGCCTTTGGGCTTATTAAAACTTCCCTGAACTCTCCCACAGAGCCTCAGTGGAATCTCCATGCTTGGAGTCAGGCGGGCTGAGCCCAGCAGTGCTGCTTGTCCCTAGAGAAGACGCGGTACTTACCATTGCAGGAGCAGCTCCTGTGCAGGTGGTGCCGTGGGGTCAGGATGCTAAGCCTGGCGGTGCTATATGTTGGCCCAACCTTGGGGTCCAGATGCACTGTGTTATGGCAGATTTGACTCTGGCAGGTTGGCCCCTGGCAGGGCACCACGGGCATAGCTGACCGCATCTGAACCCCCACTGAATGCTCCATCTCCTTGGCTGAGTGAGTGATGATGGATGCCAGCTCCTGGAACTCGTAGAAGGTTCCAGAATGCCCCTCAAAGACCAGGAGCATGTCCACCCCATCCACGGCCTCTGCAGGCTGAAGGCTGGCCAAGTGAATGTTAGCCCGTTTGATGTCCAGCTTATGGCTGAGGAACCTCTGCAGGTTCCGCCAGTGGTCACTCACCAGCTCCTCAGGGGTGAGCTGGTAGAAGCCCATCCACATGGCCTGCTGCAGAGCCTCCCGCCCCACATGCCACACGTACACGTGGACCCCAGCAGTCGTGGTGAAGGTCCCATCGCTGACTGTGACGTTGAACAAGTAGCGGCCACGAGGCAGGCCCTGGGCGGCGATAATCTTGCCATCGGGCGCACCCACTGAGAAGTGCCTGCCCAGGGTCTCCTCTTCTGCCAGGCTATAGGTCAGCATGTCTTGGGGGTCTCGGTCTGTGGCATGGATCTTACCCACCATGCCACCCTGGAACTCCTCCTCCCCGACAGTGATGAAGATCTCCAGTGGGAGAGCAGAGGGTGCGTAGTGGCTCTGCTCTGTGACATGGACACGGACAGACGTCGAAGACGAGAGGGGAGGGATGCCACTGTCTGATGCCTGTGGGCAAAACAAACACTGCTGTCACCCAACAGAACGGCAGTGCTCTCGGGCCTGACTGAGGCTGGGCCTCCCTGTGGAGCTACGTTTCTCTGCCCCAAACCCAACTTGAGGGCTGGCTCAGTGCGTTGTCACATTTAGAAAAAAAAAAATCTAACTCCAAAAACACTGACATGTAATAAAGATTTTCTGAAGGTTTTGTAGAGATTGAAGGAGGGAGTTACATCCTATACCATGCAGTAAGACAATGCAGTTTCCTCATCTGACATCTCTCTGAGCCTCTTCCTAAATCTTTCCAGCCATAGACTTGGGCTAACTTCCTCATGAACTTTCTCATTCTGTCCCTGTCCTCAATTGTGCTGTCAGATGTCTCAGCGATTCTGATGCACCATGCACCCTGCTCAGCCTAAGAAAATTCTCCCTGGGATACCCTTTTGCTACGCGATTGGAGTAGGAGTCGGGATTTGTTCTTCTAGTCAGTCAACAAAGTCTCCTGCTGTGGCCAGGAGAAAAGAGATAATAAATAAGTTACCAAATAACTTGGATAAAGTGCTGTGAAGGAAATAAACAGAGACTTAACTTGGATCAGGTAGAAGGGAAGGAGTCTCTGTGGAGTGACATTTGAGTCCTGAGGAATGAGAAGAGGTGACAGACAGAGGGAACAGCAAGTGTAAGGTCCTGGGGTAGGAATGAAGGCAGTGTGTTCAACAGCACAGACGGGGCCACTGGTGCTGGAGCAAGTGGGCAGGGAAGCAGGCCTGGCCTCACCGCTGGGCTGGCGCATGCAGGGTTGCAGTTTATGTCAGAACTGTGAAAAGCTGTGAGGGTGACAGGACCTCACTTAAGTAGGGAAAAGAATGTAAATCATAAATGCATTTTCCTTTCATGTTTCACCACACATCCCTGCAACTTCCTGCCTGACTTAGAAAGGACAAACTTGCCTTCCTCTCCTCAGTGATGTTATCACTTCCTCAGCTGTCAACAAGGATCTCCACAATTTTCCCTGTAGTGATATCTTGTTCACCTGTACTCCAACACTTTCAATGTACAAGAAAGTTGTAAGATTACACCTACTGCTGGAAGTCATGCAAACACTGAAGAGATATCAATAGCAACAACAATAATTAACTACTACTAATTACAATGTATAGCTAACATTAGTTACAACACTACTACTACTACTGATTATGTATAATACATAGCTAACATTAACTGAGTACAAACCATGTGCTAGTCATTATCATAGTTTATCTTGCTTATGAGATAGGTACTATCAAGTCACCCATCCTACAGAAAATATAACTGAGGCTCAAAGAGGTGAAGTAACTTGCCCAAGCTCATACAGCAGGTAAGGCCTGAGCAGAATCTAAATGCCTATCTGTCCATAGCCTGTGTTTTTCTTGGCTGGCCTCTGGTGCCTCCCAGTGCATGGAAGTGGAAATACGGGACAAATGCAATTGATGGTGATGATGCCAGTCGTTATCAAGCTCCTGTCTAGGCAGGGCGTGTGCCTGGGTCTTAGAAAACAGAGGTCAGGAAGCCATTCTCTGTCGTCTCTCCCTAGGCAATCACATCCATGCTCTTGACTTTAAGGGCCATCTACCTATCCTCTGAGCTGCCAACTCCAATTCCCAGCTACTCATTGGACACCTCTGCTTGGACGTCTCACAAACAACTGGGAAATAATGTGCAAAACAGAGCTTCGGTTTAGCCCATAAACCTGTCCTGCCTTCCTGTCTGGGCCTTTCCAGTCTCATAAATGCACTACCACCCAAGTCTTCACAGGAGCCAGCAATTTAGAAATCATCCCTGAATCTTCTCTTTTCTTTCTATCCCCACATCCACTCCACCAACTCCTATCAATTTACATACAAAATCTGTCCCAGATCTGTCCACTTCCTGCATCTTCTCTATCACCCCTTGGTCTCAGCCCCACTATCTCCAGCTTGGATGACTTCTCATTTGTCTCCCTCACGCACTCTATAGAGCTTGAAAAATGAGCTTCCTGAGACACAAAAAGGATCCCTTTTCCATCTGAAACCCTTCAACCACCTCTCATTGTACTTAGATTAGAATCTAAAAGTGTTACCAAAGCTTATACTTAGAAGATTGGCTGCCCTGGTTTGTCAAGGACGGTCTTGATTTTTACCTGTTGTAAATCAGCTATTACCAAGTATTATTTTTAGTGCCTGTTTTGGACTATATGTTTGTGTCCCCTCAAAATTCATATGTTAAAATCTAATTCCCAGTGTAACAGTATTTGGAGGTGGAGCCCTTGTATATGGGATTAGGACCCTTATAAGAAGGGCCACGTGAGCATACAATGAGAAGCCAGCAGTCTGCCATCCAGAAGAGGGCGCTCACCAGAACCTGGCCATGCTGGCACCCCGATCTTGGACTTCTAGCCTCCAGAATTGTGGAAAATACATTTCTGTCCTTTAAGCCACCCAACCTGTGGTATTCTGTTGTAGCAGCCCAAATGGACTAAGTCAGTACTTCTGTCACTCTCAAAAGGTCACAGTTTGGACCTCAGATAATACAGTCATCCAAGCCACAAGGCCCACACGATCTACCCAGCCTATCAGCCTCATTCCCACCCCTGCTCATGATGTTCTGAGCACCTCAGGCCACTTCAGGCTCTTTCCCAACTCATGTTGCTCTTCCTGTCTGGAAGACTCTCCTGCCCACTTTTCACATGGTTGGCAGCTCAGCTCTCTGCTCAAATGTTACCTCCTGGGGGCAGCCTCCCTCTGAATGTGTGTCCCCCTGTCTTATGAGTCTCTCATCACTTTACTTCCTTATCATCATTTGTAAGGATGTTACTTCTTTCTTTATCTGTCTATTGTTTATCTCCATGATTACAATTGAAAGCCCCTGGAGACAGGAACCATTCCCTCCTTTCCCTCTGCTATGTTCCTAGCAGCTTGCAAAGGGCCTCGCATGTCATAGATGCTCAGTAATTACTTGTTGAGAGATGGACTGACTGACTGAAAGAATGAATACATCATTCCCAGCCCATAAGTTCACAGAATAGTAGGGTCCACTGGACTTGAGATTTAGGAAAGGGATTTGGGGAAACAAAGTGAGGGAGAGATGTCGGACCACCATCTTGGCCACTGTTCTTTAGCAATTCTTATGCAACCCATAACACCGCCACGAGAATCCCCTGCACATGTGCATATAATATCTGACTTGCACCCCAAGCCGGTTCTCTGAGGTAGGTTGTTTTAGCTCCTGAGGTTCAGAGAGCTGTTCTGGCTCAGCTCTAGGAGCTACAGTCAGAGGGTGTTTTGCTCAGGCACAGAGCAAGGATTAAGAATTTGGACTCTGGGGTCAGAGTGCTTGGGTTTGAAGCAACCCACCTTTGCCACTTATTACCAGTATTACTTTAAGCCGGTCACTTAAATCCTCTGTGTTCCTCAGTTTTCTCATCTGTAAAGTAGGGTGGTAATCATACCTGCCCTGAGTGTTGTGAGGCTTTAGTCCTGAGAAGCACCTAGCCCAGTGCCTGATGCATCCTAAGTGCTTTGTGCATTTTTCCCCTAATGATAGAAGCACTGGAGGGGCTTTTGCCAGCATCTTTACTGTCCCCATGGTCACCACGAGAAGCCTAGCACAGCTCTCACCTGGATCTGAAGCTGATACCATTCCTGGGCCCTCCTGCTTAGGCCCTCAGCAGTCACCAGCCATCCATCCGGGGTCACTCGGAAGGCAGAGCCATCGTTCCCCTTGGTTATTCGAAATGAGTAGGGGGGGCCATTCTCTGGAGAGTCTGGGTCACTCAGGATCAGCTGCAGGACTTTGCTGCCAGTGGGGGAGTTCTCCTGAGACCAAGAGTGACAGGAAAGCAAAGAGCAGAATGAGTCCCAGTCCTTCCTTTTGCACCTGTCTGGGTCCATCATCTGGAATGAGTCCTCAGTACTCTGACTGCTTGTAGATGATGCCTGGACATCAAGCTGCTGCTCATTCATTCTGCCTGCCTTTGAGGTAGTTGTTGACTGTCCTGTCTCGACCAGAAGCTCCCCAAGGGCAGTGTTGGGTCTTAGAAACACAGCCCATTGGGGCAGGAAGGATCCTTAGAGACCAAAGGTTAAACCCTTTATTCTGTAGAGAGATGACTTGCCCAACATCACACACTGCTGAATCGTGTATTTAAATTAGTTATTACCTGGGTTACATAAGGGAATGTTGTGATTTGCAAAGCCAATTGAACACTTACAAATGATTTCTTCCTTAGAGGACCTGCATGCAATATGTATCTGATAAGCACGCTTAAAGATGACTAGGAATTTAATTAAGAAAAACCAGATTCCCTGAGTATCATTTTAGACTTTGTTGTATAACATGGGAATTTAGTATACTATAACACAATGGTTGCTAACTTTCTAGCTTCACAATATTATCTACAAACAGAATCTGATCATTGCCTATCCAACAGACATTCTCTGTTCCTTTCTTATAAAATCCTGCTTTTGTTCAGATGTGGACTGGCAATATTCTCAGAAAAGATATTTTTAGTCAGGTAACTTGTTATTTGCAGCCAAAGCATCCTAACCCATACCCATAATATATAAAACAGGTAAAAGTGGAACAGCCCTAGGTAATGCACAGTGGGACCTAGAACTCTGCCTTTTTATTCACTCCCTCACCTCCCTCACCACTTATGACCCTGAAAATTACTCATAGAATCCCAAGGCCTTCTCCAAATCCTATCTGCAAACCATTAGCAGGGAATAGCTTGGATTCTGGAAACAAACAACAACAACAAAAATGGGGTTAAATCCCAAGTTTGCCACATTCTAGGTATGGCATGTTTTTATATCTCAATCTTCTAAATCCGTACAATGGGTACTACCTACTTCAGGCTGTTATGAGTCTCAAATGAGGTAATGGATATGAAAGTGCCTAACACAGTGCCTGATTCCTTTTATTTCCATAATGCCCTCCAGCAGTCTGTGTTGCCTTTGGGGACATCAGTGGCAAGGTCACAGCCATTGTTCATGTGGACTAATACCACTGAGGAGCATCTTCTGCTAGGAGGGAAATGAAGGGAGGAAGGGCTCAGGGTGCCTTGGAAGCTCAAGCTTACCTGGACAGTGGTGCTGTAGTTGAGCTGGAAGAATCTCGGTGGGTTATCATTGATATCAGCCACTTGGATAGCGATGTCTGTGTCCTCATGCAGTGGAGGCTGCCCACTGTCTGTGGCTCGGAGCTTCAGGGAATAACTAGAGGCCTGTTGCAAAATGCCCAGTGCAGGTTAGCAATGAGGTAGTTGTCCCTCACTTCTGCCCCCTGAGTCATCACTAATATTTTCAGAAAAATAAGATGGAGACACTTTCCTATGCCCACCCCCACTGCCCACCCATAGCATTTTAGGGCTTAGGTTCTGGAGTCAGACAGAAATAGGTGTGATTCCCTACTCAATCATTTGCTAGCAATGAGACCTTGGGAAAGTGAATGAATTTATGTGAGGATAATGTCAGGATGTACTTCCTTAAATTATTTTGAGGATCAAATGACACAAATCCTTATAAAACATTTAGGAAAGTGTCTGGCATACAGTAGATGCTCAAATAATGTGGCTATTTTATAATGATCTAACGATCCCTGCTCAATTGTGAGAAGCCACCTGAGCTCCTCTAGGGAAGGTTATGGGGTCACTCAGGCCCTCTCCTGCCTCTGGCCTCACAGTCCACAGAGGCCCCACAGAGAAAACAAGTGAGAGACATTCAGGGCAGGTCTGAGGAAGTTTCAGGATGGGGTCTTGACTGTGATTCATCTTCTGGACCTGCAGTGGGACTGTGTCTCTGCTCTAATGAGCTCAGGGTACGCCCCTCCCACATGACTCACCTGTTCCCAGTCCAGGGCCTTGGCCACCTGTAGCTCCCCCTTCTTGGGGTGAATGGTGAAGTGCCCAAGCTGGTTCCCTCCTACCAGGCTATAGGTAATGTCACTATTTAGGGGTCCATCTTCATCAGTCGCTGATACCTGCAGTGGGGGAGGGGGATTGTGAAGGGAGGGACAGGAATCTTGACTCCTGGGAGTGTAGGGGGAAATGGATATGTCCCTGCCCCAATGACTGCCTTTGGGCTAGCAGTGCCTGGATCACAGTCATCCCTGCCAAAGTAATCTCTTCATCTACATCCTCGTGTGGACTTCAGCATGCCATGGTTTATTCATTCACTCACCATTCACTTTTGCTAATAGCATGCTAGGCCCTGTCCTAGAATGTGAGGAATGCGCTAAAATGAATATGCCTGCAGGAAGTTTAATGCTTAATTTTATGGGTAATTCTAATTTGGGGTAAAGTATGATTAGCCTTATGAGAGCACAGAGCACACAGTGATACATTACACTGGGGGTATTAGGAAAGGATTCATGAAGCCCTGAAGGATCAGGAGGGCTTTTGGGGCTGGAGCAGGCATTCCAGGCAGAGGAAATACTGCGAGCCCAGAGTGTGGAAGTGCAGATGATGTTTGGGGGAAAGGTAGATATCCCTGTGTGGTTGGAACATAGGGTGTACCATAGTAGGGAGTGGAGGGAGAGACTGGAAGGTGGGATGAAGAGTGTGGGAGTGTGGGTGGACAGAATTGGGTTTCACTCCATTGAATGAGGGAGCTATTGCATATTTAAATGCAAAGAGGTATTATTTGATGTCCCCTCAGTCCCTGCTGTCATTGACAGCTGTCATTCCATGTCATCCGCTATGGCCAGGCCCTTCCCAGGCTTGGGAGCCTCTGGCAGTCCTCTGGGGTCTGTCTCTTTTCACTCTTCTCCTAACAAACCTCACCTATCCCATGCCCCATTGCATCATCTCTGATCTTATCATATGGCTCTGAGACATTCTCTCAGGAGAGATAGTTTGGCCAAGCATAGTTTGGCCATACTCAAATCTCACATAAACCTCTAACAAGTCAGAGTCAAATCTACAGTGTGTTAACTTAATAAACTAATCCATGCTCATAGATGGCTGGGTGTGGGGGTGAGATAAGAACCCACTCCAGAGTTCGTCCCCACAAAGAGCAAGGTGGCAGATCCTTACCGTAAGGATGACGTCACCCACAAGGGCATTCTCTAAGACCCTTGTGCTATATGGATCTTGGGGGAACTGGGGCCGGTGTTCATTGACATCAGTGATGTTGACCACGACTGTGGTCACGTCACTGAGGGAAGAGGAGCTCTTCCGGCTGCACTCAATGGACAGGAAGTACTTGGGGCTTGTCTCAAAGTCCAGGCTCGCGTTGACATACAGGATCCCTGAGGAAGCAAGAGGTGACAGGAGGAATGAGGCAGTTGGGCCCTCAAAGGCACAGGACTGAGGGTCTGAGCCCAGCCCTAGGAGAGGCAGCTCAACAGGGTTAGGCAAAGTGAGTGTCTTCTGTCATCTCCCTGTCCATCTCCCTTTGCTATCCCCTTGTCTCCCTTCCCCATCATCTCCCTCATTTTCCTTATTATTATTCCAACAGCTGTATTTCCCTCACTTACTTCTGTAATATTTGATTTAAATCTCATTTAAATGTGTGATGCTAAATTTATCTCACTGAGACCTATAAGAACCCTGCGGGGCAGAAACAATTATGATTCCCATTTTCTAGGTCAGTCCATTGACCTAGATGCTCTAATAGGCAAGTGACTTGTCCAACCTCACCCAACTAGTAAATGACAGACCTTAGGTCATAAAATGAGATTCATAATACTCAAAGTTGCCAATAAATTGTTAGGGCATAGGTTATTATTCTGAAAACTGGAAAAAAGAAATAAAAGAACAAGGATTTATCCTGCCTTTCCTGGCTAACCAAATAGTTAATGGTGGACACTCTGCTTTTTGTTTTATTTTTCTTTCAACAGCATCACTTGCCAATGAACATCTTTTTATAATTCAGTCAGAAAATAATGAGCAGTAATAGGATTAGAAAATCACCATTTTACAGCCCTTAATGAAAAGGTATATCTATCTAGGAAATGATCAGCAAAGGCTACTAAAACCATTAGAAGAAAGGCTGATGAAGAAGTCTATAATGGACTTACATACCCAAATTATAACTATATATTTATATATAATGGATCAGGTTGACAACACCTGAACTTACCATCTATCTTAACACCAGAAAAAAAAAAGCCAGTTAGCCCTTATGTCCCTCCAGACATGATGCAAACAGCATAGCATCATCTGTGAAGCACTGAGTTGACCAAGCACTGTCAATGAAATCTGATCAAGGCCTTTGATCCAAATGTCATTCCTGGGAAATACAAGGACCCAAGGGATATGCTATATGACACTATAAGGAGCCAACCAATCCAAACGATGGAAAATTCTATCAGACACATGACTCAAATGTTTCATTAAATAAATGGCAGGGGGAAATAAAGAGGAAGAAGAAAATGTTAGAAATTTAAGGACGCTTAAAATCTTGCATATCAACCAAATACAATATATAGACGTTTTGGGGATATTAACAAACCAACTTCAAAAAGACATTGATGAGAATCTGAAAAATGGCCTGGTGATATTAGGAAATTGTTATCTTTTAGGTGTGATAAGGTATGGTGGTTTCGTTTAGAAAAAGACTTATTATTATACAGAGATACACACTGAAGTCCTTACAGATGAAATGACACTGTGCCTGGGATTGTGGAAACCAGGCTGGCCTCTGCTGATGGTTACTGAAGCTGGGTGGTAGGAACATGGGGCCCATTGTACTATTCTATTTTTTAAATATGTTCAAAATCTCCATAGTACATTTTTAAAAATATTGCTTAATGATAAGGCAGCTGTTTGGGGAGGTAGAGAGCACCATTCCAGGGGAGCCATGGGGAGGAATCTGCGTGAGACACAGGCTGACCTGGCTAGTCTCTGAGGCCCTTCGCTGAGTTTCTGTGAGCCTTAGATTCTTCTATGGCTGGTAGGAAAGAAGAGAGAAGGTTTCCTAGTTCTTTCTCTCTTCATGAGAATAAGAGAAAATTAAGGGGTGCCAGGATGTTTGGAGCAGATGTGGGGATCCAGGAGGGAAGCAGGCAGCCTTGTCCAGGGTTGCTTAAGCTCCAGATTCCAGCAAGGGCTTCCCGCCTCTGCAGCCAAGCCTTTTCTGCCTCCTGCGCTGGGCCTGAGCTGAGACCATGAAGCCGCTAACTGTGGGAGGAGACTGTTCATTGAGGGTCCTGGACACAGAGACCTGGCTGGGGACGTGGGAGGGTCCCCTTTAAGGGAGGCTCCCACATAAGCTGGCCCCCCGGGTGGAAGGAGGGACCTGGTACTCGGAGAGAAGCAGAAGAGAGTGGAGAAACGACCAGAGGAGGCCTGCTCTGGGAGGCGCAGCACAGGGCAGATACGCACACAGGGGAGGAACACAGCGCTCCCAGAAACCCTGTAGGCGATGCTTCGGGGCTTGGTAGATCAGGCTCTTACCTGTGCGAGCATCCAGGCGGAACCGGCCTTGCTCGTTCCCGCTGACCATACGGTAGCCGGTCTTCTCTGCGCCCGGGCGAGTGAGGGTGGCCAGCTGCAGCACCTCCGTGCCAGGTGGGGTGTCCTCGGGCACCTGCACGCTGTGCTCGGTGTTCAGGAACACGGGCAGGTAGTCTTCTAGGCCCACCACCGAGACCGTGACGGTGCCCAGCGTGGACAGCGATATTGGGGTGCCCAGGTCGGAGGCACGGACCGTGAGCTCCAGTGGTGCCTGGGGCCTGACCTGCAGCGGCTTTTCCAGGCGGATCACCCCCGTGGTGGCGTCGATGGAGAAGTGGCCTTCGGCTGAATCCGGCAGAGAGTAAACCACCTGGGCATTGGCGCCTGGCAGAGAGACCAAGGGTGTGAGCCACACTGAGGGCGCCCCCTCTGGCTCTGCCCGCAGCAAACCCTGCAGCCACAGGAGGGGCTGAGAAGGGGGCTCCCATGAAGGCTGACAAGCTGGCTCGGGTATGTGAGGAGTTAGGATCTCTCCAGCAGGGGTCTTGAGTGGGGCAGGGAGACCCAAGGCCTCACTAAAAGGTTTTGGGGGGAACCTAATCTGCAAATCTATCAAACTATCGGAAAATATTATGTGGGGATTAGGGTCTAATATCAGTTTATTAATGAAAAACGTGCAGATAAAACCACCCATAGAGAGTTCCTTGACTGAGATAGAACAGCTCTGTAGCTTGATTGTGGTGTTGGTTACAAGAATCTAAACGAGATAATATTGCATAGAACTAAGTGTGTGTGTACACACACACACACACACACACAAATGAGTTCATATAGAAACTAATGAAATCTGAGTAACAAGGCTGTAGTCTAGTTACCAACAATGGACCAATGTCAATTTTCCAGTTTTGATATTATCTTGCTGCTATATAAGATGTTCCCATTAGGGAAGCTGCATGTAGCATGCACACAGTCCCCACCAGTCCTATTTTTGCAACTTCTTATGGAGTCTATAATTACGTCAACATAAAAAGTTAAGAAAACACCCATGGAAGTTCTTAGTAAATCAAAACACACAGTGTTTCTCCAGCTTTGTCTCCAATTCTGTTATTTTCTTTGGTTAAGTACCAGATGAAGCAGTTGGCCATAGTGTATGAAAAACACCAACATTTAAGGCTCAGCTGTGAGGTCCTGCCCCAGTGAGATGAACACAGGCCCTGAGCCTAAGGGTCTCACATCTCCCACACGTGGAACACACACTTCTCTGGTGGAATGGTGACAGAAGTTGCCTCTGAGAAGAGTTGAATTTATATCCATTAAATGCACATGCCATGCAACTTCCCCATATAGGCACTTATATGAAGAAACCATAATTTTTCTAGAGACAGAGAGATGCTGGTCAAGCCACACCTGGATTATTTAGTTGAAATATTTGGGTTGGAATAACCATTTTGGAAAGATTAATGGTAAATTGATATAAGGCCACTCTAGGAGCCATCTAGGAGATCTGTGTGATTGTAGAGGGCAGGACCAGGACTGACAGATGTCCCACTTGATAATGGCCTGAAGAACCATAGAAGGAAGGGGCTGCTTAGGAAGTAGGGAACATCCTGTCCCTGGAGGTGTGTAAGCAGTGGCTAAGGGAGCACTCACAGAGCCCTGCAGCCATTACATGGAGAGGTAGATAAGATGGCTTATGGGTCATTCCAGCTCTGATGTATTCCGGATCTCTCCTATCAAACCCATTTCTGCATCTCAAGCAAGTCTATTCCACTTGCACTTGTTACCTACAACACACACACACACACACACACACACACACACACACACATTTCCCAGGTCCAGCTACCCTGCCTTTCTGTTGACTGTTTGCCCTCTCTAGAACCCCTTCATCCCTCGAATATCTCACCTCCTTCAATGCCAAGCTAAAACTCACTTTCTCTAGGAAATCTTAATTTTACCCTGCTGGTCTCAAACAGAGCAGGTGTTTTGATCCTACTTTTATCATCATCATTTTCCTGTGTTGACCTGGCTACTCTGATGCTGACAGCATTTTTTTTTTAACCCTACCTGCATTATAAAATTTGACTCAGGAAAATTGGACAGCTTTTATATATACGTATATCTCTCTCTCTCTCTCTCTCTCATATTAATGAGTTATATATATGTATGTATACACACATGTACGTATATACAATCAGAATAGAACACTTTGTGGTAGCAGAAGCTATAATTGGTACAATATGGAACAAATATGTTTGAATGAATGCAATTTACCTTGTAAATTTTAAAAGAAAAAGAATTAACTCCAATGAAAATAGTGGCATCAGAGTTAAAATGTAAAATATTGAAAATGATTCAACTTCACTGTTTAGAAAATTGATCAAGGAATGTAATGGGTTTACTGGGGTTGGTGCCCAAAATTCCTTTCCTGAGGCAAATTAATCAGAATTGAAGAAGTCTAATTGGTATATTTCTGATTAAATGTTTGTACTTAAAAATGCCTTTGCGGTTAAATGGCAGTATTGAAAAGTCCCCAGCTCTAAGTGGAAGGGGAGAAACAATAAGGCTGAAATACCTTTTTCCTGCTTCAAAACATTGCTAAAATCATTTGTCATATAGCACTCAGGTGTGCAGTTTGAGGATAAATACTTTTTACTTTTAAGTGTCCACAGACTCAACAAGGAGGCACAGCCCTTACCAGTCCTAGAGAGACTGGTATCATTGGAAAGGGGACCCAGGAGATCATTGGAAATGGCCTCAATGCTTCTCAGACTCACCTTGGTCGGGATCCCGGGCAAATACTACAGCCACAGGGGTCTTCACTGTGGTGTTGTCAAAGACAGCCACAGTACAGTGGCTGGGGAAGAACCGTGGGGCATTGTCATTCACATCCTCCACATGGAGGGTGACGTCTGCCTGGCACGATCGGCCACCTCCATCCGTCGCCTTGGCAACAAGGTTGAACACATCCTTCCTTTCTCGGTCCAGGGCTGTGAGTGTGGTCAGCTCCCCTGGCCAGAGAAATGACAAAAGTTGAGCTTTCTCTGGGGAAATATTACCCAAGCATGTGCCCTCTAGATATCTACAGGAGACAAACACGGCCACACAGAGTTTTGTTCGCAGCAAGGAGGGGTCAATACAGTCAGGAAAGCAGCTAAGCCTATATTCCCCCACATCCATTCACCTCCCTGATTCTCCCAAACACTTCATCACATCGCCAGTTTAAGATCATCACCAACAGGCTAAAAATAGGTATATTCTTAAAGGCCAATTAGACAATTTCTAACAATATATAAAATGCATTTTCCTTTGGTTCATAATTCCACTTCTAGGAATATATATATTCTAGAGAATAATCAACCCAATGATAAAAATCTATGTATAAAGATATTCTCTGCAGCACTGTTTATAATAGCAACATACTGAAATCATCCTAAATGTCTTTCAAAAAGGGACTGGTTAAGTATATTATGATTTAGCCACACAGTAAAATACCATGTATGGTGTTATATGTATCTTGGTTTTCATGCGTGGCTTCTGCCTATAACTCCCACAGCCCTTGTTACACAGTCTTTTGTTATAATGTTGGGTGTGTTAGACCTCAGGAAGCACGATGTCTCTGACCTTCTCCTGCTCTCCTTTCACCTGCCCCAAGGCAAGACTCCCGTCTTTCCCCCCTTTTCCGATTGTGGGTTTTCAGACTCTCCCCAGAGAGGGTCCTGGGGGAAGTAATACTGACATCATGAGGCTCCCATAGCAACCCAAGAGGACTGGGTTCCGAGAGCTTCCACATAGCTGAACACATGGCGGTTCCTGGAGGGTGGTGCGCCCAGGGAGGACATGGGAACCCCTTTCCTCATGTCTCACCCTACACCTCTCTTCACCTGTATCCTTTGCAATATCCTTTATAATAAACCAGTAACCACAAGTGTTTTTCTGAGTTCTGTGAGCTGTCCCAACAAATTAATCAAACCCAAAGAAGGAGTCTTGGGAGCCCCAATTTGAAGCCAGTTGGTCAGACATTCTGGAGGCCTGGACTTGCAACCGGTGTCTGGGTAAGGGGGTACAGTCTTGTGGACAGAGCCCTCAACCCGTGGGATCTGACACTGTCTCCAGGCAGAGAGTGTCAGAATTGACTTAGAGGACACGTGAGTGGTCTCCACTGCTTGTTGTATGGGGAAAACCCACACACATTTGGCCACAGAATTCTTCTATGTTGATGATTGTTTTGGTATGGGAGCAGAGGAAAAACCTGGTTTGAGAGAGGTTTTTCCAAAACACCGCAAAACCAAAAATGGCCAGGCGCGGTGGCTCACGCCTGTAATCCCAGCACTTTGGGAGGCTGAGGTGGGCGGATCACGAGGTCAGGAGATCAAGACCATCCTGGCTAACAAGGTGAAACCCCGTCTCTACTAAAAACACAAAAATTAGCCGGGCGTGGTGGTGGGTGCCTGTAGTCCCAGCTACTCAGGAGGGTGAGGCAGGAGAATGGCATGAACCCGGGAGGTGGAGCTTGCAGTGAGCCTAGAGTGCGCCACTGCACTCCAACCTGGGTGATAGAGCGAGACTCCTTCTCAAAAAAACAAAACAAAACAAAAAACAAAAAACAACCAAAAATGAATTATGATAGAGCCTTGAGATACAGCTGAGTGAAGAAAAGCAACTTACAAATAGTATTCTACTTTCATGAAGTAATTATATAGAGATTTTGGAGATGCATGGAAAACCAGTTGGATAGAATATACACCAAGAGTCCTTATCTGTGGAGGAAGGGGTTATCATGCAGACGTTCCAGTTTCTGCATAATGCATAGCTACATTACTTGAATTTTATACCATGAACATGTATTATTTCCATATTCAGAAAAAATGCCAGTTTTTTTTTCTTTAAGTCCTTACTGATCATCCTGCAAAGAGCAGCAGAGAGAGGTTAGGTAACCTGCCTGGGTCACTCTGCATGCCCCTGCTGGGTTTAGGAAGGACAACATTGTCCCCTATCTACCCAGACAGCTTCCTGTGACACCCCTCTCCCCTGCCACCTCCTGCTCAGGTATCTCCAAGACATCCTTTGAGCTACTGGACCCAAGCCAAGTGTCAGCAGCTGGCCCTTGTGACCTAGGCCTTCTGTGCTGCCATCCCCACACCCTCCCCTGCAGCAGCAGGGCAAGAATCCCTCCTAGGTGGGCTGGTCTTCCAAAGGAAGTCCACTCCACCAGACTCTCACAGCCCAGCCTCTCCTGGCTACTCCTGGCCTACCCTGCAGGAATCTCTGCTTCTTATTCTGCTCTATCCCCTGGCTAGTAACAATGATAATGGCAACCCCATCTACTGAGCCAGACCTGGGCTAGGCTTCCATATGGTTTCTCACATGTGATCTTCACAACAATTCTATAAGACGTTATCCCCGGTTTGCAGGATACCTTGAGATCATGTTCTTGGCCATGACACTCACCTGCCTAAATCCTCCAGTGGCTCTAAAGGTGGGATTTGGCCCTGCCCACCCTGAGGCCTCATTCTTTGTCCTCTCTCTTCCCTCTCTGGGTACCAGTTTCTGGCCTTCTCTCAGGTCCTCAGTGTGCGTACTATTTCCCCAAAGAAGGTCTTCATATGAATTCTCCTGCCTTGAGTGCCCTTTCCCCTACTCTCTCACCGCTGGCTAACTCTTCTGTGTCTGCAAGGCTCACATAAAGTGGCATTTCCTCAGTGATGTTTTACTTAACCCCACTCCATAGCCCAAGTCAAATTCTGTTGCCAAATATTCCCATAGCTAGCAAAAAGACAGAAAGACAAAAGAAAGAGAGAAGAAATAAATAAATAAAGGAAGGAAGGAAGAAAGAAAGAAAGACAGGAAGAAAGAGAACAAGAAGGAAGGAAGGAAGGAAGCAGGGAGGGAGGAAGGGGAGAGAGAGAGAGAAAGAAAGAGGGAGAGAGAAAGAAAGAGAGAGAGAGAAAGAAAGAAAGAAAGAAAGAAAGAAAGAAAGAAAGAAAGAAAGAAAGAAAGAAAGAAAGAAAGAAAGAAAGAAAGAAAGAAAGAAAGAAAGAAAGAAAGAAAGAAAGAAAGAAAGAAAGAAAGAAAGAAAGAAAGAAAGAAAGAAAGAAAGAAAGAAAGAGAGAGGGGAAGGAAGGAAGGAAGGAAAAGGGAAAGGGAGAAAGGAAAAGGAAAAAAGGAAAGAAAAGGAGGGGAGGGGGAGAGAAGGAAAGGAGAAACCAAGGAGTCAGCTGTGCTAAAATAAATTTTAAAAGAATGAAATTAATCCCCTTAGCATTCTGCATTTTTTCTTAATTTAGCTCATTTAAAACTACTAATTCAACTACTCCATTTCCCACTAGATTGTAAAGACCCAAATCTTGTCTTATCAGCCTATTTATTATGTCACCAGTACAATGCTTGGCACATAGGGCCAATATATGTTTGCAGATGGATGAGTGAACTCCTGTTTCTTCTCCAAGGAGAATACCATGGCACTGCGCACTTGCTATTCAGTAAAGATGTTCTTGTCTTGATCCTGCAACTTAGGAAACCCACCTGTATGAGGATCCAGCTTGAATTCATGCGCCCCAGGGCCATGCAGAGAATATGTGATCTGAGCATTGGTATCAGTGTCCAAGTCTGTGGCAGAAACCTTCAAGATGAAGTGTCCTGGAAATACATCTTCATGAACCTTGCCAGTATAGACAAGCTACAGATGGAAAGACAAAGAAGAGAGAGATTGTGGGAACTGCATTCAGATCCAGAGAGAAGCAGAGTGACTGACTGAGGGAGGCAGAAACAGAAAAAGAGACACTAAGAGGGCAGAGATGAACAGAGACAGAGAGAGAGAAAGAGAAGCAGAGAGAGGGAGGGAGGGGAACAGAAGAAGGTAGAATAAGATGAAACATGCAAGGAAAATTGACGTTTAAAACAGGAAGAGGATGACAAGAGAACAAGTCAGAAAAGAGAGAATGGAAAAGTTCTGTCATCCAAAAGCCCACAGGCAGGGCTAGAAGGGACGGCTACAACTTCTTCCACCCAGTCCTTTGAGGTTTTTGGAGGAGGAAGGAGAGATGAGCCTGACGCAAGCATTCTGGAAGGTGTCAGGTCAACCTCCCCTGCCTCTGTGGCGAGGCCATGCTATTAAGCTTATCTCCCTGACTATATTCCCAGGACAGACCCTTGACCTCTGAGTCAGGTCTGGACTCCAGTGGCTCCATCGCTTGGCCCACCCTCCCTTTGCTGCAGGTACTATCACGGCATCTGAGGGAGTGGCAGAGGGGAAAGGCTGGAGTTCCCTGAGAATTCAATTTTTCTTCAATGGCTGGCT
This sequence comes from Chlorocebus sabaeus, assembly GCF_047675955.1. Lineage (NCBI taxonomy): Eukaryota > Metazoa > Chordata > Mammalia > Primates > Cercopithecidae > Chlorocebus > Chlorocebus sabaeus. The sequence goes on along the minus strand of NC_132926.1, from coordinate 30,608,200 downwards.
CTGAGCCAGCCTCCAAGCATCATGCTTTCAACCACTGTGGAGTGTGGGCAAGCATGGACCCCTACATGCCCTGGATGGAAACTTTATTCATTTTCTTGTTTTCTTTTTTTTTTGAGACAGTCTCACTCTGTTGTCCAGGCTTGAGTGCGGTGGCACAATTTTGGCTCACTGCAACCTCCTCCTCCTATGTTCAAGCAATTCTGCCTCAGTCTCCTAGGTAGCTGGGAGTACAGGTGCGTGCCACCACACCTGGCTAATTTTTTTTGTATTTTTAGTAGAGATGGGGTTTCACCATGTTGGCCGGGTTGGTCTCAAACCCCTGACGTCAGGTGATCCACCTGCCTCGGCCTCCCAAAGTGCTTGGATTACAGGCGTGGATGGAAGTTTTATGCCTAGGCAGGCTGTGTGGAGGTGGTTCCCCAGGCCTCTTTTTTCTGGCTGTAATGATGCTGTGAATCATCTCTGGGAGGGCCAGGGTGAGCCTGATCCCAGCCTCTCCCAGCATGGGGAGGACGGAGGTTGGTTGTAATGATGGCTGAGGGAAAAGAGAAGGAAAGTGACCACCATTCTCCCCAAAAAAGCCTCCTTCTGAGACCACCCCAAATATGGTCATCTCGGATCCTGAAAATACATTTTGCATGCATACCAATAACTAGACTCTTTTTTTCTACTATGCTTTATGTGACTGGCATGTAGAAGAGTGGAGGAAGAAAAGGTGAGGAGATATATGTATTTATGTGTGTTGCTAGGCATGTGTCTATACATGTATATGTGTGTGCAAGCAAGTTGAAGTTTGTATGTATGCAAATGCATATGTAAGTATGTTCATCTGAATTTATTATGTATGGGTAATTATGTAATTTATTATGTATTATTATGTGTGGGTGAGTATATGGATGATTGTGCTAGGTATTTAGGTATATGCTTATATGTTTATGTGTATACATGTATAGGTATTTGCCTGTGTGTGTAGGGTTGTAGATGATCCTTTGTTTATATGTGTGGGTATGTATAACTGTGCATTTGTGTATATATACTGAATGGCTGGATTATGATAATTTGAGATGTTATAAAATTAAAATGTTAGCAGTTTAACTTTATCTGTAAACTTTGAAAGAATGTAAATCCTCTCAAAATTAAAAATTACTTACTGTGTTTTAAAAAATATGTTTAAAATCAAAGTTCCATGACAGCAATTGTTGGTTTATGCCTCTAGGAAAACAGTTTCTCTCCTGACAAATGCACAGGCACACACACACCACTCAACATTTGTTCCCACTGGAAGTCTGGAGTTGAATTACATGAGATCCTTAAGAAAGTATCCCTCACCAAATGAAATTGCCCTATCTCATGTTTGTGTCTGTATAAGTGAAAGAGGACATCTCAATGGGCTAAATTACCCCAGCCGATGTGGAGAGGTGCATATATGGGCATGGAGCAAGGGGTTTGTCTGGGGCCAGGTCTCTATGAGTGTATTTCATAACAGTGAGTCATGTCAACAAGATGAGCAGTGCCAGGGATTTGCCCATTGGGCATGGCTGGCTGTGTTTGGAGAATGCGTATGTTACTTTCTTTCTGGATATGTTCTGCGGAGAAATAGACCTTTGTTGGGAATGTAGGGGGAGAGATGTGGACCATGAGTCTTGAACAGCTTGGTATATCCCTATGGGGGCCAAGGAATTACCTAGAATGGTCCCTGCCCCTGGGAACTCGTCTGAGGCTTGCTGGGGAGAAGCAAGGGAGGTGAGGTCAGTGATGGCCAGCCTCAGAGATGGGTCCCTTGGTCCTCCTTTCTGCTGCCCCTCACTCTCTGTTCTCCTGCCCCTCAATCTCCCTTCTCCTGCCCCTCACCCTCTGTTCTCCCGCCCCTCACTCTACCTTCCTTGCCTCCACTACCCACTCCGCCCCTCACCAGGCTCTCACCTGTGAGCACTGTGGGCTGTTATCGTTGACGTCCAGGACAAAGATCTCCACGGTGACCGAAGCCTGGAACTTGCCATCAGATGCTGTGACTCTGAGTAAGTACTTGGCTGTGTGCTCACGGTCCAGGGTCTTCCTTGAGGAAATCCTCCACTCATCTCCAATTTGGCTGATGCCAAACTGGCCCAGGGGGTCTCCCTCTAAACAGATGAGGCAGAGCTTTCAGAAGCCAAGCAATAGAAATGAACTCGGCTTTGTGTCACAGGTGGCTGCCCATCGGACACATTTTTTAGAATTGCTGGGAAAGCAAACATTTCCTTCCTTAACTAGGAACCCACAGTTCTACACTGAGTCCACTTTTTGCTGTTATGAAGCTACTTTGGACTTCAAATGCCTCCTGTTAAATGAAATTATCAATGCAAGAAGCATCACTCCAAAATATGTGGCTGAAGGGAGGGTTATTTTTGTGGCCCAGAAGACATGGGAGGAAGTTAAAGGGAAATAAATTTCAATTCTATGTAAATATCTAAGAGGCATAGCTATATAACAGTGGAGAGGTAGGAAGCAATGAAAAACACCAAACACTCCAAGGTTTTATTTTATAACTAAGGACCCACCCTAAGTGGAGGTTCTGTAGGAGCACTAGGTTTGCTTGCTAAATCATCTTTCTTTCCTTGACACTAATCACTGACAAGAATGTAGGAATATGGATTTCTCACTCTGACATCCTAAGATTCCGGAGTTCTAAGATCCAACTGCTCCAAGAATTGATAATATGTTGACATTTATTACTCTATTATCCTGAGATTTTAAGACTTCTGTGTTTTTAGGAGTCTGATATTTTAAGATGATAAGATTCTATTTTTCTACAACTCTGTATTTCAAACAGCTTTGATCCTATGTCTTCAGGAGTCTGTGGTTCTCGGTCAGAATTACAGGCTCATGGGCTTTTCACTGGACAGCTGTGAGAGCAGAAGGAGCCATGTTCATGGGAATGGGGGGGACATGGCACCTGGGGTGAGAAAAAAAAGGACACAGGAGTGAAGAAACTCTCTCATGGCCACTGGTTAGCTGGCTTAGTCACTGGATTGGGAATAGGGTAATTTAGTTTCACAGTAGGTATCCACTAAGAAAAGCAGCTTGTAGGTGTGGGTTTTAATCCCAGCCCTGAAGCAAGCACAAGAGTGTGACCTTGGTTGAAATTCTCCATCTGGGTCTTGGTTTTCACATATGCGAAATGAGGGAATTATACCTAAGGAAGTGCTGTCATTCCTACACTTAGGACCTGTGATTGACTAAGAAGCGTTTTTTATCATTCACGACTTTCCCTGGGCAGGACACTCTCCATAAAGATAGTCACTTGACAGAATTTTCATGGATCACGCAACTTTCTTTGTGCCTCCTCCATCTTTCAAAACACAACTCACAGCAGTTAGAGTATGACTCACATGAAATAACGAGACATCCTTTTTGGAAAGCAGTTTCTAACGTATAGGTGCTTTCTATAAATTACAGATCTTACCAGCATGCCTGTGAGGTGAATCATAACATGCATGCCAAGTCTATAGGTGGAGAAACTGAGGTCCTAGGGAGTTAAATGTGCCCAAGGTCACACTGCTAACAAGTGGCAAACCCAGGACATGAACCCATTTTAGGGCACCTCTTCCTGGATGTTTTTCAATATATTCCAGAGCCTACAGTCCATGACAGGTGTTCTTACCTGTGATGTAGCAGGTGACCTGCCTGTTCTGCTCAGAAATGTCAGCATCCAGGGTCTTTAGAGTCACCACTAGTTTGCCAGGCTCACTGTTCTCAACCACAGATCCTCTGTACTCTTCAGAAGCAAATCGGGGAGCATTGTCATTCTCGTCTGTAATGGAGACCTGAACCAAGGCCTGAGAGGATAGCTGGATGGTCTGTCCATGGTCATAGGCCACCACATGAAAATGATAAGTCTGGCAGGTCTCACAGTCAAGTTCCTGAAGTGTGGTGATCCAACCACTCTCACTATCAATGGCAAAGAGCTCATGGACATTGCTACCAGGGTCTGCAGACAGCCTGTAGCTCACCTGGCCATCTCTCCCAGTATCCTTGTCAATGGCAGTCACCTGAATGACTGAGGTCCCCACTGGCATATTCTCAGTGAGGACAGCCTTATATGGATCAGCCTCAAATACAGGCCTATTGTCATTGACGTCTCCCACTTGGATGTTGACAGAGACCAAGGATACCACGTCACTGTTCTGAAGGCAATGTGCCATCACATCAATCTGGTACAATTTGGTGGATTCATGGTCCATGGGCTTCCTCACCTTTATGACCCCTGTGTCTGGGTCCAGGGAGAAGACACCATCCTTGTTGCTCTCAGGTGTGGTGCCCCGCACTAGACTGTAGATGACTGGATCTTGAGCTGCCACTGCTTTAACAACCCCAATTTCAGACCCCTCTGGAAGGTCTTCAAGTGCAGAGAAAGTATACAGAGGTTCAGAAAATTTCGGCAAGGATACTTTTTTAGGAACCACCTGAAGTCGTACTGGTACCAGAGAGTTCCAGTGAGGAGGGCCTCCATCTTGGGCTTTGATGAAGAAGTCAAGGGTCTGATTTTCCAATCCCACCAAGCTGTCTTTCACCTTGACCACACCAGTGACTGGGTTAATTTCAATGACATCTTTAACTAGGTCCTCTGGATTCATTGAGTAGGTGACATCTGCATTCTGACCTTCATCTGCATCATAGGCCAACACCTGGATAACCGGAGAGTCTTTACTGACATTGGATTGAATGGATACTGTGTACTCAGATGCTTTGAACTGTGGAGGGTTGTCATTTTCATCTGTGAGGATGATCTTCACTGTGCAGAAGGCTACTCTTCCTCCCCCATCCCGAGCCATGACCTTAATAGCAATGACCCTCTCTGTTGAATTTTCCCGATCCAGTTTCTGTAGAGTGGCAATCTGGCCATTGGGGTTTATGGAGAACTTCTCACTTGCTAGTTTATTGATGATAGTATAATCTACAGTGCCATAAGGACCACTATCTTTGTCTATGGCTAGCAAATCAATCACCTTGGTTCCAACCATTGCATTCTCTGCTAATTCTGCCTCATAAAGGTGCTGCTGGAACTCTGGGCTGTACTTGTTGACATTTGTAGTGTTGATGTACACAGGCACAGTTGCTCGGAAGACTCCATCAGAAGCGCCTATCCTCAAATTGTAAGAGGAGTCCAAGTGCTTTTTGCAAAGGTTGAACATAGAAATTATTCCTGATGAGCTGTTAATGGAGAAGTGCCTGTCCTGATTGCCAGAAAGAATTAGGTACTCCAGGCGGGAGGTATCCCTGCTATCAGGGTCAATAGCCTGGACTTTAAGAACCAGGTGTCCACAGGTTGCCAATTCACTGACATTGGCTTCATATTGAGGTTGTCTGAACTCTGGGGGGTTGTCATTGATATCAGACACATTGACAACCACAAGGGTTTCACCAGTGAGTGGGGGATCTCCTTTATCCATGGCCCTGACTTTCACATGAAAGTGTTGTTGGGCTTCATAATCCAGTTCTTGAACTGTGGACATCTCCCCTGTGCTCCCATTGATCTGGAAGAACTTGGAAACATCTGAGCCATCCTCCACAATCTGATAAGAGACGTCACGGTTCTGCCCTGAGTCCCGGTCAGAAGCCAACAGTTGGATCACAGGGGTCTGAGCAGGCAAGCCTTCTGAGATGGAAGTGGTATAGACCAATTGGGAAAAAGTAGGAGGGTTATCATTGACATCCTCCACTAGGACTTCCACTGTGGCTTCAGAAAATGACCCCAGAGCTGTATCCGTGGCTCTGACTGTGAACACATGTTTGGTCTTGGACTCATAGTCCAAAGGCCCTGTTACTGTTAGGACACCAGTCTTAAAGTCAGTGGTGAACAGCATCAAGGGTTCTTCCTCCACAATGTTGTAGATGAGCCGGAGTCCCTCTGGACTCCGGGCCTGGGTATGGAGAATTGGGGTATAGAGGGTGATATTTTCAGGTACTCTGACTTTGTAGTAAGGACTCTGAAACAGTGGGTTGGATTTATTTCTCACAGTGACAAGCACCTCTTCCTCACTCTGGAGGGATGGTGTTCCTCCATCCCGAGCAATGACTTTGAGGCGATACTTATTTAAAGCTTGATAATCAAAGGGTTTCTTGAGTGTTATGTCCCCAAGATAGGGGTCAATTCGGAAATATGTGTAATCTTCTGCAAATTCATATGTAACGGCCCCATTTGTCCCCAAGTCCTCATCAGTGGCAGATACCTGAAAGAGAACATCCCCTGGCTCTGTGCCATCTTGAATGATTGTGTAATAGGGCAGATGCTTAAATTTGGGGGGATTGTCATTGACATCCTCAATAGAGACTCTGACCAAAGCCTGAGCCACCCGCTGAGGCGTCCGATTGTCTCTCACTTCCACGGCCAGCTCGTGAGTGTCCTGCTGCTCCCGGTCAAATGCCACACCTCTTGTCTGCAACACACCTGCTGACTGGACCATATGAAACATATCTGTGCCATTCAAGAGGAAGTAGGAAAGGGTGTCATTCAAATGATTGCCCTGGGCACCAAGAATCACCAGTGCCTTTCTGTCCTGTAAGTTCTCCTTCACAGCTGCTGTATAGACATCCTGATCAAACTGCAAGCTTTTGTCAAGCACTTGGGTCAAAGAAATTTTTACCAGTGCAGTGTCTTGATACAAGCCATCAGAAGCCCTGATGGTGAGCTTCCGAGAGAGTCCCAGGAAAGCAGGATTCAGCACAGATATGCTACCAGTGATAGGATGGATGGTAACAGCTTCATCAGCATTGCCAGTTTTGATGCTATAATTGACTTCTGAGTCATCATCACTGGCCCGCACCATGAGAAGCTCCATGCCTGGATGGATAGGTCCCACTATTGCTACCTCATATATCTGTTCTGAGAACCTGGGAGGAGAGTCATTCACATCTCTGACATGAATGATGACTTGGGCAGGTCTGGGGGCAAATAATATGGGGCTTCCTTGGTCATGGACATAGACACAGAATTGGAAAGAGGGCATGCTCTCATAATCCATCTCTGATACAATGGTTAGTGTTCCCATGCTGGGATCAATTTTGAAAAACTTCAAGGCCTCCGGCTCCAAAATTTTATAGACCAACAAGGAATTAGTTTCTTTGTCACTGTCAGAGGCATGAATCACAAAGGGGTTGTTGTTTTTATCCATGATCATGCTGTACAATGGAGCTGCTTCACTAATTTGGCCCACAAAAGTTGACTTTAAGAACATAGGAGCATTGTCATTTTCATCAATTATGTCAACCACCACCATGACATCAGTAAATGCACCTGCCATATTGCTGCCTCGGATTTTCAGCTGGTAAGACGAGATTTTCTCATGGTCTAAGTTCTTCTGGGTGGAAATGAGGCCAGAATATGAGTTCATAGAGAAGACTCCATCCTTGTTTCCCTCTCTTAACTCATAGGTAACTTCAGAGGAGCTCATAGCAGAGACAAGGAGGATTGGGGAACCAACAGGGATTGATTCAGGGATTTCTACGAAGTACTCAGATTTTGAAAAGATGGGGGCGCTCCTATCTGAGGGGTAGACATGAATGATCACTGTAGCCAGGTCATGCCTTTGTGGGGAGCCTTGATCTTCTGCCTTCACTGTCAGAGTATGTGGGGCATGATTTGCCCGATCAAGCTTTTGAGCTAAAGTAATGATGCCTAGCAGGGCATTGATGTTGAAGAAACCTTCACCGTTCCCTGAAACAGAAGACAAGACAAACAAGTTTGCCACACCCTCGAGAGGTTATCAACTAGGCTTTCTAGATCAGTAAAGGGACCATCAGACAAAACCTGGATAGAGCAAAATCTGCATATAGTGTACATCCACCATGGATATAGTGTATAGAGTAGATACTTTATAAAATCTCTAACATGGTGCACGTAGTAGGTGCTTCATATCATACTGTCAATTATCACTAAGTTTCTGGGACACAACTTAAGCTACAAACCAAAGCTATAGTAGGTCTTTGAAACCAAACAAGGAGGCTCCACCCTGAATTTCAGTGAAGCCTTTCGTAGGAAAAGCTTCATTTTGCATTATACAGAATTTGTAACCATCTTTTGTATAACCTTTTTTTTTTTAGAGTCAGGGTCTTGCCTGTCACCCAGGCTGGAGTGTAGTGATGTGAGCATGGCTCACTGCAGCCTTAAACTCCTAGGCTCAAGTGGTCCTCCAGCCTCTGCTGGGATTACAGGTATGAGCCACCACCGTGCCTGGCTACATTTTTAATAGCTTTGGTTATATAGAACACCCATATCTCGAGGCTCCTGAACAAATGTCTTTGCCCTATGCCTGTATTTCCTAAACTCTAGGCATTCTCACATCATCTTTATAATTTTTTCAATAGCCATCTATTGCCTGTGTTATGTTACACTATTATTTAATTGATGTTTTCCTTTAAATTAATTCACTCAAAATTTGATAAATATTTTAAAGGTAACATTATGTTGCTTCTTTAAATAAAAACACCGTATTGCTTACCATAAATCAGAAGTTACCATAAAAAGAAGTCAACAAAAAAATACCTTATTAAAATCGAGATAAAATTTACTGCTTGCCAAAAGGTTTGAGCCTGTGAGCTATCCCCTTTCTTTGGTAGACAAAGAGTGGCCGGTGTTAGAGAAGACGACAAGACATTCTAGAACCCAACAGAGGCTTTGTTCTTCATTCTATCAGGGAGCCTGAGTAATTTAAAGAGGAGTGCTTTCTCCATGCCCAATAACCTTTTAATGCCATTAAATGAGTAATAGTTGAATTGTTTTGCTCACCACCACAGGTACAGGCCTTAACACTTGAGAAAATACTGCTGTTTACATGTCTTACTCCCTCTATCACATGGGTGCATATTTTATTATTTCAACAGCAAAGCAAATGGCTAAGTTTTGTCATAAACTTTCAATCTGATTCTTCCACCTCTGAAGCCCTTCTCCCGCTGACTGGTTAGGTGATTTGTCATATAACCGCTAAATTCAGTCAAAGAACATGGTTTTAAAGAGTAAGTAGTCGTTTTAAAGTGATTCCATTAAAAGCAGCTAAGTTAACAACCTAGATGTAATTCTGATTATAATTTATGATATAATATCACACTGCTGAAAGAAATAAATCAGGGCACAAAATTGTATATTCATTATGATCTCAATATTACAAAAATATGCATAGGGCAAGATGAGAGGGAAAGACAGAAAATCATTCTTTTGGGGTGATGAAAATGATGGCTGTGTGTTGTGTTCTTTATACATTCCTGTATTTTTCATGTTTTCAAAAATGAGCATGTGTGGCCGGGCGCAGTAGCTCAAGCCTGTAATTGAGAGCACTTTGGGAGGCCGAGACGGGCGGATCATGAGGTCAGGACATCGAGACCATCCTGGCTAACATGGTGAAACCACGTCTCTACTAAAAAAATACAAAAAACTAGCCGGGCGCGGTGGCGGGTGCCTGTAGTCCCGGCTACTCGGGAGGCTGAGGCAGGAGAATGGCGTAAACCCGGGAGGCGGAGCTTGCAGTGAGCTGAGATCCGGCCACTGCACTCCAGCTTGGGTGACAGAGCGAGACTCCGTCTCAAAAAAAAAAAAAAAAAAAAAAAAGAGCATGTGTTACTTCTATAATCAGAAGAATATTTTAAAACTAATCTAATCTGGAAAATAAAGTCGTTATCTCCATCAGTGAGGTTGGCAATGAGATAAAAGATGTGATTTCATTTCATAAATCACAAAAAGCAAGCAATGCATTATAAACCATATTTTTCTTCTTTGGGGGTGAATAGACTTCTGTTATATGGCAACTGTTTCTTCCAAAAAGAAAAGTTAAAGCTACTGGCTTTATACAGTACCAGTAGCTACTATATAAGCTACTGGCATGCAATAAATGAACATTAGGTCTTGCGAGGGCAGACAGCAAATTATGTTCATCTTTGTTTCTCATAGCAACTAGCTCTATGAAGTATTATTATTAAATATAATTATTACTATTAAATATCATTAATTATGTATTACAATTATTACAAATTATCATAATAACTAGTTGGATACTGGATATTATCATTTTTGTTATAGTAATTGCTTATAATTAACACTTATCAATGATAGTAGTAGCCCCTGGCATTTGTACAATATTTCAATTTACAACATATATTAACATACATTTTCTTTTTTGAGATAGAGTCTTGCTCTGTCACCCAGGCTGGAGTGCAGTGGTGCAATCTCAGCTCACTGCAACCTCTGCCTCCCAGGTTCAAGCGATTCTCCTGCCTCAGCCTCTCAAGTAACTGGGATTACAGGTGTGTGCCACCATGCCCGACTAATTTTGGTATTTTTAGTAGAGATGGAGTTTCACCATCTTGGTCAGGCTGGTCTCGAACTCCTGACCTCAGGTGATCCACCCGCCTCAGCATCCCAAAGTGCTGGGATTACAGGCGTGAGCCACCGTGCCCGGCCAACATACATTTTCTCTTTTACTCTTTGCAATGACTTTCTGGCACAGGTAAAATTATTCCCATTTTTCAGATGAAGAAACCCATATAATAGATACTAAATCACTGTGCAGCCTTATCAGAAAATAAAAATTACTTCTAAAACTATGCCATACAACTCATAAAATATTCTAACATACATACATGAAGTTATTACATTTTTAAATGTTGCATGGACTTCATAAATATCTTCTACATGTTTGGTCACTGGTGGGTTTATATAATATATATGCAAATCCTCCCACAGCATGAGTGGTCCTTACTCATACTGTAGTAGTTATGTTATTACTATCTTTGGATAGTAATAGTATGTTTGGAAGTGCATTAATTTAGGTAGTCCCAGGGAATGCTCTAGAATTATTGTTTGCCACGGCTTAATGAGCTTGGTACTCGATTAATTTGCAAATTCATGCCTCTAGTGCTTTCCTTTCTTTCTAAAGCATCTTGACCCATCCTCTGAGCTCATGGCCAGGCCTCTCACCTTTCAGGAGGGAGTAGTAGACCTCAGCATTGACTCCCCGGTCAGCATCCATGGCTCGGACCTGCAGCAGCTCTGTGCCAGGGACTATGGTGTCAGGAACACTTGCTTCATAGTGGAGCTGGGTGAAGCGGGGTGGGTGGAGGTTTCCATCCTCCACACGAACGGTCACCCACACAAAGTTCCTCTTGATGGGTATTTCCTGGTCTCGGACCTATGGGCCCAAAGGGGTAATTGGGTGAGCAGCAAACGGAATTAGGACGAGGCAGGGTTAGGGTAAGGTCAATGAACTAGAATGCCAATTTAAAATATGCCCAGTTGTAACTAACTCTCCGTATTCTTTTAAATCTTGTTCTAATCTATGCTCTTTTTCTTCTTTTGTGTAAATTTGTCAGTCAATGATTCCTAGGCTCAGCTATTTTAATGGATAATTCTATTTTAGGAGAAAGGCAGAAATAGGCAGAGAAGCAGTGTTTTCCAAATTACATCTCAGAGAATAATACTCATTCTTCAAGATGTTAACATGTTATGCAGGGAAAAAAAATTATATGGTCACGTAAATTTGGGGAGCACTGAATTAAATGCAAACAGTTTTCTTTGCTGCAGGACTTCTCAGAGCCTTGAATACATATTATATGCCCAGAGGATGATAAATTAGCACAAGAACCCTGATCTTTAAGACAGGAGGCCAGACTCTGATTCTGGTTCCATCATAAATAACTATATGGCAGTGAGCAAGTCTGTCTTTCTCTGTGGGTTTCAGGTGTAAGATGAGACAAATGGGCAGGATCAGGGATAGAACTAGGGGTAGGCAAGTAGGGTGCAAAATTTAAAGAGGACCTGACTCTTGGGGTCATAAAAATGCAGATGCATGGCCCAGAGAGAGTGAGCCCTCCTTCCATTTTGTGTCCTGCATGGCTTCCTGGCCTAACCCTAGTCCTTGCTCTCAGTGGGAAAGCCTCCGTGCCCCTTCCAGCTCTGACACTATATGAATCCACATTGTGTCATGAAGTCACTGAGCAGGGAGATAGCTCTTGGAGAATATTTGGGGTGAATCCAGAGAAAGCTGAGGTTGACAGGAGTTTCCTTGGCAGCCGTCCCATCTCTACCTTCACTTCCAGGCATCCCTTATGGAAGGTGCCCCTGGCCAGCTGTGAAATGTCACAACTCTGTCTCATGTATGGTCTTTATGAGCACTGGTGTGCCTGGCTCACCAGGGAAGGGGACCTTCGGCATGTCTCCAAGCACGTCCACCCCCACACATCTACACGCAAGCATATTCTCACCAGATTTTTCCATTTACTCACCATGACTGTCAGTGTGTGCTGGGAGGGCCCCGAGCCCAGGTCCAATTTTCCCACCGTTACCAGGACACCAGTGCTTGGGTCCAATTGGAAGAGGCTGGCACTTTCTGGGTCTTGGCTGCCATGTATGGTATAGATGAGGCTTTTGCCCTTGTCTTGATCTATGGCCTGGACTCGCAGGAGCTCCACCCCTGGCACGGTGTCCTGGGGCACTCTGACCTCATAACGAGTTTCCAGAAACTGGGGCCGATGGTGGTTAATGTTGGCAATCATGAAGATGTGAACCTAGGGAGGGAGGTGAGGGAGAAGGTCCACTGCGAGCCCCAGGGGAACAGGGACTGGGCCTCACTGGACCTCCCTGTACCACCCAGGCCTGGCACAGGGCCTGGCACTCAGCAATCACTCGATAAATATTTGTTGAATGAATGATAGTATTTCAAAATCAAAAGACCTTCAGATGCTGCACAGTCTAGTGTTTTTCAAAAACAAAAATTTTCTTGAAGGGCCTTTCCATCAAGTGAAATGTTGTGTGAAATCCAAATGTGAGAAATAGATAAAACTCTGACTGAAGCCAGAATAGAAATTCAGAGCCCCACTTACCCAGTCATCATCCCCGTATATCCATGGTAGCCCCATGGTACTCTATCTTTAATTAAAACTGCTCATTTAAACAAGCTTCCAATTATAGACAGATTCAGAGTGGGAGCAAGAATTCTCCCAGGGTCACAGAATTACAGAGTGTATTAGACAAGAACCTTGATTCTAAATTCAGTGTTCATTGAGGAACACCACATCCACAAAAACCTCTGTAGCCTCATCCCAACCAAGGAGGCCTTCCATCTCCTCTTAACACAGTGGTCCCCAGCTGAGGCCTCTAACCTGGGTGGCAATGGTGCGGGACCCATCTGTCACCTCGACAGTCAAGTTATAGCTCGACCTCCTCCTGGTATCAAGAGGCCTGGCAATGACGATGCTGCCTGTGGTCTTCTCAATGTCAAAGTCCATGTCCTTATCCCCACCTAGAGTGGGAGTGGGGAGAAAGCACACACAACCTCAGTGATTTAGGCATCACAGCATAAGACAGGCTTTGGTTGTCAGGCTCAGAGGACGTGGTGGTAAAGTCCACAGTGGTAAAGATGGTAAAGGTGGTAAAGGTGGTAAAGATCTGGGTGACAGGTGGTAGTTTATTCCCCAGTCCCACAAGTGTAATTTATTCTGTCAAGTTGTTATCAAGTTATTTTCATTTAAATTTTATTAATAAATCAAATTGATTAATAAACTGTAAGAATCCAAATGTAAAATAACGTGAAGTTTTTAAAATGTCTAGTATATAGAAATATGTTTAGTGACATGCAAATATGTTCATGATATATTACACTTAAAAATATTATCAAACGATATTTTAATATAACCCTAAGGGTGTGTGCATGTAAAGGAAAAATGACAAGAAGGAAACACATCAAAATTATAACAGTGGATTATCTTCTGATTGGTGGAACTTTAGGTGATTTTTATTCTCTTCTCTGCGTTCATTTGTATGTGCGTATTTACCTATTTATAGACAGGCTCTCACTCTGTCACCCAGGCTGGGGTGTATGGTGCAATCATAGCTCACTATAACCTCGGCCTTGGCCTCAAGTGATCCTCCTACTTCAGCCTCTCAAATAGCTGGGATTACAGGTGCGAGCCACTGTGTCCAGACCATTTGTGCTTTTGAAATGTTTTAGAGAGTACATGCATTAATTTGGTATTAAAGAAAAAAAGTCAAATAATTAAAAGAGCAGTAAACCAGAACTGGAAGTAAGTCCAGGAGTTTCAAAGAGCTTGGGTCAGGGGCATACGTCCTATCCTACTCTTAGCCAGGACAGAAAACTGTACCAGGACTCCATGTTCATGTGGATGCTGAAACTCTTAGAGATTTCTAACCTGGAATCCCTGGATGGGTTTCAAAGAGCCTATAAATCCTCTAAATTGTAGGCAGGTTTACATTTGTATGTGTTTGTGCACACAACTTTTTGGAATGAGGACCTAAGCATTCATCAGATTCCTGAAGGGTTCTGTGACCCCCAGATGTTGAAACAAAACCTTGATTTAGAGACAGAGAGGAATTTCAGAGAAGGCCATCAGAGCCTGGATCCAAGTGCCTCCTAGAATGAGAATGGGCACTTTCCCCTGATCTCAAGGGCAAAACCTGAAGCCAGAACATTGAGCATGACCCCACGGTATAGCTGATGGCAGGCTCACGGTCAACTATGATTTTCACATTGAGGCGGAAAAGGAAACACAAAGCGTTTCTGCTCTGAGTCTTCCTGGACCATCTTAGGTCTCCCAGGTTCTTGGGGCAACTGGAGGCACTGCCAACTCTGGCTGGGGTTAGAGATCGTGGCTGGAGTGAAAGGAAAGCTTGGCATTCGTGGCATTCTTACTGCCTGTGCTCCCGGAGAACCAGGGAAGAGGCAGTCCGCCCTCAGGGCTGAAAGAGGGGGTGCCAAGGAGCCCGACCTTGAGAGGGCTCAGAAGGACTGTAGCAGGAAAACTAGAGCTGGGGTATAAGGACAGGAGGGCCTGGCCCTCGTTGAGCCCTCAGCCTCGCCTCACCTGAGATGTTGAACCAGAAGAGGCCGGGTCTGCCCTCTACGCTGATGACCCCCACCATGTGGTTCACAGGGTCTGTCTCCATGACCGTAAAGCTGTAGTGGGTCTCATCAAAGGCCAGGGGGATGGAGGACGGCCGAGGCTGAGGGATCCACTCAATGTGTAGCCGGACACTAGCTGAGAGTGGTGGCTGCCCACTGTCTGTTGCCTTGATCTGAAAGGAGGCCAACACCAAAACTGAGGGCAAGAGACAAGAAGACCCAAGCAGCCAGGATGAGAACCAGAGCGTTCTGTGATTCTGACCAAACTGGCCTCTCATGCAGTTGTTCATTCATTTGATGCACACTTGAGGGCTTGCTGTAAACAGGTACCCTGCCAGTTGCTGCAGGCACAGTGGTGAACAAAACATATAACCTGTGCTCAAGAACCTCATGGTTAGTATAAAAATAATAAATGCCACTGTTAACTGAAGACTTACTGTGTGCTACTTCCTAAATTGAACTTTACATACATATGCCCTTTGCTTTTCCCAACTACCATAAACCCAACAAGCTAGAATTTATTGAATTCTCACTATTATCAGGTCTTGTTCTAAGAGCTTTGTGCACAATATCTGATTTAATCCTCACAATAACCTTGGAAGAGGTCCTGTTATCATCTCTCTTTTACAAGAAGAAACTAGGGCTCAGCGTGGTCAATTCACCTACCAGATGAAATGCTTGGCTAGCAATGAGACTGGGGTTGAATTCAGGCTGACTGATGGAAGCACCCATGCACTAGCTACTTGATATATTGGCTTCTCACAAGAGAAACGTTCTTATCTCCATTTCACAAATGATAAAACAAAGGTTAAATGACTTGTCCAAGATCACACAGGTGTAAAATGGCAGTACTAGGGTTGGAACCCAGGCTTATTGATTCCAAATCCTTCCTTACTCCCACTAAATCCTTCTTTCTATGAATCGAGGGGATTTCCCAGGCAAAGACCTTATTGCCCTCAAAGAGAAGGACCCAGAATTTGATCCTCTGGCTGAAGCTGGGACTCCCAGTTTCTCTGGGAGAAGGCCAGGAAGGAGAGTACCACTTCCCTCATGACGGCGGGCGGTCTCCCTCCTCCTGAATTCCCAAAGAAGGTCACTAACCAGCATGCCACTCCTCCCTCTGTGGCTTCCTTCTGTCTGCTCACCGTTAGGATGTTGTACTCTCCAGCTGTAAAAGTGCTGCTGGATGACACCACACCTGTGACCGGGTCGATACCGAAGCCTTCCTCATCGCTCTCCTTGATACTGTAGGTGACTCTGCCATTAAGACCCTCATCCAGGTCTGAAGCCACCAGCCTGTACACAGGCCCAGAGGACACCGGGCTCAGCCTCTCTGGAAGGCGGACATTGAAGAGTTTATGGGAGAATACAGGTGGATTGTCATTGACGTCCAAGATGCCTATCACCACCCTGGAGGTGGACTTCAGTGAGGGCTCCCCATTGTCCAGCACAGTCACCTGGGGGCAGAATTGACCATGAGCACCTGAGCTGACAATTGCAAATTAGTGACTATGCTTTGCCACCCACCACAGCCCTACCACCACTTTTAACAACCTGGAAGTATCAGTCAGTTTGTTCTTTGGTATAAGCTTGTGCTTTTTATTATCATAACTTCACCTACTTGGAACTCAGCTCTCTGGCAACTTTGCCCATGGGAAAGCCAGTGAGAACAGAGAAAGGAAGCAGAAAGAACTGGAAGAAGACAGAGTCAGAGTCTCTAGACAAAAGCTGGTGCTGTGTATGTGGGACAACCCCTGGGCCATTTCTCAGAGACTACCTACTTTTTACTAGCTTGTGTTTCTCATAATCTTAGTTCTCTGGTTTCCTTAAGCTGCTCAATATTAGAGAAAACAGATGAGAAAATGTTTATGAGGGAATGAGTGGTACTTTTTGAGTCAGACATGTGGCCCAATGCAATGAAATCGAGTGAGAAAAGGCCCCCAAACCATTTCAGAACCAGTAGTTATTTAATGCAAGGGCAAATAAGCACATGCATCAATAGCTCCAAGGGCATCATATCAGGCAGGATGTTTCCACCTGAAATGGTTCCGAATTTTTAAAAACACTTCGGTGTTTAAAGGTAAATACCTATTACTGAACTGTGGAGAATGCATTCAGTCCTTAGGAATTCTAGAAAGCCATTTAGCTACTTCTTACTAATAATACCTGTTTCTTTTTTTCTTTTTTTGAGACTGAGTCTCGCTCTATCGCCCAGGCTGGAGTGCAGTGGCACGATCTTGGCTCACTGCAACCTCCACTCCTGGATTCAAGTGCTTCTCCTGCCTCAGCCTCCCAAGTAGCTGGGATTACAAGCGCCTGCCACCACGCCTGGCTAATTTTTGTATTTTTATTAGAGATGGGGTTTCATCATGTTGGCCAGGCTGGTCTTGAACTCCTAACGTCAAGTGATCTGCCCGCCTCAGCCTCTCAAAGTGCTGGGATCACAGGCATGAGCCATTGCACCTGGCCAATAATACCTGTTTCTTACCAAAGGAAAAAGAATGTGCAGAGCATGGAAGTATCAAAGGCAAAATTTATTTCCTACTGAGGAATATGTATTCCCCCCTCCTGATGCCTTTAAAACTAGAAGAGATAATCAGTGAAGGACAGCTCAGGAGGGGAAATAGTTAGATTTCCACCTGATCTCCTTCTCTTCTGATTTCATTCCCTCTAAGCCACTAACCAAAGCCTTTCATTGGAATAGGCACCAGGAATGCCTATGTGATTTTAGAGGCATCCTAGAAAGAACACAGATCTAGAAGACAAAGGTCTGGTCTTCATCCTGGCTCTGCTACTGACCTAGTGTTTGACCAAGAATGATTCTGTCTCCCTGGGCCAGGAGGGATGGACTGGACTCAATAAGTACATAGCACACATGTACTGCTCCCCTCTCCTTCACTCCCTGCAGGCATTACTAATCAATCAATGGTGCCTTCCCAGCCTGGACACAGTTTCAGACTCCTTCCCTTCTCAGTGCTGAGGAGCTAGCAAAGATCCAAGGATCATCCAGCAAGGCTCAGCTCACGTGTATCCTCCTCCCTGAGGCCAAACCCTCCTCAGCCACAGTGCTAGACATGCACGTGGCTCCAAGGCCTAACATGGCTCCACAAATCACCTTCTGTGGGAGGCATTCAAACCCAGTCGATGGATTCACCACCATTACTTACCTCCAGGATGTGTTCATCCTTGTTCTCTCTGTCCAGCTGCCGGGCTGTAGATAGGAGACCTGGGAGAGAGATGGTAGGGGAGAGACATGAGCAAAAGGCTTTCAGGGCCACTTTACTGAGGCAAGTTCAAGAATTACATTCAAATCTCAGATAAGAATTCTTCTGATCTGTGAAGAACACTTAGAGATCATCCTCGACTTAGGATAGTTAACACTTAAATTTCCTACTTTATCATGGTGTGAAAGTGATACACATTCAGTACAAACCATACTTCAAGTACCCATACATTCTGTTTTTTACTTTCACTTCAGTATTCAAATACTGAAGTATTGAGTACAAATACTGAAGTATTGAGTACAAATACTGAAGTGTTGAAATATTCAATACTTTATTATAAAATAAGGCTTTGTGTGAGACGATTTTGCCCCCTGTAAGCTAATGCAAGCGTTCTGAGCATGTACAAGTTAGGCAAGGCTAAGCTATGATGTTCTATAGGTTCAGTGTTTAAACACAGTTTGGACTGACAGTATTTTTAACTTATGATGGATCTATTGGAATATGACCTCACTGTAGGCTGAGGAGCATCAGAACACTAAGGGGAAATGAAACTCGGGGGAAAGGGAGGGTGAAGTGAGGAGCTGGGAGAGAACAGCAGAGATAATATGTCAGGTGAAGTTCCCAGCTACTTCCTGCTTTCACTATTAGGCAGGGGTGATACATCAAAACTTCAGCAATCGGCCCACCACGAGCAGCCTCCCCAGTCAGGATGGTTGCCAGCTGGAAGCACCCAGTAGGGTTACTGGCGCACAGGGGTTAATGTCAGCACTGCTGTGATGCAGTTTTGGTTTCTTGTCACTAAAATCTATGGAACATGTTTGCATCGGGATGTCTTCTGCTCATCATTCATTTCCTCTTCTTTTAATTAACAAATGCCAGTTCTCCTGAGGGGAAACCAATTTTAGTCCTTCACTATCTGGGGTGAGGCTGAACCTCCTGGGGAGAAGTTTATAGCCCAAGGATAGCCAGTCAGCACAGACTATCCCCCTGGCCCTCGCAACTGGCTCTGCAATAGACAAGGGACCCGTCTGTCTGATAAGAATCAATTCTGGGACTTTTGCAAGAGCTCTAGAAAGAGACTTTTTCTGCTGGTGTGCTGAGAGGACAGGAGGAAGCCTGATAGCAACAAGAAGAGGGACTCCTGAGGATAGATCCACTCAGAGAAAATAAGGCCAAGAGATGAGCAGAGGCAGAGCCTTCATTACATTATTCGAACGCTGGCTACACCTGTGCCTGCAGCCATCATATGTCTGGAATTTTCCATAAAGTAAGAAAAACAATGTCTTTTATTGCCTCAGCCAACCTGCATTGGGTTTCTATCTTTACATCTGAAAAAGTCCTGGCAACCAATTCAATTCTGAGAATTCACATGTTGGGACAGGAATGGGTTAGGGGTCATGGTGAGGCTGGGAAAGCATTCAGGGTCTTTGGGATTGGGAGGCCTCCAGAAAGGACTCTACCTCCTGCCTCAGCCTCTCCCTTCCCCTCCTATGGCCCTGCCAACCCCCAACTCCAGCCTCAGGTTCCTTACAGGGGACCCACTAATCCCCTCTGTGCCTTGCTTGACTCCAGGAAGCTCCTGTTAATTCTCCCGACCTTATTTCAACCCCAGCCTCCTCTGCAAAAGGAGGAATGGAATTGGGCGACCTTTAACATCTTTCTGGCTTAAGTTCCGAACTTCTCATCCCACTTTAAGGAATTTATTCTAAGGAAATCAGTGCATACATCTGGGAAGATGAGTACACACGGTGTTCACCTTAGTCATGTTTTAAAAGCAGATAATTGGACACAATCCATATAAGGGACCAGTTGTATACAGTTTACATAAAAAGGAATCTTAAGCAACTATTCAAAATACATTTTGTAGATGGGAAAATGCTGTACACAATATATTGTTGAGTAAAAAAGGCAGCTTGTCGCCCGGGCATGGTGGCTCACACCTGTAATCCTAGCACTTTGGGAGGCCGAGGTGGGCGGATCACCTGAGGTCAAGAGTTTGAGACCAGCTTGACCAATATGGTAAAACCTCATCTCTACTAAAAATGCAAAAAAATTAGCCGGGTGTTGTGGCATGCGCCTGTAGTCCCAGCTACTAGGGAGGCTGAAACAGGAGAATTGCTTGAACCCAAGAGGCAGAAGTTGCAGTAAGCTAAGATCGTGCCACTGCACTCCAACCTGGGTGACAGAGCAAGATTCCTTAAAAAAAAAAGAAAAAAAAAAAGCAGCTTGTCAGGAGCTGCAGCAGAAATAACAACTATTGCCTTCAGTTTCAGAGAAACCACGAAGTGATAGCATTTTCCCCATTTATTATTATTACTATTCACTAGGTTCCTAGTACTGGCTCTTCCCATGACAGGCTGGTGCAGATGAATAGAGGGGGCTCCTCTCAGTTCATCTCCTCTCACTTCTCTCAGTTCATCCATAATTGAAGAAGTTGGGCAGAGAAGGTGCTAGCTCTCTTCAAGATTCCGGGAAGTTGAGGTGGAGGTTTTCAGGGGCCCAGAGGTCATCCAAAGCCATGGCCTCAGAGGCCATGGCTCATGTGGATGGTCTCTTGTAAATGAAAGCAGAGTTACTGGTCAAGGTTAATGGAACATCTGAACACTTTCAGTAAGTTTCCTGATCTTGTTTAGGTGATGAAGTGATTGAGATCATGGAATTAAGTGTAGAAAAAGAAGCTCAGTGAAGAGCCCAGAGGTTCCCTGGGGGGCTCAGTGACAGAGCTGGGAGCTCAGCAAGGGGAACAGGGATTCGGTGCTGGGCCAGAGCCTCCAGTCATGGCAATGGGAGTGTGGTGTGAGGATGTGGGCTCTGTCAGGGGCATGTTTTCGCCTTGTGTAGTTGAACACAAGTCATTTCAGCTTTTTCTTCCCTAACTGAAGGTTGGCATGTGAGGAATTGGAGAAGGCTCCTGAGAAGCTCCACACTCAGGCACCCTTCCAGTCAAAGAAGAACAAAGGGAAGGAAAGACACACTCCTGTGGGACGGGAGGGTGTGGACACTGTCCCAGCTTGGCCCCAAGCTCAGGTGCCTCATGGGGGAGGGCCTTGGGCTGGGGTCCCCCAGGAAGAACGTAAGGACTAGGGGGTCTTGGCAGGTAAGCCTTCCATCTGGCTCCATCCCTTCCTTTCCTCCCTGCCCTTCTCTCCTCTCCCTTTGCTCTTTTCTCTCTGTGTATCTCCTTCACCATCCTACTCCTCTCTTCCAACTCTTCTCTCTCGTCTCCCCTTGTGCCTCTGAATCTCAGCCTCTCTGTCTCTCTCTCCCTCTCTCCTCCAACCCCATTTAGTTTTTCTTTTCTCCTTCTGCCTCTCACCACTGCCTCCCCTGACCTTCTAAGGTCCTGTGCCTCTGGAATCAATGCCCTGTGGCATCCTGCACAGTGGCCCCTATTCTCATCCTCATCCTCCTCTCTGAAGTCAGTGTCAGAGTTCCCAAGAAGTGCCTGAATAGAATGGGGATATAGCAGAACCACCTCCATAGGGCTGTGTGCACATTCACTAAGGTGCATAGAAAACCCCTCTCACCCTTCCTGGATGAGGTGGCACTCAGTGGACTTCACTCTTACCATTTTTCTCCTCCAAACAAATGTTTCCCCAGCACCCTATCTCAGACCCATATTTGACCCTTCATCTTTCCTCCTCCAACAGTTTTCCGACTGTTGTTGATTCTATCTCTGATAGATTCCTGATCTTGAACTCCTCTTATCCTGAGTCACCGCAATCTAGGTCTTGCCCCAGCTACCTTTCCATCTTTATCTTCCTCTTCTTCCCTCCTGCAGCATCAAAGAACCAACCCTTTTGGAGCTCTCACATGCACAGGCATTCAGCTAAGCTCTTTCTGTAGCTCTGTATATTAACTCATTTAATCCTCACAACAGCCCAGGTGGTCTCTATTATAATCTCCATTTCACTAGTGAGAAAACTCAAGCATAGAGCAGGTAAGTCACTTTCCCAAGATCTCATTATTTATAAGTGGTGGAACTGCGATAAACCTTTAGAAAGTCCATCTACTTGTATTGTCTTCAACAAGATCAGGGTCTTCCTCCCTCTCAGATAGCACCTGTGTCATCATCCTCACCCATTTGCTCTCCCCGACTGCTGCCTCTCAAAATCCTCCCACCCTCCAGCTCAGCATAACCACCCTTGTTCCATGAAGCCCTTGCAGATCTACCACCCAGAGCAGCTTCCTCCTTCTTCTGAGTGGCCAGGGCACTGTATCTACGCATATTTTACGATGTTACACCCTTTCAAACTGGTTCTATCATGTTTATATCCAAATCTTCATGCTCCTGATGGACTGAATTTCTCAACACCTGAAATCGTGTTTTATTTGTCTTCATATAACTCCACGGCACATTGTTTAGAAGCCTCATAAGGGCAGACACGTTTAAGCATTTGCTGAGTGTGTGAATGAATCCTAAGTTTAACAAAACATTGTGGATGCTGGCAGAGATTCATTCATCCATTTAGCAATTATGTGTTGAGCTCCTAATGTGTGACAGGTACTGAAGAAATTGTGGTGGGCACCAACAGTTAGGGTCCCTATTCTCGGGGAACTCTGAAGTCTAGTGAAGGACACAGACTATTAATGGAATAATCACACAAGTGAATATAACGTCACAAAAGGAGTAGGTGGTGCTGGAAAGTGTGTTAGGGTATCAGGACAGACTTCTCTAAGGTAAGAACAGCTGGGCTGGCATCTGAAGGAAGAGCGGGAGTTAACCAGATAAAAGGAGAGAAGAGACGCCTGCTAGAGAGAATGGCACATGCAAAATTCTGTGTGGAGGGGCCCCGACAGAGGCAGGCCATGTGACTGGAACATGGGGAGGGGCAGCAGAGAGGGGCAAGATGAGGCCAGAGAGGTCAGCAAGGACAGACCAGGCATGACTTTGTAGGACACAGCAGAATCTGACTGACTTTCTTACTTCCTTCCTTCCTTCCTTCCCTCCCTCCTTCCCTCCCTCCCTCCCTCCTTTCTCTCTCTCTCTCTCTCTCTCTCTCTCTTCCTCCCTTCCTCCCTTCCTCCCTTCCTCCCTTCCTCCCTTCCTCCCTTCCTTCCTTTCCTTCCTTTCTTTCTTTTCTTTCTTTTCCTTCCTTCCTTCCTTCCTTCCTTCCTTCCTTCCTTCTCTCTCTCTCTCTCTCTCTCTCTCTCTCTCTCTCTCTCTCTCTCTCTCTCTCCCCCCCGAGACAGGCTCTTGTTCTGTCACCCAGGCTGGAGACCAGTGATGTGATCATGCCTCACTGCAGCCTCAACCTCCCAGGCACAAGCCGTCTTGCTACTTCAGCCTCCTAAGTAGCTGGGACTTCAGGTGCACACCATCACACTAGGCTAATTTTTGTATGTTTTGTAGAGATGGGATTTCGCCATGTTGCCCAGGGAGCTCTTGAACACCTGGGCTCAAGCTATCCTCCTGCCTCAGCCTCCCCAAATGCTGGGATCACAGGTGTGAGCCACTGTGTCTGGCTTACTGACTTTATCTTAAGGGCACAGGGAAGCCATGCAAGGCATCCAAGTAGGGAAGGGTGACAAAGTAATGATGGTGATGAGAAAGGTGGTCTGGGGGCGCATTGGTGATGTTCTACTTTTGAAAATGTTCATGCGTATAAAGATTTCTTCCTTTCAACTGCAGGAAGGCTAAGAACATCTCTGCCCTCTAGGGCATTTTGCCAGACCTGCTGTCAGGGAACTGTTGATAGTAAACAGAGCAAGGATTTGGAAGAAGCTGAGAAGTTAATGCCTTAGGTGAGAGATCTCTTCCCACTCCTGAAGAGGGAGGGACAGGGTGGGCCCAGGTAGAGAGCCAGCTTCAGCCTGTTTTCCAGGAGAAAAGCATCCTCCTCCTAGAACTACTCCATACCCTGAGGTCAAAGGTTAACAGGAAAGGTTGGCAACAAATGTTACCAGGCAAATAGGCACTTATATCTCACTCACCCTTCTGTCTGCTCCAGGACTCCCAGCCTCATCCTCCTCCTGGTTCCCTTTTGTCTTAAGAATAAAGGGACTGCCCGCCCTCATTCTTCCCTTCCTCCAATCTCACCAGGTTCCATCCTTCTCGAACAAGAGTAAATTGTTGGAGACGGAAAACAGGATGTTGGGTTCAGTGGGGGAATATGTCAGCCTTCTCTACAATAGGATTGTTGTTCATCCCCCAAGAGGAAGATGCAGCTTTAAGAAGCGTCTGCAGCAGTGGGACCTAGCTCTCACACTGCAGCACCAAGGAAAGCCAGGCAGGTGGTGTCAATGAGGGAGGCAGGCTGGGAATAACAGGGGATGGCAGGAACTGCAGGGACCAGAGCATCTGTGCCAGGTCTACAAAGGGAGCAGCTGTTGGCTCCGGGCCACTGTGGCCCAGCGGGACTATGAAGACAGTGTGGCCTGATCCTTCCATTTTTAAAGAACAACCAGAAATCTGGAATGTTTTGTGGAATTTTCTAATTTTATGTGTTGGCTGCAACTTAAAAAATAATTGTATAAAGCTTAAGGAAATCAAACAAAACACCTTTATGGGCAATGTCTGACTCATTGCTGCCAGCTGCCAATGTCTGGATTTCTCCCAACCATCCACCATCCTTGCCCCAGAAGGTTTTGGGCAGGTGCTCCCGAGATGGTTGACAACATAAGTGGATTCACATTGCCAACACTCTGGGCAGGGTTGAGATCAGTCTGAAACTAGGGTTAAGGGATTCAACCTGTGGCTCATGACTCAGGAGAGAGTCAGGTTGGGACCATTTGGAGGTCTGAACTAGTCTCAGGTTGACCAATGGGCAACCTGCTTAGTTTCCTTGGGCCCCAAGGAAAGAAACATGAAAACAGATCCTTTTCATTTTCACACAGAGATGGACTTTGTAGAACAGCATTGTCAAATGTTAGCACACATCTGAAATACATCAGAATCCCCTGCAAGTCTTGCGAAAACACGGATTGCTGGGCCTCACCCTCGAAATTTTGATTCAGTGGGTTTAGGGTGGGGCTGGAGAATTTGAATTTCCAAGTTCACAGTAATGCTGATGGCGCTGATTGGGGCCCACAATTTGAGAACCACTATTTTAGAGATCCCTGTTCAACCAGTTTTTGGATCCTTACCTGTAACAGGGTGAATAATAAAGAATCCCATGTGGTTCCCACTGGTGATGTTGAAGGTCAACTTCCCTTTGGAACTGGAGTCTGGATCCCAGGCATCCAGTTGAAGCACAGAGGTGCCCACGGGAGCATCCTCCTGGATGGAGGGGTAGAACACAGCTTGGGACATCTGGGGTGGGTTGTCATTGGCATCCGTAACCTCAATGTAGACTTCCGTTACAGAAGAGAGGGGCACGGAACCCCTGTCCACTGCTAATACCGTCAACCAGTAGTAAGATGCAAATTCTCGGTCCAGGGGTGCCAGAGTCTGAATCATTCCTAGGGACGGTAAGTTAGCAAACCCAAAATTCTTTAGAGCTCAAAGTGGCTTGAGAAATCACCCTTACCCACCATTCCCCAAACTGTACTGTGGAAAGGATATTAATAAGTAGATTTCCTATGAAAAGAAGAAACTGCTTCTACCAATATAATGTGGGAGATGCTGAGTTGAACATAGGGGAATTAATATCCTTATTCTAGAACTTCTCAGAACATTCCTCTGCTAAAATGGGCCCATGCCTTTAGCATGTGAGCATATTTAGGGTTTTCAGAAGACAGTGGTAGTTTATCTACTTTCTCTTGACTACTTAAACCCAAGTTCCATTGATCTATTTCACATTCTGTAAGTGAGGTTTTCTTATAGTTGTCCTTAAATTCTTTCCTTCACACTTTATGTCCTGGTAGATAATCAATTTCAGGGTTAGGGATTTGATGAATAAATTGCCATTCCCTTCTCCATCATTTTCATGATTTTAAGGGGCTGAGCTTCATTTTTTAGTTCATTCCCTCCACAAATTGCTTACTGTGGGCTAGCACTGTTCTAGAAGTTGAGGGTCCAAGAATGAGCAAAAGAAGATTACACCCCAAGCTCTCATGGATCATGCTGTACTGGCAGGGTCTGTGTGAGACGGCGTGGCCCATGCTTACAGTCATAGCATGACAGAGACGATTGTTGGGGAAACTGAGGCTTAGAGAGGGAGCAAGACTTGACCAAGATCATGTAGCGTATGTGGAAGAACTGGGTCTGGGATTGACTCTTAATCTAATGCTCTTTCTAGTTACACAGCTTAATTAGATTAAGCTGTTTTCTTTCAGTGGCTAGAGTTAAGGGACAAAGGTTGCTGAAAGCCAACATTGAGAACAAGTTATTACAACTTGGTTTTGGTGGAAATAAATCACCTACCAAATTGCAAACTCCTTGAGGGCAGCCATCTGCCTTTAGTCACCTTGGATCTCCTGCAGGTACCTATCTTAGGGCCTTACCAGTACTGGGCACTCAAAAAGTGCTGACTTACACATATTTTCCTTGAAACTTAAAAAAAGGAATGTGGTTGTGTCACATTTTTGGAGAGCAATTTGGAAATACTTGTTAACACAGAAAATGCACATTGTCCTCTGACCTAGAAACTTCGTTTTTAAGAATTTTTCGGCCAGGCATGGTGGCTCACACTAGCAATCCTAGCACTTTGGGAGGCCAAGATGGGTGGATCACCTGAGGTCAGGAGGTCGGGACCAGCCTGGCCACCATGGTGAAACCTCATCGCTACTAAAAATACAAAAGTTAGCCGGGCATGATGGTGGGTACCTGTAATTTCAGCTACTTTCGGGAGCCTAAGGCAGGAGAATCGCTTGAACTCAGGAGATAGAGATTGCAATGAGCTGAGATTACACCACTTCACTCCAGCCTGGGTGACAGAGCAAGACTCTGTCTCAAAAAAAGAAAAAAATTTTTTCTGTAGAGACTGAGGCATATAAGTATATAAATAAGAATATTATGCCTATATGGTAGAATAATATGTGGCCAATTAAAACAAATGAACTGACAAATAAAATGTGTTGATGTTATATGACATGAAAAAAGTAAATTTTAGAATAGTATCTATTATACTATATTTTTATAATAATAAAATGAACAATATATGATATATAAGACACAAAGAAAGAAACTTTAGAAGATTATAGACCAAACTGTTAATAAAGATTATATCTGGGATGATGGAACATGGGGGAGCATTCATTTTAAAATTTTATATAAAAAATTTATAATCTGATGTATTAGTTTTATAAACAGAATATGTAATATATGTGCATATATGTGTATGTCTATATGCACATATATAGACATATATTTCCAGTAAAAACAAATTAAAAATAAAATACACAGGAATCTCTATTTATTTTTTCCTTCAGCCCATCTACCCCAGGCCCTGGCACCCTATCCTACACCACCCCCAGTACCTGTGTCTTGGTTGATGCTGAAGGCTGCGAGTCCAGTGCCAGCGCGCAAGAAGTACTGGAGCTCCCCATCCAAGCCACTGTCATCATCCTGGGCAGCCACTACCATCACCTGAGTTCCCGAGGGGCTGTTCTCCTGCACCTGGCCCTGGTGCACGAAGGAGGCAAAGTGGGGAGGGTGGAGATTCTCATTCACATCCAGGACGATCACCTCCACATGGCAGAGGGTCCTGCGGGCCAGGGGCCTCCCACTGTCACTGGCCCACAGGCTCAGATTGTACCCAGCTCGCCTCTCAAAGTCCAGCTCTCTCTCCAGAATGAGCGCCCCTGTCATCAGATCCACCCTGAAGGTCCCATGGGCGCCATCCATCAGAACATATCGCACTTCACCTGCGGGGCCCAGGTCAGGATCAGAGGCATCCAGAAATGTCAAGACAGTCCCGGGGGGCAGGTCCTCTGGGACCTTCAGCCTGTTGCGTTCTGTGATGCACTGGGGAGAGTTGTCGTTGACATCCTCCAATGTGATGATCAGGTCAGTGACAGAGAAGAGCTGGTGGCCCTTGCTGGGCTGATCCCTGGCCTCCACCTTGAGTATGTACCGAGGCTCTGATTCGCGGTCCAGGTGTCCTGTAACAACCAGTTCCCCAGTGAGAGGGTGGAGGGAGAACTTCTCTGTGGGGCTTAGCAGGGTGTAGCGAACTCTGCCATTGTCTTCTGAGTCAGCATCTTTGGTTGTCAGCTCTGCAATTGTGGTTCCAACTTCTGTGTCCTCCGAGATGGTTAACTGATACCCACCAGGAGGAAACCTGGGTGCGTTGTCATTCCAGTCTTTCACATTCACTGTCAGCAGCTTCCAGGAGGACTTCTGGGGAGTGCCCAGGTCATATACTGTTACATTGAGGATGTAGAAATTGGTGGCTTCATAGTCCAAGGGAGCAGCTACAGTGAGCAGCCCTGTCTCCAGCTCTATGTCAAAGCAGCCCTCCTCATTGCCATCTGCAATCACATAGACCAGTTTGCCATTAAAACCAGCATCAGGGTCAGTGGCTGCTAGGCGGGCCAAGGGGGTGTTGATAGGGACACTCTCAAGGACATCAATGGATTGGGGGAAGTGGTCCTCAAACTGGGGGGTGTAATGATTAATCTGATATGTGCTTAAAGAAGTGAATTCCTCATCACTGGACTCCTGGTTCTGAAGCCCAATAGAGTGGAGGATAGTCTTTGTGAACTGTGTCAATACTCCTGTTTTATCACATGTTACAGGAACTTCAAAATGAGGGTCCTTCACCACAGTAATATTCAAAGTTGTGGGTGAGGCATAGTTTTTGCCATCTGAGGCTGTAATTTTCAGGGAATAACTGGTGGGTTGACCAGCAGTAAGATTGATAAAAGAGCGCTTGAGGGATATCACTCCGGAGAAATGATTTAGATCAAAATACTCTAATTCATTGCCTGATATAATCTCGTATTTTAGGTTCTGAAGCTCATCCACATCTATGGCTGACATAGTCACTATTGATTTCCCTACTGGCCAGTCTTGGTGGATAGACCCTGTGCAGTTGACTTCTTCAAACATGGGCTGGTTGTCATTCAAGTTCCTGAGCTGAAGAAAAATGGACACTTCCTTCTCCCGGCGAAAGGGGGATCCCCAGTCTGATGCTCTTACCCGGAAGGTATAAATTCTCTTCATGAGTTCATAGTCTGTGGGTTTGGAGGTGGAGATGATCCCCAGGTAAGGGTCAATAGAAAACGGCAAAGCTTTTGGTCCAGCAATGGAATAGGTGACATATCCATTCTCCCCGTGATCCCGGTCAGTGGCAGTCACAGCCAAAACACTGGTGCCTGGAGGGATGTTCTCATCCAAGGTGCCATCATAGGAAGACCTGTTGAAGATGGGGGCATGGTTGTTGCAGTCCACAATGTCAATGACAACCATGGTGGAGACCTGGCCCGGTGAGGTTCTGATGTGTAGCTGATAGTGGGCTCTGTCGTGGAAGTCCATGAGCTTCGTGGTGGTGATCAACCCAGTTCGAGCATTAAGTTTAAATCCTACATTCTCTGAAGATGGCTTTAGAACATACTGCAGGTTGGGGAAGGCTGGGGTGACTCTCACCATCGCTACCCGACTGCCAGGAGGGGAAAACTCACTAAGTTGCACTCTGTAAACAGCCTTCTCGAATTTGAGGGAAGCCAATTTGGAAGGTGGTAGGTGAAAGCCCCTGATCTGGGAATAAAAATAAGGGCCACTCCCACTCCTGGCCTGGAGGCTGAGGTTGAACCCGTGAAGGTACTCCATCCAGTTGATGTCTTTGACAGACACCAAACTGAACTCATTGCTCCGGGCATAAGACTTGATGGCTTTGAAGTGCTTTCCAGGGTCACCACCAACAACTTCCACTGACTCCACTTCAGCTCCTGAGCTATTTGCGTCAACCAGTACAGTGGCATAGGTGGTACCGTCATTGCTGTCTGGTGGAGTCACCACCACCGAAGCAATGGCTGGGGGCTTCCTGAGGGCAGGCTCCACATGAACGACAAGTGCAGCCAGGCTGCCAAACCCATCGCCCTCAGAGATTTTCCGCATGCGGTCCACAGCTAGCACCTGGAGCTCATGCTTCCCTCGCCAGGTGACGTTAAGCTTCCCAGCCACAGTGACCACACCGCTGGTGGGATGGATGGCAAACATCTCTGACCTTGTGTTAAAGGCATAATAGAACTCAGCATTCTGGCCTAGATCAGCATCTGTGGCAGTCACCTTGCAGATGGGGCTCTTCAGGGGCATGTCCTCAGAGATGGTGACTCTGTATGAAGGTGGAGAGAAGAGAGGCTTCAGGTCATTCTGGTCCAGGATGTGGACCACCACGCGGGTCAAAGCTTCCAACTCCAAGGTCTTCTCTGTGGCTTGGATGATGAGGGTGTAGCTGTCTCGCACCTCTCTGTTCAGAAGAGCTGTGTTGCTGCTCTTTGTCCTTATTCTTAGGAAGCAGAAGTTGCCCACCACATACTCCTCAGTTTTAAATGCATTGGCCACATCTCCAGAGATGATCCGGTACCTCACTGCCCACTGTGGCTCCGCAAGGTAGATGCCCATTTTCTCGAAGCTCTCCACATAGGTCTTGGGAGAAGAGTTTTCATAGATGGTGGCATTGTAATGGGAGTGTGTGAAGTGCCAAGCAGAGGAGGAGAGAATCCCTTCTAGAGGCTTCTCACAGGTCGCATAATGGAGCAAGAATATGGCAAAACCCAGCAGGGCAATAGTCATGGTGGAAAACTCCCAAAACCCTGGGCAGAAAATAAAAGACAGGGTGCAAGTTAGGAAAAAAAATGGTTTCTACTGCTATGGTTCTTAACTGGAGGTGATTTTGACCCTCAAGAGACACTTGGCAATGTCTGAAGATACTTTTGGCCGTCCCATCTTGGGGGCAGTGGTGCTAATGGCATCTGGCAGGTAGAGGCCAGGGATACTGCTAAATATCCCACAATGCATAGGACGGTACCTTTGTATTAGTCAGTTCTCACACTGAGAATAAAGATATACCCGAGACTGGGTAATTTATAAAGGAATGAGGTTTAACGGACTCACAGTTCCACATGACTGGGGAGACCCCACAATCACGGCAGAAGGCAAAGGAAAAGCAAAGGCATATCTTACATGGCAGCAGGCAAGAGAGCGTGGGCAGGGGAACTCCCCTTTATAAAACCATCAGCTCTCATGAGACTTATTCACTATTACAAGAACAGCATGGGAAAAACACACCCCCATGATTCAATTACCTCCCACTGGATCCCTCCCGTGATACTGGGGGATTATGGGAACTACAATTCAAGATGAGATTTGGGTGGGAACACAGGCAAACCGTATCAGCCCTGCAACAGAATTATCCAGCCCCAATGTCAGTAGTGCCATGGTTGAGAAACCCCGTGGCTGAAGAACTGCAGACTAGTTCAAAACGCTCTCTCAAAGGCACTCAGCAGCTAGAACGCAGTCCTGAACTCTTACTCTTTTTCCCAAAAACTTTCTGTGACTCCTTGGGTGATGGTGAGATAGTCCCAACTCTTAGCCAGGAACCAAGTTTAGCAATCTGGTTCTAAACTACTCTTCTCTCTCTCCTTCCTACAAGGCCTTTCCATTAGGGCTGAGCTCTAGCCAAACTGAGCTGTTTCCGCACATGCAGAGGCTGCAGGAAAGCAAAGTGACCAAGATCCCAGGCCTGGTGTCTGGCTTCCTGGCTCTCAGCCCTGCCTCAGTCATTTGCTAGGTAGGTGACTTTTAGAGCAAGTTATTTAACCTCGATGAGCCTTCATTTCACCTTCTGTAGAATAAGGATAAAAAAATTATCAGTCTCATAGGATTGTTGTGAAAATTTAGTGAAATAATAAAGGTAAATGACTTATCAGAGTGACTGGTTTATCGTCAGTTCTAACTTAATATCAGCCATTATTGATAATAGGAAACTAAAGTTCATAAAAGAAAGGGAGCTGCCCAGGGCCTTATAGCTAGTGGGAACTCCTTGTACAGACCAGGGTTGCCTCCTTGTCCCAGTCCTATTTATACCTGTTTCACCACATGTCCCTTATAGACAGGGCATGACTCGGACTCATCTTGTAACCTGGAACATGAAAACTCCTGGGCTCCTGGAATGTCTGAGTTGAAATGAACGTTAGAGATGATGGGGTTCTATCCCTGCTTTTCATCCTAGATGAGCATAGAGGGGGAAATAGAGCCCCAAAGTTGAGATCAGTCAAGCTCCAAGTCACACAGTGTGTGACCAGGTAAGAACTAGTCCCTGGGAGTTAGTTCTTGTTGAACTAATCATGAATAAATGCTTTGCCTCTCTTAGACCCTTGTTGTTTCCCACAGAGCCCATCCCTGAACTCCAGCCTGGGTGAAAATGTGAGACTCACCAGGGCCAGGGATGCGGCAAGGGGCAGGTAGGAGCGGGGCCGAGTTTGGCAGGGCCACGTGTAGGGCTGGTGCACTAGGCTGATGCCTGGCTTGCCCCTGGGAGCCTTGATTCCTAGGAGCTTCGTGGCTGCCAGCCAGATGTGCTGAAGCATTCTTGGATAAAACTGGCCAGACTTGATTTTCCAGTTGCCTTGCTCTTCAAAGCCAAGGAAGAGTTAAACTTCCAAGGCAAAGGGGGAAGGAGAGGCTTGGAGCCAAGCCTTCCCAGAGTCCTGTGTGAACTGGGCACAGGGTTCCCCAAGATCCTGCTGACAGCATCCCGAGATAAGAGGCAGGAATAGAAAAGTCTGCCTAACTCGGGCTCTGAAGGCCTGTGACAGAAAATAATTTCAATATGTCCCACCCTTCCAGCTTCCCTACCACCTGCCTCCCGACTCTTGAGATTCTGTTGGTGGTGCCCTAAGCCCAGGCACCTCAGAAAAGAGAGGGCAGGAAGGAGGCAGACTCTTCACTTGAGGTCTGAAAGCTAGTGGCAGAAACAGCTGTTGTACATTCCCCACTCCGCCTGCTCCCGACTGTCCCTTCATGCTTAGGGCTGCAGCCCATAGTGGCGCCAGCCCCAGGCAAAAGTCATACTCACCCTACCCCTGACCCAGCCCCCACAAGCAGAAGAGGACCCCTGAGTCATTCGGCCTCCAACCCCTGCAGGATGGCATTGCTTTTAAAGTTGAAACCCCAAGGGAAAATGAGTCCTCACCCCAGGCCCAGGTCCACTGGCTCCACAGCTCTGCGAGCCCAGGGTGCACGCAGCCTCCCAGCCCTGCCTGCCCTGCTGTATGGAGAGCTTCCTGTTCCCCAGGTCAGTACCAGTGTTGGGCAGGTCCCAGCAAGATACTCTGCTCGGTGGCTGCACAGGCGCCTTGCAGCGCAGGCGCCGTTAAGATGAGCTGGAGGGAAGGGGAAGGGGAGGGGTCTCCCTGGAGGAGGATAAAATGCAGAGAGAATGCACCCTGGGATGGCGGCTTGGTGCCCATGGCCTGCCCAGGCTGTAGGACCTGCACACCTGGGGAGTAGTTTGCTGAGGGAGGGAACAGTGTCTGCACAGCTGTTTCCTGGCCTCAGGTCCAGATGAGTGAACAGGCTCGCAGGGCTCCTTGTACTACCTTCCTAGTTCACGACACCCAGGGACCACTATTTTAAAACATCTTGTGTAAACATACATCAATTCATCTGACTTACCTGCTTAAAATTTTCCTGTGGCTTCCCATAGCACTTAGATTAAAACAGAAACTCCTTGGCCCATGTTACTTCTCCAGTTCACAAGCTGCAGCCACACAAAACTGGGACCTGCCTCGGGGCCTTTGCACTTCCTGCCTCCCTTAAGATTCTCACATGAATAGTTCCTTCTTGTCATCCAGTTTTCACTTAAATATCACCTCCTGAGCCCCTGTTTGGAGTAGCCTTCCTGCCAACTCCCTCTTTATCACTTTGCCCTATTTTCTTCATGACACCTATCACTACCCAATATTTTCTTGTTTACTTGTTTAATGATTGTCTTCCCACTTGACACTGGACTCCATGAAGAGAGGAGTTCTGTGTATCTTATTCACAGATGAATTCCCTAGTGCCTAGAACGGTGCCTGGCATAGAACCAGGCTCAATCAATACTAGTTGAAAAATGGAAGAATCTGGACTCAGGAAATGCCATGACAGAGTGAACGCTGGAAGAGCCTTTCATGATCATTCCTTCTTCCTTTTGGAAGCTGGAAAGTAAAGTCCCAAAGAAAGAAAGGGACTTGCCCAAAGTCACAGGGTGAGAATTAGAGCCAGGTTCTTTCCTCCCGACCGTGCTTCTGGAAAGAGCTGTGGTCACTTATGAATCTGACTGTTTGAGTTCAAGTCACAGCTCTACCACCTGCTACCTGTTTAACCTTAGTAAGTTACTCAGTGTCCCTGAATCTCAGCTTTTTCATCTGTGAGACAGGGCTACTAAGAGGACTGCATTCACATTCATAGGGCTTTATGGAGACTACATAAGATCATGCACATTAATGTACTCAGCACAGTGCCTGGTATGTAGACAAAACTCAGGACATATTCGTTATTAGATTTTAATGCCACGGCAGAATGAAAGCCTGGGCTGGGTTGAGGGCGGGGTCCACTAAAGCCTCTGGAGAAGGTCCAGCCTGTGCCCCAACGCAGCAGGAAGCCACTGGTCTCTGGTCGAGTCTAAGCTTGCTGGCCTAGCCACAGACTGTTCTGGGAAGCTGCGAGCAGGCGCTTGTCTGGGGTGGGGCCTCATGTTCCTTGGCTCCTCAGGCCCAGAAAGAGACCTGCATCTGAGTGAATATGCACATTTACAAGAGGGCACACATGCATACTTAGTAGTCAATTTTTTGAATAATTGTGAGTACATTAGATCTGTGTCTACCTGGCCATGAATGGACCCTTTTAGGATATATGTATGAACCAACTTTGCCTCCATGTAACTCCCAGCCCCATTTCAAAGATGTGGAAGGCGGGAGAAGGTGGCTAACAACACACAGACTCTGGCTGTGTGACTTGGGCAAATGGCTTGCCTTTTCTGATCCTTAGCTTCCCTGCTTCCTGAGATCATTTTGAGAATGAAAGTGAGTTAATGCACATAAGTGCTGAGCACAATACGTGATACAGTTTTCAACAAATATTACCCAGTAATACCACTTTTTAGCACCTGGCTTATACTATTAACAGTTGAGTTTGTGGATAATAAAAACTTTCAGGCCAAGTGCAGTGGCTCATGCCTGTGATCTCAGGATTTTGGGAGGCCACGAGGTCGGGAGATCAAGACTATCCTGGCCAACATAGTGAAACTCCGTCTCTATTAAAAAGACAACAATTAGCCAGGCATGGTGGCACGTGCCTATAATCCCAGCTTCTCGGGAGGCTGAGGCAGTAGAATCGCTTGAACCAGGGAGTTGGAGGTTGCAGTGAGCCAAGATCGCGCCACTGCACTCCAGCCTGGTGATAGAGCAGGACTCCATCTCAAACAAAACAAAACAAAACAAAAAACACTTTCAGACAAATTATTCCGTCATCCCTGATCTATGCTTGTGCAGGCTGATTTTCTGCAACTTAGCGCTGTAGGGCTTTAAAGAGGTTGTGATTCAGTTCACCCTGTGTTTCAGCTTTCTACTCCAGCTTCTCAGGGTCTTGATTCCGACATTCAGAAACCTGATAGTGGTAACATCCATGTCTTTATCCAACTCATGGATAAAAGTTTGAACGTGGAGAGCTCCTCCTCACTGGGGGAATCCAAGCAGAATCTGGGTGGCCACCTGAGGAGCATATTCTACTGTAGGAGGATATTTGTCCTTGGGGTAGATAAGAAGCATTCTGAAGTCCCTTCCAACTCATACAGGCATGGTTCTTTGGCCTGTGCATACCTATGGTCTCTATCAGACCCTATACGAGCCCTGCAAAGGCAGTGAAGGGATTTCCTCTGGTTGTGGATCAGGGTTATACACTTGCCAATGCTTGTTTGAGAGTCAGTGTAATAAACTGATCCCTGACCTGGGTTCTGGGAAGCTGAGACCTAAAGTCACTCATTCTCTGTCTGTTCTTGGTCAAGTAAGTCACCTAAGCCCTGTGGACCTTTTTCCTCATCTGTAAATAATGTGTGTGCATATAGAGGGAAGGGCTGTAATGGATTGGTGATTCCAAACCCCTCTAATTGTCCTACCATCTGCCCCACGTGTTCAGTGCTAAGACTGGCTCTTTGACTCTCAAGAAAGAATCCTAAACATATTCTATTTATGAAAAACCTTAAGGAGGTGAGAGAAATAGATTAAGAGGGACTGTGCTTTGAACCAGAATAAAAACTGTAAATGAAAGAATGGTGACATTCGAGGTACCTGCGAGTCAAGTCTTAGCCACTGAAATAATTTCTCTCCTTGGTAGTAGGGAGTCATTGACGCTTTTTGAGAAGAAGCAGGACCAGGACAGGGCTACATCATTGGGATGAGTAATCTGACATTAGACCAAAAAAGGGATTTTCCCATTCAAGACTCTCACTCTGCTATGGACAGGGCTTGAACACCAGCTTTGTTGGTTTGACAACTGGAGTTCACTGAGGGTAGAGAGGCTTAGTTTACTTTCAAGAAACTTGGATGAACATGTGAGTGATTTGATAGTTAGTAGGCAGCCACTGTTGAATTCTCATGTAACAAAACAAAGAACTGGATGAGGCCAGGAGTGGAGTCAGTGGTTGGAGCCATTGATGGGTCCTGTGACTTGAGAATGCCACAGAATCTCTCCTGGGCCTCAATTTGCCTGTCTGTAAAATGGAGATAATGATAGCTACTCCTACCTACTTCCCAGGACTACAGGGAAAACAGAAAATTTGACAGGTGAAAGCACAGGGAGGAAAAATGCAGAGTAACACCTTATTAGAACAAATAATGGCTCAGTAAATGGCAATCTGAAGGTCAGCTGGCAGAGAGGCCATCTTAGAGGGGTTGACTGTAAAAGCCAGACCTGTCCTAGTCTGGAATTAGAAATGACTAAAAAGAAAATCCTTATCTAAAACATGGATGAAAGAGAGCTGGGACATGGGGTCCCATTATTTATTAGTATTCTTTTTATTATTGATGACAAAAATTATTCTGTCTTACATCTGTATGATAATCTATAAGTTTTCAAGTAAGCATTTGCATGCGTTATCTCACTTGGTCTTTGGGTAGAGTATGCAGTACTTGACAGAATTAAAAGCTAAGAAAGTGGGCTCTGATATCAGACAGACCTGGTTTCAAATCCCAGCTCTCTGTTTATCAGCTGTGTGGCCCTGGGTGGTCATTTAACCTTGCTGATTTCAGTCAAAGGGAGATGATCATGGTACTTAGCTCGTGGAGTTCTTGAGAAGGCTGAATGAGTTAAAGTACGGCAAATACCTAGCACTGGAACACACTCAGTACCAGTTAGTGATGTACCATCATCATTTGTACTATGACATTCATTACTCTGAATCTGTAATTGTGAAATTGAGGCTTGGGTAATTTGAAGACTGTGCCCAGGTTCACTCATCTAGTAGGTGATGGATGCAAGCACCAGCACAGAATAGGAATCCACATTCTAAGAAGAGAGACATCCCAGAGGCCTGGAGTAGCTGGAGCTCACTCTAGAGCTGCGCTTTCCCGCAGAACTTTCTGCAGTGGTGAAGTGTCCTGTCTCTGTGCTGTCCAGGGTGGGAGCCACGAGCCATGCATGGCTGGCTATTGAGCACTTGAAATGCGGCTAGTACAATTGAGGAGTTGAGTTTTTCGTTTTATCTTATTTTAATTAATTTAAATTTTAAAAGCCACACGTGACTTGTGTCTACCACATTGGACAGCCCAGCTCTAGAGAACGTGGCATAGGAACCACAGGATTCATGAGATTCAGAGAAGAATGCTGGGTCCACTCATCTATAAGGCATAGCAGGCACACCCAGGACCCAGGACTACACATACTATTAAAGCAGAATGAAAAGGGAGAATCTCTTAAGAAAAAGTGAGATCTTAATATGTGGGCTAGAAAGATATGGAAGGGAAAAAGCTAAAATTCATAAATATACTTAGCAGTATGGTGTAGGAACAAGGGGATATTTTTAAAATGGTTAGCTTTTGGAATGAATATGTCCCCAAATTATGTCTTAGAGGAGGATGGGAATGATCTGAGGGAGCAAACTGGGAGATATTATCTGGAACAGTGGGCCTCAACTATTAGCGCATATTAGAATTACCAGGAGAACATTTAAAAACATTTCACTCACCCCTAGTTTAAATCAATTAAGTTATACTATAGGTTTTTGGGTTTTTAAGCATCTTTTCAGGAATGAGGACTACTGTAGAAAGTTACTATAGTTAATAAATTATTGAGAATTTCCTTTTAAATTTGAAAATGGAATCAATAATAAATGTTTTAGTTTATTTTAAATACAAAAGAAAGAAAAACTTTTAGGTTGAACAGTTTGAATATATAATAACACAGGTATGTCTCACTTAACAATGGGAATACATTCTGAGAAATGTGTCACTATTTGAACCAGAATAAAAACTGTAAGTGAAAGAATAGTGATATTCTAGGTACCTGCTAGTCAAGTCTTAGCCACTAAAATAATTTCTTTCCTTAGTAGTAGGGAGTCATTCATGGTTTTCGAGAAGTTTGCACAAGTTTGTCATTGTGCAAACATCGTGGAGTGTACTTACACAAACCTAGATAGTGAAGCTTACTATACACCTAGGCTATGTGGTACAGCCTATTGCTCCTACAATACAAACTTATACAGCTCCTACTGTACTGAATAGTGTAGGTGATTATAACACAATGGTAAGTATTTGTGTAAATAAACATAGAAAAGGTACAGGAAAAGTATGGTATTATAATTTTATGAGACCACTCTCATATATGCAGTCCCACACTGACCAAAATGTCATGATGTGGTACATGACTATATATGCATCTTTATACCAATGCTGTCATAGAACATAATTTTTAATTTATGACTACATAATTATAATTTATAATTGTTTCATGGAAGAAGGGGCCCACAAAGACTAAGATGCTTAGAGCGCTCAAAAGTCATAGTATGACCCTGGAGAAATGAATATTTGAAGGAAGAAAAGGGCTTCCAGTGGCCTGGGCTTTGGGGAAGAAAAGGAACAAAGTGGGAGACGTGAAGAAAGTGTTTTATTATTGAGCTTCCTCTGCCAAAGTCATTCATTCATTCATTCATTCGTTCATTTAATACTCACTGAGGACCTGCCCTGTGCCAGGCATCTAGAGCAGCGAACAAGAGAGATGAGGTTTCTGCTCTTGTGGAGACTGTATTCTAGTAGCAGACAGAGACAATAAACAAGAAAATATTGACTGTGTCAAGTGATGAAAAGCAATATAAAGAAACATCATGTGGGACAAGAGGTACAGCACAGATGGGAGATGCTATTTTTTAAAGGGGAGTCAGGGAAGTCCTATATGACAAGGTGACATTTGGGCAGGGAGCTGAGCAGAGTGAGGAAGACAGCCACAGAGCTATCTTGAGGAAGAGAGTTCCAGACAGAACAGGCAATGCAAAGGCCCTGAGATGGCAGCAAGGAAAACGCTGCTGTGGGTTTTTGAGAGTGCAGATCCTGATACTCAATGAGGCCCAGAGAGAGGAAGAGGCGTGTCTGGGATCTCTTCCTCTTAGGGTTGTTTATATGGATCTATGAGCTTTGCATTTGCCGCTGAAAAATCCCTAAGCCAGAGGGAACCTCAGAACTGGAGGCAGGGAGAGAAGGGAAGAATCCTGAGGGATCAACAACTCTAGCCCCACTTCTTCTGGGGCTCTCTGGTAGGAGGAGTTTGTTAGATGAAAACCGTTAAAATCCATGAAAAGGGAAAGGTGAAAAAAAAAAAGATCAAAGCCAACTCCAGCTTAGCAGAACACTGCCTGGTATTTATTCATTAGAAACTAAACACAGAACACACTCTCCAGGAGGACTAGAAAGCTTCTTTCAGATGGAGAAGAGAACAAAATGCAAAGGCCAGAATGTACCTGCTGAATGGGTCTCATTTTGTGGGGTGCTTACTCTCCTGTGGTTCTTGCCACTTTGATCCAGTGGAATCCTTTGTGAAAGGATGAGTTTTCAAACACAGACCTCAAGTCTCAACTGAGGCGACCTTGGATAACTTGATCTCTGAGCCTCTGTTTTTCTTCACCTTTGAAAGAGAGTTACTTAAAGCCACAATTAGATTATGTTAGGATGACTATTATCGAAAAGACAAGAGATAACAGCTGTTGAAGAGAATGTGGAGAAAAGGGAACTGTCAGACACTGTCGGTGGAAATGTAAATTAGTACAGCCATTACAGAAAACAGTATGGAGGTTCCCCAAAAAATAAAAAATAGA
The DNA here is from genome assembly GCF_047675955.1 of Chlorocebus sabaeus. NCBI lineage: Eukaryota > Metazoa > Chordata > Mammalia > Primates > Cercopithecidae > Chlorocebus > Chlorocebus sabaeus. The sequence continues at coordinate 30,567,925 of NC_132926.1, read as the reverse complement.
ACTACCATATGCTCCAGCAATCCCACCACTGGGTATACATCCAAAGGAAACAAAATCAGTATGTCAAAGAGATACCTGCATGCCCGTGTTTACTGCATTATTCGCAATAGCCAAGATACGGAATTACCCTAAATGTCCATCCGCAGATGAATGAATAAAGAAAATATGGCCTATATACACAAGAGAATATCATTCAGCCTTAAAAGGTGGGTAAATTTTGTCAATTGTGACAGCATGTATGAACCTGGAGGACATTATGTTAAGTGAAATAAGCCAAATACATAAGGACAAATACTGCAAATACTTTTTTAGAATCCACATATACTCACTTCTGTGTGAATTCTAAAAAGGTTAAACTCATAGAAACAGTGAATAGAATGATGGTTACCAGTTGCTGGGGTGAGGGTGGGGATTGGGGAGATGGTCAAAGAATACAAAATTTCCATTTGGAGTTGAAAAATTCCTAAGCCAGAGGGAACATCAGGAACACAGGGCTTAGGGTAGGAAGGAGGGAAAGTAGGAATTCTGAGGGATCAACAAATCCAGGCCCACTTCTGGGGCTCTCTGTTTGGAAGGGAAGTAAGTTCAAGAGATCTATTGGTACAACATGGTAACTATAATTAATAAACGCATTGTATATTGTACTTGAAAATTTGCTAAGAGAATACATTTTAAATGTTGTCATCACAAAAAAATAAGCATGTAGGGGCCAGGCATGGTGGCTCATGCCTGTAATACCAGAGCTTTGGGAGACCAGGGCAGGAGGATTGCTTGAAGCCAGAAGTTTGAGACCAGCTTTGGCAACATATCGAGATCCTATCTCTACAAAACATTTAAAAATTAGCCAGGTGTGGTGGTTTGCATCTGTAATCCTAGCTACTCAGAAGGCTGAGGTGGGAGGATTGCTTGAGCCCAGGAGTTTGAGGCTGCAGTGTGCAATGATCACACCACTGCACTCCAGGCTGGGTGACAGAGCAAGACCCTCTCTCTAAAATATAAAAAAATAATAATTTTAAAAAGGCATATGAGTAAATGGATGTGTTAAATGGCTTGGTTTAGCCATTCCACAATGCATACATTATCAATACATTATGTTGCACACCATAAATATATACAAATTTTGTCAATTTAAAATATAAATAAGCAAATACTTAAAAAAAAAAAAAAAGAGAGAGAAAGATACTAACTGAACCCACCTCAGATAGTGTTCTGAAGGTAGAACTAGATGGTACCTGTTGAACATTCAGCACATGCATGGCACCTAGTAGTTGCTAAATAAATGCTAGCTGTTGTTATTTTATAACTATCATTCTTGTTATGTTAAGTAAATTGAAACAGACCTGCTATGATAGATGTGAGAGGAGCCCCAGAGACCCATCCCCTATGCATCGTCCCCTTGTCAGTGAAATCCTCGGCCTCCCTAGGGTACAGTTTGAAGACAACTATGAGTCCAAGCTCTGTTTAATAAAGACAAGAAAACTATTCCCAGAGAAGGGAAGGGGTCACTTTAAGTTGCATAGCATGTTGGTGGCAGAATTGGAACCAGAACCCAGGCTCCCCATCCTGGGATTTTGCCACTGGCCATGCTGTTCTCCCGACCCCAGCTCCGCTGTCAACCTGTAGGATCCTCAGGAACCCACAAGGCCAAGGTCTTCTGCATTAGTCAAGAGGAGAGTGCAGGGAGAAAGAACTGGTTTCAGGATGAGACCTGCCCTCAGTACAGCCTCTGCTTGCATTGAGGGGCAAGGCTGAGCCTATCTAAGCCTCAGTTTCCCCATTTGTGAAATGGGGCTAGTAACACCTTCCTGGAGGATTTAATGAACACATGCATGGATGGCATTTGGCATGGTGCCAGTCATGCAGAAGGTCGCTAATGGGTGGTGGTTGTTACCATTACAGTAGGTGCTCAAAAAATCTGTGTAGAATGTAGGAATTCTTTTCTGTACGTGTGCTGACCCTCACTCGTGCCCCAGGAGCCTTTTGTGGGAGGGTCCCTTAACACACACACGTGCACACACACACACACACACATACACACACACACGGGTCTTTGTGACATTCCTTCTCTTTTTGCAGTGATTTGCAGCAAAGCTCAAGCAGCAACTTGAGCACCATTAAAATAATAACAGATGTGACCTCCTTCAGAGTCGAAGAGGGGGCAGAGGGTGGGTGTGAAGTGGTCAGAAGAGTACTGACAGTGAAAACACCAGGTAGAAAATGTCCTGCACATTCTATAAAAACATACATCTCCCGATCTTTTGTGCTCTGCCACTGACATGTTGGGGTGACCACTCTGGGCCCCCTTCTTGTCTCTATCCAAGACACAATAAGCGGCCTTCCCAGGATCCAGCAGGCCCTGTGACCAACAGCAAAAGGAATACTGTTCCTCTTAACTGCTGAAACAGAAGCTTCTCCTTGTTCCCTTCCGTGAGCCCATCAGTCTCACGTGGCCACTCCCAACCAGGTTCTGCCTCTAACTCAGGCACCTGCAGGAGGTGGGGTGGCTACAGTCAGGCCACACACTCAGGCTCTGGAGAGGGGATGCCTGTGTTGGAGTCCTGCCCTGGCCCACTGCTGGTTGTATGTAATGTTGAGCAAATCATGGGACCTGACAAAGGCTCGGTCTCTTCAGGCGTAAACAAGGGAACATAATCATTCCCTCATTTATGTTATGAGGGTCAGAACTGAGAAGAAGGGCACAAAGCGGTGGGCACAGTGGCTTGCATGTGAGCCCCCACGAGGTAGCTGCTGTGATGAAGATGACAATCCAGGGACCTCAGACCCTACTCCTTTGGTATTATATTGGAGGGCCAAGCAGGGGTCCCAGTGAGAGAGCCCTGAGCAAATCCCCTCATCTAATGGAGACTCCACCCATCCATCTGGGAACGGAGACTAGTCCCAGCTTTCCTACCTCCCTGAGCTAACCCTCTGCTGAGCTCTCACCAGCTGCCCTGAAGACGGTGAGGTTGGAACTATGGAGTGCTTGCAGAGGCGCATGCAGCTGCTCACAGCTGACTTTTATTGAACATTTATTGGGTGCCAGGCCCTGTGGTGAGCACTTGGCAGGCATTATCTCTTTTAAGCCTGCTTACAGCAACCTTATAATTATCCTCGTTTTGTAGATGAGATAACTGAGACTCAGAGAGGTTATTTAACTCCTGAGATCACACAGCTAGTATGAGCCAAGCCGGGATAAAACTCAGATCACCTGTGTGTCCAACAGTCCCCCTGGCCCGCTCCCCATGCCCATGGGTTAGAAAGAGCAACTGTGAAGGGGGAGGATGATATGATCCCTCCCCCATATCAGGGATCACATAACCTCAGATCCTCTCCTGCCAGCAAACACAGATTCTCAGCATAGGTTTCATTTCCAGTCTTCCCTCTCATTCCCATTTCCTCCAGCCTGGCCCAGCCTGGCCCAGCCCAGCCCAGCCCAGCCCAGCCCAGCCATCTGTCTGTCCTCTCCCCTCTGAGTAGAACAGCTTAGGACAAAGCCAGGCAGGCAGGCAGGTTGCTGCAGGTGGGAGCTGCGCTCTGGCAGTGGGGCAAGACAGGCTCTCTGCTGTCTGATGCATCCAGTCCTACTGCTGAGCTGGCTGAACCTAACTGCAGAGCCAAGGCACGAGAGAGGTCAGGGATGATTTGGGAGCACCCTGAGTAACCCAAGGTGCATACTAATGAGATGCAAATGAGCTGCTGCCAGTGGGCTGCAGGCCAAGTCCCTGTGTTCAACATTCAAGCCCCCTGGGTTCCGTCCACACGTACCAATTTTTCTTAGCCAAGGCAACTGCCCCACCCCACTGTCTGCCATCAGCAGACACAAAACTCAACAGAGCTGCTGGGCCCGTCTGTGTTCTCATCTACAAAGCTGGCCGGTGGATTGAACTGGTGATTCCCACCATTAGGAATTCCCCAAGGGGATGGGGGTGAAGGTTAAAAATATATATATTCCCAGCCCCACCCCAGATCTAATGAATCAAAATCCTTAGGGGTGGGGCTCAGAAATAGATGTTTAACAAGTTCCCTGGGTGATTTTGGTATGACCGGTGTTTGAGAACTGCTGAACAAGGGAACCATCTCTTTCTTTAGGATCTTACACTCTACCATGCCTCTTTTCAAAGTTGATATCCCAAATGTGGCCTGATCCTACGCCCTGGCGGAGAGGGGATGGAGGACATCAGGAAAAGAGTGTAGTCTTTAGAAATTGTTCAGGCTAGAGAAGTGATTCTCAAATGTCACTGTGTTAAAAATCGCAACCTCTTCCTCCAAAAGCCTGTTTCAGGAGGGCTGCCGTGGGACTCAAAGTGGGACTCATATTTCCCCTATAGGTGGTCTGCTGACTGTTGGTGTGGGGAACACTGGCCCTCAAGCAAAGTGGACACAACGTTACTGCTAAAGTCAAACAGAGGAGCAGACGGGAGAGGGAACGCAACAGATCTGAGTTTCATGCCTAACTTCATCACCTGGAAGTCTCTGAGCCTACACATGTCACTGTCTGCACACGCCTCTGTTCATCAGCATCTCCAACCCCAGAGGCAGCTGTTCATCTTCCTGGGATCTTTTGATCTTCTAGATAGAGACTGAACCCTGGGGAGCCATGTTCTACTTGTAATAAATAGAACTTAACCTGAAAATAAGAGAGTTCCATTCATATATGCACAGCCCATGACCCAGCAGTTCCACTTCTAGGTCAACAGAAGTGTGAACATATGTTCACCAAAAGATTAATCACAAGACTATGCAAAGCAGCACTAGCTATAGCAGCCCCAAATTGAAAACAAACCAAATGGCCATCAAGAGCAGAATGGACAAGTATATTTCAGTATGGTCACATAATGGAATACTACACAGCAAAGAAAATGAACTGCTGTTCTAGGCACAATAAAGATGAATCCCATTCACAAAATATGGGGCAAAAGAAGCCATATATTAAAAAGTACATACTGTGGTAGTCCATGTTTATAAAGTTTAAAAACAGGCAAAACAAATCTATAGATTAGATTAAGATAGAGTCACTCTTATGTGGGAGGGAAGTGGTGAGTGACTGAAAAGGGTACAAAGAGGGTTTCTGGAATAGTAGTAATATTCTATTTATTAATCTGGGAGCTGGTGAGTTTCTGGAAAATTAATTGAGCTGTACCCTTGTGATTTGTGCACTTTTCTGTATGCATATTATACTTCATTAAAAAGGTTTTTTTTAGGGGCCAGTCATGGTGGCTTACGCCAGTAATCCCAGCACTTTGGGAAGCCAAGGTGGGTGGATCACTTGAGGTCAGGAGTTCAAGACCAGCCTGGCCAACACGATGAAACCCCGTCTCTAGTAAAAATTTAAAAAGTTAGCTGGGTGTGATGACATACACATGTAATCCCAGCTACTTGGGAGACTGAGGCACAAGAATCACTGGAGCCTGGGAGGCAGAGGTTGTGGTGAGCTGAGACTATACCACTGCACTCCAGCCTGGGTGACGGAGTGAGACTCTGTCTCAAAAAAAAAGGTTTTTAAAACACTAGTAAATGACTTCAAAGAAGACTTTAATTAAAAAAGAAGAAGACATTAAAATAATAAAAGCATTTGGACTACCTGCAAATTGCATGGGATTTCACAGCTATGGGATCTTGGACCCTTCCTGCCCCAGGAACCAGGAAGGAGACAGCTCTCAGAAACCAAGAAGCTCAGGAACCATGCCAGGGCATACCAGGGCTGTGGAAAACTGACACCTCAACGGTTCCCTTTACCCTCCCCTGCCCAGCCTGCCCTCACAGAACCACGAGGACAATGGCAAGCCCACTTTCCACAGGGTTCCCAGGCTTAGCTGGGTTCCAGCTCATTGGGGTTTACTTCCTGCAGCATTTTTCTGTTCTTGGAGCAATATTCTGGTCCATTTTCTTATTTAATTCCTTCAAAGACCCTAGGAAGGAAGCAAGGAGTATTTCCATTTTGTAGATGGGGAAGTCAAGGCCAGGAGACGGGGGCTCAAAAGACTTGTCCAAGGTCATATACTGCTAGCAAGTGGCCCGGTCAAGACTCAAACACAAAACTTCAGATGCCAGATTCAGCACTCCCTTGGCTCCATCGCATATGGTCTCTGCCCAGTATAATAGTAATGTTGATTATAGCACCTAGCATTTAGTGAGCGCTTGTGCTGTGGATGTCTCAGTGCCTTTCAGCAACCCACAGAGGCAGGTACTATCCTTTCATCTGTCTCCATTTCACAAATGAAAAAACGGAGGGTCAGAAAGGCCACGTGACTTGTCCAAGGCCAATGGCCAGTCAGTGTGGAGCACGGATTGGAACACATGATCTATCTGACTTCAGTCCAAACTCTGAACCGCTAGTTCAATGGCTACCAAGCCCAGTTAGACCTCACCTCGAGCGCCCTTGGAGCTTAAATATATATATAGATTCCCGTCCTTCACCCTCACACTCCTCCATCTAATTTTGTAGACTTAGGATGGGGCTAAGTAATTTGTAGTTTTTAAAAAACAGCCCTAGACATTTGGGAAACTTGCCTCTAAATTAGGCTGCCTCTGAAATATGACAGTAAAAATTAAATAATTTAAGGTAAAGTTTAATTTAGCAACTTCCAAATTAACTCACTGGACCTCTCTAATAATTGGAGTTCTCCTAACAACAGTAAATAGCCCCTAAAGAAGGAGTGACATGGCCATCCTCAGAGGCATTGAGAATAGCCTGGCCATCTGAATAACAGTCACTCAACAGGGGCCAGTGACTGGCAAGGGGCACCAGGAGGATTTCAGGGGGCCGGGAACGTCTGCTTTTTGCTCCAGTTATTGGTTGGCCACCATCTGAGTTCACTTTATAAAAATTTATCAGCTGTGGCCAGGCTCCTGCCTGTAATCCCAGCACTTTGGGAGGCCGCAGCACATTGGATCACTTGAGGTCAGGAGTTTGAGACCAGCCTGACCAACATGGTGAAACCCCATCTCTGCTAAAAATACAAAATTAGCCGGGCATGGCGGCACATGCCTATAATCCCAGCTACTTGGGAGGCTGAGTCAGCAGAATCACTTGAACCCGGGAAGTGGAGGTTGCAGTGAGCTGAGACTGCATCATTGCACTCCAGCCTGGGCAACAGAGCAAGACTCCATCTCAAGGAAAAAAAAAAAAATTATCAGCCATAACTTACAATTTATGCACTCTGTTTTTGAATTTGTCATACACTACCAGGACAGAGTAGAGAGTGTACTAGGGATCCAATAGGGTTCTCTAATATACGCTTCCAAGAGTTTGAGCTTCTAGGAATTTTTCAAGATGCTATAATTTTCTGAGTCAATTCCCAAGACTTCAGGAGCCCCTAAATCTATAATAGTAACTAACATTTAGGGAGTTCTTAGCTTGTGCCGACTATGCTAAGCACTCTACATGCATCAACTCTCAGCAGCTCTGTGCGATAGACAGCATTATACAACTCTCAGAAAGGTGGAATCATGCGTTAAGGTAACAGAGATGGAAAGTGTTAAGGCCAGGACTGGAACTCCAGCACCCCAGCTCCAGAGCCCACGTGCCATACTGATAGTGATCTCTACCGCTTCCTCAGGCTAAGCTTCCAAGGGTCCAAAATGATACGTTTTGCACCATTGAGCCTTGCATTTAATGGGAAGACCCTGAGGGGAGAGGATGCTGCAGGGACAGGCAGCAGCTCTGACACTGGACACGTGAGCACACGCAGGCCAACACGTGCACACATGCTGACGTTACTGCACCACTGGCTTGTTCCATCCTGCTTGGCTTGTGCCCAGGCCAACTGCTGCGGGCACTGGAGCCAAATGGGAACCAGAGAATTCTCATCTGTGAGCTCCCTGCCCCCAGCCAGCGGAAGGATAGATGGCATTTTCCTGTTGCCTCAGGTGGTCTTGCAGGGGCCGCCCAGGAACAGAAAAAGGAGCAAGGGAGGATTTCTCTCTTTTGCAGACTCACACTGGAAAAATGCTTATGACATCGCCCCTTTCAGGAAGAGATGGATTTCAGAAGATAATTTGTTAATCAATGGGTAGTGGTGGAATATCAGGCACTGTGATCGGCCAAGGAGGAGAAAACAGGATATCTTAGCCTTCTAATCTGACTCCTTTCCTTGAATTGGTGTTCCACCTCACGGGCAGATAGGTCTACCTAGCCAAAGCACTCTAACTTAAACTCCTTTAACGGTCCTCCAATGTTTATAAAATAAAAGCCATGCTCCTGAAAATACTTTCTGAATTCTTTCTGTTTTAAAGAGATATATGGAAATATTTTCAGGTGCAATCATATATCTGGGATTTTTGCTTCAAGATCATGTGATAGGGGAAGAGTTGGAGGAGGTATAGAGGAAACATAATTGTTGACCAGGCACAGTGGCTCAGGCTGGGCGCAGTGGCCCACACTTGTAGTCCTGGCACTTTGGGAGGTCGAGGCAGGCAGATCACTTGAGGTCAGGAGTTCAAGACAAGCCTGGGGCAACATGGTGAAACCCTGTCTCTACTAAAAATACAAAAATTAGCTGGGTATGATGTCACACGCCTGTAGTCCCAGCTACACAGGAGGCTGAGGAACAAGAATCACTTGAGCCCAGGAGGTGGAGGTTGCAGTGAGCCAAGATCATGTCATGGCTCTCCACCTGGGAAACAGAATGAGGCTCCATCTCCAAAAAAAAATAAAATAAAATAAAACAAAAAACCAACCCATGCCCCAAAATAAACATAATTGTTGAAGCTGAGTGATAGGACTTCTTTACACCATTCTGTTTACTTCTGTGTATAATTTTCCTTCAATAGTGCATTATATATATGTGACATTTTTTTGAAAATGCCATGCTCCTTGGCCTGACACATACAAAAAAGAGGTAGGTTGGGGCCTTCAATGATCTGGCCCCAACCTATCTCTCGGACCATGTCTCCAGATGTTCCCCACCCAGTTTATAGGTTCCTGCACACATCTGCTGTTTTCTTTCACTGCTGTGCCTTTCCATATGTTATTTTCCCTCTGTTAAATGCCTTTCCCACTTTTCTTTCCTTATTTAACTCTCATTCAGCCTTTAAAACTGATGTTCAGTGCCAACTCCTCCAAGAACTTCATTGAATTTATAACCCAGCTACTGTCATTCCTCTGGGTCCCCATGCCAGCCTGAGTTTTACCACCTACTTCGAGATATTAAACCACCCATTTACAGGCCTGTCTCTACCAACTGTGAGTGTTTGGGGGCCTGACACATTGTAACTGCTCATTAAGTGTCTATTAAGATAACAGAACCGTGTGACTTACAGGGATTAGCTTAACATTTCTAATTCTCTATTCATGGTCTCCACACTGAAAACCATGACAACAAGAAGCAGTAGAGGGTGATGTGGGCAGTAGTGCAGAGTAGAAGAGAAGGAGTTTGTGAAAGGGCCTAACCTGGTGACCTGCACATAGAGGGTCTAAGTCATTGAGAATTCTCACAAATAGCTCACTGTTGACTGCATGCCGACCCAGGCAAACTGGCTATGTGACTCTAGGCAAGTAGTTCAAAAGCTATTGTTCCATCTGTAAAATGGGAGCATTGATTCTTCAAGGGAGACTTCAGAGAATTCCCAAGGGTTCTTCAAGTTGTACAGTTACAGCTATCTGTTGACCCACTGGCAACAGTGATGGAGTGGTGTGTGTGTGTGTGTATGTGTGAGTGAGTGTGTATGTGTCTATTGGTGCATGTTGACAGAGAGGAGTCTGATTGATGATGTTTTTGTCCCCTGGAAGGCAGCTGACAATCTAGAGATCAACCTCATTGCTGATCCCACATTGCCTCTGGAGGATGTGGGAGCCAACTGGCCTTCAAGACTGACCTGCCACTTACATAAAAAATAGGAACACCTCCTGAACTGGGCTACGCAGAGTGAAGCAGAGGCAAGTCCAAGTTCTGCGTAGTGGTCTGGTTTTCCCCACTGCTGTGTGACCTCAGTCAAGTTACCAGACTTCCCTGGTGAGGCCTCACCATTACCAACTGTCTGACTCAGTGATTTCTAAGGACCCTTCCACTGGACTCTATCTATGAATGGGTTGGGGCTAATACTTAGTCCTCCAGTAAGCAGCAGTTCTCATCTATGATTTCAAAATGAAGATTCATTCATTCATTCAGCAGATAGGCAATGAGCTTTTCTCATGTGCCAGGCACTGTGCTGGACCCAGGCGCCTGGGCAGTGAGCAAGACAGACCCGTGGCTTATCTTAGTAGGAGAGCCAATATAAAAAAAGTTATGCAAAGAATTAATAATTATAATTGTGATCATTCTCAGGAAGGAACACTTCAAGGTACTGTGAGATGATACCCACTCCAGGAGGAAGAGAGAAGAATCAATTATTTGATGACCATGAACATAATAAATAAGGTCCTACACATTTCCTGCATTACTTTCCATGCACCCCCTCATTTCTCACATCAATTCTCTGAGGAAAGAACCATGATGATCCCCATTTTTCAAATGAGGAGCTTGAGGTTTCTAGAGAAGTTGAGGTCCAGGTCACTTGGCTAATAATATCCTGGAGTTGGACCCACACTTTACTTTGTAAACCTGTCTAGAAACCTCCATCATGAATGTGAGTGTTAGTACTATCAGTCCTAGAAATACTAGTGTTGAGGCTCTGAGCTAGCTCAGTTTGCACTCTAGGAGCCCAGGGATCATAAGAGGCTTCTAGAGGTCATGTCCATCCCCATTCAAAATGAATCCAAAAGACAGGGATTATCCAGGGGGTGCAAGCAGGTCCCCAACTGTACCAACTCCATCTCCCCCCAGACACACACAGGCTGTCTCCAAAACTTAGCGCCTGCCTGACAGCCTCTCCCACCTGGCCTTAACTGGTCAGCACCAGGCCAGTGCCACAGCCTGTCATAAAGCATCTGGAAGGAGAACTTACAGGCCAAGGTGAGTTCAGTTGCACTTAGGTTAGAGAGTATGCCAGAAGCTGAGCATCAGGCTAGCTGACATGATGGATTCAGCATCTTCCTGCAAGAAGTCTAACGTGTACTCTATGGAGAGCCCTGGGGGAAGACCCTAGTTTGCCTCTTACAGGGACATGGAACATTGAGCCTCTCAAGGTTCTTCAACAGCAAGATGGAGACAATCACTCCTGCTCTGTCTACCCAACAGAACAGATTCAGAAGGGATCTTGGCTGGGTGTGGTGGCTCATGCCTGTAACCCCAGCACTTTAGGGGGCCAAGGTGGAAGAATTGTTTGAGCCCAAGAGTTCAAGACCAACCTGGGCAATATAGTGAGACCACGTCTACATAAAAAAACATTTTTTTTTTATTAGCCAGGTGGTGTTTGTCTGTGGTCCTAGCTACTCAGGAGGCTGATGTGGGAGGACTGCTTGGGCCCAGGAGGTGGAAGCTAGAGTAAGCCATGACAATGCCACTGCACTCCAGCCTGGGTGACAGAGAGAGACCCTGTCTCAAAATAAATAAATATTTAATAAATAAATAAAGGGAGGAGGGGATCTTAACAAACACCCAAATGCCTTTATTTTATATGTTCAGACATAGGCCCAGAGAGGTTAGAAACTGTCCTAGGCCACACAGCCTGTGAGTCACAGAGACATGATTAATGAAATTCTCTTCCCACTCTGCCACACTGCCTGGATTTGAAACCTCAAAAATTTCAAAAGACCACGCATGCTCAGCCTAGTCCCCAGAGCACAGGAAGCATTCAATGAGCATAAGCTGTGATAATTCTTAGTAGGGTCCTGCAAGCAAGGCATGTTCACCTGTCCAGTCTCTGCTCCCACCTGCAAAGCAGGGCTGAAGGACTAGAAGCACCTACTTCCTAGCCTACTTCTCCACCTCCGCTGAGTCCAGGCAGCAGCTCCAGATTGAGGCTGGGCACAGAGGCAGCCTTTCTGAGCCCTTGGCAAACTTCTGCACTGCCTCCCTGCTCCCCATGCTGGGGCAAATGGCACTGCACCCGCTCTGAGAACTCAACTCTAGCCCAGTGGCTCTGCTCAGCGTTCCACTCTGGCTCTCCTGCCTCCAGAGATATGCATCAGATTTCTGCTTTCCCCAAGACAGGGGAGCAGGGCTGTTCCCACCCCAACAACTCCAGTGCTGTGTTGGTGCCACTCAGACTCACGGTCTTTCACAGCCATTAGAGACTATGCATGCCCCCATTCTACAGTCAGGGAAGCCGAGGTCCTAATCTCAGCAGCCACCGGAGAACCAGAGCTGACCAGACTATCTGACTCTCCCTTAGCCGCCGGGTAGATTTGTCTGTGATAATGTTCCTGTGCCCACCTGGACACACACAAGAAGCCAGCAACTCTCAATTCCTGGCCCTGGCACTTCCCCCTAAAACTACAGAGGAAATCTCCTCCTTGTCCTCTTAAAGGCTCATCTCCAGAAAGCCCAAGTGGGGGATTTGATTCTTCCAGGACGAGAATCCAACTTTCCACGTGTGCAAATATGACCTTCCTCCTCCACAAGATCACAGTCTCAGCCTTGCCCATTGCTGGGCCCCAATCCCCAGCCGCGGACTGGCTACCTCACTGGCTTCTTTCAGTGTACCTAGATGATCCAGGCCCAGATGTCCCTGTCTTCCCTCTCTGTGCCTGCTCCAGCCATCTCATGGTTCCTTCTCTACCTTCCAGGAGTCCCCAACTCCAGCCTGCTTTGGAACCAGACTCGAGAATGCATTAACTTTGCCCGCCCCCCACACCCCCACATCTTCCCATCCTCCAGCAATTCTTACCTGTGCCCTTCAGGTAGGGGAGGGTGCCCCAGAGCAGGCTGCTGGGCTGGCGCCCCTCTCACGAGGGCCAGGCTGACAGGCTCCAGAGGGAGGTGCAGAGACTCCGAGCAGGAAGGCGCGCAGCCCGCAGCCGGAGAGGCTGCTGAGAAAGTTGGAGTAGGTGTGTCCCAGCCCAGGAGGAGGAGGAGGAAAAAGGAGGTGGGAGAATTGAGGCGGATCATCCCCTCCTGCCAGCTCTCTGTCTCACGGAGAGGGAGGGAGGAAGCCAACTGGTTTGTGGCCCAGAACTCACGGTGGGGAATCGAGTCATGGAAAATGAAAGGAGCTGAGAAATCAGGCCCATCTCCACCTCCCTTCTTGGTTTCACTGAGGGATAAACTGAGGCCCTGGACTGGTAGTATTGCCTCGGGTCACACAGTCACACAGAGACCACGAGGGAACTAGAAAAGGTCACTTGGCTCTCAGAACAGTGTTCTCTCCACTCCTCCACGCTTCAGATCTGAGACTGACAACCACAGCACCCCCTTCCCCAAGGCTTTGGAGCCAGACAGATCTGGTTCGAAACCCTGGCACTGCCACCTACCAGCTCAGTAAGCTTGGGTGAGTTACCTAGTCTGAGCCTCAGTTTCCTTTTCTGAAAAGATGGGGATAATAATAGCTCCTACCTCATAAGGTTGTTATGAGAATTAAATGAGATAAAGGTTGCTAAGAAACCAGTAAGGACTTAGCTAAGAAAGTCCCCCATAAAAGGTAATTCTTATTCTTATTGTTTTCAACTGTGACTTCGCCCATACCTGACTTAACCTCTCTAAGTTTGGGCTCCCCCATCTATAAAATGGGGGTAACAAGAATACCTCCTTCATAAGATTGTACAGATTCATGAGACTGATTTTGTGTGCATCACAAAGCACGGTGAGTGACGGCTCACTGGGGTGCAGGACACCTCTGCTTCGATGCATTTTATGAGGTGCCTCTCTGTTCTGGCTCCCCAGATGATTCCACTGTGCACCCTGTGTTGAGAACCAGTGTTTTAAGGGAAAGCAAGAAGAGTTTGACAAGAATTAGCACTTGTCTCCTCTGCTGCCACGGTTTTAGTTATAGAACACATTTGTTTGCTTGTTTTGTGTGTTCATGCAGAGGTGAGGCCCATGTCTACCTTTTCCCAGACACTGTACTAGGCCCTGGGGACACAGAGGTAAATGAAATAGCTCTTGCCCCATAAAGCCAAAAGCAACTCTGCAACCATTCTGTCCAATCCACTCCCTCCCCCCAGGTCTTGAAGCCCCTCTGCAACATTCCTGGCAAATAAATGAGTCTTTGCTTGCATACCTCTAATTACAAGGAGCTTATCACCTCTCCCAGCAATCAGTGTGAACTCTTAGCAATTCTAGTTGTTCAGCTGAGCAGCAACTCTTCCACCTGGTTAATAAATAAGAATTATTCATATCGTCATTAATGCTATTATTATTATAAGCTATGTGTCTCAAGGCAAATGACTTAAATTTGCTAAGTCTCTGTCTCCGCATTTGTTAAATGGGGTCACAACTGCGCTGGGACCACTCAGAACAGATCTGTTTCCCCTGCCGTGTGACAAAACTGAGGCCTGGTTCTATGGCTAGGACTTAGGTGTCTAGAAGTTTAGGCTGTACCCTACGGATTAGTGAAACCATGAAGGTTCTGGTCTTGTTGCTTATACAGAAGCAATGAGGCTTTTGGCTGTTTCCTGGCTCTCAGTGAGATGTTTATGCAGCTGCTGCAGTCACTGTGAGTTGTGCCTTCAGGGACCTGTCACCAGCATCCCAGATGACCACAGGCATCATGCAGGCTGCTATGGTGTGTTGCTCAAGATGTCCAGAGGGATTCCCCATGAGCAGGAGTCTCTGAGGCTTCCCTCCGACAAGCTGCCTCCACCCCAGATGAGAGGCCCAGGGAGTTGCAGCGTGAAGGGAGCTACTGTGATCTGCTCCCAGGGAGCGTGTGATCAAGGCTAACCTGAGCAATTATCCACTTGGCTGATTGCCACCCAAGCCTCCAAGTTTGGTCCGATTAGGCATTAACCAGAGAGGGGGTGGCAGGGCAACCCCACGGGCCCTTTGATTAGTCATGTGCAGAGTGGCAGGCGACTGTCTTCCCCCATGGGCCTTCACGGGGGCCAAGGCTGGGCTCCAGCCTGTCCAGTGCAGGGACTGTCTGCAGCCTATTGCGGGAGGGGGAGATGGGTATCAGGATGGATTTCGGAGCCTCATAAGGCTGCTGGTATCCATCCCCTTCTCCCCAGCTCCCTTACCACTCTCCTGAGCCACTCCTGGTCCTTCTCCCTGCTGGCCCCAGCACCTTTCTGGTGGGTCTTCAGGCTTCCAGTCTCCCGTGCACCGGGGAAATGGACTCCTAGTGCCCTCCAAGCACGCTCAGAAACTTCTCATTCCCTGATATCTGAAATTCTCTCTCTTCCTCCTGAAATTGTACCTCTCTGTCTTGGTATAGCTCATATTCCACTCCCCTTTGTGAGCACATCCTGACCAAGCCGCTGACCTGAGCAAGAAGTAATAATAATAATAATAGGCTGGGCACAGTGGCTCACAACTATAATCCCAACACTTTGGGAGGCCAAGGCAGGTGGATCACGAGGTCAGATCGAGACCAGCCTGGCCAACATGGTGAAACCCCGTCTCTACTAAAAATACAGAAAATTAGCTGAGAGTGGTGGCGCTTGCCTGTAATCCGAACTACTCAGGAGGCTGAGGCAGAAGAATCGCTTGAACCCAGGAGGTGGAGGTTGCAGTGAGCCAAGATCACACCACTGCACTCCAGCCTGGTGACACAGCGAGACTCCGTCTCAAATAATAATAATAATAACATCTCATCTTTATGTCAGCACTTTGCATGAATTATCTGATTTCTCTGAAATCCACAATGGATTAGGTGCTATTATCATTCTCTGTGTTTCAGGTGAAGAAACTGAAGCTCAGAAATGCTTTAATTACTTGGCCAAGGTCACTGGTCTAGACTAAGCTAAGATCCAAGCCCCGGTCTGTCTGAAGCCCTTAACCCAGCATTTTGTGCACTCCCTGGGTCTCCCCTCTCCTCACAACCCTCTGGCAAGACCCCTTGTGTGACCCTGGCCTTGTGTGTACCTCTCTTCACTTTAACTCCTGCCCTACTCTATTTGAAGTTCCTCGGGGATGGGTCTATGTCTAACTCATTAGTTCTCAACCAAGGCTACACATTGGCATCACCTGGGAAGCCCAGGCCCCAGATCCAAACCAATTACATCAGACTCCCTGTGGGTGGGACCCAGACCTCAGTGTTCATAACTGATTCTGAATCCCCTTCCTGGACCTCAGGGTCCCTCTTTCAATAAAGGAGGTGTTGAACTCTGACCTTTAACATCCACCTCTAACATTCTAGAGTTCTAAAGTCTTTACAGGGGTGCTGTAGACTTCTAAAGAAAGAACTAGAAGAGTCATGTCCATTTCCCCTACTTGCCTGAGGAAAGCTGTCTTCTCCCCTATGAACTGGGTGAGCTCTTTCTCCCTCCCTCCTGGGCTTTTCTTTCTAGAGCAATATGGCCGCACTCACCGAATGAGCAGTGATGTAAATGAGGGGATGGAGCAGAGGACACTCTGACCAGCCAGCAGATTTCAGGGTGCTCATAAAGTCTGGAAGCATAGACAGTATTATTTGAATTTTTAAGACTGAACCCCCTTGACTCCTTCTGGGGCAGGCTAAAGGTTCAGATTTGTTCGGTGAAAATCAAACACAAATCCGAGGAGGCATGTCACAGATGCATGCACAGGGCTGGCTGACCAACCGTCCCAATTGGCCTGGGACTGACGGGTTTCCCAGGATGCAGGACTTTTCAATAACTGTGACAGTCCCAAGAGAACCAGAATGGCTGGTCATCCTAGTCGAGGGAAATGCTGTATGACTGCACCGCATGCGTCGCTTACACAGGGTAGGTGCCAAGTGAGTGTCGTCCACCTTAGAAGACCAGTAGCAAGAGAGGATTCAGCCCACTGGGGACAGTTGGCTGATGGACTGGTTACATTGCGACACGTTCAGTGACAAGTGCAAACCATTTTTCCAGGTTGAGGCCCCTTCCTTTACACTGCATTCTCCTTGGGGAAGGTCACAGAGCAGGATGAGGGTGGAGCTGGGAGACAGGAACAAAGTAGAGACCCTGAAGCCTGGTCTGTGGACAGGAAAGCCTCTAGAGGCCCGACTGTCAAAGGGACATGATGCCTTTAAGGAGGATGAAGTCATCCGGGGATGAGGCCACCTGGCTCTGCAGCCAGGGCTGCTGCTGAAAAGGAGAAGCAGAAGGTGGAAGGTAGGAGGGCCGTGGGGGCCGGGCTTGGGATGGCAACTCCGTGGCTGACAGACGGAACTCAGCAGGAGTGGGAACGGCCAGCCCTGGTATTGCCTGGGGTGCCCGGGAATGTAATCAAACACTCAGCAGACCTGCTGGCCATAGGCATCTGGGCACCACCGGGCTCTCCAGCTCATCCTGACCCCCAGCCGGCAGTTCTGACAGGCTCCTACCAGTAGAAGCGTCCGGCCTTGTTGGCCAGGCCTGTGGGCATGAGCTCATCTGCTGCCAGCCCAGTCCTCAGTCGGCCTGGCCCAGGCTGCTGCTGGTGGGTGGGGCTCCAGGGTGAGTGCACTGGAGCTGGGCTGGCTGCTTCAATGGCCTTGGTTAGGTCTCCCCATTGGGATGCCTGGGAGGTGGCAAGCCACTCTGAAGACTTGAAACAGAACCTCCGATGTTATCCCCACCCTTCCCTGCCCCGAGACTTGCAGTTGTGATGTGGCCATGGCCCAGGAAACCAGTACCCCTTCCTTGTCCCCTTCTTCATAACCATGAACTATATTTCCAGCATCATCTCCATTTTTCCCCATTGCATAGTAATAACAGCAACAATAATATTTGTAGTAATAATGACAATATTTGACCTAATTTATTATGTACCAGGCCGAGCATCATCTCATTTAATCCTGAAATTGATCTTCCCTATGAGGCCTTAGGTTGGTGCAAAAGTAATTGTGGTTTTTGCCATTGAAAATAATAATACTAGCTTGTAATCCCAGCACTTTGGGAGGCCGAGACGGGCGGATCACGAGGTCAGGATATGGAGACCATCCTGGCTAACCTGGTGAAACCCCGTCTCTACTAAAAAATACAAAAAACTAACCAGGCGAGGTGGTGGGCGCCTGTAGTCCCAGCAACTCGGGAGGCTGAGACAGGAGAATGGCATAAACCTGGGAGGCGGAGCTTGCAGTGAGCTGAGATCTGGCCACTGCACTCCAGCCTGGGTGACAGAGCGAGACTCTGTCTCAAAAAAAAAAAAAAAAAGAAAATAATAATAATACTATTATTATCCTTCTCATTTTGCAGAGGATGGGACTCAGAGTCCGAGAGATTTAAGTGACTTGTCTAAGGTTATCATACCTTTAAATGGTAGAGCTAGGATTTGAACTAAGTCTATCCGGCTTCAAGATATATGCTCTTAGCTACCACTGTTAGGCTATAGTCCAACCAAATCACAGGATTTGGATTCATGGACGTGCCACTTGCACTTGTGGATAGACCCACGCTTGATTCCTACTCTGCTGTCTCTGTCTTGCAAATCTCAATCACTTTTGAATAAGGTTCCCCACATTTTCATTCTGCATTGGGCCCTGCAGATTATGGAGCTAGTTCTGCAAATCAGCTAGCCTATGGGTCCCAAGCTACAGCCTATCACCCTGTAATGCTTATGCTGCCTCTCTGCCTAGACTGTCATTCCACTCACACCTGCCAGATTCATCAGAAGATCGTCTGCTCAGGACCATCTCTATGAATTACTAGAGGTTCCCTGCCATTGTGGAGCACAGATTGCTCTGTTCGGGCCTCACAGTGAAATCAGGACAAGATATTCCTGTGTAGTCCTCATTCCCTTGCTGCGCTTGTCAGGGGAGTGGAGCACAGGGTAAAGTTTGAACTTGAAGTTTGGCAGATCTGGATTCAAACCCAGCTCTGCAGCTGTGTGACCTTGGATAAGTAATTAAAACTCTCTGAGGAGTTTCCTCATCTGCCAAATAGAGATGATAACAGTTCTTATCTTGCAGGGGTTATCATGAGGATTACGTAAGGTGATGAATTTGTGGTAATACACTAAGCACTGTGCCCAGGGCCAAAAAGTGGAAGCTTCCTGGATCCGTTTGGTGTCTAACTTATCTGTAGATTTCCCGTAGCTCTTTGCATAGCGCTGATGAAATGTGATGGGGCAGAGGATTTATAGATGCAAAATTGCTTTGGAGGTGCCAAAATACCACCTGTGTAGAGGAGTAGGACATGGTTTTATGTGAAGAAACTGAGGCCGAACAAGACTTCCCAGCCTGTTCAGAGCCCTACAGCCCTCCCTTGCCCACTCGGAGGCTTGGCTTCCGCAGGTCACCTCAAAGCCAGTAGAGCAGGGGCCCTCATGGGCAGGAGTCTGCTCTCTGCTGCCTGAATTCCTGAGGCAGCTCTGGCAGCTCTACTGGCCCTGTCTCCCTGGGCAGCCACATTCCAGACATTCTGAACAGGTTAGGAAGAGGCTGGCCTTGAGGGGAGAGACCATGGGGAGCCCCAACCTAGACAGAGACAGCAAAAAGAGAGGCAGAGGTCTCCTGAGGAGTGGGGATTACTGGGCCACTCCAAACTTTCCTCACAGGCCAGGCCTTAGTCCCACCTAACGCCCACAATGCAGGGAGGATTGCTCAGGGAAAAGAGACTCCGTAGCCCAGTGGTTCTCTAACTTCAGAGTCTGTAGGAATCATCCGTGGAGGTGGGAGACATGGAGTGTTTAAAAATGCACATTCCAGGACCCACCCCCATTATGAAGGGGCCCAGGATTCTGAATTTTATTAATTGACAAAAAGTATATATTTATCGTGTACAACATGTTATTTTGAAATATGTTGTGTTTTTAATTGAGCCTCCAAGAGGATGCTGAACCAGGTTTGGGAGACTGATTCAATCCACTGTATGGATGAGGAAGCTGAGGTTAAGAGAGGGAATGTGATTGCCCCAGGTCACTCAGCAACAAGGCTATCAGGGTAGAAGCTGTGTGGTTCTCTCTGAGCCACTGCCCCTGCTGAAAACAGAAAGGAGCCTCAGGAGGAGGTCTGGGAACAGAGCACCTTAAAAAAAGTTGAGAAGATGAGCAGTGTTTGCCTTCCCCTTCTTCCCCCTTCTTGCCCCATCATTATCCCTTTTCCCCCAGCCAGAAACTGCTGACTGGACTAACTCAGCAGTGCACAGAGCCCTAGACCCCTCATACTCTGGTTGTGGACATCCATCACCCACCTCTCCTAGTGAGCTTCCTTTCTTGTCACTGTATGCAAGAGAACACACTACCTGGAGTAAAACATCCTAGGATCAAACCCCATCTTAGTCACTACTATGCTGTGTGGTCTTGGGCAAGTTCCTTACCCTCTCTGCCCCTCAAATTGCCCTTTTTTATGATAAGAGGTTGGACTAGACCAGCTTTTCTTAAAGTGATCATCTCCACAAAAGCACTCCAAAGAAGCACCCAGAAACTTTGCTATGATATGGATTCTTGGACCTCCAACCAGACAAAATAGGTGAAAATTTTTGAAGAAATCTGAACTTTAAAACAATTTATGTACACAAGTAATACATGATACCTTTTCCTAATAAAAATAATGAAACATTACATTTAAGGCTAAAGCCCTCTCTGCTATCACTACCAATAACCTTTCTAAAGACAGCCAATATAATAATTTTGGTATGTAATCTTTCTAAATATTTACATTCATATATAAGTATACCAGTGGGAAATATACAGAAATGGGTTGGTTGTGGGAAGGGGGTTGCTGAATGACATCTTCTGTGTCATTTTGCAACTTTTTATTTTACTCAACAGTGTGTCTTAAGGTCTCTATCATGTAGTACACAGAGATCCATCCATGCTTTCAGCTTCCCAGGTTATTCTGGGGCTCATTCAAGTTTAAGAACCACCACTGTGCGGCCGTGCATGGTGGCTCACACCTGTAATCCCAGCACTTTGGGAGGCCAAGGTGGGCGGATCACGAGCTCAGCAGACTGAGAGCATTCTGGCTAACACGGTGAAATCCCGTCTCTACTGAAAATACAAAAAAATAGCCGGGCGAGGTGGCGGGCACCTGTAGTCCCAGCTACTCGGGAGGCTGAGGCAGGAGAATGGTGTGAACCCAGGAGGCGGAGCTTGCAGTGAGCAGAGATCTGGCCACTCTGCACTCCAGCCTGGGCGACAGAGCGAGACTCCGTCTCAAAACAAACAAACAAAGAACCGCTGTGCTTGATAAACTGATATCTTTGGAGCCTCTGCTTTTAACATACAGGAGGGCAAAATCAGCAAGCTATTTCCCAAGAGTAAGGGAAAGCCTGGCCTGACTGGAGTATCCTTGACGCTTGGACATGGACTCCATGGCTCAGATATCCCCTGTCAAGGGTGTGGTTCCCCAAGATCCAGCTGGGGCACCTCCACTTACCTTCTTTTAGCACTCTCACGGCCACTCCTTCCAACCCTTGCCAGTCCCTGATCGCCCTGATGTGATCCATGCAGGTGAGAGCTGACTCAGGCTCTCTCTGCCACCCGGAAACTGGCTTCCTATGGCTCTCGATGGGGCCTGACTGGTTTGACTTGGTGAGGCAGCTGTGGTTTCCCAATGCCTCCTCTCTGGGGATCTTCAGGCACAGACCATCTGGCTCTGTGAGGACTTAGGAACTATCTGGGTGCAGAGAGGTGGTGTTCTCCTCACTGTCATCAGGCTGTCCTTTTCTGGGTTTCCCTCCCTCCTCTGTAAAACGTTGTTTCCACTAATCTCTATGCCTAGCAAGAGCACCTAGCAAACATACGTAGGCAAGATTTGTTGAAAGAATAAAAGTTGTAAAGTTCCTTCCACCTCCTAAGGACTGTGAATTTAAGCCCTCTATTGCGAGCAAAATGCTTGCCATTGTGTGTGTAGCCCTAGACTGTGAACTGAGGAAGGAATGAAACTCTTGAAAAGATACTGTCCTTGCCCTTGAGTTGCAAACAGTCTAGTTGGGGGTCCAGTCATCCACCCAATGAGTATTTCCCTGGAGTCTGACATAGGGCAGGAATGGAGCCAGATCGTGGCAGTCAAGGAAGGACAAAGAGTCCACTCACAATCAATCAATGAATGTGACCCAGGAGATAGCAGAGACCGTAGTCACATGGACTAAAGTGTCCTGCAAAAAGGCCAGAGGAGAAAGCATTCAGTGGAGGCTGGAGTAGTCAGGAAAGATGAGGTAGATGGAGCGTGGAGCCAGGAGATACAAGTAGAGACAGTGCATGGCACATGGCAGGTGCTGGGTAAATGTTTGCCAAATTGAATAGGCAGATTTTTATAGAGAATAGGTCATAATAAATGAATACACAGAAATAGATGAATGTATTAAGTAGATGACAGATATAAGCAGATGTGCGGATTCATGGACACAAGGATGGGTGGGTGGATGGATGGATGGATGGATGGATGGATGGATGGATGGATGATGAACAAATTGATGGGCAAGCAAAGAGACAGATAATCTTGGTCCAGGTTCATCTGGTTTTGGGTCAGATATCCAAGTCTGAATTTGGCCTTTCTGCTTACTGACTCTTACTGGCCGTGTGGTAATAAGGATTTTGTGCTGAAAAACAGGGATAACCAGTCCAGCCTGCCACCCCAGGAAATTATGAGAATCACCTGAAATAGCAGATGGCAGGGAGTTCTGCACAAAGCTGTATGCCATTGTCAGAGGATAGTGGTTATAAACACATTTAAACAACATCTCAGTCCTAGATGCACATCAACAGGACAATGCAAGGGATTCAGAGCTGGTAATATGAAGTGTGACTTTTAGAGGAATAGGATGTAGGAGCTGGAATTTATATTACACAACAGTAGGTCCTACTCCATCAAATAACAGTTGAGAAAGCTGAGGGCCTAATGTTTTGGGACTGCTTGAAGTCAGCATCTGGCTTACTCACTTTGTCTTGCCATCCAAACCATGCCGTTCCTCCCTGATACCACACCTTCTGCTGAGGTGCTCAACGCTGGTTCCCTCTTTAGAATCACTTTGATAAAACAGCTTCAGGGTTCATATCTAGAGCCCATCTATATTGGAATCGCTTGGATGCTGCTATCATTTAAATGTTTGTGTCCTCTCCAAAATTCTTGTTGAAACTTAATCCCCCATGCAACTGTACTAAGAGATGGCCCTCTAGGAGTTGATTAGGCCAAGAAGGTCCACCCTCATGAATGGGATTAGTGCCCTTGTGAAAGGGCTGTAGGGAAATAGCTAGGCCCTTTTGCCCTTCCATCTCTTTTGCTATGTGAGGACACAGCGTTCATCCTCTCTGGAGGATGCAATAACAAGGTGTTATCTCAGAAGCAGAGACCTTGCCAGACCCTGAACTTGCCTGGCACCTTCATCTTAGACTTCTCAGTCTCCAGAGCTGTGTTCTTTATAAATTACCCAGTCTCAGGTGTTTTGTCATAGGAGCAGGAATGGACTAAGACAGATGCCTACTGACAAAGGCAAATTCTGGGGTTCTACCTCTGTCCTCTAAATCAGAGTACTTTGATGTGCTCAGATTGAGGCTGTCTGGCTTGGTGCTTTGCACACAGTGATTGTTCTGTAAACATCTGCTTGTTTTGCAATTGAAGTTGCTTGCCCACATTTACTGGTTGGCATCTGGCAAGGTTGTGATTTGAACCCAGCTCTCTATCTCACTATTGCAAGGCCCCTGTCAGTGCCTCCTGCCCAGGGACAAGAAAATAACTTCAATGACCTCTCCATAGCCCTTGGCCCTAAGATTTCAGACTCCTCAGCAGCTCCCAGACACAAGCCACTCAAATTGCCTGAGGATTTTGAGCTAAGCCCTCCAGCTTTCACCAGGCTTCTGTGGGGATCCTCGCAGAACCTGGGGATAAGGGAGGCCTAATGGAGATAAGTGGTTCTTGTTCCTCCTCCTGTCTGGCTGCTGTCCAGATGGAGGCCACCTAATGCCGATGCTGAAGTCTCAGGCCCGAAGGTGTGGGCTGTGCCGGTGAAGTCGAGCTGCTGATTGCCCACAGTAATCCCCGGGATAGTTCAGAGCAGTTGTTCTCATTCCTTGGTGCTCATTGGAATCATCTGTGGAGCTTTAGAAATTACTGATATCTGGGCCAATCCCCAGAGATTCTGAATTAATTGGGATAAGATACAAGCCTGGGCATTGGATTGTTAAAACTCCCAGTTGATGCCATTGTGGAGCTGAGGATCCTTGCCTTGGGGCTTGCTGTGTTTTCCAGCTGAAGTCCCAAGCATAGAATCCCCATTTCCCAGATGGAAACAATGCTTCCAGCTCCCAGGAGCCTAAGCCCACTCCATACGTATGTAAAGCCATAAGCCATACACCCAACAAGTCCACTCTTGAGGATATACCCAAGGGACGAGTGCTTAGAAACATGACAACATGTTCCAAAGCACATACTCTGTTAGGTTCTCTAAAAGCCACCGAAACCAACCCCACCCAACTTAAGCAAACGGGAGATTTAATGAAGAGCCATGGGTGACACAGAGAATGAGAGAGAGCACAGGGCTCACAGTTAGGAAAGAACCAGACACAACACATGTGCAATCTGTTCAGGCGATCACACATCACCACCAGAAAGATGCACCGGAGTTGGTCCTCTCAAGATCCAGATTTATGAAAGAGGGGTTAGGCTGGCTACGCTTGGGTCCCATGCAGGGCTGTGAGGAGAGTGAGGCTGACCAGGCATTTGCTGACCCTGAAAATGAGTGCCCTCTTATATTTTGCTCTGTAGGTGCTTTGGGCACCATACTTGCCCCACCATAGTGCTGGTCCTGATCCAACTTAGAAGGCACCTGAAGTGACAGCACACTGAGACTGCATCAGGTGGCAGCTGGTGCCTCCCCAAAGGATGACTGGTGGCTGTTAGCAGAAGGAGCAGAATGGATGCCAGACAGGTGAAAATACAGGTGCCCACTCCCTGAGGCTTTAGCGTAGAGTAGTTAATAACATGACTCTGGAGTTGGATGAATCTGGATTAAATCCAGGGTCTCTTCTCAATAGTTACTTGATTTGAACAAATCAGCTTCCTTCTCTGGAGCTCAGTGTGTTTACCTACAAAACAGTACTCACAATGGTAGCGTATGTTGATCTCTGTCTTCTGGATCTTCATTCCTTACACTTATTCTTAATCAATGTGCCCCAAACTTCCCTCCAAGGGCACTTAATTGCAAAAGAGAGTGGGCTTGGTTTTCTGGGGGCTGGGAGTGGAGCCTGAAACCACAGACAGCAGCCACAGACAGTATCTCCTTTGACATGCACATAAGCCATACAGCCAGCAAGTCCACTCTTGAGGATATACCCAAGGGAAAAGTGCTTATGTCCACAAAAAGACATGCATAGGGATATTCATAGCATTGCTATTCATAAAATCCAACAAGTGGACACAACCCAAATGTCCTTTAACAGTAGAGTAGGTAAATTGAGCAATACTACAGAACCATGAAAAATAGCAAGCTACTGCTATACATGACGACATGGACAAATCTCAGACAAAATCTTGAGAAAAGGAAGCCAGACCCAAAATAGCATATGCTGTATAATTCCATGAATGTGAAGTTCAAGAACAGATAAAACTGATTCAGATGACAACAGAAAGAATAGTGGTTACCTTGAAAGGTAGAGATGTATATCCATTGGAAAGGGACATGAATGCAAATGCATGTCAAAATTCATTCAACTGTGCTATTAAGATTAGGGAGCTTGGCCAGGTGCAGTGTCAGCCTGTAATCTCAGCAATTTGGGAGGCCGAGGTGGGCAGATCACTTGAGCTCAGGAGTTTGAGACCAGCCTGGGCAACATAGTGAGACCTTGTCTCTACTAAAAATACAAAAAATTAACTGGGCATGGTGGTGCTTGCCTGTGGTCCCAGCTACTCAGGAGGCCGAGGAGGGAGCATCGCTTGAGCCTGGAGGACGGAGGTTTGCAGTGAGCCCAGATCACACCACTGCACTCCATCCTGGGTGACACGGCGAGACCCTATCTCAAAAAAAAAAAAAAAAAAAAAAAAAAAAAAAAAAAAAAAAAAGTGCGCTCTACTGTATATTATACCAAAATTTTTTAAAAAGAGGAAATTATTGTTAAAGCAAGCACAATCGTGTTTGAATGAACTGTCAAATTCATTCAAACATGGTTGTGCTTACCTTAACAATAATTTCCTCCTAAGTGTTCAAGTAAAATGGACCCTCCTGGACTACAGGTCTTGCTTCTCCAGTGAATTTCAGTCCCCATATCCCTTCTCCTCAATCCTCACTTCCCTGGGCAGGCACACTTTCTAGTTTGAGACGCTTTCCTGTCACTTAAATTTGAACCATCTCCACAAACACCTAAAGCTGAGAGTGACAAACTAATGATCCATGAACCAAAATCAACCTCCTATTCTATTTGACTCACTCTATGTTTTTAATTGAAAAAAATTTTATTCATTGCCAACATTTTAAATTTGAGAGTTTTCACACAAAAATCTGGGCTTCTTTTGAAATGTTGGATAATCCATAAAATGGGCATCTTGGCAGCAAAGGGCTGGACTCAGATGCTGCTGACTTTAGATGGAACCCAAGCATTCAGATCCCCACCCAGCCTGCCTCAGTCACCCCCCTGACCTGCCCGGCCCCTGTTGGTGGTTGAGTGTGTGAGCCCACTAGCTCACATCTGACTCGAACCTTCCCTGCTCCCCTAGCCAAATTCCTCCCTGATCTCTGTCCGTCCTCCAGAAAACATCCCAGGTAGACCTCCCTCAACACTCTTCTTTCCCTTCTACCTCAGAGCTCCGCAAACTGTGCCCCTGTGGCCAAATCCAGCTAGCTACCCGTTCAGTACAGAACCATGAGCTAAGAAAGGATTTCCATTTCTCAATGGTTGAAAAAAAGTCAAAACAAGTATAATATTTTGGGATACATGAAAATGATATGAAATTTACATTTCGGTATCCATAAATGAAGCTCTATTGGCACACATTTGTATATGGATTTATTGATTGTCTATGGCCACAGAGTCGAGGAGTCCCAACTGAGACAGTCAAGCCTGAAATATTTGCCATCTGGTTCATTAAAGAAAAGGTGTGCTGACCTCCGCTCTAGTTCCCCCCATCCCTTATTCCACAGGATTGTTGCTATATTACCTTTATGCACTTTACTGCTTGGATAATATAGTAATTTGCCCTATCTTTTGCTCTTTAATGACATTGTATCACAGGCCACCTGTGTACCACTCCCTCCATGGTGTCACCTGTGGTTTGGCAGAGTGTTCTCTGCCTTGGAGATTGGGAGTGGGAGGCAGGGGTGGCAAGAACAGCCTGAACTCTGGAAATGAGTATGGAAGTCAGGTGAAAGATTCTGATTTAGTGTCCAAGTGTAAATGCCAAAGGAGGCAAACACTTAAACACCTGCTTCCTCTTTTAATGTCCCTGCTTTCAGGAACCTTAGGACCCTAAATCACTAGACCTGGAAGAAACTCCAGAGAGCCTTTGATTCATCCATTCACTCACTCGTCCAATATACCCTTAGCTTCCCTGTGTGTCCAGCACTGTGCTAGGCTAGGCTGTGGATTAGGACATAGTCTCTACCCGCAAGGAACATAGAGCTTAATGGGTAAGACAAATGTCTAAAGAGGGAATTATATTTCAATGTGAAGATCATCTTAAGGAGCTCTGAGCACACAGCTGAAAGAGATGCTAACTCTAATGAGATCTGAGCACACAGCTGAAACAGACGCTACCTCTAAGGCTTTAATCTTGCAATTGAAGAAAAGAAAATGAGGTTAACCAGAGAGGGTGAGAAACTTGCCCAAGGTCACACTGCAAGTTAGTGACAGATCTGGAACTAGATTCCTTTCCCAATTCCCATTTCTTTGCAGTTTACCTTCGCATTCCTTCCATCACTCACTCATTCAACAAATATTACCTAGCCCCTACTTAATGCCAAGCACTGCTCTGGTGCTGGCCATTGAGTCCTGAGAAAGACAGACATACTTCTCACTACCAGAGCTTCTGCTGGGGGAGGGGGCCAAGGGGAAGATGAAAAACAAACACATCAGCAGATACATCAATCAGATGATTTTAGAGAGCTATATTCTCTAAAGAAATTAATGCAGAGAAAGGGTTAGAGAGGCTTGGAGGCTGCTCTAGTGTGGTGGTCAGGGAAGGCCACTCCAAACAGGTGACCCTGGAGGGGACCTGGAGGGATAAGGAGCCAGCCTTGAAGATCAGCAAGGAAACATTCCAGACAGGAGAGCCTTGTTCCGTGCTACCTCCAAGACCCAACCTCTTACTCCACCCTGGGCAAAGAGATTTGCAAACTGGTAGATAGCTTGACAATATTTATCTTTTTGGGTTTTGCCTTGGTTTTTGCTTGTTTTGTGTCCATCTGCTATACTAATGGAAGCACTGGAGAGGAGGCAAAAAGAGAAAGTTCACGTTCACACTTTATCCCCTTTGCCTGGTAGGGACTGCTAACTTGAAGGGGAGGGTGGTGGGAGGAAATTCTGGTGAAGATTTGGAAAGTAAGAGGGTTTATCCCTAAGTACACAACTGACAGTAAATGAGACTCTGCAAGATACCAGTTGGTTACCACAAAGTACCAAAGCCTCCCCATAACCCCCCATAATTGCTCCACTTAATTCATTAAAGGATTATATCTGAGACTGGGAGAAGGGAGGGAGCAGAATCTGGGAGTTCTGGCAGCAGCACAATCTCCCGTGAGGCAGCAGGGAGACCTGGGGACCCCAGCTGTGGCAGAAACAACTGAGTCAGGACTCAGGGAGCCATAGTTCTAGTCCTGTCTCTGCCTGTGACTGACTGTGTGACCTTAAGCAGTATATTTCCCTCTCTTCAATGAATGAGGGAGAATGGGCTAAGAACAGTGATTTTGAACTATGCTTCCAGGAGCCCTAGAGTCCCAAAGAAGGGTGTTCGTTCGTTTGTTTCTTTTTGGTGGTGCCTTGAAGGAAGGAGCAGCAGAAGATAGACAGGACAGATAGAACTGGGGCCCCAACTCTTTTCAACCAGAAGGACCCTACTTGAATCTGTTTCGTGCTCTGGGCTTCCTCACAAGGAGGTAATACATAGAGTGAAAATGAAAATAAACACTGAGCCCTCACACGTTGTTGGGTGAATTACATGCAATAACACAGCTTAGTGCAATAATTCTACATAGTATTTGTATCTCTGCTTTATTTATTTTTTATTTTTTGAGATGGGATCTTGCTAAGTTTCCCAGGCTGGTCTTGAACTCTTGGGATCAAGCGATCCTCCCACCTTGGCCTCCCACAGTGCAGGGATTACAGGTGTGAGCAACTGTATCCAGCCTGTATCTCCACTTTAAAAATGAAGAAACCAAGGTTCTAAGCAGTGAAATAACTTGTCTAGAGTCAGAACTAGGATGCAAATGCTTATAGTCAAGCTCCAAATCTTCACTTTTAAGCATTCTTTGATTAAGAGTACTGATGTTTTATATGACACTGACAGTCTCTTGAGGGCCCTGATGCTTACTGACACCGTGGCCTTGAGTGCCTTGAGAGTTATTGAAGCACACAATGCACATGAGATGCTGAGCATAGTTCTTGGCTCATGGTAAAGGGTCAACAATCATTAGCTATTATTATGATATGATTATTAGTATTTTAATTTCATGTGAAGACTGATTCTACGTAGTCCTAAGGCATGTCGGGGAAGGACTGGAGTAGATGATCCCTAAAGATCTTCCAGCCCCAGCTGAACATGGCAAGCTGGACATGGTGGTTGAGACAGGAGGATTTCTTGAGCCCAGGAGTTTGAGGCCAGACAGGGCAACACAGCGAGACCCTTTCTCAAGAACAAAACAAACCAAAAAAACAGAGCATATATTCAGGGCAACTTGAATCTGTCTCTCAAGGAAAAAAGAAGAGAAAAAAATGTGGCAGAGCTGGGACTCATTGAAGACCTCGGGACACCAGAGCCCTGCCTTCTTAACCAATATACTGTCTGTCCTAGGGCCCACTTTTGTGTTTAACAGCTTACAGCTTTATCGAGATATAATTTACTTGCCATAAAATTTATCCATTTAAAGTATGATAGTCAATGGTTTTTACTTTACCTACAAAGTCATGCAACCATCTCTGTAATCTAATTTTAGGACATTTTCACCACCCCAAAAAGAAACCTCATACCCATTATCAGCCACTCCCCAGTCCCCATTCCTCACTTCCAGTCCTAGGCAACTAGTAATCTACTTTCTATCTCTATAGATTTGCCTATTCTGGACATTTCACATAAATGGAATCATACTACATCTGTTCTTTTGTGACTGGCTTCTTTCACTGAGCTCAATGTTTTCGAGATTCATCTCTGTTATCATATGGATCAGTACTTCATTCCTTTTTTTTTTTTTTTTTTTTTTTTTTGAGACGGAGTTTCACTCTTGTTGCCCAGGCTGTAGTGGTGCAATGGTGCAATCTCAGCTCACTGCAACCTCTGCCTCCTGGGTTCAAGCGATTCTCCTGCCTCAGCCTCCCAAGTAGCTGGAACTACAGGCACATGCCACCACGCCTGGATAATTTTGTATTTTTAGTAGAGACGAGGTTTTACCATGTTGCCCAAGCTGGTCTTGAACTCCTGACCTCAGGTGATCCACTAACCTCAACCTCCCAAAGTGCTGGGATTACAGGCATGAGGCATCATGCCCAGCCTCCTCATTCCTTTTTTAGTGGCTAAATAAAACGTCATGGTATGGCTAGATCCCATTTTGTTTATGCATTCATCAGATGATGGACATTTGAACTTTTGCTACTTTTTAGCTCTTAGGAATAATGTGGTTAATAACATTTGTGTGTCAGTTTTTCTTTTTTTGTGGATCTATGTTTTTATTTCTCTTGTGTAGATATGCAGGAGTACAATGGCTGGGTCATATCATAACTCTATCTTTAAACTTTTAAAGAACTGCCAAACTGTTTCCCAAAGTGGCTATATTGTTTTATGTTCCCACCAGCAGCGTATGAGAGTTCCAGTTTCTCTCTGTTCTTGTCAACACTTGTTATCTGTCCTTTTTATCATAGCCATTCTTGTGGGTGTGAGATGATGTCTCCCTTTGTATTTCTCTAATGACTAAGGATGTTGAGTATTTTTTCATGTATTTATTAGTCACTTGTAATGTTTGCAGAAATACCTGTTTAAATCATTTGCCTATTGTCTTAAGTGTGTTGTCTGCATATTGTTGCGTTTTAAGAGTCTTTTATATATTCTGGATGCAAGTCCCTTATCAGATATACAATTTGCAGATATTTTCTCCCATTCTGCAGGTTGTTCCTTTCACTTGCTTGATGGTGTCATTTGAAATACAAAAGCTTTTCATTTTGATGATGCCCAGTTTGTCCATTTCTTTTATTTCTTATGCTTTAGATATCACGTTAAGAAATCACTGACCAGGCACAGTAGCTCACGCCTGTAATCGCAGCACTTGGGAGGCCGAGGTGGGCAGATCACTTAAGGTCAGCAGTTTGAGACCAGCCTGGCCAACACAGTGAAACCCCATCTCTGCCAAAAATACAAAATTAGCCAGGGGTTGTGGCACACATCTGTAATCCCAGCTACTCTGGAGGCTGAGGTGGGAGAATCCCTTGAACCCAAGAGGCGGAGATTGCAGTGAGCTGAGATTGCACCAGTGCAGTCCAGCCTGGGCGAGAAAGCAAGAGTATTGCCTGCCTCAAGGTTGCAAAGATTTACCCCTATATTTTCTTAAAAGAGTTTATAACTAATTTAGGTCTATGACATATTTTTAGCTAATTTTTGTGAATGGAGTGATGTAGGGGTCCAAATTCATTCCTTCATACCTGCATATACAATTGTCCCAGCACTGTTTATTAAGAAGCCTATTTCCCCCATTTAATTGTCTTGGCATCCTTGTCAAAATCAATTGACCATAAATATGAGGGTTTATTTCTGAACTCTCAATTGTATCCCAGTGACCCATATGCCTATCCTTATATCAGTATCATACTGTGTAGGCTACCATAGCTTTGCAATAAGTTTTACAGTGGGCAAGTACATGTTCCCCAATTTTGTCCTGCTCTTTCAAGATTGTTTTGGCTTTTCTGAGTCCTTTGTATTTTCATATAAATTTTTAATTAGTTTGTCAAATTCTGCAAAAAAGGAAAGTGTCTCACTTTTTAAAATGTTTCTTCTCATAAAATAAAGTGATAGAAAATGACAATGAGATTATTTTTTTTAAGACCTTGCTTGGCAAAGAAAAAAAAAAAAGCAAAAGCAATGCTGTATTCCCCCTCCCCATTATGGGGAATAGTATCAATCTGTGAAATCCAAAAGTGACTTAGAATGTCCTGGTGAATGGGTCAGATTTTGAGGTGGGGCAGAAAGGTGCACTGCTGAGGAGAAGGAAGGTGGAAGGCAGAGATGGTTTCAAGTGGGGCATTGAGGGGCCCACCTGGGCCCACACTGTAACAGACACACGGCAGTGTCCAAAGGGCGGTGTGATGAGATGAGAAAGACCCTATTTACATGAAAGACCCAGGAGACTCCTAGGAAAGAAGTCACCCTCAGCAATGGGAACTAGAGCTCAGCTCCAAGACAGGGAAAGGAGTAATTTGGGGTACAGCCCAGTATCTGATGCTTAGTTGTAGCTAATAATAACAAAGTACTTGCCCTGAACTAAGCACTTTACTGGCAGTATCTCATTTAATGCTCACCATGATTTCATGAGTTTACATTGTAATTGCTTGTTTAATTGCCTAACACAGCACTGTCCAATAGAAAAAGCATGTGAGTTGCAGACGTGAGTTTACATTTCCAGGAGCCATATTTAAAAAGCAAAAAGAAAGAGGTGAAATTCATTTTGGTAATATATTTGTATTTAACCAATATGTTCACAACGTTATCATTTCAATATGTAATCAATATTTAAACATTTTTGTAAGATATGTTTCATTCATTTTTTTCTTGCAATGTCTTTAAAATCTGCTATGTTTTCAGATACTTCTAGCATGTCTTGCCTCAAATGCTAAATTTTTGTCGGTGATATTTGACTTGTATTTAGATTTCATGAAATGTATAGCTGAAAAAGTAGCTTCACCTTCCCAAGTTATATCAAGCATACTTAAAAGCGAACGGAGTTTTTAAATTTAAATTTAGATTAGTTAAAATTAAGTGAAATTCAAAATTCAGTTCCTTAGTCATACTAGCCAGATTTCAAATGCTCGATGGCCACGGGTGGTCGGTGGCCATGGTGTTGGATATGCAAGCCAACAATCCCATTACACCGTGTCATGAGAGCTATGGCCATGTCAGGTTGACCACTGAATCCCCTGCATTGTGTGTGCACATAGTAGGTATTCAATAAACACTTCTTTAAGAATGTGTATATGGATGAATGGATGGCCAAATTCAGCTAATAAACAAATGCATAATTAATATCATTCCAATTTGATAGAGAAGCTGAGATTCAGGAAAGTAAAATAACTAGGCCAAATGCCCACCGCTTGTAAGTGGTAAGGAGGGAATTCAAAGCCAAGTCTGACTCATTCCAGAATCTATTGGCTGCAGGAAACATATGTGGGCATAGGAAAGAAAGGCTGAAGCTGGGCCATCGAGCCAAGTGTCATCAGGGTGTCCACAGTGCCCTGCCAGGTCCCCACAGCCCCCCTCACTCACCTCCACTCCTTGACCTGCTGTGACAGCTTCCCCCTGGCCAAGCTCCGGGGATGCTCCAGCAGCCCAGAGGATGAAAGGCTAGTAGGAGCAGGTGACGCCATAGACACGGTGACAGCCAGATGCACCAACCACTTAAGCAAAGCCCTGGGCATGGGAAACGGGCACCAGCAGCACAGACAGAGCCCTCTTTTGTCTTGAAATCACTAAGACTGACCTTATATCTGGTCACAAGTCCTGGGACTGGCCCAAAACCAGAGTGAGAAGCTAAGGGGAAACTAGTTTTAGTCACAGAATTTCAGAGCAGGAAAGATTGACGGGATTGCCTCATTCAGAACATTTATTTTGTAGATGAGGAGGTCCAGGAAAGGCAAGGTCCTGCGTAAGGTTAACAGTGAGTTTCTTCAATAGGAAAGGCCATATCTCAGTTTTCTTATTGCTGATGATACCTTGACTTCTGTTCTCCAAAATGAGGCCAGGTCAGGAATCTCTTCCAGCACCCACCAACCCTTCTGCTACCTCCATAACACTGGATCCCACTGGATTCCCAGGGGAAGCAGCTACAGGGCTCAAAATTTCCACTGGTTACCCTTGGAGCTTTTGCCGACGGTCCTGTCTGCCTGAAATGCATTTCTTCGTTGCGCCTTTCTGTGCCACCCCTGCAGTCTCAGTCAGGCTAAATCATACCCCCACTTCAAGGCCAAGCTCAAATACCGCTGTCTCAACGAAGCTTCCTCCTATCCTACTGAACCTGTGACCCTTATTCCTTTATCCCAGGGGTTCTCCAGAGTGGCTGTTGGACAACGGAGAAAAAGGGGTGGCTTCAGGAATCCAGGGGAGTTATGATATCCACAGTTGAGGGGAAGTTGTGGAAATTAAGATTGGAAAGAAAGGCTGAGGCAAGATGGGAGAATGGGGCAGGTGTTAAAGAGCTGAAGAGTGAGGAAGAGGCCCTACTCTACTGCCCAAGCGGAAGCCAGGAGAGCTGCTCTCGTAACAGGGACATTTCTCCCAGGGCCTAACTTGACTCCATTTTCACGAGGAGATGGAAAACAACATTACTTAAGACATAAGCCCTGGCCTCCCACAGCTTCACCTCTAATAAAGGAGAGTCACTTTTTCACGCATTCATTTCACAATGCTAATTGAGAATTTTACCTCTTGCCAGACACCATTCTAGACACTGAGGACAAAAACAGGTTTGTGAGAGGCTATGTGTGTATGTGGTGTGTGTGTGGGAGGGGGTGCATGTGTGGTGTGTGTGTGTGGTGTGTGTCTGTGGTGTGTGTGTGTTTGTGTGTGGTGTATGTGTGGTATGTGTGGTGTGGTGTGTGTGTGTGGTGTGGTGTGTGTGAGGGTAGTGTGTGTATGGTGTG
The DNA here is from genome assembly GCF_047675955.1 of Chlorocebus sabaeus. Classification (NCBI taxonomy): domain Eukaryota; kingdom Metazoa; phylum Chordata; class Mammalia; order Primates; family Cercopithecidae; genus Chlorocebus; species Chlorocebus sabaeus. The sequence continues at coordinate 30,533,099 of NC_132926.1, read as the reverse complement.
TGTGGTGTTGTGGTGTGTGTGGGGTGTATGTGTGTGGTGTGGTGTGTGTGTGGTGTGTGTGGTGTGTGTGGTGTGTGGTGTGTGTGTGGTGTGTGTGGTCAGGTGTGTGTCTGGTATGGCATCTGTGTGGTGTGTGTGTGGTGTATATGTGTGGAGTGGTGTGTGTGTGGTGTGTGTGTGGTGTGGTGTGTTGTGTGTGTGGTGAGGCGTGTTGTGGTATGATATGTGTCTGTGTGGTGTGTGTGTGGTGTGTGGTGTATATGTGTGGTGTGGTGTATGTGTGGTGTGTGTGTGTGTGGTGTGGTGTGTGTGTGGTGTGTGGGGGATGGTGTGTGTGTTGTGTGTGGTGTGTGGTGTGTGTGTGGTGTGGTGTATGTGTTTGGTGTGTGGGGGTGGTGTGTGTGTTGTGTGGTGTGTGTGTGGTGTGTGGTGTGTATATGTGCTGTGGTGTATGTGTGGTGTGTGTGTGGTGTGTGTGGTGTGTGTGTGTGGTGTGGTGTGTGTGTGGTGTGTGTGGGGGGAGTGGTGTGTGTGTTGTGTGTGGTGTGTGTGGTGTGTGGGGGAGTGGTGTGTGTGGTGTGGTGTGTGTGTTGTGTGTGGTGTGTGATGTGTGTGTGGTGTGGTGTGTGTGTTTGGTGTGTGGGGGTGGCGTGTGTGTTGTGTGGTGTGTGTGTGGTGTGTGTAGTGTGTTTTCATAGGGGAAAGGGTGTGTGTTTGAGGTGTGTCTGTGTGTGGTGTGGTGCGGGTGGTGTGTGGGGGAGAGGTGTGTGTGGTGTGTTGTGTGTGCTGTATGTATTGTGTGTGTTGTGTGTGATGTGTGTGTGGTGTGTGTGTGGGTGTTGTGTGTGTGGTGTGTGTGTGGTGTGTTGTGTGTGATGTGTGTGTGGTGTGGTACATGTGTGGTGTGTGGGGGGTGGTATGTGTGTGGTATGTGTGGTGTGGTGTGTGTGTGATGTGTTGTGTGTGTTGTGTGTGGTGTGGTATGCGTGTGTACTGTGTGTGTAGTGTGGTATGAGTGTATGTTGTGTGTGTGGTGTGCTGTGTGTGTGTGGTGTCTGTGTGGGGGGTGTGTGTGTGGTGTATTGTGTTTGTGATGTGCGTGGTGTGGTGTGTGTGTGGTGTGTGTGGTATGGTGTGTGTGTTGTGTGTGGGTGTGTGTGTGGTGTGTGTGGTGTGGTGTGTGTGTGTGGTATGCGTGAATGCTGTGTGTGTGGTGTGCTGTGTGTGTGTGGTGTGTGTGTGGTGTGTTGTTCTTGTGATGTGCATGGTGTGGTGTGTGTGTGGTGTGTGTGGGGTGTGTGTGGTGTGGTGTGTGTGGTGTGTGGGGGGTTGTGTGGGGGTGTGTGTAGTGTGTGTGGGGTGTGTGTGGTGTGTGGTGTGTGTGGTGTGGTGTGTGTGGTGTGCGTGTGGTGTGTGGGGGTGTGGTGTGTGTGGTGTGGTGTGTGGTATGCATGTACATTGTGTATGTGGTGTGCTCTGTGTGTGTGGTGTCTGTGTGTGGTGTGTGTGTGGTGTGTTGTGTGTGTGATGTGCGTGGTGTGGTGTGTGTGTGGTGTCGTGTGTGTGGTGTGTGGTGTGTGTGTGGTGTGTGTGGGTGTGTGGGGGTGTGTGTGGGTGTGTGTGGGTGTGTGGGGGTGGTGTGTGTGTGGCGTGTGTGTGGTGTGTGGTGTGTGTGTGGGGGTGTGTGTGGTGTGTGTGTGGTGTGTGGTGTGTGTGTGGGTGTGTGCGGTGTGTGTGGTGTGTGTGGGGGTGTGTTGTGGTGTGTGTGGTGTGGTGTGTGTGGTGTGGTGTGTGTGTGGTGTGGGGGGATGTGGTGTGGTGTGGTGTGTGTGTGGTGTGGTGTGTGTGGTGTGGTGTGTGTGGTGTGGTGTGTGTGTGGTGTGGGAGGTGTGGTGTGGTGTGTGTGTGTGTGTGTGGTGTGTGTGTGGGTGTGTGTGGTGTGTGTGTGTGCGGTGTGTGTGTGGTGTGTGTGGGGGTGTGTTGTGGTGTGTGTGGTGTGGTGTGTGTGGTGTGTGTGTGGTGTGGGGGGATGTGGTGTATGTGTGTGTGGTGTGTGTGGGTGTGTGTGTGGTGTGTGTGGTGTGGTGTGTGTATAGTGTGGGGGGATGTGGTGTGGTGTATGTGGTGTGTGTGTGGTGTGTGGGGGTGTGTGTGGTGTGTGTAGTGTGTGTGGTGTGGTGTGTGGTGTGGGGGGATGTGGTGTGGTGTATGTGGTGTGTGTGTGGTGTGTGGGGGTGTGTGTGGTGTGTGTAGTGTGTGTGGTGTGGTGTGTGGTGTGGGGGGGATGTGGTGTGGTGTATGTGGTGTGTGTGTGGTGTGTGGGGGTGTGTGTGGTGTGTGTAGTGTGTGTGGTGTGGTGTGTGGTGTGGGGGGGATGTGGTGTGTATGTGTGTGTGTGTGTAGTGTGTGTGGGGTGTGTGGTGTGTGTGGTGTGGTGTGTGGTGTGGGGGGGATGTGGTGTGGTGTGTGTGGGGGTGTGGGTGTGTGTGTGGTGTGTGTGTGGTGTGGGGGGGTTGTGGTGTGGTGTGTGTGTGTGTGTGGTGTGTGTGGGGGTGTGTGGTGTGTGTGGTGTGGTGTGTGGTGTGGGGGGATGTGGTGTGGTGTGGTGTGTGTGGTGTGCGTGGGGGGGTGTGGTGTGTTTTGTGTGTGTGTGTGTGGTGTGTGTGTGTGTGGTGTGTGTGGGGGTGTGTGTGGTGTGTGTGGTGTGGTGTGTGTGGGGGTGTGTGTGGTGTGTGTGGTGTGGTGTGTGTGTGGTGTGGGGGGTGTGGTGTATGTGTGTGTGTGTGGTGTGTGTGGGGGTGTGTGGTGTGTGTGGTGTGGTGTGTGGTGTGGGGGGGACGTGGTGTGGTGTGTGTGGTGTGTGTGGGGGTATGTGGGGATGTGTGGTGTGTGTGGTGTGGTGTGTGTGTGGTGTGGGGGGGGGCTGTGGTGTATGTGTGTGTGTGTGGTGCCGGGGGTGTGGTTTGTTTTCATAGCAGAAAGGGCAGACGAGTAGTTAATACTTCTTTCAATCCTAGAGACAGAACTGTGGTTAAGGCAAGTAAGTTCCTGCCTTAGAAGTTTCTTTTCTGGTGAGAGACCCGTGCTGAGTACACCCTGACCCGGTTGACAGGTGCGGTGCACTTCATGACAGGCGAGTAGGGAGCACTCCGGGAACATGCAACGGAGGAAGCTATTTGATCTGGGGCCTCCAGGATGGGAGACATCTCGGCTGCTTTTGCTGATGATTTGTTGCCTGAGCTTTTGCTGATGATTCTCTCTGCCTGAAATGCCTCTCCTGCCTTCCCTTGCTCTTCTCTAATCCACCCACACAGTCTCAGCCTGGCTAAATCACACCCAGACAGGCTTCAAGGCCAGGCTCAGATGCTAGTGTGTCAAGGAAGCCTCCCTCCATTCCCCTGAACTTTCACATCCCCTCTTGCCCTGGCTCCATGAGGTTTCCCTCGGTGGCTGTTGGACAATGGAGAAAAAGGCGGTGGCTTTGGGAACCATGGGAGTTGGTTGAAGGTATCATTCTCATTGACACTGTCAGCTGTCAGTTATTCCAGGGGCCCTTCTCTCTCTATCTTCTTTACAATAGTGAATCTGTTAGATAACTACATGTCTGCATTGGGTACGAAATGAATGTATCTGTGATCCCAGCTACTCAGGAGGCTAAGGCAGGCGAATCGCTTGAACCTGGGAGGCGGAGGTTTCAGCGAGCCGAGATCATGCCACTGCACAGCAGCTTGGGCATCAGAGCAAGATTCTATCTCAAAAAAAAAAAAAAAAAAGAATATATAATCTCTGGGCAACACACACTCCTTATGAGTAAAATACACGGTAGAACCCATTGCAACTACTCAGAAGCCTTTTTGTGTTCAGCATGTATTGGCTGTGTGACCCTGAGTGAAACTGAGTTGAAGCTGACCAGAGTTTTAAAGTATGTGAAATGCACAGTGCACGGTTCGTTGGGAGCACCTTAGAAGGGCACTGAACCTGGATGGAGCCGAAAGAAAGACCTCTTGAAGGAGTGTCATCAAATGCTCCCCCACCTTGATGTGTAGTGTAGATGGGAGTGGATACAGAGGAAAAGAACCTGTAACAGAAGCTCTGAGCTTTCCTGAGGAAGTGAGCTTTCAGATCTGAAACATAAGTGGCAGCTCACTGCTGAGAAGTGGGAGACAATAGGTGTTCCCTGCAAAGGGACCAGCATGTGCAAAGCTGCTGGAGCCTTATAACCCCCAGACATTATTACAGTACTCGAGAACTGTTTTTCTCTCCAAACCCTTTGCTGAGGATTTCCAGGTTCAAACTCTGCGAAGCCAGAGTCCTGATGCTGGGAGAATACTCAGCTCATCTGCTGTGCTCTGCCCAGGGGACTTTCTGGGCACCGCGATGCTTCTCCCTCAGACCTAATCCCAGAAGGAGAGTGTCTGAAGAAATGTGAAAAACCACTGAATTTAGTATCATCCCCTCCTTTTCTGAAGGGAGGTTGAGACTCAGAGAAAGCAGGTGGTATCACAGAATCACTCTAAGCACTTACTAGGTACAAGCCACTGTGCTAAGCATTTTTCCATCCAACACGAGGGAGACACAATTATTGATCTCATGTGTCACATGAAAAAAGTGAGGTTCACCGAGGTGATCGTGTCTGAGGTCACACAGCCAGAAAGTCCCAGAGCTTTGAAACCCAGGTAGTTGACCCCAGAACCTACGTTCCTATCCAGTGGGACTCTTTGTCAGAACTTGGCCAGAATCCAGTTTCTCTTGAATGCAGTCTCATGCATTTACCATTGCAATAAAAATTCAGCCTGGCAAACACCTTTTGGTAGGCCTCCACATTTCTGCACTTGGACTGACTGACTTCAGGCAGGTCTAACCCTAATACTACAGGGCATGAAGCTAGAGTACAAATGAAGGACCCTGTGGCTCCAGCCCACCTGCCTTCTCTTGACTCCTTTTCCTACAAGGAATATGGTTATACACAGGTGCTTAGACATCTCACCCTATGTGACCACGCTCCATCCTCACCACCCTAATGCCTTCCCAGCAAACAACAACTTGGCCATCCCTCAGGCCACCTTTAGAGGTGTACAGCCTGCCCTTGGAGGAAAGACCCTGGCAGAGGCCTAGAAAGTGAGCTGGGGCTATTGAGCTGGAAACCGACAGCTTGGGTGCTCAGAATGTGATCTGGAAGTGGTAAGTGGGTCACAGGCTTAGGGTAAGCCATCCCCTTGGCTCCACAGACTCCTCACCCCATAGCGACAATGTAGCTGGAGGAAGAGCAGGGCAGGGCCTAGTAGCTCCAATGTGAGGGAGTTCTAAATGCAGACAGTGCCAGGGTTACAGCTGGGTCCCCTCTGCCTCATGAGCCAGCTTTCCAGCGGGGCTGACTAGTGCACATTCCTTATGCCCCTGTACAGTCCCACAGCCACACAGCCACACCCTAACCTTCTCCAGAGCCTGATCACCTGATAGTGACCTCCCCCCTCTCACCACCACCATCACCCCATCCCCACCTTGGGTCGTGCCCTGACTTGTGCAAACCACAGGTCTAAGTACTGTGCTGAAGCAGAATGAGTCAGGGGCAGAACTCAAGGTGTTGAGCCTGGGAGACTGCTCCAAGCAGGGAAGAGGAAACTCTGTGGCCCCAGAGAGGAATGAATCAGGCAGGAGTGGCTCAGATCCTGGGTTCTGGCTTCTCCTCAGCAAATGCGTAGAGTAGCGGGGGATGTAGGGAGAGAGACTCAGGCACCCCGGTCATGAATCAGGCAGCATTTAGGAAGTCTGTTTTTCCAGGAGAATATGTAGGTGTCATTTCTAGCATTGCTGAGACTGCAATTTGCTTATGGGGGAGAATATAAGAAGGTTCCGTGTGTGTGCGCACATGCATGTGTATATACACACATTGTGTACATATGTATGCCTGTGTCTGTGTGTGATACGTATATGTGTCTGATGTGGACACATTTATACATGTGTCTATGTGTTTGTGCCTGTGTGTACAGTACCTGTGTCACTGTGTGTGAACATGCACATCGTTCCGCCTGTGGGTCTATACGGATGTCCTTGCCTCTGTAGCTCAGGGTGTCCCCATGCTTGGCCCCGGCCAAATATTCCAGCGCCTATAATCTGCTGTTGTTGTTGTTGAGACGAAGTCTTGCTCTGTTGCCCAGGCTGGAGTGCAGTGTTGTGATGTTGACTCACTGTAACCTCCACTTCCCAGTTTCAATGGATTCTCCTACCTCAGCCTCCCAAGTAGCTGGGATTGCAGGTGCCCACCACCACCCCCTGGTTTATTGTCACTACAACTTCTGCCTCCCAGGTTCAAGTGATTCTCCTGTCTCAGTCTCCTGAGTAGCTGGGAAACAGGGGTGTACTACCATGCTCAGCTAATTTTTTTTTGTATTTTTAGTAGAAACGGGATTTTGCCATATTGACCAGGCTGACCTCAAACTGCTGACGTCAAGTGATCTGCTTGCCTCAGCCGCCCAAAGTACTGGGATTACAGGTGTGAGTCACCACACCTGACCCAGTGCCTATAATCTTAACCACTACATTTGACTGTTGACCCTGCGGGGACAGTCACCACTTCTTATTTTCTCACTATGGTGATAACAGAGCAGACATTCAATATATATTTGTTGAATGAATATATCAGAAAGGCCCCCAGCTGAACCAGCTCCCTGGAAGCTCCAGGAGTCCCAAAGAAAAGGCCCGGTGGAGAGAAGAGCTTCATTCAAGGTGATTCCTTCCTAGCTACAGGACACAAGTCTGGATTGACCTTCCTGACCCTCAGGTGCTTTTGCTCAATGTCCCCCTCTGCCCTGATCAGAAGTCAAGACGGAAAAGCCCTGGGCTCTGCCATAACCTGGCTCTATGATCTTGGGTAAGTCCTTTCCCTCTCTGGGCCTCAGTTTCCCTATCTGATAAAAGAACAGATTGGACTTCTGGATATCAAAAGGCACACTCAGACTCGGCATGGGGTGGTTTTTTACCTTCGAGTTCTTTATTCAGTGGCCCCTGCCCATCTAGACATTGGATCAATGTAATCGTCCCTCTCAGCTCCTTCTCCACCTACTTGTGATCCCAGCCAGGCAGCAAGCAGAGGTCCCAACCAGGCCTTGTTCGTTAGGGCCTCATGCTATTGCCGCGAGTGCCTGTCGGTAACCCCCAGGCATCATAATTCAGATCACCTTTGCCAAAAACAGGCTGGAGGACATTTATAGGCTTGGGAAGGGAGCATCTTGGGGAAATGGTGATGAAAAATGCAGTCTTCTAACACCCTGGCCTTCTGGGCGTGTGTAGGAAGGAAGCATTCTGTAAGCTGATTTTTCCAGAGAGCTGAGTTGGGGAGGGGGTCAGAGAAGAGGCAGCGTTGATCAATGTGTTCAACTTTTCTTTCGTTGTAACCATTTCGGGTGGGAACCTTCTCTAGCTCTGCTAGGTGCTTCCCTGCCTTTTCAAACAGGAAGCAAAGCATGATTTCATCTTTCCTTGGTGACTCAGGACCATCACAAAAACATTAACGTTGGAACTGAGTTTTAAAACAGAGGTGTCCTCAAGGGCTGCAAAGATATTTCAGGCTATTTGCCTCTCACTGAAAGGCAAGGCTTTTCTTTTTTGTGTTTAATCTTCTCTCATTGACACTGTCAGCTGTCAATTATTCCAGAGGCGCTTCTCTCTCTGTCTTCTTTATGACAGTGAATCTATTAGATAACTACATGTCTGCATTGGGTATAAAATGGATATGTAATATCTGAGCAAGGGACTTTCCTATGAGTCCTATGAGTCTACATAGTAGAAACCATTGTGGCTAGTCAGAAGCCTTTCTCTCTTCAGCACTTATTAGCTGTATGACCCTGAGCAAGATATTTCTATGACTGAGTTTTCCAATCTATAAAATGAGACTAATAGTAGTATCTGCCTCATAAGGTCATTGCAGCTCAACGTAAAGTTACGTGCAACTAAAGCACTTAGCACACTGGATTGTAACCTTAGCTACTCAGTAAATATTTGTTTTATTCTTAGCTATTTTTTTGACTGAGTTTTGGATCAGTGACTTTGCAAGATAAGTACTTGACTCATTTTCAGAGAATGCTATAAGCTGCCTACAAATAATAGAAAATGTACTAACAGTGGCTTAAACAAATAGGTTTTGGTTTGTATTATATTGCAAGAAACACACAGACAGACAGCTGTTGGCATTTGTTCAGTGGTTCAGTGGTATCAGGCTGGTGTCACTGCAGTTCTTTAGGCTTCTGCCTCATAAACTGAATATTGCTGCTGAAGCTCCAGACATTGCACTCACTTTCAAGCCAGGGAAAAGGAGATGGGGTGATGCTGGCTATGTCTACATTCCCAGAAGCCCTTTATGTTTTCTTTCCTAGCTGATTGCCCCTATGTTTCACAGTCTAGAACTGGGTCACATGGCCACCACCAGCTGCAAAGAATCATGAAAAACAAGAAACAGGGATGTCATGATTAACTTACACCACCGTTCCATCTCTCCTGGGGCTTAACACATTGTCTCTCCCTGCTCTCATTTCCCATCCAGGGTTATTTTAGTGAGAAGGAGAAATGGATATTGGGTCAGTAACTAACACTGTTTGCCCAGTAATTATTTTTCTTTTTTTTTGTCTTAATAAGGAATTTGATTGCAAATGACAGAAACCCAAATCACACTTGCTTAAGCAAAAATAAAGAAATGGATAGAAAGAAAAAGGGACCAAAGAAGAATAGGAGACAATAAAAGAAATGAATTGACTCATATCCAGGGAGGGTTTGTCCTTAGGTCTAAGTATGAGGCCAAATGAGCAAACAGCATTGTCAAAAGATTGCCCTTCTCTGCTTTTTGGCTATTTTCCTTTGCATTTACTTAATTATCAGGTAATTTCTCCTCAGCTGGTGGTCCCTGGGAGCTCTGAGTTCACATTCTCCAAGCTATTGTTCAGCTGAGAAAAGAGTGAGTCATTTCTCTCTGTCACTACAAGCAAAAGTCCCAGGATGAATATCGATTATCTGTGATTGGGGTACAAGCCCATCCCTGAGCCAATCACAGTGACCACAGGGAACTCATGCTCTGATTGGCAAAGGCAGGTCTCACACCCAACTCTGGAGCATAGGTTAGGTCCGTTGCCCCCAACCACTGGTAAAGCTTGAAGACTAGACTGAACCTCTCCTGAAAATCAGGGGCAGAACCAGAGGGAGGAGGAATCGATGCAGAGCACTTGTAGGGCTTTGCAGTCTTCAAAGTACACTATTCCACACAGACACCTATGAATTAGGGAAAGCAGGGATTCTGGCCCCATTTTGTAGTGGCAAAATGTCTCAGAGAGGTGAAATGATGTGCCCAGAGTCATTCAGCTCACAGGTAGAAAGAGAGTCCCCACACCTCCAGGATCCTGGTGTTTCCCCAACACCACATCCTGAGATGACTGACAACTGGTCAACCCAGGTATTGTCCAGGAGCCATGGAGCCATGCAACAAAGTAGCTGAGGGACTCCCAAGAGACCACTGGTTCCACACTGGCCTTTGTAAAGTACTTTACGTCCATTGTCGTGTTAGTTATACCCTGTGAGGAGAGCAGGCCCAGAAATTGAGAAAACCTGCATTTGAGTCCATCTAACTAGCTGTGAACCCAAGAAATGTTTCTTTTCTGGGCCTCAGTTTCCCCATCTGCAAAAGGAGTTAGTTGGACTCGGTGATACCTAAAGACACTTCTAGCTCCAGCTTAGTTACTGTCTCAGGTTCCAAGATTTCCCCACCCCTTGTGGTAGCTTCAGATTTCTTGCCTGGGGGAAGAGCTAGGGCAAGTTGCTGCAGTTCTGTTCTCTCCACACTGCAGTGTGGCAAGGCTCCCAGCCCAGAGTGGAGGCTTACCTAACCCCAGCAAGCTGAGCAAATCCCTGAGAACAAAAGCGGGAGAGGACCTGACAAGGGAGGGGAAGAAGTGAGTCTATTCCTTCCTTGCTCAGCAACTTTAACCCCTTCCATGCCTCCCCAGCAGCAGGAGGGTAGGCAGGGTTTCCAGACAGAGGGTAAAGAATGCATCCCAGGCATGCATGGTCTTCCAGGAACTGCTGTGCCACCAAAGCCAACTTTCCATAGGGGAGCCCTCCCTGGGAGCAACCACAGCCGGAGATGCCATTTGTCCTTCATAGACCCAAACTCAAGGCATCAAAGCCCCTCCTGCTCCACCCTCCCAAAAAGCCAGAAGGGAGCTGCATTCCATCCTTCTGCCAGTCAGGAAGCTGAAGCGTAGAGATGGGAAGGAACTTGCCCAGGGTAACATAGCTTTCGACTCACAGGAAGGGCCCTGGACTAGGACAGTGCCAGACACAGAGATGAATGAAGTGCGTTCAGTGACCGGAATCAAGTCCTCCCCACCTTGCGCTCCTTCCTCTGTGCCTCCTATCTTGCCTTTTGGGATTCTTAAATCAAAGTTTCCATCCCCAAATTAGAAGCAGATCGTTGAGGCCTGTCCATAAATTCCTCACTTGAACCTGTAGTGACTAATTCTCTCAGGAGTGTGGGATCAAACCCACCATGGCTATTAAAAATTTAATATGGAGCCCCAGTGCCTGGGGCCGTGCTTTCTCAGCAGCCCTGAAACAGGGCGAAGCCTGCATGTCAGGTGGGGCCAAGAATGCAAAGGCTGGAGTCCCTTCCCTGAGAAGCTTCCTGGGACAGCAACCTTCCTTCTGGGGAAGTTCTCAGGCGACCTGCTGAACAAGAAGCATCTTTTTTTCTGCACCAATCCTAGTCATAGACAAAGTGGGGAGGCCCTTGGCAGAGACAAATCTGGATAAACAGCACCTCCTGGCAATGTACCCTTGCCCCTAACATTTCCCACATACAACTGACTTTCATGTGCAACAGGCTCCCGGTCTCCAAAGGTCTTTGTGAACACAGTGTGACCCACAGAGAAAGAAGCAGAGGTGGGGGGCAGTGGAGGAGGTTGGGGGAACAGATCCAGTCTATTGGTGAATTGTAAGCAGTGAACGTATTTTTGACCTGAGAAAGCGGTCAGAGTGCATCAAATTAGGAACCTGGGCTCCTGCAGCCAGTGAGGGGGCAGAGGCCCAGGAAGAGGGCTCTGGGTGACCCGGGACAGCAGTGGGTGATGGGAGCTGTCTCACCTACTGGACTTGGTTACTCATGGGACTGACGGTACTATCAGAGAGCATGTGGCCTGTGAACCCAGGAATGCCTTCTTCAAACAGCCTCCCATCCTCCCTGAGAGGTCCCTGAGAGAGATGCAAGCTTCAGGGACAATTTAGTGACTGAGCGCCACTCCGCCTGGGATTATGTTAGGCACTTAAAGTGACAAATAAAATCCGCACGGTTCCTCCCCTCAAGGTCAGTGACAGGTGAGAAATACAGAGATCATCTTATTATTTCAGATGTGCCTGAATCCCAAAGTTGAGCTCTTTGGCAAACCAGAGCCCCACAGGATCCCCAGGCTGTGTTTATAATTTACTAGACATGTACCAACTGCATCCCACGTGTCTGTCCGTCCCTCACGAGTGCACCTCACCCGTCAGTGAGCGCTCACAGCTCTACCTCCAAAACATACACCCTGAATTTCACCACTTCTTTCGGTCCCTCGCCCTACATCCAGTCACCACCTTTTCTTTCCTGGATGATTGTTCTTTAGTTTCTTCTCCAAGGAGCAGCCAGAGTGATTCGCTCTAAGATAGTAAGTCACTCTCCTGCTAAAACTCTCCATGGACTTCCCAAGGCCCTTAGTGGGAAACGCACACTTTCTACCATGGCCCCTGGACAAGACTTTCACCATCTGTCTCCTGCCCACAGGACGTCCTTCCCCTCCACACTGCCCCTTATGCACAGGCCTTCTTTCCACTCCGAGAAGATGACGTACTTGTTCCTTTCCCTGGGCCTCTGAAATTGTGGCTCCTCCTTGGAATGTTTGCCCCCAGCTTCCCATCTTTCAGGTCTCAGCTCAAAAGTCACTTCCTTGAAGAGGTCCTCCTTGACCATACTAACCGAACCCCCGCATCACTCATTGCCCATCATGCTCCCTTATTTTTATGTTCAGAACACTTATCAATAACAGAAATCCTCTTATTTCTTTGTGTGTATGTTTACTGCCTGTCAGTCTCCTCCCGCCATGCCCCTTGAGGGTCGTGTTTCTCTTTTATTTTCTTACTACTTTCTACTTAGCACCCAGAGCTCAGTGCCTAGTACAGTCTCCAAAAATCTTTGTGGCCTCGTTCAATGCCTAGCACAATGCTCAGACATAAAATATCCATGTGAAAAGAGCATAGAGATTGAATCCATCTACTCACTTATCAGAGGGGTAAATGGAGATTCAAAGAGGAACTGGGACTTGCCCACAGTCATACAATTCCTTCATTTATTCATATAAGCTGATACATGCAGGATAAGAAGGAGATATCCGTGTGAAGATGTGAGGGGAAGAGCTAGTGCAAAGGGCCTGAGGCACGACCTTTACAGGAAAGCAGGCAGGAGGTGAGTGTTACCAGAGCAACCCGAGGAGGAGAGGTGTGAGGGGAGGTGGCCAGGCAGGCAGAAGCCAGGCCATGCATTCGCAACTTGGATTGAGTTCCCTCTAAACCAGGGGTGTGAATTTCTCTGCCCACTTGTGAAAGATGCTCAGACAGCCTGGGACCTGGGAGACTAGTTGGGCACCCATAAGAAGCCAAGAGTGAAGATCCTATGATTGAGCAAGTCCCATGGGTGTGTTTGCCAGGACATCAAAGATGTTGCAGGCAGCGGCAGCCGCCCGTCTGAGCTCCATTACCGTGTGAGAACTGCGCAGGACCTGCCCAGTTAGTGTGAGTGCAGTACTCGCTGTGCAATTACGGCTGCCGCTGCTGGCTGACCACGTGCCAAATTGCTGCACAGTTAGTTACTCATGCCACAGGCTTTGGACCAATTAAGTGAGCAAAGAGGGTGGTTAACGAGGAGTAAACAATCCAAATGCCCATAATTACACTGAGGCTCTGCTCTAATGCATCTAAGCCAGGAGATGAGGATAGGCAGCAGGGAACATAGGGTCTCCTGTCCTTCGTTTTCTATGGTTGGCCCACTGAAATCTCTTTCACCCAGCCCACCCTGTCCTATACTCTGCTATCGCTGTCTGCTGATTATTTTTTTCTTGTCTCCCTTTTTTTTGGTGGAGGGGTGTGTGTGCGCCAAATTCTAAGTGCTGAGATTACAACAAAACAAAGCAGCTCTTATGGAACTGACATTTTAAAGTCAAACAATCAGGTAAATCAATATGATGCATCGGGTGGTAATACGTGCTATGAAGAACACTGATACTGGGTAAGAGGAATAGAGAGCTCCAGGGCATGGGTGCTAATTCATATAGCGAGTCTAGCGAAGGCCTTTTTGGGCGAGTGCAGTGGCTCCTGCCTGTAATCCCAGCATTTGGGGAGGCTGAAGCAAGAGGGTCACTTGAGCCCAGGCGTTTGAGACTTCCTGGGCAATACAGCACGACCTCATCTCTACAAAAAAAACATATACTTTTTAAGGCTGGGCATGGTGGCTCCCACCTGTAATCCTAGCAACTTGGGAGCCCGAGGCAGGCAGATTACTTGAGGTCAGGAGCTCAAGACCAGCCTGGCCAACGTAGTGAAACCCAATTTCTATTAAAAGTACAAAAAAAAAAAAAAAATTAACCACGCATGGTGGCAGGTACCTATAGTCCTAGCTATTCAGGGGGCTGAGGCAGGAGAATCACTTGAACCCGGGACACAGAGGCTGCAATGAGCTGAGATCTCGCCACTGCACTCCTGCATGGCTGACAGAGTGAGATTCCATCATATATATATATATGTTAGCTGGGCATGGTGTTGCATGCCTGTGTCCTAGCTATGTGGGAGGCGGAGGCAGGAGGATTGATTGAGCCCAGGAGGTCAATGCTGCAGTGAGCTAAGATCACACCACTGCACTGCAGCCTGGGCAACAGAGTGAGGCCTCGTCTAAAAATAAAAACTTTTTTAAAAATAAAAGTCTTTTTGATAAAGTGGCATTTGAACAGAGACCTCTCTGAAGGAAGTCAGGGAGCCAGCCGTGCAGTCGCTGGGGAGGGCATCGCATGCACAGGGAACGGCCAGTACAAAGGCCCTGAGATTTCTGTTTGAAGGGGTAGACCAGTGTGACTGGAGCAGAGTTAGCAATATCATAGGATGATTTGGGATTATACAGCTACAGGGAGAGATGAGGGCAGGTTGCAAGTAGGGAGAACAGCATGCTCGAAAGCCTCCAGTGATGACAAGTGCTTTCTGTTTTTCAAAGTATTTTACCTCGTTTGATCCTCAGAACAATGCTGTAAGGGTAAGGAGGATAGATTTCTTTTTCTATTGACTGCTGAGGACCGAAGCTCTAGAATATCTAACAGTTCAGCCAGGATCACATAGGAACATTCTGATTCAGAGGCAGAGATCTGTGGTCTGCCCTATCCTTTCAGGTCAGATCGGAGGCTCATTCCTTTTGACACCATGCCATTGTGAGCTTCCAAAACAAGATCCGCTCTCAGGCAACCTCTGAATGGGTTACAAAGTTCAAAATGGAGCCAAGCACAAGAAGAGTTGCCAAGCGTGATACAGAACGCTCTGTGGGGAGCAGGTGTGGAAAATCAGCACACGCAGCACCTGTCGTAATTTAACCAATACAGCAGAAAAACGTAGCTTGCGCGTCTTTCGAAGAAACCTTTACAGAAACACTGAAAGGCTAGAATCCTCCCTATGTCCGATCACAATTTAATATTTCTGGAATAAAATCCTTCTAGAATATATGTCCTTTAGAATTCCTCCAAGAAGCTTCCTATGGAGCTCCAGATAAAGTGGACAATCTAAAAGTTAATGTGAAGGATTAAATTAAAAATGCCAGCCGGAAAACAAGATTCCCCTGCAAGGGACACATATAACAGATTTTGCAAATGTGTGGTAGATCTGACTCCGTGCCATCAGCGCCTACTGAATTCCCGATGCTATTGTTATCGTCATTTTCACTACTTAGTTTCTAGTGGCCACCACATCAAGTGAGAGTGACTTGATGGGCTGTCACCAAATTTGGAAGGAAAGTTTGCAAACATTTTGTATAAAGTAAATGCTATGTAGGAAACAAAATTTACTTTGCAGGGCTCAGGCAGGGGTGCATCTCAAATTGTGAGGCAGTCATCTTAGACACTGGAGGGGCTGCTGACCAAGAGAGGCCTGCCATAGTTCTCAGGAAGCTGCAGAAAGGGAAGCCCAGAGACAGATTCAAAATTTAACTCCCATATTGCAAGTCACAAAGACAGACAGATCACCAGCACTGATTTTTGAGGGAGCTGATTCTGACACAGGCTGCTCTGTGCAGCACAATCCAGAAATCTATGACTTCATCGTGTTAATGAGACTGGCAGGCAACGCTGGGACCACACCTCAAATGGGCCTCTGCTGGAGCATTAGCTCCCATGTGCCAAAGAGCGGGGAGCGTTTCCCTTTAGGCTTATGCAGCAGTTCTCAAGCCACTCGATCTCAGGACCCCTTTACACTCTGTCTTTATTAGGAATTGAAACTGAGAAGACGACCGGATGCAGTGGCTTACACCTGTAATCCCAGCACTTTGGGAGGCTGAGGGGGGTAGATCACCTGAGGTCAGGAGTTCAAGACCAGCCTGGCCAACATGGCAAAACCCCACCTTTACTAAAAATACAAAATTGGCCGAGCATGGTGGTACATGCCTGTAGTCCCAGCTACTCGGGAGGCTGAGGCAGAAGAATCGCCTGAACCTGGGAGGCAGGGGTTGCAGTGAGCCGATATCGTGCCATTGCACTCCAGCCTGAGCAACAAGAGCAAAACTCTGTCTCAAAAGAAAAAAAAAAAAAAACTGAGAAGAGTGTTTTAAATATTTACATGGTAGTTTACATGCTGGGTACCATTGTACACTGCTTGGGTGATGGGTGCACTAAAATCTCAGACATCATCACTATACAGTTCATCCATGTCACCAAAAACCCTTGTTACCCCAAAGTTATTGAAATAAAAATAAATAAATACACAAATAATAAATAATAAATAAATAGTTATGTGGTAATTTATTTTAAAATAGCAATAAGCCCATTACATGTTTCACATAATCATAATATTTTCTTTTTCTTTTTGGAGACAGGGTCTGACTCTGTCACCCAGGCTGGAGTGTGGTGGCACAATCATAGCTCACTGCAGCCTCCACCTCCTGGACCCAAACCACCCCCCTACCTCAGCCTCTTGAGTGGATGGGACTACAGGTGCACACCACCATGTCCTGAACCATACTTCCGAAGTAAAAAAAAAAATCATGAGAAGAGTGGCATCGTTTTACATGTTTGCAAATGTCTTCAACAGATACCTGGATTCTCCTAGCTGCTTGCTTTGATATCATAAGGAGGCAGCCTCTGGAAAATGCCACTGAGCACTCGGGAGAGTATGAGAGCAAAAAGGTAAACATGTTGTTGGTACTATCATGAAAAATATTTTGACCTCATGGACCATGTACAAGGGTTATGAGACCCCCCTAGACAGGGGTCCCCAGACCACTCCATGAAAGTCTTAGTGTAATGGTGGAAGCCAAATTATAGGGGACTTTGGGCATGTTGCTAAACCTCTTTGTGCCTCAATTTTCTTGCCTATAAAATATGGACGGTAATAACTGTCCTCATAAGGCTCTTGTGAAAATAAAATTACTTAATATGGGTAAAGTGCCTGACACATAGTAACAGCTCAATAAATGCTGGCTGGTATTATGAACCATTCAAGAGCCAAGTCCATGCGTTCATTGCTCCCCTAGAGCAGAGCATGGGGAAGGCACGTGGGAATCTTTCAGGAATAAGTGCAGGCACACGGGGACAACTCTGTCAGTGAGAGGACTTTCCAGCCTTTCCCAGGACCGGGAAAAGTCTTTTTTTTCCACCCCTATGAAATAAGCTAAACAGATCAGAGAGGCCATGTGAGTCATCAAAGTCACTCAGCAGGTCCTGTGTGTAGCTGCTGTAGCTGAGAATGACCCTCCTGCACCTCTCCACTCCACCCTACCCTCTGCATCCAAACTCATCCGAGCACACTAGGGATGGAGGTCCTGGAGCATCAATTTTGTCCTGTTGTGAAACGTACCTCATGTGCAGTCTCAGGGGCCAAACGAGGTCTACAGAATACTAGCTTAAGACATCCAAGCTCTCTCCTCCCTCTGTCATGCCATCTAGAACACACTTCTAAATTGTAATTACATACTAACTTAGGTGATCACTCACTGCCTCCCCCTCCTGAGTCCTGGGATCCTCTCAGTCTTTTTGGTTTCAATGGCTGTCATGTCAGGGATCTGGTAGAAACTCTATCAGCATTTAGATGTCTGTTTTAGGAAAGAAGGAAGAAATAAAACAATGTGTTTTCATTGACAAAAAGAAAGCAAACAACAGACAGCTGAATGTTTTCTCTAGATAATTAGGTGTTTGAGATAGTTCAGAAAGGAGGAGAGAATGGTAAAATGTTAAAACAGAAAATCAACCAAGAGTTAGGGTGTCTGTCTACCCAGAGTGCTGGTTCTGCCTAGTTTTAGAAATAATAACAACAATGATAAGGACAAGAATGGGCTCACGGTTCCTGACAGCTTACCATGGGCCTGGCATAGTGCTAAGCATTCTGCATGTGTTGTCTCACTGAACGCTCATTATCTGCTGTGATGTTATTTCCATTTTACACATGGGGAAACAGTGCTTGAATGACTCCTGAAGTCCCACAACCAGTGAGTAACACAGTGCATCAAGGAGGTGGGTCATCTTTAGAAGGCCTGGGGCGTGGAATACAAGCAGGAGAAGGTAGAAGGAGACTGGGATGAGATGGTGGCAGGCTGGGGTGCCAGGTAGTAGAGGAGGCCTGAGTGCAGGTGCTAGAAGTTCAGTGTCTCTGGTCCTGGGCACACGTGAGCAAGGGAAAATGCTGCTGACTTCTTAATTCTGGGACCAGACACTGACTGGGGCACCAGCACAGATCTGGAGCACGCCATATTTTACAAAAAGAAATGCTGAGGCTCAGAGGGAGAAAAAGCCTTGCCCAAGGTCACCCAACAAGTTAAAGCCCAGCCCAGTCTTGCTCCCAGCCCAGGGATTTTGGCACTGCAACAAGTGCCCCTCTTCTGACTGACAGACTCACACACTTCCACCATGGCAAGCTCCACCGTCCCGGGCTCCCTGCAGAGAGGATGGCGTGGGAAGGGAGCAAAGCAGCAGCCTTCACTCCAGGATTCCTCTCCCAGGGCAGGAAGGAGAGGGCTGTGGGGGCATGACCAGGCCTGCTGTGGCTAACTAGGGGTTCTCAACCAGCCCCCCAACCCCAGAACAAAGCAAGGTTAATGAGAGCAAATTACAAAGGCTCTGAAAATGGAAAGGACCCTTTGAAGGCCGCCGGAGTGAGAGCTGGGGTGGGACCAGCCTGCTCTCTCTGTCCTCTTGTGCAATGCACTTCACCCGGGAACAAGCTGGCACAGGACGGTGCTCACAGAAGCATCCATCCCTGTGGTCATTGCTGGGACTCTGGGTTGGGCTTCTACTCTGAATTTTTCTACTTTCCAATTGCCGGAAAAATGGAGATTTCTGATTGCAGACAGCTCAGCAGAGTTCCCCAGCCCTTCCAAGACTTGGAGCTCAAAGGAGATTTGTGGGGAGGAGCTCCACCACACCCAGAACCTCTGCAGCACAGATTAAGGCTCTGCGCATCGCTGTGCATCATCTCTGCATTGGTTCACTTTTCTCTTTGTGGTGAGGGGTGGATATAGTAATACGCACTGACATATGTGATTAAATTCTTAGTCTGATGCTAGCACAGTGCTAAGGGGCTATACACCTTAACCCTGACAATAAGCCTATGAGATGGGAATCATCAAATTACCCCTTTGGGTGGCTTAGAGCAGTGGTTATCAAAGTGCATTCTTGGACTAGCAACATGAGCATCACTTGGAAATGTGTTAGAAATGCAAATTCCCAGGTGCTATTGCCTTAAATCCCTTGGGGGAGCATAAGAATCTCCCCCAAGTTGCATAGCAGCAGGTGGCAGCCCAGGACTGCCCCAGGACCCACACTTCTGCCCACTAGTCACTGCTGCCTGTGTCTGTGGACCCTGTCTCCCTTCCACAGGGGTCGGTGAGTGATCATGAGCTGAGAGAGGCTGAAAGGAATACAAAAGAACAGCACATTCACTACCACACTCTTTGTAATTAGAAAAGATTGGGGCCCGGCGCAGTGGTTCATGCCTATAATCCCAGCACTTTGGGAGACCAAGGCAGGGGGATCACTTGAGCCCGGGAGTTCAAGACCAACCTGGGCAACATAGCCAGACCCTATCTCGATAAAAATTAGAAAAGAAAGGATTGGAAACAACCTAAACATCCACCAGCCCTAGGCTGGTTAAATAAACTATGGGGCATTCATGTAATGCAACCTTTTATAGAAAAAGAGTAGGAAAGCTTTTTATATATACTATGAAATGGTCTCTACAATGGAGTATTAAGCAGCAGAAAGCAAAGTGTAAACACTAAATATAGGAAACTACCATTTGTATGAAAAAAGAGACAATATGTAAACAAATTTGTTTATATGCGCGCACGCGCACACACACACACACACTGAAAGACAATTCAAAGAACTAGCAACACAGAGACTTCTTAGAGTTGACCGTGCAAAGGGATGTGAGGGGGACCTCTCATATGTGCTTTGGTACCCTTTGCATGAATTACCTACTCAATTGACAGAGTACAATTCAAAAGAAGAAGAAGAAAGAAGAAGAGAGAGGAGGACCAGACCGAGGGCTTATAAAATGCCAGATACTGGGCTGAATTCTTACATGCATCATCTCCTTTAATCTCCTCAACAACACTTTGAGGTGATTACTATTATTAGCCCCATTTTGTTGGCATGGAAACAGGCACAGAGAAGCTAAGTGACTTTGCTTGAGTCACAGAGCTAGTGAGTGGCAGAGCTGGGATTTGAAATGACATATGTGTGACTCCAGAGCCCAAGCTGTAAATCACGATATTACTTTATATGTGTGAGTTTATTTCATACTACTAACTTTCTTTGGAAGAAGTGATGGTTTTCCCCTTTATAAATAAGAAAATAGAGGCCCAAAGGGGTTATGTGGCTTGGCCAAGGTCACATTGCTGAAGCATGACCAACCAGGAAGAGAATCCCTACAAAGGATGTATAATTGCTGGAGTCTGTAGCTGCACGTTCTCACTAGAAGAGAACCCTTCTCAATAAGCTAGAGGGGAAAGGCTGTTGTCCTGTATGTGTGTAAAGGCAGGGACCATCATGTCAGCTGATTGCCCAGTTTCTGGCATAGCATCTGGTACATGTTGAACACCTGAAAACTTTGGAAGGAAGAGAGGGAATGAGGAAGAGCAATGCTGACCAGCGGCTACCCCAGGCAGGAACTCTATAAGTCAGCTAGGCCAGATGGACAAACTGAAGCCTAGAGATGGGGAGGGGCTAGCTTAAACTGGTCCAGTAAGGAGGTTTTTTTAATTACTATTTTTTAATTTTAATTTTAGACGGAGTCTCACTCTATCACCCAGGGTGGAGTGCAGTGGCAATGTCTTGGCTCACTGCAACCTCCACTTCCCGGGTCCAAGCGATTCTCATGCCTCAGTCTCCTGAGTAGCTGGAACTACAGACATGCACCACCACACCTGGCTCCTTTTTTTTGTATTTTAAGTAGAGATGGCATTTCACCATGTTGGCCAGGCTGGTCTCAAACTCCTGACCTCAGGTAATCTGCTCATCTTTGCCTCCCAAAGTACTGGGATTACAGGCGTGAGCCACTGCACCAGGCCCAGTAAAGAGTTCTGAAGAGAATGGACACAAGGGCAGATAATATTTTTTAATGACCTGCTTACAGGCTAGGCACAGTGGCTCATGTCTGTAATCCCAGCACTTTGGGAAGCTGAGGCAGGCGGATCACCTGCCTCAAATTCTCCTGATGGTCTCAAATTCTCCTGAGGTCAGGAATTTGAGACCATCCTGACCAACATGGAGAAAACCCCATCTCTACTAAAAATACAAAATTAGCAGGTATGGTAGCACATGCCTGTAATCCTAGCTACTTGGGAGGCTGAGGCAGGAGAATTGCTTGAGCCCAGGAGGTGGAGATTGCAGTGAGCAGAGATCGCGCCATTGCACTCCAGCCTGAGCAACAGGAATGAAACTTTGTTTCAAAAAAAAAAAAAAAATGACCTACTTACCTTGGGAAATTTTCATGATTTCCTTCTGTCTCCCTAACAGGGATGGAATGGGACAGGAACTGGCCAATTTTGATTGGAATGAGAAGAAATATCCATCCCAAGGTTAAATTCAGTGGGAAGGAGGGTCTTTCAGCAGCTGTTGAGGTAACAGGGAGGCAGTGGATACAAGAAGGCAGCTGAGGTATAAAGTAGAGGCCAGTGGATTCGAAATCAGGGGATCTGGGTTCTAGTCTCAGCTCTGCTTTGTGGTAGCTGGGTTATGTGAGCAAGCCACTTCCCCTTCCTGACCCTTAGTGTCTTCATCTATAAATAGCAGAGTTCTCGTGGGACACAAATGAGAATAGAGAAAGCATGCATAAAGTATGCCAGGCTCTGTGGCTCATGCCTGTAATCTCAGCACTTTGGGAGGCCAAGGCTGGCGGATCACCTAAGGTCAGAAGTTCGAGACCAGTCTGACCAAAATGGCAAAACCCCATCTCTACTAAAAATACAAAAATTAGCCGGGCATGGTAGTGCGCATCTGTAATCCCAGCTACTCAGGAGGCTGAGGCAGGGGAATAACTTGAACCTGGGAGGCGGAGGTTGCAGTGAGCTGAGATCACACTACTGCACTCTAGCCTGGACGACAAAGACTGTCTCAAAAACCAAACCAAAACAAACAAACAAAAAGAAAAAGCATGAATAAAGTAAATGTTAATATGGGGAGTTATTAAGGACACACAACAGTACTGGTGACAAATTGCACTGGACAACTTGCCTGTCAGCACCAGCTATTCTCTTGATTCCAAATGTAGTGCGGAGCTGAGTCCATGCAGGTCTCCTTCACTTGTTGAAGGGGTGTTAACTGTCTGGGCTCCCTATGAGGCTTTTGCTGACCTCCCTTCCCCCAGGGCAGCACTTACTGTGTTCCTTGCTTAGGTGTCTGCCTCTCTCACTGACAGGTAATTGAGGGCACTGACCATGCAGTGTTCCTCACTTAATCCTTAAACTTAGGACACAGTGGGACAGATGGAGGGAAGGAAGGAGACATGGATGCATGGATGGATAATGGACAGTTGAATATTTTCAGAATCCAGAGGAAAGATAATTCTAATTCTGATAAGTTAATACTTCTTAGAGAAAATCTATTTGGACTGAGACTTAAAAGAGTAGGTAAGATTTCAGCAGGGTGAGATCAAGAGGTTAGAGAGGAGGAAGGTGGTCGGGTAGGTGAGAAGAGCCTGAGCTCAGGCACAGGGCAGGAAAGCTCAAGGCATCAGGCAGTCACGGCCAGTGGTCTGGGATCAACAGAGCGGAAAGAGGGCTGTGGCCTGCTGCCGCTGGAAAGGCAGGTTTGAGCCAGGTTGTGGCAGGCCTTGAAAACTGAGCAAAGTGTCTGGACTCCTCCATCCTCCAGGCAATGGGGCGCCACAGAAGGTTTTGTAAGAGGAGTGACCTGCTCTGCCCTGTGATCCCTGGCGGCGTGTGGAAAGGTGGGCACCAGGCCAGGGCCGGCTGGGGGAGGAGGTCTCACCACTTGCTGCTCTCTGCCAGGCTCTCCTGAAGAGCTGCTCAGGATCAGGGCTAGATGTGGGAGGCTGTGGATCCTCCTGCAGGTAAGGCTTCCCCCTCAGAAATGGCTAGATTGGACAGCAAGCTTTCCAGGCCTGCCTGCTGGGCATAGAACCATGAGGCCAGACTTACCCTCCGCATTCCCCAGAGCACCCTCAGCAGCACTGCCTCAGTTGCCAGGAAGTGCCTTAGCTCTGGGTTAAAGTCCCGGCTCTTCCATGGACCCTGGGATTTGGGCTAGTCCCTGTGCCTCTCTCGCAGCCCCTGCATTTCACAACTTCAGGAAGTTCCATTGACACAGGAGACAATGAAACAATGTGCCCAGACTTGTGCAACATAGCGGCCCTGCTTCTAATCGCAGTTTCCTTGGCTGTGCCGAAAGGAGGACGAAGGTTGGTGTGGATCACCTCTGCAGGCCACTCCAAGTCTCAATTTATAGCAGTCTGAGCAAAATGAGGGGCTTTGGTAGGAGATAGAGGACCAGGGCCTTTGCCCAGTGCCAGAGACGGTGGTAGAGAAGGTCTAGGGGCTGGAGGATGGCCAATCCCCCAAAGCAATCGTGACTCCCTCCTCCCAGGGTGAAACCTGGATTTGTGTCTCTGATCCATCCCTACTCTGTTTTGCAACCATGTAGAATCTCACTCCTCTAGCCAGGTTTTCCATGAATGAACCAGGGAAAAGAGAAAATATCCCTCTTAGGGTGATAGTGAGCATTAAAAGAGGTTATGCGTGCCAGGCACTTAGCGGGGTGTCTACTCCAAAATTGTAGCTCAGGAAACTTTAGATCCACCAGAATTTTTGTTTTGTTTTGTAAAACAAATGTATCTGCTTCTGGGCATTCTTACCTTGACCTACCTCAGTATCACAATCATGTCATCCAGGGATGACCCCAGAGCAGAATTCGCTATTTGCCAAAAGCTCAAAAGGGGTTCTGGGGTGTGAGAAAAGGGAGAGCAGAACACCTCTCTTCCCACAAACAGAATGACCCCAACCTTCCGATGAACCCATTCCTCTAGAGGTGGACATGGCAGCCCGAGGAATCTGGCCAAAGTTTCAGTTATAGGAATGAAGCTGTGATTCTTAAATTTCAGGTAGGATAATGCATGTATGGTTTATCTTCCTGGCCCCTGGAGTCAGGCTCTGTGGGTGGCATATACAGCACCTGGTTGTTGCACTAGCCCCAGCCCAACTTTCCATGGAAGGATGAGAAGAAGCCAGCAGGGAAGACTACTCAGGGCCTGAGTGTTTCCCAGCTGTCACCCGGAAGCATCTTGCAGAGGAATGGAGTTAAGCTCTGCCCTGCCCTGCCCTGCCCTGCCCAGGCTGCTAGGATGGAAGGAAGGGCCAGGTGTGCGCCCCAGAGAGACAGGAGAGCCCCATCTGAACTCTGGAGATTGTTAGAGTATGGAAACCAGCAACCAAAATCCACTAGATATGGCTCTTCAGAGTTTTGTGTATTTTCAGATTTTATGTGTTTTTTTACATACCTAGAAAAAATAACATTATACATTAAAAAACAGCTGGTCATGGTGGCTCACGCCTGTAATCCCAGCATTTTGGGAGGCCGAGGCAGACAGATGCCGAGGTCAGAGTTCAAGATCAGCCTGGCCAACATGGTGAAACCCTGTCTCTACTAAAAATACAAAAATTAGCCAGATGTGGTGGCATGTGCCTGTGGTCCCTGCTATTTGGGAGGCTGAGGCAGAAGAATTGCTTGAACCTGGGAGGCAGAGGTTACAGTGAGCCAAAACTGTGCCATTGCACTCCAGCCTGGGCAACAGAGTGAGACTCCATCTCAAAATAAAATAAAATAAAATAAAACAATATAAAATAAAATAAAAACCAATATTAAGTTAGTCTGAAACTCAAAACACATAATCTCTAGTCCTGACTCTGCCACCAACTCTCTATGTGACGTTGAACAAGTTACTGACTCTCTCTGGGCCTCAGTTTCCCCAGCTGTACAGTAAGTACAGATTCCTTCTTGTTCTGACAAACTACCTGTCAAATGGATGCCATAATTAGGGGGGCGAGATTATAGATGTCTTTGCCATTTGCTTTTTATTTTTTATTTTCCACACTTCTTATAAATGTCCTAATTCTTTTTAAAGCACAGTGTAAAGGTAATTTGGCCACAACTTTTATTGTTATGAAGGAAAGAAGGAAGAGAAGGAAGGAGGGAAGAAAGAAGAATTTTTTTTATTTGTTAGAAAGGCAGCCACTGAAAAATCATTTCTCCTCCTCCCCAGCAGGAAGCAAACCCCATACTCCAGGTAATTTGATAAACATGGGAACAAAGAGTGACCCTACACTTCAGTCACCCAATGGATCACCTGTGTAATTCTGACATTCCAAAAGCCCAGAGCCTTAGAATTCCAGAAAGCCAGAGCTCATCAGTCTTATAAAGATCATGTGGTGTCCAGTTGCCTCCCCTACACAGTGAAGTCTTAGTGAGAGGTGAAGCCAGTTGGACTTCCTGGGTCCAGTGAGGACTTGGAGAACTTTTCTGTCTTACAAGAGATTCATAAAATGCACCAATCAGTGCCCTGTAAGAACGCACCAATTAGTGCTCTGTAGCTACCTTGAGGTTTGTAAAATGGACCAATCAGCACTCTGTAAAATTGACCAATCAGCAGGACATGGGCAGAGACAAATAAGGGGATAAAAGCGGGCCACCCCCTCAGCCAGCAGCAGCAACCAGCTGGGGGTCTCCTTCCACGCTGTAGAAGCTTTGTTCTTTTGCTCTTCACAATAAATCTTGCTGCTGCTCACTTTTTGGGTCCATGCCACCTTTAAGAGCTGTAACTCTCACCCGAAAGTCCGTGGCTTCATTCTTGAAGTCAGTGAGACCACAAACCCACCAGAAGGAACCAACTCCAGACACATTAGGATCAAAGAGAAAAGCAGGTGCCTAAGATCATGCAGCTCACCAGAAACAGAGTGGACACATCCAAAACCCGGGAAGGTCTCACATGCCATTGTAGTCTGTGACTTTATATCTTACCATAACTTCTAATTTATTTTTTAAAATAAAAAAGTACAGAAAACTCCCACAAATCCTTGACCCAGATTCACCATTTGTTTATATTTTGCCTTATTTTATTTACCATTCTCTTTCCTACAGACACACACACACAAACACACACACATGCACAGGCATGAATTATTTGGAAGTAAGTAAAAGATAGCATCCCTCAAAGCTTCAGGGTGTGTTTCCCAAAGTAAGAACATTCCCTTACACAATCACAGTACAACGATCAAAATCCGGAAATTTGACTTTGATACAATACCACCATTTAATCCACAGTCCATATTCAAATTTCCTCCATTGTTCCAATAATTGACTATCTCCCACCCCACCTCAGAACTGGCGATGTTTTGCACTCATTACTCCTGTGCCCAGGAACTTGCTTGCCTCTGGGGGAAACATGAATAAGGTCTTTAATCCTTCTTCTTCTACCCTCCCATCCTCTGAGTGCTCTTGTCCACTGCCCTCCCCACTCCAGCGTACCCAGACAAGACAGAACAGGGGGGTTGCCACTATGAGGAACACTCAAGCCTGACCTGAAAGTGCAGGAGGACCCCTGAGACTATGCCAGGTGGAAAGGTGCATGGAAAGCCCAGAGGACACACTCACCAGCCCTCAGTAATGCCCACCAGCCTTCCCTGGCCTCTAGGATCAAGAGCAGTGCAGGACACTGACTAGGTCAAGGAGCTTAAATTCTATCCACTTCCAGAGACAAAACCCACTCCCATGAAAAATCCACACACCCCCAAATATATTTCAACTGTGAGGGATCCATGTCTGGGAAGGGGCAAGAAGGTACTTTCTGGAGTGCTAAAAATGTGCCGTATCTGAGGGGTGGTTACATGGAGGCACACACATGCAAACATTTAGCCAGCCGTGCCTGAAAAATGTCTTCCCTTCACTCTATGTATATCTCAGTAAACAATGAAAGCTGTATGTGTGTGTAGTCAACAATCCCAAGGTGGAACATGGTGCAGTGGAGAAAGGCTGTGAGCTCCAGAGGAAGGGACAAGACAGCTTCTGGTTTTTCCTACCTGCCTGCAGTAGTTCCTGCCTGCCACTTGGTAGACACCAAATAAATACTGTTGAATAATCAAATAAATTAATTTGATGCTGTGACTATATTTCTTAACATGGAAATTTGTCAGTGATATCTTGCTAAGTGCAATAAACAGGCTATAGAAGAGTATATGAGAATTATCTCATTTTAGTAAATATTTATGTTCATATTTTGTGTATATCTAGTCTGGAAGAACACACCAAAATCCTAATAAAAGTTCTCTTGGGTGAAAGATAAAGACAATATATTTTTATTCTTTTTTTCTTCGTTTGTACTTAAATTTTTTTCTAGCAAATTAAACTGGGTGAAAAAGCAAGTGTGTGTGTGTGTGTGTGTGTGTGTGTGTGTGTGTGTGTGTGTATAAATCAGTAAATTGCTCCAGGGCAACAAAGTAGGGTCCAGGGCACATTGGAGCCGATTTGTGAGTCTCTAAAAGGGGGTTATAGTATGTAGTGCGTCTCAAGCTTACCTGACCAGAGACCATTTGGGGAACTGCTGCTCTAAAGAGAACTGCATAAAAGGAGCTGGGTCTCTGATAATTGCATGAAACCATCACAGCAAATCCCAACTACTTACATCCAAACTTCTCTTATACACAAGAAAAGCAAACTCTCTGTGTAAGTTAATGTTATTTGGCTCTTCTACCATGCAGTTGAACTGAATTCTAGCTGGTACCAGAGCTTCGCACAGTGCCGCACACTTAGAAAGTGGTCAAGAACTGCTAACTGCTGCTGTTTGCAGCTATCTAACGGGGTGCTGGGACCTGGAGAGGCTGTTTTCCCAAGACTTCCCCTGAGATGGGATTCCTGAGGCGGTTACTGAGCACAAGCCAACGCCTCCTCTGCTCCCTAAGCTCCAGTAGAACAAGTTAGAGACAGAGTCATGTTCTGGGGCTGGAAGCTTAAAAACCTGGAAGATATCCCAGGCAGGGCATGTCAGAACCCAAATGCGTGTGGACTTGATAGAGCCTGGAGAGTGGCTGAAATCACAGCTGCTCAACTTACATGCAGAAGGCTCCTACCAAGGGAAGGACACCACACATTCTGAGAGGCAGAAGGAAACTGCAAAGGTAACCACTCCAATCTCCAACTTAACGTCTATTCTCTCCATGGCTTCCCCTCTAAGTGGCCCTCCAGCTCTACTGAGAACCTACAGAGTTGGACGCTTACCACTCCCCCAGGCAGCCTGTTCTGTCTTCAGAGCAAAAAGCTCTAGAGAAAGCTTTTTCTTTACATTGAACTATGACTTCCACCCTTTGACCTTGGCTCTGCCTTCCAGGAGGACACAATGCAAATCACACCCTCAAAAATCTTTCATGAGATTTTTCTCCTTAATCAAAATAATCATAATGATAGCTACCATTAATGTGGTCTTTACTGTGTGCTAGACACCATGTTAAACACTTTACATGCCTGATCTCATTTAATTTTCTCAACGATCCCATGACATAGTGTTTACAATTGGCCCCATTTTACGGATGAGGAGTCTGAGTCTTAGGTGAGATGAAGAACCTTACCCAAGATTGCTCAGCTAGTAAGTAGCAGAACTGAAATACAGAAGCCAAATTTTTCATGTTCTAAACTCCTGATGAGCCAGGCATGATGGTGCGCACCTGTGGAGTCCTAGCCACTCAGAATGCTCAGGCGAGAAGCCCTTGACCCCAGGAGTTCAAGACTATAATGACCTATGACTGCACCTGTGAAAAGCCACTGCATTCCAGCCTGGGCAACAGAGCAAGACTCTGTCTCTAAAAATAAAAATATAGTTCCTGAGCTTCACCATTGCACTCTGCTACCTCCTGTGCACACCCACCCCACACATGCACACCCCATCAAGTCTTCTCCAGCAGTATGTACACTGACAATTCTGCAATGTCGAAATAGAAATTCTCACATGGTTCTGAAGGACCTAGAACTTTCAGGCGATTCTGCCAACTTCTCCTCTGGTTTGCACACCTCTCTCCTGCCATCAGCACCTCCTAATGCAGCCCTTGGTTTCAGCTCCTTACATTGCTCTTGGAATATTGCCGCTGCAGGGCATATGGGCTGTTTTCATTTGTCCAGCAGGCCTTCTCCTCCTCATTCCAAGTGATTCTGAGGGGCCCATCCATCGCATTGTCTCCACCCAAACCGCCACCACAGGCATGTAACCTGGGCTAGGCTGGCTCTCTTCCTCCCATTTTGGCACCAGTGATCCATACCGCAAGAGACAGTTCCTTGAACCAGCTTGACAGTTCTTTCTCTGGGAATCCTGTGGGGACTTTGAGAGAAAGAAACGTCCTCTACCCCCATGGACTACTAGATTAGTAAATGAGAAGATGTAAACCTGGAGGGGTAAGGCCATTACATTAGTTTCCTATGGCTGCAGTGTTGAGTTACCACAAATTCAGTGGACTTAAACAACATAAATATATTATCTTATAGTTCTGGAGGTAGAAGTCCTAAAAAAAGAAAAAAAGGTGTTGGCAGGGTTATGTTCCTTCTGGAAGCTCTAGGGGAGAATCTGTTTTCTTGATTTTTTTTTTTTCAGCTTCTAGGCTCCCTACAATCTTCAACTCATGGCTTCTGTCCCCACTCCATCTTCAAAGCTCTCTCTCCCTCTCTCTTTCTCACCTCTGTTTCCTTTTTCTTTTTCTTTTTTTTTTTTTTTTTTTTTTTTTTTTTTTTTTTTTTTTGAGACAGAGTTTCGCCATTGTTATCCAGGCTGCAGCGCAGTGGCATGATCTTTGCTCACTGCAACCTCTGCCTCCTGGGTTCAAGCAATTCTCTTGCCTCAATCTCCCTAGTAACTGGGATTTCAGGCACCTGCCACCACGCCTGGCTAATTTTTCATATTTTTAGTAGAGATAGGGCTTTGCCATGTTGGCCAGGCTGATCTCAAACTCCTGACCTCAGGTGATCTGCCTGCCTGGGCCTCCCAAAGTGCTGGGATTACAAGTGTGAGCCACCGTGCCCAGCCCTCACATCTGCTTCTATCATCACATCTCCTTCTACTCTGACCTTCTGCTCCCCTCTTATAAGCACCCTGGTGATTACATTGGGCCCACCCATAGATAATTTTATCATTTCATTTCATCCTTAACTTGGTCACATATGCAGAATCACTTTTTTCTTGTAAAGTAACATATTCACAGGTTGGGGATTAGGACATGAACACCTTTGGGGGCCATTATTCAGTTCATCACACTCATCCATGTGGAGGAGCTCAGAAGCAGCAGGAGACAGGCAAACATGCAGAGAGAACAGAGTTGAGAGATGGAAATGATAGGACCCTTGATCCAGCCATACCTGGAGTCACAAGTTGTTCATTACATGAGCCAATGAATTCCCTTTGTGCTTAAGTTAATTTGATCTCAGTTTCTGTCACTTGCAACCCAACAAATTCTGACTACTGCACATGCTTACTGGTCATGATTGTCTTAGCCAGACTTGGCTCTTCAAGCACAGGTTCTGTAAGTTATTGCCACGATGAGTCCGTTTCAAAAACTCCAAATGGACACCTATAGCACAACAAACACACGGCTATGTTTGAGGAACAACAGACATGAGTAGAAAAATTGGAATTAACCTGGAACTCAAGTGGTCTAGGTAAGGATGGTACAAAGAGCAGAGCACTGGAGGAAAGGACACTTGGGTTTAATCTGAGCCCTCGTGGGAGAGATCCCAGGAAATTCCATAGATGCCTTGGTTTTCCCCATCTTCATCCACACAAAGGATTGCTTGGTTGAACACTAAGGTTGCATCCCACTCTAACCTTCTGAGAATACACTTGTTGCTCTGTGTTTCTATCACACACCAAGGCACCACACCGAAAGTTAACAAGAAGGCTGGGCTCTTGTGGTACATAACCAGGGGCAATCACCCTACCCCTTTCCTGTTTCCTTTTCCTGCAGACTTTGGCAGCAGAACAGTGACTTTGAGAGAAAGCCAAGGATGAGAAAAGGAAATGAAGCAGCTCTTTCTTCCAGCTGTTTAAAAAAAAATACACACACACTCCTACACACATACACACAGGTAAAGCCCATCTACCATGTAGCCACTTGTACTCTTGTCTAAGTCACAATCCAGGCAAGGGAATGCTCTACATTTACTTAGTATGTTTCCCTATTTTTAGCATGTTGTTTTGCAATAACAAACTACTAATTTAGGGAATTTTAACAATAATGTTTTATGGAGTTTTTTCTTTTTCTGTTTTTTTTTTTTTTTAACCATAGGATGATCAGATCTCTAAGGGCCCTTCTAGCACAATCACGTGAGGCTTCTCAGGAGCATGTGCTCAAGGGCGAAGTCAGTACAGAACCTTGGGAATGGCCAGGAGTGGCAGGGCTAGCTCATACCTTGACTTCAAGTGCCTTTCAGAAGGATGTGTTCTGTGGGGGAGTCATTGCACTTCCAGGTCTGCTTCTAAAGTAGCAGCAGGGCCTTGAACTTTGTCCTCTTGGAACAGTTATTTTCCCCCATTGGGTCTTAGTTTTCTCCACTGCAAAATGAAAATATTGGACCAGAAATTAATTAATAAGAGCCCTTCCAGGAGACGTGAGAGAGGTTCTGGAGAGCTAGTTATGTTCTGTTTCTTAAACTGGGTGTAGGTTACACTGATGTGCTCAATTTTTGAAAATTCATTGAATTATACACTTATGATTTGTGCATTTTTCTATATGTATATTTTTCTTCAATTAAAAAGTTTACACTAACTATTTTTTTAAAAAGATAGGAGGCCTACTTGTGTTTCTGAATTAGAAGAATAAAAAAGATTGGAGGGGGATGAGCAGAGATGAAACAAAATTTGATGTGAATTGATCATTGCTGGAGCTAGGAGCTGGGCATGTGGACTCCTGATGCCATCTTCTCTACCTTTGCATATGTTTGAAACTTCCCAGAGTGGAAGTTTGAAACAAGAACTCTTCTAGCTCTAAAATACTGTCATTTGAGGAGCTCCCACTATTATGTAAGAATGCAGAAGAAAGGACAAAGGAAAATCACAGCTCCCCTCACCCCAGATTTGAGTGTCTTGTAAAAGAGAAGGAAATGGACCCAATGTAGTCAAAAAAGAGTTATTATAACAGAAATAAGAAGTATTGTGACTGGATGTGGTGGCTCGTGCCTGTAATCCCAGCACTTTGGGAGGCCAAGGCAGGCAGATCACTTGAGGTCAGGAGTTCGAGACCAGTCTGGCCAACATGGTGAAACCCCGTCTCTACTAAAAATACAAAAAATTAGTCGGGTGTGGTGGCACATGCCTGTAATCCCAGCTACTCAGGAGGCTGAGACAAGAGAATTGCTTGAACCTGGGAGGCGGAGTTTGCAGTGAGCAGAGATCAAGCCACTGCACTCTAGCCTGGTCAACAGAGTGAGAATCTGTCTCAGAAAAAAAAAAAAAAAGGATTGTGCCTCTTGAACATGGTTTTTTTGTTCGTGTTTGTTTTTGTCCTAATTTCAGATCTCATTTGATGTATTTGTGTCTGACAGAGCAAATTAACTGTATTAGTTTGTTCTCACACTGCTGTAAAGACATACCTGAGACTGGGTAATTTATAAAGAAAAAAGATTTAATTGGCTCACAGTTCTGTGCTTCTGTTTCTGGGGAGGCCTCCGGAAACTTACAATCATGACAGAAGGCAAAGGAGAAGCAGGCACATATTCAGATGGCCAGCAGGAGAGAGAGAGAGGGCAAAGGGGTAGGTACTGCACACTTTGAAACAACCAGATCTTTATCACAAGAACAGCAAGGGGGAAAGCTGCCCCCATGATCCAATCACTTCCCACCAGGCCCCTCTTTCAACACTGGGGATTACAACTTGACATGAGATCTGGGTGGGGACACAGAGCCAAATTATATCATTAACTAAGAGTGTTTTACGACATGGCTATTTATTTGTTATCTATAAGAATGTCGGTGAGGTCTGGTGTTGATTGGTTCTCGGTTGTCACAGCCTATGCACTGTTGACTCCTCTGCCCTGGCATGAGCTGGGGCGCTTCAGCTGGTAGCAGGAAGTAGGGGAACCGGGCAAATCCCATAAGGTCCCTCTGGGGTTTGACTTGGCCTTCAAACAGTGGGTACGATGTCACCCTCACACTTCAAGAGTTGTGAAACATCATTGCAAAGTGGCCAGGATTCACTTACTACTTAAATGTAATGAGCACCTACTCCATTGCCAGGCACCAGACTAGGGGCTGGAAATACAACAGTACACAAACAGACAAAACTCCCTGAACTCATGGAGCTTCCATAATTTGATAATTCACATAATAGCTTTAAAGGCTTTTCCAAGCCAGACAAAGTGGTGCATGCCTGTAGTTCCAGCTACTTGGGAGTCTGAGGCAGGAGGATTGCTTGAGTCCAGGGGTTCAAGATTGTAGTATGTTATGATTATGCCTGTGAATAACTACTGGACTCTAGCCTGGGCAACATAACAAGACTTCATCTCTTAAAAAAAAGACTTAAAATTTTTGTAAATTGTAGTAAAATATACATAGCAGTTTTTGTATGTTTTACCACAATCAAAAATTTTTTCAGTTCAATAGTTGCTGTGAAACAGATGTCTAGAACTTTGTTGCTTTGCAGAACTGAAACTCTATACCCATGAAGCAACTCGCTTTTGCTCCCTCTTCCTAGCCCCTAGTAACCACCATTCTACTTTCTATATCCATGAATTCAACTTCTCTAGGCACCTCATAGAAGTGGAGTCATATAGTATTTGTCTTTTTGTGACTGACTTCTTTCGCTTAGCCTAATGCCTTCAAGGTCCATCCATGAGGTAGCATGTGTCAGAATTTTCTTCCTTTTTAAGGCAGAATAATATTCCACTGTATATATGTAACACATTTCATTTATCCATTCACCTGCCAATGGAGACAGGTTTACTTCCACACTTTGGCTATTGTAAACAGTGATCCTATGAACACGAGTGTACAAATATCTCTTTCAGATCCTGCCTTCTTTCCAATTCTTGGAAGGAAGATCCAATTCTTTCTTCCGTTTTGCAAGCAACCCCACATCCTTTCAGTAATTATTTTTTCTGCTAAATGACTTGAAGTCAATTTCTGATGCTCACAAGCAGAGAATCCTGACTGATCATTCACTTTTAAGAAAAGATGTGCTATATAATTACTTTATCCACAATACCCCTAACAGCTAAAACAAGATTTGATTTGATTGCTTTTTTTTTTTTTTTTTTTTTTGAGACGGAGTTTCACTCTTGTCGCCCAGGCTGGAGTGCAATGGCGCCATCTCGGCTCACCACAACCTCTGCTTCCTGGGTTCAAGCGATTCTCCTGCCTCAGCCTCCCGAGTAGCGGGGATTACAGGCATGCACCACCACGCCCAGCTAATTTTGTATTTTTAGTAGAGACGGGTTTCTCCATGTTGGTCAGGCTGGTCTCAAACTCCCAAACTCAGGTGATCCACCCGCCTCAACCTCCCAAAGTGCTGGAATGACAGGCGTGAGCCACGGCACCCTGCCAGCTGATTTCTTAAAAAGCAAATTATCTGAAAGTTTAAGGACGTAACAGACTAATCAATTGAGATTCCTGCGTCCATGCCTGCCAGTGTGGCCATACCAAGCTGGAACGCCATTATCCTTCAATCTTTGTTCAACAATTACCTCCAGCCCTGCTGAGCTCTCCCTTGTGCAAGCCCCTGACGCCCTCTGGGTCTTGGATTCTTCATCTGTAACAAGAAGGGACTTAGTTTCCATCCAGCTCCAGACTTGGATCAGGGCCTCCTACTGTGTGCTCAGCACTGTGCTCAGGTATAAAAGAAGGTACCATGATCCCCCTGACTTCAAGGAGCTTGAGGATGAGTTGGGGAGACATATCGTAATCAGTGGTGACATAGGGTAGCCTATGTAACATGCAGGTGAGGAAAACAGCCACTGGAGCTCAGACGGGAGAAAGTTGCTGTGGACCGGAAAGGACTTTAGCTGAGCCTTTAGAAGCAGATAGGCTTTGAATAAGGAGAGAGGAAGGCAAAATTACATGCACTTTGGAGGCCTATTCAGCACCCTTCAAACTAAGCTCAGGCAACAGTTCCTGGACTTCATTTCCACCCCTGAATGGAACTAACTTGCCAACAGAACCAGGGAATCTGGTCCCATTCTACTGGTGACATTATTTGTTGCATTGGGTTTCTTGTAGGTATTTTCAGTTGCTGACTGCAAGAGCAGGGTGTGGACAGCTCTGTGTGTGTTAGCTAGAATATCAGAGTCTTGCTGAACTTGCTCATTTTCTGCCCATCCCAGCTGTCCAAGCACTAGAGGCAGCCCCCTGGGTCCACCCGACCCCACCCTTCAGGCAGGCAAGATGAAAGGACGGGGGCTCACATTGTGTGGTCTAGCCCCCCAGGAGGTGCCTCTGATGCCAAGTATTCCTGTGGCTAATGAACCCTGGCTGCAGGGGCTGTGGGCCGGGTGGCACAGGGAGGTAGGGGGTGGCCCTCTCTCTCCTCCTCAGCTTCCTAAAAGCCATCTGTTCAAACCCAAGCATTGCTTTCCGCTACACCCAAACCACCGCTACACCCAAACCCGTGGGACTGGTTATCCCCAGCACACACGGCTCTCTGTTGCTGCTTGTGTTTGTTAGTTGGCATTTGAACAGTTCTCTGTGGTTCAAGTTTGAGGCCGGCCTGGGGCAAAATGAGATTGGCAGAGGTTGCCATGGCTGCTGCACCTCCCTCCCACTCTCCCACCCATGAGCCCAGACCCCTAAACTTCCCTCTTTCTAACAAACACCACCATCGCCCAGAACTCCCTTCCCCTTCAGGACCCCATTCTTTACTTTTTCAGAGAAACAACCTCTTCTAAGGGATGAGATGTTGCTAAAGTTCTTTTTCATAGGGGTCCTCTGTGGACAGCACACCCAGGATTCATGAAAGGATAATGGCTGGAAATTCCAGGCATGTGGCAACTTCTGAGGGACAGATGGAAGTAGATTATCTCCTCTGCTCTTACGTAAATCTTACGTTTTTCTATACCTTGTCACCCAAGGTACGTAAGATTTTTTCTTTTTCTTTTTTTTGGTCAGGATTTCCCTCTTCGCTTAGGCTGGAATGCAGTGGCACCATCACAGCTCACTGCAACCTCTGTCTCCCTGGCTCAAGCAATCCTCCCACCTCTGCCTCCAGAGTAGCTGGGACAATAGGCATGTGCCACCAAGCTTGGCTAATTTTTTTTTTTTTTAGAGATGGAATCTCACTAGGTTGCCCAGGCTGGTCTCAAATTCCTAGGCTCAAGCGATCTGCCTGCCCTGGACTCCTAAAGTGCTGGGATTATAGGCATTAAGTGCCTGGCCCTCTATTCATTTTCTATTCGGCAGACACTGAGATGCACTGGCCTAGCAGGAGTGAGAACTGACTTCTTAATCAACTCAACGACTCATGTGCCGTGTCATCTTCCCTTTTGGGAGAACCTCAGTTTTCTTGTGTGAAGGGGTTTCATTGAGTTATTGCCGCTGGGCTCACAATTTATGAGGCAGTTCTCTGTTTTTAAAGAACTACCCATGAAGCTAGGAGACATGAGTTTCCTCCTGACTCACCCTCTGTTTCTCTGCTATTTGGGGTGGCTTTCATTGAGGTAGGGCACTTTACAATTTGCGGGATATCCAGACTGCCCTGACTTGATTCAGTGTCCAACAAATATTTCTGAGCATCTCTGAAGTGCTAGGCATGGTACTGGTTCTGTGGATACAAGCATGAGTGAAGTAAGTGGTTTGGAAATAATGTGCTAGGGAAACGAACAATGTATTCAAAAGGTGCACAATGGCCTGGGGCGGTGGCTCAGGCCTGTAATCCCAGCACTTTGGGAGGCCAAAGCGGGCGGATCACTTGAGGTCAGGAGTTTGAGACCAGCTTGGCCAACACGTTGAAATCCTGTCTCTACTAAAAATACAAAAATTAGCTGCGCATGGTGTGGGGGGCACCTGTAATCCCAGCTACTCGAGAAGCTGAGGTAGGAGAATGACTTAAACCTGGAAGGCAGTGGTTGCAGTGAGTCGAGATGGCATCACTGCGCTCCAGCCTGGACCACCATATGAATGAGACTCCGTCTCAAAAAAAAAAGAAAAAAGAAAAAGAAAAAAGGGAAGTGCACAAGTTCCTTGCAGATGGAACTTAAACTGTAAGGTGGGAATGAATAGAAAGAGCCCAGGGAGGAAGGTACCAGATGAGGGTTACCACTGCCATTTTACCTTGGAGAACCGACTGACCATTCTAGACTGAATGGTTAGAGGCTCCCTCCCTGAGAAAGTGGTGTTTTAGGAGAACACTTCCCAACAAGAAGCAGCCAGCCTTGGGAAGAGCTAAAGGTAGCTTGCGCAAAGGCCCTGAGGCAGGAACCAGCAAGGCCACTGGGTACATTTGAAGACCAGAAATAAGGTCAATGTGTCTGGAACTTAGTTACTGCAAGATATGAGACTGGAGAGAAAAATAAGGTTGAATCTTTAGGGATTTTGTTTTGAGTGTAACAAAAAGTCATTAGTGGTTTTTGTTTTGGTTTTGTTAATTTTACATTTTAAAATGATCACGCTAGCTGCTGTAGCATTATCACCAGCACCACTTTGTACCCCCCCCCTTTTTTTTTTTGAGGTGGAGGGTGTGGGAAGTCGTGTGATCTCAGCTCACTGCAACCTCCGCCCCCAGGTTCAAGCAATTCTCCTGCCTCAGGCTCCCGAGTAGCTAGGATTACAAGCGTGTGCCACCACGCCCAGCTAATTTTTGTATTTTCAGTAGAGATGGGGTTTCTCCATGTTGGCTGGTCTCAAACTCCTGACCTCAGGTGATCTGCCTGCCTCAGCCGCCCAAAGTGCTGGGATTACAGGTGTGAGCCACCTGGACCTGGCCCACTTTGTGCCTCTTTGGTGCACCATTCACTTTGTAATCAATGTAAATGAAGACCTCCAGAGCTGTGTAAGGTGGAGCAGTCCCTAAAGTTCTTCCCAAGCCCTGTGTGCTTTCAGGATCTGAGAATCTAGTGTTAAGAGACTTTGGAGTGGAAAGAGTCTTCCCTAGGGGCTTGGATGATGTCAATCCTAAATCATCTTGGAAAAGCCCAAGGGGAGCGCTGGCCCCTCCGGGGTGTCTTTATTGATCTCTGTAAACACTTCCTTCTCCCAAGCTCTTTCATTCGAGAAGCCAAGCCAAGTGGAGGCAGACGCTTGCTCACTCTCTCCTCCCTTCAAGCTGACACTCTGTAAGCCTTTAAGCAGCTTGTAACTCCATCATCTCAGTGCCCCTTGGAAGCAAGCAGCATCAGATTAAGCAAATCTGGGATCCAGGCGCTGAGGAATTTGGGGCCTCTCAGGTTTCTTGGCAGGGGTAACAAGTACCTGCAGAGACTCTTCTTCAGAACAAGTGAAACTAATCCCTTCCAGGGGCAGAAAAAGGCATGCTTTTGGCAGAAGACTTCATAAGATGTTATCTCAACATCTTCTGAAGTTGGAGCCTTAGGAGGGAAGGCAGTTGCTAAACCAGGTGGGAAAACGGATGGGGTGGGAAGGAAAGACGTAGGTGGGTTCCCACATCGGTTCGGATCCAGGGTTGCCTCTAGAACCAGGTTTCCTGGCCTGAGGAGGGTGGCCTTGTGCCCTTTCCACTCTCCTAGGACTAGACAGGGAGAAAGAAGAATGTGGAAGGGAGGGAAGGGGAGAAGAGAAGAAATGAGCTACTTCAGTTCATGGCCCCAATTCTACTCCTCAAGCTGGACAACTTAGAGGAAAGAGTTGCAGACGTAAAGTTACAGATGCAAGGAAGCTTCAGTATCATCCAATCTAACCCTCTTATTTCTTATTTATGTATTTATTTATTTATTAAGACAGGGTTTCACTCTGTTGCCCAAGCTGGACTGCAGTGGCACAATCTTGGCTCACTGCAGCCTCCTCCTGTGAGGCTCAAGAAATCCTCCCAGCTCAGCCTCCCACATAGCTGGGACTTCAGGTGCACACCACCATGCTCAGTTAATTTTTAAAAATTTTTTGTAGAGACAGTGTCTCACTATGTTGCCCAGGTTGGTCTCAAACTCCTGGGCTCAAGCAATCCTCCCACCTCAGCCTCCCAAAGTTCTGGAATAACAGACCTGAGCCACTGCGCCCAGCGAAGCCTCTTATTTCATGGATGAAAAGACCAAGGCGCCGAGGATGAGTACTTTCCAGTGCTGACCAGGAGATGAGATGGTCTTCTCCTGTGCCAGAGGAAGTTAAAAGTGACGCATTTTGAAGGAAATTTTGCCAATATTTGTCAATGTTTTAGACACACATATGTTATTTGGCCCAGCAATTCCACTTCTGGGACTTTATCCCACAGAAATCCTTGTACATGTGTACAGAGATGTATGTACCAGGTTGTCCTCTGTAGTGTGCTTTGTCAGTGCAAGACACCTCAAGAGACAGCACAGGGTGTGCTTATCAGTAAGTGCAGCATTAAACTGCTGCATTGGTATTACAAAATACCACGCAGCCACTGGAAGGAAGGAGAAAATATATCTCATTACTACGGAAAAATTATGAGTGACATTGATTGATTGATTGATTGAGATGGAGTCTCGTTCTATCGCCCAGGTTGGAGTGCAGTGGCGTGATCTTGGCTCACTGCAACCTCTGCCTCCCAGGTTCAAGTGATTCTCCTGCCTCAGCCTCCCAAAGTGGTTGGGATTACAGGTGCCTGCTACCATGCCCAGCTAATTTTTGTATTTGTGTGTGTGTGTGTGAGATGGAGTTTTGCTCTTGTTGCCCAGGCTGGAGTGCAATGGCACCATCTCAGCTCACTGCAATCTCCCCCTCCCTGGTTCAAGCGATTCTTCTGCCTCAGCCTCCTGAGTAGCTGGGATTACAGGCACCTGCCACCACACTCAGCTAATTTTTTGTATTTTT
Source organism: Chlorocebus sabaeus (assembly GCF_047675955.1). NCBI lineage: Eukaryota > Metazoa > Chordata > Mammalia > Primates > Cercopithecidae > Chlorocebus > Chlorocebus sabaeus. The sequence goes on along the minus strand of NC_132926.1, from coordinate 30,493,373 downwards.
AGTAGAGACGGGGTTTCACCATATTGGCCAGGCTGGTCTCCAACTCCTGGACTCAGGTGATCCATCCCCACTTGGCCTCCCAAAGTGCTAGGATTACAGGCGTGAGCCACCATGCCCAGCCTAATTTTTGTATTTTTAGTGGAGATAGGGGTTTCACCATATTGGCCAGGCTAGTTTTCAACTCCTGACCTCAAGTGATCCGCCCACCTAGGCCTCCCAACATGCTGGGATTACATGCATGAGCCACAATGCCCGGCCTATGAGTGATATTTAAATTAAAAACAAAGCATGGCTGGGCAAGGTAGCTCTCTCCTGTAATCCCAGGATTTTGTGGGGCCAAGGTGGGTGGATTGTTTGAGCCTAGGAGTTCAAGACCAGAGTGGGCAACATAGTGAGATCCCATCTCTACAAAAAAAAAAAAAAACTAGTTGGGCATGGCACACACCTGTAGTCTTAGCTACTTAGGAGGCTGAGCTATGAGGATCACCTGAGCCCAGGAAGGCGCGGATTCAGTAAGCCCGTGTTTGCACTCCAGCCTGGGTGAAAGAGTGAGACCATGTCTCAAAAAACCAAAATAAACAAATAAATAAAAGCACATAAAATATATTGTGTTATCCCACTGATGCAACAAAAATTATGTGTATATGCTTATGTATTATTTTATTTTTTATAGTTTAATATATATATTTCCAGAAAGATACACAAGAAATATTCATAGTTAATTTACTTCATTTTACACCCGTATGCAGTTTGAAGTTTTTGTTTGGCAGATTTTTATCACATGTGTATTACTTTCATTGCAAAAAGAAAATTGAGATGGAAGTTGCTTGGCTGGGATCATGTAGTCATTAAATTACTTTGGGACTGGAACCAGACCAGGTCTCCTGACTTGTCTCTTTTGACTTTTGCACACTGCCTTCTCTTCTAAGCTCAACGGCCAGACTCAGGGCAGAGAGGACTCTGCCTCCTGTCCATCTGTCCAGTGGCTGAGAACTGGGGCTATGAAACTGTCAGTGCACAGGGATGATGACATTCTAGGTTTTTGGGCTTCTGCCTATTGGATTTATTTTCTGGCTGTGCTACTAAAAGTAGATATTGAGCAAATGACAAATTGCTTCTCTTTTCTGAGACTCAGTTTCCCCACCTGCATAGTGGTGGCGTGGGCGTGGGTGGTGAAATGAAGCTCACTCCTTCAATGTCCTGAGAACCTTTTAGCTCAGGCTGCTGCTCCTCCAGGCTGGGGAGCGTGGGGCGCAGGAGTTTTCATTCCTTGAGCCAGGCTTCCCCCTGCTGGTCTCTGCCGGTAGCGCTCGGTAAGCTTCCAATAAAGTGTTCTAACCCGCCATTGAGGGGACAGGGACTGGAGAGCTCGACATCCTGCCGTGGATGAGACAGTTGTGCGCAGTGATGAATTGTCTCACCTCCTGCATGGCTTTCCAATAAACAGATGACCTGAGCTTGGAACTAACTCCCCTTTACAAACATTAACAAAGTGGTTTGGGTTTGTGCTGTTTTGTGTTGTTTTGCTGTGCAACAGAGATGGTCTCTGTTGCCCAGGCTGGAGTGCAGTGGCATGATAATAGCTAACAGTAGCCTCCAGCTCCTGGGCCCAAGAGATCCACCCACCTCAGCCTCCCATGCACCTGGGACTACAGGCCGGCGCCACCACACCTGGCTTGTTTTTGTTGTTGTTGTTGTTTTGCATTTAAGATATATTGAATTGCAAAGACCCTGTAAATCAAGGGATGCTTGAACTTAGCTTGGTCCAGAGCAAGAGTTGTTCACCATCTTACAAAATCATGTCACCAGTGCCACTTATGTGGGAATCACCTTTCAACCCACTTGTGTCCATCTGTATTTGTAGTCATAACTCTTTGCAAATATGTAACCAAGGAGCTCTGAGACTACCTTTAAGAGATGGAGAACCAAATATTACTAAATTAGCACAAAGACATATGAAATACAGACATTTTATTTCATTTATAAAGGCGGTTTAAAATATATATGATTGCCATGTTTTATGTTTTTAAATTTTTGGTAGCACAATAATAAGAAAGCTATATTGTGAAAAATTATGTTCTTAACTTATTTATATATCTTTTGGTTGCCTGGTTTTTTTCTGCCTGACTGATACTGTTCCCAGATATCTACCACATAAATTTGCTATGCCCCTTATAGTGTAATTTTTCTTTTTCCTTTTCCTCAATCATCTTGTGGTCCCCATCACCTTCTAAAAGATATGGTCTCCAAGCCTTTTGAAGAATCAGAGGCCAAGTGTATCTTGGACATGTGGGGAGTTGCTATGGGCCTCCACAACAGTATGAGCGGCTGCATGGCCTCAAGTGTCACTAAAGCTCAAGATTTTGACCCTACACTTATACACAAGGCCCAACTCATTTGCGAGACTCACACCTCTCCTCATCTTCTCTTCTTCCACACTTTGCAATTTCTTTTGGTGTGCCATTCCCTTCTCAGTTAACCTTATTATCCTTCCTCTGTTAGTATACATGAATAAGTCGTTCTGTTCTTTACTTTAATCCATACCTCTGTTCTTTTTTTCTCTGTACTTCCTAGATGGGAATGACTTCTGCTCTATCTATTCTCTTAAATCTAAACTTTATTCTTCTAAGTAGGCATACACATCTGACAGTTTCATTATATCTTCTGAAGAGAGCATGCCTCAACATTTACGTACTGAAAAGTTTTGTTTTATTTTTATTTATTTATTTATTTTTATTTTTGGACAGAGTCTTGCTCTGTCACCCAGACTAGAGTGCAGTGGCACAATTGTGACACACTGCAACCTCTGCCTCCTGGTTTCAAGCAATTCTCCTCCCTCAGCATCCTGAGTAGCTGGGATTACAGGCCCCTGCCATCATGCCCGGCTAATATTTTGTATTTTTAGTAGAGAGGGGGTTTCCCCATGTTGGCCAGGTTTGTCTCGAACCCTTGACCTCGGGTGATCCGCCTGCCTCAGCCTCCCAAAGTTCTGGGATCACAGGTGTGAGCCACCGTGCCCAGCCAAAGTTATGTTTTATGATAACTACTTGCATTTCTCCTTTTATTTTACAGTTAAGGTATCATATTGATTTGTTAAATTTAACTTATCCTGTCTATGAATTTTATTGCAGAGTAGTAGGAAATATTTGTATTCATTTAAAGTGGAAAGACAATCTGCATGCCTGGAGGAGATATTTACAACATTTACAACTGGCAAAGGTTTATTACCAAGAATATATAAAGAAGTCTTGCAAATCAACAAGAAAGAAGAATAAAGCAGAAAGAAATGGACAAACGAAAAGGCATTTTATAAAAGAAGAAATGCGTGGCCAGCAAACATATGGAGATGTTCAGCCTCATGTGAAATGTAAATTAAGACCCAATAAGATAAGCTTTTATGTCCACTAAAATGGCAAAATTTTAATAGCTAGACAATCCAAGTATTGGAGAGCATACGGATCCATGGGATCTCTTACAAATTGCTTATAAGGGTATACATTGGGACACTCACTTAGAAAAACAGTGTGGCATTATCTTGTAAAATCAAACACTCACATAGGCTGCTGTGCAGGTCCTTGGTCTGTTTGCCCTCAGATCCACTCTTTGCTATGCCCTTATGTGCTCAGTTTTCCAGCGGGATCTCGGCAGCCATGTCATCTTGCTTCCAGTTGGGCTCAGTCAATAAAAGAGAGAGAATGGAAGGTGGAAGGGAGACGCTAAGGTGTTTCTCAACCAGCACCCTCCCCTACTCCTCTCAGGTAGCATCCCCTATGGTGGCCACAGCTCTCCCATGAGTCCAGTTCCCACAGGAAAGCCAGTCATGATTCTAACTTGTACCAGGTGACCCTGGCCCTGGGCTCTGGTGACACTAACCCTTTATTTCTCTAGTTCTAGGGAGGGGTAGTAACAGCTTCCTGCTATTATTAATTTATGGGTGGCCTCACTGCCTCCTGTGAGGCTTCTCAGCTATTGATTACCATACTACTCAGCAATAAAAAGGTAAAAACTATTGATACATGCAACAACTTTGTTGGACCACAAGAGAATTTTACCAACTGAAAAAGCCAGTCTCACATTGTTACATACTATATGATTCCACTTATATAACCTTCTAGAAATGACAAAATTATTGAGGTGAAGAACAGATTAGTGGTTGCCAAGGGTTAAAGACAGGGGTGGGGTTGGAGAAGGACCACAACTTTGTGGGACTACAAGAGAATTTTACCAACTAAAAAAGCCAGTCTCACATGGTTACATACTGTATGATTCCACTTATATAACCTTCTAGAAATGACAAAATTATTGAGGTGAAGAACAGATTAGTGGTTCCAAGGGTTAAAGACAGGGGTGGGGTTGGAGAAGGAAATCAGTGTACCTAAAAAGGGGCAGCCAGAGGGATCTTTGTGGTGATGGGACAGTTCTGTATCTTAATTGTGGTAGTGGCTATACAAATCCACATGTAATAAAGTTTTATGTGTGCATAGAACTATGTACATACTCAAACCAATGCATGTAACCCTGGTGAAATCTGAATAAGGTCTGTGGATTGTGACCTGGTTTCGATACTGTTTTATAGCTATCTAAGATGTTATTATTGGGAGAAAATGGGGGAAAGGTACATGTACTTTTCTGTACTATTTTTGCAACTTCTTGTGACTCTGTTAGTACTTCAAAATTAAAAGTATCTGAAAATCCATAGAGTGATTTCTGTTTTTTCTGATTAGACCCTGACTGCACTCCTATAACCCCACGATTCCTTCCACTCCTAGCTATATATTTATAAGATAGGCCCCAGAGAAACTCATAATGCATGTGTAGCAGTTATTCTTGATAGAAGAAAACCCAACCACTCATAAATAGGAGAATAAATAAATTGTGATACAAACAGAACAAAATCTTATACAGCAGTGCAGATGAATGCACTATGCTATGTACAGCAATATGGATAAGCCTCAACTCATAATGCAACGTTGAGTGAAAAGGGCAGGGCTCAGGACATTATTTATAATTGTTTACATTGATAATGTAAAAACAAAGCACTTGTTATAAAATTTAAAATTATCTAAAATGATACAACATATTGCTTAGATATATATGGGTATATGTGTGGGTGTGTTTTTGCTTACGTTTCTGGATATTTATTTATTTATTATTTTTTCCTAATCACTAGACAATGTGGGAATGACATTAATTTTTAAACATAAGGAAAGGATAGGCCGGGCGCAGTGGCTCATGCCTGTAATCCCAGCACTTTGGGAGGCCGAGGCAGCTGGATCACCTGAGGTCAGGAGTTCAAGACCCAGCCTGACCAACATGAAGAAACCCCATCTCGACTAAAAATATAAAATTAGCTGGGTGCGGTGGCACATGCCTGTAATCCCAGCTACTTGGGAGGCTGAGGCAAGAGAATCTCTTGAACCCAGGAGGTGGAGGTTGCGGTGAGCCGAGATTGTGCCATTGAACTCCAGCCTGGGCAGTAAGAGCAAAACTCCATTAAAAAAAAAAAAAAGAAAAACCATAAGGGAAGGATAAACACAAAATTCAGGAGAGTGGGGTGGTCAGTTCATGTGGTAGACACAGAGAGAGACAGGATAGAGAATGAACACAGGTGTCGCCACTGTTCCAGTTCTCAGGTGGGGAGGCAGGCTCATGGGTGTTCAATATATTATTTGATAGATGATAGATAGATAGATAGATAGATAGATAGATAGATAGATAGACAGATAGATGGATAATGGCTAGATGATAGATAGATATATAGATGATAAATAGACGATAGATGATAGATATAGATGATAGGTAAATAGACGATTGATAGATAAATAGATAGTAGATAGATTGATTGATCGACTGATAGATAAAAGCAAAAGAGAGTCATGCAAAGACTGACCAAAGACAGTGAGTCTTGAATTAAGGATCATAATGAATGGCTCTATGACTTGTGGTCTATTGCATTATCTATATCTCCATTTATTATTAAAAGGAGGTATGGAGTCTAGTAACTCTGGGACCTCTGATCTAATGAGAACAGACTTCTAAGAAATCCATGTGCTCTCGGATTCAGAAAACTGGTGCCCATTCTTGTGCCCCATCAGGGTTCTTCTGAAAGCTTTTCGGTTTCTCAGACTTCAGTGTCCATCTGTCCTGTTCCTAGGTTCCAGGGCTTTTTCTACTGTGGCCTTCCCAACCTCTTATTAGTTAATTCATTTTCTTAACACATCTTGCTGAGCATTTAGTATGTTTCAAGTGCTCAGACCTGGAGACACAGCAATGAGCAGAAGAGACCAGGTCTCTGTCCTCAAGGAACTTACGTTTTGTACTTTGGTGGGGCAGAGTGGGAGGGGGTGAAAGGTGGTCAGGCAACAAAAGCAAATAAACAAGAAAATAATTACAGCTTGTGGTCATTGATATGAAGGAGAGATGGGAGTGAGAGGGAGAGACAGCAAAGCCTTTCTGAGAAGGAGGCATCTGAACTGAGAAGCTGAGGGTGCAGAAAAGGCAGGACTAAAGCTGAGGAAAGAGTGCAGTTCCAGGCGGGACAGCGAGTGCAAAGGCCTGGAGGCAGGACAGACTTTGGCCTGTTTCAGGAACAGAAAGGAGGCCACTCTGCCTGCAGTGTACTGGCTGAGGGCATAGTGATAGCAGACTCCAGAGGTCATTCACAGGGCACCAGCTGTGACCAAGATACAACCTGAGTCTCCTAGCACTTATGTTCCCGGTTGCACAGATTGCTTGCTTCCTGGTGGTCATAATTTCCTCTACTTCTCTGAATCTCACCCACTCTTCAAGACCAGGTCATGCCCATCTCCTCCCAGAATCTTCCTCAACTCTCCCAGCTCTTGGGAATGGGGGGCACCTAATATGTGTTTGGAAGTGGGTGACTCTCTTCACTCTCTTATCTCCAAGCCAGTTTTTCTTAAGGTATGGCTTTCTAACCATCTGAATTACAATCCCCTAAAATCTACCTAAGTTTTAAAAGTATTTTTAGTGAAATATTTGAATTACAGTGAATAGAATACTGATTATTCATGTACTTAATATCTGCTTCTAAGAGCCTTACCATTTGTCCATATTTGCTTCTGTTTTATTTTCATTTTTTAAGAAACAGAACACATTACAAATACATACATGTGCTTACCGAAAGGTCCCAGTCTGGACCTTCTCAATCGGAATTCCTGGAAGTAGAGCTGGGAATATGCAGTTTTGCGAATTTTACGTTCCTTCCTCACTCCCCTTCCCTTACCCACAGGGAATTTTTTTTTTTTTTTTTTTTTTTTTTTTTTTTGAGACGGAGTTTTGTTCTTATTGCCCAGGCTGGAGTGCAGTGGCATGATCTTGGCTCACTACAACCTCCACCTCCTGGATTCAAAAGATTCTCCTGCCTCAGCCTCCTGAGTTGCTGGGATTACAGGCACGTGCCACCACACCCCAGCTAATGTTTTGTATTTTTAGTAGAGATGGAGTTTCACCATGTTGGCCAGGCTGGTCTCAAACTCCTGACCTCAGGTGATCCATCTGCCTTGGCCTCCCAAAATTCAGGGATTACAGGCATGAGCCACCACACCTGGCCGGTGGTTTTTAGACATAGTGAATATTGACAATTACTGATATGTGCCATTTTCAATGTATCCCATCCAAGTAGTTCTTCCTTATAGCTCATCCAAGGGGTCTTTGCTATGCATGAGAATACCCTGGGGAATTTTCTAAAAATACAGATGTCCAGGCCCCTCCCTAACCTAGTAAACCAGACTGGGCAGGGATGTTAGGAATCTCCATCATGAAAATCTTGCTGGTGGGTTTTTAATGGTAGCAGAGGTTGGGGCAGAGGAGGACCCGCCTCCTGTCTGAAACACTCCTGGTGATCATCAAAGTGAGGATTCAGATGTCCTTCCATTTGCTGTCTCCCAGAAGAATTTAACAAGCCTTTCCTATGCGTCTGCTGAGTACTGGGCAGAGCTGCAACCAAAAGACATTGGTCAGGCATGATGGAGAAGCCCTGACCTATGTCCAGGATGCAATCCGAGCTCAGACATTAACTCAGTGGGTGGACTTGGAGATACGGTTGGCAGATCTAGCAAAGAAATAGAATGCATGCTTAAATTCAAATTTCAGATTTCCAACAAACAGTTTTTTAGTAGAAGTATGTCCTAAGTATTGCATGGGACATATGTGTACTAAAAAATGATTTGTTGTTTATTTGAAATTCAAATTTAACTAGGAGTCTTTTGTTTTATCTGGCAATCCTACTTGAGGAAGTATCTTCCGCGTCTCTAAACCTATTTCCCCATCTGGGAAATGAGAGGGTTGGACTAGATGTCCTCTGTGGGTTCTGATAGTTTGGATGTTAAGATGCATTGCACAGGCCTAGGAGCTTTTCAGCCCCAGCAGGGGGCGCCCTAACCCTCCTCAGCCGCCTCACCAGCTAATGGCTCAGCCAGGAGGCAACCGGGTCCTGCTGGCTCTGGGGGACCATCTGGAAACCAGGTTGTAAGAGCTGGGAGAGTCCAGGTTTGCCCATCCCTAGGACAGCCTATTCAGAAGGAGAGAAGAGAAGATCAGAGTCTCTGAAGATAGGACTATCTCACCCAGCTCCCCGTCTGCCAATATTTAGAAGAGAAGACTGAACCCCTAGAGGGGTAGGCACTTGTCCAGGTTCACACATCTGTCCTGAAAATTAGATTCCTATCACCCTGTCCAGGACTCCTTTGCATCCTTTGAGTACCTTTATTTTTCTGTTTCCAGCTGGAAGTGTTTAACCCTTGCAGTCCTGTAGCCAAAACCAATGCAGACCCCAGCCAGCCCAGTACAGCCTAACAGGACTGAGACAGCCCTGAGTCCCTTCACAGAGGGAGTGTGGTCTGGAAGAAGGAAACATTACAACTCATGGATAAAGGATCAGTCTAGGCAGTGAGGAAAGAGCAGATCCCTCACATTTAAGTTGGGAGTGGTAGTTAACGATGATGATGATAATTATTATGGTCACTATAATGATTATTTATTGGCTTTCTCTATGCTGGGACACAACAACCTGTGAGGCAAGGATCATTATCGTCAGGATTTTTACCGATGCGGAAGTGAGCTCAGAGTGTTGGATCACTGGACTAAATGAGACTCCATCCAGTTCTGCAGCAGGAGTGGGAGGGAGGGCTGCTTCCGTTCTCTGACCCCTTTGACCTGGGTGCCTCCAATTTTATCAAGAGCCTAGCTAACTCCTCCTCAATGAATGGTACAGGGGGCCAGGATTATCTCCAAAGGACCCACACCTTCCCATGAAGAGTCAGTGCCTGAAGGAAGGGATGCTCACCACTTCAGTTTAGGAGATGATTTTAGGAGAGTTACGAATTTGGCATTAACATTGATTTGCTTACAGTTCAATTCTCGTTTGGTCTTTCTATCAAGGAGAATGTCTCTAAGATTTCTTCTTTTAACAAGAAACAGAGCATTCTTTAAGAAGCATGAGGCACATTTATAACTGCATAACATTGTTTTTTCATTGTATGTGTGTTTTTTTACCATATTTATCTTTAAGGTTTATCTCTATGGTAAATGATACTAATTTTTCATCTAAGGTAATAATACAATTTATTTTAAGCGTTAAAATTTTTGTTGTTTTTTTTTTAAAAAAAAATTGATTTGAAGTGGGGAGAAGGACAGATAGAAGGAAGTTATAGAAGCTCTGCCCTTAAGGGTTCTGGATTCTGACGGTCCCTGTTAACTCAGCCTATTAATTTTGCTGAAGCTAGCAGGGCATGCAGCCCTACCCTGTCCTCCCAGGGCCCTGAGCTGATTCATATAGAATGGCTCTTTGATGCTGAGGGTTTTTTGAAAACTGTGGCGCTCCCTATAGGGAAACATCCAGATATGAGGGAGGAAGCTCTGGGTTCCAGTTCTCCCCCTTTTTCAGTGCCTCATCACATGACCAAGTCACCCAAGCTCCCTGAATGTCAGTAAGTTGTTGGCAGAGCTACTGTGATAGTAATGTGTATTCCATGTATGATCTGTCCCGGGCTGACCACGGGACAGAGTGCATCGTTCAGTTCATAGGGCAAATGTTACATCTCCCACCTACCTGAAGGAGCAGTTGGTCCAAGTCATTTTCCATGAGAGTTCCCTGCTTTATTTCCTTTACAGCACATGTTTTTATCAGAAACAGTATTGCCAGCTTATGTATGGTCTGCCTGCTAGAATGTTAGAAAGCTCCAGGGGAGCAAGGATCATGCACGCTGCCTACTCATAAGACCCCCTAACACACTGCAGGTACCTGATGAATGTTGCCAAATGACTGAATAAGCCAATGCTGAAATTTACTTTAATTCATCTCTCCACAGATTCCTAGAGATTATGAGACTAGTGCTGGGCTTGCATTCCTCAAATGGCCAGGACCAAATGGACAAATCTCTCCTACTGCTCTCCCTCCCATTGTGTAGAAGAGAATACCAGAATACAGTTTGATTTTTTAGGAGCTTTTATTATTTGAGTAATGTTAACATAACTTAAGAGACGGGAAATGACATCTGGAGATCCAGGTATGTGGCCCACTGCAATTGAGCACATTTTTTGGGTCTGTTTCTCTAAGGGGAGTCTCAAAACACCAGCTCAAAATATGACACATATGACACAAAATATGAACATGCATGAGCTTTGATAAGTACTCTGTAGTCTTAATGATGATCTAGAAGAGCACTGTCCCATGGAACTTTCTGTGATGATGAAAATATTCTACATCTGACCTGCTCAATAGGGTAACCACTGATCATGCACGGCTCTCAAGCACTTGAAATGTTGCTGGTGTGATTGGGGAGCTGCATTTTGAATGTTAATTAATTTAAATTTAAATCTTAAAAAGTTATACGTGGGTAGTGGCTGCCGTATGGAACAGTACAGCACTAGAATAATGCTGTGTCCTCCTGTTACACACACTCATGGTCTCTCCTACTCTCTCTTTATTGCACCTGTGACATCTTTTAATTTATATTTGGTTGTGTCATTATTTAATGTATTCCTCTGGACTCTAAGCTCCAAAAGAACAAATGTTTCGTCTACTTGGCCATAACTGTGTCTCCAGTGCTTGGCATGGGACCTGGTACAGAGTAGGTACATCATAAATATTTTGTGAATGAATGAATGAATGAATGAATGAATGAACGACCGTGATTAATAAAAGGACATAGCTGCTCAGTCTGGTGCTGATAATGGTGGTAGTGATAAAAAGGGTTAAACCACAGGTCATTAAATGAAAACCACTAAGTTAGTGCTTACAGGAACCATACACTCCGTGTGTGTAAACATACCAGTGTGTGTGTACAGGTGTGTGTGTGTGAAAGCGTAATAATGTGTTTGCAAAGGTTTGCATTTTTGTAGTCGTGTGTAGACATGTATGCTCATGTGTTTGTGTGTCAGGATAATAAGGTGACTAAGACTAAGACACATGCAAATCACCCAGGAAGGCAGTTTCTAAGTCATTACTTTTTATTTTGAAAGATTCGTGAAACTCTTCACACCATGGTGAGAGTTCGTATGATTAATAAGAAGCAGCTTTTTCATGAAATGCTTGGAGGTGAACGAGTTCTCAGCCTGTGAGATCTGACCATCCCATTAACTTTGAAGTTTTTCTTGATTAATAGAAGAAAAAAAGGGAGAATGAAGAAAAGGAGGAACATGCTAAAAACCTTATGACAGTCATCCAAATGCGGGGAAAGAACAACCGATTCACCAACTCCACTTTTTCTATTTTACAACTTTCTACGTCTCACTCTTGATTTTGGCCTTCCTGGCTGAAACAGCCTGGCAGTCCCCAGAGCCCCTGAGAAGAGCCCTGATTCTCCAAAAGACAGAGGAGGAGAAGCCCTGCAGCATGCGCTGACCACTTCCCAGAGAACTGACAGTCCATGCTCCCAAAAGTTTGAACCAACAGCCTAGTGTGAAAAGAAACTGCACTGAAAGGTAAAGGAGGAAATGGTGATGAACTGGGCTTATGTGAGAATGTCTATATTTTCATAACACAGCCCTAGAATCTTTCTCTCAGTGACAGCCTCAGGCAAACCATGTTCTGGTTGGTGGGTTCTGCAGGGACCTCTCCCATCACTGAGCCTCTAGTCCCAAAACCATCCTTGACAACATCGTGTGTCTGTTACTTCCCTTTGCCCACCTTCAGGCCACCTGGGGAAGCCCACAGGCAGCCAATACCCTGAAATGAAATGAACACAAAGTCTGACTCGGTGAGTATTCGTTCTAAACAGAATACTAGAGAGAAAAGTTGAAGCTGCAATGTGTGTTTAAGGCAGAGCCCAGCAGATCCATGTCCACCCATGTGCCAATAAGACAATGGGCAAAGCTACAAATGGCAAGAGAAAAATGGGACTATTAATGAGTGTGGAAAAGGCCTTAATAGTTAAGTTACAGCTAAGAATGTCATGTCTTGGGTTAGAATTTTCATTTTTAGCACCGTTAAAGTATTCACTTAAATCTATGTTAGCACCTTGTCCCCAGGCAGAACAACAAACCATCCAAACATTTTAAACATTGGGGGAAACAGGAAGGGGAGGGTTAAAGAGAGAGAATCCGGTACTGCGGAAGGAGTGGATTTAGATCACAAGATCCTTGTCGATATCCTCTGCAAAGCAAGAAAAGAGCAGGGTTAAAAATAAGGCTGTGTCAATGATGACGCACTTCCCATGGAGTTGGTGGACTCCCACCCATCCCCAGGGACAGGGGTCTAGGTGGCCGTCCAAGGTCACCCAGGAAGCAGTGACGGAGGAACCTTGCTCTCCCTGTCTCTGGCCTTTCCCTGTCTCTTACACACGCTGCCAAGTTACACTTCCTGTTTCCTCTCTGTGTGCCTGCCAGTTCCCAAAATAGTGTTTAGCACAGGGTGAGTGCTAACGCTGGAGGAAGGGAAAGAGAGAGAGACAGTCGGATGGACAGAGAAGGATCAGGAAGATGCCCAACAAACCGGAGTCAAATAGGCAGACAGAGCAGAGACAGGCAGAGAGGACAGACAACAGACAGACCAAGAGAGCAGAGAGTGTGAGGATGACAACCCAGAACCCTGGGAGCAGTGCTTCTGCCCATGCCCCTTGCTCCTTTGCTCAGACACTTACTCTGCTTGATGCCGAAGCAGCCGGCCCACTCATCCAGGGCGATATACTTGTCATTGTCCAGGTCACAGGTCTCGAAAAAGCGGGTGGTGCAGTGCTCCATGGGGATGAGGGGAGCACGCAGTGGGGCCAGCTCGGTGTGGGAGAGGTACCTGCAGGGAAGAAGGCAGGAGAGGGCCTGAGGCATGGAAAAGTTCCACACCCAGCCTAGGGAGGCAACCGGGGAGTTAGCCTGCCCAGAGCGTGGAGGAAAGGATATTTAAAGCAGGACAAAAAGCCAGAATCCCAGGTCTACCCCTAGCTCTGCCACTGACTGCTCTGAGACTCAGAGAACAGCAGTGCCCCATTCGGAACCACAGTTTCTCCTTCCAGCAAAGAGGAGGAGTTAGCCGTAATTACTAACAGCCCTTCCAGTTCTACGGTTTCATGGGTTCAAAAACAAAGGTCTTCTTGGTGTGTTTGACTGTTTCCCAATTGGCTGAGAACTGGGGGCACAGAAACTTAAAATCAAAATTCAGCACTTCTGCTATGGGTAGATCAAAATCTGGCATGATACAACCCTGTATATTGTCTATGGACACACATTTATATAACTATAAATGCTAGTAAAGGGTCTAAAAAGATACACCAATCTGGTGACAGTGCTGCCGTCTGGGAAGGAATGCGGAAAGGGACTGGGATTGGCAGTGAGGGTTAATGGGAGCTCTAACCATCTTCATAGAGTTTTACTTGTGTAACCTGTAATGTCTGAGAGGGAAGTCCTTTGGATGTCTCTCCCACTGTCCTCCCTCCCTATTCTCCCTGCTGGCCTTAGACTCCAGAGCATGTGTATAATTTTTTTCTTTGTTCCCCAGAGCCCCCAACTACTTGTCCCTAAAACACTCTCCCCGCCAAGGATCTCCAGGGAACAATATGACTCCAGTTGTCTTCTTGACCTCTAGACCTCCCAGCACCACCCAGCTCACCAAAGAAATCACACAATGTTTGAACTGATAGGAACCTTCTCCTCCCCTTCATTGTACTGGTGGAAAACCGAGGCCCAGGGAGGGGCAGGGATGCAGGCAAGGTCACCTACAGCCCTGGGATGGGAGGAGGAAGAAGTGGGTCCCCTTGCCCAGGCTGGAGCCCTTTCCCAGATGTGCAGTCCTTGCACCCCATCTGGAAGCCTCCCTCCAGGCCCTCTGTTGCAGTGGGATCCAATTGCTTTGCCTGAGCTCCAGATGTTCCCCCTTGACTTTTCCCCTCCCTGCCACAATGAGTGACTCAGTTGGATCCCAGCCATGGCAAGAGCCTGGGAGAGAAGTGGCCGGGAGATTCCCAGAGCTCAGGAGACCCCAGCCCTCGGGATCACTGGTAGGGTTGGCGGACTCCAGGCACACGGGCTGGATAAAGAGCAAGGAGTGAAAACCCTAGAGAGGCGGTTCCCTGGGTATGTGAGTAGGGCACCCTTCCTTTCTCCTGTGTGTGATGCTCTGCTTCCACAACCCAAGGACAAAGTAAAAACAACTCTGGGAAGGTGCAGGTGTGGCTTGCTCTATCTGATGCTGAGCAGGAGCTCTCACTTCATCACCACAAGAAAAGTTCAGAAGGTAGTGACAGGGTTATGAACAGAGTATGAGTTCATAAGGGCAAGGACCATGCCAGCTCTGATTGCTGTTCAATCCCCTGCCTAGAATAGTGCAGGGCACAAAATGCACACTCAGTAAGCATTTGCTAACTGACCAGCTGCCTGCTTGTTCTGCAGTGCCGTTGCAAGTGCCTCATAACTCATTTGGACAAGGGACAAGAGTCCTCAAACTGGGGGCTCGCAAAATAGATGGGATTTTTTGGATAACTTCCAGGGTCAGTTGTGCCCTGTTGGGGCTGGGCCTTAGGAGAGGGCTTAGACAGTACCAGGTGGCTGCACTGCCTCTGGATGTTCTGCTGAAGGACAGGAAGCATATGGCTGACACCACCTTGTCCCCTGCCACCCCTTGGAGCCTGGTACTCCTTCCTAACTCACACTCCTTCATTATCCAGATATCCACGCCTAGTACTTGCAGGATTATGGAGCTATTTTGAGCTCCTACTGACTTTCACCTCAGCATGAGAGTGTCTTATTGGTTTCTTTCTCCCAAGTCCACATCTTTTCTCCAGATGCCTCATCTTTCTGCTCCAATCCCCAGGCAAACTGTGGATGCCAGGGCTAGAAGCAGCATAGGCTGCTGAGAGGCTTTCTGGCCCTAGCTAGCGCACCTGCCAGCCTGGAGTCATGGCTCTGTCCACTCTAGGGTCTGGGGTCTTACCCATCAATGGGGTGCTGGTCCAGCTGGCCGAACTGCCAGTGCACAGGAAAGATATACATGTTGTAGTTCTTCTCAAAGTCCCGGGCCAGCAGCTCCACGGGGTGATCTCCTGCCTCCAGGCGCTTCTCATTCTCATGGATCTTCTTCACCTGAGGGAGTAGAGATCGTGTGTGACAAGAGGTCCACGGAGATTGTCTGGGCCAGTCGGGTCCTCCCACCCCTGCCAGAAGGCCAGAGCAGGCAGAGACTACCTAGACCAAAGCTCACAATGAGGGGAAGGAGGTGTCATAGATGGGTACCAGAATCTTATTCACAAAAACAGAAGCCTGGGATGATCTCAAAGAATTCGCCGTATAGCTACCCACATCAAAATCACCTGGAGAAGTCCGGGCACACTGGCTCATGCCAGTAATCCCAGCACTTTGGGAGGCTGAGGCAGGCAGATCACCTGAGGTCAGTAGTTTTGAGACCAGCCTGGCCAACATAGTGAAACTCCGTCTCTACTAAAAATACAAAAATTACCCAGGCATGGTGGCGTCCCTGTAGTCCCAGCTACTCGGGGGGCTGAGGCAGGAGAATCACTTGAACCCAGGAGGTGGAGGTTGCAGTGAGCCGAGATCGCACCACTGCACTCCAGCCTCGCAACAGAGAGAGACTTTGCCTCAAAAAAATAAAATAAACATAAATCACCTAGGGAGTATTTAGAATGCAGCTTCTTAGGCCTTGCTTTTTAGAGACACTGCTTCAGTGGCCTGAGGTGGGACCAAGGAATCTGCATTTTATCAGCATCCTGGGGTACGTTGTATGCTCTTTAAAGTTTAAGATCCACAGACTACAAAGGAAAAAGGAACACGGCTGTTTGTGTCTCTTTTGTTTAACGCTAAGTTAAGCAAAGGGAGCAGGTCTCTGCCGCAGGACTTCTCAGCGATCTAAGATGTTCATGTGCACCACCAGCCTCCAAAGGCGGGAAGAGAAGTATGTGTCCTGGTGCTCGGGGGCGAATGCACGCTCCAGAGCAGGATGCCACCCTGCAGTTGGGGGCCAAGTTCTAGGAATGGGACTGGATCTTCGCCAGCACAGGGCCAGCAGGGCCAGAGACGACACTTACCCGCAGCTTCTGCTTCTCAGTCAGGAGGTTGTTGTCTTCATCCCTCTCATACAGGGTGACCAGGACGTTCTTGAGCCAGTCCCGCATGCGCAGGGGGAATTCGGTCAGCTCAGAGTCCAGGCAAGGGGGGATGTCTAGGTTCCAAACACAGGGGTGGTCAGCACAGACCCTGACTCTCCCTGCCGAGAGCCAACCAGCTGCCTAGGCTGTGCTCCCCACCCCAGGGCCCCCACACACACCACCTGCATTGGTGGCCTTGGCACAGTGGCTCAACCTTTCTGGGCCATAGTTTCTTCACAGGACAAAGAGCAGAGGAGATTATGTATGGGAAGAATGCTCTAAAAATGCATTGTGCAAAGGCATGGCTGCTGCTTTCTCAGCCTGATCTCCTCAGATCAGGGAAACGGATGGCTCCTGATGGCTCCTGCACCTTACTGGGTGCTGGGCTTTGGGTGTGATTCTAGCTGAGACGGCTTATGTTGTTCATGTCAACCATTGGCAGGTGTTTGAAGCCGGGAGGCTGAGGGATCACATCTATCCACAGGTCCAGCTTGGCAGAGAGTGGGGAGTAGAGGAATCAGGAACGTGTAACCACTAGAATCTTAGAAATGATTCCAACCTGGTCTTTGGAACTTAGAATCACAAATGTCGGACCCAAAGATTTCATCCAAGTCCACACTTTTCTTTCTCTTTACTTTTCTTTTTTTTTTTTTTTTTGAGATAGCGTCTCACTCTGTTGCCTAGGCTGGAGTGCAGTGGCACAATCACAGCTCACTGCAGCCTCGGCCTCCTGGGCTCAACCAATCCTCCCTCCTCAGTCTCCTGAGTAGCTGGGACTACAGGCATGTGCCACCATACTCAGCTAATTTTTTTTTTTTTGAGACAGAGTCTGGCTCTGTTGCCCAGGTTGGAGTGCAGCGGCACGATCTCAGCTCACTGCAAGCTCCGCCTCCCGGGTTCACGCCATTCTCCTGCCTCAGTCTCCCGAGTAGCTGGGACTACAGGTGTCCGCCATCATGCCCAGCTAATGTTTTTGTATTTTTAGTAGAGACGGGTTTTCACCATGTTAGCCAGGATGGTCTCGATTTCCTGACCTCGTGATCTGCCCACCTCGGCCTCCCAAAGTGCTGGGATTACAGGCGTGACCCACCACGCCTGACCCAAGTTCACACTTTGTACTGGACTTGTTAGAGGTCAGCATGGAGAGAAGGCACTTGTTCAAGGCCACATTGTCAGAGCCCCATCCCGCAGCCAGGGCAGTGTGGTCGCCTGGGGGCTTAGGGTCTGCTCTTCCCTCATCACTGGACCATGGAGAATCCCCTCTGTAAGGCCACCTTCATTATTAGCTGGGGGCTGGGAGAGAACATCTGGTGATAAAAACCTTAGGAGTTGGAGTGAGTGAGCAACATGCCTCAGGGAAAGCAAAGTCACTTCGTAAAGGCTTCTTAAGACAGGCACTCTAGTCTCACTGCCCAGGGACTTCCTACCCATGATTCTTTCCCCAACCCTCCTTCTCTACTCTGTACCTTCTCAATTTCATACCTGGGGCCCCACGAGGAGAACTTTGTTTCCCCTACGTACTTTTCTGCACCCTGTGCACCTGAGGAAGGTGAGTGACTGTCCTCATTGCCATCGGGCCAGAATATACAAGACCCACAGTGTGGATGTTGCCTTGGAGTGGGAGCCGGTGTGGTCTTGGAGGTCTCCCATGACAGGGAGGATGCTGAACAAGGCACTTGGCTCCACTGAGTCTGTAGCTGGGGTCACTAACCAAAGATGAGACCGCACCCTGGCATCCTTCCCCAGACAACAGGCTCCCAGGTTTCTGGAAGAGGGTGCTTATCCTCTCTCTTCAGAGGGCAGATAGGAATGTAATGGAGTAAAAGGGTGACAATATGACAGTACCGAGTAACAGGGCCCAAAGCAAACTGACAGGCATAACCCTTATTTTAAAGCATTCAAATTCAGATATTTTCAAAATATTTTCTAGGCCCAGGTCAAACATCATTTTTGCTTTATAGTGTTGAAGCAAGAAAGATGCAAGTTAGCCTTAGAGAAGAACTTCTTCCTCGTTAGAGAAATGAAACGCAGTTGTCTCTGATGCTAGTGAGAGACTCCAGAAACCCTCCCTGATGCTGACCTTCCATAGTCACTCAGTCCTTCCCCAGAAAGTATCCTGACCTCAGAGTTGAGAGGAGCCGACTCATAGACGATTACCTCATTTTATAAACGGGGATGCTGAGACTCAGAAAGGGAAAGAGATTTGCCCAAGATCGCCCAGCATGGGGGTGGCAGAGCCAGCATCAGTGCCAGCTCAGAGCTCTCTCCCCAAGACGGGAGTCTGGAAGGGCCCAAGGACACTCACATTTGCAAGGCCCGATGTAGTCCAGGTGGAGCTTGTGGCCCTTCTTGGTGCCCTCCAGGGTGCACTTTGTGGCAAAGAAGTGGCAGGAAGAGTCGAAGGTCTTGTTGTCATTGCTGCACACCTGTTGGCAAAGCACAGAGCACCCCCTCCTTCATTCCCACAGCCCTTAGCTGATACCACTATCCTCATCCATTTCAGAGATGGGAACAGCAAGGGTTAAGCAAGGAATGTCATTAGCCTGAGGCCATACAGTGAGTTGTGGTAGGGCTGGGACACAAATCCACTCTTTGGGTTCCCAGGTCAATGCTCAGCCCAGGCTGAGAGCCATCGATGGTCTTTGAGCAGAGGCATGACTGAGTCAGGTCTAAGACACAGGGGGAAAAAAATCCTGGAAGATATTTGAAGAGAAAGTTAAAGATGGGAATGGGAGAGAAACAAGAGTGTTCAAAGAAGAGTTAACATAGCAGGCCTGGAACTGTTACCCTTAGAAAGGCCTGCTTGTAAGGTCAGCCTGTGGCTGGTGTCTGGGAACTTAGCTGGGAAACAGTTCCCTGCACTGTTGTAAATATTTCCCTAACTGATAAGAGTGGCTCACTATGCCTGGACTGTTTGTACAAACAATCTGGTTCATGCTGAACATCTGCTTTCCTTCTGGAAGTGTGAAATCTGGTGCATGCTAGGCAAAGGGTACCTATGTGACCAGCCTCCAATTAAAACTTTGGGTGCTGAGTCTCTAATGAGCTTCCCTGGACAGAAACATCACTCGTATGTGGCTGCATCTTTGTAGCTGGGGTAAGAATGCACTCTGATGACCCCTCATGGGAGTAAGTCAGTCTTCACCCAGATTCCTCCAGACTCTGCCTGTGTCTTTTTCCCTTACGATCCAGCTGTATATCCTGAATATGTCGCTGTACTAAACCTTAGCTGTGAGTACAACTGTATGCTGAGCCACTGGAGTCCTAGTCAATCTCTGAACGTAGTGGTGGCCAAGCAGAGATGTTGAGGGCTGGACGAGGGCAGTGGCCGTAAGTAGCTGTGTTAGGAGGAGGGGAGCCTGTGTTGAACATCCTGTCTGTACTTGCTTAGTATAGCTTATATGTCACTGCAGAGGGAGAACTGATGGGCACTGGTGACTGGGCATTGGGAGTGGGGAAGGGTGAGGAGGATGATAATATCATTTTAACAATGATATTAAAATGTGGAGCCCAGAGGCTATGTAGTCTCTGGAGAAACTGAAGAGGGAGAAGCCAGATGGGAGGCTGTAGGAACAATGCTGGCCCCAGATTTGCTGCCATGAGAGAGACTGCCACTTGCATGATGGTGGGCAGGAGCAGGCACTCAAAAAATATTTACTTGGATGGATGGATGGATGGATGGATGGATGGAGGGATGGATGGAAGGAGGGAGGGGTCCTATTGGAGAGAAGGGACATATTTGAGAAATAATTTAAAAATAAGTAGCATTTATTGGATACTTGTTATGTACCAAGCATTTTCTGATACATCTCCACAACACTTCTATGAGTTAAGGACTATTTTTATCCTCTCTTTGGACGTGAGAAAACTGAGACCTGAAAAGGTTCGGCATCTTAGCTGAAATCTCACAGTTAACAAGTGATGGAGATGAGGTTTGAAGTCAGCCTTCAGTTTGGCCCCAGAACCCGTATTTTTGGACCTGATTATTTGCTGATGCTCTTATACTCTTAGCTCTAGAGTCTGGCATAGGACTTGGAACCTGTTGGTGCTGTTAAAGTCTTGCTGGTTGCTGGAAAGATCCAGTACCAGGCAGAGCACTCTGACTCATCCCCTCTTTCCTGCTGGGACTAGGTCTAGTAAGGGGACTTCTGAGACTGGCGCTGCCCCCGTAGAACCACCAAGCCGACGGTTTTCTGAGCAGACATCCTGTATTCCGAAGTGCCCAATCCCTACCCCCGCCCCTGTCTCTCAGCCCTCACCTTCTCAAACTCGCCAATGGGGGCCGGGCAGCTGGTGGGGTCCTGGCACACACACATGGGGGTGTTGTTCTCATCCAGCTCGCACACCTTGCCGTGTTTGCAGTGGTGGTTCTGGCAAGGGTCTGTAGGGCAGAAAAACAAGGGAATCAGCATCACCTGGACTAGCACATCTACCCCCATCCTACCTGGACAGAGATCTCAGGGCTGACAGTCCTTGGCTGTGGCCCCTACTCTGGGCTTTGGGCGGCCCTGAGTCCTGCCTGCTCTTACACTGAGCCTTGCAGTCAGCATTTAGGGGAGCAGCTGGTTCAGCTGGGGATTCAAGGTTTAGCTCAAGATAGAGGTCAGGCCCTTTTGGGGGGCTGGAGGCTCAGTCTGGGACCCAAAAACACTAGATGCCATATGACTTTCCCGAAGATTGAAGCAACCATTGTGTTCCTGGGTCTCCACTGAACAATCACAGTGAGGCTTTTCTGGATTCCAGAATAGGCTTTCTAGAATGGCTTAGAAAGTCAGCTGTTGACACTGAGCCAGGGAGCGGTGAGGCCCAACAAAACAGACTTAAGCAGCTGTAAAGGAAAAGGGAGAAAAGCCCCAAGGTCCACGCTAGACAATAGAGCCTGGTAAACACCGGATGAGGTGGGCGTGGAGGCGGGAAGGAACATGACTCAGTACACGTCCCTCTGTTCCAACAGAAACCCTGTGCCCAGCTAGATCGAATACCATTAACTATCCCCTCAGGATGAGAGCTTAATGTGGCCTTTACCTAGCGATGCTTTATTTTGGGTGTTTTAATAATCCTTTAGTGGATGCCTACTCAGCTTGTCTGTAAACCTTCTGACAGCCCTGGGATGAGGTTCTGCTGTCTTCATCAGCCCTATATGAGAGATGAGAAACTGAGGCTCTGCGATGCTAAGCAAGCTGGCGTGGAGAAACCTAGGTTCAAAACTTGGTTGGACTGCTTCCAAAGTCCATGCTTTTAACCCCTTGGGCACAAATGCCTTGCACCTAGGGCTGCAGCCAGAGCCCCTAGGTCATTTCTCTCCCAGGGCACTAACGCAGGGATAGCATGGTATGGTTTATGTCAGATTGCATTTCCTCAGGACCTCGTTTCCTTGGGTTGTGTGAAATAGAATGAGCTTATGAGTGTGCAAGTTCCTGATCTCTTCTCTCAGATCTATTCCTCTGTGGGGCACGGGCTGAGACAGAAGCAGTGGGGGATTTTGGTGACCTGATGTGATCAGCAACCTCCGTGGGACTGGGAAACTCAGCTTTGGACTCAGGGCAAAGAGCTATGAGGGGAAAAGGCCATTTTCAGCTGGAGAACTCTCCTTCCTACCACACACATGCATGGCCTGGAAACCGATCTTGCCCAGATCCCAGGGGACTGAGTGCCACAGTTCTCCAGTTATTAAGTCAAAGCCATGTTTCCTCCATAGCCACTGAGGACCCCACCCTGCATTTCTGCTGGAAGGAGCCTCATGTAGGCTGTCCTCATGCCCCAGACCCAGGCAGCCAAGGGCAGCTTGGATGTGCCAAGTCACAGGGAAAGGACGTACTTTCAGCTACCACCTCCTCTTCGGTTTCCTCTGGACCGTCATCAAATTCTCCTACTTCCACCTGGACAGGATTAGCTCCCACAGATACCTGGAATTGAGAGAGAAGAATGGGTAAAATGGTCCCCACTCCCATCCCAGACCCATAAGGGTAGCTGAAGGGTTCCAGGTCACAGAAAGCACAAATGCAGGGTTAGGAATCCAGATTTAATCTATAGGCCTGTTGTGTTCCGCAGTATGCCTGGGATTCTGTTGAGCTGCCTCAGAGGCCACCAGGGGTGTTAGGGAAAGAGAGTGTGAAAGGAAAATATATCTTAGACCCCAAAATCACTAAGCTAAGGGGAAAAGTCAAGTTGGGAACTGCATAGGACAAACCCGCCTCCGATTCTATGCAGTCGTCCCTCTGAGGCTCACCTGAGACAAATGGTTATCTGATTGCTTCCTCTCCCCTATTGTTTATGTAAAAATGCAGATTCACTGAGCCAGATTAAATTGTGTATTCAAGGGAAGGCTGATCAAGGACTCAAAAGAATGCAACCATTTGTCTCTTATCTTCTTCTAACCTGGAAGCCCGTACTTCTCAAGTTGTCTTGCCTTAGTGAACTGAACCAATGTACAACTTAGACATATTGATTGATGTCTCATGTCTCCCTAAAGTATAGAAGCAAACCGTATTCCCGACTACCTTGGGCACATGTCTCAGAACTTCCTGGGGCTGTGTCATGGGCTCATCCTTAACCTTGGCAAAATAAACTTTCTAAATTGACTGAGACCTATGTTCACAAGAGGGTGTCAAGCCTCCACCCCTGCCAGTCACACCCAAGCATCTCGACCCTTTCCTCTGTGTGTGTGTGTGTGGTTTTTATTTTTTTATTTTTTATTTTTTGAGACTGAGTCTTGCACTGTCACCCAGGCTAAGAGTACAGTGGCAAGATCTTGGCTCACTGCAACCTCTGCCTCCCGGGTTCAGGCGATTCTCCTACCTCAGCCTCCTGAGTAGCTGGGATTACAGGCACACGCCACCACGCCCAGCTATTTTTTTGTATTTTTAGTAGAGATGGGGTTTCACCATGTTGGCCAGGCTGGTCTCGAACTCCTGACCTTGTGATTCGCCTGCCTTGGCCTCCCAAAGTGCTGAGATTATAGGCGTGAGCCACAGCACCCGCCCTCCTCTGTTTTATGTTTAGGGAAACTGTGGGTAAACATGGAAGAACAGTTGTTCCACAGCTTAAAAAACAAAAAGTTTAAGGTCTTGGCCCCCAAACGTAGGGTTCCGTTGAAGGTTTGGGAAGCATTCAGGAGTGTGTCAGGATGTGGGGGATACTCAGGGTTTGCATCTATGCTATGTGTGTACATGGAGATGAACGCCCCACTCTAGCACTGAGACCCACAGCACCTGCCCTAATTTCTCAGGGCACAGAAACAGGTAGAGAGGGGCTAAGGGGCTGTGGTCACTGCCCACATACCTCGGTCACCTCTGCCACAGTTTCTTCCACCACCTCTGTCTCATCAGGCAGGGCTTCTTGCTGCTGTTGGAAAGAGAAAGTAGGGTTCAGAGGGGTCAGGAATGAGGCCAGCTTCACCTCCAAAGTGCCTGTGGCCTGAGATACAGGCTAGGGGGGCTTGGAGAGCAGCTCACTGGAGATCCCCAAAGTTGTGTCTCATGGACTGCCATGGGTGAGGGACAGGACAAAGAAGGAGCCAGTCATGTGAGCACCGTGGAACACTCAAGCAGCTCTCATTTTATGTATTTTATATCCAAGGTGTCTACCTAAGATTTAGCTTGGAAAAGTATTTCTGCTGCTTTGATTCTTATAAAGTCTGAAAATCACTGATCCAGATCAATTCCCTCACTTTACAGATAGGAAAACTGACATCCAGAGGGGATGACACTGCGAATTTTAACAGATGTCATCATCTTCCTCACAGTCTGATATTATTATTATTATTAGGCAATGTTTCTTGCCATTTCAACTTGGAGTAGGAGAAAGCAAGAAAACACACAACTTTGAGGCCCCTAGGTGGCTGGGGCTGCTTCAAAACTTAAAACCAACTTTGAGAAACTTTTGCCTGCATCTACCAGCCTGATCAAGATTGCCAAAGTCTGCCATCACTCCCACTTCTTAGTGAAGAGAAGATGAGGGGATCACAGGTTGAAAGAAATTGTACTTTTTGCCTGCCCTGCTTCTTCCTCCTCTCCTGGTGAAGGCTTCCAGATGGGCTGTGGATAACTACTCCTGTCCTCTGCATGTAATGCTTGGAGAAGCTGTCTGTTAATCAAGGGGCCCCACCCTTCCCTGGCCAAGATGTTGCCTCAGGACTCAAGCTCAGCCAGATTGGCTCTCATTTTTTGAATTTTTAAAAATCTTGGCACATTCTCTCAAGATGTGAAAATTGCTGGAGTGGATTCATTCAGATAGCAATATCTCAGAGACTGTCCATTAGTTCTTAACTCCCAAAGCCTAGATTTGCCCTTTTCCAGTCCTCCCAAGGCCTTTAATATTATAATCTACCTCTGTATCTTCCCCTCCTCCACCAATTTAGTTAGATTGAACGGTTGCTTACAACCAAACAACCCTCGCTGTTTCAGAAGCCAACACGTTCCTCTCTCTATAGTTTGAATCTCTTCTAACACCACCCCTACCAGCAATCCCCCACATCCCGTCTCCTGCCTGCTTGAATTCCTCATATGACAAAGAGGTCATTTCCTTCTAAAGCAATCCTAGTTCATTGCTGGGAGGCTCTGACTACTAAGAAGTTTAGCTAACATTACATGGAACTCTCTCTTCTCTGAAGCATCACCCAGTGGTCCTCATCCCAGTTTTTCTCCTGAGCTTATTAACTTAAGAAAAACAAATCTTAAAAAAAAAAAAAAAAAAAAAAAAAAGACAACTAACTTGAAATGGGGAAGTCCCTGTTCCCTTTCAGCATCCAGGGCTGGCAGGCTCAGAACCCCTGGAGCTGGTGGTAGGAATGAAAACAAGAAGATATGCTATTTAGGTACTTACAGGGGCTGCCAAGGCCCTCCCGGCCAGGCAAAGGAGAAAGAAGATCCAGGCCTTCATGGTGCTGGGAACCCTATGGGGAGGAGAGATTGAGAGTTCAGTGAGGGTGAGACTTCCTGATTGAGATTTCTGAATTCCTGATATGTGCAAGATAATGTTAGACGGTACAAGTTAAATGATAGTGAAAAACGTGAGAGGAAGTTGGTTCCATTTAATATTCTTTCAATTCTGCTTATATGAGAAGAAAGTCTCAGTTTGGTGCTAAGATATCTTGAACTCCTCCTTTATACTCATCTATCTCCTTTTTTAACAGAGAGAACAGGCCTCCAGCTCAGAGCTTCCACAGGAAATTATATCCAGCTGGAACTGAATAAAGTTGTTGTTTTTGGGTTTTTTAATGTGTTTGTTTTTACAGTTTCCTTCTATTTATGACAAAGGTACACAGAGTTTTCCATTTATGGTAATGATATAAAATCTGCTTTCATAATACATTTATTAACGTTTTTAAAAAGTGATTCAACTAAGGTGATAGGCTAATTAGCTAAGTTTGGGCAATGCCAAACCAGACCATCTTCAAGGTCCCTTCAATCCCTGATACTCTAAAATTATTTTTTTCCCTAAACCCAATCTCTCCTCCTCCTTCTCTGTTGCCTCCTCCTGCTCCTTCCTACTCCCTCTGCAATGGGAGAAGTTAATAGGCAGCAAGTTCTTGCCAGTTTGAGACAATGAGATCCACATACTAAAACAAAGAACAATAGCTTTGGAATGTAACCCATGGAAACTTGAGGGTGGCCACATTTTTCTCCATTCTACCCAGAAGGGACAGCAGTTCTTTAGTCCTGTAAGGAAATCATCCAGATGCTTCCATGTGTTGCAGAGGGGATGTGTTGAGATCTTGAAAATACCCCTGTTCTGGTAACTGTTAAGGCCTCATTCTCTAAATGGCAAGCTCTAGACTCTAATACTCTCATGACTATAAGGGATGTTGGAGCAGCATCTCCTCTGAGGATTCAAAACCAAAATGCCATTCCTAACAGAGGCTCTGTGGTGGAGACACTTCATTTCTTGTGCTAACTAAATGGCTTTTCATTTTTAAGTGACTTTAGAAAGTTCTTTCTTTTACTGATCTAAATCTGCCTCCCTCAAACCTTCTGATCTGTCTACCCTGCCTCCCCTGCAGCCACAAAGAACAAACTTGCTCTCTCTACCCACACATAGTCTTCCAGTCAGGAGCAACAATGGCCATGTCTTCCCTCTTTTTTCTCCCAAAACCTCCCTGTCAGGCTCATCATCCCATAATTCTTCCAAGACTTCTCAACTGACCAAATGGTGGTGGGAGGTAACCTGGCATCGTGGAGAAAAACACTCAGCTTGAAATTAAATGCCAGGAGTTCTTGTTCTACCACAATAGTATCTTGATGTACTGGTTAAGTCTTTTGGTCTCTCTAGACCTTGGTTCCCCCATCTATCAATTGAAAGGGGTAGACTACGTGAACTTTGAAGTGGCAGCCTCAGTCCTTAAAAGGCTCTTAAAACACCCCAAGAACATTCTGGTCTTGACACATATCATCGCCTCTGGGATCATTTGGCTTCACTTGTACTATAGCATTTGGGAAGCAGAAACAGGCAGAGGAAGAGCCGACTTCATAATGGTCCTTTCTTGGAATTAAAGAGACACAAAACCTCACCCCCTATTGCATGGAGTGAATGAAATAAAACTAACAGAAATTTAAAGGACCTGGGGGTTTGGTATTGCTTTGCAATGACCCCAACTCCCAGAGGAGTCTAGTCTTCCCTTTGGAGGCAGCTTGTGGAATGTTCCTCCCCTCACACAGTTGTTCACTTGTTCCCCAGGCTTAAGTGGAAAAATCTCCCTTCTTACTTCCCCTTTTGGAAGACGCAACATAAATAACTCCTGCATGTGGCTTGGGACAAATGGAACAGAAAAGAAAACATAAAGGAAGGACTTTCTGAGACAGTTTGAAGTCGAAGGATCAAAGTGAAATGGCAGCTAAAACAAAACAAAAAAAAGTCACCCTGTCTGAGTTACAATGACAGGGAAGTCATGTTATTGAAGAAATAGCCCAGCTAGGACTGGAAATGTAGTAAACTTCAGATTAGAAAGACAGGAAGACAGACATTTCCCTGAGTCTGTGTCCTGCACATGAGCAGTGTAACCATGCTTCCCTGTGACCAGGGGAAGGTTTCGCTGGGCAACTCTTCCGTCTATCCTGCCTCCCCATCTTCCTGAATTCCTTTTCCAGCTGCACACTCACCCTCCCTTGCTACCCTCATCCCTGCTGTTGCAGCCAGAAGAGAAAAATAACTCTAAGTCTTACAGTGCTGCTTCATAGTTTCTAAAGCACTGTCACATAACACTGTCTCCTAGAGCCTTCTGACAATGCTGGGAAGGAGGCAGACAGTCATGGAAGGGTTCTTAGTCCCACAGTCCTAATGGGGAGTCTGAGGTTGAGAGGGAGGAAGCACTTGTCCAAAGTCATGCAACATTCAGGCCCTCTCCAAGTAGGCAAGCGTTCTCGCTCATGGAGTTGGGGTGAGCCTGATAGGAATTATGCTCAGACAGGTGGGAGTGGGGGAGAAATGCAGAGAGACTGTTAAGAACAGAATGCAAAATCTTGGAATACTCCCTCAAAGTTTTGGAAGAAAACTGTAAAAACAAACACAAAATTTGGGTCCTGCCCAGTACCCAGTGCTACACCACCAGTCCCAGAGCGCTTTTCCCCCAGATGATGAGATGGGAGGGAAGGGAAGCGGCTGAACTATTCCAGATGCACAGCCATACTCCCTGCTTCCCACGGGATACCTCTCTGAGGCTCTCTAAACCACCACTGACCAAAGAGGCCTACGTCCATCCTGCAAAGCTAATGGAGTATAACAGTCACCCCAGCAAGGTCAGAGCACAGTGTCAAACCCCAGTATTCAGAACTTACCAGCTGTGATCCTTTGCCAATCAAACCTAGGTGTAGTGTGCCTGGTGAAAATTTAAATTCCCTTCATATAAATGACCAATATTAAATGAAAACACCCTCTTTTGTATTTCTTTAGTCTGTGATGATGCATACATTTATCATTTTCAGGGTGTTTTCATAATCCAGCATCCCACTGGGGACTCAAGCCACATCTTTCTGCCCAATAGTACAGATGAGAAGACCAAGGCCTAAGGGAAAGGAGAAACCTGCCAACAGCCGATAGCCGTGAGTGAGTGGCAGGACTAGCATGAGGACCCATGCAACCCTACCCCACCACTGGCATGTCTCTACCTCTGCACACTATTTCCCTTGGCAGTTACCCACTCCCAGGTGGTCACCTGAATGGGGCTCAGTTGGGTCTTGAACTGGCCTGAGGTCCTGGGAAGGAAAATGCCCAGGGCCAGGGGAGGAAGAGGAGGCATATTTCCCTTGGCTTGGTAGCCATCAAATGCAGACAGTCTTAGCCCCCTCCCGGCCACCACTCACTGCCTCCTGTTCCGTACATTGAGTCCCTTCCTTTTGCCTTTATTTGCTCTGGAGACTGCTGAAAATCCGTCCTTGGCTGCCAGCAGGACCTGAAGCTGAGGTCACTTCTGTCTCTGGAAAGACTCCGAGGATGGAAAAGTACAGCCAGCCCCCAGGTTTGTCCCTCAAAACATAAAGGGCCTCCTTTGGGCTCTCCTTGGATGCTAAAAAGCCACTGAACGTTAGAATAGGGGGGATACCTCAGAATCATAGAATCATGCACTGTGGGTCTCAGAATGATAGACTCTTAGAATGTGAAGCAAAGAAACTGAGTTGCCATCTTTAAATCTTATTTGGGTGGAAAGAACTTATGGAGTAATGCAACTCAACAGGACTTCCCAAGATGATGAATATATTCTATATCTACACGGTCCACTATGATAGCTACTGGTTACAAGTGATTATTGAATGCTTGAAATGTTGCCAGTGCAAATGAAGAACTGAGTTTTAAATTGTATTTCATTTTAACCAATTTTTTTATTTTAAAATTTTATACAAAAGGACTGAGGACAGTCCTAAAAATCTTACTTAACCCAGACCTTGTTGAAATACTGCAATAGAGAATAGTGGAAAACATCTTTTTTTTTTTTTTTTTTTTTTTTTGAGACAGGGTCTCCCTTTGTCATGCAGACTGGAGTGCAGTTGGCGCAGTCTCAGCTCATTGCAACCTCTGCCTCCCAGGCTCAAGTGATTCTCCCACTTCAGCCTCTTGAGTAGCTGAGACCAGAGGCACATGTGACTATACCCAGCTAATTTTTCTATTTTTTTGATAGAGATGGGGTTTCACTATGTTGCCCAGGCTGGTCTCAAACTCCTGACCTCAAGCGATCTGCCCGCCTCAGCCTCCCAAAGAGGTGGGATTACAGGCATGAGCCACCATGCCCATCTATTTTAATCAACTTAAATATAAAGTGGGGCCGGGCGCGGTGGCTCACGCCTGTAATCCCAGCACTTTGGGAGGCCGAGGCGGGCGGATCACAAGGTCAGGAGATCGAGACCATGGTGAAACCCCGTCTCTACTAAAAAATAGAAAAAAATTAGCCGGGCGCAGTGGCGGGCGCCTGTAGTCCCAGCTACTCGGGAGGCTGAGGTAGGAGAATGGCGTGAACCCGGGAGGCGGAGCTTGCAGTGAGCCGAGATTGCGCCACTGCACTCCAGCCCGGGCGACAGAGCGAGACTCCGTCTCAAAAAAAAAAAAAAAAAAAAAAAAAATAAAGTGGCTAGTGGCTACCATGGTAGACAGAGTGGTAATAAACTATGAGGCAGTACAGCATAAAGGTAAGCTCATGGGCTCTGGAGTCTATATAGGTTCAAATCCTGGCTCTGCCACTTAGCAATTGTATGACCTTTAGAAATCAACTTTACCTCTTGGGGCCTCAATTTGTTCCCCAATGTGTAAAATGGAAACAACAACATACCAATCTTGAAAGGCTCATGGGTGATTTACACAAGAGAATCCAAATAAAGACGTAAGCAACGTCATCGTTGGGAAGAACATCTTAAAGTCCGAGGATCCCAGAATCTCCATCCCCCAAAAGAATTCAGTGCAAAATTCCAGTGCTTTATAAGCCCAGGGAGAACGGGGTGTTTGGGTGGAACAAAGGACATATTGCCCCTGTTGGTCTGCATAAGTCCAGCCTCCAGAGGATACAGTGAGGAAGACCAGGCCCAGGGCTGGCCTCTTACTCGGGCAGCTGATACCAGCCAAGCATCTCACTCTCACTATTTGGCTTGGAAACAAGGGCTTCAAAAACACATGTTGCTGGTAAACAAGCCCAAAGTGAGGAAAACAAGTCTAGAGGCTAATAAAGGAAGCCAGGAACCAGGCCCTCCAGGGAGTTGGGACTCAGAAGGAGCTTGGGCTCTGCTGACGTGGGGACCAAGCCAGGCAGGCCAGAAAGCTGGCCACATGCAGCTACAATGGCGCTCCTGCTCACACCCCTGGGAACAGACATAGCAGCTCAGAGGTGGCCTCATGACGTGGAAGTCAGGAGAGCTGAGAGCAAGTCAGCATGTCTCCCAGCTAACTGTGCAAACTTAGGGGAGTCTCCTCTGCCCTCCAGAACTAACACCCCCAGCTTGTCTGTTTAAGGTCAGTGCTCAAAATTATGTAAGCCAGAAAATCCTTTATTTCAATGAAATCTTCTTCAGAGTCCGATATTTCAAACAGCTGAAATCTTTTAGCATGTATTGAAACATATGAATGACTATTATCTATTTAATCAATAAGTGTGAAATTAAAAAACAAGAGCAGGCTGGGCGCGGTGGCTCACGCCTGTAATCCCAGCACTTTGGGACGCTGAGGCGGGTGGATCACCTGAGGTCAGGAGTTCGAGACCAGCCTGGCCAACATGATAAAACCTCATCTCTACTAAAAATACAAAAAAATTAGTCGGGCGTGGTGGCAGGCACCTGTAATCCCAGCTATTCGGGAGGCTGAAGCAGGAGAATCACTTGAACCCGGGAGGCGGAGGTTCCAGTGAGCCAAGATTGCACCATTGGCCACTGTACTCTGGCCTTGGCAACAAGAGTGAAACTCCCTCTCAAAAAAATCCACAAAAAAGGAAAGCAGCTAAAAATGGAGTGGAACTGAGGACTGGGAGTCCTACACACAGGGACATTCCCTAAGATACCTTGGAACATCTGTAGTTTCTCCTAGGAACACAGTGTGGAACCCTTGGGCAAGGTGATCCCTTAGGTTCTTTTCAGCTGTGATATTCTGGAACAACTTAGGCAGAAGCTTTTTAGAGCATTACCTCTCTCCACTTGCCCCTTGACTCCCTGCTTCCACTTCTATCTCCTGTTGGAAGAGAAGAAGCTAAAGGAAACTTTTAAGGTGTGGCAGCTAAAACTTAGGACTGGAGAGCTTCTGGGGCAGCTCAGAGATGCTGCAGAGTTTGGGGCCAGAATCAGCCTGAGATTCCATAAAGACATCTGAGATGCCACGTTTCACTGTGGCTAGCAGAGGCTGGGGTGGAGCTTCGGGCTTCCTCCTTGGCTCCCTCTAGGGGACCGCTGTTGCATCGTGGTGACCACAAATGAAAGGGGGAGAAATAACGTCAAAGTGTCCAGTCTGTTGCATCTGGAAAGGCCTCCGAGATCCCAAAGATAGCAAATACGTGGCATATGTGGCAAACACGTGGCCTCTACCTACCCCTCCTGCACATGTTGCAGACATTACTAATCAATCGTCTGACCTCTTCCCCTAAAGCCTAGAGAGGCATCAGAATCCTGAACACAGTTCTTCTGACAGCCACTACCGATGGATTAGTGATGTTGTCAGGCCACATGAAACCTCTATGTGATGTCTCTTATTGTAGAGATAGAGAAATTGAGGCTTAGAGAAGGAAAATATCTCTCTGGAGGTCACACGGCAAGCTGGTGTCTGAGCCAAACTTCCAGATTGTCAAAAATATCCAGATGTTTACTTTGCTTTGCTTTTTTAATCTGATAGGTCTGAAATCCTAATGCCATGACTAACACATGATGACCCAGGGGGATCCCCAAATGAGAGAAGTTAATACCAAGTTTCTGAAAGAAACCAGCTCTGAAAACAATTGTTGTCTATGTTCATGTTTTCCTTGCAGACAACAACCTCTTAGCTTGATGGGTGAGAGCAGAGATGATTTCCTGTCTAAGCTGCCAGCTGAGGAGAGGCTGTTTTTCTAAATAATTCTGTCAAGTCACTACTTGCTGGCCCTGACCTTGCAGAGTCCAGCTGTCCCTGGGTTCAGGATTGAGGTTGGGAGGGAGGGAGGGAAGGAGAGAGGGAGGCATCAGGTTCTGTGCTATAGAAACAAGGTCCTCAGGGTTGCTGAAAGCTCAAGGCCGGTTTTCTCTTCTTTCATTTGAGACTGACGTTTGGGAGGGAGCCAGCTAGAAGCAAGCAGTCAGCCGCCTACAGGCACATCGTGCAGGACCTTTGGGCCTAATGACAAAGCCATGTGGGCTGGAATAGGCACTGCAGGCCAGCCAAGGGGAGAGACAAAGTGCTGCTCACCACTTAGTATCTACAGGACTTGTGTG
Source organism: Chlorocebus sabaeus (assembly GCF_047675955.1). NCBI lineage: Eukaryota > Metazoa > Chordata > Mammalia > Primates > Cercopithecidae > Chlorocebus > Chlorocebus sabaeus. The sequence continues at coordinate 30,460,462 of NC_132926.1, read as the reverse complement.
CATGACTGTGTTTCCAAACTGAACAAATGGGGATTGGGGGAAGGCAAGGTGAACATCTAAATGGTCCAAACACCTGGAAGTTTGGCTCAGACTCCAGCTTGCTATGTGACCTCCAGTGAATTATTTTCTCTTCCTGAGCCTCAATTTTTCTCTCTCTGAGACACAGAGTGATATATGTAGGTGATACATGTAGGTTACACTTCTGTCTCATTGTCATGATCCATATTATGTTTGACTGTGCACATCCATCCGTCCATGTGTGACTACAAGTGGTGGTGTGTGTTTGTACACCTGATGGCATGTCTGTGTAAGTTACATAGAGCCTGACTGAGCATCGGTGTGTTTCAGCCTGTAATAGGCGAGGATCAGAATTTTCACATTCATTAAGATATATTCCTGGAACTTGTTTGTAAATCAGTGTCATCCAGGAAGAAGTATGTGAGTGAATGACTTTCTGTGTCTGCTCCTGTAATGAGGCACTTATTTTTAGCTGAGCCAGTGGGTGCCTGTTGATGAAATCACTGTTTATGCTCTTCAGCCCTATGGATTTGTACCTGTCCCTGTTTATCTCTGCATATTTATCTACCTACCTAAATGACTTCAAAAGCCAAATATTCTACTGTTTACCTCACATCCTCAGCCCTTTCCTTTCCTTCACCATTCTTTCTTATTTATAGCTTGTTTTCAGCAAGGAAAGCTGTTCTCATGAATAGCAAACCCCAGTCACACTATTGGTTGACAAATCTCTACAGATGGATAAGGATTACAGCATGATGGTTATGTAACCCAAGATCCCCTAGCCCATCCTTGCTTGTTTTCTTTTCAACTGGGGGTGCAGTAAGGGGGTGTTAGAAATGCAGGCCAACTATTCCTTCGAATAAACACTGTATCTGGGATTTAGGTTTACAGGACTTTGGAGTTAGAAGGGTGCCTGGGAGATCATCTAGCTTAGAACCTCTATTTAACAGATTGGGAAACTGCAGCCTCAAGAGAGGAAATGTCTTTCCCGATGTCAGGCACTGTGAGTCAGAACACACTTTTTCTTTTTTTTTGTACCCTTGGCCAATGCTTTTCCTACATAGAGGGCACAACAGTCTTGGGAAATACACAAGAAGGTCCCCAAATCAAAATGAAGGTAAACAATATTATGATTTTAAACTTTTTCCTGTCAGCACTTCTAGTAAAGGGAAGTTCTACATGAACCCCAAGATAATGGAGCTGCCAGGAAAAAAAAGAAAAAAAAAAGCTGAGAATGATTTCACCAGGTCTTTGGATACCATTAATCCATCAGTTCTGAAACCCTTTGCATTATGAGGGAACGCCACAATTTGTGCTTCCCTGGGCATTATCCCATTTCTTCCACACACTATCTACCCTCTAGAGGTGGCTGCTGTTACTGTTCTTTAACTGTAGAGGGAATGGGGCCCAGAAAGAAGTATTAGTTCAAGGCCAAATGGTACCTTCAGGGCACAGCCAGAGCTAAAACCCAAGTCTTCAGACACCCTTGCAAGGAGATTATCACGGCCCAAGGCTTCCCCGGAATCCTGAGAGATCACAAGGGCAGGGCCTAAAATTTGCTGCAGTCCTTGAATTTGGGGGTGGGGTACGTTCAGACTGATGTTCTTGGAGGGTTCTGAGCGTTCCCTCCCAGCCAGCAGGCAGAGACCCTGAAAAAAAGGTTACCGTGGCAACTCGCATTCCTGGGAGAGTGAGTCAGGCAGAGAAGAGCCTTCTGGTGGGTGGGACTTGGAGAAAGTTTCAAAAGTTGATTCCTTCTCCAGGCAACCCACTTCTTCCCCTCCCTCCCCCTCTTTGCTCTAGGCTTTGTCGATGTGGCAGCTGATAGCTGCGAGTTAACTCTCTCTTTCCTCAACCACTCCCTTTTTAAAAGGGAAATACACACGTTTGTTACCAGTCCTCACTCCATCCCCACATCATGCCCTCTAATCCATTTGAGAATATCTTAAAGCTGAAAGTTGTGAGCACCCATATTCATTCTCTCTCTCTCTCTCTGTCTCTCTCTGTCTCTCTCTGTGTCTCTCTCTCTCTCTCTCTCTCTGTCACACACACACACACACACACACACACTGCATACAATTTTTAGGGGCTTACAGATGGCTTGAGGCCCATTCAAAGACCACTCCATAGACCCTGGTTAAGAAATCTTCCTTTGAATATTTTAGAGGACACAAAGCACCTCAAAGAGCCTTCAGTTTCAGCCTTCTTTCTTTACAGATGGGGAAGCTAAATCCAGGTGAAACACTTACCTAAGATCACACATAAAATGCATGCCTGAAGCCTGTGTCCTACGTCTGCTTTGCTTCTCACTAAACCACCAGCACTTGGGGCATACAGAAATTTAACTCTAAAGCATTACTAGCAAAAACATTTTCTCTAATGAAAAAAATGCTGTCCTTTCCTGAGGAAAATGCATGCCTCTCTGTTCCCTTTTGGGCAGACTGGGATTCCTGGAACACATAACTCAACCCAGCGCCCCCTTGCCCTTGGAGTCCTTGGAGTCCCTTTCCCTAAAGAAGTCCACATGACAGCCAGTTCGCGGAGCCAGTGGCAGTGAAGACAGGTAGTGAGTTTGTCTGACGAAGACCTGACACCCTGACAGGCTGGACACCAGTCTTGGGTGGAGTACGGAAGGGGACCCTGGAAATCTCTCCCTCTTCCCTTCCCCCTTTCCCCCTTCTGAGAACATCTCCCCCCAGCACACTCCACCTCCCACTATACCCACGTCTTGCTTGACGATATCTGATGTCTGGGTTCTTCAGATCTAGATAAACTAAGGGCTACTGCCTGTGTTTACCATCCCAGGGAACTCAGGACAGGAGCAACACCTAGCAGAATTTCAGGCAGAATGGCACTGGAGTTTGTGTACGTGGGGGGATGGAAGGTGGTGTTTGGGAGTGAGGAGAATCAGAGGAAAACAGAAGGCTTCCCAGAGGTGGGGATTAATGGTGAAGCCTCCCCCTTTGCCTTTCGGAGATCAAATGATTGTTCGTGCAAAGTCCCTTTTGGAAAACCGAGCCCCTGACCAACATCCAAGTCTAGGAGGTTTCTTCTCCTGGAATAAGGAACAGGAGGACAGACTCCGGTTGCTAGCCAGGTCCCTGTGGCAGCTGTGATGGGATCAGATTCCCAGGAAAGGAGGAAGCTGCCACATTTGCAAAGGGAGCAAAGAGGACAGGCAGGCAGCCTCCGAAACCAGAGAGACAGACACAGGGAGAAACAGAGAGTGAGAAATGCTCCCCTGAAGACGTAGTGAGATTATTTTCTGTAAACCTATAAGGGAAGACAAAGTTACACAGTGAGTCCACCTTCTGAAAAGCAACAGGCAGACAGGACCGAGGACCATGCTCTTAAGAGGAACCGTGATGGAGCCGGGAGGAGAGGTACATCCTCAGCAGAGCTTCCCTCCCTTGCACACGAGCTGACGGCGTGAACTAGGGTGTCGGGGTTGGTGCAACTATAGAAGGGAAAGGCTGGGCAGGGGTCACATACCTCAGTGGCAGGCAGGCAGGCGGCAGGCAGAGCGCGTTCTCCGGGCAGTCTGAAGGTCTGCAGGAATGTGGAGGGATTTAGAGACAGGCAACAGGAAACCACTCAGAGCTCTGGGCTGGGTCTATCTCCCCTCCACCCCGCGGTCCCTCCTCCTCCTGTCTCCTCCTTCCCCCAACCTCCTCCTTCTCCCACAGCCAAAGCTGTCTCTGTCTTTCATTTCTTTCCTCCTTTTTTTGCGGTGGGCTGTCCTGACCAAACGCCCCAACCCTGCCTGCCTCATTTGTTCCGGGGCTGCTGCCTAAACCGACTCACAGAGTGCCAGGGCTGGACAGGCCTGGAGGGATCACCCAGAACAGCCTCTTTCTTGTTCAGAGGGCAAGTGAGGCCTGGAGAGTGCAAGGAATTACCCAATGGCCCCCAGGGGCAGAACCAGGCGCAAGTGTCTTGATCTTCTAACCAGTGAGCTTTACAGGAGTACTCCTTAATATTAGGCAATGCTGAGAAGGGCGAAGCAATTCAAGGGGCTTGTATTTGCCACAAAGGCAAGGCCAGGACTTGCCACTGTACAGACAAGACAAGCTGCTACTAGTGGTATCATCCTTGATGATTTGGAACTGGTCTTAAAAAAAAAATCCCACCCAAACTCCACTTGTACCACTGATAGGCACGTAAGGGATTAGACATCTAACTGGTGGACCTGTGCCACCAATATTGAACAGATAAGGTAACTGATGATATTGATGATAATCATAAGAGTAACAATAGCCAAGGTTTACTGAGGACTTAATAATCTTCCCAGCAACCCCTTATCTTAGACATTGTAATTATGACCATTTTAATAGTAAGGAAACATAGAGGCTAAGTAACTTGCCTGTGATCACCTGGCAAAAAGTGGTATGAGCGGGCTGATTCTACGTTTCAACTTGGGTCACTCCTATTGTATATGAACTGCTCAGTGAAACAGGTCTTGGCTGAATATTGATTTTGTGCCTAACACTCTGGGAGGTATGCAAATTAATACCTGGCCTTGTCCTCAAAAAGTTTTGTGGTTTCTGGTTTTGTTTTGTTTTTTTGAGACAGAGTCTCACTCTGTCGCCCAGGCTGAAGTGCGGTGGCATGATCTCGGCTCACTGCAACCTCTGCCTCCCAGGTTCAAGCAATCCTCGTGCCTCAGCATCCAGAGTAGCTGGGATTACAGGTGCACATGCCACCATACCCAGCTAATTTATTGTATTTTTAGTAGTAATGGGGTTTCATCATGTTGCCCAGGCTGGTCTCGAACTCCTGAGCTCAGGCAATCCAAATGCCTTGGCCTCCCAAAGTGCTAGGATTACAGGCGTGAGCCACCGCACCCAGCTTAGCTTTGTGGTAAGTTGTTTTTTAATTTTTTTAGACTAGTTAAGTGCAGAACTGAGAAGGGAAAAAGAGTACAACAAGGAATTCAATCTGTAACTGACTGTGAACGATCAACCAGTTGAGATAACTCACTACTCAAGGAGCTTTGGATCTTGCTGAAAGGTTGTGCCTTACATATACACCCACTTACACGAGTGGTACAGACTCTAAGGCTTATCCCAGGGCTTCAGATTGGTGGATTCCTGAAAGAGGTGGACCTTGAAGCATGGGTTAGGTTTGAATACCATGGAAAGGGAGAAGGCAGAGAACACTCTCATGATACACTTCCATCCGCTGGGGCCCCTGTCTCTCTTACTATTCTCTCCTCCTACCACTGTCCTCTGTGCCCATGCTGCTCCAGTCACACCAACTTCCTTCCAGTCCCTCAACTACCCCAAAGCTTCTCCCACTCCAGGACCTTTTTTTTTTTTTTTTTTTTTGAGACAAACTCTCACTCTCTTGCCCAGTCTGGAGTGCAGCGGCGCAATCTCAACTCACTGCAATCTCCACCTCCTGGGTTCAAGTGATTCTGCTGCCTCAGCCTCTCAAGAAACTGGGATTACAGGAATGCGCCACCACACCAGGCTAATTTTTGTATTTTTAGTAGAGACAGGGTTTCACCATGTTGGCCAGACTGGTCCTGAACTCCTGATCACAAGTGATCCGCCCACCTCGGCCTCTCAAAGTGTTGGGATTACAAGTGTGAGCCACCGTGCCCAGAATCTTTGCACTTGCTCATACCTCTGCCAGAAAGACTCTTCTACCTGATTTTCCTGTGCCTATTCTAATGTCACCTCCTTAGAGAGGCCCTCCCTGGCCACTCAGACAATCTACTTGCCTCTCTCACAGGCACAGTTCGTTGCCTTACACTATTTTATTTCCTCCCCATCACCTGTCATTCTCAGAAACCATTTGTTTCCCCCACTAGACAGAAGCTTGGTGAGAGCAGGGATTTCACATGTCAATTCACTGCTTTGTGCCAAGCATGTTGACCAGTGCCCCACACAAAGCTGGCTTGCAATATTTTATTCAATAAATAAATGAACTTCCACTTGCCCATCTGAAAAAAGAGGGGGTTGTCTTTTACTAGGGTTTCAGCCTGGAACAGTGCCCCACACCCAAGAGACCCTCAAACCACTAAAGTGGAATATAAAAGTTAGGGTGTTTGGTCCTTTTGAGAACCTGAAGGAAGCCATGAACTTTCTCTGCAGAAAAATCCACAAACACCCAAGAAGGAATCTGCTCCAGATGACCCCCAAGGGCCAGGTGCAGTAGTGTGTTCCTGGAGTCCCAGCTACTCTGAGGCTGAAGCAGGAGGATTGCTTAAGGCCAGAAGCCTGAGACTAGCCTCGGTGACAGAGTAAGATGCAGTCTGTAATAATAATAATAATAATAATAATAAGGCCGGGCATGGTGGCTCACTCCTGTAATTCCAGCACTTTGGGAGGCTGAGGCAGGTAGATCACCTGAGGTCAGGAGTTCGAGACCAGCCTGGCCAACATGGCAAAACCCCGTCTCTACTAGAAATACAAAAGAAATTAGTTGGACATCATGGCACGTGCCTGTAATCCCAGCTACATGGGAGGCTGAGGCAGGAGAATTGCTTGAACCCAAAAGGCAGAGGTTGCAGTGAGCCAAGATGGCGCCACTGCACCCCAGCCTGGGAGACAGAGCAAGACTCTGTCTATAAATAAATAAATAAATAAATATCCCCAAGGTCTCTCACCCTGGTTCAAAAGCCAAGAGCATTTGACTGTTGAATACAGGGTGCTGGTGGACTCTCCAGATATCTGTTTTGCCATCTGGACAGATGTATATTTTTATAGGATTGGTTGCTATAGCTCCCAGGCATTATAGGGACTAAAATGAGTGGAAGCTTTGTGTTTTTATTCATAAACTAAAATGATGATTCTGATGAGGATGAGCCAGTGGAAGTCTTCCCAGTTTCTGGCTTGTGTTCCCATGTGGCTTTCGGTTCAGGAATTGGAAGTTTGGTTGGGGCTGGGCTGAAGCTCTGGGACAGAGATCCCTCCTGAGGGCCACTTCCAGGTCTTTATGGGGACACCCTGAGCCAGAATCACTCCCAAAAGGAAAACTTGGTAGGTGTTATATCTAGGGATAAGAGCATACGGCCGAGTGTGGTGCCTCACGCCTGTAATCCCAGCTACTTGGGAAGCTGAGGCAGGAGAACTGCTTAAACTCAGGAGGCGGAGGTTGCAGTGAGCTGAGATCACACCATTGCACTCCAGCCTGGGCAACAAGAGTGAAACTCCATCTCAAAAAGTAAAGAAATAAAATTAAAAAAAAAAAAAAAAAAAAAAAAAGCATCCTGGGATAGCAGGAGCCTCTGAAGCAAGGATGACTGACCTAGAAAGGAAGACCACTAGGACTAAGGCTGGTCTTCCTGCCATCTGCCAAGGACTTTATAGGAAGGGAGAGAAGCACAACCCAGCCAGGTGTGATAGACCTGGGTGTGAGTCCCCGCTCTGCTATTGAGTCACTGAGTGACTTTGGGCTCATCCCTGCCCCTCTCTGAACTACACCTTTTCTTTCTTTCTTTTTAATTGTGTTAATAGAGGCAAGGTCTTGCCAGGTTGCCCAGGCTGGTCTTGAACTCCTGGCCTCAAGCAATCCTCCTGCCTTGTCCTCCCAATGTGTTAGTGTTACAAGCATGAGCCACTGTAACTGACCCTAAACCTTTTCATTTATAAAATAGGTTGGACAGCAGAATAGTAGTAATAAGAGCCAGCATTTATTAAACACCTACTATGTGCCAAGCACCAGCTAAACTCTTTGCATATATTATCTGATTTAACCCTTGTAAATCTGGAACTGTTATTATTCCCATTTTATAAATGTGGAATATGAAGTTCATATCAATAATTTGCCCAAGCTTATGCACCAAGTATATAGTAAATCAGAGATTCAAATCCAGGTTTAAGGGACACCAGAGCCCAAGTGCTTGACTACTGCACACTACTTCCCCCTCAATTCCTCTCCAGCTCTGACATATGTGGACTTCAGACCACACAACCCTCTCCTGAGTCAAGTATGTTGCTGATCCAACATTAGGCTGAATCAGCTTTTCATCTTGTAAAGCAAACAGTCAGTATATTGGGGTCCCTGCTGCCTACCCACTGCCCCTTCCAACCACTCTCCAGCTGTGCTTTTCTAGGCATCTCTCACTTTACCCTGATCCTGCCCTCCTGACCTAGCACCCCAGCCACAGCCTTAGAACTCAAGGGACTGCCTGGGAAATGTCCACATGTGCCTGCCATCCAGGCTCCCTACACCCCCAGTACATCAGCTGCCTCATTCATTCATTCAATCTTTGTTGCACTTTGCATCAGGCGCTGGGGATATAGCAATAAATAGGACAGATAAGCCTCTGCCCTCGTGCACTTTACATTCCGATAGGTGGAGGCAGGCCGTGAGCTCATTTCAGGTTGTGATCATTTCCATGGAAGAAATAAGGAAGATGAAATGAAAAAGCAGTGGAGGATGACTTAGGTAGGGTCATTAGCATAGGCCTCTTGGAGGAGGCAAGATGAGAAAGATGTTGAAGAATGAGTCAATGAGAAGGGCTGGGAGAAGAGTACTCCAGGAGAGGGGAGAAAAAGCACCAAAACCCTGATGTGAGGAGAGCTTGGCTTTTTCAAGTAACTGCAAGTGTGGCTAGAATTACCTATTGGGGGAGATTTCCCTTCTCCTCCTGTTCTTCCTTGTCCTTTTCTCCTCCATTTTCCTCTTATTCATTCCTACCCTTTTTACACCCTTTTAGCCATTTCAACGTACTTTCTTGTCCACTATCTCAGTCCTGTGAAACAGTTAGGGTAGGGATTAGAACCTATAGTGTAGATACGGAGAAACTGAGGCCTCTATCACTCGGGGAGGCTGGGGCTCAAAACCAGGTCTCCTGACCCCTGGCTAAAAACCAGATTCTTAACCACACCAAGAATCTTCTTGTCTTTCTGCTCACTGACTCCAGAGACTCTGTCACTAGCTCTGAGACCAGCCTATGGACCACCTGATGAACCATTTCTGGGAGCTGGACTGAGGCCAGGTAAACTATTCCTATACAGGAACAGGAATACCTGGACAGGAAGCAAGAGGTCTGAACTCTGGAAATAGATTAGGAAGGCTCTGTGGATTTGGCTTCTGGCAAGAAGGAAAGCAACCAAGCATAAAGTTAAACAAATAAAAGCAGGGCCAAGAAACATCTCCTAAGGCCATGCATTAAAAACAGCATCGGGATCTCAGCAGTTCAGATCTCCAGGTCATAACTCCTGAGTGGGCCTTTCAGGTTAAAAAAAACTCAACAAAACTTACATAAGAGAACTTGAGGGCCCATGAAGGACCAGGTTTCAATGGAGCAATTGTTACTAAAGTGAGAAGAGAGACAATCATATTCAATATTACAGAGCAGACGGTGGGCCAAACTATGTCCATTATCTCATTTAACACAACACTTACGCAGAATATTTGTTTTCTATCATTACTATAGTAAATTACCACAAACTTGGTGACTTAAAAACAACACACACTTATTATCTTATAGTTTTGGAGGTCAGAAGTCCTAAAATCAAGGTGTCATTGGGCTGTGTTCCTTCCAGAGGAAGGATTAATCTGTTAATGAAAGAATCTGTTTTCTTACCTTTTTGTTGTTATTTTGTTTTGTTTTTTGAGGCAGAGTTTCACTCTTGTTGCCCAGGCTGGAGTGCAATGGTGCGATCTTGCCTCACCACCACCTCCACCTCCCAGGATCAAGCGATTCTCCTACCTCAGCCTCACGAGTAGCTGAGATTATAGGCATGCGCCACCACATCTGGCTAATTTTGTATTTTCAGTAGAGACGGGGTTTCTCCATGTCAGTCAGGCTAGTCTCAAGCTCCTGACCTCAGGTGATCTGCCCGCCACAGCCTCCCAAAGTGCTGGGATTACAGGCATGAGCCACCGTGCCCTGCCTGTTTTCTTACCCTTTTCAGCTGCTTGAGGCCACCTTCATTCCTTGGCTTGTGAGCCCTGACTCTGTCTTCTAAGCACATCACTCCAACTCTGCTTCTGCCTGGACATCTTATCCTGACTTTGACCCTCTGGCCTTCATCTTTGAAGAACCCTTGTCATTACATTGGGCCCACCTAAATAATCTAAGATAATCTTCCCACCTTTAAATCCTTAAATCAATCTGCAAAGCCCCCTTTGCCATGTAAGATAGCCTATTTATGGGTTCTGAGGATTACGGCATGTCCATCTTTGGAAGGGACATTATTTTGTCTACCATAGGTGGGTACAATTACCATTCCCATTTTAAGGATGAGTAAAGAAAAGTTCTGAGAACTAAATCACTTGGTCAAGGTCCCATGGTGGAGAAGCCAGGAATGCACACAGGTAGCTCCACTCCAGAGCTCTCTCTCCATGGCTTCCCCATGCACTCCACTGCCCATTCTGCCCTTCTGGCCATGGCTGCCTCCCTTCCCCCACTGGCCCCAAACACAAACCCATTCATCCTTCGAGCTCAGATTGGATCACTCCTATTTTTTCAAAGCTTAGAACTGATAGGGCCCTTTAGCCCTATTCAATCCCAGATTTTCCGTGTGTGGCTGGGAACATTGAGGTTTAAAGAGCCCAAGGTTACAGTGTGGACAGCTAGGCCTGGGGCCTCTGTCTCCCAGGCTGAAGCCAGCTCTGGCCTGATCCAAATCTCCAGAGGCAGGGACTGGGCAGGCTGACCTCTTTGGGATGAGGATTATGTATCAGAACTCTCAAATGTACTCTTTGTGTGGCTGGCTGAATGTCAAGGCTGCCAAGCTAAGAAGGTTCAAGCACATTGGAGGCTGACTCAGCCTGTTGCCTTGTTACTGTATCTTTCCCGAGGCAGGCCTTCCCATTGTCTGAAGGGCACAAAGAACCCATTGTCATCTGGCCCTGGGTCCCCCAAGCAGAGCATCCACCAACCAGGCCAAGGCCAAACAGAGGAAGATGAAATTTAACCTCAGCACCCTCCCCACTTACAACACACCCACTGAGCAATTGAAGGTTTCTCCTTTAGCGCTTTGTAGCTCATGAAGGACTTTTTTTTTTTTTTTTTTTTTTGAGACGGAGTCTCGCTCTGTCGCCCAGGCTGGAGTATAGTCGCACAATCTTGGCTCACTGCATCCTCCGCCTCCTGGGTTCAAGCAATTCTCCTGCCTGAGCCTCCTGAGTAGCTAGGATTACAGGCATATGTCACCACGTCCAGCTAATTTTTTGTATTTTTTAGTAGAGACAGGGTTTCACCTTGTAGACCAGGCTGGTCTCGAACTCCTGACCTAGTGATCTGCCCGCCTCAGCCTCCCAAAGTGCTGGGATTATAGGCATGAGCCACCAAGTCCGGCCCACAAAGGACTTTTATCACCCTAATCTTATTGAGTGGCATATTTAGTCTACAAAATAGAAAAGTCAGGATTCACTAAGCCCATTTTGGGCTTGGGCAGACAGACAGACTTGCCCAAAGTGACATAGTTGGCCATGGTGGGGGTGAAATGAAAGCTCCCAAACTCTTAACACTCAGTCAAGACTCTTTCCACTGCACCCACTGCCTCCACCCAGGGTCCCGGTGAGAGTTTGCCAAGGCACCCCCTTCTCACAGAGGCTCCCTCTCCACTGAGGTGACAAATGTTAACAATGTGTTGGCTGCACCTTCTCATGTTGACACAAACCCACTGGTCTTCGTGTTGTTATAACAGAATACCTGGAACTGGCTGATTTATAATAAACAGAAATTTAATGGCTCATGATTCTGGAGCTGGGAAGTCCAAGATTGAGGGGCTAGCATCTGGCAAAGGTCTTCATGCTGTATCATGCCATGGTGCAAGGGCAAAGAGAGAGCGAGAAAGAGAGCAAGAGATAGAACTTGCAACCTTAAACCCTGAGTGATGTTAATCAACTCATAAGGGCAGAGTCCTCATGAACTAAGCATCTCCCGATAGGCCCCACCTGCCAACACTGTTGCATTGAGGATTAAGTTTTCAACACATGCTTTTAGGGGTACGTGTTCAAACCATCGCATCACCCAAGGAGAAAGAAGCACTCATTTGAATTCTGATTTGGATTCTTCCCTTAGTAGGGCCTATGTCCTGAGGCCCTGCTTATACTCTGACTTTAAGCAGTTCTCTTTTCCTTTCCAAACCTGAGTGTTGTTATCTGTAAAATGAGCACGATTAAAACATTTCACCCTCCTGGGTACAAAGTCAGTGTAAGATTCAAGTGAACATAGATTTTAGGGAGTCAGTAAATATAAGAGGATGCTTAGGAAGCCTAGTTTTTGAGTCAGATCTCTGGGTTTCGGTCCTGGGTCAAAGTTATTCAACTCTGGAAGACTTGAGGCATGTTATTAACCTCTAGCCTCAGCTTCCTCAAGTGTAAAGTTCTTGTGAGGTGCTTGTGAGGATTAAATGAGATCATATATGTAATGCATTTGGCCCACTGCTGCATGTCCGAAGCACTTCATAAATGTCAGCTATCTTATAAGTAGATTATCTAATTTAAATTTTCCAAAGTGTGTTTTACAAAATATTAGTCCTATAACATACTCCAGAAAGATAGGGGGACCCTGGTTTGAAGTGCGTTTGCGAAATGCAGCACTCACTACCTTCCTTGCAGATATTCCTGAGGCACCTTGAAGCCTTAAAAGCTCTGAAAATGCCTGCTGAAAAGAAACCTGTTGAACTCTGTTAAAGCTATTACAGAGTCCTCTTTTTCACGAGTGTTTAATGCATTCCACAGAACTTTGTTTCCTAACAAACTCTTTGGGGAGTGTTTATTTGCTCCAACACCCTCGTTTGAAGAAGAAACTAAGGTTCAGAAAGGTAAAGTGACTTGGCCTGGGTCTCCCAACCAATAAATAGCAGAGCTGGGACTTGACTCAAGCTAACTAACTCTTTGACCTATTGATTTTTTTATTAAACCACACTGAGAAAACACCTTCAGCTGTTGATGTGGCCAATCACTCTCCAAAGGTTAAAGATTTGTATTATTGGTTTCATAGCCCTTCAGCCTTTTTCCAGGGCTCTGTATCCATTACTTTGAGGGTGCAGGGCTCCCTGCTGCTCTGGGGAGGGTTGGAGGAGCTCGGCGGCAGATTGGCTCAGTCTTCCCCAACCCCTGTGTCTGTAATACTGCTGCTGCTGGTCCAGGTCCAGGGAACACTCACACACAGGCATCAATTTTCTTCTGAAACCCCACATGCCTGGAAATCTTCTCTGAAGGAGGGAAAAAGCCCAATAACCCAGCCCTGACAACGTGGCAGCTCTTACACGTTCCTTGACGTGGCCCACAAACCAAACCTTTCTTCAGTTTAGCTGCTGTGAGGCCAGGAATAACGACGGCCCTGCCAGCCCAGAGACGTGGCAGCCTATGCTGCATGACTCAGCCAGCCCGAGAGGCAGCCTGAAGGCTCCGTCCTCTAGGGTCTCTGGGCTGGGGCAGATGGCTGACGAGGAAGGGCGATCTGGACTAAGCAGCTCAGCCCCATCCTCTTCCCCGACCCCTGTCTCTTCTCCTCCACTGCCTGAGATAAGGCGGCCCTCACTGTCATCTGAGGCAGATCCAGCACTGCGGCTTCATGTCATTTCCCCCCACTCCTGGCTCCTGTACCTTTCCTCAGACAGGAGCTTCTTGTCACGATTCTTCGAGATTTCCCATGTCAGTTTCCGACTGCATTCTGTGGAGCTCTGGGAGTTCCACGCAGCAGCCCTAAGAGGACAGAAGGATGGCCAAGGAGGCAGATCTTCAGACCCCTCGTCTGTCCTTGCTTCAACCAGAGCAGAACTGCTTTTGTCTGTTTGAAGTATCAGGCTTTTGTCTAAAATTTCATTTCTTTTAAAATTTTTATTTGTACTTTGTTTTTATTTTTTAATTTTTAATAAAATTTTAATTTACGTTTCAGAGAAACTTTTGTGGTAACGAACTATAGAAATAATCCCTGAAAGTATAGTCTTGTAAGATTTAATTTTCAAAAGGGGTTTCAGTAATTTAAAAAAAAGTTTGGACTGCACTGATTTATTTTCAGCCCACTGGCTCTCCAGGTGAGAAAAAATGAACCCTAGAGAGAAGGGGTGATCTATCCAAAGACCCAGAGCATCGTAAGCTCTCCAGGGCTCTGTGGGAAGGGGGAGAGTTCCAAGATCCAAGCAGAAGCCACGGAAGACTCGAGCCTGCTTGCTGGAAGCTTTCGTCTGGTCACTCTGGGCAGGCAGGCAGCTGGTAGTCCCTATGTCCCTATGTCCACCCAGAAGCTAGAGGAAGAGACTCCATCTATATTAGCCTGGCATCTCCCCAAAAGAAAAAACCAGAGGCCAGGTGCTCATGCCTGTAATCCCAGCACTTTGGGAGGCCAAAGCAGGCAGATTACTTGAGCCCAGGAGTTCAAGACCAGCTTGGGCAACACAGGGAGGCCTGGCTCTACAAAAAAATACAAAAATTAGCCTGATATGGCGTGTGCCTGAGATCCCAGCTAGTCAAGAGGATGAGGTGGCAGGATCACTTGAGCCCAAGGAGGTCAAGGCTACAGTGAGCTGTGATCCTGCCACTGCACTCTAGCCTGGGCAACAAAGTGAAACCCTATTTGAAAAAAAAAGCAAAACTGCCAGGCGCAGTGGCTCACACCTGTAATCCCAGCACTTTGGGAGGCCAAGGCAGAGGGATCACCTGAGGTCAGGAGTTCAAGACCAGCCTGCCCAACATGGTGAAATCCCGTCTCTACGAAAAATACAAAATTAGCACAGATGTGGTGATGCATGCCTGTAATCCCAGCTACTCAAGAGGCTGAGGCGTGAGAATCACTTGAACCTGGGAGGTGGAGGTTGCAGTGAGCTGAGATCATGCCACTGTACTCTAGCCTGGGCAACAGAGCAAGATCCTGTCTCAAAAATAAATAAATAAATAAACAAAATGAGCACTAGAAAAGGATTTGAGAGACCTGGGCTCCTCACCCAATCATTAAATGATATGGGCAAATCCCTTTCTCGTTGTAGGCCTTACTTTGCTCATTCTTTTTTTTTTTTTTTTTCTTGAGATGGAGTCTCACTTGGTTGCCCAGGCTGGAGTGCAATGGTGTGATCTTGGCTCACCACAACCTCTGCCTCCGGGGTTCAAGCGATTCTCCTGTCTCAGCTTGCCGGGTAGTTGGGATTACAGGCACCCGCCACCACACTCCATTAATTTTGTATTTGTAGTAGAGACGGGGTTTCACCATGTTGGCCAGACTGGTCTCGAACTCCTGAACTCAAGTGATCTACCTGCCCCAGCCTCTGAAAGTGCTTGGATTACAGACATGAACCACTGTGCCCAGCCATTTTGCTCACTTGTAAAATGAGGCTATTGGGTTAAATCATGGTTTCCAGGCAGTGGGTGATGAGAACCAAGATGATGGGGTTCACATCCTCTTAGAGGCAGCTGTTGTTTTGCTATGTTACTTGTAAACAAGGATTCTGCAGCTAATAAAATGCTAGAAACTCACTAGGCCATGTAACTTAAAGGCCTTTTGACCATTAAATTCTGTGTTTTTGTCCTTTTTCTGTCTCCTGCTTCTCTTCCTCCCCTGAATTCTTTACTCAAATCCCTGAGTTTGCTGGCAGAGACTTCACGATTCTTCAGGGTTGCATCCCTAAGTCTCTCTTGCTGTCTCTCTGGAGGCTGGACTCTGCCCTCTCACTTGCACCATGGGAGAAGAATTGTTTCTTTCCTAAGATCGCAGAACAATGAGGGAGACCCAAGGGTCAGGACAAATCAGAGCCAGCCACCCCATCTGGTCCAATGCTGAGCTCTCCAGCTCCCCCGTCTCCCACTGAACGGCTCGCTTCCCAGCCCCATCCCAAGTTAGGTTATTTTCCTGATTCAGACATTTTTGTGGTGTGAAATCATCTCCGCCCAGTCAGCCGAAGCTGGGAGCTCACTCCAGCCCACTGCAGCTTGCTGGCCCTCCCTTTCCCTGCCACGTCCCCACACCCTCAGTTCCTCTCCTCCCAGCACTCAGAACTTCCATTTGATTTCCTTTCAATTCTGCAAAGAAACAGAGTGTCAAGGGCATGTTGGATTCAGCTCTGTCCTCTCCCTGTAGCTCCTGGTGCAGGTCCTGGCTCAGGATCAAACCCTAAGGGAAGGTGATTAAAATACGTTTGTTAAATCAAGACAGAGAAAGGAGACAAAGGAAGACAGACAGAATCAGACAGTGGAAGGGAGAGACAGACACTGAGAGTCTGCCATGATCAAGAGAGAGACAGAGGCCACGCATGGTGGCTCATGCCTGTAATCCTAGCACTTGGGGAGGCCAAGGTGGGTGGATCACCTGAGGTCAGGAGTTTGAGACAAGCCAAGCCAACATGTCAAAACCCTGTCTCTACTAAAAATACAAAACTTAGCTGGGCGTGATGGCACGTGCCTGTAATCCCAGCTACTTGGGAGGCTAAGGCATGAGAATCACTTTAACCTGAGGGCCAGAAGTTTCAGTGAGCCGAGACCACACCACTGTACTCCAACCTGGGTGAAAGAGTGAGACTCCATCTCAAAAAAAAAAAAAAAGAATGGTCGGGCGCAGGGGCTCACGCACTTTGGGCGGTGGAGGTGGGCAGATCACGAGGTCAAGAGACTGAAACCATCCTGGCCAACATGGTGAAATCCCATCTTTACTAAAAACGCAAAAAATAAAATTAACTGGGAATGGTGGAGCACGCCCATAGCCCCAGCTACTCAGGAGGCTGAGGCAGGAGAATCGCTTGAACCCGGGTGGTGGAGGTCGCAGTGAGTCAAGATTGCGCCACTGCACTCCAGTCTGGCGATGGAGTGAGACTCTGTCTCAAAAAAAAAAAAAAAAAAAAGAGAGAGAGAGAGAGAGACAGAGGTGGGAGACAGAGAAACAGAGAGACGAGAGAGACACAGAAACAAATGTGAAGAAAACTTACCTGCAACTTAGCAACAAAGCAAAAGGGCGACTGCATGTCCTCTCAATGTTAGACTGGAACACAGTCTGACAAGTCCATCCAGGGATCATCTTCTCTAGGGGATATATCTTGATTTGGCTTGTTACTTACTATTGATGAGGGCTCTGACTTTGAAGTTACATGCTAACTTGCAGCTTTCTGTCCATTAAAAAAAAAAAAATGAACCCCAGAGCTGACAGTGCAATTGCCTTGTAGGGCATTAACCAGTTTTGTATATTACCCAGCAGTCCTTTTCCAGCATTCTTTCAGTGCAGTAGCTGTATAATCTCTTTTGGAATTCTCTTTGAACCAGCTTTACCATCCTGCTTATTCCCTCATTAATGGGTTAAATAAATCATTAACATGTGCTCATTTTTAATTCATTTTTATTCATTTTTTATGAGTCATGTTTTTAACTATTAAAAACTATATTCTGATAAGAGAGGCAGATATAGAATGAGACAGAGATGAAGAAAGAGAGAGAGCGAGAGGCAGAGGCAGAGATAGAAAGGGAAAGAGACATAGGAACACTGAGAGAGGCCAGAGAAAGAGATACACAGACAAACAGAAGAAACAAAGGTTAGAGGGACTGAGACCCAGTGAATTCATGCACAAAGTCAGAGAGAGAGAGAAAAAAAAAAAGGCTAGCAGCAGAGATCAAGGTCAGCCATGCACGCACAAAACACCAGAAGTAATGTTAGCCTCTGGGGAAGGGATACATTGGAGGGAAAGTGGAGGTGAAGGGGAGGGACTTTTATATTTATTTATTTATTTATACTTCTATCTTGAATTTCTTTCTTTTCTTTTCTTTTTTCTTTTTCTTTTTTTTTTTTTTTAATTAGAGACAGAGTCTCTCTATGTTGCTCAGGCTAGTCTTGAACTCCTGGGCTCAAGTGATCCTCTTGCTGCAACCTCCCAAAGTGCTGGGATTACAGGCCACTGTGCAGGCACTTTAATTTCTTATGAGAATATGATCATGTGTTATTTTATACTTTTATTTTAATTTTTATCTTTTTGAGACAGGGTCTCACTCTCGCCCAGACTAGAGAGCAGTGGTGTGTGATCATGGCTCACTGCAGCCTTGACTTCCCAGGCTCAAGTGATCCTCCTGCCTCAGTCTCCAGTGTAGCTGGGACTACAGGTGCACGCCACTAGGCCCAGCTATTTTTTTACTTTTATAGAGATGCAGGGGAGGGGGTCTCACTATGTTGTGTAGGCTGCTCTTGAACTCCTGGGCTCAAGCAATCCTCCCATCTCCGTCCCCCAAAGTGCTGGGATTACAGGCGTGAACCACCATGCTCAGCCCATTTTATATTTTTAAACTAGGCATAGAGGGAAAGGCAAAGAGAGACTGTGAAAGAAGCAAAATCACTAGAGAGAGAAAACATCAAGAAAAGCAAGGACAGGTACACCAGCTGTTATCTGTTAATCCAAGCGCTTTGAGAGTAAGTAAAATTCTTGAAAATTAACTGTGACGTTTTTTCTTACACTTTCTAATTTTTGTAACTATTAAGGCTGATTTTTAAAATCATGGTAAAACAAATATAAAATTCATATGATGAGTTCTTGATAATGGAAACATCATCACTGTGAAACAAATGTAGGCATTGTGTGAGGCACAAGGGCTACAGTGGTGACAAAGACAGACTAGGTCCCTGCTTTCATGGCACTTACATTCTGGGGAGAAGGCAATAAGAAAATAGGCCCATAAATAAACACACAAGACAATTTTTTTTTTTTTTTCCTCTCAGACAGAGTCTCGCTCTATCACCCAGGCTGGAGTCCGGTGGCACGATCTTGGCTCACCAAAACCTCCACCTCCCGGGTTCAAGCGATTCTCCTGCCTCAGCCTCCTGAGTAGCCAGGACTACAGGCGAGCGCCACCACGCTCAGCTAACTTTTTTGTTGTTGTTGTTGTTGTTGTTGTTGTTGTTGTATTTTTAGTGGAGACAGGGTTTCACCATGTTGACCAGGCTGGTCTTGAACTCCTGACCTCGTGATCCACCCGCCTCAGCATCCCAAAGTGCTGGGATTACAGGCATGAGCCACTGTGCTTGGCTCTCTGAGATCATTCTTAGCCCCTCAGGTTATGACTGGCTTATGAGGGCCAAGTGCAGCTTGGACTGAATCCAGGCCTGGGACTTTCTACCCCTTAAGGTCCTTTTCCGTTTCCAGCCCAGAGTTTTGGCCCCAAAGACAGGCAGCATCCAGCTTCCCTCAGCTGCTCAGCTGGCCAAAAAATAAGAAAGCCACCTCGCGCTCATGGGAGGGCAGCCACGGGAGTGGGTCTGGGTGGGGCCCAGTGCTGTGGGATGCCCAGGAGTGTACAGATCCATTTCAGAGGCTCACCAACCTCTTCACCCAGGGACTCTTCTGGGCCTGTCCTGTGCTTTCCAATTAAAAATATCATTTCCCTAATGTTTCTCAGAGGCTCTCAGAGGGCCACGGGAAAGGCAGCCAGGGACGAGGCGGGAGGAGGGGAGGCCAATATCTAAAACACAAGGAGTAGTGGCCCAGAGCAGGACTTCTGAGACTTCAGTCATCCGGTACCATCTTCACCTTTGTTGCCATATCCTCATAACACCTACAGAATTATTTACTTTATTTCAACTTTAAAAAAAAAAAATCTAAATAAATTTAACTTAAAGAAAACTTTACATCACAATACTGAAAAAAGAGTATAATTTGCCAGATGTGTCCACCTTATCCTCTTAGATCCACTCTCTGCCCCTCCCCATCTGCTCTAGGGCAGAGGGGCTGACCTTATGGCCCACACCCATGAGCTCCCATGGCCTCTGTTTCCATGTGGGATTGGCTAGTGGGGAGCATTAGTAGGAGATTGAGAAGAGGGAGAAACAAGAGCGAAGTTAGAAGCTTTCTTTCCCCACCCGCTTCCCTAGAGGATCACAGCAGACTGGCTGTGTTCTTCAACCCAAGGGCTGAGCTCCTGTTCCTTGGCCCTCTCTCTGGTTCTAGTACCCACACTCCCTTACCCCTCAGGCACCTTGCTGCAGCTGTCCCTAGAGGACTGCACTGTCCTTGTGATTTACATACACAGGGACTACATCTTTATAAATAGTCCCTTGATGAAATTCTCAGATTACCTATTTTGAAAGTGCCATCTGTTTTCTGCCAGGAATCTGGCTGATACACTTGTCATAAAGAGAAAGTAATTGATAGTGATAATGAAATTATGCTATTAAATTCTGACCAAATGTAAAAAGGGATGAATAATTTTTACATAATGCTATAGAATGAGCTTCAGAGCATATTAGTAAAAAGTGAACAAACCATAAAAACCAAAGTGCAGAGCAATGTTTAGACTGCAAGGGAGAGAAAAATAGAAACATGTACATGTGCATTTGCTCACATACCCAAAAAGAAGCAATTGAAAGGTAAAACTAAAAATTAATAGAGACGGTTACCTTAGGGAGAGAGAAAATGATAAAAAGCAAGAGTTCTTTGATTACTTTGTCATATGGTTTTAACTTTGGAACTATTAAGTGTTTTATATAATTAAATTTACATTAAAATAACATAAGCTATTGATTGGCTATACAATGTTCTTTTGCACCACAAATTCCAGGAACATAAAGCTAATGGGTGAAGGTCACATAGTGCAACTTATGGTAACAGTTTAGGTAATTTATCAACTAGTCTGGAAGCTTTGGTGAAGGAAAGAAAGAAAAAAATGCCTTTAAACAATTGGCCCTGGAAAAGGGGAGTAGAAGGGGGTGGGTATCAAGACTGTCTCATACTTATGTCTCTCAGAGCCTGATAAATTTTGCATACTTCACATTCTTTGGACAGCTCTGAGCTACTTTTCTTTCTCAAGGGGAAGTTCTTCCTTAAAACATTGAGGAAGCATTGTTAGAAATTGAAGATCAACATTTTGCAGCCCCTAATAGTAATGGGCCAAAGTAATGATTAAGGAATGAGAGGTTGATGAGGAACCATGTAATGGATGGGCCAGGACAACAGTACTTGAACCAATTCAATAATCTTGATAGCTTGTTTGGAGGTTCTAGCAGAGGAGTGCAGCTGTTTTGTACACCCTTGACTGAAGACCAGTCCTGCTCTGTCTGGGATGGTCATCCTCTCAGACCTAGCACTCTGCTTCAGCGGGGATGTGCATGGAGCGGTGAAGAAGGACGGGGACACCCGCCTAGCCAGCCAGAGCAGCCAAATCAACCCTGGCGGTCAATGAGGTGACACATATCATAGCCAGATCGTCCACACATCCGAATTCAATAATCTTAACATCACTAAGAGTGGGACAAAGAGAAATCTTGTTCTTCATTTTGTGACGTAATAAAATGTGTATACCATGACCTAGTAAGTACTTATGGCAAAAGAAATTAAACTGAGTGTAACTACCAGTTTACGGGAAATACAAAGGAATAGAGAAATGTGTCTAAAAACAGAAGAATTAAATCAGCCAAACCAAAGTATGATAAATTTTGCAAGACAATAACATGATTTATTCAATAAATGAATGCCATGACAAAAGGTGGGGAGTGAAGGGAGGAACTCTAATAGATAAAATGAGCCACAAGAATAAAGTGTAGGCCAGGCGCGGTGGCTGAAGCCTGTAATCCCAGCAATTTGGGAGGCCGAGGCGGGTGGATCACCTGAGGTCAGGAGTTCGAGACCATCCTGACCAACGTGATGAAATCCTGCCTCTACTAAAAAATACAAAGATTAGCTGGGTGTGGTGGCTGGTGCCTGTAATCCCAGCTACTCGGGAGGCTGAGGCAGGAGAATCCCTTGAACCCGGGAGGCAGAGGTCGCAGTGAGCCGAGATCATGTCATTGCACTCCAGCCTGGGCAACAAAAGTGAAACTCTGTCTCAAATTAAAAAAAAAAAAAAAAAAAAGAATAAAGTGTAAAGCATGAGCTTCTTTGTAGCCTGATTCAAAGCAACTAATTAAATAAGCATTTTTCAGAAAACTGAAAATTTGAACACAGACTGAGTATTGAATGATATTAGGGAATTTTTTCTCCTATTTTTTCTTTTAGAGACCTTGCCTTGTAATATTGCCCAGGCTGACCTCAAACTCCTGGGCTCAAGCAATCCTCCTGTCTCAGTCTTCCATGGCTAGGACTACAGGTATGCACCACCGCAGATGGCTAATTAAGGAATTACTTTAATTTAGTTAGATGAGATGAGGGAGGTGTGGCTATGTTGAAAAGAGAGACCTATCTGTTAGCTTACAGATACTGAAATTTTTATGGGTATCATGATATAATATATGATATTATATATATTGTTTTGAATTACTCCTGGGAAAAAGTATGTGATGGGGGTGGGTATGTAAAATAAACTGAGAGAAGGTTGATAGTAATTCAAGCTAGCTGATGGTACATGGAAGCTTAATTACATTATTCTCTTTGGAGTGTGCTTGAAAATATTCATAAAACAATATAACAACATCAAATTAAATTAATGCTATTAGGGCCAGCTATGGTGGCTTATGCCTGTAACCCTAGCACTTTGGGAGGCTTGAGGCAGGCGGATCACTTGAGGTCAGGAGTTTAAGACATGCCTGGCCAACATGGCAAAACCCTGTCTCTACTAAAAATCCAAAAATCTGGCTGGGCGTGGTGGCGGGCAACTGTAATCTCAGCTACTTGGGAGGCTGAGATAGGAGAATCCCTGGAACCTGAGAGGTGGAGGCTGCAGTGAGCTGAGATCACACCCACCGCACTCCAGCCTGGGCGAGAGAAAGAGACTCCATCTCAAAATATAATAATAAAATAAGATAAAATTAAATTAATTAATTAATTCTGTTAGTTGTGAGGACCCTAGGAAAGATTAGCAAGTGCTAGAAAGGTGTTAGCAACATATTAGCTCCAAACTAAGACTTCCTCCTCGTTACGATCAGAAGCCTTGGAAAAGACTTTATTCTTTCTTATTCTTCTTTTTTTTTTTTTTTTGACTAGTCAAGTGCAAGTGCAGGCCAGGCATGGTGGCTCACCCCTCTCATCCTAGCACTTTGGGAGGCCAAGGCAGGAGGATTGCTTGATATCAGGAGTTCAAGACCAGCCTGGGCAACACAGTGAGACCCTGTCTCTGCAAAAAATAATAAAATTAGCCAAGTCTGGTGGTGCACGCTTGTAGTCCCAGCTACTGTGGAGGCTCTGGTAGGAGAATCCCTTAAGCTCAGGAGTTGGAGGCTGCGACGAGCCATTCACTGCACTCCAGCCTAGGTAACAGAGCAAGACCTTGTCTAAAAAAAAAGAAGACTTGGCCAGGCGCAGTGGCTCACGCCTGTAATCCTACCACTTTGGGAGGCCGAGGGAGGTGGATCACAAGGTCAGGAGTTCAAGACCAGCCTGACCAAGATGGTGAAACCCCGTCTCTACTGAAAATACAAAAATTAGCTGGGCGTGGTGGTGGGCGCCTGTAATCCCAGCTACTTGGGAGGCTGTGGCAGAGAATCGCTTGAACCTGGGAGGTGGAGGTTGCCGTGAGCCGAGATCGCGCCACTGCACTCCAGCCTAGGCGACAGAGCGAGACTCCGTCTCAAAAAAAAAAAAAAAAAAAAAAAAGACTAGTCAAGTGCAGTAGTGAGAAGTGTGGAAAGAGTAGAACAAGGAGTTCAATCTGTGACTGCGAAAAGAAAAAGACTTTAAAAGGAAACAATTTGCTTGCTATGTGGATTCAGTGTTATTTAATGCTGAAATAATCTTCACAACAAAAATATGCTAAGCATTCTACCTTAGGAAGCCTGGTATCGTAAAGTCAACCCGGGGATTGGGAAGGGGAGACATGGAATTTAATTCTCACTCAGTTATGATCTCGCTAGGAGTCACCTCGCCCTGGTTCCTTCTTCTGTAAAGCGGGAGAAGTTAGGCTAAAAGACCTCTAGGTCCCTCTCTCTCAAGCTGTGATTCAGTAAATAATGAATAAGTGTTTGATTCATTCAATTATCTAACAATCGTTTATGAAACACCTACCATTTACTGTGCTGGGTGCTGGGATGCAGCTGGACATGCTCCCTGCCTGCGCAGAGCTTATGGTCTAGCTATAAATGTACCATTTCTATTTATTTATTTATTTATTTATTTTTGAGACTGAGTCTCACTCTGTTGCCAGGCTAGAGTGCAGTGGCGCGATCTTGGCTCACTGCAACCTTCACTTCCCAGGTTCAAGCTATTCTCCTGCCTCAGCCTCCCAAGTAGCTGGGACTACAGGCATGTGCCAACACACCCAGCTGATTTTTTATTTTTAGTAGAGACGGGGTTTCACCATGTTGGCCAGGATGGTCTTGAACTCCTGACCTCAAGTGATCCACCCACCTCGGCTTCCCAAAGTGCTGGGATTACAGTAAATGTACCATTTCTAAGAGAACGTTAGCTATTCAGAAAAATAGATACTGGCCTAGTAGCACATTTTGGAAAAAATGAGGAGCTGTTTTCTTCCAGATCTTGTGCCTATTTAAATGTCCTGACTCTTCCTCCACAGGCCATCTGTGTTTTAGAACAGCTGGGAGGAACAGCTGTTGCCTCCCTGGGACAGAGAATGCAGTGCACGAACTGTCCAGGCTGCAGGACATTCTTAAAGCTGGGGTAGAGTCATTCGAGACACACTGAAGCTGGGGGTAGAGTCATTCGAGACACACACAGGCCCTGAGCATGGGAGGAGTGGTCCTGCAGAGGGAAACCCAGGTGCTGTTACTGGAGGAAGGATCAGTGGATGCCAAGGGACAAAAGGCACCAGCACATTACCTTTCTTATCTCATTATCTCACTGAAAGTGCATACTAGAATAAAGACACCAAACTTCCTCATTTCCTCTGAGGAGAGAGAACATTAAAAATTCAATTATACTTTTCAATTCATCCCATCAACAGGAACCAGTTCAAAGAACAAATGGTTTTAACTTCTCTATCCCAGTTTTCTCCTTCTTAGAATGGGCACAATGGTGCCTATACTTATACAGTAGTGAGACGATTCAGGAAGAGAAATTCCTATGAAAGGTTTAGCACAATGCCTGGCACATAAAAAAGCCTCAATAAATACCAGTGATTTTATTACCTCTTGTCCACTCAGCCCAATTAAGCAACTTCCTGACTTGCCCAAGCATCCTGGAGTGTGACCTTCCTGTTGATTCTCTGTGGCTCCTGCTTTTATCCTCCCCATGGAACCCAGCAAACCCAACCTTGGCCCTGGTCATTTAGCTTGTGGCCTATGAGTCATTCTCTGGGTTGAATGGCCCATGCTTGGGGCTTGCTTAGGGCTCCCAAGAAACCAATTAAATTCTTGCTTATGAATGTTCTTTGGAATACTAATGACCACTAAAAAAACAAACAACAACAACAACAACAACATCAAAACACAGTTAACATGCTAGAATGGATCTAACCCATAGTTTTCCTTGAAGACTTCCCCAAATTCCCTTGGCAGACACACCCAGTGCTTCTCTCCATTAATGCTCACCATAGGGCATACTTATCTACCTTGTTTCAACCTGCCCTAGTTCTCCTAATCTCATCTAGAACAAATTATTTTACCTTTGGTTTTAAGGAGGCACTTCCTAGAACCTCCCCAACAATTCTAAATCCTTTACAATTCAACATTCAGTGGTTTCCCATTCCCCATGTGGTCAAAGCCAGAATTATCAGCTCACCTCTAAGACTCTCCAACATCTGATCTCAACTTCCACCATGAGCAGCCTGTACTTGATTCTCACTTTAGAGATTATTCTCTACAAGAGCACGTAGCCACCTTGGGTTTTTTTCAAGTTAACAAATACTTGTTGGGCTTTAGACAAGTTTTTTTCTCTCTGTATAACTTGATAGAAATTTCAGGTGTCTCCAGGGATCAGGCAGATGTTAATGATAGAGGAGTTAAGAATAAATTATTTTAGGCAGATAGCGAGGGTATAGAAGTCCTCCTCACGCTCTCACCCTTTTAATGAAAAGCAGTTCCCCAAATCATTTTCTTTTCTAACAGAGAGCAGCCTATAAAATCGAGCTGCAGACATACAAAGACAAGCTAGAAGCTTGCATGACTGAATGCCACGAGTTGTGCCAGCAGGAAAGGTCTATCTGGGGACTAGGCATGTTCAAAATGAGAACTCCATCTTTACTTTTCCTTGCCAACCACGCATGCAGTAAGGAGCAAACAACATGGTGTTCACCAAGTGGCAAACTCATTTGCATAATAAGCAAGATTAAGGTCGGGTGGACAGCTTCCTGGCGAATCCAACCAATCTGTGGGCAATATGTAAATCAGGCACTGCCTCCTTAAGCCAGTCTATAAAATCTGGTGCACTCCGCGCAGCTAAAGTCCCACTGGGGCACCTCTCTCCTTCACAGGAGAGAGAGCTATTCTCCTTTCTCTTACTTTTGCCTATTACATCTCAGCTCCTAAACCTGCTTCTTGTGTGTGTCCATGTACTCAATTTCCTTGGCGTGAGACGATGAACCTCAGGTGTTTACCCCAGAAAAATGATGCCACTTCATTAAGATTTGGTAATGTAACCTAGTTTAACACAAGAGGATGGAGAAGATAGATACCAGAGACTGGGAAGAGTGGGGGTGGCGGGGGGTGGGAGATAAATTGAGGTTGGTTCTGGATACAAACAGAGTTAGATGGAAGAGACAAGTTATAATGTTTGATAGCAGGCTGGGGTGACTATACTTCTATACTTGGCAACAATATTATGTATATTTCAAAGGAACTAGAAGAAAGGACTTGAAATAATACCAACACATAAAAATGATAAACACACAAGGTGATGAGACCCCAGTTACCCTGAGTTGATCATTACACATTCTTTGCATGTAACAAACACCCACATGTACCTCACAAATATGGAAATTATTATATATCAATAAAAGGGAAAGGAAAAAAAAGGGTAAGGTAGAGCCTGTGGTAAGCTGAAGAGTAGCAGCCCTGTCTACAGACATTCAAATTCAGAATGCTTAACAATAAAGTGATATCCAAACAAAACACATCTATTAGTCTGGGACCTGAAGAGGATCACAGCTATAAAACTCTTTAATAATAGTTCCCCAATTCCAAATGAAATTATACAGACTCCCATTTTTAAAAGTAGTCATATTTTATCAATTTAAATTTATTTTGTTATGCTTATATGCTTTCTAAAATATTTTATGTGTTTTAAAATTTACTTAAAATGTATGTAAGTGTATATATGTTTATATTGCCATCCAAAAGATCACCAGGATAGCAAAATAGTAGAAAGGAGAGGTTTAATAGTTAACTTTTGTGGGTACATATTAGGTGTATATATTTATGGGTTACATGAAATATTTTGATATAGGTACGCAATACATAATAATCACATCAGGGTACCTAGAGTATCCATCACCTTAAACATTTATCCTTTGTGTTACAAACAATCCAATTATACTCTCTTAGCCATTTTCAAATGTACAATGACACTATTTTTTACAATAGTCACCAGTTGTGCTAGCAGATATTAGGTTTTATTCATTCTTTTGACTTTTTTTTTTTTTTTTTAACCCATTAACCATCTCCACTTCCCTCTAATTCCCTCACTACACTTCCCAGCTTCTGGTAACCATCCTTCTCTATCTCAGTGAGTTCAATTGTTTTAATTTTTAGCTCCTACAAATAAGTGATAACATGCAAAGTTTGTCTTTCTATGCTTCACTTGTTTCATGTAACATAATGACCTTCAGTTCCATCTGTGTTGCTGCAAATGACAGGATCTCATTCTTTGTTACAGATGAATAGTACTCCATTGTGTATATACACCACATTTTTTAATATCCACATGTCTGTTGATGGACACTTAGGTTGCTTCCAAATCTTGGATTTTGTGAATAGTGTTGCAGTAAACGTGGGAGTGCAGATATCTCTTCCATATACTATCGTCCTTTCTTTTGGGTATATACCTAGGAGTAGGATTGCTGGATCTTATGGTAGCTCTAGTTTTAGTTTTTTGAGGTGCCTCCAAACTGTTCTCCATAGTGGTTGTATTAATTTACGTTTCCTTCAACACTATATGAGGGTTCCCTTTTCTCCACATCCTCACCAGAATTTACTATTGTCTGTCTTTTGGATGAAAGTCATTTTAACTGGGGTGAGATGATATCTCATTGCAGTTTTGATTTGCATTTCTCTGATGATGCTGAGCACCTTTTCATGTACCTGTTTGCCATTTGCATGTCATCTTTTGAGAAATGCCTATTCAGATCTTTTTTTTTTTTAATTTTTAATTTTTTGTTTTTTTGAGACGGAGTTTCACCCTGTCACCCAGGCTGGAGTGCAGTGGCACGATCTTGGCTCACCACAACCTCCGCTTCCCATGTTCAAGTGATTCTCCTGCCTCAGCCTCCCGAGTAGCTGTGATTAAAGGTATCTGCCACCACACCCAGCTAATTTTTTTATATTTTTGGTAGACATGGGGGTTTCACTATGTTGATCAAGCTGGTCTCAAACTCCTGACCTCATGATCTGTCCGCCTTGGCCTCCCAAAGTGCTGGGATTACAGGCATGAGCCACCGCGCCCGGCCTCTTTTACAAATTTTTTAATCATATTGTTAGATTTTTTCTTATAGGGTTGTTTGAGCTCCTTATATATTCTGGTTATTAATCCCTTGTCAGATGGGTAGTTTGCAAGTGTTTTACCCCATTCTGTGGGTTTCCTCTTCACTCTGTTGGTTGTTTCCTTTGCTGTGCATAAGTGTTTTAATTTTGATGTTATCCCGTTTGTCCATTTTTGCTTTGGTTGCCTGTGCTTGTTGAATATTACTCAAGAAATCTTTGCCCACTCCAATGTCCTGGAGAGTTTCCCCAATATTTTCTTGTAGTAGTTTCATAGTTTGAGGTCTTAAATTTAAGTGTTTAATCTATTTTGATTTGACTTTTGTATAATGTGGGAGATAGGGGTCTAGTTTCATTTTTCTGCATGTGGATATCCAGTTTTCCCAGCACCATTTATTGAAGAGACTGTCCTTTCCCCAATGTATGTTTTTGGTACCTTTGTTGAAAATGAATTTACTGTAGATGTATGGATTTATTTCTGGATTCTCTGTTTTATTCTATTGGTCTATGTGTCTGTTTTGATGCCATTACTATGCCATTTTGGTAACTATAGCTCTATAGTATAATTTAAAGTCAGTTTGAAGTATACTATAGAGCTATACTTCAAGTTATAATCATACTGTAGAGCTCCAGTTTTGTTCTTTTTCTTAAGACATCTTTGGCTATTCTGGGTCTTTTGTAATTCCATATAAGTTTTAGGATTTTTTTTTCTATTTCTGTGAAGAATGTCATTGGTATTTTGATAGAAATTGCATTAAATCTCTAGATTGCTTTGCATAGTATGAACATCTTACCAATATTGATTCTCCTAATGCATGAACATGGAATATCTTCCAATTTTTTTGGTGTTCTCTTCAATTTCTTGGATCAGTGTTTTATAGTTTTCATTGCAGAGATTTTTCACTTTATTGGTTAATTCCTAGGTATCTTATTTTATTTGTAGCTACTGTAAATGGGATTACTTTATTGATTTCTTTTCAGATTGTTCACTGCTGGCATATAGAAATGCTGCTGACTTCTGTGTGTTGATTTTGTGTCCTGCATCCTGATTGAATTTGTTTCTCAGTTATAATAGTTTTTTTGTGGAGTCTTTATGTTTTTCCAAATACAAGATCATATCATCTGCAAACAAGGATAATTTGACTTCTTTCTTTCCAATTTGGATACCCTTTCTTTCTTTTGTCTGATTGCTCTAGCTAGGACTTCCAGTACTATGTTGAATAACAGTAGTGACAGCGGGCATCCTTGTCGTGTTCCAAATCTTACAGAAAAAGCTTTCAGTTTTTCCCCATTCAGTATATTAGTTGTGGATCTGTCAAATATGGTTTTTGCTATTTTGAGGTTTGTTCCTTCTATGCCCAATTTTTTGAGGGTGTTCATCACGAAGAAATGTTGAAATTTATAAAATGATTATATTGTTTTTGTCCTTCATTTTGTTGATATAATGTATCACATTGATAGATTTGCATATGTTGAACCATCCTTGCATTCCTGGGATAAATCTCATTTGGTCATAATGAATGATCTTTTTAATGTGTTGTTGAATTTAGTTTGCTAGTATTTTGTTGAGGGTTTTTGCATTAATATTCATCAGGAATATTGGGTCCTACTTTTCTTTTTTGCTTTGTCTTTGTCTGGTTTTGCTCTCAGGATCATGCTGGCCTCAGAATGAGTTTGGAAGTATTCCCTCCTCCCCTATTTTTTTGGAATAGTTTGAGTAGGATTGTTATTAGTTCTTTAAATGGTTGGTAGAATTCAGCAGTGAAGTCTTCAGATCTTGGGCTTTTCTTTGTTGGGAGACATTTTATTATGGCTTTGATCTCGTTATTTGTTATTGGTCTATTCAGGTTTTGGATTTCTTCATGGTTCAATCTTGGTAAGTTGTATGTGTCTATGAATTTATCCATTTCTTTGAGATTTTCCAATTTATTGGTGAATTGTTGCTCATAGTAACCACTAATGATCCTTTGAATTTCTGCAGTAATAGTTGTAATGTAACCTTTTTCATCTTTGATTTTATTTATTTGGGTCTTCTCTTTTCTTAGTCTGGCTGAAGGTTTATCAATTTTGTTTATCTTTTCAAAAAGCCAACTTTTTGGTTTTTTGTTTGTTTGTATTGTTTTCTTCATTTCAATTTTATTTACTTATGTTCTGATCTTTATTATTTCTCTTCTACTACTAATTTTGGAATTGGTTGGCTCTTGCTTTTCTAGTTTTTTGTTTTTGTTTTTGTTTTTGAGGCGAAGTCTCACTCTGTCACCCAGACTAGAGTGCAGTGGTGTGATCTCTGCTCACTGCAACCTCTGCCTCCCAGGTTCAAGTGATTCTCCTGCCTCAGCCTCTCGAGTAGCTGGGATTACAGGGGTGCACTACCATACCTGGCTAATTTTTGTATTTTTTAGTAGAGATGGGGTTTTGCCAGGTTGGCCAGCCTGGTCTCAAACTCCTCGCCTCAAGTGATCCTCCCACCTTGGCATCCCAACATGCTTAGATTATAGATGTGAGCCACTGCACCTGGCCAAAAACACATGATGTTATATATTTTTTAAAAACCAGTCAATAAGAAGAATGATCACAAAAACTTGAATTGAAACCAGAGTTTGGATGACAATTATAGATTGAATCAGCCTCGGCAGCTGATTTATTGCACAAGAATTATTTTCTTAGATGATACTGACAAAACACCAACTTATAGATATGCAGTTGTAAATGGTCACTGTTTACAAATAGCTCACCTTGCAACACAGCATGTTTTGCATTTAAACAGAGAATAAAAGAAAAAGTTTATTCCAAGATCTGCACAAACGTGTGTTAACCTGATAGCACAAAGATGACAGAGTAGTTGACCCCAACCTCTCATATTTTATACACGTTTCTTTCCCAGCAATAGAAATTCTGATTTTTAATTGGGCGCATGAAAAACATAATTTTAAAATAGCATTCCCCAATCTGCTTTGCAGTTAGGTGTGGTCATTTAACTAAGTCTGGCCAAAAGAATATAAGCTGTAGTGTTATATGCAATTTTTGGGAAATGTCCTGCTGACAGAATGCAACTGAGATGGTTGGAGTTTGAATAGCCATTTGGAACATGAGGTTTGAACCTCATGTTGAATGTGGCAAAGTCACAAAATATAATCAGTCTAGGTCTCTCATGAACCCAGAACCACAATCTCAGCCTTTGATTATTTGCATCCAAATTTTATTTGTGTGAGGCCAAAACAAATTTCTGTATTGTTGAAGACATTGCTGTTTTGTTTTCTGTCACTTACTGCTGAACCTGACTGATAGAAAAGCTAAACTGATGAAGCTTTCAGATACTTTTTTTTTTTTTTTTAAGAGTCTCTCTCTGTTGCCCACGCTGGAGTGCAGTGGTGATCATAGCTCACTGCAGCCTCAAACCTCTGAGCTCAAGCGATCCTCTTGCTTCACCCTCCTGAGTACCTGGGACTACGGGCTTGTGTCACCACACCTACTATTTTTTATTTTTTTGGAGACAGGCTCCCACTGTTTTGACGAGACTGGTCTTGAACTTCTGGCATGAAGCAATCCTCCCACCTTGGCCTCCCAAAGTGCTGAGATTATAGGCATGAGCCACCTTGTCTAGCCAAGTATGTTAAAATTTGATATGTAACATTTATAAGTGTGTCTGTTTCTCCTTATTTAAAATTTCCAAGCAAACCTAGTATCTAAAACAGTAGTTCTTAAACTTTTGGTCTCAGGGTCCCTTTATTTCCTTAAAAATTATTATTAATTCCGATAAACTTTTATTTAGTAGTTTTTATCTGTCAATATTTAATGCATTGGCAATTAAACAGAGAATAAGGCCAGGCGCAGTGGCTCACATTTGTAATCCCAGCACTTTAGGAGGCCAAGGCGGGAGAATCACGAGGTCAGGAGATCGAGACCATCCTGGCCAACACAGTGAAACCCTATGTCTACTAAAAATACAAAAATTAGCCAGGCATGGTGGTGCATGCCTGTAGTCCCAGCCACTTGGGAAGCTGAGGCAGGAGAAACGCTTGAACCTGGGAGGTGGAGGTTGTAGTGAGCCGAGATCGCGCCACTGCATTTCAGCCTGGGCGACAGAGTGAGACTCCATCTCAAAACAAAAACAAGGCTGGGCATGGTGGCTCACACCTGTAATCCCCACACTTCGGGAGGCCGAGGCGGGTGGATCACCTGAGGTTAAGTGTTCAAGACCTGCCTGGCCAACATGGTGAAACCCCGTCTCTACTAAAAATACAAAAAAATTAGCTGGGCGTGGTGGCAGGCACCTGTAATCCCAGCTACTTGGGAGGCTGAGGCAGGAGAATTGCTGGAACCCGGGGAGGCGGAGGTTGCATTGGGCCAAGATCATGCCATTGCATTGCCTGGGCAATAAGAGCGAAACTGTGTCTCAAAAAACAAAACAAAAAAAAACACATTATTTTAATCAAATGTTTAGGGAAGCTCTGACACACTTTCAGCGATTTAAACGTCTCTTAATAGGATGATGTTTAAGATTCTGTAGCAGATGTTTATGATTTATTGGGTTTGATTTGGGGCCACTAGCATCCATTTCCCCTTCTCAGGAACTATGCCTTGATTTTCCTCTTGAGCAATACCCTCTCCTACACTCTTAGCCCCACTTAGAGAAAGGGCATGCGACTAGGCTACGCCATGCCATTCCCAGGGCCACAGTAACTCTTTCAGGGACGGACATGAGGTGGGATATAGGGCTGCAACAGAGAATCTGGCCTTCTCCTTGGCTTGACTAGGAATGCATGTGAGATCCTGAGTAGCAGGAGCCTCCCTTAGACCACAGTGGGGGGCTGCATGAACATGAAGCCAACAGGAAAGAGAGTAGAGTGGAGAGAGAGACAGACAGACGGAAACAGAGACAGCAGAGAAACAGAAAAAGAGAGAGAGAAAGAGACAGAGAAACAGAACCAGACAGAAAAGGGCAGACAGACAAAGAGAGACAGAGAAAG
Organism: Chlorocebus sabaeus; assembly: GCF_047675955.1. NCBI lineage: Eukaryota > Metazoa > Chordata > Mammalia > Primates > Cercopithecidae > Chlorocebus > Chlorocebus sabaeus. Next base: position 30,427,087 of record NC_132926.1, on the reverse strand, counting down.
AGAGACAAAGAGAGAGAGAGAGAGATTGAAAGAAAGACAAAGACAGAGACAGAGACACAGAAAGACACTCATGGAACACTGGTTCAAGTCCCTAAGCTAACCTGGGGCAGACACTGTTATTTGTCTGCTCAGCATTCATTCTCCTCTTCTGCCTAATCAACAGACCCTCAATTCTGCTTATGGAGCTCTGTGTCCACCTCAAAATACTAATCTTTCTAGACTCCTTTGCAGTGCAGAGAGGCCATGGGACATGCTTCTCACCAGTGAACTTATAAGCAGAAATCAGTGCATGGAGCTTCTGGGGAAGCTTGTGAAAGAGGGAGACTTTGCTTTTTGTCCCTCTTCTTCCTTCTTGGATGGCATATGTAAGACAAAGTGGAGCCACGGAGAATGGAATCCACAAGGAAAGGCTAACTGCAGCCTGGTGATGGCATGGACCCAGCATCATCCTCAGATGGCCAGATTGCTTGCAAAATGGGATAAAAGCTACTGGAATCAGGTTTCTGTGACACACAGCAGAGTGTAGTCATATGTGATATACAGCCCTGTTCCTGGACTTTTCCTTTCCATGAGCCAATAACTCCCCTTTTTGCTTATACTGGTTTGGGTTGGGTTTTCTATCACTTTCAACAGAAAAAATCCATTTTTGACTCGGAGAAGACATCCTGTTTACTCAACAGGTAAATGTCTCACATCTATGAGAGAAGGTGAACAATAATTGTCCCTTTAAGAGAAAGAAGATGATATTCCTTACGTGTGGCTGCGGGGGAACATCAAAGCAGGAGGCAGAGAGAGGAAAGGAATGTAATGGGGATGAAGAGGAGCCTCATGGGGAGCAGAAAGTTTCTTCTGGCTTCAGAACGGAGCTGATGCAGTGTCTGGGGCTGCTGTCTGGTTCACAAAAATAATTTTGATGACTCTATAGCCAAGCTATGTAGGGGAAGCTCCTCCAACTTTCAGCAAAGTGTAGTTGGCCCTTACTCTTTTGAGGCATGTGAAGAACTACATTCTTCTGGGGGCTGGGCCTCTTCAAGACTCTTTCTCTTTCCTGGAGAGGGCCAGGGAGGCAAGTGGGGGAAAGACTAAGGATCAATGTAAGCATGAGCAAACTCTGGAGTTAGTAAGATTTCAGCCTTTTTGTTTTTTGAGACAGAGTCTTGCTCTATCACCTAGGCTGGAATGCAGTGGCACAATCATAGCTCACTATAACTTTGAACTCCTGGGCTTATGTGATCATCTTGCCTCAGCCTCCCAAGTAGGTGGGACTGCAGGCACATGTCACCACACTCAGCTAATTTTTAAATTTTTTCTAGAGACAGAGTCTCACTATCTTGCCAGGGCTGGTTTTGAACTCCTGGGCACAAGCCATCCTCCTGCCTTGGACTCCCAAAGTGCTGAGATTACGGGCATGAACCAGTGTCTGGTCAAAACGGAGTTTTTTGTTTTGTTTTTGAGACAGGGGTCTTGTTTTGTTGCCCATGCTGAAGTGCAGTGGCATAAACATGGCTCGCTGCAGCCTCAACCTCCCAGGGTCAAGTGATTCTTCCACCTCAGCTCCCCCTAGTAGCTGGGACTATAGGTGTGCACCACCATGCCAGCTAATTTTTATTTTATTTTTTAATAAAGCCTGTTGCCCAGGCTGGTCTCTAACTCCTGGGCTCAAGCAGTCCTCCTGCCTTGGCCTCCCAAAGTGCTGGGATTATAGGCATGAACCACTAAACCCAGCCTGAAATAGAGTTTTCTATGAATTATTAATTAGATCCCTTTTAATACTCTTAGAGATATAAAAACGAAGATTGTAGCACTTTTAAATGATTTGTAACTGTAACACTTTGTTTTCTTCAATGTGGCTCTTCACAGACTGGGCCATGTGAAGCTTTGGGATTCCCCAGGGTCATGTTCTTCACAGAGGCAGGAGGTCAGCTCTACCGGTTCCCTCACACTATTCCAACTTCTCTGCCCTCTAAACAGGCTGCACAGATCCTCCAGCCCCAACTGTCCTCTCAGAAGAGTTGTTGGGATAAGGACAAAAACAACACCCTCTGTTTCTAGGTCCTTCTGGAGTGTCTTCTAAGATACAAAGTCTCCTCTCAGGCCCATTAGCTCATCCCACCCTCCCTCCACCTCTGGCTGGATTAAAACCCTTCTGTGCTGGAAGATAAGGAGAATCCTGAAGAGGATTCAACTAGCTGAACTGCTACAGTTGCTCCAGTGATTCTCCAACGTGCCTCTCATCCTGAGAGTTTCCTGTTGTCCATGAGGCCCAATGGATGGTTTTCCCAGCCCCTTTGCCTAGGGAAAAGTAAGTGATAGCAGTCAGGAAGGCCCTGCTGCTGTCGTGCCACCATGCACAACCTAGAAAGCTGCAGTAAATGGAGACTTGTTGTAAGCTGCTTGGGCAGCTCCCAGAGATGGCACTGCTTTTCAGGGAAGTTGTGTCTCAGGTTGTGTCTCAGGTAGTGACTCTGGGGCCAGTACTATGCAGGTGGTAAAAACAATTTACCAAGACAGTTGTAGGTCAGCAAAGTAGATTTGTTAGAGGAAGTATGAAAGTATGTTGCAAGGGTGCAATGGGCAAGTTAGCAAGAAAGGAGCTGACTGCAAGTAGACAAAGGCTTGCTGGGGATTTTTTAGGGTGGTGCTTGTGCTGTGTGCTGAAGAGGGCTTTGTACAGTACAGATAACGCCAAGGTTGTAGTGAGCTAATGTACATTATTCTATCAGCTGAGGTGTCTGGTGATAGTTGGGCACAGGAAGACTGTGAGTTATTTGCACAGGAGGATTGTGTGTCCTGGACCATGAAGAAAGGCAGACGTATAGTTTACCTGCTTTTTCTTTTTTCTTTCCCCTGCTCCCACCAGTCTGATTCCTTTTCCCTAATTAGGACTCTACAGGTTGTGGTCCCTACTACCTAGGGTCATAACCTTTGCAGGTTTTGAACTCCATCTGATCAGTTTGCAGTGTTGGGGGATTGCTGCACAAAGAAAGACAGATGCTCCTGGAAAATACCAACATGTCCCATCCCCCTCATCTGGAGCACGAACTTTTGCACAAGCAGAAAGTTTGTTTCTACACCTAGAGGCATAGTATTCCCTATGCCAAGGTGTTGAATTAGACATCGAGAGGTTGATGAAGGAGTACAGAATTGGAGCAAAGGGTGATCTGAAGGGATGTGACATCTAAGTGGTGTGATGAAGTGTTCCTGCTCCCATAGTAAAGTCTGTCCTCACACAGTGGGAGGCAGTAGTTCTTAGCATAGAGGCTAAAGTGTAGTCTCTGCAGTGAATTGTCTGCATTCAAATTCTGATCCATTTTGAGTAACAGTGTGGCTCTGGGCAAGCTACCCTTCCAGGCTGCAGTTTCATCTGTAAAGTGACAAAAAAGAAAGTATCAGAACAAGTTAGTACTTGTTCCTGCTATAAGTTGTTGGTCACATCAATTAAATCTCTCAGCCTCTCTGGATCCATGCTTCCTCCTCTGAAAAATGAAAAAGGTTGAATCAAGGGTAGACTCTTCTACTATGACAATCTCTGAAATCCCTGTGGAGGGAAAGTCTGAGCCACTCCTCACTAAGAAGCTGTTACTGCTTGGATGCCTGAGTTTTCAGTGCCTCAGTAAACTATACCACCTCTGGGGAACTCCCAGCCCAAGGGGGAAGACTGCTGAATGACAGAGCACTTTTCAGGATACTTGGCTCGGGCTGTGCTAACTTAAACAATGAGCACAGTTCTCAGTCCTGAGGGTAACAAGAACACCCTGCCAGTCTCCAGAGAGAAAACCCTCTGTAAGATCATATATGTGGGCAGGACTTCCACAGAATTCTGGAATGTCAAAGCTGGAAAAGCTCGTAGGGAGTTTCTAGTTCAGGGGTTTTTAAGTCACTTTCTGTACTTCTGCAGTTCCACAAACTATTAATATTCACCTTATTTTGTATACCAGAAACTGCATTTAAAATCGTGGCTGAAAAACAACAAAGACACCTAAATCGTCATCTGTCAAATGTGAACACATCAGAGACCAAAATTCATTTATGTATTGTGGCAGATTCTGCTAGTGGTCCCCTTTTCCTTTGCTGTAGAAACTACACTTGAGTGGGGCCATAGTGCCCTGATTAAACTACATCTCCCAGCCTTCCTTGCAGATAGGTAAGGCAGTGCAATTAAGCTTTAGTCAGTGGGATGTAAGCAAAGGTTGTGAGTGTGACTTCTTGGAGTTTTCTTCAAGTGAATGGAATGCTCTTCTCACTCCTCTTCTAGCTAGCTCTAATATGGACATGATGGTGGAACTCAATCAGTCATCTTGGACTTTGAATTGACAGAGAGAAGGAGGTTTGGTCCTGATGATCACTGAGTTACCTTGCTGACTCACTTTCTTACAGTGAGTGCCCTGGACTGCTCACCTCCAGATTTCATTTACATAAAAAAGACATACAATTCTGTCTTATTGAGGCCACTTCCATTTGGGGTTTTCTGCCTTTTGCAGCTAAATCTAATTGACACATTGGTGTTCTCAGTAATTGATTTTATAATGCATTCGTAATATAAGCATAAAAATAGCTTACTGAATAACCCTAAGGAAAACCACTCAGGTCAAGGAAACCACTAAGGTCAAAAAATAACATTTTGCAGCCACCCCAGAAGCCCTCTGTGTGCCCTGTCCCAATCACAACTACCTCCTTGCTTCTAAAAGCAATCTCTGTCCCAATTTGTATAGTAAACATATCCTGTTATACAGTAATGACACAACATTTCCTTAAAAACATTTTGGTCAGAGACTACTTTTATCTGTTTTATTTGAGATGCTCCTTAAGACTTTGCTTGACAGAAGGCTTCTTCTAATAAAAAAGTGGGCCAATAACTGAAATAGTCTGACCCCTTCATTTCACAGAGGAAGAACATGAAGTCAGAGAGGGGAAAGAACTATCTTGTTTTAAAACTGACAAAAACTGTATATATTTACGGTGTACAACATGATGTTTTGATGTATGTATATACGTATGTATATATGCAAAAGGACTTTCTAATGTCAACCAGCAAATAAGAGTTACAGTGGACTAGAACTCATGTTCTCTCTGACTTTTTAACATTTTATTTCCCAATACGTTTCCAGGGAAGCAATCCTAGATACAAGGTACCAGCTTTGTGCAATGACTTAAGGATGGGAAAGACTTGCAAATACAGTCTCTAGTACAGGACATTTTATCTTCAACAAACACAAAACCTGTCTCTTTCCACCCAAATCTCAGGGGAAAGATGCTACCAAGGACTCTGACAATGGTTCTTCCCAGATGGCTTTGCATTTTAACACAAACACGTTGGCAAAGATGCGATCAGATACAGAGTGACACAGTGGGGATGCTGATTGGATGAAGTGATCTTCGCAGGCCTCCTCAGAACCCAGCACCAGGGCATCTCCCCCGTAGGTACTGTGTGCACTGAACCTGACACACAGGGGCCCTTGGAGATCACTGTGGCCAAGGGTGATGCTGAGTCTCTGAAATGCAGAGATGCAGGCAAGCCCCAGCTCTCTTTGCTGTCTTTGCTAGACTGTTCTGACCAGCATGTGGCTGCTTCTAACTCAATTTCTGGAGAATCCTTCCTGCTCAGGAAAGTCAATTATTTATTTATTTTTAAGACAGAGTCTCACTCTATTGCCCAGGCTGGAGTGCAGTGGCACAATCTCGGCTCACTGCAACCTCCACCTCCTAGGTTCAAGCCATTCTCCCACCTTAGCCTCTGAGTAGCTGGGACTATTGACGCCCACCACCATGCCCAGCGAATTTTTTTGTATTTTTAGTAGAGATGGGGTTTGGCCATACTGGCTAGGCTGGTCTCAAACTTCTGACCTCAAGTGATTCACCAGCCTCGGCCTCCCAAAGTGCTGGGATAACAGGTGTGAGCCACCGCGCCTGGCCAAAAGTCAATTATTTTATATTATGACAGATGTGCATCATGCTTTTGTGCAGGACATGGCAGTGTCCAAGATGGCTCACTGGCCAGATTCCATAGCCTTCTTTGTCTCTGATTCTTGGAGGTTTGTGGGTCAGACCTATTGGCTTCTTCCTTTTCCTATAGGTTAGAATTAGCAGACAACATTAGCAAAGATGTGACTATGTGTTCTGTGGGGGAGAAAAAGGTGTTCCAGGACTAAAAATTTGGGAAACAGGTGCATACTTTATCTCCTTTTTGAAAAGTCTCAAGTATAGTATTAGTATGTTGAAGGATCTGCAAATTTCTATGGTAAACTATTTTGCTTGATTTTGATGGGCCTGGCATTTTTCAAACTTTTTTGGCTTTGGGACCTCATGTTTCACTGATAGCATTCTGCACGAAACAGTTTGGCAAATGATACTGCCACCTCTTTGATGGATAAAGGATGTATTAATACACATAGGATAGACAACATGGCTGGAAAATCACCCTTCTGGCCCAGGTAGCCATCGCTCTGGAAAAGTACTGCATTATCTCCGTTTCTGTAAAAATCCATTTCTAATAGCCCCAAGAAGCCACTGCAGAAATGATCTAAACCCGTCTGGGGTGGGTTCCCCAGGGGAGCTGGCTGAGCCCCACAGCTTGGCACCAGACTTATTGTACCAAGAGCCCTGGCCAGCCGGCAGCCACCCAGTGTGTGTCTTGACTTGTTTTTCCTTCCTTTCCCTCCTCCTTTTAGAACACAGCTGAATGGCTCCAGTCTCTTAGTACTGCTCCTGGCCAACACTGGACCTCTCAAAGTCTGGCCAACTCCTCTTCCAGCACCTTGATAAACAACCCCCTCCATGCTGGGAACCACAGCAGTGGACTGTTTTTCTCCCCCATACACCCCAGGAAGCCTCTCCTCTTTGCCTGGGCTTTCTTCCCAGGGCCTTGGCTCCCAATCCATTTTACACCCATATGAAGCCCAGTCAGTCACCTGAAGAAAAGGAGACTCACAGAAGGCCCAAGATGAAAGCCTCTTTAATCCTGTGGCTTTTTGAGTTTTGTTTTTAGCAGGAAGACCTTATTTTCAAAACAAATTGTTACGCAGAATTTGCCAGTTTACAGAACAGATGAATAAAGACATTTATGTCAGACTTGTTTATTGTAGCACAACACTGGAAAGACACGAAAAGTCCATCAGTAAGGAACAGATTTAATAAGATTATGGTGAAGCCATACAATGGAATACTATTCTGCCACCTAAAAGCATGAGGCACCTCCCAACAATAATAGCACAAGTTCTGAGAAAATCTTTACTTTATATGGACAGTATTTGGTTAACAGTTCCATTTTAGGGCAAAGACCAAGATTACTACTTGTTTTGTTAAAATTTACCACCTCCTATTCAAACTTGTCTAATGTTTATTTGGAACTTAAATATGGTGACCAAATATCCCAGTTTGCTTAGAACTGAAGGGTTTCCTGGGATATAGGACTTTAAGTACTAAAACAGAAAATTCCAGGCAAAGGAATGAGTTGGTCACCCTATACTTAACAGAAGTCAATACGTTATTTTAGAAAGAATAGGTAGATTATTATTACTAATTTTAGCCCATGTTAATAAGCCAATATATTCACAAATAAAACTGAACCAGTATTTGTACTTTATTTATTTATTTTTATTTATTTATTTATTTTTGAGACTGAGTCTCACTCTGTTGCCCAGGCTAGAGTGCAATGGTGCAATCTCGACTCACTGCAACCTCTGCCTCCCGGGTTCAAGCGATTCTCCTGCCTCAGCCTCCTGAGTAGCTGGGATTACAGGCGCACGCCACCAAGCCTGGCTAATTTTTGTATTTTTAGTTGACATGGGGTTTCACCATGTTGGCCAGGATGGTCTCGAACTCCTGACCTCATGATTCGCCTGCCTCGGCCTCCCAAAGTGCTGGGATTACGGGTGTGAGCCACCGCATCCGGCTGGTATTTGTACTTTAAATACAAGGGCAAAACCATATGAACTGATATGAAACATGAAACTCTCTCAAGGTGCAGTAAAAAGCAGGGGGAAAAGGCAAGTACAGAACAGTGAACTGAGTGTACTCTCATTTTTTAAGTTCTTTTCTCTCTCTTTCCCCTACCCCAAAGGTCAGAGCAGGGGAGCAGGGGGGATTTGTCCATATAATAAAATGAAGTTTATGACTTGTCTATTTATGTACTCCATCATAAGAAAATGGCTGGGCTGATTTTCACCAAACTTTGAGGATATGTTTGGGGTGGTCTGACTTAAATACAGATTGTTTGGCATATGAAAATTGATCCCAGTAACCCTTCCTTCTGGAGAGGAAACTTGAAGAGATAAGCAGCCACTCCCCAAAGCTGACACTGGTTTAACAGACGAGGCCTATGAGATCACCAGTCAGAAAAGACTAACCAGGCTGGACGTGGTGGCTCATGCTTGTAATCCTAGTACTTTGAGAGGCCGAGGTGGGCAGATCACCTGAGGTCAGGAGTTCGAGACCAGTCTGGCTAACATGGTGAAACCCTGTCTCTACTAAAAAAAAAAAATTAAAAAAAAATACAAAAATTAGCCAAGCGTGGTGGCAGGCACCTATAATCCCAGTTGTTTGGGAAGCTTGAACCCAGGAGGTGGAGATTGCAGTGAGCCGAGATCGCACCACTGCACTCCAGCCTGAGTGACAGAGCGAGACTCCATCTTAAACAAGAAAAGAAAAGACTAACCAGATAGCTTCGGGTCCATTGACAGAGAAAACAAAGACTGGTTTCCAGTGAGTCTCCAAAATAAAAGCTCACAAAGTGGACTCTCCAAATGGAAGGCCTCAGTTTATAGGCTGCCTCCCACATGGGTGGGTGCAGTCAGATGTCCGTGTGTGTAAAGATGGCTCATGGTTTTTCTGAATTAGCTGGGCATGGTATGTACCTGTAGTCCCATATACACAGGAGGCTGAGATGGGAGGATCACTTGAGCCCAGGAGTGTGAGGCTGCAGTGGGCTATGATCATATCACCGCACCTAGGCAATGGAGCAAGTCCCAAAAAATAAAAAATGTTTTAAAGTGGTTCTTCTGAGAGAAGCAGCTCTTTTGGGTATTAAGTCTTTCATTTGCATAGACAATTCCCGAAAGATGCATATGAAATGGGTAATAATCAGTGTCTCTGAGGACGAGGACCACGGGTCTGAGATGAACAGAATGTATTTTTTATTATGCATCCTTTTGAGTTAGCAATATTTTCCATGTTTATATATCAAGTCCTTTTTAAAAAAATTATAAAATATTTTAAACATACAAAGAAACTATAGAGAGAACGAAGTTAATACCTCCTGCCTTTGACACATCTTAACATATTGCAATAAATAATTCAGACAGACCTCTCTGTTAATAAACAAAATGTGTGTGTATATATATATATAATTGAATTGTGTGTGTGTATATATATATATAATTGAATTATATGTATAATTGAAACCCAGTCCTATTCCTCATTCTCCCATACAAAAAGAAGTAAACAATACCTTACATTTGGAGTTTATCATTCCTATACATATTTTTGTACTTTTAACACATATGTATGCCTCCCCTAAATGATATATTTAGATTTTAGATTCTGACTGCTGTATTGCCTGATGTATAAATATAGTGTGATATAATTACTGCTTTTATCTTTTCAGTCTCCTTTGGATGGATATTTAGTTGTTTTTTTTTTTTTTTTTTTTTTTTTTTTAACAATTTTATATGTATGCCTTTTTTTTTTTTTTTTTTTTGAGACAGAGGCTTGCTGTGTCACCCAGGCTGGAGTGCAATGGCACAGTCTTGGCTCACTGCAGCCTCTCCCTCTCAGGTTCAAGAGATTCTTGTGCCTCAGTCTCTCGAGTAGCTGGGATTACAGGCATGTGCCACTACATCCAGCTAATATTTGTATTTTTAGTAGAGATGGGGTTTCACCATGTTGACCAGGCTGGTCTCGAACTCCTGGCCTCAAGTGATCCACCCATCTCAGCCTCCCAAAGTGCTGGGACTAAAGGTGTGAGCCACCATGCTCGGCCTACATGTATGACACTTGTGATTAAAAAAATAATGGGTGCAACAATAATCATCAATGTCTGCTAAAACCATGAGTTGAAAGCTGATGGGGAGTTTATAATGGATGGACTAGGCTGACAACATCTGAATCCATCCATCCATCTTGATATTACACACAGAAAGACAAGCAGATGTTATGTGCTGCCTGATGTGATATAAAAGGATTTCACAGCACCATCCACGAAAGATTGTCGGCAAAAATCAAAGGTGGTTCTGATGAAGCATAAACCTAACCACCATTTTACAGGAACTTCAGGGGACTGAGGAACACATTGCACTATGGGGTGCACTCAGTAAAATCCAGAATTACAGAAGACCCTCCTGCACAGAAGACCCAACTTCCTCAACAGATAATTTGCAAGGAGAAAAACAAAAAAGGGCAGGAGTAGGGTTGCTACAGACTAAAAGACTTAAGAAACATCAACCAAATGCATGGACTTTGTTTGCATCCTGATTTGAACAAACCAAGGGCTTAAGAAAAGAATAAATAAATAACAATAGAGGAAATTTGAACACTGGATATTTTTGATATTAAGAGATTTGTATTAACTTTTAGGTGTCATGATGAATAGTTTTTTTGTTTTTTTACATCCTATCTCTTAGAATAAATACAATAATGCAAAAATTAGCCAGGTGTGGTGGTGCACACCAGTAGCCCCAGCTACTCAGGAGGTTGAGGCAGGAGAATTGCTTGAACCTGGGAGGCAGAGGTTGCAGTGAGCCAAGATCACGCCACTGCACTCCAGTCTGAGCAACAGAGCGAGACTCCATCTCAAAAAAAAGAAAAGAAAAGAAAAAAGAAATACAATAATAAAATGAAATGATGCTGGTGTTTGTTTCAGAATAACCCTGTGGGGGATGGAGGCAGGCAGTGGCAGATGCACCAAAACCAGCTATGAGTTGGTAATTATTGTAGCTGCGAGATGACTGTATGGGGTTCATGATATTATTCACTTTACTTTCAGATATTTTTGGAAACTTCCATAATAAAATGTTTAAATAAAATGCAGCTAGTTAATTTCTTTTTTTTTTTTTTTTGAGATGGAGTTTCACTCTTTGTTGCCCAGGCTGGAGTGCAGTGGTGCGATCTTGGCTCACTGCATCCTCTGCCCTCCCGGGTTCAAGTTATTCTCCTGTCTCAGCCTCTGGAGTAGCTGGGATTACAGGCGCATGCCACCACGTCTGGCTAATTTTTGTATTTTTAGTAGAGACGGGGTTTCATCATGTTGGCCAGGTTGGTCTTGAACTCTTGACCTCAGGTGATCCGCCGCCTTGGCCTCCCAAAGTGCTGGGATTACAGGCGTTGGCCACTGCGCCTGGCCTCAACTAGTTAATTTTGACAAATAAAAGGTGTAGTCTTGGTAGGAAGATGCCAGGGGTTGGAGCCCCACTCTCAGTTCCTCCTTTTTCCCTGAGGTACCTTCACAGAACCTTAGGTCTCTGTAGAACAGTTTGAAATCACTGATCTAGACCATGGATTATTGGGGGAACCAGCCCCCAATATTTCAACGTAGGTTTTTTCTATTTTCTCTAAGGCTCGGCTGGTCTGAGAAATAAAGAGAAAGAGTACAAAGAGAGAAATTTTACAGCTGGGCCTCCGGGGGTGCCATCACATATTGGTAGGACTGTGATGGCGACCCCGAGCCGCAAAACCAGCAAGTTTTTATTAGGGATTTTAGAAGGGGAGGGGATGTACAAACAAGGAGTAGGTCACAAGGATCACATGCTTCAAAGGGCAATAAAAGATCACAAGGCAAGGGCAAAATTAGAATTACTGATGAGGGTCCATGTCCTGCTGTGCACACATTGTCTTGATAAACATCTTAACAGGAAACAGGGTTTGAGAGCAGACAACCGGTCTGACTAGAATTCACCAGGCTGGAATTTCCCAATCCTAGGAAGCCTAAGGGCACTGCAGGAGACCAGGGCATATTTCAGTCCTTATCTCAACCACATAAGACAGACACTCCCAGAGCGGCTGTTCATAGACCTCCCCCTAGGAATGCACTCCTTCCCCAGGGCTATCAATTATTAGTATTCCTTGCTGGGGAAAGAATTCAGCGATATTTCTTCTACTCACACATCTGTCTGTAGGCTTTCTGTGAGAAGAAAAATATGGCTCTATTCTGCCTGACCCTGCAGGCAGTCAGACCTTATGGTTATCTCCCTTGTTCCCTGAAAATCGCTGTTATTCTGTTCCTTTTCAGGGTGCACTGATTTCATATTGTTCAAACACACATGTTTTACAAACAATTTGTACAGTTAACGCAATCATCACAGGGTCCTGAAGTGACGTACATTCTCAGCTTACGAAGATGACAGGATTAAGAGATTAAAGACAGGCATAAGACATTATAAGAGTATTGATTGGGGAAGTGATAAATGTCCATGAAATCTTCAAAACTTATGTTCAGAGACTGCAGTAAACACAGGCGTAAGAAATTATAAAAGTATTAATTTTGGGAACTGATAAATGTCCATTAAATCTCCACAATTTATGTTCTTCTGCTGTGGCTTCAGCCGATCTCTCCGTTCAGGCTCCCTGACTTCCCACAACAATGGATAGACAATTTTCTTCTGAAAAGGGCAAAATAGTAAACATTCTAGGCTAAGTGGGCCATATGGTCTTCGTTGTCATTCTCCAACTCAGCTGTTATAGTGTGGAAGCAGCCATAGATAATACATAAATGAGTATGACTGTTTTTCAATAAAACTTTATTTACAAAAACAGATGGTGCCTTGATTTGGCCTGCAGGCTGTTGTGTGCCAATCTTTGATGTAGACCAACCCCTTCCTTTTATTTGTTTTATTATTATTATTATTGTTATTATTATTAAGAAAAGATCTCACCCTGTCATCCAGGCTGAGTGCAGTGGTGCGATCATAGCTTCCCACAGCCTCAATCTCCTGGGTTCAAGCAATCCTCTCACCTCGGCCTCCTGAGTAGCTAGGACTACAGGCAAGTGCCACCACCTGGCTAATTTTTAAAATTTTTTTAGAGTTGGGGGGGGGGGTCCCAATACGTTGCCCAGGCTGATCTTGAACTCCTGCCCTCAAGCAATCCTTCTACCTTGGCCTCCCAAAGTGTTGGGATTACAGGTATCAGCCATCATATCCAGCCTAACCCCTTCCTTTTAAAGTTGTGGAAACTGAGACCTAGAGGGTTAAAGTGGCTCAAGATCGTGCACACACACACACACACACACACACACACACACACACCCCAACCAAAAAAAAAAAAACAGGACCTTGTGAGAGCAACTGCTGCAGATCCCAGTCTTGACTTTAGGCCTGTGTATCTTGGTATTATGGGCAAATGAAAGCAAGCATATGGCGGGTGGGCAGAAGAAATCAGGGAAGCACAAGCTTATGTATCAGTTAGTGTTAGGTTCAGCTGTATGTATATACCAGTAAGCTCAAAATAACAGTAGCTGTAACAAAAATGAAGGTTATTTCATTCTCACATAGAAACAAAGTCTGGAAATAGACAGTTTAAGGCTCATGTATAGAATCCATCATCTTCTAGCTAAGCGCCATGGTGCATGCCTGTAGTCTCAGCTACTCTAAAGGCTGAGGCAGGAGGATTGCTTGAGCCCAAGAGTTTGAGTCACTGCACTTTGGCCTGGACAACAGAGTGAGACCCCCACCTCTAAAAAATAATAAATTAATAATAATAATAATCTTTGGAGACCCAGGTACTATCCTTAGCTCATGGCTTCAAGCGCTAAGGAAAGTGACATCATGGCCCGATATGTCTACTAGATTACATCCTTCTTTCAGGCAGGAGGAAGAATAAAGAATGGTGAGGGCCTTCTAATTGCATCAGCTCATTTTAAGGAGTCTTTCTGGAATTTCTTTGCATCTCATTAGCCAGAACTTAGTTATATGTCACACTTAGCGGCAAAGGAACCTAGGGAATGTCATCTTTATTTTAGGTTGCAACATGCCCAGCCATAAATTGGGTTCTATTACTAAGGAAAAGGGGATGAAAGGCTTTTTTTTTTTTTTTTTTGAGATGGAGTCTCGCTCTTGTTGCCCAGGCTGGAGTGCAATGGCGTGATCACGGTTCACCACAACTTCTGCCTCCCAGGTTCAAGCAATTCTCCTGCCTCACCTCCCAAGTAGCGGGGATTATAGGCATGCACCACCACACCCAACTAATTTTGTATTTTTAGTAGAGATGGGGTTTCTCCATGTTGGTCAGGCTGGTCTCAAACTCCCAACCTCAGGTGATCTGCCCGCCTCAGCTTCCCAAAGTGCTAGGATTACAGGCATGAGCCACCGTGCCGGCCAAAAGACTTTTGAATAGAAAATTAGCAGTCTCTGTCACAAGTTATTTGAATAGATGTGAGTTGCTCCTTTTCACCTGAAAAACTCCAGGCCCGGGGTGTTTAATGACCATGACAAAGCAGCCTGAATTAATGGAAAGAGTACCCCAAGCTGCTCCCATTTCCCTATGTGAACTCAGACAAGTACCTGCATTTCTCTGTTGCTTCACTTTAGCCATATGCACAGTGAAAGGACTCTAACAGTTCCACTTGTAGGATTTTATTCCTAGGAAATACTGAGTTACCTGATACCAGACAATATACACTTTAATAAGTTCTGGAAGCAACCTATTAATAGATCATTCTATCCATCTGAGTTCAGTTGTGGGGCACAGCCACCACCCAAGCTCAGAAAGGGACTTCATCAGGTGCTTACAAAAGGATTGGAAGGGCTGGAGGAAGGGGCTGAGGCTGAGCTTCCAGCATTATGACTCTCAGAGCAGAGCAGGTGAACTGGCTACCAGAGGGGCAGCCACATTGCCCCATCAGGAGGGCAGGGAAGCAGAGGGTGGCTGCTGGACTATGAAGTTCAAGTATGTACTGCCATGGCTATGATACAAGGGGTCAGGAAGCCACAGCCACCAGTGCCTCTCAACACCTACGAAACTAGTGACTAGACACAAGAACACTGCTGCCAAATAACCCAGTGTCTCCATGCTGGGCTGGAATAGCCAAAATCTGTGGGACAATGGCTCTTCCTGATTTCCACCTTCCAAATGGAGCAGGAGTGAACCTAATCAATGAAACCTATTTTTTTTTTTTTTTTTTTTTTTTTTTTTGAGATGGAGTTCCGCTCTGCACGCCAGGCTGGAGTGCAGTGGCATGATCTCAGCTCACTGCAACCTCCGTCTCCTGGGTTCAAGTGATTCTTCTGTCTCAGCCTCCCAAGTAGCTGGGATTACAGGCTCATGCCCCCATGCCCGGCTAATTTTTCGTATTTTAGTAGAGACGGGTTTCACCATGTTGCCCAGGCTGGTCTCGAACTCCTGAACTCAGGCAATCCACCCTCCTCGGACTCCTAAAGTGCTAGGATTGCAGGCATGAGCCACCGCACCCGGCCAGTGAAACCTAATTTTCAATGAGAAACATAACTACCAGGAAATTAGGTTCATGTGGGGCTTGGCCTTCCAGCCTCACATGTGGGAAAGCACACAGGAAAGAGGTTAGAATTGACGTGTAGTGCCGGTGAACTATATGCATGCACCACTCTGTATAACTTAGTTAAACAAATTAAGGTGCATTCGCACAGCAGAATGCTTTCCAGCCACGAAAATCAGTATTTTTTTAGCCAATAAATACTTTCCAGTCACTTAAATGGGCAAGAAGGGACAAATCTTAGAATTCCAGACAACATATTTGTCCCTTCAGGGAGTGGAGTTTATTTCCATACGTACCCTTGAATGTGGCTGGACTTACTTCCTGAGAATAGAGAATGAGAAGGTCAAAATCGTAACTTTCTGGACACAGATCCAATCCAGTGTACCACATCAGGTTTAGTCATCAGGTCTTCTTAATCTTCTCTGATCTTTGAGAGTTTTCCAGGAACCTCACGGCCAGGAGTTTGCCAGGAACCCTAACATCATCAGTAATAGATCATGTCGATATCTATGTACCCCCTGAGATAATGAAATAAGATGGAGACTTTACCTCTGTGTATATTCTTCCCCTAACTGCAGTTTAATCATGAGAAAAATCCCAGACAAACCAAATGAGAGGGACAGGCTATATCATACTTGGCCAATAGTCTTCACAACCATTAAAGTCATGAAAAACAAGAAATGATTGCTAAACTCTTAAAGATCAGAGGAGATGAAGGAGACCTGATGACTAAAGGCAATGTGGTACACTGGATTGGATCTGTGTCCAGAAAGAGAGCACTTATGAGAAAGTTGGTGAAATCCAAATAACATCTGGAGTCCAGTTAACACTGTACCAGCCAAACAGTGGCTCATACCTGTCATCCCAGCACTTTGGGAGGCCGAGATGGGTGGATCACCTGAGGTCAGGAGTTTGAGACAAGCCTGGCAAACATGGCAAAGCCCCACCTCTACTAAAAATTCAAAAATTAGGTCGGGCGCGGTGGCTCACACCTGTAATCCCAGCACTTTGGGAGGCCGAGGTGAGCGGATCATGAGGTCAGGAGACCAAGACCATCCAGACCAACATGGTGAAACCTTGTCTCTACTAAAAATACAAAAATTAGCTGAGCGTGGTGGTGCGTGCCTATAATCCCATCTACTCGGGAGGCTGAGGCAGGAGAATAGCCTGAACCCGGGGAGCGGAGGTTGCAGTGAGCCGAGATGGCGCCACTGCACTCCAGCCTGGCGACAAAGCAAGACCCAGTCTCAAAAAAAAAAAAAAAAAAAAAAAAAAAAAAAAAAAAAAAAAAATTAGCCAGGCAGGCTGAAGCAGGAGAATTGCTTGAACCTGGGAGGCAGAGGTTGCAGTGAGCCATGATCACCGTACTGCACACCAGCCCGGGCAACAGAGTGAGACTCCATCTCAAAAAACAATGTGCCAAGGAGCTTTGGTACCAACGTACCAATTAGATCTTAGTTTTGACAAATGTGTCATAGTTATGTGAGACATTAACATCAGAGGAAGCTAAGTGAAGGCTATATGGAAACTCTCTGTACTCTCTTTCCAAGTTTTCTATAAATCTAAAATTATTCCAAAATAAAATTTGCTGGGTGCAGTGGCTCACACTTGTAATCTCGGCACTTTGGGAGGACACAGTGGGAGGATTGCCTGAGCCCAGGAGCTCAAGACTGGCCTGGGCAAAATGGTGAGAGACCACTTGTCACTACAAAAAAAAAAAAAGAAAAAATTATTAAAAGTTATTTTGTTAAGAAAAGGGGATCAATGTTGCTCTGAAATGAAAATAAAACTTGATATGAAAATGCGTCCATTAACTATTCAGTTAGTGAAAGAAGCAAGTAATAAACCATCAATACTAATAAAATTGTTAGTTAGCACTTATTGAGTGCTTACAGCATGCCACCCTCTGTGCAAAATGATTTCTGTGGATTATCTCATTTAATTCTGAGAACCGCCCTATGATGTCAATGCTATTATCCTCAATTTACTGTTAAGGAAACAATGGGCTAGATGGTTTATGTAACTTGTCAATAAAATATGGTGTTAGCCTAACTCTGGAACCTGAGTTATATGAAACACTACCATATATCACCATTTAGCTTTACTTATGTTGTATATATTTACAGAAGCCTAAAAAGGATATACTCCAAACTGTAAGAGAGAATTTTCTTTGTCATATGGAGACTATGGGGGAGGGTGTCACATAAATAAAATTATTTTAGTTTTTTACAGTTATCCTGTAATATCATAGTAAATTAGGTATTTGCATTAATAACAACAAACAATGAGGCAGTAGGACTTTTGATTTCAAAAGGACTGTCCAGTTCTAACACTTTAGAATATCCAAGGCCCCTGACATCTCTGGAGGTGTGGTCTGAGGCAGAGGCAGAGGCTTGAGATGGCAGTAGGGGGATTTCTCAGCTCTCAGGGTGGTGGGTGGTGGGGCATGGTGAATTTGAGCTTTTGGAGACTCTGGGCTGTGTTTCTAGCCTTAACCTTCCACCTCCAGCCCTCCTTGCCATCTCAACAGCTTTAGTGGCCTCTCTAATTACTAGGAACACAGGGAGATGCACAGCTTCTGTTTTGGTAAAAAAAAAGAAGTCATATACCCACAAACCAGTGCTTCAGTGAGGGTTATCACCAAATTGGACTCTGGAAGGGGTTTGAGGAAAGCGTAGGGGCCAGGCTTGATGTTGGAAGTAGCCTGACCTAGCAGGCTCAGTCCTTTTACAAAGTTGTAAGATCCAGGGACACGTTTTCAAAGGTGTAAAATGGAGAAGCCAGGCCAGGTGCGGTGGCTGACGCCTGTAATCCTAGCACTTTGAGAAGCTGAGGTGGGAGGATTGCTTGAGCCCAGGAGTCTGAGACCAGCCTAGATAACATAAGTAAGACTCCATATCTATAAACAAATTTTAAAATTAGCTAGGTGTGATGGCATGTACCTATGGTCCCAGCTATTTGGGAGGTTGAGATAGGAAGATCACTTGAGCCCAGGAGGTCAAGCATGTAATGAGTGAGCCATGATCACACCACTGCACTCCAGCCTAGGTGACAGGGTGGGACCCTGTCTCAAAACAAAAACACAACAGAGAAGCCAGGCTTTGTTGAGCCCCTACCATGCTGGGTGCTTTATATGCATTACTTCCAATGTAGGTACCATCCAGAGCCACATTCCCCAGATAAGAACAGAGGGAGTAGCCCACCTGGGTTCCTTCTGTGTGATTCCAGGCTGTGCTCCCAGCCTTAACCTTTCACCTCCAGCCATCCTTCAGTAACTTCCCCCAGTAAGCTCTCTCCTTAGGAGTCAGGAACCCTGTGAGCTGGCAGAGGATCAGCGGAGGCCCAGAATGGTTTGGCTTTTCCATGTTTTCTCAGCTTCTACTCTCAAAAAGGCATCAACAAAGGGACTAGTGACCAGGCGGTCATGCTCATTCAAAACTCTTTCTCCAAGGAATGGCTGAGGAGGGAATTTGGGATCTGCCTTGGGAGGTGGAGCAGAGAGGGAGTAGTAGGGAGGACAAAGGAAAGACCTGCTTCTGAGGAATGACCACAGGGAAGGGCTAGGCTGATGCCCCACATATCAAGACAAACCTAGTTCCAGTCCAGAGAACTGCCAGGGATATAGATAAGGGTGGGTTCAACATCAGAACTTCCCCTGGCAGAGCTGTCCAGAGCAGAGCCAGCAGCTCACAGTGCTCCCTTTCAGGGGCAGGGCTGCTGTGCAGGTGAAGGAAGGCTCATGGACCACCTATCAGAAGGAGGGCATGTGGACATCTGTTCCTAAGATCCTACAATGATAATAACAACAGCAGTACTGAGCTCCTTCTATGTACACGTGTCATCTCACTTCACCCTAAGAAGGTATTACTCTCACCTTACAGGTGTGAAAACTGAGGTCCTGGACAGTTCTATTTATTTATTTTTCAGAGATGGTGTCTTGCTCTGTCACACAGGCTGGAATGCAGTGGCATGATCACAGTTCACTGCAGCTATGACCTCCTGGGCTCAAGTGATCCTCCTGCCTCAGCCTCCCAAGCAGCTGAGACTAGAGGCACTTACCACCGTGCCCAGCTCATTTGTACTGGACAGTTAAGCTATTTGCTCAAGCTTACACATCTGGTAAACAGTCTGTTTATCTGCAGAGCCAGCATTCTTATCCAAGATACAGCTTACTTCTAGGCATCAAGGGATTTATGATTCTAAAAGGATTAAGATCCTTAGAGCCCATGATAAACAGACTAATGGGAGTAACATCCTTATTTTTAGAGGCTTTGATTTTATTGCAAGGCCCTAGTCAGTAGTCATGAGATTTACCTAGGGACATGAAGACTTTCCTTCTCTGAGGAAGCAGATTAGAAAACTTGTTTTCTTAAACTAAGTGGTCACAGCCCTTAAAGACATGGAAATCTAAAAGAAGCTCTGATGGACACTCCCAAGAAATTACAGACTTGAGTCTTTTAGAGACTGGCACTAATTAAAGGCAAATGTCATGGAGAGGGCGGTGACCTGAACAACCATTCACCTCCCACACGGCACAATCTTGAGGTTCCATTTTACTTTTCATAATCTGCCAAAGTTGAAATAATCTAGATCTGAAATTTTTCAGACTTCAGTTTTCAAACTTCAAGTTGTATAATTGTGAAACTTTTTGGCCAGACAGAAAGTTTTATTTGTGGAATGCCATTATCAAGAATGAGGCACATGAAGATCTTTAATTCTCACAATGGTCAGAGTAGTTATGACCCCTGTTTTCCAGAATAGGAAACTGAGTTGCGCAAAAGAATCAGGAACTTTCCCAAGGTCACACAGTTTTTAAGTGGTGAAGGAATTTAAATCTGGATCTGCTGAAATCCAGAACATGGCTAAGTACCACTGGGGCTGTAGGCGGAAGCCCAGCAGATAAAATTGTGAGTTGGGGCAGGCACAGTGGCTCATGTCTGTAATCCCAGCACTTTGGGAGGCCAACGCGGGATGATCACCTGAACCCAGGAGTTCAAGGCTGCAGTGAGCCGTAATTGCACTGCTGCATTCCAGCCTGGGCCACACAGCAAGGCTCCATCTCTAAACAATAAAAATAAATTAAAAGATACAAATAAAATTATGAGTTGAGCTGCTCTGGTTTGGGTTTGGGTGTGTTGGGTTGGAAGAGGCCAGCTCACTGAGACTTTTCCTTGTGCCCTGTAGGACCCTTGGAAACCTTGATAGCACAAAAGCAGTTAAAAAAAACTGGAAACAAATGTCCTTCAACAGAGGAATGAATCACACCTTCTGGTATATTCATTCAGTGGAATACCTACTTCTCAGTGATAAAAAGATAACATTTCAAAATAATTATGCTGAATGAAAAAGCTAGACAAAAATGAGAGCATACTGTGTGATTGCATTTATATAACTCTAGAAAATGTAAACTAATCAATAGTGACAGTAAGCAGATCAGTGGTTACTTGGGGGCAAGGAGAGGGTGGGAGGGATTACCAAGAGGTGCCAGGAAACTTTTTAGGTGATTAATATGGTCACTATCTTGATTGTGGTGATGGTTTCATGAGTGTGTGTGTATGTATGTGTATGTGTTAGATATATATGTATCTTAATTATACACTTTATTCCTTAGGTAGGAGATAGCAAAAAAAGTTTACACTTTAAATATGTGCAGTTTATTGAATGAAATTATACCTCAAAAAAGCAGTTTAAAAAAGCTTCAGCTGGGTGTGGTGGCTCATGCCTGTAATCCCAACACTTTGGGAGGCTGAGGCGCACAGATTGCTTGAGCCCAGGGGTTCGAGACCAGCCTGGCAACATGGTGAAACCTTGTCATTAAAAAAATATATATGTAAAAATTAGTCGGGCATGGTGGTGTGTGCCTGTGGTCCCAGTTACTTGGGAGGCTAAGGTGGGAGGATTGCTTGAGCCTGGGAGATGGAGGTTGCAGTGAGCGGAGAGTGTGCCACTGCACTCCAGCCTGAGTAACAGAGATCCTGTCTCAGAAAAAGAAAAACAACGATACACACACACACACACACACACACACACACACCACTTCAAAATTCAAAAGACTTGCCCAAGCTCACTCAGCATGCTGATGGGGAACCAGGCCAGGCCAGAGCTCCCCCTGTGGCTCACACCTATGTGAGGGAGGGAGCCTCCCCCAAATACAGCCCCCGGGCTTCACCCCATACTGAGGGCCAGGGTAGTTTCTCTCCAGTCATGGTAACGTGGGTACTGGACAAGCCAAGGCTCTGGTCACCAGGCAAATGGGTAGGTCAACAACGCAAAGTTGGTGGGAGCTTCACCCCATCAAGCCCAGAAACAAGGGTTGGTTACTGGGAACACCCTAGGGGAGACTGTACTCACAACCAGGGATCTTTGACAAAAATAGAAACCTGCTAGAAGGATTAGAAGAGACAATCTCTTCCTCTGTCAAATTACCTGGGCCAACACCTACTGAGCACCTACCACGTGTGAGGGTCTGCCTTAGCTCGCTATCTTATGGAATCTAGGTAAGGATGGGATGAGATCAATGCAAGGGCATGACACACTAAATAGGCATCCCCCAAATGGTAGCCATGACTCATCAAATATTCCCTAAGTGCTTGCTCTGGGTGCAGAGGGAACAGATGCTTGGGCTGATCCTCAAGGCCAGGAAAGATACGTGGACAGAAAGCTTTGCCACAACACCGAAGTTTGTGAGATAAATGCTTTGAGGGCCAAGAGGAGAAATAAATTACTTCCAGCTGTGGAGAGGTTTCATGGAGGCTGTGGTATGTAAGAGAGGGAAAGGAATTTGTATATGGGGACAAGGGAGGCTAGTAGAGATCATTCCACTTACAGGGGGCAGCATGAACAAAAGCAAGGCACCTGAGAAGCGGGCTGGCTGGCTGCAGTGAGGAGTGAGAAAGCCTAGAAGGGTGGGCTAGGGCCAAGTGCTTGGGGAAGCCCCAGAGAAATATGTGGACACATCTGCTCCCCACCCCCACTCCTGCAGAAGCCTGAGCTCCGCTGTGTGATTCATTCATTCCGTGGATAGCCAGCTGGGCTGCTGGCAGGCATGGGAGCTTCCCTAATGCCTCTGTGGCCTTGGAAGAACCGAGCCAAGTGCCTCAGTTAGAAACTTGGATTTCAGCTGGGGGTGGTGGTGTAGAGAGAACTCAAAGGAAATGAACCCCTCTGAGAAGCACTCACTCTAAGAAGCACCAGTGTCTCAACTCTTGGGCGTTCCCAATGGGCCAGCCAGTCTGCACCAGACCTCCAGGGCAACTGAAAACGGAAAAAATCCTCAAGTTTGTTCTCTCAGAGCCCAGAGAAACTTTTCTTTGAAAGGAAACTGTCTTAAACTTCTCTGTGGATGGTCAAGTCCAGGAGACACTGCCATCTGGTGGTCAAAAAACACATTTACCTTGTGGGCTGGGAAGGAGTCCCTGAACCCCAGGGGCCACAAAGGCAGAAATAGCCCTGAGATTTGTTTAGTACTTTCATAATGGGATGGAAATTATGCTTGCAATCAGTTTAGAGTTGAAATAAAGTGTTATTTCTGGCTACTAAGTTCCCCGAGGTGCAGGCATTATGCATTGCGCAGATGAGGAAACTGCCCATGAGATAGATGAGGTGGCTGGTCCCATGTCTGAGCTGCTCAAGTGCTCAACTGCTCACCTGGCCAAGATCCTCAATAATTTTTAAGAGTATGTAAGATCTACTCAGGAGGCTATAGCAGGAGGATTGCTTGACCCCAGAAGTTAGAGGTTACAGTGAGCTATGATCATGCTATTGCACTCCAACCTGACTAGTTTCAACCTGACTCAGCCTGACTGGAATTCAAATTACCATTGTGACAGATTTTTGACTAATGAAATATTTTAAAAATGAGTGGCAGCCAGGTGCAGTGGTTCATACCTGTAATCCCAGCACTACGGGAGGCTGAGGCGGGTGCATCACTTGAGGGCAGGCATTCAAGGCCACTTTGGGAGGCCAAGGCAGGAGGATTGCTTGAGCTCAGGAGTTCAAGATCAACCTGGGCAACATAGCAAGACCCCATTTCTAGAAAAAAACTAAAAAAAAAAAAAAAAATGGTGAACTGGGCATGATGACATGTGCCTGTAGTCCCAGCTACTTGGGAGGCAAGAGTGGGAGTATTGCCTGAGCCCGGGAGGTCAAAGCTGCAGTGAACCCTGATTGCACCACTGCACTCCAGCCTCGGTGACAGAGAGAAACCCCATCTCAAAACAAACAAAAAGCCAAAAATGAATCACTATTATTTTCTGAGTGATTTTTAACCAGCAATCACTGCTCTAATTGATTTACATGTATCACTTCATTTAATCCCCACAACCACCATTTGCAGTAGATGCTATCATCACATTTTATGTCTGTGGACACTGAGAGGTTAAGTGGCCCAGCTGGGAGGTACTGGAGCTTGAACTCTATCCCAGGCAGTTTGTCTCCACAGCCTCTTCCCACTATTCCACTTGCCTTAACATTTGATAACCTTTTGTGCAACTCACTTGATAGAGAAAAGTTTTTCAAAACATGAAATCTACGAAACTGGTGAAAAGAGAGGGGATCACTGTTCTGGGTCAATGCCTCTACTTTATAGGTGAGGAAAAAATGAGGCCCAGAGAGGGGAAGTGATTTGCTAAAGATCACACAGCAAAAAATCAGAATCTACAGGGTGTCTGACTCCCAGGTAGGAACTCTCAAAACTCCAACCTGAGTAAGCGTAACCACCTACATGTGAGCAAGCAACACCAAGACCAGGCAAGACAACATCTCCAACAAAAGCAGCTTGATTTTATTGCGGGGAAGCTAGGAAGGAATAGGACAACTGAGGGTCTCCACAGGAACACCACTGCCCAGCATGACTGCCAAGTCCCAGGTCTGTCTGGAAGCCAGGGGAGGATCAGCATCCTAGGAAAGACGGAAAGTTAGGTGGAACAAAGGCGCCATCTGCTGTGGACATAGCGATATTGCAAAGGCAACAAATGCACAAAGAGGCAGGGGTGAGGTGGAAAACCCAGGGTGCAGATGCAGGGGCAGGACTAGAACCCCAATGTCCAGCCCTGCACACTGCTCCCATGAAGTCTGTTATACTCCCATGAACCTGTTATACTCAGGTTGGCTGGAACGCATTAACCTTGCTAAGCCAATCACTGCCAAAGCCCTCTTCTGGGGAATTTCCAGGGCTGCCAGGATACTCAGTCAACAGCACTCCCTGTCCTGTTACAGTTTATGTTGGAAAGGCAATGAACAAAAGCAAAAGCAAATAAATCTGCCAAGAGTCAGATGATTAAGGTGACTTCAAAACCAATAAACACTCTATCTTTGAGGTTCCCAAGCCTGGCTTCAAGTGGGTCACTGAGGAGCCTCTTAAAGCAGACTTCAAAGACATGTTGCCTGAGCACGTGGACTAAAGCTGGCTTATTTGGGTGATTCTTACTGAGTACTATGCATCTGAATTTCCAGGAGCCTTTCCATACAATACATGGTTACTGAAATACGTACAGATAAGATTGTATGATGTTTAGAAGTTGCTTCAAAACAATCTGGGCAGGAGGGAGTGGGCATGATGTCTAGAATTTGCTTCAAAATAATCTGGGTGTTTCGTCATCCAGATGAAACAATGAGGACAGTGGAGTTTCTAATTCAAGATGTGTGCATTAGGGCTCCCCCACATGGATACAGATAGCTCCGGAAGAGTTGTTTTCCTTCTCTCCCTTCATTCCTTCTTGTCACAGAGTGCTTTTATCAAAAAGTAACAGGCCTTGGTGAAATAAACACTAATTGTTGGATCTGGGTGACAGGTACTTGGGGATTCATTCTAGCACTCTACTTACATATGTTTGAAACTTCCTATCATAAAAAATCTAAAATAAATAAAAAGTACCATGAAAATTACTAAGCCATAGGAAGGAATGATTTACAGACACGTGCTATGACTTGAATGAATCTTGAAAACATTATTCTACATGGAAAAAGGCAGACACAAAAAGGTCACATATAATGTAATTCCTTTTATATCACCTGTCCAGGGTAGGTAAATCCAGAGTAGTAGAAAGCAAATTAGTGGCTGCCAGGGGATGGAGAAATGGGTAGTGGGGAGTGACTTCTTAATGGATATAGGGTGTGTTTCTGAGATGATGAAAAAGTTTTGAAACTAGAGAGAGGTGGTGGTCATACAACACTGTGAATGCAACAAATGCCACTAAATGATAGACTTTAGCCCATTTATGTCTAGTGTTCCATTATTGGAATGCTAAGCTTGTGGGAGTTATTTATATCCTACTGCTCAAGGTCATCACCAAGGTTTGATTTTTCACATAAAAAACTTTGCAATATTCAGCATAAATGGGTTAAAATAGTTAATTATTATGTCTTGTGAATTTCATCTCAATAAAATAACATGAGAAAACATGTTTTCTATGAGAAAAACACATTAAGCTACACACGGTTTACATCCAACAGATATTACTTTTTTAATTAAAAAAATTCACACGCCCAGGCCTGGAGTTTCTAATCCAAGATGTATGCATTAGGGCTCCCCCATGTATATAGCTAGTTCAGGAAGAGTTTTTTTTTTTTCTTCTCTCCCTCCATTCCTTCTTGTTACAGAGCATTTTCATAAAATACAATCTTACAGGAAGCCCAATATGACACAGGGCTGTTTGGGAGCTATGGAGGGTCCAGAGCCCCATCCACTCA
This sequence comes from Chlorocebus sabaeus, assembly GCF_047675955.1. Lineage (NCBI taxonomy): Eukaryota > Metazoa > Chordata > Mammalia > Primates > Cercopithecidae > Chlorocebus > Chlorocebus sabaeus. The sequence goes on along the minus strand of NC_132926.1, from coordinate 30,400,959 downwards.
CCCTCCCGACGAAACCCTAGGGGTAGAGGAATGATGTAAGAAACACTGTTCTTCAACATGCTGGAAACAGCTGATGTTTTACTTCCCTAGAGGATAAGCCTTCATATGTGGAGAGATTGCACACCAATCCCCACAAGGCAGGAAAGCAGGTTGGAGGTGTTAGCCCCATTTTACCGATGGGAAGACCAAATCTCTGTAATGTAAAAAGTCCCCAAAGTCAGTGTGAAATGAGGACAGAGTTGGAATCAGAATCCCAGATTCCTCGTTATTCATCCTGGGCTCATTCCTGAATATGCATTCTATCTATGGATGGAAAGTGCATGACGAAAACAGATGCATCTGACATCTTGTGACTTGCATGTGATGTTACCACATACACAGAACACTGCCATGGCTCAGGTTCCAAATGTACGCCTTTGGGAAGGAGGCTATCCTCAAAGAGGACCTACCAGTCAGTTGTGGCTGGCCTCTGTCTGCGGGGTCTCCGTGGGCCCATTCACAGGGACAATGCCACCAGTAACAGTTACAGAACCCCGATTCAGGATATCTGACTTTCTTCCTGCCTCTGCCACTCACCTGGGTGGGACTTTGGTTGAATCGCTTCCCCTCTCTTGGCCTCATTTTTCTCAGTCACAGTCAGGCACCAAACCCCATCAGAGATGTGGTGATCATTGTAATTGACGAGTCAAATGTGCTACATGGGCAATGGCAGCCAGAAGTGCCCTGCTGAGACTGGCTGGATCAATGAGTAAGGTCTGCCTGGTTCCAGAGTGAAGACTGGTGGCACAGTGCCCCTTACTGCCTCACTGGATTACATAAAAGTGAAGGGAACATCTAGCTCAAACATGCTATTGTTTTTGTACCAGTCTGGACAGAGGGCATGCTCAGGAAGCTGACAACAGTTTCAAGTAGAGAGGGCGGCACAGTCTGAATTAACTCACTTGGTCAGGGCACAGAAGAATAAGGCCCAAGGCATAAGTGTCAACTCTTATGAGACAGTCAGTTTATCAAAGCCAGAGCCATGTGTGGTGATATGTGCCTACAGTTCCAGCTACTTAGAAGGCTGAGGCAGGAGGATCACTTGAGCCCCGGAGTTAAAGGCTATAGTGCACTATGATCACATCTATGAAGAGTTACTACCCTTCAGCCTGGGCCACATAGTGAAACACCGTCTCAAACAAACGAACAAACAAAGGAGCCAAAATGCACTGCTTAGGGTCATAGACTGTAAACTTAAACCCTGCTATCCATGAACTGCAACCCTCAAGTCCGAAAGAGGACTCTGGGAGACTTTACAGTGCTCTGTCCACTCACAGGGGCTGTAAGAATTCCCTGAACTTGTGATTTGCATTAGACAATAATAAAATATTTGTAACCACTTCAAAGAAGGTAGACAGTGGATTGAAAAGAACCCAGGGGGCTCTTCTGTTCCACTCAAGCTCTCAAAGGCCAAGGTGTTAGCTCTGATGAGAGGTGTGAGCGGTAGGTTTGTTCAGCAAGTGATGGGGCCTTACGCACCTGCCCGCTTTGGTCCATCCTGTGGGCTGTGGGGACCAGGTCCCTACTACTCGAGGCCAAGGTAGGAAACAGTCTTTCCTGTTTTCTTCAGGGTTGCAAGCAGAGTGTCCACGCTGTGCTCAGATTCAATGCAGATCTTCTTGTTGGGCAGGTCAATGTCATACTTAACTCCTGCAGGAAGAGGAAATGGGGTATGGGGAAAGGAAGCACAGACTCTCCCAGTTATAGCAAGAAAGAGTTCAGGCTCTAAATTACTACTCACAACCACCCTTGCCCTTTCCTCTAGAGCAGGGATTGGCGAACTTCTTCTGTAATGGGCCAGAAAGTAAATGTTTTAGGCACTGTGGGCCACATATGGACTCTGTTGTATATTCTGCGTATTTTTTTATAACTCTATTCTTGAACATACAAAAATAGGCTGTGAGCAGGATTTGGACCATGGGCTGTAGTGTGCTGATCCCTGCTCTATACTAGGGTTTTTTGAGACAGAGACTCACTCTGTTGCCCAGGCTGGAGTGCAGCGGCACAATCTCAGCTCACTGCAACCTCCAGCTCCTGGGTTCAAGTGATTCTCATGCCTCAGCCTCCGGAGTAGCTGGAATTACAGCCATACACCACCACATCTGGCTAATTTTTGTATTTTTAGTACAGACAGGGTTTTGTCATGTTGGCCAGGTTGGTCTCAAACTCCTAATCTCAAGTGATCTGCCCGCCTTGGCCTCCCAAAGTGCTGGGATTACAGGCATGAGCCACCGCGCCCAGCCATGTTTTTTTTGTTGTTTTTTTTTTTAAATTGCAAAAGTAATATAGACACTTTTTTTTTTTTTTTTTTCAAAAAAGTGAACATTTCTAAATAAAAGTAGAAGCAGTAAGGCCCCCTATTGATCCTACCCCTTGAGATCACTGTGAACAGTCCGGCTTCTATCCAGACTTTGTCCCAGATAGACAAATGAAAAATAATTCCTCCAAATGGCATCACACTACATAAACAGGTCTTGCTAATATTTTACTTTTTTCTTTATTTATTACTTTTATTTATTTATTTATTTTATTTATTTATTTATTTATTTATGTATGTAGAGACACGGTCTCATTGTGTTATCCAGGCTGGAGTGCAGTGGCACAATCACAAATCACTGTATCCTTGAACACCCAGGCTCAGGTGATCCTCCCATCTCAGCCCCCCACGTTGCTGTGACTGCAGGCACATGCCACCATGCCTGGTTAAGTTTTGTATTTTATGTAGAGACAGGCTTTTGCATATTGCCCAGGCTGGTCTTGAACTTCTGGGCTCAAGCGATCTGCCTGCCTTGGCTTCCCAAAGTGCTAGGACTACAGGTGTGAGCCACTGCACCCAGCCCTTTTTTTTTTTTTTTTTTTTTTTTTGAGACAGAGTCTCGCTCTGTCTCCCAGGCTGGAGTGCAGTGATGTGATCTCAGCTCACTGTAGCCTCTGCCTCCTGGGTTCAAGCGATTCTTCTGCCTCAGCCTCCCGAGTAGCTGGGATTACAGGCATAAGCCACCATGCCTGGCTAATTTTTGTATTTTTAGTAGAGATGGGGTCTTGCCGTGTTGGCCAGGTTGGTCTTGAATTCCTGACCTCAGGTGATCCACCTGCCTCAGTCTCCCAAAGTGTTAGGATTACAGGCGTGTGCCACAGTGCCTGGCCCTATTCTTTTTTTAAAAGCTACAATCTTCCATAGTGTGAACGTACCACACATCCACTTAATTAATCCATGTTAAAGGTCATTGAGGATGCTTCTAATTTTTCACCACTATCACAATGTTATAGCAAACATATTTGAACTTGTCTTAAAAAAACTTATAAAAATATTTTTATACAGTGAATTCACAGAATGGAAATTGTGGGGCGACAGATGTTTGACACATTTTGAATGTTTAATAGACATTGCAAAATTGCCCTCCTAAATGGCTATGCCAATTTATAGCTCCCCAGCAGCACATGAGAGGACCCAGAGTTTTACTCTGACAAAAGAACACACAGAAAGAAAGGAAAAGTCTTGAGAGGTTCTATGCCTGGCCTCACCATTGACTTGCTGGGTGACCATGGATGGCAGGGGTGGGGTCCTGCTTCTCACAGGCCTCAGTTACCTCATCTGTACATGAAGGATTCAGGGCTGGCCAGCTCCTGTGGGCTTTCCAGCTCAAGAATGCCATTAATCTGTGATTCCTCAGCCCTCGCACTCTTTTTTTAGGGCCCTAAGCAACTCAAAAAACCCTCCTGACTTTCTCAAGAGGCCATCCAAGTAGGGACAGTAGGAAAAGATGGGGAGAAACCTGCCGAAGCTCAAAGGCAGATCCTCCAGCAAGGGGCCTTAAAAATCATATGGTTGGCTGGGCGTGGTGGCTCATGCCTGTAATCCCAGCACTTTGGGAGGCTGAGGCGAGTGGATCATTTGAGGTCAGGAGTTCGAGACCAGCCTGGCTAACATAGTGAAACTCCATATATAAAAAATATAAAAAAATAATTTTATATTTTAATAAAATATATAAAAATATAAAAATTAGCTCAGTGTGGTGGCATGTGCCTGTAATCCCAACTACTCGGGAGGCTGGGGCAGGAGAAGTGCTTGAACCTGGGAGGCAGAGGTTGCAGAGAGCCGAGATCACACCACTGCACTCCAGCCTGGGAGACAGAGTGAGACTCCTTCTCAAAAACAAAAACAGGCTGGGCGCGGTGGCTCAAGCCTATAATCCCAGCACATTGGGAGGCCGAGACAGGCGGATCACGAGGTCAGGAGATCGAGAGCATCCTGGCTAACACGGTGAAACCCCGCCTCTACTAAAAAATACAAAAAACTAGCCGGGCGAGGTGGCAGGCGCCTATAGTCCCAGCTACTCGGGAGGCTGAGGCAGGAGAATGGCGTGAACCTGGGAGGCGGAGCTTGCAGTGAGCTGAGATTCGGCCACTGCACTCCAGCCTGGGCGACAGAGCAAGACTCCGTCTCAAAAAAACCAAAACCAAAACCAAAACCAAAAACAAAAATCACATGGTTTCCCAGCCTGGGCAACAAAGTGAGATCTTGTCTCTACAAAAAAAAAAAAAATAGCCCGGTGTGATCCTGTAGTCCCAGCTACTCAGAAGGCTGAGGTGGGAGGATCACTTGAGCCTGGGAGGTTGAGGCTGCAGTGAACTGAGGTTGCGCCACTTGACTCTGGCCTGGATGAAGTTCCTGGGGTGGGTAGGTGTCCTTGAGCTGTCAGACAAAATTAGGCCCGTTCCCACTTCATGCAGAGCCTGCTGCTTTATTTGAGGGGCTCCTGTGCAGTTTCATTTTTAAAGCGTCAACAGGCCGGGTGCAGTGGCTCATGCCTGTAATCCCAACATTCTGGGGGGCCAAGGAGAGAGGATCACCTGAGGTCAGGAGTTTGAGACCAGTCTGTCCAACATGGAGAAACCCCATCTCTACTAAAAATACAAAATTAGCTGGGCGTGGTGGCCCGCGCCTGTAATCCCAGCTACTCAGGAGACTGCGGCAGGAGAATTGCTGGAACCCGGGAGGCAGAGGTTGCGGTGAGCTGAGATCACGACATTGCATTCTGGCCTGGGCAACAAGAGCGAAACTCCATCTCAGAAAAAAAAAAAAAAATTAGCCAGGCGCGGTGGCAGGCACCTATAATCCCAGCTACTCGGGAGGCTAAGGCAGGAGAATCGCTTGAATCCAGCGGAGGGCGGGTGAAGCAGGTTGTAGCAAGCAGAGATTACGCCACTTCACTCCAGCCTGGGCAAAACAGAGAAACCCCATCTCAAAAAAAAAAAAAAAAAAAAAAAAAAAAAAGCATCAACAGCAGAAGTTGATCCAGATACACAAGATATACATTCCTATACCACAGCTAGGAAAACCCAGGCCTGAGAAACAAGGGCCCACAGTCATGTGGAAAGTCAGCAGCCAGGTTCTTTCCACTGTTTCAGTTTCTCTCAGACTAAGATCCCAGTTGAAAGGGCCAGAAGTCAGCCACTGACTTGCTGCAGGACTCTGGGCAAGTCACTTAACCTCCTGGCTACAGGCATCAACATCCTCATTCCAAAGATGGAAAGTACAGCTCAGAGGACTGCTAATGAGATCACATCCATGTGGAAGCCATTTGAAAACTTAATGTCATTATTATTTAGGGTTTTAAAAGAGAAAATGTTAGAAGATTGTGTGACAGTTCATGGAGGGGAACAAGAAAAGAAAAAGTCTTAGAAGGCTGACTGAGCACTGGCATTGCCAAAACTCTGATCACAACTCAGTTATTACCTCATTCAGTACCAGGACCAGACCCCAGCCCTCTCTGGGCCTCAGTTTCCCCAGCTGTGAAATGACAAGGCTGGATGAGACTGATTGTTGAAAAGAGGTGCTTTAAGGATATCTGTATGTGGCCAGGTGCAGTGGCTCATGCCTGTAACCCTATCACGTTGGGAGGCCAAAGTGGGCAGACTACTTGAGGTCAGGCATTCAAGACCAGCCTGGCCAACGTGGTGAAACCCCATCTCTATGAAAAATACAGAAAATTTGCCAGAAATCGCTTGAACCCAAAAGGCAGAGGTTGCAGTGAGCTCAGATCATGTGCCACTGCATTCCAGCCTGAGCGACAGAGCGAGACTCCATCTCAAAAAACAAAACAAAACAAAAAACCTGCATGTGAGCGATTCAAAATTACTTAAAAAAATTTTTTGAAGCAAAGAAATAGAAAAAGACAAAATTTTAAAAAAATTGTTACTTTTTAAAAATCTTTCCCTTTTTTTCTTATTTATTTATTTATTTTTTTTGAGACAGGGTGTTGCTCTGTTGCCCCCACTGCAGTGCAGTGGCATGATCTAGGTTCACTGCAGCCTCAACCTCCTGGGCTCAAACGATCTTCCCACCTCAGCCCCACAAAGTAGCTGGGAGTACAGGCATGTGCCACCATGCCTGGCTAATTTTTTTGGTATTTTTTGTAGAGAGAGGGTTTTACCATGTCGCCCAGGCTGGTCTCAAGAACTCCTGAGCTCAGGCAATCCGCCTGCCTCAGCCTTCCAAAATGCTGGGAACACAGGTGTGAGCCACCGTGCCCAGCCCCATTTAAAAAATCTTAATAGAGGCTGGGCAGGGTGGCTCACACCCGTAATCCCAGCACTTTGGGGGGCCGAGGCAGGCAGATCACCTGAGGTCAGGGGTTCGAGACCAGCTGACCAATATGGAGAAATCCTGTCTATACTAAAAATACAAAATAAGCCGGGAATGGTGGCGCATGCCTGTAATCCCAGCTACTCGGGAGACTCAGGCAAGAGAATTCCTTGAACCTAGGAGGCAGAGGTTGTGATGAGCCAAGATCGCACCACTGCACTCCAGGCTGAGCAAGAAGAGCAAAACTCCGTCTCAAAAAAAAAAATTTCTTTTAACAGAAAATGACACTCAGATGTGTCATGCAGTATACACTGGAGATGACCAACATATTCAGTAGTACTGCCATGGTTCCAGAGCTAGTCCTGGCAGTTCTAGTTAATTTGGCTAAATCCCAGCTCCGCCATTTACTGACCATGTGATCCCAGATGAGTTAACGTCTCTGAATTTCAGCTGTCTCCTGTTTAACATGGAGCTAGTCAAACAAGCTATCTGAAATGGCTGTGGTGAGGATTAAATGATGTGATCCACATAAGAAATTAACAAGAGTAGTTGGCACGTGCTAAGTTCTCAATACATTTTAGTTTTACTGTTATGATCAGCTTAACCCTAAGCCTCTCCTGCAACATCTGCATGCATCTGAACATGGCATAAGTGCATCTGTCTCCTCTATCCCACCCCCAACTGAGGGCCACTCACTCACCTCCCAACTTATCAAGGACCCGAGAGACAGCTTCAGCACAGCTTCCACAGGTCATGTCCACGGAGAACACGTGCTTCTGAAACAAACAAAGAGGGAGCATGACCCGAGCCCTGCAGAGTGACCCACACACAGTGCCAGCAGACAGGCCCACTCAGGGTCGAAAGAGAAGGCAGAGAGACTGGGTAGGACTTGGTTGGCATCAGACTCATCAGGAGCCTGTTTCTGAGCCCCAGTCTCTTTAACTATAGAGTAGCTAAGAGTTTCTACCTCATAGATGGTATTCAATGGAATCATCCCCATAAATCCTTTAGCAGTGTCTGGCACATAGTGAATAGAATCACCTGGAGATCTAGTTTAAAATGCTTTTCCCAGTCCTACCTTCAAAGCACTGATTCTTGAGCTATGAGCTTTGTCTCAGGGCCACTAATAACTCTGACAGGGATGGGCCCCCATACTTCTAACAATGCTGTTCTGGTGGGCCCACTTATGAACCAGAAAATTATTTTCTGCACTAGACTCACCTGCAGCTTGCAAAAACTACAGGTTCTGGTCAGCAGGTCTGGGCTGGGGAATCTGTTATAGCTAGTCATTATACCAGGTGATTCTACTTTCATCCAAGGGCCGCATTCTCAGAGGCAGCATCTGGGTCCAGGGAAGAGAAAGGATTGCCTGGGTTCCCCAGTGGGTTGGAGGCCAGGCAGGAAGGGATCCCCAGCTCCTAGTCTTCATGTAAGCTCTACATTCTACAGTCTCCAAGATATCTAACAGATCAAGGGTCTGAAGGTAAGCACCCAGAAGACAGAGGTTTTGTTCAGTTCACTGCTGGATTCTTAATACTTGAAACAGTGCCTGGACAGAGTAGGTGCTTAAAACCTATTTTTGAGTCAATGGATAATTGACATGGCTGGTTTGAACTTCTGGGTCTTTTGCTTTGCTTTCACACAAGGATTACATAAACCAATAATTTATTTTAAAATCTCTGGAAATGACACAATCTGAAATTAGATAAATCTGGCTTCAGATACCAGTTCTGACACTACTAATTGCATGATCATCAATAAGTTACTTCTCTGTGCCTTAGTTTCCACATCTGAACATTGGGGGTAAGAGTCCCTCTCTAGATTTGTGAATGGCATGAACACAGGATTTTAAGTGTGGTAGCCAGCATCCAAGATGGCCTCAATGATCTCTGCCTCTGGTATTTATGCCCTTGAGTAATCTCATTCCAAATGTCTCAGGTTGGTCTGTGTGTCTTATAGAATATGGCTTGAAGTGAGGTTATGTGGCTTCTGAAGATATCACAATGTCATAAAAGACACTGTGACTTCTGTCTTGCTCTCTTTCAGGGGTCACTTGCACTAGAGGAAGTCAGCTACCAAATCATAAAGATATTCAAGTAACCATAAGGAGAGGTTCACAAAGTGAGAGAACCAACCCTCGAGCTAACAAGCATGTGAGTGAGCCATCTCGAAAGTGGATTCTCCAGCTCCAGTCAAGCCTTCAGATGAACGCAGCACCAGCCAACATCTCACTCCAACTTTATGAGAGCCTCTGAGCCAGAGCCACTAGGCCAAGCTGTTCCCAAATTCCTGAGTCTCAGAAACTGTGTGAGTTACTATACATATATTTGTTGTTTACTACAAAGTTTTGGGATAATTACTAAGGAGCAATAGATAACTAATACATTAAGGAAATTAGAACCTAGTACTAGGTTCCATTGGGTAAAAAATTAGCTATTGGGTTACTATTAATTTCTTCCATTTGTCTCTCCTGTTTCCCTTCAAAAATCAATGGCTACATTTTTCATGGAGCACTTCAAAATATTTCAAGTCTATTACCTCAATTGGAATTCTGGGTGTAGCGATATATCTTGCTAGAAAACCACAGGCAAAATCTCTGCTCCAAAAGGGCTCCAGTTCCCTAATCTATACCAAAAGGGTATTAGCTAACTCAGTTTTTTTTCAACTTCAGTGTGCATAGGAAGAATCTGGGGACCTTGTGTAAAGTGCAGCTCCCAGACACCTGCCTCAACTGGCTCTGTGGATGTGGAGCAGGCCCTGCCACTCCCCATTTTTAACCTACTGGGGAGAGACAGGGAGGCAAAACTACAAACCTGAAAATAAAGTGGCTAAGTAGCTTCTCAAACTCTTTCCAAGTCTCTAAACACCTCTGAGTCTGGATTGTCATTGTGCTCTACAGAGGAAACCAAGACCAAGAGTTAAGCAGCTCGATTTTCCAGTGTAGACTGTATGACCTTTGTGACTAGTAAACTACTACTTTTATTAAGGCCAAATCTGCAAAATCTGCCTTAAAGAAAATGGTCAGTCTTTCCTTTCTTCTAAACATCTCTGATTTTTTCATCTTGTTTCATGACTATTCAAAGACAGCAACAATAACAAATTCTGGAAAGAAGGATTTGCAGTAGGTATTACCAAATCTTGTCTTTAAAATGTGGTCCTCAACTGAACAGAGCCTGCCAGAAATGCAGAATCTCAGGTCCCTTCCCAGAAGTCCGGAATCAGAATCCTCATTTTAACAAGACACCCAAGTCATTCCTGCCCACATTACAGTCTGAGATGATGCTCTCCTCTATTAAAAATTTTTTTAGGCAGGGCAATGTGGCTCATGCCTATAATCTCAACACTTTGGGAGGCTGAGGCAGGCGGATCACCTGAGGTCAGGAGTTCGAGACCAGTCTGGCCAACATGGTGAAACCTGTCTCTCTACTAAAAATAGAAAAAAATTAGCCAGGCATGGTGGCAGGTGTCTGTAATCCCAGCTACTTGGGAGGCTGAGGCAGAAGAATAGCTTGAACCCAAAAGGCGGAGGCTGCAGTGAGCCAAGATCATGCCACTGCACTCCAGCCTGGGCAACAGAGCAGGACTCTGTCTCAAAATAAATAAATAAATAAAAATCTAAAGGCTGGGTGCAGTGGCTTGCACCTGTAATCCCAACACTTTGGGAGGCTGAAATGGGAGGATCACTTGGACCCATGAGTTTGAGACTAGCCTGGGCAATACAGTGAGATCATGGCTCCATTTAATTTAAAACAAAAAAATTGTTTTGGAAAAAAAAAATGATCATGCTCTAGAATATGGATTGGCACACTACAAGCTACCTGTTTTACAAGGCAAAAGGTTTTGTTAAAACATAGCCAAACTCGGGCCAGGTGTGGTGGCTCATGCCTGTAATCCCAGCACTTTGGGAGGCCTAGGCAGGAGGATCATGAGGTCAAGAGGTCGAGACCATTCTGGCTAACATGGTGAAACCCCATCTCTACTAAAAATACAAAAATTAGCTGGTAGTGGTGGCGTGCGCCTGTAATCCCAGCTACTCAGGAGGCTGAGGGAGGAGAATCACTTGACCTGGGAGGCGGAGGTTACAGTGAGCTGAGATCATGCCATTGCACTCCAGCCTGGCGAGAGAGCAACACTCCGTCTCAAAAAAAAAACAAGAAACAAAAACAAAAAACCATAGCCAAACTCATTTGTTTACTTTTGTACTAGAATGGCAGGGTTGAGTAGTTGTACCAGAGACCCTGTGGTTTGTGAAGACTAAAATGTTTACTATCTGGGCCTTGTAAAAAAAAGTTTGCTGAGTCTTGCTCTAGGATAACCAGCAGAAAATTTAATCAATGGTTTGCACTTATATACTGAGCCAAAGTTTGGAAGGGTTTGCAAGATCAACCTAAGAGCTAAATCTACTGATTGTCTATTATATGTCAAATTGTCTTTATACAGTATCTAAGCTAGTCCTTACTGAGCCTGGAAAGAAAGCTATTTATCTTATTTCACTCAGGAGGAAAGTGAAGTTCCAAGAGTTCACTAAGTGGCCTGCAGTCATGTGGCAAATACCTACTGAGTATGGAATATGAACCTAGGCTTTCTTCGCTCCAGGGAAATCCTGCTCATTCTGGAATAGCAAAGTACACCACCAGCTCTCATAACCGTGACTCTCAGCAGAAGCTCCGAAACTAGAAATACATTTTTAGGGAGCACGGTTTTTTGCTGCCCAAGGACCTAAAGTCAACAAATACCTGAAACTTTCAGTTGCTGATTACAGGGAGTAGGTCCCATCCCCTACAGTATAAAGGTCAGAAGTCGGAAATCAGCTTCTGGGTATAAACATTACAGTTCAGTGCTCTCCTCCTCCACCTCTGAGGGGCAAAAATAAATTTGAGGGTGATGGAAAAACTATTTCATGGACAGAGTAATCACTTCTTTATAGGAAAAGCTCAAGATTGGCTCTACCACCGGATGCATAACTGGGTAGTTCTGGTTCCTCACGGCCTCTGGGGTCTTTCATAAAGAGTTATAAAATGGGTAGATTTTAAAAGCCAGTAGGTTTAAAGTAGGTTTTAAAAGTCAGTAAGTGGAGGCCGGGCACAGTGGCTCATGCCTGCAATCCCAGCACCTTGGGAGGCCGAGGCAGGCAGATCACAGGGTCAGGCGATCAAAACCATCCTGGCTAACACGGTGAAACCCGTCTGTACCAAAAATACAAAAGAAAAAATTAGCTGGGCGTGGTGGCGGGCGCCTGTAGTCCCACCTACTCAGAAGGCTGAGGCAGCGTGACGTGAACCCGGAAGGCGGAGCTTGCAGTGAGCCAAGATCACACCGTGACTGCACTCCAGCCTGGGCAAAGTAAGTGGGACGATTTTTTTTTCTTTTTTTGAGACGGAGTCTCGCATTGTCGCCCAGTATATATATATATTAACATATATATATATTTTTTCTTCCCTTTCCAGTTTTAAGGCAGTCCCTTGACTAACACCCTCTTTCCTTCAGCTGCTCATCTTGTGGTACATGGTGCCAAGCGCCCTCCTCATTCCCATCATTTGCTCCAGAGGGTCTTTTGTCAAAACCCCCAGAAGATACAGAATACACCGATGATCAAGCTGGCCTTTTCCTCAATGCCACCCCCCACAAAAAATCCTGGTGACCTTCACTCTCCAAGTCCCAGGGAGATTAATACTGTCTTCTACCATTGCCACAGGCTGACTTGCTCAAGTGGTAGGGCTGATTCTATCAGATTCCTTATCCATACTTTGTTGTTGGAGGATTTGTCTCAAGGCACCTGGCAAGGTCCAAGGGAAATGACACCTGAGATGTTAGTGGCTCTGCCCAGGGGGCGTCAGGCTCACCTGTCAGCTCCCAAAGGACAGGCTGCTAAGACACATGGCATCTGTGGGATACCTCTTGATATCCACCTGGCCCAGAGCCATGAATTACACACCTCGAAGAAAATGCTAAACACCACATGACCCTAACCAAGATGCAATTGAGATCAGAGCATCTTCCCAAGCCGGTATGACTGCTTTTGCCAGGCACCTCCGATGTGGTCAGGCCTGGAGAGATGGGGAGCCTAAGGATAAGGAGCTAAATCCTGGCTCTGCCAACTTCAACACGACCTGGAATAAGTTACTGGGTTTTTTATATTTTTATCTGCCAAAGCCCTCAATTCTTTATATAAAAAACGAGGCCACGAGCAACAATATACTGAGTGATCTGCAAAGGCAGGCTAAGACTGACTTCCCAGACTCTGCAACTGAGCAACTGGTGACTTTGAGGGGGGTTCCTGAACCTCTCTGGGGCTTATGGGTTCAGGCTGGCAAACTGTCTCCATTCAGAGTCGCCCAGAGCTGATTTGAAAAGTAAGCCATAGTGGGCAGGAAAATTAAGAAAAGCATGAACCTCTGAAAACCTGCCCGGTCCGTGAGGGAATAACCGGGTCCATCCCCTTGCCCAGAGCCTCCCCACCGCCCTCCTTCAGGCCAGCTAAGCGGGCAGGGCAGCCAGGAGGAAGGCTCAGGGACTAGGCGTCTCAGTTCCCGCTGGCCACCAACTCCCCGCGTCCTGCTGAGCGACCCCCTGCCCCCTCTCGGGGTCTGTTTCTCCGTGTACGCAGGAAAGGTGTGGGCTTGTCGCCCCTGGAGGCCTTCCAGCTCCGACGTTTTGAAGCCTGGCTCCTAGATTAAACTCCCTTCGGATCCCATTTTCTGAAGGGTCGCAAAAGCTGGGGTCTGGGTGGGGTAAGCTGGGGGATAACAGCGGCTCCGGCCGCGGCCTGAGCCCTTCAAGAGAAGCATCCGGTCAAGCGGCTGTGCAGCCGAGGAGGAACCCGGGGACTGCAAGTCTGAGTGGTGGGGACGGCGCAACCACTCACCGGCATAACTGAGGCAGCGGCGGCGTGGCGGCGGTGGCAGCAGCGCCTCTCGGGGCTCGGAGGGCGGGTTCGGCTGCGCTTCCGAGAGTGCGCGCTAGAGGCCCCTTCCCGGAAGCCCCACCCTCTCCGGGCCAGGCCGCGAGGGAGGCCCCGCCCCCTCCGGGCCTCAACTCTGCCAGCCGCACCGCCCCTTTTCCGTCGGCCGCGCCTATGGTCACCCGGCCTGGACTGAGAGAGGAGGTGAGAGGAGCGCTGCGTTGGCCTCTATGGACTGTCGGCCTTTTTCAGAACGCCTACTTCGGGTCAAGCTTGTTTTAGGGAATACCAGAGAAGGGCACCGCCTTGAATAGGACAGAGTCATCCATCCCTAAAAGGACAGTTTAACTCATTTATTCACCGAGTCAGTGTTTATTGAGCGCCAGCCAACGAGGACGCAGCGGTGGAAAAGATGTAGCAGGAGGCTGCGAAGGACGCAGGCAGTGATAGTGCAGGGTTAGCAGAGCTGTCGTGGCAGAGGAGGAAGGGCCCTGACTGGAGTGGGATAGGGGCGGTTGTGGAAGAGAGGCGGCCTGGGGAGGAGGCAATAATCTGGACCTCAGTTAGCCTTTATCGCCCTATTACAGGCTCTGTCTCTAAATGCAGTCGCATTGGGGGTTAGGGTATCAACATAGGAATTTTGGGGGACACCATTCATGTCCGTGTCAGAGTTCAGTCCCTAACAGAGCCATACTGACTAGAGTTTAAATCTCAGCTCTATCATTTACCAGCTGTGTGACCCTGGGCAGATGAACTTACCTCTCTAAGCCTCAATATCCTCACGTATAAGATGGGGACAGTTAAGGTGACTATACAATTTTTTATCTAAACCTTTTGCTAGAGAAAGGAGATGCTATTAATAATTTTGCCAGGACAACAGGCAAACACCATGCCTGTTTCAGGCAAACAAGGACACATGGTCCCCTCCAAGAAACCTACTTTGTGGTATTGTTGGAATACATGTAATGTATGCAGACTTCTTAGCACATTGCTTGGCACATGGTAGGCACCAAAATATGTAAGTATTCTCTAATTGCTAGGCCCTCGGTTGGCCTCCCTGGCACTGGGTCTTCCCCTGCTCACAAAATACCCCTTAACCATTCATCCCCTACCTAACCTGCCAGGAATTCCCTAAAGATGGAAGGGAAGGGGGCGAGGAGGAGAGGGAAAGAGGGTGCTGGCACATTAGGTCCTGTAGAGGCAAGGCTTAGCATCTTAGTAGTCCTGGGTGCAACTTTGCACTGGGGCTAGGGATAGCTAGATTGCCATAAGGGAAGGTTGAGGGTAGCCATGAGGGAACGAAATCCTTCCCAAAGGCAACAGTGCACAGGACGAGCCACCCACAGCATGTTTTAGAGGATTAGGGGTAAGGGTTGGGAGTATGGCTAAGCCTAGAGACAGCAATTTAAAGAGAAGACAGCTTTATGAAGATGTGTTAAAGATCGCAAATAAAGGCCTATTAAAGAGGAGAAGAAAATATGCCAGACTGTAGTTCCTGCATAAATATATACATACATTTCGTGTACTTACATAAAAATAAGCCTGAAATCAACTACAGCCAACGTTACTAGAAGTTATCTTGGATAAGTGTAGGATTTGCAGGTGGAATCCCAATGTGCCTACTGTTTAATTTTCAAATAACACAAAGTAGCATACAGTGAAAAGTAGGTCTCCCTCCTACCCTGACCTCTCCTTCTTAAACAAAAGGCATACTATATACAGTTTTGCACCCTGCTTTTCTCACTTTATAAAATATCTTAGAGGTTATTCCTGGGCCAGGTGCAGTGGCTCATACCTGTAATCCCATTGCTTTAAGAGGCCCAGGTGGGAGGATCACTTAACCCCAGGAGTTTAAGACCAGACTGAGCAACATGGTGAAACCCCAGCTCTACAAAAAATACAAAAATTAGCCAGGTGTGGTGGCATATGCCTGTGGTCCCAGCTACTCAGGAGACTGAGGTGAGCATCACTTGAGTGAGCATCACTTGAGCTTAGGAGGTCAAGGCTGCACAGAGCTATAATGACACCACTGCACTCCAGCCTGGGTGACAGAATGTTACCCTGTATTAAAAAAAAAAGAAAAAGAAAAAGAAAAAAAAAGATTATTCCTTAATAGTACATATCAATCATTTTCTTTCTTTCCTTTTTTTTTTTTCTCTTCGAGGTGGAGTCTTGCTCTGTCGCCCAGGCTGGAGTGCAGTGATGCGATCTTTGCTCACTGAAACGTCCGCCTCCTGGGCTCAAGAAATTCTCCTGCCTCAGCCTCCCAAGTAGCTGGGATGATAGGCGTGCACCACCCTGCCCGGCTAATTTTTGTATTTTTAGTAGAGACGAGGTTTCACCATGTTGGCCAGGCTGGTCTCGAACCAGCCTGACCTTGTTCGCCAGACTTTGTGATCCACCCACCTTGGCCTCCCAAAGTGCTGGGATTATAGGCAATGAGCCATCTCTAAGCCAGTGAGCCTGGGAAATGGGCATATAGAATCCCTGCCCTTTCTGGCTGCCAGTGTTGTTGTGAGGATAGGAATGTACGCACTGTAGGCATGTATAGATGGTGGGTTCCTCCTGGTATCATCTACCTCTAGACCCAGCCTCCTAGGATGACCCTTTCTTTGACAGATGCTGGGGAGTTTAACTCTTTGCAAAGAAAGGTTTTGTAGCTGCTTGTCTGCTCCCTGCTATCCCCACCGCAGGAAACCAAGTGTCTGTTTGTTGTATCATAACGCAGGTATACACTATTTGCCTCACCGCTTTATCCATCAAGGAACCCTTTATCTAGGACCAAAGATTCTGAGCTGAAAGGGCCCTCAGAGCAGCCAAGTCATGCATGAGAAGAGAAGGGCTATGAAGTGGAAGCTGAGGGAGCATGGACTGCAGGCTTGGGAGAGGTAGCATGGTATCCTGCAGAGCCGCATGCTGGCAGAACTGGGTCTACAGACACATTTCATTCAGTTCCTAAAGTATTCAAAATATTTTTTGATTAGTTGACAACAGTTAAGAACCCTGAGTATGCTTGTACAACATTGTGAATATACTTAATGCCACTGAATTATACACTTAAAAATGGTTAGAAAGAGGAATTTTATCTTCTGTATGTTTTACCGCAATTAAAAAATAGGGCATGGTGGCTCACGCCTGTAATCCCAACACTTTGGGAGTCCCAGGCAGGAGAATTGCTTGAACCCGGGGGCTCAAGACCAGCCCGGCAACATGGTGAGACTCCATCTCCACAAAAAATTTAAAATTTAGCTGGACATGGTGTTGTGTGCCTGTAGTCCCAGCTACTTGGGAGACTGAGGTGGGAGGATCACTTGAGCCCAGGAGGTCAAGGCTGCACTGGGCCGTGATCATGCCACTATACTCTAGCCTATGCAACAGAGCAAGATCCTGTCTCAATATAAAAATAAATAAATTTACTTCTAGAGTGACATGTAAAATTAGTTGCTTTCTTATTACAAGCCTAGGAAAAGCATTTTTAAAAATAAAAATTCTAGTTTTTAATTTTTATTTTTTGAGACAGGGTCTTGCTGTGTCACCTAGGCTGGAGTGTGGTAGCGTGAACATGGCACACTGCAGCTGTGACCTCCTGGGCTCAAGCGATCCCCCGACCTCAGCCTCCTGAATAGCTGGGACCACAGGTGCATGCCACCACACCCAGCTAATTTTTTTTTTTTTTTTTTTGTATTTTTGTAGAGATGGGGGTCTTGGCATGTTGACCAGGTTGGTGTCATAATGCGTTGGCCTTCCCAAAGTGTTGGGATTACAGGCGTGAGCCACTGCACCTGGCCTAAAGAAGTTTTTAAAAAGGGTGATGGCCAGGTGCAGTGGGTGCCTCACACCTGTAATCCCAGCACTTTGAGAGGCAGAGGCAGGCAGATCACTTGAGGTCAGGAGTTCAAGACCACCCTGGCCAACATGGCAAAACCCCGTCTCTACTAAAAGTACAAAAATTAGCTGGGAGTTGTGATGGGCGCCTGTAATCCCAGCTACTTGGGAGGCTGAGGCAGGAGAATCGCTTGAACCCTAGAGGTGGAGGTTGCAGTGAGCTGAGATCGTGCCACTGCATTCAAGCCTGGGCAACAGAGGGAGACTCCATCTCAATAATAATAATATTAATAAAAAGGGTGAAACCTATTCAACTAAAGTCCTCAGAATATTTACATTGTATTTTTTAAGTAAGACCAAAAAGTTTTTGTACTATTAGTAAATGTTTTTAAAAAAAGAACACTGAGTCACATAACCTAGATTTTTAATATCTCCTGAAAAACGGAAAGATCTGGAAACATGTCTATAACTGGCAGGATAGGCCAAGTAATATTGTAGTAACAAACAATCCCAAAACCTCAATGGCTTAAAACAACAAAGATTTATTTCTCGTGTGATATGCCCATAACTGGCTGAGTGGGTTGAAGTTGGTGGAGTGACTCTGTGTAAATTGCTTTTGCTCAAGGACCTGGTTTGAGAGAGAGTCACCATATAGAATGGTACTGATCTGAAAGTGTCCCGCCAAAATTCATATGTTGAAACCTAACTGCCAATGTGATAGTATTAAGAAGTGGGACCTTTGGGAAGTGATTAAGTAATGAGGGAAGAACCCTCATGGATGGGATTAGAGAATTTATAAAAGATATTGAACGGAGTACTGTAAGCCCTTTTTGCCCTTCTGCCATGTGAGGGGACAGTGATCATTATAGAAGCCATCATAGTCCCCAGCACTCTTTATGGACTCCCAAAATAGCAGCCAATGGTCAGGGAACATTTGCCATGCTGTCCTCTTCCTCCTTTGTTCTCTGTACCCCTGGGGCTTCAGATTTCTAAAGATGTGTTTAATGAGACAACCCAGACAAACCTGTGTTCAGTTCCTTGCTGTTTCAGGCATTTAATCTCTCTGACCCTGTCTCTTCTCTTGTAAAATAAAGATAATAATTAGATGTAGCTCATCGTGCTGTGGTGAGCAATAAGACAACACTCAAAATATTCAGCTCAGGGGTATCCCTATCTGTTGAAATGAGCCGTTTGAAGATTAGATGAGTTTTTTTTGTTTTTGTTTGTGTGGTTTTTTTTTTTAAGACAGAGTCTCATTCACTCTGTCACCCAGGCTGGAGTGCAGTGGCACAATCTCAGCTCACTGCAACTTTCACCCCTTGGGTTCAAGCGATTCTCCTGCCTCAGCCTCCTGAGTAGCTGGGATTACAGGCATGCATCACTGCATCCGGCTATTTTTTGTATTTTTAGTAGAGATGGGGTTTTGCCATGTTGGCCAGGCTGGTGTCGAACTCCTGGCCTCAAGTGATCTGCCCAACTCAGCCTCCCAAAGTGCTGGGATTACAGGCCTGAGCCACTGGGCCTGGCCTTCAATTAGGTCTTATGTATATTTTATTCTTGTTTCTTTTTTCCTTATTGGGCTTTGAATTTCAAGTGATATAAACCTGAGTCTGATTCTGAGCTCTGCCCCTTTCCAGCTATGGGCCAGTCATTTAGCCTTTCCGAGTCATAGTGTCTACATCTGTAAAAGAGTTAATACTTCATAGAGTTTTTGTAAGGATGACTTGAAAAACTGTAACTAGCACTGTCACATAACAGGTGCTTGATATATATGCTATGTTAGTTATTCCTCTTCTAAGCCACAGGAGGTGAGGACTTCTAGTATGTGGTACCAGAGTGTGCAGCAAAGAACCTTTTACAAAGAGCTCTGGCTGCAGATGATCAGGATTTGCCATGGACTCCAGAACTCTCAAATCACTTGGAAATTTGTCTATGCAGCATTATCTGGTGTCATGCCTGAGATATTGAAGAAAAAGCCCCAGCCTTTCCAGGGTTTCTGAGAAGACTATGCCCCTTTTCTGTATTCATAACTGTATCTTCCTTCTCTGGGCAGTATCGACAGTGGGTAAAAGAATATGGACTTGAAGTCAGAGTCCTAGCTTCTAGCCCTAACTATGTGACCAAGAGCAAGTTGTTTACCTCTCTGAGCCTGTTTTCGTAGTTGAGAAACAGGAAATAGGGATGTTGTGAATATTAAATGAGATCGTTCTTGGAAAGAATATTAGCAAGTTACCTGGCGCATGGTCAGTGCTCCACAGAGTCTGAGGAGGTGAGATACTTTTCAAGATACAATGTCAAAGAAGGGAGGAATGCAATTAGGCATGTCTTTCTAAGCCAGTAAAGGGCCTCTTTGGATCTCTGTATGATCTTTTTTTATTTTTTTATTTTTTTGATCCGGAGTCTTGCTCTGTCACCCAGGCTGGAGTGCAGTGGCATGATCTTGGCTCACTGCAACCTCTGCCTCCCGGGTTCCAGCGATTCTCCTGCCTCAGCCTCCCGAATAGCTGTGATTACAGGCACCTGGCTAATTTTTGTATTTTTAGTAGAGGTGGGGTTTCACCATGTTGGGCAGGCTGGTCTTGAACTTCTGGCCTCAAGTGATCCATCCACATCAGCCTCCCAAAGTGCAGGGATTACAGGCATGAGCCAACACACCTGACCTGGATCTTTGTATGATCTTTGCATGGTAAGGAGCAAAAGGCAAAGAGGTTAGCAGTTTTTGGGGAGGTGAATTAAAACGTGGATGCCTCATTTTCAAAATCTCTTGTAAGGCTGGGTGAAGTGGCTCACGCCTATAATCCCAGCACTGTGGGAGGTTGAGGTGGGAGGATTGCTTGAGCCCAGGAGTTTAAGACCAGTCTGGGCAACACAGTGATACCTTATCTCTACAAAAATTTTAAAAAATTAGCTGGGCTTGGTGATACATACCTGTGGTCCTGGCTACTTGGGAAGCTGAGGTAGGAGGATCACTTGCACCCAGGAGGTTGAGACTGAAGTAAGCTGTGATCTTGCTAGTGCACTTCAGCCTGGGTGACAGAGCGAGACCTTGTCTCAAAAACAAGAACCTCCCCGCCAAAAACACCCCTCTCATATACCTACCTACAACGGCTAATGTATTACATCCCTTTTGTTTTAAAGATCAAAATTTCTGTATTATAGTTCCTCATATCACTATTAAAATCTATACCTAACACTAATTAAAATAATAATACAGGCTTTTTTTTTTTTTTTGAAAAAATCACACAGCCAGGCATGGTGGCTCACACCTGTAATCCCAGCACTTTGGGAGGCTGAGGCAGGAGCACTACTTGAGGCCAGGAGTTTAACATCAACCTGGGCAACAAACTGAGACCCTGTCTCTACAAAAAAAATTAGCTATGTACAATGATGCATACCTGTAGCTACTGGGGAGGCTGAAGCGAGAGAATTGCTTGAGCCCAGCAGTTTGGGGTCACAGTGAAAAAAAAAAAAAAAAAAATCACACAGTACTATAGGGTACACAGAGAAAACTAAGACTCTCTGCTGCCCTAGACAAAGTTCGTCTCCCTTAGCAATCATTAATATTCATTAACATTTTCTTGTGACTCCTTCCAGACATAACCTGTGCATGTATAACAGCAAAAACATATGGGAACAAAGGTATAGTGCAGATAACTAAAGCAATACGTATGTCTTAATGGACATAATCACCCCATGCTATCCCTCTTCCTTTATTATATCAACCCAAGCATACTTTTCCCATTATTCTGCACTTTGCTTCCTTCATTTACTGATATCTCTTGATGACTGCTCTGTAACTATACAAGTAGATCTACCCCATTTTCTGTATGGCTGCATGACAGTCTACTGTAAGTATACTGTTTTGTAGTACTGTAGCCAGTATCATACAGCCAGATATTTCGGTTGTTTTCTGCCTCTTTCTACTACAAACAATTCTGCAATGACTATTAGTAACTCTTCGTTTGCAGAGTATTTTTTTTTTTTTTTTAAAGAAGAAATTCTTTTTGTTTTCCTTTTTTTGAGACCGTCTTACTTTGGTGCTCAAGCTGGAGTGCAGATCTCCACTCACTGCAACCTCTGCCTTCTGAGTTCAAGTGATTTTCCCACCTCAGTTTCCCAAAGTGCTGGGATCACAGGCGTGTACCACCACGTCCGGCTAGTTTTTGAATTTTTTTTGTAGAGATGGGGTTTCGCATGTTGCTCAGGCTGGTCACGCAAACTCCTGACCTCAGGTGATCCACCCACCTCGGCCTCCCAAAATGCTGGGTTACAGGTATGAGCCACTGCATCCGGCATGCTGCATAACATTCTGTATTACGTGTATATCACTGTTAAGCATCTTATCAGTTGATGAACATTAAGCGTTTGGGTTTTAAATATTCCAGCAATGCTGACAAACCTGCAGTGAAAATCTTGGCACATGCCTTTGTAACCAAATATGGCTATCAACCAAGAAGTGACATTATTGTTTTGGGGGATATACACACAATTTTATTAG
The DNA here is from genome assembly GCF_047675955.1 of Chlorocebus sabaeus. NCBI lineage: Eukaryota > Metazoa > Chordata > Mammalia > Primates > Cercopithecidae > Chlorocebus > Chlorocebus sabaeus. The sequence goes on along the minus strand of NC_132926.1, from coordinate 30,379,107 downwards.
ATCTTTAAATTGCTGCTGGGCGCGGTGGCTCACACCTGTTAATCTCAGCACTTTGCAAGGTCGAGGCAGGTGGATCACCTGAGGTCAGGAGTTCAAGACAAGCCTGGCCAACATAGTGAAACCCCGTCTCTACTAAAAATACAAAAAAATTAGCCGGGCCTGGTGGCGTGTTCCTGTAATCCTGGAGCAGGAAGAGCAGCAGACAAAACTCCTCAGACACCAAATTAAAGAAGTAAGGGGTTTATTTGGCCAGGGGCATTGGCAGGACTTTTGTCTCAAGAGCCGAGCTCCCCGAGTGAGCAATTCCTGTCCCTTTTAAGGGCTCACAACTCTAAGGGGGTGCACGTGAGAGAGTGGTGATTGATTGAGCAAGCAGGGGTTATGTGACTAGGGGCTGCATGCACCAGTAATTAGATGGGAACAAAACAAGATAGGGATTTTCACAGTGCATTTCTATACAATGTCTGTAATCTATAGATAACAGAACCAATTAGGTCAGGAGGTCGATCTTTAACTACCAGGCCCAGGGTGCAGTGCCTGGCTGTCTGCCTGTGGATTTCATTTCTGCCTTTTGGTTTTTACTACTTCTTTCTTTGGAGGCAGAAATTGGGCATAAGATGATATGAGGGGTAGTCTCCTCCCTTAATCCCCCCTTTTGAGACTCTCATTCATTTTATTAGTGGGAGTTCTCACTTTCATTTTCACTACCCATGTCTTCTTGCAAGACAGATTGATAGTGATTCATATAGCACACTTGTGCATTATAGTGAACTAAAGTAGCGATGAAGCTTTTTATCATTCGAAGAAGTACAGGTAGCAAACAAGGGAGCAGTAAGTAGGTTCCTATTACTATTATAACTCTTATTATAAGGGTTTTAAATCCTCCTAGCACTGGGAGTCATTTTCTAAACATGGCCTTAGGATCAAATCTATGCCACACTTGCATGGACACATGTGCCAGTTTTGTCATATCTCTAACTATGTTTTCAACTACTTGCCCTTGATTATCTATGTGTAGGCAGCAATTAGTAAGGTTAAATTTCCTACAGATCTCTCCTTCAGCTGCTAGCAAGTAGTCGAGAGCTAATCTATTTTGATAGATAGCATTTTTCATCTGAGTTTCTTGCTGGACCAGAATAGTCAAGGTTCTGCTGGTTTTATTAGTGATTATTTTTAAGACAGCTTGTAACCGTGATTCAGTTGATCATGTAAATGGGGGTCCAGTATCCCCACGAGCCATCTTGTGCCTAAGTAGCAGGCCTATAATATTGTATGATTCTCTCAGGGGGCCATTTATCTTTTTTTTTTTTTTTTTCAATTTCTTATAGCTCTGCTTCTCTTTTTGCAGGAAGCTAGACAGGGAAGCCCAGGAGTTCGCCTGTTTTTATGGGCAATAGGAAGAAAGATGGTTTAATAGTGCCAATAACACAACTACCTGCCCACTGGTCAGGTAATTTGGCATGAGCTCTATGCCCACATACCCAGTATAATCCAGTGGGGACTGTCCAGTCCCGGTGGGACTCCGGGTGGGTCCACACGGTTTGCAACTTTGGGAATTTACTAAATTGATTTCTCTCTGTGTGATTTTTAACTCCACCAAGTGACTGTTTTTGTGGTACCATTATATGGTTTCTGCCTTGGACAACTAAGTCATCCTACAGGGTGAGTTAATTCTTTTTCTTCTCTAGCTATGCAATATTGTCCTATAATTGAGGATTTTAGGACCCAGAAATTATCAGGGTGATTCTTTTGAGCTGGGAATTCATCAGAACTGGGTCTGTAGGTACTAATTCTCGGGCTTCCTATGGCCATTGATCTCTTATTACAGTTCCTCCGCATGCATAACATGAAGCGACATTGAGAGACTGTGGTACATGCTTGGCTAATTGCAAAAACAAATTTCTTGTTTTTCCTGGAACTTCTGGTACTGGCACATTTAATTCATCATAGAAAGTTTGAAACACTGGTTCAGGAGAGCATTTGTAAACTTCTCCTTGAACCAAGATATTTACTGGAGGACCCTATCTGACCCCGTCAATTCCTAAGGTCACACGCTCCTCTTTTTTTCCAGTGAGGATCAAGGGGATTGGTTATTACTAGCTCTAAGGGGTTACATTGACCCTTAGTACAGGAAGAGTCATTTTTTCCTTTCTGAAGGTGGACTGGATCCTTTTCATCATTTTTTTTTAAATCCAAGTGGCCTAAATGACACAAGACCAGTATTTACATTTATTTCCACATAGTCCTAATTTATGACAGATGTACTTATTTTCTGCCATATAGCCTCTCTTTTAATTAAGAGAACCACACCTTATTCTTAACTTATTACTATTAATGACAGCACAGGCATCAAATTTTCAGGTGACCTGTTTGGGCACCTTTTTTTTTTTTTTTCCCTGTTTTGGCTAACACTGTACTCATATCGTTTATGAACCCCTACCAGTCTTCAGTTCTTAATCTTATTTTAAAAACTGTGCTCATGGGAGGCTCAGATGGGTCATAACACACATCAGGTTGGTCATTTCCTGGGTTACATACCTTGTATAGAATAATATTATACAAACAAGTTCTTTTTAGAGTTCCAGCACACTTGTAACCGTAAAATAATAGGACCATAGCAACCTTTTGTCCTACCCTCAGTGACTTGACGTATACACTGGGAACAGCCCTCAGTCTGAGGAAGGTCAGTTGAAGTCCTTACTGTACAAGTCCAAATTTTAAGGAAAATGAGTCCCGCAATGAGTTTCCTCATGCTTTGGCCGTGCATGGACCAGTAAGCTTCCGCGTGTGACTGAAGCAGGGCTTATCGTCTTCTTCAGAGTCACTTTGCAGGGGTTGGCGAAGCTGCTCCCGTCGACATACCGCTCACAGTCTACTGATGTTTAAGGATGGTGTCGGAGGTTGGGCCTGCTAGAATAAACTGAGTCCAACACCTCTACACAGTTATGTTCAACTGGGCTCTCTGATACTGGGAGCAAGGTGGTGGGGTTTAGGGTGTTGCAAACTTTAGTGGTTATGTGGGAATTTTCACATAGCAAGCTTTGGTACTTGGTTAATCTAGCATTTGTTAACCAATGATGTCCTTTGGTGTTTATTAAAGTTACCACAGCATGGGAGGTCTTTATATTCAGGTGTTGCCTAAGGGTTAGTTTATCTGCTTCTTGTGCTAACAGGGCCTTTGCTGCTAGGGCCCTTACACCTGGGGGCCAGCCTTTGGAAACCTTGTCTAGTTGTTTTTGAAAGATAGGCCACTGGCCTTGGCCAGGACCCCACAGTCTGGGTTAAAACTCCAACTGCCATTTTTTCTCTTTCTGACACACAGAGTGTAAAGAGTTTTGTCGGGTCAGGTAGTCTCAGGGCTGGGGCCGACATGAGTTTTTCTTTTAACTCATGAAAAGCTCATTGCTGTTGGTTGTAAATAGATGTAGTTTATCTAATCTACATTTTTATTAACTGTCACCTACTAAAATACTGACTCAAATCCTGCAGCTATTTGATTTCAAGCTTTAAATTGATCTGGTATTCCTCGTGGGACTCCAGTTGCATCTAAATAGACATGAGAGTCGAAAGACCCATAAGGGGCTTCCCTCGCTTTATGATGTCTTATTATTATTTTTTCCTTCTGGTTGATGAAATGCCAGGGTGAAAGGGATAGCCAATTGGACTAAAGCACAAGTGCCACTACAGTTATTCAGCAGAGTGCCCAGTAGAGGTCCACCACAATACCACTACACATCTGCTCAGGGATGAACAAGGGCTGACTGATTGATAAGTTCTTGAAAATTCTTAAGCTCACTGCATCCTTTCAGGTCTCCAAGGAATGCTAAGTTTCCTCCCCATCGTGAGAGACACGAAGTGAACTTAATATTGGGAGACGGAAGCTGGATGGCCCTCAGGGGCTGAAACGCTGTGTGCCGGACTTTGAGATATAGCAGAGAAAGAGCTTGGCATGAGTTATTACCCCAGGCTGTAGAATCCTGGAAAAGAGCTACCATGCAGCCCACACCTGGTCAACTGGAGGACCACCTTAGTGGAAAGGGGACAATCTGGGCCTCTGGCCTGCCATGTGCACAAGCATAACAATTGCTTTTGTTTAACGTGCAGATGGAATATTTGATCCATTTTAACCAGGCATTTGCATCTTGGTATCCTGTCTTAATTGCTAACGTTTAAGTCTTTAACTTCTATGATCCTCTAGTAAAATAAATGTATAGTTTTAGGGAAATTACAAAAACCAGTTGGGGCAGTCCATCCTTGCTCTTTAGTGGTCCACAGAACGTTGGACCAACTATGGCATGAAAGCTCTACATCGGGGGGCAACACTCATGATTGGCACTGGGGTCTTTATCAAAATCTCCTCAGATTAAATAGTCCTAGTTTACTAATGCCTAGTCTGAGGAGAGTCAGAAGGGACAGAAGTACTTTTCTGAAGTAGAAAGCTGTCTTTGACTTGGCAAGTCCTCACAGGGTATAACAAGGCAAGCATTAAATGCAATAGTTTGTGGCGAAATTGACTTGGTTATATTAATAACTAGATGGTCAGCAATAGAATGAGGAAAGAAGAAAGAGTAATAGAATACACTAAAATAATTAAATTTTTCTTAGTTTTAGTTTGGTAGGGTTTTCCCCTGGGACTATGGCCCACAACTCTGGAGGGGTAGGCGCTTTCTTGACTCGGGTGTGATGAGTCCATCCTTTTTATGCTGTATGAACAGCAGTCTTGGTGGTTAGCAGCACAAGGTAAGGTCCTTCCCAGGCTGGCTCGAGTTTTTCTGCTTTCCACCTTTCGATGAGAATGTGATCTTCAGGCTGGTGCTGGTTTACTGGAAATTCTAGGGGTGGTACATGTGCTAAAAGACTTTTAGTTTTTTTTTGTTTTTTTGTTTTTTTTTTTGCAAGAAAGGAAAGTGGAAGATAAACCAAGTATATAATTTTTGAGAAATTGACCTTTTGTTTTAAATGTGGGGACCTTGGGAGTGGACTTTATAGTCCTTAGTGCCTTTTTACTGAGAAATTTCCTTTAGCACCTATTTTTATTAGTTTTTAAACCAAAGAAAGCCAAATACCATTTTACATTTAACAATGCTTCTTGTATGATTTTTACACCAGATAAGCTAAAGGTTATCTTTATATTAGTGTGCCATTAATGTTAAACCTAATTTTAATAAAACCTTGTAGATATATTTAATTTTTAATGTTTGACCATAAGGTAAGATTTTATAGACTCTTTTTAATCTTTTATAATTTTTCCTAAAGAACAGGTTGGTGCTTTAAGAAAAACCTGTTATGCTTTTACTTTAATGTCCAGTTCACAGAAAAACTGGATGATACTTCTTTAACTTTAGCTCATATGCTTACACACAGAATGTTCTTTACAATTAACGTTTTCAAACTTGCTTAAACCTTCAAAACAAAAAAAAATTTTTTTAACTTTTTAATGTAGGTAAAAACGTACAGTCTTATGCCTCCTTATAATCCTTTTACCAAAGGTATATTTTGCTTTTCTTATACACCTTGCACATAAACTGTTTTTTTCCCCCAATAGTTTTACATTCAGGAGGCCTAGTTACTTTTAAATTATAAAACATTTTTTGCATAAATTCTTTTTTAACACACTTTTTAAAATAATTTTTTTTCTCCACGACTTTTACAGGCAATTTTTCGACATGCCTTAACTTTCTGACTTATTACAAACATTTATTTCTTTAAATAACCAGTTAATTTATTTCAGGACAAGAATTTACCATAAAACACTCCTTTTATATGAATTCCGCCCCCCCCCCCCTTTTTTCCCCTTTTTTTCCCGAAGATGATAACCATTCTTTTCCAAAGCGAACATTTTTTTGTGTCTGTGGACTAGACTATCTAAGGCCACAAGAATATAAGTTACTATAATACATGTTACATTGTTAACTTTTAGCAAACTTTACTTTTGTTGAAAACCTTGTAGTTTGGGATTTTAATTATCCTTTGCTATTCATAAGACCTTGTTTTGTCCAAATTAGAATTGGTATGATGGCTTTTAAAGGAATAGGGTACTTTTTTTTTCTTTTTTCTTAACTACTTATTTCTCTCCTTCTTTCTTTCTCTCTTTGACTTTCCTTTTGCCTCTGTCTCTCCCTCTCTCTCTCCCCTTGACTCCCTCTTTGTCTGTCTCTTCCTCTCTCTGTCTTTGCCTCTTTCCCTCTCTTTCCTTTCTCTCTCTCTGCTGGTCTTTCCTTGCCTCTGCCAGCCGCTTACGCTGCTGTTCTCTCAACCACTGTGCGTTGGGGGCAGGGGTCTAAAACCAGCTGTAACCAAGTGTCTATGTACAAGAACTGGTCTGGGTTCCCCGGCTTACATGTTATCTTGTGCTATACCTTTGAAACATGGGACCTGTCCAGGCTTCCTTCTAATGGCAAACCTACCTCTAATGCTGGCCAGTCTATCTTACACAAAGTTTTAAGTTTTCCTGGTGTCATAGTACTCTATAGTCTCCCTTAAATCTTTTTTTTTTTGAAATTTTTCAACATAGTTCCTAGTGGAGTGGGCTTACTTTGTGCCTTACCCATGTTTCCTCTAGACAAAACACCACGCTAACACCACATGCACACCACAAAACAAAGAACGGGTAAAAAGGGCACACACACACTTTTGTAGTTTACACCAAACCAAAATAAAAACCAAAATCAGAGTATCCAGGAATCCAAGCCAGGTCAAAACCAACACCAAAGTATCAAGTCAAAAACAAAAACCAAAGTGCCGGTACAGGCACACCGTCGGTGATCAGCTCACGCTTCCCCTCAAATGGAGTGGACAAGTTCCCAAGACCGGTCCTGTCAAGCAACTCAAACCAAATCAAAATCAAAACCAAAGTGCCAATAAAGGCACGCCATGGGTGATCAGGCCACACTTCCACTCAAAGGGAGTGGGCAAGTTTCAAAGACTAGTCTTACCAAATTTTAGATGTCCAGACTCCAAGTGCCCGTTCCTTTCTGGTGTTCAGCCACTGTGTTGATCCTCCACGGGAGCCTGCCACACACTGCTCTGGAGAAGCGTACCACCAGGGCAAATGCCTACCGGGGAGCGCTCTCAGCTCTCCGGCTGGTTGGAGTCCCCCGCAGGGATGTTCCCCGCAGGGCAGGCTTAATGCGCCTAAGGAGTTGCCTTGACCATCCACCATTCATCTCGCTTCCCGGTCAGGGAACCGAGAAATGTAACAGGACAAGCGGCAGACAAAACTCCTCAGACACCGAGTTAAAGAAGGAAAGGGTTTATTCGGCCAGGGGCATCAGCAAGACTTCTGTCTCAAGAGCCGAGCTCCCCGAGCGAGCAATTCCTGTCCCTTTTAAGGGCTCACAACTCTAAGGGGGTGCACTGTGAGAGGGTCGTGATTGATTAAGCAAGCAGGGGGTACGTGACTGGGGGCTGCATTCACTGGTAATTAAATGGGAACAAAACAAGATAGGGATTTTCACAGTGTATTCCTATACAATGTCTGTAATCTATAGATAACAAAATCAATTAGGTCAGGGGTCAATCTTTTCCAGGCTCAGGGTGCTGCACCGGGCTGGCTGCCTGTGGATTTCTTTCTGCCTTTTAGTTTTTACTTCTTCTTTCTTTGGAGGCAGAAATTGGGCATCAGACGATAGGAGGGGTAGTCTCCTCCCTTAATCCCAGCTACTCGGGAGGCTGAGGCAGCAGAATCGCTTGAATTCAGGAGGCGGAGGTCGCAGAGAGCCGAGACCACATCATTGCACTCCAGCCTGGGCTACAGAGTGAGAATCCATCTCAAAAAAAAAAAAAAAAAAAACTGTATCACTTAAAATTCCCTCCAAAAATGAAGGGTAGCCATGTCCCTCATCGCGGGTCACCTGGGTTAAATTACTAATCTGTAAATGTTAAGTGTTGCCAATCTTCTTAGTGTTTCAATTTGAAGAGTCATATTGTGAACTGCCAATCTCTTAGTCTACCTTTTAAAAAACTTTGCAGGGGTTCTCCACGGCCCTTAGAATAAAGTCCAGATTCCTTTGCAGAACAGGATCTTGGAGATTCCCTGCTCCAGGAAACTTCAGGGACTTCTCTCCTGGGGACTGTTCCCTGGTTTTGGGAGCGCCCGGGCAATCGCGAGCCAGGGCAGCGTCTCGCTCAACTCGGACCCAGGCCTGGGGCTCCACTGATGCCGACGGAGCCGGGCTGCTGCGGGAGTGGAGCCCTGAGAGACCAGAAGGGGCTTTCACTTCGCTCCTGGGCTTCCCGAGTTCCAGGCTCGGGCTAGCCAGACGCAGGGAGGCGAGCGGGCCCGGCTCCCCAAAGGCTGAGGCCGGCGCCCGTGCTCCTTTCAGCTCGGCCTCTCTACCCCTACATAGGCGCTCCACGTGCTTCATTTCCAAAATTCTCAGTGAAACTCCGCGGGAGACCCTCCCGCCTGGTCACATGCCTGAACGAAAACAAACCGGGGCGTGTCTGTGCCTGACGGCTGGGAACCAAAGCTATTTCCACAGAAAATGCCCACGGCGACCCACGCAGGGCCGCCCAGCCATGAGTTATAGCCCGGCCAGTGCCTGAGACGCCAGGAGGAGGGGATGAGTTGCCCTTTAAAGGCGTAACGACGAGAATAAGCCCCCATCCGCGGCAATGGGAGGCTGAACAATAGTGGCGCGGCTCGGGACGTGGAGCGAGGGCCCAAACTACACTGGAGCACGTGCGGACCACCGTGCCTCAGCCGCCACAAAGGGAGCCTCGCCACACGCCCGCGGCCGCCTCGCAGCACCCGCCCGGAAGCGCCTGGCGGAAGGGCGCGCTCCCAGGCGCTTCCACTGGCGACCTTCCGGCGGGAGCCCGCAGGCGGCGCAGGAGCGACTTTCCTTCCCCTGCCCCGCAGCAGTGCTGAGTAATGGTGAGGGCAGCAAGGCCCTTGGCCCTCGTATGTAAGAAAAAAGTTGTAATAAAAAGAAATCAACCCGGGAAACTTTGCCACTTGGTTCCCCACAGGTACCAAACTGTGCAGAAAAGGCGGTGTACACGCCTCAGAGCCCGGACCCAGCAAGTCAGGGAAAGAAAGGAAAGAGGGCAGAAGCCACAGCCTGCATAGCCTCACAACCGCCCAGAGGGCACGGTCGCCCTGGGGCTCGGTCTCTTCCGAGCAGCGCAACCTCCGTGTCTATCAGCTCCTTCCGGCATTGCGATTGGCCACAGGCTGTCTTGGCCTCTCGGGCGCCCGCCTCCTAGTTGCTAGGGGTTTACTTCCCCAAAGTACACGGGCCCCACCTTGTGGCGCAACCGCTCCTGCATGGAAAACGGATCTCCGCCCAGGGGAAGACGTGTTAACGAATAAGAGCAGCCCCGCATATTTATTGGCTACTCTGGGTATCAGTCAAAGAACTGCTCACCCGCCTTTCTATTGTACTTTTCGGTTATTGGTCTCTCTTAGTGCCGATCTGTTACTAGGGAAACGAGATCCTCACAGTCTCATAGGCATGAGTCAAAGCCAATCAAGAGCCACGCCTTCATCCCGAGTAAGTACCCAATTGCTGTTCGAAGAGCCCGGAGGACGCGGTCGGGATTGGTCATCCCGTCGCCCGACCTGGCTGCAACAAGTTAGGGTGAGTGGCAGCTATATAGACCGGCGGCGGAGCACGCGTGTGTGCGGACGCAGTTGCGTGAGGGGTTCCTGCTATCCTTGGTGCTGTGGAGCAGAGCTAGTTCCTCTCCAGCTCAACCAGGTAGGTACGCAGGGGTGTGGGCGGGGCAGGGCAGCCAGAGGACTAAGCCGAGCCGCGGCAATTGTGAGAGGGAGAAATCAGAGTGGCGCTCGCAGCGGCCGCGCCAGGCGCGTCCCCCACCCCCACCCCCACCCCAACGGCCGCAGGCGCGCGCGGCGGACGGACGGGAGCGCGGCGGCTCTCCGCTCCCCCTCCCCTCCCGACTGGGGCGCGTGGCCGTGTCCGCCGCGTGCGCGTGCTGCATCCAACGGCCACGCGGGGCGGGAGTGAGTCGCGGCCGCCGCCCGGGCCCCAGGGCGGTCTCGGGGGCTAGGGGCTCTGCGACCAGCGTTTCCCGCCCGCCACCCTCTCCGCCCCGCGTCTGCGGAGTGTTTTCGTCCCCTGGCCAAGAGATCCAGTCGGTTCGGACCAGAAGGAGGCTTTCGTTTAAGGGTGGGTGCAGCACTAAAGTCTCGAGTCTTGTGGTCCGCGCGCCGCAGAACTGCCTTCAGTTTTGCAGGGAGGAAAGGGAGCAGCGAGTGCACGGAGTGATAGTAACCACCAGTATTCTTTCCACGCTCTCGCTGTGTGCCCGGCACTGTGCGGAGCCGCTTTTCTGCCTTTCATTTGATTGTCGCAGTGAACCGGCGAGGTGGGTACGACTGTCCTCCTTCCGTAGGGGCCCAAAGCAAGGGTCTGGAGAGCGGGGTCACAGGCACGCACGGGAAGGGCGGGGATTTGCTGACGCCGGGCCCTCTGACTCCAAGTCCCCCGCTTCCCAAGCCTGTTTTATTCTTTGCCTCCAGAGCACTTGTCCCTCGGGACAGCATCAGCCTCAAAAGGCCACCTGCCGTGCAGGCTGCAGCCGCGTTTGTACTTGGGCTAGTCTGGGCTTCCAGGGAGACAGGGGTTGGTAGTGGGAATGTGACAAAGGAAAAGGGTTTGGGCTTCTTTTCTACGTGTATTCGTACAGGCCGTGGGTAGATGTGCCGCCACAGTAACTTCTGGAAAAAAGTAGGGAAAACGATGAGTAAGTGCAAATGAACATGGACTGTGTACCTCATCGGGTTTGAAACTCAGATTGCTGATGGGAAATTCCCGCCAGCGGGAAGTTAGGCTCCGGTTTTAGACGTTGAATTTTTTTTCTCTATTTTTTTTTTTTTTTAATTGGAGGAGGCTTTTGGAGAAAGACCTTGAGAAGATTAACTTTATAGTTGAAGGAAGTGAGGTACAAAGCAACGAGTTTCAGATCTCACTAGCATCTGTGGGTTAAAATACGGAATTGGAATGGAAAGGATGGCGCCCAGTTACGATATACATTTGATCTGTGTGGCGCGTGTCACCCTGGCTGAATTACTGGTGTTGGAGATGTCTTGGAAAAAACTGTGACAGTCGAGATCAGTGGATGAAAGTTTGTGTACACACTCCGTTTATTTGGCATTTACTCTGCTGGGTTCCTGTGTATATGCAGAAACAGGATGCTTTTCTTCAGACACTTGAGATTATATTTTTCTAGTAGAGTTACCATATTTTAGGTTATTTAAAAGCCAGCATACTCCTTGGCTTAGTGAAATAAATCTTCCTATGTTATAGAAACGCTTCTATAAACATAAACGTTTCTATAAACATGTTCTAGAAACTCTTTCTAGAGAAGCTGTTATGCGTTATAATATAACAATGTTCCAAGTAACATTTACTTGGAACTTTCCTGGTGTAGCAATTCCGGTTACCTGCGGTTACAGACTGGTTAACTATTGTATTAGCATTTTAACTTAGACTTAAAGACGAGCAATTTAAGTTGTCAAATGGAAAAACACTAGAATGATCTGCATTTAAACTGTTAAAGCTTGAGTCCAGCTAATTTTATTACTGCTTGAGGCAAAATAGAATGAAATTACCTTACGCATTATTGAGGGAAAATTTTGTTAGTTTCTACTTAAAATATTAAAAAAAAAAAGTACAGTTCTTGGCCTCAGGCAAATGGTTATCACTTGGGCAGGAATATGCAAATTACGTGATTATTTCACAGACTAGTGCTCCAGCTGATCACTTGTGCATTCCTTTATCAGGAACTAGTGAGTTGAAGCAAGTTGTGGTAATGTAAGGCTTGGCAAGGCCGCCCTACATCCCTACTAAGTCATACGTCAGTTTTGTTGGAGCTGCTTACCGGTAGAAAAGTCTAGCTTTTGTACCTCTTACAGGTAGAAAAGTAGACAGTTCTTTGTTTAACTCAGTTTGCTGTTCTCAGCTGACAGTCCACCAGGGAACATTAGGAGATTTTGGTAATGTTGGTTTGTGACCTACTTAGAGCAGTTTTTCTTTTGTAACTTATGGTTTTTCTTTTTTTCCCCCACTCGTTCTAGTATTTTGCATAGAAAGTGAACGGCAGAAGGCAGTTTTAAGTTTTTGTAAAAGTTTGTGAATTTTATATCGTCCTTGGGACTGATGGGGTTTGTGTTAAAAGATAAAATTTAACATAAAGCTTACATTTGTGACTAAAGCCAATTTTACAATTTTTTATTTTTGTCAGTCTGATAAAAGTACCCACTTGGTCTTTTAACAGTTTGCAAATTGATTTTTTTTTGTTTCAGAATTCAAATAGGCATTGTATGTTGTTTGTTTAATTATATTGTGCTTTGGCTTCCTTGGACAAAACTATTACTGACTTTAGGAAGAAGAATGAATAATTGTGGAAGTAGGTAGGTCAAAAAAAAAAAAAAAAAAAAAAGAGAAAGGAAGCCTCGTCCGCCCCCCCAGTAATTTGTCAACGGCAAGTGGGAAAAACCTTTGGTAGTGCAGTACTGCCTTTCCAAGCCCTGGAGTTAAATTTAGATTCAGCAACTGTTATCTTACATGTAGTTGGTGATCACAATGTGGTGGCAAACTAGGTTTATAATTTTACATCTCAGAAATCAGCTATTTACTTTTTTTTTTTTTTTTTTTTTTGAGTATTCTTGGACATCCTGTCTGTCTTTAGTTGGGAAGGCCAAATTGCAAACCAGGTGATAAGGTTAAGAGTAGGAATAATTCATCCACATGAATAATGTCTTAACACATGAATAGTGTCTTAATATTCTGTCTTACAAGGTGGAAAGCAATTTCAAAAAAATTGCCCTCACAGCCTGTAGCTTAGTAAATAAGGTCTTCAGGCGACTTTGTGATAGAGTCCCTCTTCTGTCAGATGGCCAGTCTGTCATGTAATACGTTTTTGGTACGTGTGTTGTATCTTAGGTACTTAATAAAAAGTAAAGATTAAAGATGATTGAGATAAATTTGGCTTCCTGGATGGTATACACATCTACTTTGTCGGGGTGTAATCTTTGGTGGCTATTAACTTCATTGGCTATATAAAGCATGATTATGTATTTGTGTAACCCTTTGCGTATTTTGAAAGTGCTTTCACACCTGTGGTATTACCATACTTATACTAAAAAGTGAATTGGCGCTCTGAAACCGAATTGTCAAAACTGTTTTGAAGAGCATGTGGTACCTAATAGGGTACTATAGTCAGCTTATTTCCTTAATTTAAAAAACTTAGAGGGATTTTGAATCTGGAATGTATGAGTGTGACACCTACCTGCTCTTGCAGGCTTCTCCCATATGCTGTTTCTGCAAAGCTATAGGCTGTGCCTTAAGTACACCCTTGTTTCTGCACTCTGAGGTCGCCTAGATTTCCCTGGAGTGTATCCACCTGTCTTGATCATCGGTTTAAGAATTTTGTCGATGAGCATTAGTATTAACTGTAACATATATTTTCACTTGATGAGAAAGAATGAAGGTTTTTCTTTATGAACCTGAGTAGGTTTTAACTTCAGAGTGGGGAAGGGATACACTGAGATAAAAGATAGTTGTTAAGTATTCTTATTCCTGAAGTTTTTTTTCTTTCAGGAAAATGGTATTTTTGAGATAAAATCAGATTTCTGGAAGAGTTGTAATAGAGAGGTCTTAACATACCCATTATCCAGTGTTAACATCTTACATAATCAAGGTACATTTAGCAGAACTGAGAAATTGACATTGATAAAATACTGTTAATGAAAGACTTTATTTGGATTTCCTTAGTTTTTCTAGTAATGTCCTTTTTCTGTTCTAGGATCCAGTTCAAGATGCCACATTGTATGTAGTCTCCTGATCTGTGTCAGTTTGTCTTGCCTCTTGTCTTTCATGACCATGACACTTGATCTCATTTGGATTTGATGTTATGATTAGACTGAAGTTACGGATTTTTTGGGGAAGAATACCACAGAAATTACCTTTATCACATATTGGGTGTCCATAATATATAACTGGTTGAATGAATTTAACCTGATGATTTGGTTAATCTGTCAGGTTAGTATTTTTTCCCCGTCACATACTATTTCTTAGATGCTAGTCACCAAGTCCAGCTCGCACTCAAGGAGAGAGGGGAATTAGGCTCTACTTTCTAGAGGGAGGAGATGGGAATTTGTGGACATATATTGAAGCTACCCTTAGTATTTTGGGGGAGATGCTTCGAAGCCAAGCAAATAAAGTTCCCCTCATTAATTTTAGCATTTTAATGGATCTTAGACAAGATTATTATTGTTGCTATTATTACTGCTATTATTACTGTTGAGTTCTAATGGTGATTTTTTTTTTTTAATTTCCCTCATTCCTTCTACAGTATAAATTTCCTGTAAGGAAGATTTGTGTATTCTTCATATTTTTTCTTTTTTTCATTTATATCACTATAGACCATCGATATTAATTTTATTCTTTGGGTGGTAATCCACAATTATCCTTGCTGATATTTACTTATTTTTGATTATTTATTTTATATTTTTATAAAATATCGTCCAGGCTGGTCTCGAACTCCTGGGCTCAAGCAATCCTCTTGTCTTGGCCTCTAAAGTGCTGGGATTACGGGTGTGAGCCACTGTGCGGGCCACAGATTATTTTGTTGTTCATGTTGTTCCAGCTTTTTTTTTTTTTTGGCTCTTTTGTCCTTTTGACACTTCCCTGTCTTTTCTGTTTTTTGAAAGCATGTTTTTTCTTTCATTAATTACCAGTTATTTCAGGCTTATCTTGTATTTTGCCTATCTCAGGTCCAGAATTAACCATTTCTCCAGGGAGCTGTCAGGAAGAATTTTGAAGGATGGTGACAGGTGGTAAATGCGAAGAGTTTGGAAAAATAGATTGACAGTAGGCCCAGTGATGTTGATAACTTCTCTTACTCTAAGCACAGACATTGGCTTCTGTATTCAGATTACTCTGGTTCTGGGAAAATATTTTGTTTCTAAATTCCTACGATTTAGAGAACCAAATATCAAATTTTTGAATACATAGCATAATCCTGAAACAAAATTTACAAAAATTTAATATATGCTCAAGTTGGTACACACAAACACTTGCTGTTTTCCTTGGTGTTTTTGACAACTTCATTAAAGTAAAAAGACCACTTAAATACTATTGTACTCAGAATTAACATTTGACATTTTGCATTGCCGTTTAAGACTCCTTTTTTTTCTATATGGATTTCCATTCCCTTCCTTCCAGGGATCTTCTTCACGTCTTTCCAGGCTGTTTTATTGATGGGGTAATTTTTAAAAATAGCTTTATTGGGGTATAATTGACATAAACTGCATGTTTTTAAAATGTACTGCCTGATAATTTCAGACACCTTTTGTAATCGCAGCTTCTCGAAAGACTGAGGCGGCAGAGAGGATTACTTGAGCCCAGATGTTTGAGGCTGCAGTGACCTATGGTCTTGCCACTGCACTCCAGCCTGGGCGACATAGCAGACTCTTTAAAAAAACGTATACCCATGAAACCATCACCACAATCAAGATTGTGAACCTATCCATTACCCCCAAAAGTTTTCTCATGTTCCTTTTCCCTCTTTCTTGCTTGTTGCTCCCACCCTTCTTTCTCCCTGCAGGAAATCCTTGATCTTTCTATCACTGTAGATTACTTTGCATTTTTTAGAATTTTTGTGTAAATACCTGATGTTCTTTTTTTAATTGCTCAGTGCTAGTCTGTTGTGTAGGTATATCACAATTTATTGGTTTACCTGTTGGTGGGCATTGAAACACAAAAGCTGTATTTCCAGCTTTTTGACTATTACGAATAAAGCTTCTGAACTTTGTGTACAAGTCTTTGTATGGGTATATGCCTTTATTTCTCTTGGGTAAATGCTTAATTGGGGAATGTTTAGATCATGTAGTAGATGTATGCCCAACTTTTAAAGGAACTCCCTGTTTTCTAAAGTGGTTGTACCATTTTACATTGCTGCCAGCAATGTTTGGAGGATTCCGGTTCTGCCAGTACGTTGGCTAACAGTGTGTATGGTCAGTCTTTTTAATTTTAGTCATTGTGACAGGTGTTTAGTGGTACCTCACAGGTTTTAATTTGCATTTCTGTAATTGCTAGTGATCAGCATTTTTCATTTGGCATTCATATAATTTCTTTGGCGAAATATCTTTAAATCTTTTGCTCATGTTTTATGGGACTGGTTACTTAATTAATTTTTTTTGAGACAGACTTTAGCTCCTGTTGCTCGGGCTGGAGTGCAATGGTGCCATCTCTGCCCACTGCGTCCCCTGCCTCCTGGGTTCAGGTGATTCTTCTGTCTCAGCCTCCTGAGTTGGCTGGGATTACAGGCATCCACCACCGTACCCGGCTAAGTTTTGTATTTTTAGTAGAGACGGAGTTTCACCATGTTGGGCAGGCTAGTCTCGAACTGCTGACTTCAGGTGATCTGCCCGCCTTGGCCTCCCAAAGTGCTGGGATTACAGTCATGAGAGTATTTTATATATTCTGGATAGGAGTTTTTTAAAAATTAAAGATATGGGTTGGGCGTGGTGGCTCACACCTGTAATCCCAGCACTTTGGGAGGCCGAGGCAGGTGGATCTCTTGAGGCCAGGGGTTCGAGACCAGCCTGGGCAACATGGTGAAACCTCATCTCTACTAAAAATACGAAAATTAGTTGGGCGTGGTAGTGCGTGCCTGTAATCCCAGCTGCTTGAGAAGCTGAGGCATGAGAATTGCTTGAATCTGGGAGGTGGAGGTTGCGGTGAGCACCACTGCACTCCAGCCCGGGTGACAGTGGAAGATTCCCTCTAAAATCAATCAATCAATCAATCAATCAATCAGATAAATGCTTTGCAAATATTTACTCCTAATTTGTGGCTTGCCTGCTTGCCATTTCATTCTTTTAATGGGGTCTTTGCAGAGCAGATGGTTTTAATTTTGAGGCAGTCTACATGATCAGTTTGCTTTCTTCATTTGCTTTTGGTGTGTCTAAAATCTTTGCTTAGTGTCATGCAAGTTTTCCCTAGAAGTTTAGTTTTGGGTTTTACACTTTTATTACACTGAATCATTTTGTGTTAAATTTTGTATGTGGTGTGAGGCATGAATTGAGGTTCTGGTTTTTGTTTTTGTTTTTTCCATATGATATCTAATTGTTTCAATACCAGTTGTTGAAAAGAGTGTACTTTTTCCACTGAGTTGTCTTTGCAATTTTTGAAATACAGTTGTCCGTGTGGATATGTTAGTGAACTCCATTCTGTTTCATGGATCCATTTGTCTCTTTATGTCCAGCCTGTGTATCTGTGTACGATACCTGGTATTTGCGTATACTAAAAACACTTTTAAATATATGTAATGTTATCACACAGTACATATTTGGGAACTGATTTTTCTTTTTAATAATGTTTTTGAGTTCTGTGCTCACTTTCTGGCAGGCATAAATAGGGTGACATATGTCTTAGTTTGCCAGGGACACTCCTGATTCATTTCAGTTAACCTGACATAATTAATAGGAGTTGTTTTCAATCTTAAAAGTGCTCTCATATGGTTGTCTTAGATATAGAGGTTTCCCTAATGCCAGTAAACCACAACTTAATATCCATTCCTTATTTGATGGGCATGTAGATTGTTACCAATGTTGTACTTTAGAAATAAGGTGACAGTTACTTGTTTTTGTCTTGTGTGACTTTGTTTTGTCCTGGGTGAATTTCTTTTGTATACGTACCTAGAAGAGAACTGCAAGATTTTCATCAGAGTGTTTTTGATTTTATTAAATAACGGCAAAATTGTTCTCCACTGTGGTTGTACCATTTGAGACTTCATCTTCAGCAGTCCTGCAGGCTCTTTTTTTACTTAGTTGCCAATGTTTGGTGTTGACTGAAGATTTTAATACTTTGGCGCATGTCTTGTAAGGTATCTCCTGTGAGAAGTGAGAGAATTTATTAATTGCATTTTCCTGGTTACTGACTCTGTTTTGTTTGCTGTCCATTTAGTACTTTTCTGAGAATTGGCAACTCCGTTTCATTTACCTGTTTTTCTCTTGGGTTATTCTTGTAGTGATTTGTATGCAGTTTTATATACATTCTAGATACTAATCTTTTATTATATATTATATTTTCTTATAAAACTGGCACTAAAAATGGGCTATGAAGGCATTTGTCTACTTTATAGAGTGAGCTTTGCCATTTAAAATGCAGGTGGAGTATTGTCTGCCTTCATGTTTCCCTGCCCGTCTGTCCGTTAAAAATTGGAAGATAATGCTCATAGATAGATAATCCTGTCCCCCCGCCCGCCCAGCTCTTTGTAACCCAGGCTGGAGTGCAGTGGCGCAGTCTTGGCTCACTGCAAGCTCCGCCTCCCAGGTTCAGGCCATTCTCCTGCCTCAGCCTCCTGAGTAGCTGGTACTACAGGTGCCCGCCACCATGCCCAGCCAGTTTTTTTGTATTTTTAGTAGAGACGGGTGTTAGCCAGGATGATCTCTATCTCCTGGCCTCGTGATCGCCTGCCTCTGCCTCCCAAAGTGATGGGATTACAGGCGTGAGCCATGGCGCCTGACTGATAATGCTCATAGTTCTTTAGACCCTTAACGTTTTTATGTTAACTTCAGCACAATTATTGATGGGGAGTTTCTTTAAAGTTACTATGCAATCTGGAAACTTGGGATCAAGTGGAAAATTTGAAAGTTCATGTGGTACAGTTGAACCATGAACAGACATGGGTATGAACTGCTCAGGTCCACTTGAGCAGATTTTTTTCAATGAATATTTTGGAAATTGTTTTTTGGAGATTTGTAACAATTTGAAAAAGCTCACAAACTGAATAGCCTAGAAATAATAAAAAAAATTGAGAAAAAGGTTTGTCATGAATGCATAAAATATATGTGGATACTGTTATTTACTACCATAAAATATACACAAGTCTATTACAGATCTATTACAGAGTTAAAATGTATCAAAATGAACCCACACAAACCCTTGGAGACCATTCAGGGCACCATTTGCAGTCAAGAGAAATGTCAACAAATGTAAAGATACAGTATTAAGTTATAACTGCATAAAATTAACCTTAGTATATACTGTACTATAATTTTTTTCCCTAGCCACCTCCTGTAAATACTGCAATTTGCTTACAGCACTGTGTGATGCTAATCATCTTTATGTGAGCAGTTCTTTTCTCCCGTAAATTCAAATGCAGTAAAAAGTGATTTCTCTTCTTTGAGTATTTCTCATCATGTTTAATACAATACTGAAAGCCTTGAATAACACCATGGGACCCATACGACGTATCACTAATGATTCTGAAAGCACTCCCAAGAAACAGAAAAATTATGACATTACAAGGAAATATTAAATTGCTTGATTTGTACCATAGGTTGAGGTCTGCAGCTGTGGTTACCTGCCATTTCAGAGAGGTGATTTGTCTTTTAAACAGACAGCATAAACATATACAGTACTGTAAATGTATTTTGCATATGATTTTCTTATTTTCTTTAGCTTCATTATAAGAATACAGTATATAATATAACCTACAAATAGTTAAATGACTCGTTATGTTATTGGTAAGGCTTCTGGTCACCAACGTGCCATTAGTAGTTAAAATTTTGAGGAGTCAGGTCGTACACAGATTTTCAATTCTGGGCTCTCCATGCCCCTAATTCTTACCTTGTTGAAGGATCAGCTGTAGTTCACCCAAAAGGTAGATAAAGTTTTATGTTAGATGCTTGGGATTTTTTTTTTTTAACTCCTTTAGGAAATACTCTTCCATTTTAATCTCTAGGAGAATAAGGAAAATACCCATCCAGGTGACACAAGAGAGTGGGATGTAGAAATGGTTTTCTTCATTATAGTTAATAATTTTAATACTGATAGTAATAATAGCTAACATTTCCTGCTTACTGTCAGGCACTTAATTGCTATAATTCTGATTTTAATTTTACAGACGTTAGAATTGAGGTGCAGAGAGATTAAGTTACTAGCTCAAGGTCACAGCAAGTGAATGGTGTTGGAGAATTTTCCTTAGTGAGAATTGGTTATATAAATTTTGGGGGTTTCCTTTTGTTGTCTTTGAAATGTTTATTCACTATTTAAAAATAACACTCAATTTCAAAGTTCTTTTGTCATGTTTTACTCATGTTAAAGGTAGCCTTTGATAACAACTCTTAAACTTTGTCTTAAATTTGGATGGTTCAGTTAGAACTGGTAAACTCAAGGTCATGATCTTTGTAGATGTTAATGGTATCAGCGTATATCATTCTTTTTTTTTTTTTTTTTTTTTTTTTGAGACGGAGTCTCACTCTGTCGCCCAGGCTGGAGTGCAGTGGCCGGATCTCAGCTTACTGCAAGCTCCGCCTCCCGGGTTCACGCCATTCTCCAGCCTCAGCCTCCCGAGTAGCTGGGACTACAGGCGCCCGCCACCTCGCCCGGCTAGTTTTTTGTATTTCTTAATAGAGACGGGGTTTCACCGTGTTAGCCAGGATAGTCTCGATCTCCTGACCTCGTGATCCGCCCGTCTCGGCCTCCCAAAGTGCTGGGATTACAGGCTTGAGCCACCGCGCCCGGCCAGTGTATATCATTCTTAAGAATATTATTTATATTTCAACATGCATTGGTGTATGCCGTTATATTAGGAACAGCCAAAGTCCATAGTTGTAGAAATTTTCAAAACCTCTGTAGAAAAGGACTTAGTGTGCTGAGAGTATTTATAAATGAGGGAGAATCTTGGAAATTTTTAGCATATATTTTCTTTTTTCCCCCTCTGATACTAGCATGTGTTTTCATTGATAATGCATACATTTTTATTTAAAAATTATTCCCCCCTAGAGGTAATTCATAGATTTCATAAAATGTCTGTAACAGCGGATTAGTCACTGGCAAAACTGTCTTTTCTGTGACTAATCTTTTTTTTTTTTTTTTTTTAATGGAGTCTCGCTCTGTTGTCTAGGCTGGAGTGTAGTGGCATGATCTCGGCTCACTGCAGCCTCCGTCTGCTGGGTTCAAGTGAATCTCCTGCCTCAGCCTCCCAAGTAGCTGAGATTATGGACGCACGCCACCATGCTTGGCTAATTTTTTGTAATTTTAGTAGAGGCGGGGTTTCGCCATGTTGGTCAGGTTGGTCTCGAACTCCTGACCTCGTGATCTGCCTGCGTTGGTCTCCCAAAGTGCTGGTGTTACAGGCGTGAGCCACCTCGCCCGGCCTTTCTGTGACTAATCTGTTTAAATTTGCTTAATTATTTTTAAATGTGATAGAATTGAGAGTTGATGAACAAGAGTGAGAATTCTTTCTCAAGAGGTATTATGTTCACATTTCTCATAGCTTGTATTTTATTTTTGGACCAGAAAAGATGAAGATTTCAGAGAGATGGTTTACAATTTTTTAGGATTTATTACACTATATAGATTCAAATTGCCAAAATTTACATTTTCCTTTTTTTTTTTTTGCTGTGAATGATAGAAGAAACAGGTTTTTTTTTTTTTTAAAAGGTGGTGTCTTGCTCTGTCACCCAGGCTGGAGTGCAGTGGTGCGATCTTGGCTCACTTCAACCTCTGCCTCACAGGTTCAAGTGATTCTTGTGCTTCAGCCTCCTGAGTTTGCCACCATGCCTGGCTAATTTTTGTATTTTTAGGAGAGACAGGGTTTCACTATGTTGGCCAGGCTCGTCTCGAACTCCTGGCTTCAAGTGATCTGTCCGTGTTGGCCTCCCATAGTGCTGGGATTATAGGCGTGAGCCACTAAGTCTAGCCCAGATTTTTTTTTAACGGAGAATAACAAAATTATTCACTAAACTTTCAGTGTGTGGTCTTTGATCAGTGAAGAACTTACCTAAACATTCTTTTTTTTTTTTTTTTTTTGATACAGAGTCATGCTCTGTCGCCCAGGTTGGAGTGCAGTAGTGCGATCTCGGCTCACTGCAGCCTCCGCCTCCTGGGTTCAAGCAGTTTTCCTGCCTCAGCCACCCGAATAGCTGGAATTATAGGTGCATACCACCACGGTCGACTAATTTTTGTATTTTTAGTAGAAATGGTGCTTCACCATGTTGGCCAGGATGGTCTTGATCTCTTGATTCTGTGATCCGCTCACCTTGGCCTCTGAAAGTGCTGGAATTACAGGCGTGAGCCACCGTGTCTGGCCAGTGTTCTTATATTTATGTTTATTTTTATACTTTATTTTTTTGAGATGGAGTCTTGCTCTGGCACCCAGGCCGAAGTGCAGTGGCATGATGATAGCTCACTGCAGCCTCAAACTTCTGGGCCCTAGCATTCCTCCTGCCCCAGCCACCTGAGTAGCTGAGACTTACAGGAATGTGCCACTACACTTAACTAATATTTTCTTCTTCATTTTTTCAGAGATAGGGTCTTGCTTTGTTGTTGCCCAGACTAATCTCAAACATTTTTTAATAATTAAAGAAACAGTGTTACGTTATCTAAATGCTGGAAAATCTGGTAAGTCAGTTTTGTTAGTTAGATGGTCAGAAATCAACTCTGCTAGTATATCAAATTCTAACCTCTTTGTATGAGAAGGTTGGATAAAAAAATTGTGTCTGTTATGTGTCAGACATTAAGTTTTGGGGCCAAAACGTTGGGTAAGAAATGGTCTCTGCTCTTAAAAAACTTAATATTTGGGAAAAAGTTTGTATTCTTTATTCAGTATGTTTTATCTGACCATGACTAATGTAGAGTTTGTGAAGCCTTTGACTGTTTTAATTTAGGACTTATATTTTTTTAAAGCAGTGAAGCAGTATAGTTTCATTTTTTTACTAAAAGGAAATACATATTTAGTCATGTGGAATTAAAAAAAATACTGCTACTGTTTCCCTTGAGCTCTTTGGTGGATATTTATTATCAATAGATAATATATTTATTTACATTAAAGGAGTGACTGTAGGAGCCAGCTGCCACTCAAATGGAACTGTTTACAGTGTAAATGGGAAACTATAAGGGTATTTGAGGCAAATCTAATGTTGAAACTTCGGTATGAGAGTATTGAAAATTTGGTTTGACTAACAGCTGTCGCATGTTTCTGAAGTTGACAGTCTCAACTCAAAGTAGAATCTGTTTGGAAAATTAAATGCTAATTGAGACCCTAGTTTGCAGAATGATATAAACTGTTAAAATGTTAAGTTAATGACAAAGTGATCCGCCTGCCTCGGCCTCCCAAGGTGCTGGGATTACAGACGTGAGCCACCGTGGCCAGCTAACTTTTAAAGTACGTTAGTCAAAGACTTAGGATCCAGATTCTTCTTACTGATATCCTCAATACACATGCCTGAAGGCGAAATACTCCTAGTATGACGGGGAACCTTCATGTTGATCTTAGTGGCTGTAGTTTTGGGGACAATAACAGGCATTGGTGAAATAAATACTAATTGGAATAGATATTCAAGAATAATGCAAAGATGAACTAGATGAGAGTAAATGTATCTTCACAAATTGCTTGTTTAGAAATGGATCAATCTATTTTGTCTACCCTGTTTAAAAAAAAACAGCTAAAATTTTTCTTTTCTGTGGTAATTAAATCTGCACGTTATCTCTGTTTGCCTTTATGTTTTAGTTTGGGATAATTTTATCTCTTCTCCCATGAATGAAAACCTGGGATGATCTCATTTCAGGGTTTTAATTCAAAAAGTGTTTTTTGGTAAGAGCTGACAATAATTGGACTTCTTATGGGACAGGTGCCTTTCTTGGCACTCAAAGGTGTTAACTTTAAATTATCACAATTTTGATACAGTAGGAATTATTTTGAGTGTAAGCATTTTTGTTTGCTAACTTCCCCATTTTATTTTGAAAATTTTTTTTATTACGCTATAGAATGAAGTAGTAAGCATATTGAGAATTTTTAGTTTTGTAGTTTCTTCTTAAAAGATGCTGTTCTAAAAGTTTATCTGATTTAGATGGGCCAGAAAATGTGATCGTTCGTCTCTGGATGTCAAAGCTGTGTTGTTTAAGATTATTGCCTTTGAGTCTAATATTGCCTCAAGTAAGAATGTGCTTATAACTTTATAACTGGAACACTGTTATTTGGGTTTAATAACTTAAGAAAATTGCCGGGTGCTGTGGCTCACATCTGTAATCCCAGCACTTTGGGAGGCCGAGGCGGGCAGATCATGAGGTCAGGAGTTTGAGACCAGCCTGACTAACATACTAAAACCCCGTTGTCTCTACGGAAAATACAAAAATTAGCCGGGCATGGTGGCGTGCGCCTGTAGTCCCTGCTACTCGGGAGGCTGAGGCAGGAGAATCACTTGAACCTGGGATGTGGAGGTTGTGGTGAGCTGAGATCATGCCACTGCACTCCAGCCTGGGCAACAGAGTGAGACTCTGCCTCAAAAACAAAACAAAATTATAGTGGGATGTAGGTTGGAAATACATACCTTTGAGGTTCTTATATATTGAATATTAGGGATAATGATGAATTTTTCATAATGATTTCCCCCTTTTGTATTTATACGATTGCAATACCTTTGTATAAAATCTCAACTGGTCTGTGGGTTCTGTTTGTTTTTATGATGTTTGTTCGTGTTTTAAACGACTTGCTGAAGTGATCTTGTCTCTGAGTTGGTTTCAGCTAAATGATTCGGTCTTTTCCCCTGTCTTTGATCCTTCAGGTTTGGACATATTTGACTCTTTTCCCCCCAGGTTGAATTGACCAAAGCAATGGTGATGGAGAAGCCTAGTCCCCTGCTGGTCGGGCGGGAATTTGTGAGACAATATTACACACTGCTGAACCAGGCCCCAGACATGCTGCATAGGTAAGTAAGACATTTTTCTCCTGCATCATCTAATGCTGTCTTTTAGTATGTGGTACTTATCTTTGAGATTCTCCCACTCATCATCATATACTTTGTAGGGTTGTTACATAATACTTATTTGCATATAAATGTCCCCCATTTTTTTTTTTTTTTTTTTTGAGACAGAGTGTCACTCTGTTGCCTAGACTGTAGTGCAGTGGTGCGATCTCGACTGACTGCAACCTCCACCTCCCTAGTTTAAGTGATTCTTCTGCCCCAGCCTCCTGAGTATCTGGGACTGCAGGCGCCCACAACCACGTCCGACTAATTTTTGTATTTTTTTTTTGTTAGTAGCAATGGGGTTTCACCACGTTGGCCAGTCTGGTCTTGAACTCCTAACCTCAGGTGATTGATCCGCCTCAGCCTCCGAAAGTCCTGGGATTACAGGCGTGAGCCACTGCTCCTAGCCCCAATAAATAATTTTTAAAAGTTAAACTAAGTTACCCAAACTTGTACATTATTGGAAAATAACAGTTGAAATGTAAAGGTATAGTTATGCATTATTGGCTAAGAAAGTATAAAGATTGCTGGAGCTGAGGTGGATGTAAAAAATAAGAATGTATTGAAGACAATCCGTGACTGTTTCTGTAATACCATACTTTTGTGTTGATGTGCTTTAAAAAATTACAGCGTCTTTAGTAGAAATGATGCATGCTTATTGAAAATTAAAACAAATTATGAAAGCAGTAAAACCACAGGAACAGTTTTTCTGTATATATAGAAACATGTTTTAATATACTGTCTTAACTTTCTTACTTGATAATCTGGAATCATGTTTTCAGGGTAATATTTGTATCCCATTAATTTTAGTGGCTACAAAGTTTTTTATGGAGATGTGGTGTACTTTAATCTCCTAGTGATGGATCTATAGATTGCTTCTATTATTTTCTCTTACAATGTCACTTTATACAAAACTGTCTGTTTATGTGACTTTGTTAGAATAATTTCATAGTTTCAAAATGTGTATTCGCTGGACCAGAACTATTTTTTCCCTTGTACCTTGACCAGCTTACATATTGGATACCACATGATTATCAGGTATAAAATAAAATTTATGAATGTTTTCAATGCTGGTTTTGACATTGCTCTGACAATGGAATGTATCTCGTGTGTGTGTGTGAGGTATGTGAGAGTGTGTGTGTGTCATGTGTGTGAGAGAGAGAGAGGGAGTGAGAGAGAGTCAGTCTCATCTCTCTCCTGGGCTGGAGTGCAGTGGCAAGGTCACAGCTCACTGCAGCCTTGAACTCTTGGGCTCAGACTGTCCTCCCACCTCAGCCTCCTGAGTAGCTGGGACTGAGGTACAACCCACCACACTCAGCTAATTTTTTTTGTAGAGACAGTTTTGCCATGTTGCCCAAGCTGATCTCGAACTCCTGGACTCAAGCAGTTCGCTTGCTTCAGCCTTCCAAAATCCTGGGATTACAGGTGTGAGCCACCACCCTTGGGTTTTTTAAGGCTTTAAAATTTCCAGAACATTTTTTCTCATTTCCTCCTGATCATTACAAAAATCTTTAGTGAAGGGTAAGGCATTGTAAGAGAGTTAACTTCATTTTGCAGATACACTCAGAGTGTTTAAAAATTTGCCAGTACATATGCACATGACTGTTAAGTGGTAGAACAAGTCTCTAAGCTGTTTTTACCCTTCCTTCCTTTTCTTTTTTTTTTTTTTTTTTGAGACAGTCTTACTCTGTTGCCCAGGCTGAAGTGCAGTGGTGCGATCATAGATTACTGCAGCCGTGACCTCCTGGGCTCAAGTGATCCTCTTGCCTCAGTTTCCTACATAGCTAGGACTACAGGCATGCACTACCATGCCCAGCTAAGTTTATGTGTGTGTGTGTGTGTGTGTGTATGTGTGTGTATATATATATATATATTTTTTTTTTGGTGGAGTTTCGCTCTGTCACCCAGCCTGGAATGCCATGGTGAGATCTCAGCTCACTGTAGCCTCTGCCTCCCGGGTTCCAGTGATCCTCCTGCCTCAGCCTCCCGAGTAGTTGGGACTACGGGTGCACACCACCACCATGCCGGGCTCTTTTTTTTTTTTTTTTTTTTTCCGAGATGGAGTTTCGCTCTTGTTGCCCAGGTTGGAGTGCAATGGCGCTATCTTGGCTTACTGCAACCTGTGTCTCCCAGGTTTAAGTGGTACTCCTGCCTTAGCCTCCTGAGTAGCTGGGATTACAGGCATGTGCCACCACGCCTGGCTAATTTTGTATTTTTGGTGGAGACAGGGTTTCCCTATGTTGGTCAGGCTGGTCTCGAACTTCTGACTTCAGGTGATCCGCCCACCTTGGCCTCCCAAAGTGTTGGGATTACAGGCATGAGCCATCGCGTCCAGCCTTTTTTTGTGTTTTTACATTTGTTTAATTTATTTCAACCCCATAGAATAAAACTGACATAAAACATGACAACAAGAAAAAAGTATAGGCCAGGCATGGTGGCTCATGCCTGTAATCCCAGCACTTTGAGAAGCTGAGGTGTGCTGAGAGGCTGAGGTGGACTGAGAGGCTGAGGTGGGTGGATCACTTGAGGTCAGGAGTTCAAGACCAGCCTGGCCGATATGGCGAAACCCTCTCTCTGTACTAAAAATACAAAAAAAGGCGGAGGTTGCAGTGAGCTGAGATTGCACCATGGCACTCCAGCCTGAGCAACAGCATGAGACTCTGTCTCAAAAAAAAAAAAAAAAAAAACGGTGTTTACCTGGAAGATGGAAGACAAATGTCAAATCTTAATAGTGGTTATCCCTGGGTTAGAGCATTTTGGTGTGTTGCTTTCCTGATGGAATATTGTTTTAATGAAAATGGATCAAAGGAGGACATAGATGGGTGAAAACTATGAGGAATTGACTTTGACATTCTTAATTGCATCAGCAAAAATGATTAAAAAGTACTTCTAAAACCACTTGCATGAACTAGGTGTTTAAGGGAAACTGCTCACATTTATTCTCAGATACATTAATTAAAGGACACTTGAAGTCTATGGAGAATATAGCTGTTCCAGCCTTACTGCATATTTTCTTCCTGAGTGAAAATAGGAACTTATGTATTGGTGGCCATCTTGACATGAAACTACAAGATCCTTCCCAACAGTATCATCCTACGCCGAAACCTGGAACCAAATCCATTCCCATTCAGCAGATGTTGATCAAGTGGCATGTAGGGGATAGAGAGATGATTGCATACAAAGATGAAAAAGAAAACACATTTCTGCCAGGGCCAGGCGCAGTGACTGACGCCTATAATTCCAGCACTTTGGGAAGCCAAGGCAGGTAGGATTGTTTGAGTTTGTGAGTTCGAGACCAGCCTGGGCAACATAGTGAGACCTTATTTTTACTTAAATAAAAATAATCAGCCATGCATAGTGGCATGTGCCTGTAGTTCCAGCTACTTTGGCAAGCTGAGGCTAGAGGATCACTTGGCCGTGGCATATAGAAGCTGCAGTGAGCTATGATCGCATCACTGCAATCCAGCCTGGGTGACAGAATGAGACCCCATCTCCAAAAAAAGAAATTTGCCAGTATCAAACATGAAAAAAAAAATAAACTTAAGATACTTGAAGATGACAAGTAAATCATCTTCCCATTTTACAGATTTTATGGAAAGAACTCTTCTTATGTCCATGGGGGATTGGATTCAAATGGAAAGCCAGCAGATGCGGTCTACGGACAGAAAGTAAGCATTTCAAGCCTTATTTAGGCTGTTAAGCAGGTAGAAAATAACTCATAAAATTGAAGTGGATCATACTTAATAGGTTTTGGTGATGAGGATCAAATTTCTCAACTTTTTAGTAAAAGTTGATGTGTTTTATTACTATTTGATTAATATATTTGTTGAAATATTTATGTGATGTCAGATTTGTTAATTTTGCATGATATAAAGCTTGTGTGTGTTGGAAGATAATTGGCTTTAGCATGGGGGTCATCTTTGTGTTAATTCAGAACAGTTATTTAAAAAACTCAAGTGTGGTCACTGGGAATAGAGTATACAAAGAAACATCAAAATCCAGTCTGCGTTTCCTGTAATTTAAATATGTACATTCTCTTTACCTGTGTTCTGTTGAAAGTTTTTTTTTAGTTGGAGGTTATTTAAATTTTAAGGCATTCACAGTTGATTTTTTTTTTTTTTTTTTTTTTTTTAAGGAAATCCACAGGAAAGTGATGTCACAAAATTTCACCAACTGCCACACCAAGATTCGCCATGTTGACGCTCATGCCACGCTAAATGATGGTGTGGTAGTCCAGGTGATGGGGCTTCTCTCTAACAATAACCAGGCTTTGAGGAGATTCATGCAAACGTTTGTCCTTGCTCCTGAGGTATGTATAGGGATGATTATTTTGTAATGATCCAAACATGGAAAAAAAAAAACAATGAACGGTTGTGCATATCTTTAATAACACTTGAAATTTCAGACTTACAGAAAACTTGGAATAATGGTACAATAACTCCTATATACTCCTTACCTAGAGTAGCTGTCACCACTTGCCCACATGTGTGTAATTCTTTCTCTAAAATACTCCAGTGGGCATTTCCTAAGAATAAAGAATTCTCTTCCATTCTATAGTACAGTTACCAAATTCAGGAAATGTTGATGCAGTATAGTTATTCTATAATCCATATTTAAAATTTGGAAATTATCCCAATAATGTCTTAGAGTTATTTTTTTTCCTTGTCCAACATGGAATCTATAATTGCACATTGCATTTGGCTGTCATGTCTCTAGTCTTTTCTAATCTGCAATTGTTCCTTAATCTTTTGGTTTTTTTTTTTTAATTGCATTGACATTTTTGAAGAGCATAATCACTTTTTTTGGTAGGATGCTTTATGTGTGTCATTCATTGCCTCACGTTAGAGAGGCACATTATGTCATTAAGTTGTGATATGAATTTTGATTAGTTAGGTTTTGTCACTGTAAAGTTAAATATGTTTTCTCTCTCTCTCTCTTTTTTTTTTGGAGACGGAGTCTCACTCTGTCATCCAGGCTGGAGTTCAGTGGCTCCATCTCTGCTCACTGCAACCTCCACCTCCTGGATTCAGGCTGTTCTCCTGCCTCAGCCTCCTGAATAGCTGGGACTAGGAGCGTGCCACCACACTTGACTGATTTTGGTATTTTTAGTAGAAGATGAGGTTTCACCATGTTTGTCAGGCTGGTCTCTAACTCCTGACCTCAAGTGATCCACCTGCTTCAGCTTCCCAAAGTACAGGGATTACAGGTGTGAGCCACTGTGCCCAGCCTTATTTTTTCTCTTTTTGATTTGTAAATAAAGGATGGGAGATTCTCTATCTTTTTATCTTTTTTGAACACTTATGGCATAAGATGTTTCAGGTTCATCTTGCACTGTTCCTGGCCCAGCCCCTATTCTTGAATCACCTGTTCCTTCAAGGAGGCCTGGTTCTTTTTACTTATACTTACGAAAGGATGACAAGTTTATGTTGAATGATTGCATTTGTGTTTTCTTCCAGATTGGTCTAGACTGAACAAGGTTAGGAATCCAGTCTGCTTAAGCATGTATATAGAAATGGCAGAGTATGAACTTGTTGATTAAATCATTGTTTCTTCTAGCATTAATCTTAAATTTTCTTTTTAGGATAGCAAACCTAAAAACACCTAAAATCTTTTAACCTTTGAATATGAGATAACGTTTTGTCTGTGCAAAATTACACGAAGCCATTACAGTCATAATTTTTAGAGGAAGGCTTAGATTAAAATGTAAAGATGTGGTAGACTTCTAAATATGCAAAGAATCACATGGAGTATGATTGTCAATTATAGGTTTAATTATAGTTTTTTTTTTCTTTTAAAGGAAGTATCTAACTTCTTGTTAGTATAATACACTGTTATGTAAACTGTCTCATTTAGTACAGTATAATACACTGTTATGTAAACTGTCTCATTTAGTACACAGAGTATTGAGGCATATGTTTATATCTTTCCTTTCTGTTTTTTGAGATAAGAGTCTCCCTGTGTTACCCAGGCTGGAGTGCAGTGGTAGGATCATGACATACTGCAACCTTGACTGCCTGGGCTGAAATGATAATCTCACCTGAGCTTCCCAAGTAGCAGGGACCGCAAGCGCAGGCCACCATTCCTGGCTAATTTTTGTTTTTGTTTTTGTAGAGACACACTGTACAAAAAGTATGTTGCCCAGGCTAGTCTCAAACTCCTGGGCTTAAGCAGTTCTCCTACCTCAGCCGTCCAAAGTGTTGGGATTTCAGGAGTTGAGCGAGCCACTGTGCCTAGCTGATACCTCTCTTTTCACAGAGGAGTAACAGCCTTAGGAACTGAATAACTCATAAATTATATAATTGGATCTGCACTCAGGTGTGTCTTATACCTAGTGCGAGCAATCTTTTTCAGGCTACATTACTCTCAAGTGTTTATATCAATATTTTTGGATACAGACTTGGGGGAATACCTGCTGAGGTTAGGAATATGATTGCCTTTTTTTTTTTTTTTTTTTTTTTTTTTGAGACAAGGTCTCGCTCTGTTGCCCAGGCTGGAGTGCAGAGGTGCAGTCTGGGCTCACTGCACCCTCCACCTCCCAGGTTCAAGTGATCCTCCCACCTCAGCCTCCCTAGCAGCTGGGACTACAGGCGTGGCCCTTTATGCCTATCTCATTTTTGTATTTTTAGTAGAGATGGGATTTCACCATATTGGCCAGGGTGGTCTTGAACTCCTGACCTTAGGTGATCTGCCCGCCTCGGCCTCCCAAAGTGCTGGGATTACAGGCATGAGCCACTGCGCCCATCCAGAATATGATTGCCTTATAATGATTTGAGGTGTGAACTGTGGCATCTTACATACTTAGAACTTTGTCAGTTTCTGCATATTTATCTTGTGGTGAGGTAAAGTGTTTTGAGCAAACAAAATATATGTGAGTGTAGTCTTGTTACCAGCTATTGTAGAGTGGGCATTTTCAGTCTTGGCACTGTTGACATTTTGGATCAACTAATTCTTTGTTGTGGGAGCCTGTCCTGTGCATTGCAGGAATTTAGCAGCATCCCTAACCTTATAAGTTGTCAGTAGCATTCCCTGTAGTGAATACTGAAATGTCGGCAGGGCATGCTGGCTCATACCCATAATTCAGAACTTTGGGAGACTGAGGCAGGAGGACCCCTTGAGCCCAGGAATTAAAGACCAATCAGGGCAGTTTAACAAGATCCTGTCTCTACTCAAAAAAGAAAAGAAAAAAGAGAAATTAACCTTTCAAGGTGGTGTGCCACTATAGTCCTAGCTACTTAGGAGGCTGAGGCAGGAAGATCCCTTGAGCCTGGGATGTCAAGGCTGCAGTGAGCTGTGATGGCCCACTGCACCCCCACCTGGGTGACAGCAAGACCCTGTCTGAAAACCCCACAACAATAAAAACTGAAATGTCTCCAGACATTGCCAGATGTCTCATGGAAGCAGACTTGTCTCAGTCACCAATGGTGTGGAGTGATTTGACTTTCTAAAAGTCTGTTGAATAAATTAAAACTTTCTGTTGGCATTGCAGGGGTCTGTTGCAAATAAATTCTATGTTCACAATGATATCTTCAGATACCAAGATGAGGTCTTTGGTGGGTTTGTCACTGAGCCTCAGGAGGGTAAGTAGTGAAATATTTTAAATTACTTGTCTACGTTTTTTTTAATGGCATCAGATTGCCCTTAAGAGACTATACGTTTCTTTACTGTTTTCATTACACTCTGTTCTTCATTAACAACTAATTATCATGGCATATGAAGAGTCTGAGGGTTTACCCTACTTGAAGCTGCTAACAGGTTAGCTTATATCGTGGATGTTAGTAGAAGACATAAGACTCTTAGGTCAGAAGGAGACAGGTTAACTCACAGCAATGGTAGTAGCATTTTTGCCACATTTACCAACAGGATGTCATGAAGAAGGCTAGATGATACTTCTACTGCAGTGGGTTGTGTTAAAGGCATGGGACACTGAGTTTAGGGAACACAGATCTATTACAACAGGCAGTAAACATGCCTACTCTTTATGCTGGGGGGAGATATGCTTTCAAAGCTGTTTGCTCTATAAATGTTCTTGAAAGACAGTGTGGAAGAAAGGGTAGGCATGGAAGATGTGTAGACACAGAGACTCATGGAAAATTTTCTCCAAAATAATAGAATTTGCATGTTGTTTATTTGGCTGAGAGTATATTTATTTTGTAATATAGTTTTACAGATAAGCAGTCATTTGCCTAGCTAGTAAAGTGGTAGAGCCTGCATTAGATAACTGCCTAATTTAATTTGGCTAATGTAGCCAGTTATGTGAAAGCCTGCATTAGGCTCCATGCTCTTAAAAACCAAGACACTACAGTAGCCTTAAAGTCTATCCTTAAGACTGAGCGTGGTGGCTTAACGCCTGTAATCCCAGCACTTTGGGAGGCCAAGGCAGGCGGATCACGAGGTCAGGAGATCGAGACCATCCTCGCTAACATGGTGAAACCCTGTCTCTACTAAAAATAGAAAAAATTAGCCAGGCGTGGTGGCGGACGCCTAGCTACTCAGGAGACTGAGGCAGGAGAATGGTGTGAACCCGGGAGGTGGAACTTTCAGTGAGCCGAGATTGCGCCACTGCACTCTAGCCTGGGCGACAGAGCGAGACTCCGTCTCAAAAAAAACAAAAAACAAAAAACAAAAAAGGTCTATCCTTAAAAGCCTTAGTTCTGTCCTTAAAGTCAATGCCATGATTTTTACCAAATTGCCCTACTTTATTTATATGTGTTTTTCTTCACTGTTATGTGAACATTGTGAAAGTGAATGTATATGTGAATTCAGTAAGTACAAATTACTTTAAATATCTTTTTCTCACTTAGAATCTGAAGAAGAAGTAGAGGAACCTGAAGAAAGACAGCAAACACCTGAGGTGGTACCTGATGATTCTGGAACTTTCTATGATCAGGCAGTTGTCAGGTAAGAAAATTTTGTTCACATGTCCGGGGCTGCATAAGAACTTGTATTGTCTAGTCATTCCCTTTGTTGGAGGGCATTTACATATTCTGAGAATTACCTCAAAATAATAATTTCTCAGAAGAATGGTTTTGTTTCTGGTAATTTTGAGTAAACAAAAATATGTAGCTTATTGTTAATAATAAATTGTACTATGAAGGCAATCTACTATTGCTTAGTTTAAATAATATCGGTTTCTTTTTGGTTTAATTTTTTCTTGGTGTTAAGTGAAAACTTGCATATTGTTTATCAAGAGTTGAATGTATTGAGGTATTAAATGCTTTGAGGGAATATGAAGTGGACAGACACCTATTAGAGATTGGGCATAAATTGATATAAATACCAATATGTGAGTTAAGTAGCAATAAAGAATTTCATTACCTTCGTAAGTGCATCATTGTACCTTTGGGTTTTTTCCCCCCTTGTGATTGGAACAGAAATGTATTTGATAGCAAAAGAAATCCATATTTACTTGTTACCATGTGACACTGAATGTTAATATCAGTGCCTGAAGGGTGTTTTCAAGTGGTTTTCAAGGTGTGATGAACTAATCAGGTTACTCACTTGGGTTGCTGGTTGAAAATGAAGATTCATGGTCCCACTGCAAACCTACTGAATTAGACTTTCAGGAGGCAAAACATCTGCAGTTTTGTTTTTGTTCTTTTGAGACAGTCTCGCTCTCTTACCCAGGCTGGAGTGCAGTAGCATGATCTTGGCTGACTGCAACCTCCGCCTCCTGGGTTCAAGCAATCCCCCTGCCTCAGTCTCCTGAGTAGCTGGGACTACAGGCGCATACCACCATGCCTGGCTAATTTTTGTATTTTTGTAGAGATGAAGTTTCGCCATAGCCAGGCTGGTCTGGAACTCCTAATCTCAGGTTATCTGCCCACCTTGGCCTTGCAAAGTGCTAGGATTACAGGTGTATGCCCAGCCCCTCTGCAGTTTTAGCAGCATTCCTGGTTTGATTTATGTGGAATTTTAAGAATTGTATTCTGAATCATAACTAATATATTTTCTACCCCAAATTCTTTATGTATTTGAAAGTTTTTGTGTGTTTGTGTTAAAAGCCACATATCATAAAATTTGCCATCTTAACCTTTTTTTTCATCTTAACCATTTTTAAGTATAAAGTATAGTAGTGTTAACTGTATAGATATGGTTGTATGACAGATCTCTAGGACTTTTCACCTTACAAATCTTATTGAAGATAACTTCATATACCTTACGAACAGACTGTACCCATTGACTGTACCCATGGCAACTTTTTCCCCCCTCCCCCAGCCTATTTTGAGAGTTTTTCTGATGTTGTATGCTAAATGAATTGTAATGATTGTGGGATTCCAGCCATAAAGTGGTTGGGTTCATTTTGATGTCCTGATTCATTTGCTTATCAGAATTTGCCCAAATGGATTCCAGTGAAGTTATTGAGTGGCATTTTAAAAATTACTTTTTAAAAACTCAGATTCTTAGATTTTTTTTTTTTTTTTTTTTTGATAGAGGGAGCTAACTCTATGTTCTGGTTTCTGGTTAATAAATGATGGGGAATTTTTTGTGAAATAAATGGTGGCAGAATGATATTTCTCAAATTTTTCCATCAAAGTAATGACATGGAAGAACATTTAGAGGAGCCTGTTGCTGAACCAGAGCCTGATCCTGAACCAGAACCAGAACAAGAACCTGTATCTGAAATCCAAGAGGAAAAGCCTGAGCCAGTATTAGAAGAAACTGCTCCTGAGGATACTCAGAAGAGTTCTTCTCCAGCACCTGCAGACATAGCTCAGACAGTACAGGAAGACTTGAGGGTATGAAACATGTCTTCATTTTTATTCTATTTCTAGTTATTTTTTAAAAAAGAAATCTCTGTTCTGTATTGCTGTTTGGTTGACTTTTGTAGATACATTTTCATATTGGTGGTTCATTTCAGGGAAATTTCTTAGATATTGAGCCATGCCTTTGATAAGAGAGAGGTAAGATGTGTATTAGTTTATTTCATCAAAAAAAACCACTCCCTTCCCCTAGGTAACTTGAATGCCTGTTAGACTAGAAAGTTTAGGTGCCACTGTAGCGCCGTGTCAGTGATTCCTTATCTTTTTAATATTTAAGCTTTTACACTATAAATTATTACATGCTTGTTACTACAAGTTTATAACATCTTTTTAAGAAAAACAACATGAATATACTTTTTCTATGAAATTTTTTTGAAGATAACTTTATAGTGGAAGTAGAAATGAACTGCTGAAGTAAAATTTCTTTGTTAGTTGGCATACCTGATTTCGGAAGTTTTCAGTTTGTCCTCCTGAGTCTTATTAGGGTGTTGTTAACTGAACTCATGAAACCTCTACATTTGGCGCTCTGAGAAGGGATATAATTTTTAGTGCTGTATTTATAGGCTCAGGGTTATGTCATTTGTTTGTTCAATAATTAATTCAAATTCCTGCTGTGTGTTAGGCATTGTTCAAAGTGTAGGTATTGGCAAAACAGAGAGGGGTTCTTGCTCTCTGGCCGCTAATAGGTGAGTAGGAAAGAGCAATGTTGAAATGACTTTAGCTTGCAAGTGGAAAAAATTAGCTGGGCATGGTGATGCCTATGTGTGGTCCCAGCTGCTTGGGAGGCTGAGGGAGGAGGATTGCTTAGCCTGGGAAGTCAAGGCTGCAGTGAGCTATGATTATGTCACTGCATTCCAGCTTGGGAGACAGAGTAAGACCTTGTCACAAGAACAAAACAATAAGAAGCAAGTGGAAAAGTAGTTTGACTGGACCAGATGACCACTTAGTTGGTTATTATAGTAAACCTAGTAAAAGAGAATGATGGCTTGAATTAGAGTTGTGGCAGTGGAAATGGAAAAGAAATAATTAGGTAGAATAACAGGTTGTGACAATTTTTAAATGTGCGAGAAAGGTGTTCATGATGATTCTACAGTTGATATAATTGAGTCGATGTTTGTACCATGGATTGGATTGAATGACAGCAGGAAGAGCTGAGCTGATTTTAGAGGAGAGGGAATTTTGTTTGATTCACAAATTTGAATGAAAGTAACTTTCCTTGGGCCAGGCGTTGTGGCTCACGCATTTAATCCCAGCACTTTGGGAGGCAGAGGCCAGGAGGATTGCTTGAGTTTAGGAGTTAAAGACCAGCCTGTTCAATACAGTGAGACTTCATCTCTGCTAAAAAGAAAAAATAGCTGGATATGGTGGCACATGCCTGTAGTTTCAGCTGCTTGGGAAACAGGTGGGAGGATCACTTGAGCACAGGAGATGGAGGCTGCAGCGAGCTGTGTACATGCCACTGCATTCCAGCCTGGGCAACAGCTAGATTCTGTCTCAAAAAAAAAAAAAAAAAAAAAAAAAAAAGTGAGTAGTTTCTTGAACCTAAGCCTCTCAGATTTGCCTGATCATCAGTCCCAAGGAATTTCAGTACTAAATTTTGAATAGCTGAAAAAGAAGAATCTTAATATATGTATAAACTCCATCCTGCCTGTGAGAATGTGTTACCATTTGTTGTGTACAGGAAATCAAGAGTTAGTAGCTTTTATATTGTTTTGATACATGGTGTAATTATGTAATGTTGGTATTGCTCCCTTAGACGTTTTCTTGGGCATCTGTGACCAGTAAGAACCTTCCACCCAGTGGAGCTGTTCCAGTTACTGGGATACCACCTCATGTTGTTAAAGTACCAGCTTCACAGGTAAGGTCTTAATAAAACTTGTACATTAGGCAGCTGTACTTATATTTTGGTAATTTGATTCAACAGAGGTTTAGAGAATGTGAAAACTGGTCAGGTGCAGTGTGGCTCATGCCTGCAATCCCAGCACTTTAGGAGGCTGAAGCCAGCTGATCACTGGAGCCTAGGAGTTTGAAACCAATTCAGGCAACATAGTGAGACCCTGTCTCTACAAAAAATAAGAAATTAGCCGGGCCTTGTGGCATGCATTTGTAGTCCTAGTTAATTAGGAAGCTGAGGTGGGAGGATTGCTTGAGTCCAGGAGGTTGAGGCTGCAGTGAGTCATGATTGTGCCACTGGACTGCGTCATGGGCAACACAGTGAGACTCTGGCTCAAAAAAAAAAAAAAAAACCCAAATCAATGTAGAAACAAAACTGATATATAGGACAGAAGAGAAGGGTATAAGGTGGTTTTTAATGATTTTTCTTGTTAGGGAATTGTCCATTTTCTAGTTTAAAACTTGTTAGCTAAGAAACTTCATTCAGAAAAAGGATAAGCCTGCTTTGTTTTAACACAAAAGTTAACTTAAAATTTTTCAGCCCCGTCCAGAGTCTAAGCCTGAATCTCAGATTCCACCACAGAGACCTCAAAGGGATCAAAGAGTGCGAGAACAGCGAATAAATATTCCTCCCCAAAGGGGACCCAGACCAAGTAAGAGCTCAGAAGGGCGATTTCTCGTTTGGGGGATTTTGAGGTGAGAGCTTATTTTGGGAGGGCAGTTGATATTTATATACTTTAAAATAAAAATATTGTAGGGTTGATAGAATTGCCTGTTTTTATGGTAGAGGGAAAACTATTGAATGTGAGCAGTCACTGAAAGATGTCTTCTTTCTCTTACCTTTAATTGATGTTTTTGTCTCCTTTTAAGTCCGTGAGGCTGGTGAGCAAGGTGACATTGAACCCCGAAGAATGGTGAGACACCCTGACAGTCACCAACTCTTCATTGGCAACCTGCCTCATGAAGTGGACAAATCAGAGCTTAAAGATTTCTTTCAAAGTAGGTTATTGAGTTTTAAACACTAAATTCATCTAGTATCTCTCTAGCACTGTACAGTAGAAATAGAAAATGAACCACATACGTAATTATAAATTTTCTAGTAGTCATGGTAAAAAGAAAAAAAAAGGTAAAAAGAAACTGGATAATTTTAATAACATTTAACTCTTAAGGCATTGTCATTTCAACATGTGAGAATATTGTGAGAGATATTTTACACTTTTTCATAATCTTTGAAATCCAAATGTGCCTCCCATAATTTTACACTTACGAGAGGCACATCTCAATTCAGACCAGCTGTATTTATATTTCAAGTGCTCAGTAGTCACATGCATCCAGTGGCTACTGTATTGGACTGTGTACATGGAATGTTGAAAGGGAATAGTCTAAGTAGTTATCTGAGAATCTGTTTCACTTGCAGATTATGGGAACGTGGTGGAGTTGCGCATTAACAGTGGTGGGAAATTACCCAATTTTGGTTTTGTTGTGTTTGATGATTCTGAGCCTGTTCAGAAGGTCCTTAGCAACAGGGTAAGCAGCTTTTCATCTTGATTTTTTTTTTTTTTTTAAAAAGGTTTTGGTTCTTTAGAATATATCTTTACAGCTCGGTCTTTATGTAAAGTGCAGTTTATTCCAACATATTCAGGTAATTTATTCCATTATTTTCAACCATTGTTAAAAGACCTGCCTGGGGGTTTAGAAAAACGAAACTTATGTTTAAATAACTTAGTTTTTGAAAACATAATTATGAGAATGAGAAAATGAATAGTTATCAGTGCACTGAGATTTACATAACTACCTTTCCTTGGTGTCGGCTTTTGGTGTACAGGAGGTGAAATACAAACCTACTTTTAACTATTAGATAAGAGCCAGTTTGCCCAGGGCAGTTTTGGTGTACTGCTGTTTTGTAGAGAATAACTATTAAGAACTTCTCCTATAAGTCAATAAATTGGGTTTGGAAGATAAATTATATAGTCAGACTACTTGGAACCACCCTTACTAACAGTACTCTTACCCTGTAAATTCTAATAATAGCAGAACTTGTAGAATGGAAATCTTACTGTGGTAGCCCCAAAGAAAGCTTCCCCTCCCCTAGCAAAAAACTGCTTTTTGTAGTAGTCGAGAAGAACAAGGGTATAAATAATATTAATTTACTAAGCTATACTTTTTTATTGAGGTGAAATTTACATAACACTATTAACCATTTAAAAATGTACAACTTAATTGCATTTAGAACACATATTGTGCAACCATTACCTTTAATTCCAAAAGTTTTTTACTAAAAGCCATAAGCTCTTTACTCACTAAGCAGTCATTCCTTGTACCTGTCTCCCCAACCCCTTGCAGCCACTAATCCGCTTTCTGTCCCTGTGGATTAAAATTGTGTACTTTAAACCATGTAATAGAAATATTGCAGATCAGTGATATTCTCCAGAATGCTAATCGGCATACTGCAAGGTGTTTTTTTTTTGTTTGTTTGAGACAGAGTCTCGCTCTGCTGCCCAGGTTGGGGTACAATGGTGTGATCTCGGCTCACTGCAACCTCCACCTCCGGGTTCAAGCAGTTCTCCTGCCTCAGCTTCCTGAGTAGCTGGGATTACAGGTGCCCCTCACCATGCCCAGCTGGTTTTTTTGTATTTTTAGTAGACACGGGGTTTCCCCATGTTGGCCAGGCTGGTCTCGAACTCCTGACCTCAGGTGATCTCCTGACCTTGGCCTCCCTAAAAGTGCTGGGATTATAGGTGTGAGCCAGTGCACCTGGCCATACTGCATAGTTTAGTGTTGTGGTCATAACATTATGTCAACCTGAGTATGCACATATACATTATCTTTCAAATTATTTTACCACATATTTTTGTGAAGCATCTCCTGCAAAATACTGTTTGAGAAATGAGAGAACAGTGGTTCATCTCACCATAGCCACTGAAGAACCCAGAAATGTCCAGTAGGCTTTGTAGATAAATCCATCATTCAGCACATTATTAGGCCTAGTGGCCACCCTTCATTTCATGATATTGATAGAAGTCTACTATGCTTCCTTCAGTAATTTTTTGTGTGAGCAGAAATAGCTTATGTAAGACTGACTGCCCTGGTGTGTGACATACTGTAGTGTAGCTTAGAGGTTCAAAGCTTATTTTTCCCAGTTTGGAGGCCTTGGTTTACATTCTCCTTTCATCACTCATTAGTGTTGTGACCCATGGGACAAGTTACTTAACCTCCCCAGTCCTTAGTTTGCTAGTCCTTAAAGTAAGTATCTACCTTCAGAGGGTTGTTGTAAAGGTTAAGTGAGTTAATAAATTTGAATAGAACACTTCCCTGACACATAGTAAGTACTGTTAGATGCTTATTTTAAGAAGTTAGAAAATTATATTGCTGGTGAAGAGCATAATTGAATATGTTGAAATGTTTGGTAACTTTGGCTCTGTTAGGAAATGAAGCCCAAGACTATCCAAACTTCTCAGGAGGTGAAGAACAAGTTAAAGTTTATGTCAGATTAATGAAGTTTTTATTTTAAATATATACGTACTTTGCATAAATATGTACAGTACCATCTTTTCGCATTGGTGATGATGAGGTTTTATTCTAAGCCTCCAAATCTATGGAGAAGGTGGCAATTCTTTATTCAATTTACATAATTATATGAGAAAAAATAAGTACGATGAGAGTTAACTTGTGCTGCTGTGCTATTTAAAATGGCTTTTTAAAACTGGCCTGCCTACCTAATCACCTTTCCACGTATTTGTTGATGGTAAATTGTATGTTCTCAGTTAAAAACTGAACTGTTGTAATCCCAGCACTTGGGAGGCTGAGGCGGGCGGATCACTTGAGGTCAGGAGTTTGAGACCAGCCTAGCCAACATGGCAAAGCCCTGTCTCTACTAAAAATACAAAAATTAGCCAGGTGTGGTGGCGGGCACCTGTAATCCCAGCTACTCTGGAGGCTGGGACAGGGAAAATCGCTTGAACCCGGGAGGCAGAAGTTGCGGTGAGCCAAGATCGTGCCATTGCACTCCAGTCTGGGTGACGAGTGAAACTCTGTCGCATTAAAAAAACAAAAAACTGAACTATGAGAATTTAGCTGATTTATAATCTGCTGGTTCTTTTTTTTTTTCTGAGATGGTGTCTCGCTCTGTTTCCCAGACTGGAGTGCAATGGTGCGATCTTGGCTCACTGCAACCTCTGCCTCCCAGATTCAAGTGATTCTCCTGCCTCAGCCTCCTGAGTAGCTGGGACTACAGGCGTGTGCCATCATGCCTGGCTAATTTTTGTATTTTTTTTAGTAGAGATGGTATTTCACCATGTTGGTCAGGCTGGTCTTGAACTCCTGACCTCGTGATCCACCTGCCTCAGTCTCCCAAAGTGCTGGGATTACAGGCGTGAGCCATTGCCCAGCCTCTGCTGGTTCATTATTATAGCTTTCTTTGATAGTGATAGCTCATCACTACTCTTAAGTCTGGTCACCTTGATTCTTACAGCCTATCATGTTCAGAGGTGAGGTCCGTCTGAATGTCGAAGAGAAGAAGACTCGAGCTGCCAGGGAAGGCGACCGACGAGATAATCGCCTTCGGGGACCTGGAGGCCCTCGAGGTGGGCTGGGTGGTGGAATGAGAGGCCCTCCCCGTGGAGGCATGGTGCAGAAACCAGGATTTGGAGTGGGAAGGGGGCTTGCGCCACGGCAGTGAATCTTCATGGATCTTCACGCAGCCATACAAACCCTAGTTCCAACAGAATGGTGAAATCTTCGACCAGCCTTTGGTATCTTGGAGTATGACCCCAGTCTGTTATAAACTGCTTAAGTTTGTATAATTTTACTTTTTTTGTGTGTTAATGGTGTGTGCTCCCTCTCCCTCTCTTCCCTTTCCTGACCTTTAGTCTTTCACTTCCAATTTTGTGGAATGATATTTTAGGAATAACGGACTTTTAAAGAAGAAAAAAAAAACCTGAATTTCCTTGCTTACTTAGCATATACAGACTGGATTTTTTTTTAACAGCCATTTCCCCAAAGGAATGTCTTGTGTATTACTGACATTTGGTATGTTTCATTCATTGGAATATTTCTTATTTTCTACGTGTTTCAAAAGCCTGTAAGAAATACAGGATTTGATAATATTTTGAAGGCAGGAAAAACCCAAGTTGTTTCTTCTTTGAGAGTCATGACTACCTTCTAGTGTGGAGAAATTGCCATTGGAAAATTTGACAATTTTGATTCTCACTGGTATGTTTAAAAACTGAATAAAAGGAATATAAATTTTCTTTTGATAAAAGGATCACAAAACAATTCTAAAACCTGTTTTTACCATTGAAATTTAAATTGTGATAATAGGTTTTAAATGTCTAGAATGCAACTGATAGGCTTTTCTTAAACTGTTGTTTTTTAAAGTAGTTTTTTCATGTTTAATTTGTATTTGTAAAAAAACAAAAAGCAAAAAAATTCCCAAAACTTAGATAACAACCAGAGCAAAACTGTTGTGCCTTCTATTTATCTTTGATTTCAGTCTTGGCAATTGTTTAAACAAAAATAATTAAAAAAAAATCTAGATTTGTTTTATTAGGTCCAGAGTATGTGGGGAATTACAGAATCCCTCTTTCATCACTTTGTGTATGTCTTTTGTTAACGTGTTTGTTATGCCTTATTCTAAAATTGAGTCTCAAACTGGAATGCCTTCAAAGACAGATGCTTCTATAGAGGTTCTTTGACCTAAATAGTTCAGCATTTGTATTTTTATTCTGGTATCTAATCAGATTCCTAATCATAGCCCGTAAGAAGGAATGTTACTTTAATATTGGACTTTGCTCATGTGCTCGTGTCCGCATTTTTTTTCTTAAAATCATAGCCATATGGTAAATTTTCTATTTTGTTATGGTTCTCTTTTATTGATGGGCATGCAGTGGGTGTTACTTGGAAATGGCCAATTTTTATTAAAATATTTCTGGAAGAAAATTTAATCTGGCAATATAGACTAATACTCGTTTCACATATGTGTTATTTGTTGAGTGCTGTGTGTGAGATGGGTGAAGGTTTTGTTTACACGTGTGAAACAAATTTTGTGTGATTATTTGCCATTACTTATTGAAGGGCAACCAGGTTGTAAAAGTCAGCGTATTTATTTTCTTAACAGTATTCATCTTTAGGACTGTCGTTTGAAGATAGCATAGGAATATTTGGTTTGCGTTACTGAGAAACTCTAGGTTTGCTGTGATGGTTAAGACCACAGTGAAGTTGGTATTACCAGTTTGGTTCCAGTTCCTCAAATATTTGAAAATTGGCAGCATCTCCTTTACATAAACTTAATGTAACTGAATCACATGGGTTTTTTGTAGGGTTAGTTTAAGTAACTTGGGTAACCGCTTTTGGCCCAGATCAGTGATAATAGGAAGAAATACAACTTATACTTGTGTAGCTTATATTAAGCGTGTGGTGGGTGGAAAGAAAAGTTTAGTCTGAGTTACTTTGGAAAAAAAAAAATTACTTTGTGGTAACTTCAAGGTAATAAATTATGGATAGCCTAGAAATTACCCTTCACAGGTGAATACTAAATTACACATTTCAAAACAGGAGTTCTTCCTAGTTGGAGACTTAACGGCATTAACTAGATGCAGCAGTCCTCAGCTTGGCATTATCACATCCTAGAGGACATTTAGAAATGTGTGAAATTTGGAAGGTTTATTGGAGAGACATCATCTGGCATTTATTGGGTGGGGTCTAAGGATACCAAATGTGTAAAAATGAAGCAACTCCACTGAGA
This sequence comes from Chlorocebus sabaeus, assembly GCF_047675955.1. Lineage (NCBI taxonomy): Eukaryota > Metazoa > Chordata > Mammalia > Primates > Cercopithecidae > Chlorocebus > Chlorocebus sabaeus. Next base: position 30,334,979 of record NC_132926.1, on the reverse strand, counting down.
ATACTGATAGTCCCTATTCCTGTGGGTGGGTGGAGCTGTGGGATTAGAAGAACTGGAATGAAGACTCATTCTTTTGAAACTCAGCCTCAGATAAATAAACTAGGAAATGGAAATCTGTTTCAAGAATTACAGTAATGTCTACTCTAAGGAATTAGTAATTTCACTTTTTATTATCTGTACCAAATGTATGTGTGTGTTGTGTATGTGTGTGTAAATGTGGAGAGGTGGTAGCAATACATGCTGATGCTGCTTGCGATTTGTTGCAGGGAATTACTGCACAATCTCAGAAAATACAAGGCTTCCCCAGTACTTTCAGTCATCAGAATTGGGATGATTGTGAGGTTTAGAATGATAGTATTGGACCTAAGAAATAGGATTAGCATCATGATCAGCACTGTTGAGAATCCTCATACAATTATGTACATTATTGCATGTAGAGTAAACATGAGAGCTCAGAGATGTATACATTTCCACTGCTGGAAAATGATAATGTTAGGGCAACATTTTCTATAGGTGGCAGCAGTAGGAGCTCATCACATTGAACATTTTCAGATTTTAAAATGAAAATTTTCATCCATAGGAATGGCCCAATGTGTAGTTATTAGCTACTGAACTTAGAACTTTTGACCCATGAGGGTTTTTTGTTTTTTTTTTGATTTTGATTTTTATAGAGGCAAGGTCTTGCTATGTTGTCAGGCTGGTCTCAAGCTCCTGGCCTCGTCAGTCCTCCTGCCTTCCAAGTAGCCGAAACTACGGGTGTGAACCATTGCACCTGGCCTCATGAGTATTTTAGCTAGATAAGATTTGTTTGGTTCAGTGGGTCTTAGTTTTTTAAGACCTATTGATTTATAATTAGAGATCTTGGGCCTTAAACTGTGTTTTTGTGTTAGTGGTGAGGTTGGGCTTTACTTTGTATATTCCAGTGTTCTCAACTTTGTCAGATATTGCTAGGGACCAGTGAGATCGATAATCCAAAAATAATAATTTGACTTTGGATGAGTATGTCATTACCACAGTGTTAGCTGATTTGCACTTTAGGTTAGAAAAGTTAATTTTCACATCTGTGCTGCGGATTGGGTGATATTGTCCTCAGCACAATAGATGAGGAAGAAACTGAATCAGAGCAGTTAAATGACAGGCTTCCAAGTCATCCATGTAGCAAGGAGCGCATTTGCCTCCCAAACTGATGATTTTTCTCTGGAACCATCATGCCCCCCTAATCACATTTCAGTAACATAGACCGCAATGAGCTTCCTACTGTAGGGAGACTTGAGTCTGGAATACATTCAGAACAAGGTTAACATTACATTTCTTAATTTCCTTTAGGGCAAACAAGATTTTGTGAGTCTTTTTGATTTGCAGATTATATATGGTAACACAATAGTAGTGGTTTGTTTTTAAGTTTTTTTCTCATCTGATTTGATAATTTAGTGCAAACTTCAAATCTGGATGTGGATAACAATATTTTTATTAGAGCATAATCCAGGTGAGTTTATAGAATTTATGTTTTGTGCTTATAAACTGTCACCTTCTGATACTTTTCTTCATCCTTCTATTTGAAAAACCCTTGTAGAATTTAACAATTTAATGGAAAATGTTGCACTTTATAGAAAGCCATTTTAGAACTTACAGGTAATCTTTCTGAAGAGCTTAGATTTGTAGACCACTGTTTTTGCTGAGTGACGTTTCTTTTAAATGGTTGCATTTGTCAAATCTATAAAGATGTCTTTTATATTGCAGTTTTCTTCTTGTGCTACTTAAAGGAATCTTTGCAGTGTTGCATACAGATGAGATAATTGTTGACCTTTTTAGTTGAGCCACTTTTAAACTTGCAAAAGAAGTAACATCAACATTTATTTGAATATCAGGTTTTTTAGCTAACTGCCTAATGTACCAAAAAAACTTTGCAGTGTCTTATGTGGGATGAGGGGTTGAGTTAAAGTTGCTAATCAAGTAATGGCTATGTGGCACAAAATGATAACTAAGAATTTCTGGTTCTAAGGGGTTTTATATTTGGGATTTATATTTGTTTAATGTTGAGGTTCTGGGGACCATAGGTGGGCCTGTCAACTCTTAACAGACTATAGTAAAGGAGAGATGGTGGCACATGTGAGAAAAAACTTGTTTATATTTACATTCTTACTAGTGGATAGAGACCACCTCAGAACAACCCTGAAATTAAACTGCCTTGTTCATGCTTTCATGTCTCAAATCAAGGCCTGAATGAGTAAAAAGATGATTAGAGGTTACCTAAAACCCTTAACCAGTTTTGGTTTTTGATTATGCATATGCGTTGACTTGGAATTAGGTTTTTAGTTTCTGTTTATGTGACTTAGTTTGAGAACGTTGGATTCATCTTCTCTCCACAGTTTCTACTTAAACCTAGTAGCTTATTTTAATTCCCTGTAAGAGGAAGATAATATAGGGAATCTGATCAACTATTTAATAAATCATGTGACTTGGGCAATTACAGAAATTCATATGTGTTTAGTATTTTGAAATGTGGCCAGTGTCCCAGATTTGTAAGCTACAGTGTGCATACAATGCATACAGTGTGTCTTAGGATTTTTTTTTTTTTTAAGTGAATTAAGGATGCTTACCAGAAATTATTGATTTACTGAATCAAGTATTTTCAGGAGCTCACTTATGCGGAAGGTTGCCTATATTTTTGGTAGTAATTAGAGGGAAGATTAAATCCTGTTTAACCTGGATAGAAACAGTTTTAACTATTGCTGAAGTTAAAATCACTTTGGGGTGGGTTGGGGTGGCTCGTGCCTGTAATCCTAGTGCTTTGAGAGACTGAGGCCAGAGGATTGCTTGAGGCCAGGGATTTGAGACCAGCTTGGGCAACACAGCAAGACCCTATCTCTACAGATAATTGAAAAATGAGGCAGACGTGGTGGCGCATTCCTGTAGTCTCGGTCTCTCAGGAGGCTGAGGCAGGATATTGCTTGAGCCCAGGAGTTGGAGGCTGCAGTGAGTTATGATTGTGCCACTGCACTCTAACCTGGGTGACAGAGTGAGACCCTGTCTCTAAAAAACAAAAAATTGGAAAACAAAACAAAAACCACTTTGGTTACTCATTGTCCTTATGTTTTGATGTCAGTTGTTCTCCTAAATTTTAAAATTTTGTTACTAAGATTGGATGTACGCTGATTTGGCCCTTTAAATGACATTATACCAAGAAGCTGGTATAAGGAAGTAGGAGAGGAGAAAACTTTTTGAAAAACCATTTGGTGCATGCTAAGGTAGTTTGTAGGACATGTGGTTTTAAAAAATTCATGAATTTTGAAGAAGGATAGGGTGGAAGTAAAATTTAGCTGATAGCATAGGGATCATTTGTCATTTATATAGAAAATAATTATATTTTTGAGTGAGAAGCATCAGACTTAAATTTTTTTTCTTCTATTTTGATTATTACCACAAAGGACAGAGAAACTCTCAGAATTCTTTGAATCATAGAATGTTAGTGCTGGAAAGGACTAGGAAGTGACTTGTACAACCCCTTCATTTTACAAATGATCAGATAATTGGCTAGTAGAGTCCCAGATCTGCTTCTAGAAGTAATACGGTGATCATCAGTTTAGATTCACTGTAGGAGGCCAGCACTGTTAAAGTTTGTCAGGAGGAAAAGGGAAGGTATCACTTTTTGTATGTTCACCCAGTTGCTTCTGTAGTTTTCATACCCCTGTTTTCTCTATTTTCTTAGAACTGTCTTTAATGGCTCAGCTCTACCAGGGCTTGTTGTCTAAGGACATTAACTTGTGCTCCCCTCAGGGATGGGTTTACTACTAGCTGTCAGAAAGCTATTGGGTATCCTAATGTGTTAATAGCTGAAACTCAGCTGTAATTTCTCCTAAATACTTCAGCATTTTGGATTCTGTACATTGTGGTGCTTTTTCCACCTTGTATTGTTGTAATTGTAAGCTCCTAGGGGGCAGCAATTTGGTCTTAGGCGTGTACCCTGTTTAGTGCCTGGCAATGGCATGTTTATGTCAAGGTCTTAATACTACTTTTCAGTTATTTTTCCCACTCTTCATGGAAGTGATGCTCCAGCCTTGCTAAAACACTTAGGGTCCTCCCGATAAGCCAGGCATTGTGATTCCTTGGCTTCAAGTGCCTTCTCTCTTCCCTGAAGGTCCACTGAGATCTACACTCTCCCCTTTCCTCCGATCTCTTGCCATGTAAGTAATTTTTTTAAAAAGATCAGTACAAGAGCTATGTTTTTTCCTAAGAAAAAATTGGCAACAGGAATGGGGAGTAGCCCTTTTTGGGGCTGATCTGTCCGAGGAACAAATCCATTCTCATCTACTTTCCACATTGTCCCTCTTGTTTGAGGTCCTGTTCCGACCTTCATTTCTAAAACTGTTCTAGAGCACTTTGTCTTTCTCATAGTTCATAACTTACCCCTTCAATCTAGAATTAGAATTACATTATCTGTTTTACTACTTTACTAGACTGTAAGCTCCTAGAAGACAAGGACTAGGGAGTTAATCTCTGTATTCCACCAGAAGGTACAGTGACTCACAACTAGAGTCTTTAGATGATAACTTACTGAGTTGAATAACTTAATATATTTCTGTTTTCATTCCTAAGGGAGGCATGTCTGGAGATAGACCTTGAATTTAATAAATGTTAGGCACTATACCATTTTAGTGGAGGAAATTGTTGGGAAATTTGGGGGGATGGGTATAGAAGGGGGAGGAAGTCACTGGCCATTTTGAGGTGCTTCCATTGGTCTGGGTAACTAGCCATTTCTTCCTGATTGTTCCTGGTATATCCCAGGCAGTTTGTTTCTGTGCAGAAGAATTTTATATGAAATTTTCATTTCTTTGCCAAAACTTGTTCCTTCTTTCAGTTCATGACATCATCCATGCTAAAGTCTGAGTCATCTGCTTCCATTTTTGTTATTCCCAATATCCAGTCTTCAGCTAAGTCCTGTCAGTTCTACCTCAAGTCTTTCACGTCTGTCTTCCTCACCTATGTAATTTCAGTACTCTCAGCTTCACTTAACCTCTTCTTACTCCAGCCTACTTTATACACAATGTTAGATTCATCTTACTGAAACATAGCTCTGACCATGTATCCCATGTATGTGTTCTCTCTCCCCTATTAGACTGTAAGCTCCTTATGGGCAGGATCTGTGTCTGAGTCATCTTTGTATCTTGCCTAGCACCTATCAATAAATACTTCTTGAATGAACCAATGAATTCTCATTTCTCAACATAAAACCTTGTCTAAAGTGAGATATTTTCCAGGTTATACATAGGTTTCTCCCTGGGGTAAGTGAAAGTTCTTGCATATAAAGTTGGTTAAATAGTAATAATTACAAGTTAACCACAGAAAATTTCAGAAAACTTTAATTTTTTTCCATTGGAATCAGCATGGATATGTGTATATGGATGGTTCAATAAATATACTGTTATATACATGTTTCACAGAAATTTTACATTCCATCTTCAGACTGCAGAAATAGATTTCTTTTTTTACAAGCCAAAAAATAACTGCCATAACTTTTATGACTTCATGCAAAAAAAAAGGGGAAGAGTAAGGGGCAAAAGGGAATTAGTTGTTGAAGGTTGAGTGTCCAGTAAGAAGTAAAAATGTTACATTAAGGAAGCGATTGCTTAACACGCTGCTTAAGGTGGTAGCCAAACAAATCCTTAACTGCAGCATTAAGGCCATACCAAGTTTATACATATATACAAAGAAATTTCCATATAAAAGACATACTATCACATTTTCTTCTTCATGAGGATGAGGAACTTTGTAATTCTGACCTAATTTTCCAGGCCAATTAATTAAAATGTCCCCAGGCTGCTTTTTAGAAATACCTTCTACTTTGGCTAGCTGTCAAGAGTTGCTGCTATGTGGGCTTATGACTTCTGGTCTGGCATGAAAGCATGAATCATCTTGAACCTCTTCCATTATAGCACTGTGTTGCTTAGCTAATTCACACTGCCCAGTTAAGCACATTTTCTGCATCCCCAAAGTATTTGGAATCACAGAATTGTTATTTGTGGTTGTCTTACCTGTAACAGACTCCACAGTCGTGCTGGCATTTTGACCTGAAGAATTACACAGTGCCCTTCTTAGATTCTTTGGGGTTACGGTAACTTCTTGAATAATGTACTAATGAACCTAATGAACCATAGTGTTTCAGGAAACATGCCCTAGCTATTGGAAGTTCGTATCTAACTTTTACCCCTTGTGGGTCATGATACATTTAACTTAGTAGCTACATTTTTGGAATAAAGGAAATGTAAAATTATTTGCAGAATAATAACCGAGGATTTGCTCTTCTGCCTAAACATCAAACTAGGGAACTTTTAAGACAAAGTGTACACCTTTTGTGCAAGTAAGTGGGCAAAATGGGGAAAACATGAAGGGCAAGTCCTTTGGGGATGACTTCCAGTTAATGCAGAAGTCATTTGCTTTGGCAAGGTTGGGTGGGACTCTGAGATTGCACACTCTTGCCCTGTTGGCAGAAACTAGCCCATCTTAAGTTAGTCAATGAATCCTGACTCAAAACTAAAAGTTGCTAAATCTACGATCGAGTGTATAAATAAAATAACCCCTTCCTCCAGTGACTGCATTTATTTTGTAATCTTAAACTCATTTTGGAATGTTTTAAATTAAAGACAACTTTGCCATTAATGTTGTCTTAGCAATGAATTCTCTCTGTTGTCCTGTTCATCGCCAGTTTTCAAGTATGGCTCCAGTGTGTTCACAACTATGGCTGCAAGGTAATTTGGTCTCTTTCTATAGCTTCCCTAGGCCAGTCAAGTTTGAGAATGAGGTCTCCCTAAATGGCCTCTCCTGGGGGAGAGGACCAAGTGATTTGTGATTTGGAAGCACTATGGTATGTCTGAACACTTGCCAAGTTAACGGTCACTGAGTATTCTAATCATGCACCAACCACTCTTCACCCTAAATGCACTGCAAATTATTCATTGCAGTAACTTGCATCAATTCTAGATAGGGTGATTTTTAATGAACAGGTCTACTGTGATGCTGATCTAGACAATGAGAGTGGAATACCCTTTGGCAGTCTTGGAATATCAAGAGGCCTTAAAAAGTATTAGGTTTTTGTATTGGTCACTTTGTGATTCACTTTGTCCATTTCAAGTCCAAAGCAGTTGAAGACATGTTTTATCCAGTTTGTCAGACGTACTTGGAGGCCACTGAGGTCCCTGCTATGTTTGTTTTGAATTGAAAGTAAAACTCAAGCTGTTTTTTCTTTTTTTAAACATTGCACTAACCTTTTGTCTAACAAGCACAAGGATCACATTGAGGAGGTATTTTATCTATATCCATTCAATATAATAAGCAGGTGGGACCCCCTTGGGATTTAATTTACTCATACCATTTTAATTGTTGTTAGTGCTGAAAATACAATGGCTTAAGTATTGGAAGATTGAACCATTAAAATATGAAGTAATATGAATTTAAAATGCTCTGAAGTACCTAGTGGGAACTCAATTTTTTAGCCTTTTCTTTACCATTCAGGCTAAATTGACATGTTGAGTATGGTATGCTTTTAGATGAGGTAGAGATGCATCTAATGTGGAAAAAGTTGAGTTTAGCAAACTGATTATTTGATATATAAACACCAATTTTAAAAAAGATTTGAGGCAATCTTGTTCTAAAGAATTTGCTTAAGAAATGTAGCTTTGTGAAAGAAACTATTCCTTTTCTGTGCTTGGACTAGCAGTGACTTAATACCAGTCAATTACATGTTTGTCTTTATTTTTTCTACTCATATTTGACTTCTTTTCCCCTCTCGATACCTTTTTTCTTTGTGGACCTGATTTTCATGCTTTGAATAGAGATGTTCGTTGGGAGAAGTAATTTCAGATGCAACTGAGGGTGTAAAAAAGGACGTGCTAGACTATGTTTTCTTCAGGTCTGTTTACTATTTCAGTTAGATCAATAAAAGGTAATAACTTGGATCAAAAGCTCTCCTTTAGAAATACCTTCATTGTACTAAGTATTGCCTTGATAACGCATGGAAATAACTTGTTCAGAATCAGTATAGTGAGCTCATAGTAAAACCATGACTTTACCATACCTATCTATCACCTTTCTAGTGGGTACCTAGGACACACTAAATGCATAGTATTTACTGGTTCAAACTGACACTCTTGAAGATGTGAATTTCTAGTGGGTACTCTACTTCTGAGACAAAGGAAAAGTTAAGTTCGCTCAAAATAAGTACAGGAAAATCTGAGCTGGACTGAAGGTGTCAGCTAATGGAAAGAAGATAGAAAGCCGCTCTGTTTGTGAAGGAGCACCATTTTGGTTTGCCTTTGAGAACTGCTATACTAAATGAATCCTGACCCTTTAAGCTTTCGATGTACTCTAAATCTATCTTCCCAAACGTGTCTCCCATTGATTACACTTAAATGGATAATAACCTGGAATGTGCTGTCTATTTTTAATCTCCATATTTTTGCTCATACTGTTCCCTCTCTCTGGAATCTTGTCCTCATCTCTCAAAATCTCATCTATTTAGATTACTGCTCACATTCTATGATTTAATTTTTGCCCTCTCCATGGGACTCTCCTGCTCCTGTTACTACATCCCACTTTAGTAGTGATATTGGTGCTTTTATTATCCCCTTCTATATTGTAGGAAAAGGGGCTGTGTTTTTACTCTGATGCCCTGCTTTCATGGTATACCGATTTTCCATAATAGATTTAATATATAGCAGGTGGAAAGACAGGTATAGGGAAGTTAAAAATCTGAATAGAAAAACTGGAGATTATGTATGCTATATGATGTTTTATGTAATAAAATATGTTCTAGTTCTTCCTGAGCCCATTGTAACTTACACTTTGAAAGAAGATTAAAATGCTTTCTCCTGGCTAAGGAAACATTTCAAAAGTCATCCAAAGACATGTACGTGGACCTGGAGACCCACTAAACCAGACAGACTTGGGGTCACTAAATAGGGACCATTCAAAGAGTGCCACTTTTCTGAACAACATCCAGAGCCGACCAGAAGGAGTACTGTGCTGGCCCTTAGAGCAGTAGCTAAGACATTCCTGACATCACTGCTGTAGCTCATGGTCCCGTTGTGCCAAAGACCAAGCTAGACACAATGAAGAGACAGGTGAGGCCAAGTGGATTCTATGAAGCACAGTCATGGAGGCCTTGTCCAATGAACTCATCTGGCTAGTTTGCACAGACAAAAGGACTTCAACACAAGCAGGAGCATCTACTTAACTTTTTTGGAGAGGGGCAGCTCTGTTGACACGCTTCCCTTGTAATTTCATTTTCCTACTTCATGTCCAGAGCTTGGGTGGGAGTAAAGAGCCGTTAGAAACTCCTCTGCTGGAATGAGACCACAAATTACATAAATCCAGATAGTGAACTGCTATGGAAAAGAACTTTTGTTTAGAATCTGAGCTCAAATGTCCCATCCTCCAAGAGACTTTGGATTGATTGTCTCGGATTCCATTGATATAAAGCATACATAATATCCCTGTTGAGAAAGAGAGTGTTTTCTGATTATAAGAAGTGTTGAAACCATAGGAGTGCAGAAGCATTTCAGAAACGTTTCCAGGGTGAGGTCTTGTTTGAGGGTGAATATGGAGAGAGCTGGCTCAACTCCAGTCACATCAGCTATAAATTGCTTTTTATTAGTATAGTTAGTCAATGGTATGAATTTAGACAAACCCTCCAGTGGTCTGGAATGGTCCCATGTTTTCTGCTTTAGCTGCACTTAGAGTAACAGGAACACACCAGGGAATACATTGTTAAATCTTGCTGGAAGTTTCTCACTATGATTACATTGGGGTTGGGGGAGGGGGGAGCAGGGAGGAGTCATTACAGTTATTTCTCTAAGGATATTTCACAAGTTCTGCTCTGATTTCTGATTCTTGCAGAGGCTTTGGCAGAGAATTCAGACAACTGCCATGGGAAGTGGGTTACAGCCTTCATAGGATACACGTGCTAAAACACCAGAGTGGAATGTCCTGATGAGTGATGGGATTCTCAGGTGAGAAGCTAGTCTGAGAGGCAAGTCATGCAGTGTTGTGAAATACCTTGACTTTCAAGGAAAAGGATTAAGATTATAATCTCTTCAAGGGCCAAGACTCACTCTTCTTTTTTTAAATGTTTCCCTACCTACTCACCGGAAAGCCTGAGATGGGGTGCCAACCCTGATACTAGAATACAATGAAACCTTTTACAACACACCCTATAGCTCTTCTTTTCTTCAGCCCATCAAAATATTCAGTTTGGTTTTGAAGAATCTCCTGCAACTCCCTCTTTTTACAGGAGAGTAAATAGGCCAAGAAAGTGAAACAGCTTATCTATATTCCCATGATGAACCTGAGGTTATACCAGAAGAAGGACCCACACCGCTCCCTGACCTGTCAACTTCAAATGGCAGGTGTGTTTAAATAAGATACTGGGTTTCTGGAGTTGCATAAGGAAACAGTTAAGTCTGAAGAAGAGGAGGTTAAAAGACAATGCAGGGAATTGTGGAGCCAGGTGGAGGTGGGAAGGGGAGACCCATTATGCTTGGAATCAGTATGCAGCCAGCAGATGTCTTTTATTCCCAGGTTAGTTAGCTGCTACTGCTTTGTAGCTGGTTAATGGCCTATGTAGTATATAATTTCCATCACTGGGCTCTCTGAAGAGTATATTCTTGGTTTGCTATTTTCTACATTTTGACTTCTCGACCCAATGTTCCAGTGGAAACTTGGCAGAGCAATGAAATTTCAAAGTGCATGGGCAAGACAATGAACAGAAATTGCAGCCTTAAAGCAAATAAGACAGGAGTTGTTACGTCCATTCTAGTCTACTCTACTTCTCTTGGAAATAAATCAGCATCTTTTAATAGTTCGGTTTCATAAAATAAGAGGCACAAACTGATGAAACGGGATGCTGACAGAAGAGAGGCAGTGGGAGGAGTAGGGGGAAAGCAAAGGAAGGAGAAGTAATGGTCTGTTAGCTGAAGGAGCCTTAGTATTAAAAATTATTGGGCAGTTTCTACTGCCCAATACTTTTCTACTTTGGAACTCATTTTGCTGTTCTAATGAATGACAGAGCACCTTAGTTACTGCTTTAAATAACCACATAGCTCCATCAAAACAACATGAAATAGCACCAACGTATGAGCAAACCTATTTACTGTCTCTACAACTTGAGAAATCCTTAGGAAACAACAGGATGATAATTGGTAGAGGTGTCATCTAATATGGGCCCTTGCGAATCTAGGTTACTCAGACCTGGGTGAGATGTTTGTAGGAAACGTTTGACATTCTGGGATCCTCAGCTAAGACAATCAGAAAAAAGTTATTGGTTTCATTCTCTTAATACTGGGCTTGGTTGAGGAGGGCCTCATTTCAGGATTTTTTTTTTTTTTTTTAAGTTATTTATTTCTATAGGGATTTCAACTTACCAAGGATGTTCTCCCTCTGCATTGGGATTTCAGGATACAATAAGGCCAAAGCCTTACCAACATACATGATTTCCCTCATACTGGTGCAAGTAGTTCTCAAGAGCAAGGCAGCTCAATTAAAACAAGTCATATTTCTCCTATTCCTCCCTTTGGTCAGGATTAGCACTTGTCTCTGGCTTCACAGAACTGCAGGAAAATAGGAAGGTTTTTTAATTTTATTTTTTATTTATTTTTATTTTTTAAGACGGAGTCTCTTTTCACCCAGCCTGGAGTGCAATGGTGTGATCTCGGCTCACTGCAACCTCTGCCTCCTGGGTTCATGTGATTCTCCTGCCTCAGCCTCCCGAATAGCTGGGATTACAGGCACCCGCCACCACGCCCGGCTAATTTTTGTATTTTTAGTAGAGATGGGACTTCACCATGTTGACCAGGGTGGTCTCGAACTCCTGACCTTGGGTAATCTGCCCACCTCAGCCTCCCAAAGTGCTGGGATTACAGGCATGAGCTACCTCACCCAGCCAGGGAAGGTTCTTAATTCAAATTTCTGGAGTTGATTTCTGAGAGAAGGAGCTCAGTGGTAGAAAAGAAGCTAAATTATATTTTAAAAGCACTCTGTCTGCTTGCCTATTTAGAGAATTTTTGGGCTGGTTGATTCAAGAAGGAATGATGCCATATATCAAAGGAAGAGGTCGATTCACTCTTTCTCAACATACCTTACCAGCCCCTCAGAGTGCAAGCCACCTAGCCAACCCAGGAAACATAGCTCACAGAGAAAATCTTGTCTGCCTTTTCAGAGTCGGCGTGGAGGGTGGGTAGAATGTGCAAAAGGTGCTCGTTGAATAAGATGCTTTCTAGAGTGGTATTCATGGCTCCTTAACTGGGATTCCAGCCAGACTAGGAAACAGCTACAAATCTTAGATCTTGACTTCTGTCCTAAAGCTGATACAGATTGTACCACCACCAAGCCTTGTGCTTGCCAGATTCTTCTAGTAAGGAGGCAGTTACTCCAGACATAATAATCACCCCTTCCATTTCAGTGTGTTGCAATTAACTAAGGAATCTAATTTTCACAGAAGACTGTTATCAGTGATGGTACCAGTTTAGGTGGGGCTTCAGCCCACTCTGTAATCTAATGCAGCCTCACAAAACACCATCTCTATAAAAGATGTGTACTTTGAGGGAAAGGAACCATCTCTCGTTTTATTTTTCTCCCCGGTATGAACAAAATAGCGTATGAAAAAGATTGGTGAGCTTTTGAGAGGGATTCATTTCTTATTTATTGACAGTTTAGAAGGAATAATTTGGGTCAAAATACCAATCCTCTTGTTTTTTAGACTCAAACTAAAAATAGAGTTAAAATCAAGATATTACATATCTACATACACATGGACATACATTTTTTTTTCCTTTCTGTTCATGCCTGTTTTTGTTCATTCCTTAGAGTCTTAGCTAACAATATTTGAAAGGACTAGAGGGTGTCAAAGTTCAACCATTTATTTTGACTATTCTTGAAATGAATGAGATACATTATAAGCTAATAAGTGAGAATCAATTAAGCAGAAATTTGGTCTGCTTAATTGGTACCTCCTAGATTTGGCTCTTAGGATTAGCTGTAGTTTTAGAGGGTGAAATCACCAATTCTCTATGCCAGTGTCCAGTTCTCACACTATGTATAAATACTGGTGTGGTCTGGATAAGCAAAGAGTTTGAAAACTGGTAAACCGTTCATTGTACCTAAATCAGTTTTTTGGCCACCATACCACTTGGCATCTGTAATCCCAAAGCATAGTATCCCCTGTGCTCAAACTGAAGAGGAAATTAAGAAAGTATTGCCCTGTTCATTGGAGCCACTTAAGGTAATTGGCTTAGCTTATCTGGTTTGATTTTTCCATAAAGATGAAATTCATGCAATTTGTTAAATCCTTACTACATTATACGTTGATGATAATGTCTTTTCCTTGAATATGCTTCCATTCTTAATTCATGATGATATTTTTGACTTTGTAATGATTCATGTCCTTTCCTCACCACCGTTCGCCAAGAGGGGCAAAGAAAAAAGAAATCTGCAAATTTTCCAAAGGCAATAATGTGTGGGTCCATGTGTTTATGCATGCGTATCCACACATCCACCTTGGAGGGTTTAGAAATCAAAGTGACATTAAATTTTTAGTTGTGTGAATTTCTTGTAGACTAGCTTAAACACAGAGTCATAGAGCACTTAGAGCTAAGAGGGAGTTTAGATACTAAAGTATAGCTACTCTTCATATTGTATATTTAGAGAAACTAAAGCCTAGTCCTTTACCCGAGGTCACTCAGCCTATTGTAGTGGCAGGACTAAAATCCAGGTTCTTTTCATTGCTATAATCACTCCACTCATGTTGATTTTCCATAAGGGACACTAGTTTGAAATACTCTGAGAGATTTCAGTGACATTCCCCCTCTGTGTCTCAAGGAGATTATTCAATTGTTTGTTGGCTATTGTCAACCTGGCAGCTCCCAGTGGGCCCACAGGCTGAATATGGTGGCAGAAGTTCAAGGACCCAGCAGAGGTTGGGCAAATGGCCCAGTGATTTCTTTCTCTCAGATGGATTCCAGACACTACTTATAAGGAGGCTGGTTTGGAATCTGTGGATTTATCTGTTTTGAGTGGAGGCAGAATGTCTTAGAACAATGGCGTTGTCTTTAGTTTCTGCTGGAGCTCTAGCACGATCGTTGCCTGATTCACCAAGACTTCAGACATTCTGAATTTAGTCCAGTAATGAGTAAAGTAGGAAGAAGGGCTTAATTTTTTTAGATTAAAAAATGATTTCCCCTAAATAAAGTGAATAAAGTGCTAGTGAAAGGGCCTCTCCAAAGACTCATGCACCACTTGAGAATATAGTGCTAATGAAAGGTGCTGACAGCAGCTCGAAGACTGATGTTCTCATCTTGAAGTGTAGTCGTTCAAGTCCCTCTTTTAAACTTTTCCTCGGTTGGACACATGTTTGTGATGGGGGAAAGGGTGGTCTTCGATGAGAGACTTGTACCCAATTGGCTCCCATCTCCCAAGTTTTCTTAGAAAAATAAGATTACAGGTTCTATCATATCATCCAAAGCTGTAATACAGTTTAGCTTTTTGGTCTACACAGGCCAAGAGAAGGGAAGGCAATAATTTATTTTCCCTGGACCTGGATGTAAACACCTTTACCATTCCAGCCTCAAAGCCAAATCATTTTTTGACTGCATAGTGCATTTTCCTTATGTAAATCTCTTTAGATCTTTGTCTTGACCTGCTACTTTAGGACTGTATTAGTTATTGTGCTGAGGGAATGGGAGAAAATCCCCTAGGGGAAGGTGCTTTAGGGAAAAGTTAGGCTTCCAGTGTGTCTTCTCTGCTTACCACTCCTCCTCCATCCTGCCTCAAGTTGGAGATTTTTAAAAGACACATTTGAAACCCCAGGCCTCAGGACAAACTGATTGTCAGCTATCTCAACATTCTACCTACACCTTTGATCCAAAGCTCAGACACTAAAGTGCAAAGAAAGAAATGGAACCCCCATACTCTGGCCATGGGCCAAAGCAGGGAAAATGCTTCAGACAATGGTGCCATTATTTCAGGCATAGTGCTGTTGACAGTGGACAGAGACCTGCTGTCTCCACCTTGCAGACCTCCCATCTGTGATATCCATTTCTGTCAGCAGGACCATGCCAACCCCATCCCCCAAACTAAATTCATCTCCTGGTCCTTCTTTTTTCTGGAGTGCCCTAACTGTCCCAGGACAATTCTGGCACTTCAGAATTGAAAGAAAAATATTTGTCTAACTTTCCTAAATGTTAAAGCACCTAAAAGGAAAAAAACCAGACTTACAAAAATATAATGGGGTCAGCCCCCCAAACTTTGCACATTGTGATATATGATATGTCAAAATATAACAAACATTTTCTAAACATTACTATCTCTCTCCACCCATTTATGTCTAATCGGCAGCAGACTCAACACTGCCGTTTCACCTCTTAAAACTTTACTCTGTAGGACCACTAGAGAATAATTGTATTTCACACCACTGACCCCACCTTCCCAAACATGCACTGAGTTGCAATTCCAAAGAGACTCTCCAAAAAAATAGACATTTGAAAAAAGTATCTGTTTACACTCAGTCTATCTGCATATTATTTTTCAAGATTTTTTTTTAACCATAAAAAAAGGTTGCATATTGGCAATATAATGAGAAAACCACGTTGGCCATTTCTGGGTGGTGGTGGAGGGTGAGTGGGACATTGTTGAAGCACAGAAGCAAAAGGGCTCAGAGAGGGACAGTTGTGGCCTTGAGATGTGAGGGTTGAGCTGGGGTTACCTACATTCTCAATCCTTGGCCTCTGAAATGTCTGTCTCTTTAGTCACTCCCTTCTCGTCTCTCCACCTGTCCCTGTTTCCACTACCCCTTCCCATACCACACAGCCCTCTTGAAGCAGAGGCAAAATGGCTTTTTGGCATGTGTCTGCCTGGGTCAGTTTGAAGACGGGTATGGCATTTGGAGGGGTATGATGTGGGACATACACCAGAGCAAGCTTATTTGTGACTGTTTCCACTCTGGGAAAATTTGTCCATTACTTCTGTGACTTTAAAAATTTAAGCAGTTACTAGGCTGATAGGTTAAGAAACAAATCTTTTGTTTTTGTGGTTTTGCATTAATATTAAGCATGAATATATATCATATATTACATTGCTTTCTTTCTGCTCTGGGGCAGACTGCGCTCTCCTTCCCAACAGGAAAACTGCACAGCCATGGACTGAGATTTTTGAAAACTATTATTTCCCCAATCCCCACCCCTGCCTTTACCCCCTTCCTTCCTCCCAGCCCTCAGTTCCTATATTAGAAAAGTCCCTACTGACCCCCCGCCCACAGCCCACCCGAGGTTAAATAGTGCCACATTGTAAAATTCATGCATCACTGCATTTTGCTATTGCACATATTGCAGAGAGTTGTGTAAGTATGCCCCCTCCCTCTCTTCCCCTTCTCTTCCTTAGTCTCTCAGATTCCTGTGCTATTCCCACGTTCCCCTCTCCCAGCCTCCCCCAACCTTTCAGACCCTTCACTGGTTGTGGACATCCTCTCTACGGACAATCTTGTAGATGATCCAGTAGAACATGTTGAAAATGAGAAAGGCCATGGGGAAGCCAATGCGGGATATTTTGTCGATCTTCTTGGCCCTCTGGATGAAGAGTTTTCGCATCTCCTCTGGGGACTTAGATGGTGCAGGAGGGGGGTTGGTGGTGTTATTGTTGTTGGCGCCCTTGACTGAGATGCCATCCTTGGCCTGCAGACAGGCTGGGCCCATCCCATAGGCAGAGAAGTTAAAGCGGCCTTCTCCAGCTTCATCCTCCTGGAATAGATTCAACATGGGGCTCTACTTAAAATAAGACAGGGGCTAGGCACCCTCCCTGCAAGGCACTCCTTTGGGGGCCAGGCCATGCCCATCTGGTTCTCCCTGCTTTCCAGACTGCATCACTCTAGGTTTTTGGAGGCTTTTTGGCTGGCTGGGGAGTTCTGCCTTATAGAGGGGCGCCACTTGCCTGCTGAAACAGGTGCAAAACAGGGGATAGGAATGTGGTTCAGAGTCTGGAGACCTGTGTTCAAGTCTCAGCTGTATAAATTGCTGGCTGTATGACCACAGGCAAGTAATTTCCTTCTGTGAGTCTCGGGAATTTTTATTTCATTTTTTCTTCTACCTGGGGGATAAGATTCTCCCCACTACTCCACAAGTTTCTTTTGACCATCAGAGATTATAATTAAGAACATATTCAAGGTTGTACTGGGTTTTACTTAGAAATTCGGAGGACAATTTGGAGAGATCCCCTGCTTTGCCTCTGTTGCTTCCTTGCCCTCTTCCCCATCCCATTCCCCAATTCATAGCTCCCAGGAATGGGTGGTAAGGGGGATGGCTATAGGCCAGGATGGAGCAGGAGCTCTGGGCCTCACTTCCATTCTACAAGCCAGGGAAGCCACAGCTTCTTCCTGCCTCCACGTTCCCATATCCCTGGCAGTTGTAACTTCAGACAGACCTCTGGATTTTTACTAAGTTTTCTTTCAAGACCTTTCATCATTTAGCTCCAACTTACCTTTCTAGGCCTTCCTTCTCCCCCACCAGATACTTTGCACCCCTCCAGCTTTGTTTGTACATTTTCTCTTGTGCATTCTCATGTCCCTTCCTTATGCTCACTACCAAAATGCCTGCTGCCCTGATCCTTCTAGTTCATCCCTTTCCCAGGTCATGGTGGTCTTGCCCTGGTCTGAATCATGGAGGTCCTATTGTCTGCTCTCCTCATGTCCAGCTTTGTTATCTTTGCATGTGAGCTCTGAGGAGGAATTGAGAGTCTAATGTTTTGGTCTCAACTGAGCTGTTGATTCAATGTTGGCACTGGGAAGTTTTATCAGCTCACATTGCCCACCTAGATAACGCTTTAAGGAAAGGAACACCATCTTCTGCTTGTTCCCATGCAGGACCTGGCCAACAGAGAACAAGAAACTCAGTATAGGATCCACTGGTGCCTCTCCGTCTCTACTGTAGGACAGGCCACCTTCCAGTTTGTTTGTTTTGTTTTATTTTGTTTGTAGAGATGGGGGTCTCGCTATGTTGCCCAGTCTGATCTTGAACTCCTGGCCTCAAGAGATCCTCCTGCCTCGGCTTCCCAAAATTCTGGGATTACAGGTGTGAGCCACTGTGTCTAGCCCACCATTGCAACAGCCTCCAATCTGCCCCCACCACCCAACCCATCTGAGTCTTTACAACACATATAGATCTTGGTCATCTTTTGCTTAGAACCTTTTAATAGGCTGCCACTGACTTCAGGTTAATTAAAATCCTGAACACGATAAACAAGGCCTTAGAACCTGGACACTGCCTGCTTTTCCAGTCTCATCTTGTGCCATTTCTATCTGGTGTCTTTAGTCACCGAAATATTTCCTTATATTTGAAAATGTCATGGTTCTTTTCTTGAATTCCTTTCTTGCCTTTGTGCAAGTTGTTCTCCCTGCCTAGAACACACTCTTAACCCCATCTCTTGGCTCCAACTCCTCTTTCACCTAATTTTTCCTCAGAAGCCTTCTCTGAGCTCCCAGGTATAGGCTAGCCGTTCCTGCTGTGTGCTCCATAAGCTCTCTGTACATATCTCCGTCTTTTTTTAAAGCTCTTATCACATTGTATGGTAATTTCTTCATTAACATCTGTCTCTTATTAGATTATAAGCTCCATGACAGTAGAGGCAAAGTCTGTCATGTTCACTGCACTCTCAACACTGAACATATGAACATAGTCCCTGGTTCATAAGCTCAAAATTTGGTATATGTTTGTTGAGCAAATGTTTACTTGTATATCTTCACCAGCTTTAGCTTCTTTTTTTTGTTGTTGTTTGTTTGTTTAAATGGAGTTGTATTTTTAGCACCAGAAAGGTTTGAGACATATGGTAAATGCTCAAGAAATCCTTGGAAAATGAATGAATCCTGTCCAACACCATTGCAAAGGTGAGGAGGAAGAGGATGTGCTACATACAGTGCCTGGCAAACAGGTGTTCAGTAAGTACTTGTCTATGAATAGGGCAACAGTAGAAGATTCAATGCCAGGGCCAAGGAGAGGAGCTGGGGGGAGCCGGCCAAGTCTTAGAAGGGGGTCTAAGTCTGACACTATTGCATTTCAATGAAAATCTCCCCTTGCTGGAGCTGGGGTGTTGTTTTTTTTTATTTTATTTTTTATTTTAAACTGGGACCTAGTTAGGTAGGAGGAAGCACCAAATTAACTTTTTATGCTGCTTTGGGTGAATTAATCTTTGCCTTTCATGTGTTAAACATGGGAATGGAAGGAGTAGAGGTTTGGATTGAAGACCCCATCTAGCTAGAGGATTATCAATTTCATACTGTGTCTGGGAGAAAAATTCCCTAGGAATGACTGGTAAAAGGCTTGCTATTCTTATTGGAACCAGCAGGTGGCAGGAAATGCATGCCTAACTGCATCTAGAGCCGCTTGGAGCTGGAGCAGGGGAAATCTGGTAGTGTACTCTGGAACTCAGGGAGGTTGCTAGTAGTATGCCTGCTGAGTCTGGTGCTCACAGATATGGTTTCATAATAATTTGCCTAAGGAGGCTGGCCAGAGAATTCGAGAACCAGATGCTTTCTCCACAATAAATGAGGCAACATGGGAAGATGGTGGGAGTTGGGAAAGCTGGCCAAGATCACAGGCTCTGAGAAATTCAGGCATGTAGCTAGTTCTTCTCCACTCACCATCTGGGACTTAAAATCCCGTCTGCAAACTTCCTGTTAAAGAGAGGTTTCTGCAGAACAAGCTTGTACACCTCTAGTGTACAAATCACTTCCAGAGTGGCTTACTCTAAAGGAAACTATTCTTTATGGTGAGCTTAATCCTGTATCATTGCAATTTCTGATATTTGGGCCAACTTAAGGGCCCTTATGAATGAGATTACATTAATTCAAATGCATACAAGGAGGCAGGCAGGAGAAATGTGAGTGGTAAAGTGAGTTGGGGCTGAGAAATGTCCCTAGTTAGAAGGGATGGTATTAACTGGAAAATGCATTCCCTACCTAAAGGCAGTTCCAGTGTACCAGTACCTTATGGGAAGCACATCTAGTGTGGCTGGATGCTGTGATTTTTTCTAGTGAAGCCAGAAGTGTGATTTTTAAATGCTGACCCCTTAGTCCAGATTTTAAAAACACTCCGGGCCAAAGTAAAGATATTTGCACACCAAATTTGGCCTTCTGGCTACTAGTTTTTGACCTCTGCCTTGTGATGAGGCTTAGTTTTTATTTAAGATCTAGTAAATGCAGGGCCATTTTTATCTGCTTCAGGATGGACACACTGATGAACAGATAAGAACTCATGGTGGTATGGTTAATGTTTGGAGGAGAGTCTCGGGTCTTTCAGCACCTCTCCTGCCTTTGCCAGCAGTGCCTCATGATACTGGTGACTTGGCCTTGCTGTTGTGGGTCTCCCTCATCAGTTGCATGGAAGGAGTGGATGGGGTGATTGCTGAGGTATCTTCCAGGAGGGAACTGAGCAGGAGAATCTGATCAAATCTAGCTAGTGGCCTTATTCACACTTTATCTGGCCAGAGAGATAGTGTTTGTTTTCTTCTAGTGTGTCAAACTGGTAGATATTTGGGGAAGATAGAAGCAGCCTTTGAAAGTACCATAGGCCCACCATACTATATATCTTTAGGAGGCTCCATTCTCATTTTAGTCCATGCAAACAGCATCTACTGGAGCTGTGCAGTGCCCAATCAAAAGGGCTGGTGCTAGTAAAATATCTTGGACACGGTCTTTTCAAATTAGTGTTTTTAACAACTGTCTCTAGCAGATGAAATTACAAAAAGTAGCTAGTCTATGGGGGTGGGGGGAGAAAAGGAAAAATAAAATCCCAGAGATAATTATGTTTGGTCAGTTTCTTTCTTTAGTTCTTTCTTTTTTTTCTTTCCTTTCTTTCCTTTCTTTCTTTTCTTTTCTTTGTCTCTCTCTTTTTTTTTTTTTTGACGAAGTCCCTATGTTGCCCACAGTGGTTTGGAACTCCTGGGCTAAAGCAATCCTCTCACCTCAGCCTTCCTAATAGCTGGGATTATAGGCACAAGCCATCGTGCCAGTTTCTTAATTAGACTTTTCTTTTCTTTTTTTTTTTTTTTAAGCATCAGAGGTTAGGTATTAAATGGACAATATAGAGTAACTAAAACTAGGGGTCATTTAAGAAGTTCTATCTGGCTTGCTGAACCCAAGACAATTTCCTCCTTAATGTAGTTTAGAAGGATGGTGATATCTTAATTCCCATGGACATCTTCTGTCTTGGAATGTCGGCCTCCTCCCTGTGGTAAACTGCCAGAAGTTAATTGAATCAGATTGCTGATGTTTAAGAAACATACTGATGGAAATGTGTGTATATGTAATCATTTTAATCCTTGGCACTTGTGTGGCAGGAATAAAACTTAAAGCTACTTTGGCATCCCCTGATTTAATTCTCACCAGAGTTTCCCTTTATATGCACTTTGCACATGCAGAACCTGGGCCCAAGAATAGGCTAACTCGAAGTCACATACTACAGAAAACTAAGAGGCAGGGTCCTTTGTCACAGCACATTGTGCTTGGGCAGACAACTATTTTGTTTTATTTTATTTTTGAGCTTTACTGACTAATAGACAATGATTTTAAATAGGTCAGTCTAAAGCTTGTGGGCCCTGGCACATTGCAGTTATGTGCTGTGATCTGCAACGCTGTGACAGCGTCCCTGGTTGCCCTAATCTGTCACTGGAAAAACTTTAGACTCTCTGTCTGGAGGCTTCTTCTTTATTGCTTTTAATGGCCAAAACTGCAATTATTTTTGCATCAACCTAACTGTTTATCCCTTTGTTCATTTGTTTAACAAATACTTATTGCATGCTCACTGTATGTTAGGCATTGTGTTAGGCACCAGAGATAGACCTTGGAGCAAAAACAAACACGGTCTCTGCTTTTATGGAGCTTGCGATTTGGTGGAAGAGATTGGCTTTAAAAAATCACATCATTGAATTTACGCTTTTAAATCAGGATACATTTTTAGAAGTTTAGAAATTGAGTTCAATTGGAACATGGCATTTGCTAGGACACACAGTGTACTGGAAGAGCAGTACAGGGAAAGAGAACAAGATATTAAAAGTCCTGTGTGTATGTTTGAAGAACTAAGGAAAAAGCCAGGGTGGTTGGATCTTCTGGGGAACTAGTTATGGACCCAGGGTATGGAGCAGTTTGCTCCAGCAGGCTGCACGCTCCCCATTAGCATTCTTTGGTCAGTGCACAACCTTGCGAACAGAGGTTGGTAACTTTTCAGAGGTGCCCTGTCAAATACTCCTTTTTTCAATCCCTCATGTGGAGAGAGAACCCACTCTGGCGGAGATCTTGCTTGTTGCCTCTTTCCTGGAGGCAGGAAGCAAAGGCCTGAACCTGGGCATTCTACTTTAAGATCTCACCTTTTTTGGTGCAATTGTCTTCTGGAATCAAGCCTATTAAAACAATGCAGGCTTGCAGAAAAAAGCCAACGGACATCTCCCAATCTTTTAGGTTTATAGTTAGTTATTTTCTTGACCCCATCAGCTTTTAATTAATTAGTTCTGCCTTTAGGTATAACTTGATAATTTCTGTAGTGTTACTGTTACGATTCGAAGAGTGACTGCCTATAGACCCAACTCTAGGGCATTATTTATGGGAGGGAAAGCTGAGACCTCTAGGTCTTTAATTTCTGTTTCTAACCTGCCTTGCACATTGAGAAGGGTGGACCATTGAAACAAATAACACAGACAAGACTGCTTAGAAATCTTTTGTTCACTACCAGCTATCGCTCCTTAGGCAGTGACCCAAAGGCCTACCTTGTGATGTCTCCGCTTCCTCCTGAATCGGAGCAGCTCTTTATGTTGCCGAGACACAAAGTTAACGGCAGCATATTCTAGTAGGGCTGAGAACACAAAGAGCAGGCAAACTGCCATCCAAATGTCAATGGCTTTCACATAGGACACCTAGAGTGGGGGTGGAGGAGAAACACAGGGAGGTGAGAGCAGGGGAGTGTAAAATATTAAGCTCTTCAGTAATTCCCCACATCACCCACTGCTGTCTGCTCCTCAGCTAGGTTATTAGGGTGGAGGTAGAGAGGAAAACAGAAGAGAAATACATCAAACAGACTGGAAAGAATATCGGGGTAAATAGATTATAGTACCTATGAGAGTACTAAAGAGAGGACGGTGGTATATTTAGCATTATCACTTAGAACAGAATGCTGTGTTTTGTTTAAGGGTGATCGGAACAAACTGTTGTACTGAGCATTAAAAGTGAATGAAGGATGTCAGCAAAAATGACATCATAAGGACCTGAAAATTCCTCCAAAAAATTAATGAGAACACTGGAAAAAATTGTCAGTGCCAACTTTTCAGACCTCCACTAATTACCAAAGGCTTATATCAGTCCTGTCAACATTTATTCAAGAAAATCAGCTGAATCTTAATAAGAACACAAGTTTTGTGGCATTGTTTAAAAGTGTTATTGAGATATAATTCACATACCATACAATTCTTACATTTAAAGTGTACAGTTTAATGATTTTTAGAATATTCACACATGTGTGCAACCATCATCATCAGTCAATTTTAGAACGTTTTCATTACCTCAAAAATAAACCTGTTACCTTTTAGCTATCACCTCTCTATTCCCCTAACCATAAACAACCACTAATCCATATCTCATATGAATGAAATAATACAATATGTGGCCTTTTATGATCGGCCTCTTTCACTTAGCATAATATTTTTAAGGTTCATTCACACTGTAACATGTATCAGTATTTCATTCCTTTTTATGGCTGAATAATAACCCTGTTTTATGGATATACAACATTTTGTTTATCCGTTAATCAGTTAATGGATATTTAAGTTTTCTACCTTTTAGCTACTGTGAGTAATGCTGCTATAAACAACCAAGTACAAGTTTCTGCACTGACATGTATTTTCATTTCCCTTGGAGCTTTGTGGTGTTTTACCCTATTCCTATCCTAATCTATCCAGCTCCATGGTAGCCTTGAAAACCAACAGCTGTCTGGAAGCCACTGGATGGAGCAGAACACAGTTGGAGCTTCTTCAATGCCTCATTTCCAGAGAGTTATCATCATTTGACATACCTCATGGTTCCCTCAAAAATGCCACTCATAAGGCTGTCTTTATTTGACCTGATTTGGAGCTGTCCCTGTGTGAACAACCTTTTCTTTGAGGGCATTCATCAAAAGCAATCAACAGTAATTGCTACCTGAGGCAGTTGGGGCAAAATAATAAGTTAATCAAAAAGCTGAAAAGGAAAAGCTGGGTAATGAGATGTTTATAGGGGGCTTTGGAAAGCTCTGACATATTCTTGGGAAACTGTGTGCAAACTTAGAGCTGTGTGCATTCCCAGGAAGACCTGAGATGGCTGTAGGCACTCACCTTTGGCTAACCTTGATAGTCTGAGCAAGCAGGAAGTGGAGCCTGAGTCAAAGTTGTAAACTGCCTTGCAGAATGTTTCAGATAGAGAGCCCCTTGGTGGAGGCTAGGAGACTTATAGGTTCCAGCCATTTAAGAAACCTTTGTCTGATTTTTAGCTGACTACCAACCTAACTGAGCAGAGACTTCAGTGGTCCTACAAAACAAATAATACAAACTTTACGGAATTAGTTCAGAAAGGTTACTGAATAGCAACAGCAACAAATCCTGAAGAGAGGGGAGAATTTGATTTTCAAAGTTGCCGCATTATATTATTAAAATGTCTAAACTTGGCTGGCAAGATGGCCAAATAGGAACAGCTCTGGTCTGCAGCTCCCAGCAAGATCAATGCAGAAGGCGGGTGATTTCTGCATTTCCAACTGAGGTACCCAGCTTATCTCACTGGGACTGGTTAGACAGTGGGTGCAGCCCACAGAAGGTGAGCCGAAGCAGAGTAGGGTGTCACCTCACCCAGGAAGCGCAAGGGGTTGGGGATCTCCCTCCCCTAGCCAAGGAAAGCCTTGAGGGACTGTGTCGTGAGGGATGGTGCACTCTGGCCCCAGATACTACTCTTTTCCCAGGGTCTTTGCAACCTGCAGACAAGGAGATTCCCTCGGGTGCCTATGCCACCAGGGCCCTGGTTTTCACACACAAAACTGGGCAGCCACTTGGACAGACACCGAGCTAGCTGCAGGAGTTTTTTTTTTTTTCCATACCCCAGTGGCACCTGGAACCCCAGCAAGACAGAACTGTTCACTCCCCTGGAAAGGGGGCTGAAGCCAGCGAGCCAAGTGGTTTAGCTCAGCAGATCCCATCCCCACGGAGTCCAGCAAGCTAAGATCCACTGACTTGAAATTCTCGCTGCCAGCACAGCAGTCTGAAGTCGACCTGGAACCCTTGAGCTTGGTGAGGGGAGAAGTGTCCACCATTACTGAGGATTGAGTAGGTGGTTTTCCCCTCACAGTGTAAACAAAGCTGCCGGGAAGTTCGAACTGGGTGGAGCACACCACAGCTCAGCAAAGCCTCTGTAGCCAGGCTGCCTATCTAGATCCCTCCTCTCTGGGCAGGGCATCTCTGAAAGAAAAGGAGCAGCCCTAGTCAGGGGCTTATAGATAAAACTACCATCTCCCTGGGACAAAGCACCTGGGGGAAGGGGAGGCTGTGGGAGCAGCTTCAGCAGACTTAAACGTTCCTGCCTGCCAGTTCTGAAGAGAGTAGTGGATCTCCCAGCACAGCACCCGAGCTCTGCTAAGGGACAGACTGCCTCCTCAAGTGGGTCCCTGATCCCCATGCCTCCTGACAGAGAAACACCTCCCAGCAGGGGTTGAAAGACACCTCATAGAGGAGAGCTCCAGCTGGCATCTGGCAGGTGCCCCTCTGGGATGAAGCTTCCAGAGGAAGGAACAGGCAGCAATCTTTGCTGTTCTGCAGTCTCCACTGGTGATAACCAGGCAAACAGGATTTGGAGTGGACCTCCAGCCAACTCCAGCAGACCTGCAGCTGAGGGGCCTGACTCTTAGAAGGAAAACTAACAAACAGAAAGGAATAGCATCAAAATCAACAGAAAGGACAGCCATACAGAAATCCCATCTGAAAGTCACCAGCATCAAAGACCAAAGGTAGATAAATCCACGAAGAAGAGGAAAAACCAGCACAAAAAGGCTGAAAATTCCAAAAACTGGAATGCCTTTTCTCCTCCAAAGGATCACAACTCCATGCCAGCAAGGTAACAAAACTAGACAGAGAACGAGTTCGACAAAGTCACAGAAGTAGGCTTCAGAAGGTGGAGAATAACAAACTCCTCTGAGCTAAAGGAGCATGTTCTAATACAAGGCAAGGAAGCTAAGAACGTTGAAAAGAGGTTAGAAGAATTGCTAACTGGAATAACAAGTTTAGAGAAGAACATAAATGACCTGATGGAACTGAAAAACATAGCACGAGAACGTCGTGAAGCATACACAAGTATCAATAGCTGAATCGATCAAGTGGAAGAAAGGATATCAGAGATTGAAGATCAATTTAGTGAAACAAAGCATGAAGACAAGATTAGAGAAAAAAGAATGAAAAGGAACAAAGAAAACCTCCAAGAAATATGGGACTATGTGACAAGACCAAACCTACGTTCAATTGGTGTACCTGAAAGTGACGGGGAGAATGGAACCAAGTTGGAAAACACTCTTCAGGATATCCAGGAGAACTTCCCCAACCTAGCAAGACAGGCCAACATTCAAATTCAGGAAATACAGAGAACGCCACAAAGATACTTCTTGAGAAGAGCAACCCCAAGACACATAATTGTCAGATTCACAAAGGTTGAAATGAAGGAAAAAATATTAGGGGCAGCCAGAGGGAAAGGTCAGGTTACCCACAAGGGGAAGCCCATCAGACTAACAGCAGATCTCTTGGCAGAAACCCTATAAGCCAGAAGAGACTGGGGGCCAATATTCAACAATCTTAAAGAAAAAAATTTTCAACCCAGAATTTCATATCCAGCCAAACTAAGCTTCATAAGCAAAGGAGAGCTTCATAAACAAAAGAGAACTAAAATCCTTTAC
This sequence comes from Chlorocebus sabaeus, assembly GCF_047675955.1. Taxonomy (NCBI): domain Eukaryota; kingdom Metazoa; phylum Chordata; class Mammalia; order Primates; family Cercopithecidae; genus Chlorocebus; species Chlorocebus sabaeus. Next base: position 30,308,004 of record NC_132926.1, on the reverse strand, counting down.
AGACAAGCAAATGCTGAGAGATTTCGTCTCCACCAGGCCTGTCGTACAAGAGCTCCTGAAGGAAGCACTAAACATGGAAAGGAACAACTGGTACCAGCCACTGCAAAAACATACCAAATTGTAAAGACCATTTACACTATGAAGAAACCACATCAACCAACGGGCACAATAACCAGCTGGCATCATAATGACAGGATCAAATTCACACATAACAATGTTAATCTTAAATGTAAACAGGCTAAATGCTCCAGTTAAAAGACACAGACTGGCAAATTGGATAAAGAGTCAAGACTCAGCAGTGTGCTGTATTTAGAAGACCAGTCTCACGTGCAAAGACACACATAGGCTCAAAATAAAGGGATGGAGGAATGTGTGTGTGTGTGTGTGTGTGTATGTATAATATATATATATATTTATTGAGACAGAGTTTTGCTCTTGTTGCCCAAGGTGGAGTGCAATGGCACGATCTCAGCTCACCACATCCTCTGCCTCCTGGGTTCAAGCTATTCTCCTGCCTCAGCCTCCCAAGTAACTGGGATTACAGGCATGCGCCACCCTGCATGGCTAATTTTGTATTTTTAGTAGAGATGGGGTTTCTTCAGGTTGGTCAGGCTGGTCTCGAACTCCTGACCTCAGGTGATCCACCTGCCTCCGCCTCCGAAAGTGCTGGGATTACAGGCATGAGCAATCGTGTCTGGCGGGATGGGGGGATATTTACCAAGGAAATGGAAAGAAGAAAAAAAAAAAAAAAAAGCAGGGGTTGCAATCCTAGTTTCTGATAAAACAGACTTTAAACCAACAAAGATCAAAAAAGACAAAGAAGGGCATTACATAATGGTAAAGTGATCAATGCAACAAGAAGAGCTAACTATCCTAAATATATATGCACCCCATACAGACCCAGATTCATAAGGCAAGCTCTTAGAGACCTACAAAGAGACATAGACTCCCAAACAATAATAGTGGGAGACTTTAGCACCCCATTGTCAATATTAGATCAACGAGACAGAAATTAACAAGGATATTCAGGACGTGAACTCAGCTCTGGACCAAGCAGACCTAATAGAAATCTACAGAACTCTCCACCCAAAATCAACAAAATATACGTTGTTCTCAGCAACACATCACACTTATTCTAAAATTGACCACATAATTGGAAGTAAAACATTCCTCAGCAAATGCAAAATAATGGACATCATAACAAACAGTCTCTCAGACCACAGTGCAGTCAAACTGGAACTCGGGATTAAGAAACTCACTCAAAACCACACAATTCCATGGAAACTAAACAACCTGCTCCTGAATAACTACTGGGTAAATAACAAAATTAAGGCAGAAATAAATAATTTATTTGAAACCAATGAGAACAAAGACACAACATACCAGAATCTCTGGGACACATCTAAAGCAGTGTTTAAAGGAAAATTTATAGCACTAAATGCCCACAGAAGAAAGCAGAAAAGATCTAAAATCAACACACTAACATCAGAATTAAAAGAACTAGGAAAATAAGAGCAAACAAATTCAAAAGCTAGCAGAAGACAAGAAATAACTAAGATCAGAGCAGAACTGAAGGAGATAGAGACATGAAAAACTCTTCAAAAAATCAATGAATCTGGGGGCTGGCTTTTTGAAGATTAACAAAATATATAGACTGCTAGCCAGAATAATAAGAATGAAATAGAAACAATAAAAAGGATAATGGGGTTATCACCACTGATCCCACAGAAATACAAACTACCATCAGAGAATATTATAAACACCTGTATGCAGAAAACTAGAAGATCTAGAAGAAATGGATAAATTCCTGGACACATACACCCTCTCAAGACTAAATCAGGAAGAAGTTGAATCCTGGAACAGGCCAATAACAAGTTCTGAAATTGAGACAGTAATTAATAGCCTACCAACCATAAAAAGCCCAGGACCAGATGGATTCACAGCCAAATTCTACCAGAGGTACAAAGAGGATCTGGTGCCATTCATCTGAAACTATTCCAAACAATAGAAAAGGAAGGACACCTCCCTAACTCATTTTATGAGGCCAGCATCATCCTGATACCAAAACTCATTTTACGAGGTCAATATCATCCTGATACCAAAACCTGGCAGAGACACAACAAAAAAAGAGAATTTCAGGCCAATATCCCTGATGAACACTGATGCAAAAATCCTCTATAAAATACTGGCAAACCAAATCCAGCAGCACATCAAAAAGCTTATCAATGACCATCAATTCAGCTTCATCCCTGGGATGCAAGGCTGGTTCAACATATGCAAATCAATAAACATAATCCATCACAAAAACAGAACCAATGACAAAAAACCATGATTAGCTCAATAGATGTAGAAAAAACCTTCGATAATATTCAACGCCCCTTCATGCTAAAAACTCTCAATAAACTGGGTATTGATGGAATGCATCTCAAAATAATAAGAGCTACTTATGACAAACCTACAGCCAATATCATATGGAATGGGCAAAACCTGGAAGCATTCCCCTGGAAAGCTGGCACAAGACAAGGATGCCCTCTCTCACCACTCCTATTCAACATAGTGTTGGAAGTGCTGGTCAGGGCAGTCAGGCAAGAGAAAGAAATAAAGCGTATTCAAATAGGAAGAGAGGAAGTCAAATTATCTCTGTTTGCAGATGACATGATTGTATATTTAGAAAACCCCATCGTCTCAGCTCCAAATCTCTTTAAGCTGATAAGCAACTTCAGCAAAGTCTCAGGATACAAAATCAATGTGCAAAAATCACAAGTATTCCTATACACCGATAATAGACAAACAGAGACCCAAATAATGAATGAACTCCCATTCACAACTGCTACAAAGAGAATAAAATATTTAAGAATACAACTTACAAGGGATATGAAGGAACTCTTCAAGGAGAACTACAAACCACTGCTCAAGGAAATAAGAGAGGACACAAACAAATGGAAGAACATTCCATGCTCATGGATAGGAAGAATCAATATTGTGAAAATGGCTATACTTCCCAAAGTAATTTATAGATTCAGTGCTATGCCCATCAAGCTACCACTGACTTTCTTCACAGAAGTAGAAAAAAACTACTTCAAATTTCATATGTAACCAAAAAAGAGCCCGCATACCCAAGACAATCTTAAGCAAAAAGAACAAAGCTGGAGGCATCACACTACCTGGCTTCAAGCTATACTACAAGGCTACAGTAACCAAAACAGCATGGTACTGGTACCAAAACTGATATATAGATCAACGGAACAGAACAGAGGCTTCAGAAATAATGCCATATATCTACAACCATCTGATCTTGACAAAAACAAGCAATGGGGAAAGGAGTCCCTATTTAATAAATGGTGTTGGGAAAACTGGCTAGCCATATGCAGAAAACTGAAACTGCACCCCTTCCTTACACCTTATACAAAAATTAAGATAGATTGAGGACTTAAATGTAAGACCTAAAACCAAAAAATCCCTAGAAGAAAACCTAGGCAATACCATTCAGGACATAGGCCTGAGCAAAGACTTCATGACTAAAACACCAAAAGCAATGGCAACAAAAGCCAAAATTGACAAGTGGGATCTAATTAAACTAAAGAGCTTCTGCACAGCAAAAAAAACAAAAAATCAAAACAAACAAAAACAACAACAACAAAAAAACTATCATCAGAGTGAACAGGCAACCTACAGAATGGGAGAACATTTTTGCAACCTTTCCATCTGACAAAGGGCTAATATCCAGAATCTATAAAAAACTTAAATAAATTTATAAAAAGCAGCCCCATCAAAAAGTGGGTGAAGGATATGAACAGACACTTCTCAAAAGAAGACATTTATGTGGCCAACAAACATGAAAAAAATCTCATCATCACTGGTCATTAGAGAAATGCAAATCAAAACCACAGTGAGACACCAGGTCATACCAGTTAGAATGGCCATCATTAAAAAGTCAGGAAATAATGGATGCTGGAGAGGATGTGGAGAAATAGGAATGCTTTTACACTGTTGGTGAGAATGTAAATTAGTTCAACCATTGTGGAAGACTGTGTGGCAATTCCTCAAGGATCTAGAACTAGAATTTGACCAACAATCCCATTATTGGGTATATAGCCAAAGGATTATAAATCATTCTACTATAAAGACACATGTACATGTATGTTTATTGCAGTACTGTTCACAATAGCAAAGCCTTGGAGCCAACCCAATTGTCCATCAATGATAGACTGGATAAAGAAAATGTGTCACATATACACTATGGAATATGATGCAGCCATAAAAAGGATGAGTTCATGTCCTTTGCAGGGACATGGACGAAACTGGAAACCATTATTCTCAACAAACTAACACAAGAACAGAAAACCAAACACTGCATGTTCTCACTTATAAGTGGGAGTTCAACAGTGAGAATGCATGGACACAGGGCAGGGAACATCACACACTAGGGCCTATTGGGTGGTGGGGTGCTAGTGGAGGGATAGCATTAGGAGAAATACCTAACGTAGATGATGGGTTGATGGGTGCTGCAAACCACCATGACATGTGTATACCTATGTAACAAACCTGCATGTTCTGCATATGTATCCCAGAACTTAAAGTTAAAAAAAAAAAAAGTCCAGTTTTAACAAAAATTCTAAGACATGCAAAAAAGGGGAAAGTATGACTCATACATAGCATGAAAAGTAGTCAAAAGAAGCTGCCCCTGAGGAAGCCCAGATGCTGGACTTAGTAGACAAAGACTTTAAATCAGTTATTTTAAGTATGTTCAACAAACTAAAGGAAACTGTCTAAACAACTAAAGGAAAATATGAGAGCAGTGTCTCACAAATTATAGCATATTAGTAAAGAGAAATGATAGCCTGTAATCCCAGCACTTTGGGAGGCTGAGGCAGGTGTATCACCTCAGGTCAGGAGTTTGAGACCAGTCCGGCCAACATGGTGAAACCTCGTCTCTACTAAAAATACAAAAATTATCCAGGCATGGTGGTGGTTGCCTGTAATGCCAGCTTACTCGGGAGGCCGAGATTGGAGAATCACTTGAACACAGGAGGCAGAGGCTGCAGTGAGCTAAGATCGTATCACCACACTCTAGCCTGAGCAACAGAGTGAGAGTCCATCCCAAAAAAAGAAATGATAAAATAGAAATTCTGGAGTTGAAAAGTAAAATAAATGAAAACTTCATGAGATGGAATCAACAGTAGATTTAAGAAGACAGAAGAATCAGGAAACTTAAAGAAGAATCAGTGAATTTTAGATTATATGGTCTGAGGAACAGAATGAAGAAAAATAAACAGCCCCAGAAACCTGTGGGAAACCACGTAATGCACCAACATAATGTTTAATAGGAATCTGCAGTGGAGACAGAAAGAGAAAGAATATTTTAAAAAATAGTGCCTGAAAACTTATCAAATTTGTTGAAAAATAGTAATGTATACATCTAAGAAGCACAGGGAACTCCAAGTAAGATAAAGAGATCCACACCTAGACACATCCTAATCAAAATGTCAGAAGACAAGGTCAGAATCTTTTTTTTTTTCCCAGATGGAGTCTCGCTCTGTCGCCCAAGCTAGAGTGCAATGGCTAGATCTCTTCTCACTGCAATCTCCACCTCCCAGGTTCAAGAAATTCTCCTGCAAAGGCAGAATCTTAAAACAGCAAAAGAGAAGCAACTTCTTTTGTACAAGGGATTCTGGATTAACAGTTGTATTCTCATTAATACCATGGGGTACAGAAGACAGTGGGATAACATTTTCAAAGTGCTGAAAGGAAAAGACTGCCAATTTTTCTCAAGAATTCTGTATCCCTTAAAAATGAAAAATATATTTTTAGGTAAACAAAAGCTGAACTACTTCCATTGGCAGATCTGTCCTACAAGAAATACTAAAGGACGTCCTTTAGGCTGAAATAAAAGGATGCTAGACAATAACTCAAATTCATATGAAGAAATAAGGAGTATTAGTAAAGGTAACTGCATAGGTCAATATTCAAGACAATATGAAAAAATGTAGTTTTTGTTTGTAACTTTTTTCTCCTATCTGATTTAAAGGACAACTGAGTAAAGCAATGATTATAAACCTGTGTTAATTAACATATAATGAAGATGTAATTTGTATGATAATAGCAGTGTAAAGAAAGGGGGAGGTAATTGAGCTATATAGGAGCAAAGTTTTTTGTGTACTGTTATGAACTGAATGTTTGTGTGCCCCTAAAATTCATATGTTGACGTCCTTACCCCCAATATGACTGTATTTGGAGACAGGGCCTATGAGGAAGTGATTAGGTTAGAGTTAGGGTTAGGGTTAGGGTTAGATCTTAGAGGTGAGATCTTTAGGGTGAGATCTTACAGGTGGGGCCTTAATTCAGTAGAAATTAGGGAGGAAGAGATACTAGAACTCTTTCTCTACCATGTTAGGACAAAGCAAGAAAGTGGTCATCTGCAAACATGAAAGAGAACCTTCACTAGCAACTGAATTAGCTGCTACCTTGATTTTGGACTTCCCAGGTTTTAGAACTATGAGAAATAAATTTTTGTTGTTTAAACCACCAAATCTGTGGCATTTGTTTTAGTAGTCCAAGTAAACTAAGACACTGTTGTGATTAAGTTAGTATTAATAATCTGAATTAGATGTTTCTGAAATAAGATGAAATTGTAATCCCCAGGCCAATCATGAAAAAAATAACTAAAAAAAAAAAAAAAAAAAAGTAAAAGAAATGACCAGGGAATTAAGATGACACACTAGAAAATAGTGTTTTTTTTTTGTTTTTTTTTTTTTTGTTTTTTTGTTTTTTTTGAGACAGGGTCTTGCTTTGTTACCCAGGCTGGAGTGCAGTGTTGCAAGCATGGCTCACTGCAGCCTCAATTTCCAAGGTTCAAGCAATCCTGCCACTTCAGCCTCCTAAGTAGCTAGGACTACAGCTATATGCCATTCCATCCAGCTATTTTTTTTAAAGTATCTTTTGCAAAGATGGGGTTTCACCATATTGGCTAGGCTGGTCTTGGACTCCTTAACTCAAGCAACCTACCTGCCTGAGCCTCCCAAAGTGCTGGGATTATAGGCATGAGCAACTGCACTCACAAAAATACATATTTAATGCAAAAAGGCAGTAATGGAGGAACAAAGACACAAAAAAGATAAGATATATATAGAAAACAACACAATGGCAGATGTAAATGATACCAAATTGCATTTTTTATTACATTAATTAAATTAAGTGGAAATAGGCTAAACAAACTAATTGAAAGAGATTGTCGGACTTGATTAAAAAATAAAATGCAACTACATACTGTCTATAAAAGACACACTTTAGATTCAAAGACACAACTCGGATAAAAGTAGAAGAATGGAAAAAAACGTACCATGTAAACACTAACCAAAAGAGGCCTGTAGGTGATTATACCAATATCAGAAAAAAAAAAAAACCCCACAAACAAACCAATCTTTAGGGGAAAAAATTTGTTATTAAGAGATGAAGAGCATTTGATAATAAGAGAGTCAATCCATCAAGAAATATAACAATTATAAACATCTATGCATCTAACAACAGAGTCCCAAAATGTATGAAGCAAAACCGCCTGAACTGAAGTGATAAATAGATAATTCAACAATAATACTTGGAGTCTTCAAAACCCTGCTTTTTATAATGAATAGAACAATTAGAAGATCGCCAAGGAAATGAAAAATTTAAATGACACTGTAAACCAACTAGACCTAAGAAACACCTATAGAATACTCCACCCAATAACAGAAGAATATACATTCTTCTGAAGTGCACATGGAGTATTTTCAGAATAAACCATATATTATGCATAGAACAAGTCTCAGACTTAAAATAGTTGAAATCATACCAAATATGTTTTCTGATTTCAATGAAATATTAAAAATAACCAAAAGTAAGTTGGAAAACTCACAAAAATTAATTAATGCATCAAAGAATAAATAAAACATAAATTAAGGAATACTCTGAGATGAATGAAAAACACAACATACTAAAACTAATAAGATGCAGCTAAAATCATTTTTAGAGGGAAGTGTATAGCTGTAAACATCTGTTTTAAAGAGAAGAAAGGTCCCAGATCAATAACCTAACTTTGCACCTTAAGAAACTAGGAGGGCAAACTAAAGTCAAAGCAAGCAGAAGGAAGAAAATAATAAAGATTAGAATGGTAATAAGTAAAATAGTAGAAAAATAATAGAGAAAATCCGTGAAACCAAATGTTGATTCTTTGAAAAAATTAGCAAAATTGAATAACTTCTAATTATATCATTCAAGAAAAAAAATGAGAGAAGAATCAAATTACTAAAATAAAGAGTGAAAGAGGGGGCATTATCATTGACTTTACAGAAATAAAAAGGATTATAAGGGAATACTTTGAACAACTGTATGCCAATAAATTTGATAACCTAAATGAGGTGGTCAAATTTCTAAAAAGACACTGACTCAAAAAGAAATAGAGGCCAGGGATGGTGGCTCTTGCCTGTAATCCCAGCACTTTGGGAGGCCAAGATGGGTGGATCACCTGAGGTCAAGAGTTTGAGACCAGCCTGGCCAACATGGCGAAACCCCATCTCTACTAAAAATGCAAAAATTAGCCAAGCATGGTGGCGTGCACCTTTAAACCTAGCTACTTGGGAGGCTGAGGCAGGAGAATTGCTTGAACCCAGGAGGCAGAGGTTGCCGTGAGCCAAGATCGTGCCACTGCGCTCCAGCCTGGGTGACAACAGCAAAACTCCATCTTAAAAAAAAAAAAAAAAGAAAATTTGAATACACACATAACATGTAAGGAGATTAAATTAGTAATAAAAATTCGACAAAGAATTGTCCAGGACCAGATGGCTTCCTTCATTAATTCTACCAAACATTTAAAGAATTAACACGAATCCTTCTTATACTCTCTCAGAGAAGTGGAATTGGATAGAACATTTCCCAACTCATTCTAAGAAGCTAGTATTACCCTGACAACAAAACCAAAGACATCACAATAAAGAAAACTACATATCAATATTTCTTATGAATACAGACAAAAAAAAAAAAAAAACTCAAGAAAACACTAGCAAACCAAATCCAGTGACATATGAAAAGGAATTACACATTATGAGTGAGTGGGATGTATCCCAGGAATGCAATGTTAGTTGAACATACAAAAATCAGTCACCATATGAATAAAATAAAGGAAAAATATCACATGATTCTCTAAATAGATGCAGAAACAGGATTTGACAAAATTCAACACCTTTCATGGTAAAAATACTCAACAAATTAATAATTGAAAACTTCCTCAAACTATAAAGGGCATCTATGTAAAACCCACAGCTAAACTCATGCTTAATAGTGAAAAATTGAAAGCTTTCTATGTAAGATCAGGAATGAGACAGGAATATCTGTTCTTACCAGTTCTGTTCTTCATTGTACTGGGAGATCTAGCTGGGGAAATTAGGTGAGAAAAAGAAATAAATGACATCTAGGTGAGAAAGGAAAAAGTAAAGCAATCTTTATTTGTACATCACATGGTCTTGTATAAAGAAAATCCTAAGGATGTATAAAAGACTGAGAGTTAATAAATGAGTTCAGCAAAGTTATTGGATACAAGATGAACATACAAAAATCAATTGTATTTCTATGGACTAGAATTTAAAAATTAAACTTAAAAACAATTCAATTTATATAGCTTAAAAGAATATATCTGTACAACACCTGTTATATAATTTAACAAAATAGGTGCAAGACTTGTACACTGAAAACTAGAAATCTTTCTTGAAAGAAATTAAAGATGACCTAAATAAATGGGAAGAAATCCCATGTTGATGGATTGGAAGACATAATATTGTTAAGATGGCAATACTCCCCTGATTAGTCCATGGATTCAATGCATTCTTTATTAAAACTCCAGCTATTTTTTTCATTTCAAAAATTGACAAGCTGCTTCTAAAATTTATATTTGTGTGCAAATGCAAAAGACAGAGAGTAGCCAAAACAATCTTGAAAAAGTAGAACAAAGTTGGAGGACTCACACTTCCAGATTTTAAAAGTTACTCCAAAGCTACTGTAATCAAAACAGTGTGGTACTGACAAAAGGATCAACATATAGATCAGTGGAATAGAATTGAGAGTCCAGAAGTAAGCCAGTCCATTTATGGGTTGATTTATTTTTTTGAGAAGGCTATCAATTCAACAGGGAAAAGAATACTCTTCTCAAAAAATGGTGTTGGGACAACTGGATATTCACACGTCAAAGTATGAAGTTGGGCTGGGCATTGTGGCTCACACCTGTAATCCTAGCACTTTGGGAGGCTGAGGCAGGCGGATCACCTGGGGTCAGGAGTTTGAGACCAGTCTGACCAACATGGTGAAACCACATCTCTAGTAAAAATACAAAACTTAGCCAGGTATGGCGGCACATGCTTGTAATCCCAGCTACTCGGGAGGCTGAGGCAGAAGAATTGCTTGAACCCAGTAGGTGGAGGTTGCAGTGAGTCAAGATTATGCCACTGCACTCTAGCCTGAGTGACAGAGTGAGACTATGTCTCCAAAAAAAAAAAAAAAAAAAAGGAATGAAGTTGGACCTCTTCCCTCACATCACATATATAAATAAATCTAAATGTGCCAAAGACCTAAACATGAGAGCTAAAGTATGAAACTCTTAGGAGAAAATATAGGTATGAATCTTCATGACCTTGGATTAGGCAACAGTTTCTAAAAAATGACACCAAGGCCAGGAGCAGTGACTCACGCCTGTAATGCCAGCACTTTGAGAGGCTGAGGCAGGCAGATCGCTTGAGGTCAGGAGTTTGAGACCAGGCTGGCCAACATGACAAAATCCCATCTCTACTAAAAAGATAAACATTAGCCAGGCATTGTGGCCGGGCGCAGTGGCTCATGCCTGTAATCCCAGCACTTTTGGGAGGCCGAGGCGGGCAGATCATGAGGTCAGGAGATCAAGACCATCCTGGGTAACACAGTGAAACCCTGTCTCTGCTAAAAATACAAAAATTAGCTGGGCATGGTGGCGGGTGCCTGTAGTCCCAGCTACTTGGGAGGCTGAGGCAGGAGAATGGAATGAACCTGGGAGGCGGAAGTTGCAGTGAGCTGAGTGAGACTGCACTCTAGCCTGGGCGACAGACAGAGTGAGACCCTGTCTCAAAAAAAAAAAAAAAAAAAAAAAAAAAAAAAAAAAATTAAGCCAGGCATGGTAGTACATGCCTATAATTTCAGCTACTCGGGAGGCTGAGGCTGGAGAATTGCTTGCACCTGGGAGAGAGAGGTTACAGTGAGCAGCGACTGTGTCACTGCACTCCAGCCTGGGTGACAGGGTGACAGAGTAATACTCCATCTCAAAAACAAAACAAAACAAAACAAAACAAAACACCAAAAGCATAAGCAACAAAAGAAAAAATAGATCAATTAGACTTCATCAAAATTAAAAACTTTTGTGCATAAATGATACTATCAATCAAGTGAAAAGAAAACCCATAGAGTCTTAAGTCCATTTTGTGTTACTTCAAAAGAATATCTAAGATGGGATAATTTATAAAGAAAAAATGGTTTATTTGGCTCACAATTCTGATGTCCGAAAAAGTGCAAGATTGGGCATCTGGTGAGGGCCTCAGGCTGCTTCCACTCATGGTAGAAAGTGAAGGGAAGCCATGTACAGAGATCACATGGTGACAGAGGCAGTAAGAAGTGGATGGGAGATGCCAGGCTCTTTTAAAAAATCATTTTTAAAAATTTTATTTATTTTTTAATTTTACTTTAAGTTTTGGGATACATGTGCAGAACATGCAGGTTTGTTACATAGGTGTATTACCTGTGGCCAGGCTCTTTTTAACAATGAATATAGTGAGAACTCACCCCTGAAAGAAGGCATTAATCTATTCATGAGGAATCCACTCCTATGATACAAACACCTCCATTAGGACCCACCTCCAATGCTGGGGATTAAATTTTAATACAAGGTTTGGAAGAGACAAGAATCTAAACCACAGCACATAGAATGAGAGAATATATGTGCAAATCATATATCTAATAAAGGTCTAAAATCCAGAATACATAAAGAACTGTTACAACTCAATAATAAGATAAATAACAAAAGTGACCAAAAGATTTTAATAGTGAGTGGAGCAGAAATGCAGACATTTCACCAAAGAAGATATAGAAGTGATCACTAAGCACATGAAATGATGCTCAACATTATTATTCATTAGCAAAAGGCAAATCAAAATCACAATGCAATACCATTTCACACCCACTAAATGGCTACAGTTAAAAAAACCCAGATAATAATATATGTTTGTGAAGATGTGGAGACACTGGAACCCTGGTGGGATCATAAAATGGTATAGCTGCTTTGGAAAACAGTTTGGCAGTTCTTTAAAAAGTTAAGCATGTAGTACATGTGACACAACAGTTTCACTTCTAGTTATATACCTTTGAGAATTAAAAACATGTGCACACAAAAACTTGTACACAGATATTCACAGCAGCATTATTTATAATAGCCAAAGTGAAAATAAACCAAATGCCTAACTGCTGAATGGATAACAAAATGTGATATATCTATACTATGGAATATTATTCAGCCATATAAAGGAATGAAGTACTGATGCATTCTACAACATGGATGAACCTTGAAACACTAAATGAAAAAAGCCAATCATAAAAGGCCGCATATTGTATGATTACATTTATACGAGGCACCCAGAAAAGGCAGATTTATACAGGTAGTAAGTATCCATTTATCGTTACCAGAGGCTCTTGGGAGTGGAGAATGAGGGGTGACTGTTGGAGGGTATGGATTTTCTTTCCAGGTGATGAAAATGTTCTGGAATTAGATACTATCTGTAGGAAGTTGTATAGATAGGGTTGTACAACTTTGTGAATATACTAAAAGGAACTAAATCTAATGCTTAAAAAGGCAAATAAATAAAAAGTATGAATGAAGGGGAAGGTGGAGTTGAGTGTTAATAACATATGGAGCCAAATATTGTTAACTACGAGTGCAGCAGAATGTTGAGTCTAGTGTAAACCATAAGTAGAGAAGAATGTGGCATCAACTATTAATAGTGAGTGGAGCAGAATGTTGAATCTAGCATAAGGAAAAGAAAGCAGAACATTATGTCTACTGTTACAATAGCACACAGCAGAATGTGTTGTCAGGTGTTAATAGTGATCAGAGAATGTGGATTCAAGCATTTGTGGTGAATGTAGCAGAATTTGAGGTCTGGTGTGAATGCTTCAGAGAACATATTGTCGAGTTTTGTTGTAAGGGAATAGAGGAGAGTGTGGTTCTACTGCTGATGGCAGATGAAACGGAATGTTGTGTCTCACATTAAAAGTTAATGGAACAGTCAGTGTCATGAAAAACAAAAAACAGCTAGGAGACTGTTCTAGGTTAAAAGAGACAAAATAGAGCAACTGTGTGCAATATGAATTGGATGCTTGATTGGATCCCTCATCATATTTTCTGATGACTTTTTTGACAACTGGGAGAATTTAAATAAAGGTCCTGTATTAGATGACATTATTGAATTATTTCAAATTGAATTATTTCTAATTCAATAATAACCATTGAATTAATGTTAATTTTTAAAGATGTGATAATGTCATTGTGATTCTCCTTCCTTATTTTGAGGTGAATTGCCATGACTTTGTTGATTCAGCAAAAATTGCATCTACCTACCTACCTGCCCATCTATCTATCTATTTATCCATCTGTCTACCTATATTGAGAAAGTGTATGTGGGAAATGATGACTGGTGAATCTGGGTAAAGGGTGTGAGGGTGTTTATTGTATATTCTTTCAACTTTTCTATGTCAAAACAGAATGTTAAGCAGCATTAATTGGAAATGGTGCAAAACATTGTTTCTAGCAGAAGGCTAAAGGAAGCAGAATGTGGTGTCTGGCATTAATAGTAGAGCAGAATATCATGTCTATTTTTGAGTGAATAGAACAGAATGCGACTCAAACAATAATAGTGAATGTGGTAGAATGCAGCACGTAGCATTAAAAAAGAGTGAAGTAGAATGAAGCATCAATCATCAACAGTGAAAAGCACAGAACGTTGTACCTCAACTAGGGGTGAATGTAGGAGTATGTGGTGTCTAGCATTAATAGTAAGTGAAATGGAACATTATGTTTAGCGTTAGAACTGAATTAAGTAATCCCAGCACTTTGGGAGGCTAAGGTGGGTGGATCACGAAGTCAGGAGTTCAAGATGAGCCTTGCCAACATAGTGAAACCCCATCTCTACTAAAAATACAAACAGTAGCCAGGCATGGCGGCGCATGCCTGTAGTCCCAGCTACCCGGGAGGCTGAGGCGGGAGAATTGCTTGAACCCGGGAGGTGGAGGTTGCAGTGAGCTGAGATTGCGCCACTGCGCTCCAGCTTGGACAACGGAGTGAGACTCCGTCTTAAAAAAAAAAAAAAGTAGTGAATTAAGCAGAATGCAAGATCTAGTGTTGACAGTGAAGGGAACAGAAGGTTGTATTGATTGTAAGGGTGACTGAAAGAAAAATAGTGCCTGGTGTTAGTAATGAATGAAGTGAGATGCTGTGTCTGGTGTTAGAGGTGAATGGAACAGAGTGTTGTGTCTAGCATAAGGGTGAATGCAGCAGAATGTGTATCTGACATTAATAGTGAATGAAGCAGAATTCTGTGTCTAGTGTTGATAGTGAAAGAAGCAGACTATGGTTTAGGAGTTAACACCAAATGTGGTGTTTAACATTAGAAATGTAAGTATCAAATTGAAGTGTGATCAGAAAAGGGTTAACAAAACAGGCTTGAGGCTGCTATCTTAGGAAGGGCCTGCTTGCAAGGTTGCCTCTTGGATGGCATCTGAGAACTTGGATTTTGGGAATATTCCTACTTTCCCTAACTGATAAGGCTGGCTCACTGTGCCTAGATTGTATAATCTGGTTCCTGTTGAACAATCTGCTTTCCTTCCGGGAGTCTGGAATTTTGGCACATGCTAGGCAGAGGGTGCTGATATGACCAGCCCCCAGTTAAAACATGGAATGCTGAGCCTCTAATGAATCTTAGAGCATAGAGCAGACTCTGTTTTTCTTTCCTTCTTTCTTTTTTTTAAGATGGAGTCTCACTGTGTTGCCCAGGCTGGAGTGCAGTGGCATGATCTTGGATCACTGCAACCTCCGCCTCTCGGGTTCAAGTGATTCTTCAACCTCAGTCTCCCAAGTAGCTGGGATTACAAGTGCGGGCCACCATGCCTGGCTAACAGTTTCTGTTTTTCTGTCTTTTGGGGCAGAAACATAGCACACACATGTCTGCGTTGTTGTTGCTGGAGTAAGAGTGCATTCTGTGTGACCCCTCATGGGAGGGGGAGAGTAAGGAAGCCCGCACATGGATTCCTCTAGTCTCTGCCTATGTTCTTTCCCCCTGATGAGTTAGCCATATCTTCTGAATATGTTGCTGTAATAAATATTAGCTGTGGAGAGCCGAGAATGGGAGAAGAATGGAGTGTGTGAACAGCACGACGGCCTCCTCTCCTCTCCTCACTTCACTCTCACGGCCTACCTTTACCTGCCCGCCTGCTCGGCGCCCAGAACACCTTCCACCATGACTGCCTCAGCATGTTCCCACTTAAACAAAGTCATTAAGCATGTGTACATGTCCCTGTCTCAGGGTGAGAAAGTCCAGGCCATGTATATCTGGATCGATGTTACTGGAGAAGGACTGCGCTGCAAGACCCGGACCCGGGACAGTGAGCTCAAGTGTGTGGAAGAGTTAGTTGCCTGAGTGGAATTTCTTCTTTCTCTGTCTTGTCTTGTCTTTTTTCTTTCTTTTCTTTTCTTTTCTTCTTTCTTTCTTTCTCCCTCTTTCTTTTCTTTTTTCATTCTTGCCTTTCTTTCTTTCTTTCTTTCTTTCTTTCTTTCTTTCTTTCTTTCTTTCTTTCTTTCTTTCTTTCTTTCTTTCTTTCTCTCTCTCTCTCTCTCTCTCTCTCTCTCCCTTCCTTCCTTCCTTCCTTTCCTTCCTTCCTTCCTTCCTTCCTTCCTTCCTTCCTTCCTTCCTTCCTTCCTTCCTTCCTTCCTTCCTTCCTTCCTTCCTCCTTCCTTCCTTCCTTTCTTTCTTCCCTCCTCTTTCTTTTCTTTCTTTCTTTGTTTCTCTCTTTCTTTTCTTTCTGACAGAGTTTTCACTCTTGTTGCCCAGGCTGGAGTGCAATGGCATGATTTCAGCTCGCTGCAACCTCAGCCTCCCAGGTTCAAGCGATTCTCCTGCCTCAGCCTCCCAAGTAACTAGGTTACAGGTGTGTGCGACTACCCCCAACTAATTTTTTGTATTTTTAGTAGAGACGGGGTTTTACTATGTTGGCCAGGCTGGTCTCCAACTCCTGACCTCAGGTGATCCACCTGCCTCGGCCTCCGAAAGTGCTGGGATTACAGGCATGAGCCACCATGCCTGGCCTGGCATTTTGATGGCTCTAGTATTTTACAGTCTGAAGGTGCCAACAGTGACATGACTGCTGCCATGTTTTGGGATACCTTCAGTAAAGACCCTACAAGCTGGTGTTCTGTGAAGTTTTCAAGTACAACCAAAAGGCTGCAGAGACCAATTTGAGGCACACCTGTAAGTGGATAATGGACATGGTGAGCAACCAGTTCCCCTGGTTTGGCATGGACCAGGAATATCCCCTCATGGGGACAGATGGGCACCCCTTTGGTTGGCCTTCCAATGGCTTCCCAGGACCCCAGGTCCATATTACTGCAGTGTGGGAGCAGACAAAGCCTATGGTACGGACATTGTGGAGGCCCATTACCAGGCCTGCTTGTATGCTGGAGTCAAGATGGCGGGGACTAATGCTGAGGTCACGCCTGCCCAGTGGGAATTTTAAATCGGACGCTGTGAAGGAATCAGCATGGGAGATCATATCTGAGTGGCCTGTTTCATTTTGCATCATGTATGTGAAGACTTTGGAGTGATAGCAACCTTTGATCCTAAGCCCATTCCTGGGAACTGGAAGGGTACAGGCTGCCATACCAACTTTAGCACCAAGGCCGTGTGGGAGGAGAATGGTCTGAAGTACATTGAGGAGGCCATCGAGAAACTAAGCAAGTGGCACCAGTACCACATCCATGCCTATGATCCCAAAGGAGGCCTGGACAAAGCCCAGCACGTAGCTGGATTCCATGAAACCTCCAACATCAACGACTTTTCTGCTGGTGTAGCCAATTGTAGTGCCAACATATGCATTCCCTGGACTGTTGGCCAGGAGAAGAAGGGTTACTTTGAAGACCGTCGCCACTCTGCCAACTGCGAACCCTTTTCGGTGACAGAAGCCCTCATCCACATGTGTCTTCCCAATGAAACCGGCAGTGAGCTCTTCCAGTACGAAAACTAAGTGGACCAGACCTCCAGCCATTGAGCCCCTCCTAGTTCTTTATCCCACTCCAACTCTTCCCCATCTCCCAGTTGTCCCAATTGCAACTCAAAGGGTGGAATATAAAGGCCTTTTTTAATTCAAAAAATTAAAAAATAAATAAATCTTAGCTGCGAATACAACTTTATGCTGAGTCCTATGAATCTTTCTATCAAATCTCTAGATATGGGATTAGTGTTGGAGATCCCTGACACACAGTATTTACTATTAATGGTGAAAAGAGCAGAATGTTGTACTTAGCTCTGAAAGTGAATGGAGGAGAATGTGAAGTTGAGTGTTAACAGTAAATGAAGCAGAATGTGTGTCTGGTGTTGGTAGACAGTGGAGCAGAATGTGGTGTCTGGCAACTCGTATTGAGCATAATGTTGAGTCTGGTGGAAGGTTTGATGGATCAGAAAAGTGTAGAACCTGCAAAGATCTGCAGGATCCTGCAAAGTATAGTAGATAAATAAGTAGTGAATAATTCCTTTGCTCCCCATGTTTTAGGCAGAACAAGGAAGTAGATGCTGTCCTTATTTGTCCAGGTGCTCTGTGCTCTTGGGCAATGGGACTTACCTTGGGCAGAGATGCTCGAGAACCAGAGCTCTGGGTGGTCATGGTGAGCACCGTGGTGATGCCTAGGCCCACCCGAGCAGGTGCAGCATCCATGTTGATCCAGAAGGAGATCCATGAGAGGATGACAATGAGCAGACTGGGAATATACATTTGAATCAGGTAGTAACCCATCTGCCGCTCCAGGTGGAACCGGGCCTCAATGCAGGTGAATTTACCTGCAAGAAATTGCAGTGAGAAGGCAGTGTAGCCTGGTGAATAGGACAAAAGGCTCTAGGCTTAGAATAACCTCGACTGGAGTCCTGGTTCAGTCTTATACTACCTGTGTCCTTAGACAAGTATTTGAATTGTTCTGTATATGTTTCCTCATGTGTAGTAAACTGGGGATAATAGTAATAATACCTCTATCATATAGTTACTTATATGATTAATGTGAGGATACAATGAGATGATGCCTATGAAAAACTCAGCACAGTCCTCATACATTGTAAATGTTCAGGATTGTCAATTGCCATCATCATCACCATCGTCATCATCATCATCATCAGTATTTTGTTGCTAAGAATGGGCCTGACTAAGTGGCACTTTCTCTACCTTTCTGCCAGTTATCTTCCCAAAACATGACTTGATCCTGTTATTTCCTCTTCTAAAACCTTTGGTCTCGTCCTTCTTTCCTCATACAAGGCAGTTCCCATTACCTACAGGAAAAAGTTCAAACTCTTTAGCCTGCCCTTTATAATCAAGCTCTAACCAGTCTTTCTATCCCCTTCCCCATCTTTCTTCACCCTAATCATGACTCCCTACATGTCACCCCTTGCCTTGAGCATTCCCTGAACTTTCATGTTTCTGAGCTTTTGATCTTGCTCATCCCTTTGCCCAGAATGCCCTTATTCCTTCCCACAACCAGCCAAAGAAATCTTCCTTCTCCTCCATGGCAGTGTAAATGTGAAGATTCTCCCAGGCAGAATGCTGCTCTTTTTCTGTGTTCCCTGAGCCCCGTTCACAGGATCATCAGAGCCTCCAAGACATAATACAATGAGTGAGGGGGCAAGTCAGTCTCTCTCTCTGTCTTCTGCACTAGACTAGGCAGCTTGTCTCCTCCCTGTCTATGTATCCCTGGAACTGGGATGGGCCCAGTCTTATGGTGGGGCCTTAGTTCCTGTCTACTGAAGCACAATAGGGAATTTCCTGGAGTTCCCTGGACTGTAAGCTGTAGGCAGGGCCTTGTCAGTCTTTTCTTCTTGCATCCATAGGGTCTAGCACGGAGTTCAGCTCTCACTTAAATGAAAATGGTGAAGAGCAAGTGAAACGAATGAGAATATGCTATGTACATTTAGGTTGTTTCCATATCTTGGCTATTGTGAATATTACTGCAGTGAACATGGGAGTGCAGATATGCCTTTGAGATACTGGTTTTATTTTCTTTGGCTATGTATCTAGAAGTGGGATTGCTGGACCATGATATATTTCTCAATGGATGAATAGATAAAGAAAATGAAACATTATTCAGCCTTAAAAAAGAAGGAAATTCTGCCATTTGTGACAATGTGGATGAAGCTGGAGGACATTTTTATATTAAGTGAAATAAGCCAGACACAGAAAGACATATATTGTGTGATCTCACTTATATGTGGAATCTAAAATAGTCACACTTATAGAAGCCGAAAGTAGAATGGTGGTTGCTAGAGGCTGAGGGATGGGGGAAATTGGGAGATGTTGGTCAAAGGGTACAGAATTTCAGTTATGCAAGATGAATAAGTTCTGGGGATCTAATGTACAGCAATGTGACTAGAATTAACAGTGGTGTCCTGTGTGCTTGAAATTTGCTAAGAGGATAGATCTCCTTTTTACTTTTTTTTTTTTTTCTTTTTCTTTTTTGAGATAGAGTCTCACTCTGTCACTCAGGCTGGAGTGCAGTGGCGCGATCTCAGCTCATTGCAGCCTCCGTCTCCTGGGTTCAAGGGATCTCCTGTCTTAGCCTCCAGAGTAGTTGGGATTACAGGTATGTGCCACCACGCCCAACTAATTTTTTTTTTTTTTTTTTTTGTATTTTTAGTAGAGACAGGGTGTCACCATGCTGATCAGGCTGGTCTCAAACTCCCGGCCTCAAGAGATCCCCCTGCCTTGGCCTCCCAAAGTGCTGGGATTACAGGCATGAGCCACCATGCCTGGCCTTTTTTTTTTTTTTTTCTCCTCACATTTTAAGAGCTTTAAAATATATTTTGAATATTTGACTCCTATCAGATTTACGATTTGCAAATACTTTCTCCCATTCTGTGGGTTCTTTATCTTCACTATCTTGATAGTGTCCTTTGATGCACTTTTAATATTTATGAAGTCAAATCTATCTATTGTTCTTTCATTATTGCTTGTGTTTTTGGTATTATATCTAAGAATCTATTGCCAAATCTAAGATTAGGAAGCTTTGTCCTCATGTCTTTCTAGAAGTTTTATCATTTTAGCTTAATCTTAAATTTAGGTCTTTAAGAGGGTAGATCTTAAGTGTTCTTACTAGACACACACGCACACATACACACAATGAGAAGTATGTGAGTTGATGGATATGTTACTTAGCTTGAGTGTGGTAATTATTTCACAATGCATATGTATATCAGAACATCACGTTGCATATCTTCCATATATACAATTGTTATTGGTCAGTTATACCTTAAGAAAGCTAAAAAGAAAAAAGAAAAGAAAATGCTGCATAAAGAGTAAAAGACTTGGTATGTGAGGGTCAGTTGTGGTGATTTGACTTGGGAGTCATTGCTTCCATGGCTACTATGGGAATGCCATTATGGCTCAAGGGATGAAGAGAGTATCTTTGGAGGTTCTGAAACATCTCTGAGGTGACTCAGAAAGAGGCAGCTGCCCAAGACAGACTGCAGCCCAGGCTGCCTGTACCTTCACTGGGCTGTCTAATTACACCAGAGCCTATGATGGTTTCTCTCAATCCCTCTCTTTCACCTCCTCCTCTTGCTGGCCTGCCACACCTCTCTACTCTGTGCTTCTGGGTTCAGACCCCAGCTTCCTACCCATCCTTCCAGCTGCTATACCAACTGACTGACTTTCTTCTCCCATGCTTTTATGAGCTTGTTCTCAGCCTGAGACAGGACACGCAAAGCCAGTCTTGATCTGGCCCCAGTCAGTCATCCAGATATTCAATCTTCCGACAAAGGCATGGGAGACAGAGAGCTGAGCTACACCATCGTGGCTTCTCTGCCGTCTCATAGATCACAGGCTAGTGAACCTTTTCTAGCTATTTACTAACCTTCAGTGACACCTCTCAGCTCCCTTTTGCTGAGGTCTATTGTGAGCATTCTCTCTACTTTTGCTCTATTGGAAATGCCAGTTCATCTGTGACAGAGACTACTAGGTGTCTTCCCAATATCAGTTCTTCACTTCTGCCTTAGAAATAGGATCCATTCTGCTACCTGGAATAATGACTGTGTTTACCAGCTTCCCTGGTAATTAGGTAGGGCCCATGCTTCAGGCACTCACTGCAGGAGTCATAGGAAGAAAATGTCAGAGTCACTTTTTTGTTTCAAAACCTATTCTTTTAACCAATAGGTAATAAATAGAGCTGTGCCCATCATGGGTACTTCATAAGATCTGTTGAATCAATGATTGAATGTGTTTGAAATGACCTCTGGTCCTGGTTGGGGGGTGGGATCTGAGGAGGATGGCCCTTGTACCTACCTGTGTTGTAGTGCTTGGTGCAGTATCTCAAGTCCTTCTCTTCCTTCAAGATAAACTGGGGCAGAGTTAGTCCATCTGCCACCTGCACGGCTCCCTGTTCCTGCCACTCAAAGATGAGGTCATTCATGGTATATCCAACTGGGATGGGATCAGAAGAAGGAGCAGTCACCACTCAGAAGCACTTGTTTGAAGCATGTCAAGGTTGGTTAGGGTTAGAGACTGAGAGAAACATCAGACACTTGATGGAACTTGTGAGACCAGGTTGCTTTTTATTTTCCTCTCAAAAGAGGTAAAAAACAGGTTAATTATTTGTATCTACCTCAGAGCCCTTCCTCTCTTCCCAACCTTCTGCATTAGCTTGTCCTGTTGTTCCCTCTCTTACTCCCATGGTGAAATGCTGTTGACATCTGCTATTTTCACCTGCACACCATCCTTGTCAGCCTCCTCTTTTGCTCACAGCAGATATTCCTCTGTGGAACAACTCTATTGCATGCTGTCTTGGTGGGACTAACCACTGGCTGGGGTAGAGGGTAGAAAGTGTGAAATGGTGACTCAAGCTAGGCCAGACTGTGCCCCAGCACTTCAGCAACTATTGAGTGAAGTAACAGGAGGTTCAGAATTGGTTTGTGCTGATTCCCTTCACAGGTAGAACTCCAAGGAAATGGTCGATTAGTTCCTGTTGCCTAAGTGCTCTGCCTTGGTTTCTGTATTTTTAAGTTAGTCAGATTGGTTTCTCTGTTTGCAATCACAGGAGTCAGCTTTCCAATCTGTTAAAACCCCAGTCCTCCATAAAGTCTACTCCAATACCCTCTCTCTTTCTCCATCAGAAGGAAGCACTCTTTCTGTCATGAGGCCACAGTGTTTTGTACTTCTAACAACACACCAATCACTTGCCACCCTTTATTAGAGTTATTTGTGCAGTCAGTTGTTAACTTCCCCTGCTGGAGTGAACATCTTGTGGGTTCAAAGACCATGACTCATTCAAGTCATTTCTCCTCCATTCACATTAACCATAGACACGGGACAATGACCCTTTGGAGAATGCTGCTGGCTCCAAAACATGGTCCTCAGGCAATGTAAGGGGAGTTATATTTCTAATGCATTTTCTAAAAGCAAAGTCCTTCATGGAATATTTTGGGTTATTACAGTAATCTCCTGGGCTCTAGTGGTTAGGAGCAGCTGTGTGGGAATTTCTGCCTGTCCCATGGGTAAAAAAGGGAGCCTGGTTCTTTCTAGAGGACTCATGCAAGAGACTCACAGCTTTCCAGTTGCATGATACATGTCTGGACATCCATGGGGAAATTCTTCAAGTCCATGGGGCAGGCCAGTGTCAGGGTGATTCTGGGAAGAGAAGGGAGTTGAATGATGCAGGATCCACACATCAGGGAGACTGTGCCTCTATTGTAGTTATTGTTAGAAAATCAGTTGTCTAGGGTAGGGAAAGAAGGTCAGGGAACTTGTGTTTGTTTGTTTGTTTGTTTATTTTTGAGAGATGAGATCTCCCTTTGTGGCCCAGGCTGGAGTGCAATGGTGCAATAATGGCTCACTGCAGCCTCAACTTTCTAGGCTCAAGCAATTCTCCTGCCTCAGCCTCTAGAGTAGATGCGACCACAGGCACGTGCCACCACACCTGCTAATTTTTAAAAATTATTTTGTAGATACAGGGGTCTCACCACGTTACCCAGGCTAGTCTCGAACTCCCAGGCTCAAGCAATCCTCCCACATCAGACTCCAAAAGTGCTGGGATTACAGGCGTGAGCCATTGTTCCCGCCCGTGACAAGATTTATATATATAGAAAGCCCTGAAAATTATACATATACACATACAAACTGTTAATGCAAATAATGGAATTTAGCAAAACTGAAGGATAAAAAATCCACCAGGAGTTCTGGCAAGAAGCGCAGTGGGAAGCAGAGTGCAGCCAGATGCTTTGGGGACCTGTGGGCCCTCTGACCTTGGAGTTGCAGATGAGCTGGGGGCTCCGGCCTGGTGGCAGGCTCTGTTCTCCAGGCTCCCACAGCCCTTGCCATGGCTCCCACCAGCTGGGCCCAGGCCTGAAGTAGTGACAAACCTCTTTTCCCACCCCACCTCAGGGACCTGGTGGCCATCTGGTCTCCCAGCCAACTTTGCCCAGCCTAGACAAAGCCCCCAATGGCTACTGGGATGCAGCACCTTTGGGTGGTGGCGAGTGTGGACAACTTGTGTGTATTAAATAAGTATGTGTGTATTTCCAAGTTCCTGATTGAAAAATGGAGGCTTAGAGAGGTAAAAGTAGGCTGCCTAAAGTGACACAGAGTCAGGGAACTTCTGGGTTTCTTTGGAGTCTATCTGGCTTCTGGAGACCTGTCTTTAGCAAGTTGCCTGGAGACTAGGGGCTGCTCCCGTTCCATACTCTTCTGCATAGCCCTCAGGTAGGGACAGAGCTCAAATTTTAAGTTGAGCAGTACCCATGTGCACCTGCAGCAGATGTTGCAAGTGGTTCTTGGCTACCTTCTTCACACACAGGGCTCATCAAAGGTTATTTCAAAGAGGTCCTCTGCCTTCTGGGTGTCCAAACACAGTTGACTCACATCAGTAGGCTCATGCTGGGGTCGACTGGAAAGGGGTGGGCTCCTAAGGATTCTGGGCTAGCTGTTTATTTTGGTTGTTCAACCCTTACAGAAGCCACAGACTCAGAACCAGAGGGAGTCCCCTTAACAGAATTCGAGGCCTGCAGCTGAAGCTGAGATACAAGACTCCAGCTTGAAAGGCTTTCCCAACATCTGAGTGCCTGCTGCAGGGGATGGAGAAGAAAGGCTTTCAGAGCCCAAAGAGCCTTAGATCATCAAGCCAACTCCCTCATGTGACAGGTGAGAAACCCAGGGTACAGAAAGGGATAGGCTGAGAGTCATCTAAGGTCACACAGCAAGCTGATACATCAGCCAGGATTCAAAACCATGTGTCCTGGCCTTTGGATTCTGAGTGCCAGGGTGGGGTTGACTTATGTGTTTGCTGGCAGCACTGCTCTCCTGAAAAGCCAACCCCAATACCCTAAGACATATAATTGGTGGTGTTCTAGTGGAACGGAACTGGCACTTTGGCTACATGTGATGAGGTACACAGCCCTTTGTGAACTTCCTTCCTCCAGCTCACACCCACAGCTCTGGATCTGGGCCCCTTTAAGCATAAGGTTGAAGCAAAAGGTTAAAAATGGAAGGGAGAGGGAGAGGAAGAAGAGGGAAAAGAAGGGAGTGGAATGAGGGAGACAGTGAAGAGAAAGTGAATGCAGTTGAATTTCTGCAGATAAAAGCTCCAAAGTGGGGCAGCTGTCACATTGGGTTAATTTCCTGAAGTCGAATGACCTTGGAAACATCACTTTCTGCTGATTTGTCCTTCTATCATGCTGTACCAGGACTTAGCTTCCTAGAGATAGGAAACTAGCTTGGCAGCAGCAAAATCCAAGCAGGCTGACCTTACCATCCCCCTAGCCAGCCGGGCCTGGGTGGCCATTTCCTAAGCCTGTCACTCCTCCAATCTGGATGTTTACTTGGGGGGATGGGAAGGTGGGCTCCTGAGCGAGGAAGGCCACATGAGCAGTGGGTTCCTCCAAGCCTTCTCTTGATGGTGAAGTTCCTAAGCTCCATCCCCTATCCAACTTGCTCTTGGGAGAGACCGAGTTCAGTCAAACCTGAGGGTTAGGATCTGTACAGCCTCTCCCACGGGCTGGGACAGTTAAGGCTCATCACCCAAAGGAAACAAAATGTGTTTCCCTGAAGGACTGGAGCAGGAGGGGGAGACATTTAGGACCAGCGCCTTTTTAAGTTCTTTGAAATAAGAACATATTCATATATTGATCAAATACTTGAGTGCCTATTGAATGCCATGCACTGCTGTAGGACTTTGAGAGGGCATCAGATTCACACTAATACAGATTAGAATCTAGGCTCTGCTACTAACAAACTGGAAACTTTGGCAGGTTACTTAAATTTTTCTGATTCTCATTTGTCTAATCTGCAAAATGGGCATAGTAAAACCTGCCTCATGGGGTTATTAGTAGGGCTAGATATAACACATGAAAAGTACCCAGCATAGTTAGTGAATTCTCATGAATGGTAGCTGTTATTATTACATGTGTAAGGTATTTTTTCACCTCTTTGACATTGGTCATTTTCCTTATGCCTTAGGAGAGGAGATCAGGGACTTGGTGCGGAGGGGTGGCAGCAGACTCTGAAGGCTTTGCCCCTAACCAATATCTCAAGGATACTCCACATCTGGAGAAGGAAATCTAAACTCCTAGACCCAGTGCAAAGTTTGGGGGATAGATTTTGTAGAAGGGATGGAGTAGCTTTGGCCTTGACCGTGAGCAACACCATCCACCTGGCAGGCTCATTTACTTTGAAGTTGCTGTGATTTTCTAGGGTTAGCTCTTGCTATTGGTAATCATGCTTGAATACTCTTTCCTATCTTGTTTGATTGAAATGCCGGGTAACTTAAACCCCACCTTCTCTAGGATGCCTTTCTTGGTCTCCTTGGTTATAATAAATCATTGGCTCCTAGAATAAAATACCCCATTGTATTTTATTATTACTTGCTGAGTATAAGTTACAGAGCTGGGTCTGCCTATTCTGCAAAGGTGTTGGGTTACCAGGGCCTGTTCACCTCTGCTTAGGCCCCTCTTTTAGGGTCTGTGCCCAGAAGGTAGTCGGGTAAGGCACATTCTGAGGAGGGAGTGGGTGAACCTGGTCAGAACTCACCTGATGCTGTAGAGGACATTCCCATTCCGGGAGATCCTTAGCAATTTGTTGTCTGTGGTGATCTCATGGAAGTGGGCCCCCTTCTCGTTGGCAAAGAACAGGTCAGGTTTCCAGATGGAGTCCAGCATGGATGGGTCCAGGTCCAGAGAGTCATCAGGGTATTCGTTATAGGCCAGGCGGGGGTCGTTCCATTGCTGACGCAGGAAGATGTTGACCCTATAGTCCTACAGCCAGGAAACAACAAGGTGAAGGCAGTATTAGTCCCCAGGACATCAACTTTTGGAGGACCTGGGTATTTCTGGTTAGTAAAACCTTTTCTGGAGGATGTTATTAAGTGTGGTTGCATCTTATATGGGGGTGAGACATAAAAGGTGTGTATCAGGCAAAAACCATGGGAGTCATAATTACCCCTGAAAATCCTCTAAATTCCCCATGAGGTATATTCGACCCTGAACTGAGATTATGTAAATGTTATTCTTTATTTTGAAAAAAATAAAACTAAAGAAAAGTTCAAAGACGGGTGTAATAAACACTTGTTTTCATCATCCTGTCAATATTTTTTCATGTTTGCTTCTTTTTTTTTAAATAAGAGAAAAAAATACATTGCATATAAATTGAAGTCCCCCTTTTCCCCTCAACCCCAATAGTACAGTACTTCTTAGGCACACCAAGATTTGAGAGTCACTGGTCTAGACAAATTGAAGGAATGAAAGGATATAATCAAAGCTGATGTCTGAGCATTCAAACTATTCTGCCTAAAGAGAATAATTAATTCTCAAGAAGTGAAGGAGGGATGGGCAGAAGAATTCTGTATTGTTCCTGCTGGTCCTAGGGTTCATCCCATTCTGTTTTAATCCCAGCCTTCTATAACTTACTGTGACATATGTTGATTTGTTTGGAAAGGTTTAATAGATGTCATGGAGTCACATCTTACTAGCTTCTAAACTCAGTGCTTAGTTAATATTTCTCTGATGGGACTGCAGTGTAGTTATTCCACTGAAAGGAAATTCATGAGTCAAATCAATTAGGGAAATGTTAGACCAGATGAAATGCAACAGGTTTCTTTATTGCAGGACTTCTCAGAGACCTTAATATGCTGATGAGTTGTGTGCATCTCAAGAAGGGAATAGAATATGATTTATTTTGGCCATGGAATTCTTATGTTTGTGCATGATGAGTATCTTCTATAGAATATAGGTTAGGAATGGCTGTCCTAGTCAAAACTCCATCCCCACCTCCCACCTTTTTATTTTTCCAGATGAAGAAACTAAAGTCCAGGGAGAATTGAGACTGGCTCATTGTCACTCTGAAAATGTAGGTCCAGAGCTGATTCTAGAACCCAAGTATTCTGACTCCTAGCTGAGAGTTTGCTCAACTGCCTCAGCTGTTCCTAGAGGAAGTGAAAGAGTCCATTCAGTTTATATTTACAACGTGAGGAGCTGTTATGGTATGGGTAGATCTCAATAGCAGAAAACTGGGTCATGCAGTTAAGAAATATTTCCATTAAGAAAGTTTTCAGTCAGGAGCGATGGCTTATGCCTGTAATCCCAGCACTTTGGGAGGCCAAGTTGGGAGGATTGCTTGAGCCCAGGAGTTTGAGACCAGCCTGGCCAACATGATGAGACCTTGTTTCTACCAGAAAATACAAAAGGTAGCCGGGTGTGGTGGTGCATGTGATGGCCTATACAGTAGCCTGTAGTCCCAGTTACTCAGGAGGCTGAGGTCAGAGGATCACCTGAACCCAGGGAGGTCCAGGCTGCAGTGAACCATGATCATGCCACTGCACTCCAGCCTGGGTGACAGAGTGAGACCCTGTCTCAAACAAACAGACAAACAAAACAGAAAAAGAAACTTTTAAATTTTGTTACAGAGACATTGTAAACCTGGAGTTCATGAATAGCATGACAAAACAAGTAGAGTTTAGGGTATATTTGTGTTTCCCAAGCAGGAAGGGCATAGCTGTCTGTGTTGAATCTCCCACAAGGGTCTATAGTTCCCCAAACGATTAATATCCTCAGTTCAAGTCCAGCTTTAAATGCTTTCCTTCAAGGAATAATCTCCACACATGAGGACCTGCTATTGCTTTTTCCCTGAGGGTGCTGGATAAATGAGGTCATGCAATATTTTCTTTTGTAATGCTGCTTGTAAATCCTCATCAGTCTTGATCTGTTATCAGCAGAGATAAACTAAAACAAACAAGCTTCCTCCCCACTCTCACCCTCACCCCTGCTCAATTCCTCCTACCGTGCATGCCTTGGTCTGTTTGCCTATAGAAATATCAATAGCTTCATAAAATGTTCTAAGGTATTTTATAGGATTTTTCTATAATTTAATTGCAGCCTCTCTCTCCAGCCCCATAGAAAGTGACATTTGGCCTCATAATCTCATATCTTATAAGTCCCATGGTGGTGGGAGAACTCCAGGCCCGGCCTGAGTGTTGGTCTTTGTCCTGATGATGGTAATGGACAGCTCTCAATCTGGTCCCATCTGATCAGGGATTGGAAATAGTCTCTCCTTCTCCTTCTTCCTTGGATTTTGCATGAAGTGTGTGTGTGTGTGTGTGTGTGTGTGTGTGTATGTGTGTTATGATGAGGCACTGGGCAAGTCACATCAGAGTGAACAGACTATGAATGGTTGGGCAGAAAAAGCCTTCAGTCCCCAGGCCCCAGCTGTACTCTTGATGTTCTTGCCAGTGACATGTCAAGTCCATTTATGTGGCTAGCAGGAAGAAAAGAAAGTGGCATTTCTTAAAATGGTCTGTTAGGCAGCAGGCGCCATTCTAGATACTGTCACATACATTTAATCCTCACAAAACCCCTGCAAGCTAGACATTCAGATTCCCATAGTGAGGGTAAGAAAACAGGTCTGAGAAATGTGTCCAAGGCACAGGGCCAGTGAGTGGCAGAGCTAGGACCGGAATCAGCATCAGCCTGAGCCTCTAGTGAGCACTTGTGATTTACGTCACATGGTTTGGACAGCCAATCCTGTGTGAGGGACACTCTCTGTCAGCCTCATTGCTCAGGCAAATTCTGCTTTCTCAGCTTAAGGCTTATCTCCTGCAGGAGCCTTGATGCCCCAGGCTTCCCTGACCTCTTCCTTTTTGATCTCCTAGCAAGACCGAATCACCTGGAACGTTTAATTGAGCACTTCTTCACTGT
Source organism: Chlorocebus sabaeus (assembly GCF_047675955.1). Classification (NCBI taxonomy): domain Eukaryota; kingdom Metazoa; phylum Chordata; class Mammalia; order Primates; family Cercopithecidae; genus Chlorocebus; species Chlorocebus sabaeus. The sequence goes on along the minus strand of NC_132926.1, from coordinate 30,278,491 downwards.
GTATGTCTTATGTTCTCAACTTGATTGGGAGCAATTTGAGCAGATGAACCGGACCTTATATTTTCCTGCACCATCTCACCTAGTCACCCAGTCAGTGTATGTATGAGCTACCTAGTACCTATGAGAAGGAAGAGGAGACAGAGTCAGAAAAAGCTGGAACAGAATGTGCTTTTCTTATTTTATTTCTGGAAAGACTGAGACCCAGAGGGGAAAGGTATTTCCTAAGATTGCACAGCAATTCAGTAAAGAATCTGGAATTAGAACTTGACTCTGCTTCTCTGAGCCTCACTGTTAAAAGAAGTTAGGCTAGATGGTCTCTAAGAACTTTTCCAAATCTAACAGCTAATTGTGCTTAGTTTTATTTTTTCCAACAACATTTAACTGAACTCTCTTAAGTGCCAGATATTATTCTAGGCACTGAGGAATCCACTGAGGACAAGAAAGATATATTTATTCAGCTCCAGAGCCTCCCGTGTAACATTTACACCACACTGAGATAAGGGCTGTGATGGGGTTAAGCGCAGGGTGCTGGGGAATATAGAAGACAGGTTCCCACCTGGACTTGGGGGTGCTGATCAAGGAAGTCTCCAGGTAGAAGTGATATTTAAGGTGAGACCAAATATGGCTGAGTCAAAGAGGAAAAGCATTTTTGGGCAGCTGGAAGTGCATATGTGAAGGCCTAGAGGCAAAGCAAGAGTGGGGCACTTTGGAAAGAACAGCAAGTGAATGAATAGAAGAGTGGGAGGACGCATGCACGGTCTTGCAAGCTGTACTGAGAAATTTGAACTTTTTCCTGATAATAATGTGGAGAGTTTGAAGAATTTTAAGTAAAGATGAACATTATTACATTTGCATTTTATTACTAATATTTTAAAATGTTTTAACTGTTATTTCAGAAGCAATGCAAGTTGACAGTTAAAAAATATAAACGTACATCATCTAAAAGAAGAAAAACAAAATAAAACCCATCTCTTTGTATTTCATAATGAGTCTCTCATTATGAAATGACTAATGAAAAGTTTGAGCAGGAGACAGAGAATGTATCTTGGTGTCCTCAGGCAGCTTGACTCCTACTGGCAGTGCCTGCCCTAGCAGCTGCTACCCGAACAAGTTGCTGCCATTGATTTCCTCCCTTAAATTGGCAAACAGCAGTGAGAAATGCAGTTCAGAAAAGATCAATGTAAGTGGTGTAATAGGCCGAAAGCTAAAGGCTGTTTTGCTTATTTGGCCATAGCTATACATATGTGGGTTGGTGTTCGACATGCTGGGGGCCATGTTCAAGTTCAGGGACTGGAGGAGCAGCAATTGAATTCTCCACCCTAGAACCTGAGGTTCCACCTCTGGGAGCTGGTTTTTAGGTCTCAAACTCTCAAGGGTAGCCCACAAACCTGAAGAAGAAGGGGTTTCCAGAGCTCTGGTTCAACAGTGTTCAGCATCAACTCACCCATCCTGCCTCTCTGATTCCTTGATGATCTAATTTCTGGTAACTGGGCAACTAGCTGCCCTGCTTATGAGACTAAGGTAGAGCATTAACTCATTAATTTATTCATTCATTCATTCCACAGACATTTATTGAGGGCTTCCTATGTACCACCTGAAGTTGCATCTGTCCCCGACCTCTACCCACACTGTGCCTCATTTCAGATTCTAACCTCTCCTAATAAACTCCTCTAAACTCAGTATGGTGGTGAAGTAGGAAACATGAAGTGTTTTAGTAGGATAGAGCTAAGAGCTTGTGCAAGAGTGTTGCTGGCAAGGGCATGTGGAATGCAAGAGGTGGGCCCATTGCAGTCAGAACCAAGAGACATTGCATCAAGAGGTAAACAAAAGAACCAGATCCTTATACCTTTTAACATCTCATCATTCCAGTTCCCAAGGGGATATCTCATCTCTAAACTCAATCCAACTCTATTAACATTTATGAGGCTGATTGGGAGTACAGTGAGGATGGAGGCACAGGGTCTTCGTTTCTATACTTAAAGAACTCAGTTTATCTAGCAAGCAAGATAAGGCATGGACACAAATATCTACCACACAAAATTGAAAGTGAGAGGGTCATAAGAAGTTCTAATGGCTGCATGTGGTGGCTCATGCCTGTAATACCAGCACTTTGGGAGGCCAGAATGGGCAGATTGCTTGAGCCCAGGAGTTTGAGACAAGACTGGGCAATGTGGAAAACTCCGTCTCTACAAAAAAAGTAAAAATAAAAAAATTAGCTGGGCATGGTGGTGCATGACTGTAGTCCCAGCTACCTGGGAGGCTGAGGTGGGAGGATCAATTGAGTCCATGAGGTTTAGGCTGTAGTGAGCCATGATTGTGCCACTGAACTCAGGCCTGGGTGACAGAGCAACACTCTGTCTCCAAAATAAATAAATAAAAATAAATAAATAAATACTTTTAACAAATTGCCATTAGAGATGATTTCCAGCCAAGTTGGGCAAATCCGGAAAAGCTTTTGAGGAGAAGGTAGCATTTGAAGTGGCCCCTTTCAGTTTGTTCCCTCCTCCAGCAGTTAGCATCTCTAGATCTAGTATTGTTCTGAGATGTGAACAGTATCTGGTTTCACCTGGAACAAGGCCAGTGATATGCTCCAAGCCTATATTTCTCACATCTGTGAGATAAGGGTAAGACATTAGGACTAGGGCTGCAGCCTCAGAATATTTGGAATTGGAATATGTATAATTGGGGGTAAAAGGAATCTCAAGTAGAAGGGATAGCACAAGCAGAGGTGCGTAGGCAGGGGCATTCAAACAGTTCAGTTTAGCTCAACCATTAGCAGCATAAATAGTAACAATTGCCCCTTATCGAGGCCCTATTATACACCAGGCATTATGTCGTAAGCATACCATACATGTCAGCTTATTTTATCTTTAAAACAATCCTATGACTTGGGCATTTTCAACCTAATTTTTATAGATGAAGAAAGTATAGGGAGATTAAGTGCTTTGTCCGGATTTACACAGTTAGGAAATAGTGGGGCTGGAGTTCAAATCTGGTTTGTCTGATTACATAAAGTTCATGCTCTTAACTACTCTACTGTAATAAGGCTGCAAAATGAATTAATTTGAGACTGTGGATATCTTTAACTGCCAAACCAAGGTGTTTGGATTTTATTTGGTAGCCAATTTAGCACCATTGAAGACTTAAGCAGTGGGGTAATGTCACAGTTTGATTTCAGGAAGATCAGTATGGTAGGAACCACTGTAGACAATTGGAAGCAAGAGAAAACAGGTACAGAAAGACCCGTTTTAAGGCTGTTGTGATAATCCAGTTGGGAGATAATAAAGGTTCTCAACCAAGATAGCAAGAATGGAGATTGGAGCTAGATGAGAGAATCATCGTTCTTATCATCACTATTTTTATCATCAAATATTACAGCTAGAAAGAACCTATGGAGACTTCAGTCTCAACTCTCGCATTTCATAGAAAGGGAGTCTCCCTCAGGGGCATACCACAATTCAATTGACTAAGGTGGGACCTGCATGCAGAAATCCTGTTGGACAGATGTGAAAACTGGAGCCCTAAAAGCTCAAGTTCCTGCTGCTAGTTACTTGTAAATTCAGAATTGATAATAACAATGCAAATAATACTAATACCCTGAGACTTTATCACATGCAAGAAACCGTGTTAAGACCTTTATGTGTGTTATCTTCACAATAACCCTGTGATGTAGGTTCTATTGTTATTCTCATTTTGCAGGGAAATCAAGGTACAGAGAGATTAATGTTCCACTCATGACATTGCACAACTAGTAAGTGACAAAGCTGGGATTTGAACCCAGGATGTTAATGTCAGAGCTCAAGCATTTAACCAGTAGACTACACTACCCATGATATCCCAGATATGCATTGAGTGACAGTTTGATGACACCTCAGTGTCATCAGTACTGCCTCTGGCTGCTATGACGTACCTGTGGGATTTTAGATGCCCACAACTAACAGGAAGTATTGAAAAGGGCAAAGGACAGAAAGCTTCTGCCCTAGATTTAGCAATCCGCTAGTGCTTTATTTCTGCCTCAAGCCATGGAATTCATCTGCTCTCTGCTCTACACTCAAGTCCAGTGCTTGTGGACTGTCCAGATCCCTGTCTGCTGCCTGCTTGGCCCCAGATGCTTTGTGTCTTGAATTTCTCCTAAGTCACCATGCTGCCTGGTGCATTCTCATTTAGATATCACACAATCAAAGCTACATTTGTTGTAAAGAACTGTAGATGGTTTGGACCAGTGGAGCTTAGCATCTTTATTTGTCTTTAGGGGATCACTAAAGATCAATGTGCATTTAATAATTACATAAAAATGTGAATAGCAGTTCTGTTTATTGGGTGTATTGGGTGTCTAACATTTGCTAAAACTTTTTTTTTTTTTTTGAGATGGACTCTCGCTCTGTCGCCCAGGCTGGAGTGCAGTGACGGGATCTCTGCTCACTGCAACCTCTGCCTCGCAGGTTCAAGGGGTTCTCCTGCCTTAGCCTCCTGAGCAGCTGGGATTATAGGCACCTACCACCATGCCCGGCTAATTTTTGTATTGTTAGTAGAGACGCGGTTTCACCATGTTGGCCAGGCTTGTCTCAAACTCCTGACCTCAAGTGATCCACCCACCTTGGCGTACCAAAGTGCTGGGATTACAGGCGTGAGCCACCGCATAGAACTTGCTAAACTTTTTGGCTGGGTGCGGTGGCTCACACCTGTAATCCCAGCACTTTGGGAGGCCAAAGTGGGTGGATCACCTGAGGTCAGGAGTTTGAGACCAACCTGGCCAATGTGGCAAAAACCCGTCTCTACTAAAAATATAAAAATTAGCCAGGTGTGCTGGCAAGCGCCTGTAATCCCAGCTACTTGGGAGGCTGAGACGGGAGAATTGCTGGAACCTGGAAGGTGGTGGTTGCAGTGAGCCAAGATCATGCCACTGCACTCCAGCCCGGGCGACAGAGAGAGATTCTGCCTCAAAAAACAAACAAACAAAAACAAACAACAACAACAAAAAACTTTTCATTAACCTAGCATACTGGGTATTATTATACTCATTTCACAGGAGAGGAAACTGAAATTTAGAGAGGTTAAATGGAGGTTATGTTTCTTGCCCAAAATCACATAGCTAGTAGGTGCTAGGAACAGAGATATGAATCTAGGACTTCTGGTTTCCAATTTCACACTCTTTTGACAATTATAGGCTGTATCTTCCCCTTTTAAAAAAATTTTTAAACCAAGTTCAATTTACTTTATTTTAAACCATCTATTTAAAATATTTTAAAAGTAAACATTTATTATTAAAATTATTAAATATGTTAAACATATATTTAAACTTTTTATTAAATATTAAATACCATATTTTAGACTATCTATTGGGTAGATCAAGGAAATATAGTAGACGTAGAATACCAGGCCCCCGCTGAGCCTACCCATGTGACGGGTTGGTGCATAAATAACCTTATAATCAGTATCAGGTGAAGAATTTTGGATTGGGATATTAAGCAGTGAAGTAGATTTATGACTGGTTGCTATAGGGTGCAAATGGAAGGAAGGGTGGATGTTAACCTGGAAAGAGGAAAGCTGATAGAGTTGGCAGTACAGGGCACAATGCTGAGACGTGCCACTAACAAAGTTGGAAATATGGAAATTAAGGTCACCCTCTGAGAGTAAAAAAAAAAAAAAAAAAAATGGAGATGAATATGCAATGGAGGGATTTGCTTGTTCAAATCTGAGGCCCAGCATCAATCTGAATGACCTGTGTGTAATCTCAATGACTTAGGATGGGCATGTGCTTGTAATGTAATGAGAAGAACCCTAATTTATTGTGTCACATCTTGTTTTATTTGTTGTATTGCATCTGTTTTGTAAACATATGTGGGACATTCATTCTGTAGCATAAGAAAGGGCAGTTCAAGTAGCAGGAATTTGGCAGTTGGTAATCTAGCATCCTCCATCGCTATATTTGTGGGAGCACCAACTTTCTTGCCACTAGAAGGAGGGCTTCTGTGTGGTGACACAAGGATGGCTTCTTAGAACTCTCTCTGGCCTGGATGAAATTTTCCTCAAGACTGTCTACCTCTCTTTTCTATAATTCCAGTTATGTTAAAAGCAACTTTTGCTTGGCTTTCCTGGTATTAGGATAGTGGCAAGGGAGCACACTCCTGGTGGACACGGCATTCTTATTATTACAATAGAAAGTCTTACTGTAAATTGGAACAATTTGGCAGTTTGATTTCCCCACTTCAGTCTTTCGTGGGTTTGATGGTCATGAGTCAGCCTTCTGGAATTTGATCTGATGAAGAGTCACGCTCTGGGTAGTCATAAGTTCACTGCTGTGATGCCTCCCCTGGTGTACTGGGAGAGAATCATCCAGCAGATGGTACCAAGACTGCTCATCACCCTGTGCTCTGCTCGTGATAGACTCTAATGGCATTTCTGAGGGCTTTCTCCTTGGTCCTCTCTTAGTCTTTTGTTTACCAAATCTTTGTTGAGTGTGGCACCATATCTAATTGGATAAGAGTGAATAGACTTTCTCTTGGATCCCCCAGACCCAAGAAGATAAGAAGGGACCTAGCATAAGCTGTGTAGAGAGACAAAAGTGTAATGGAAAAAGCAACAACAACAACAGATCTTGTGCATAATAGCAACCAACCCCACAAAATATCTATGAATAAACCTAACATGAAATATGTGAGTTGTATACATTAAAAAAAACTACAAAACTTACCGAAAGGCATGAAGGAATACCCATATAATTGGAGAGATGTACTATACTTATAAAATATTGTAAAGATGTACTTTATTCCCAAATTAATCTTTAAACTCAATGCAATCCTAATCAAAACCTGAGAGGATTTTTTGTTTTGTTTTTGTTTTGAGAGTCTTGCTGTGTCACCCAGGTTGGAGTGCAGTGGCACGATCTCGGCTCACTGCAAGCTCCGCCTCCCGGGTTCATGGCATTCTCCTGTCACAGGCACCCGCCACCACGCCCGGTTAATTTTTTTTTTTTTTTTTTTTGTATTTTTAGTAGAGACGGGGTTTCACCATGTTAGCCAGGATGGTCTCGATCTCCTGACCTCGTGATCTGCCTGCCTCGGCCTCCCAAAGTGCTGGGATTACAGGTGTGAACCACCGCGCCTGGCCCTGAGACGATTTTTATAGGCCTCAATACACTGATTCTAAAGTTCACATGGAAGAAAGAAAGGGCTGAAAGTGTTAAGAAAAGATTGTAAATGAAGAACAACAGAGGGCTTTCTCTACCAGACATAGAAATATAAGTCATAGAAATTAAAGTAATGTAATATTGGTACAGAAACAGATAAACAGAACAATGGAGCAATAAACTGAGACTAGAGACTAGAAATGTATACATGGGGATTTAGTTTATGAAAAAGATAGCATTTCAAATCAGTAGAAAAATAGTAACTATTTAAGAAATGGTGTTGGAATAATAGAAACTCAATCAGAGAGAAATAGAGTTAAGCAACCACCAAATTCTTCATATAAAATTAAACTCCAAATGGATTTAGGAGATGCATATAAAAAAAGAAACCTATAATATTATTCAAAATGCCCAGTCAACATATTAAAAGATGCTCAAATTCACTAGGAATCTGAAGTGCAAATTGAAAATGACAATGAGGTACCATTTTGAAAATCCCATTTGGTGAAAATAAAAAAGCTTGATAATATCTTGGGTTGGCAAGGATGAAGAGAAATAAACAGTATTGTAGGGAATGTAAATTATTGAAGCTTTTTTTTTGGAAAGGAATTGGGCAAAATACTTTTAGAAAGTGAATATTCTTTCATTAAAGCAATTCTACTTCTGGAATATATCCTAAAGGAATGCACACAGAGAGTTATGTATAAGAATGCTCATTGTAGCATTGTTTGCTATAGTGTAAACCTAAAAAAACCTAAAATCATGTCAAGAGAAAGTGGTTAAATACTGTGAAATGGTGGTGTCTCCATACCATGGAATTTTACCGGGAGGTTATAAAGCCTGGAAACATAGTATAATTTTGTCATATATTTAATGTAATATTAATAAACAATATATTTGTTCTCCCATGTTTCCAAATTTGGGACTGTGTAGAGAGTTAAAAAGAATGAGGTAGATCTATATGTAGCCATGTGGAGAGAGGCGTCAAGCTGTGGTGGAGTGGTAAAAGCAAATTGTATTGCACAATCCTACTTACACAAATACATGTATATGTACCTGAATGTATGGACAATCAAGGAAAGGGGACTAGTATGGTGTACACTAAATTTTATTTGTAATGGTTAACTCAGGATAGGACAAAGGGAATTGGAGGGGAGGGCAAAACAGGGGCATTCTTATTTCTCGTTCTCATTTTTGTTTTTTATTGAACTAATTACAAAAGCTTGTTTTCATATATTACTAACGCGCTTTAAAAATGTTCCAGAGTGCTGCTGTCCATAAGCATACTGCAAGTGAACATTGTGACATGGCTCCCGAAATGGGAAGGTCTTTGAGGTGGAATGAGTAGAAATGGATTTTACAGCCTAGAGAAGGTTTTCCAAGGGCTTCCTGGGGGAGGGAGAGGTTGAGAGAGAGGTCAAGAGAATGAGATTCTTGGTTCTCTCTCCACTTCAACCAGAACCACCCATTTAAAAAAATCTGCTTATTAAAGTGCTACATAAGATTTACCTTACAGGCAGGCATGGTGGCTCATGCCTGTAATTCCAGCACTTTGGGAGGCTGACAGGGTGGATAGCTTGAGGTCAGGAGTTTGGGACCAGCCTGGCCAATATGGTGAAACCCCATCTCTACTAAAAATACAAAAATTAGCTAGGTGTGGTGGCGCACACCTGTAATCCCAGCTACTCGGGAGGCTGAGGCACAAGAGTTGCTTGAACTTGGGAGGTGGAGGTTGCAGTGAGCCGAGATTGAGATTGCATCACTCCACTCCAGCCTGGGTGACAGAGCAAGACTCTGTCTAAAAAAAAAAAAAAAAAAAGTTTACCTTAGAAGTGAACTAAGGTGGGACTGCTATTAAAAACAATGCTTTGAAATTCACTAACCCAGAATAAGGATGGCCTCACTTTGCTCTGCTCGGAACACTCCTTGTGAGACTGGGTCTATTTCTTTTTCTTTTTAAAAAATTGTTATTTTAGAGTCAGGGGGTACATGTGCAGGCTTGTTACATGGGTATATTGTGTAATGCTGGAGCTTGGGCTTCTTTTGAACCCATCAATTAAATAGTGAACATAGTACCCTATAGGTGGTTTATTTCTTGACCTTTCATCTCAAGATGAAAATCAAGCGCTGGGTGCACTTTGAGGAGAGCACCCTGGTGGTGAAGGGACTGAAAACTAGAGAGAATGGTTGAGGAAGCCAGGCTTGGGGAGGAACAGGGAGAACCGATCTCAATTATGTGAAGGGTTGTCAGTTGAGTTGGTTGGTTCTGTGTGGCACGAGAGTCAGGACTAAAGCAGTGGGTAAATGGAGATTTCGGAGCTGCCCAAAGATGAAACGGGCTGTCCCTTTACCATCAGGGTGCTCTCGTCAGTGCGTTGAGTTCCATCTTGAGATGAAAGACCAATAAATAAATTACTTATTGGTTATTATGTTCACTATTTGAGTGATGGGTTCAATAGAAACCCAGATGCCAACATTACGCAATATATCCATGTAACAAACCTCCGCATGACCCCTTGAATCTAAAATTGAGAGGTAGTAGGTTCCCCATCACTGGAGGTGTGCAAGCAAAAAGTACTTGGACATGATGTTTATGGCAACAGATGGGGGTGTGCTTAGAGAACCTTTCACAAATACTTACTGGCTCTTGTGATTTAAGCAATGTGGTGGGAACTGGAAATATAGAGGTGATTGAGGGAAATAAGGTCCCCACTCTGGATGAAAAAGCCAATAAGGCAACAAGCAAACAAGTGAACTTTTACATTTTAGATATTGCTCTGAGGATAATAGAACATGGTGATGTGATAGAGAGTAACTGGAAGAGGGGGATATTTTTAGGTAGGGAGGTGGAGAAGGACCCCCTGAAGCAATGTCTGAGCTGAGACCTGAAGGGTAAGAAGGAGCCAGGCATGCAAAGATCTTTCTGGGCAGAGGGAACAGAATGTGGTAAGAACCTTTGAAACTTGTTGCAGGATTGGAAGTAGGAGAATTCTGTGATCCGATATGCGTTTTAAAATGATTCTTCTAGCAACTATGGGAAGTGGTAGGGGGCATGAGGAGGGGAAGGAAGGAGACCAGTTAGGAGGCCATTTGGTCAAGCAGGAGAGAGATTATGCCAATTTTAACTAGGAGTTGAGAGCAGCAAAGTGGGAAAAAAGTAGATGGATTTAAGTTTTATTTTTGTGATTCAAAATGTCTGCCTCATTCAATCAACTGACCCCAGGATGGGTTGACTTTGACTTATGACTAAATGACTGCTCCCTAGCCAATGTGTTAATATTTATGGTTGGGTATAAACAGATTTTTTTTTTAAAGATGGGTCTTGCTCTGTTGCCCAGGTTGGAGTACAGTGGCACAATCATAGCTCACTGCATCCTTAAACTCCTGGGCTCAAGTGATCTCCTCTCTCCTCAGCCTCCTGAGTAGCTGGGACTACAGGTGCATGCCAGCATGCCCAGCTGATACTTTAATTTTTTTGTAGAGATAGAGTCTCACTTTGTTGCCTAGGCTGGTCTTGAACTCTTAGCTTCAAGTGATCCTCTCACTTCAACCTCCCAAAAGCTAGAATTATAGCCATGAACCCCCACACCTGGCTATAAGGGGCTTTTGATCTCCCTGTGTGGTAGCTGTTTTCTTGTATCTTGAGGTCTTATTTGCAAATATCCAAAATAATGGATGACCAAGGTTTTCTTGTGACACAAGTCCTTATAGGACTGGACAAATCCTGCCGTCTAAGTTCTAACCAGGCCTGACCCTGCTTAGCTTCAGAGATTAGATGAGATTGGGTGTGTTCAGGATTGTATGGCCATAGACAAGGACTGCACAAATCCTACTGAGCTTCTTAATGACCAAACCATGCTGCAGGAGACCAGGATGAGGTCATGCCCTCACATGGCCCTGGTGCCCTTGGCTCTGCCACTTCCCACTTCCCTCTTTCTTTATGCTCAGCAAATGGAGTAGGCCAAGAACAGGCCCTCAGGAGTCAGGCAGCCTGGGGATGATAAATGGCACAGCCAGTTATTGGCTGGAAAAATTTGAGTGAATCAAGCTTCTCTAAGCCTCAGTTTCCTTATCTATAAAATGGGATCGTTGTACATAAAATAATTCCCATAATTCACTAATCACAATTACCTGACTTTCAGAAAAGTACTCACCAAATGACAAACACCAATACTAAAACCTCACATTCTTTTCACAGTAGAGCTTTTTGAAAGACTTATCTTCATGCTGTCTTTGTTTCAACTTATCCTTTGCTTTCTGCATGCCCCTGAAATTGCATTCCCTAATTCTATATACTTACCCTCCCTTCCCCTATCCCCCACTGCCAAAACTACTAGACGGGGCAGCCAGAGAGAAAGGTCGGGTTACCCACAAAGGGAAGCCCATCAGACTAACAGCAGATCTCTCGGCAGAAACTCTTCAAGCCAGAAGAGAGTGGGGGCCAATATTCAACATTCTTAAAGAAAAGAATTTTAAACCCAGAATTTTATATCCAGCCAAACTAAGTTTCATAAGTGAAGGAGAAATAAAATCCTTTACAGATAAGCAAATGCTTAGAGATTTTGTCACCACTAGGCCTGCCTTACAAGAGACCCTGAAGGAAGCACTAAACATGGAAAGGAACAACCGGTACCAGCCATTGCAAAAACATGCCAAAATGTAAAGACCATCAAGGCTAGGAAGAAACTGCATCAACTAATGAGCAAAATAACCAGTTAATATCATCATGGCAGGATCAAGTTCACACATAACAATCTTAACCTTAAATGTAAATGGACTAAATGCTCCAATTAAAAGACACAGACTGGCAAACTGGATAAAGAGTCAAGACCCATCAGTCTGCTGTATTCAGGAGACCCATCTCACACGCAGAGACATACATAGGCTCAAAATAAAGGGATGGAGGAAGATTTACCAAGCAAATGGAGAACACAAAAAAGCGGGGGTTGCAATACTAGTCTCTGATAAAACAGACTTTAAACCATCAAAGATCAAAAGAGACAAAGAAGGCCATTACATAATGGTAAAGGGATCAATTCAACAGGAAGAGCTAACTATCCTAAATATATATGCACCCAATACAGGAGCACCCAGATTCATAAAGCAAGTCCTTAGAGACTTACAAAGAGACTTAGACTCCCATACAATAATAATGGGAGACTTCAACACTCCACTGTCAACATTAGACAGATCAACGAGACAGAAAGTTAACAAGGATATCCAGGAATTGAACTCATCTCTGCAGCAAGCAGACCTAATAGACATCTATAGAAATCTCCACCCCAAATCAACAGAATATACATTCTTCTCAGCACCACATCGTACTTACTCCAAAATTGACCACGTAATTGGAAGTAAAGCACTCCTCAGCAAATGTACAAGAACAGAAATTATAACAAACTCTCTCTCAGACCACAGTGCAATCAAACTAGAACTCAGGACTAAGAAACTCAATCAAAACCGCTCAACTACATGGAAACTGAACAACCTGCTCCTGAATGACTACTGGGTACATAATGAAATGAAGGCAGAAATAAAGATGTTCTTTGAAACCAATGAGAACAAAGATACAACATACCAGAATCTCTGGGACACATTTAAAGCAGTGTGTAGAGGGAAATTTATAGCACTAAATGCCCACAAGAGAAAGCAGGAAAGATCTAAAATTGACACTCTAACATCGCAATTAAAAGAACTAGAGAAGCAAGAGCAAACACATTCGAAAGCTAGCAGAAGGCAAGAAATAACCAAGATCAGAGCAGAACTGAAGGAGATAGAGACACAAAAAACCCTCCAAAAAATCAATGAATCCAGGAGTTGGTTTTTGAAAAGATCAACAAAATTGACAGACCACTAGCAAGACTAATAAAGAAGAAAAGAGAGAAGAATCAAATCGACGCAATTAAAAATGATAAAGGGGATATCACCACCGACCCCACAGAAATACAAACTACCATCAGAGAATACTATAAACACCTCTACGCAAATAAACTGGAAAATCTAGAAGAAATGGATAATTTCCTGGACACTTACACTCTTCCAAGACTAAACCAGGAAGAAGTTGAATCCCTGAATAGACCAATAGCAGGCTCTGAAATTGAGGCAATAATTAATAGCCTACCAACCAAAAAAAGTCCAGGACCAGATGGATTCACAGCTGAATTCTACCAGAGGTACAAGGAGGAGTTGGTACCATTCCTTCTGAAACTATTCCAATCAATAGAAAAAGGGGGAATCCTCCCTAACTCATTTTATGAGGCCAACATCATCCTGATACCAAAGCCTGGCAGAGACACAACAAAAAAAGAGAATTTTAGACCAATATCCCTGATGAACATCGATGCAAAAATCCTCAATAAAATACTGGCAAACCGGATTCAGCAACACATCAAAAAGCTTATCCACCATGATCAAGTGGGCTTCATCCCTGGGATGCAAGGCTGGTTCAACATTCGCAAATCAATAAACATAATCCAGCATATAAACAGAACCAAAGACAAGAACCACATGATTATCTCAATAGATGCAGAAAAGGCTTTTGACAAAATTCAACAGCCCTTCATGCTAAAAACGCTCAATAAATTCGGTATTGATGGAACGTACCTCAAAATAATAAGAGCTATTTATGACAAACCTACAGCCAATATCATACTGAATGGGCAAAAACTGGAAAAATTCCCTTTGAAAACTGGCACAAGACAGGGATGCCCTCTCTCACCACTCCTATTCAACATAGTGTTGGAAGTTCTGGCTAGGGCAATCAGGCAAGAGAAAGAAATCAAGGGTATTCATTTAGGAAAAGAAGAAGTCAAATTGTCCCTGTTTGCAGATGACATGATTGTATATTTAGAAAACCCCATTGTCTCAGCCCAAAATCTCCTTAAGCTGATAAGCAACTTCAGCAAAGTCTCAGGATACAAAATTAATGTGCAAAAATCACAAGCATTCTTATACACCAGTAACAGACAAACAGAGAGCCAAATCAGGAATGAACTTCCATTCACAATTGCTTCAAAGAGAATAAAATACCTAGGAATCCAACTTACAAGGGATGTAAAGGACCTCTTCAAGGAGAACTACAAACCGCTGCTCAGTGAAATAAAAGAGGACACAAACAAATGGAAGAACATACCATGCTCATGGATAGGAAGAATCAATATCGTGAAAATGGCCATACTGCCCAAGGTAATTTATAGATTCAATGCCATCCCCATCAAGCTACCAATGAGCTTCTTCACAGAATTGGAAAAAACTGCTTTAAAGTTCATATGGAACCAAAAAAGAGCCCGCATCTCCAAGACAATCCTAAGTCAAAAGAACAAAGCTGGAGGCATCACGCTACCTGACTTCAAACTATACTACAAGGCTACAGTAACCAAAACAGCATGGTACTGGTACCAAAACAGAGATATAGACCAATGGAACAGAACAGAGTCCTCAGAAATAATACCACACATCTACAGCCATCTGATCTTTGACAAACCTGAGAGAAACAAGAAATGGGGAAAGGATTCCCTATTTAATAAATGGTGCTGGGAAAATTGGCTAGCCATAAGTAGAAAGCTGAAACTGGATCCTTTCCTTACTCCTTATATGAAAATTAATTCAAGATGGATTAGAGACTTAAATGTAGACCTAATACCATAAAAATCCTAGAGGAAAACCTAGGTAGTACCATTCAGGACATAGGCATGGGCAAAGACTTCATGTCTAAAACACCAAAAGCAACGGCAGCAAAAGCCAAAATTGACAAATGGGATCTCATTAAACTAAAGAGCTTCTGCACAGCAAAAGAAACTACCATCAGAGTGAACAGGCAACCTACAGAATGGGAGAAAATTTTTGCAATCTACTCATCTGACAAAGGGCTAATATCCAGAACCTACAAAGAACTCAAACAAATTTACAAGAAAAAAACAAACAACCCCATCAAAAAGTGGGCAAAGGATATGAACAGACATTTCTCAAAAGAAGACATTCATACAGCCAACAGACACATGAAAAAATGCTCATCATCACTGGCCATCAGAGAAATGCAAATCAAAACCACAATGAGATACCATCTCACACCAGTTAGAATGGCGATCATTCAAAAGTCAGGAAACAACAGGTGCTGGAGAGGATGTGGAGAAATAGGAACACTTTTACACTGTTGGTGGGATTGTAAACTAGTTCAACCATTATGGAAAACAGTATGGCGATTCCTCAGGGATCTAGAACTAGATGTACCATATGACCCAGCCATCCCATTACTGGGTATATACCCAAAGGATTATAAATTATGCTGCTATAAAGACACATGCACACGTATGTTTATTGCAGCACTATTCACAATAGCAAAGACTTGGAATCAACCCAAATGTCCATCAGTGACAGATTGGATTAAGAAAATGTGGCACATATACACCATGGAATACTATGCAGCCATAAAAAACGATGAGTTTGTGTCCTTTGTAGGGACATGGATGCAGCCGGAAACCATCATTCTTAGCAAACTATCACAAGAACAGAAAACCAAACACCGCATGTTCTCACTCATAGGTGGGAACTGAACAATGAGATCACTTGGACTCGGGAAGGGGAACATCACACACCGGGGCCTATCATGGGGAGGGGGGAGGGGGGAGGGGGGAGGGATTGCATTGGGAGTTATACCTGATGTAAATGACGAGTTGATGGGTGCAGCACACCAACATGGCACAAGTATACATATGTAACAAACCTGCACGTTGTGCACATGTACCCTACAACTTAAAGTATAATAATAATAAATAAATTTTAAAAAAAACAAAAAACAAAAAAAACAAAAAACAAAAAACAAAACTACTAGACGATACTTTCTTTTCTTATTTGACTTTTCTTTCCTCTTTTGGCACTATTGGACACACCACAGTTTTTTGAAACCCTTTCATCCTTTGGTTCATCCCTTGAAACTGTTCTCTCCTGGAAGGTTTGAATATGGGGAGTACCATGACCAGATTGCTGCTTTAGAAAAATCACGCAATTTGGCGCTGATCAGTTTAGAAAAAAGGAAACAAGAAAAATAACTCAAAAGCACACAATACAACAGTGCCTGGTACACACATATTCAGAGAATTATTATTAATAATTTACAGAGAATTATTATTAACCTCCGTGTTCCACAGCATCCTGGCATAGCTCTGTAATCTCACCCATCCTACTGTGGTATTATCTTGTTTTCCTTGAAATAGACTCCTTGAAAGCAGAGACCTCCTACTCACTGATGTCTGGTTCCTGTTTACTTCTGGTACCATGGGAGGATTATACTTCTCTTTGGGCAGTGCCATGTGACTTTCCTTGGATAGCGAAATGCAAGCAAAAGTCACTCCTAGGTGGAACACATTTACTTGCCAGTTGTTATGGACTGAATGTGTCCCTCCGAAATTTATATGTTGAAGCCCTAACCCTCAGAGTGACTGTGTTTGAAGATGGAGTCTTTAAGCAGGTGATAAAGGTTAAATGAGGTCATGAGGGTGGGGCCCTAATTCAGTAGTATTTATGTCCTAATAAGGAGAGAAAGAGGTACCAGATCTCTCTCTCTCTCCTTGCACAGAGAAGAAGCCATGTGAGGACACAGTGAGAAGAAGGCTGTCTACAAGCCAGGAAAACGGCCCTCATTAGAGACCAACTCTGGTGGCACCTTGAGCTTGAACTTCTAGCCTCCAGAACTGTGACACAATAATTTTCTGTTGTTGAAGGCATCTAATCTGTGGTACTTTGTTAAGGTAGCACGCACTAATACACCAGTGTTCAACCCTTTGGTGTATTGTTCTCTTGTGTGGCAAATGTGAAATTGTGTATTGTTATGGAAATGCAATGCTGAGCTACTACCTGAGGAAAAGCAGCCCTGGAGAGCCCCTAGATCTGCAGCAGACTTTAGATGAGCGATAAATGAGACATTATTGTCTAGAGATGTTGAGATTTTGGGGATTTGTTACTGCAGGAAAGCCTAGCTTATAGGACTAAAACAGAACTCTATCTCTAGAGCCTAATGCCAAATTTAGCAAATGTAAGACCTTAATTAATAAATGCAGTGGAAAGAACAAATGAATGAAGAGAGACCAGTAAAAATAAAAACAAGCAAAAAACAAAAGTGAAAACACAACAACAACAAAAAATTCCAAAACCCAGAAGGGCATTTCCTTATGTTTGGGTGTTGGTGTCCCCACCCAAATCTAATCTTGAATTCCCATGTGTTATGGGAGGGACCTGTTGGGAGGTAATTGGATTATGGGGGCGGGTCTTTCCCATGCTGTTCTCATGATAGTGAATAAGTCTTACAAGATCTGATAGTTTTAAAAAGAGGAGTTTCCCTGCACAAGTTCTTCTCTTGTCTCCTGCCATGTGAGACATGCCTTTTACCTTCCACCATGATTGTAAGGCCTCCCCAGTGACATGGAACTGTAAGTCCACTAAAGCTCTTTCTTTTGTAAATGCCAGTCTCGGGCATATATTTATCAGCAGCATGAAAATGGACTAATACAGTAAATTGGTACCAATAGAGTGAGACGATGCTGAAAAGTACTTGAAAACGTGGAAGTGACTTTGGGCACTGCTGAAAACATACCCGAAAATGTGAAATTAGGTAACAGGCAGAGGTTAGAACAGTTTGGAGCACTCAAAAGAAGACAGGAAAATGTGGGAAAGTTTGGAACTTCCTAGAGACTTGTTGAATGGCTTTGCCCAAAATGCTGATAGTAATATGGACAGTAAAGTCTAGGCTGAGGTGGTCTCAGATGGACATGAGGAACTTTTTGGGAACTGGAGAGAAGATGATGCTTGTTATGTTTGAGCACAGAGATTGGCAGCATTTTGCCCCTGCCCTAGAGATTTGTGGAACTTTGAACTTCAGAGACATGATTTAGGGTATCTGGTGGAAGAAATTTCTAAGCAGCAAACCATTCAAGAAGTTACTTGGGTGCCGTTAAAGGCACTCAGTTTTATAAGGGAAGCCGAGCATAAAAGTTTGGAAAATTTGCAGCCTGACAATGTGATAGAAAAGAAAAACCCATTTTCTGAGGAGAAATTGAAGCCGGCTGAAGAAATTTGCATAAGTAACGAGGAGCCAAATGTTAATCCCCAAGACAATGGGGAAAATGTCTCCAGAGCATGTCAGAGGTCTTCACAGCAGCCCCTCCCATCACAGGCCCAAAGGCCCAGGAGAAAATTGTTTCATGGGCCAGGCCAGGGTCCCTGTGCTGTGTGCAGTCTAGGGACTTGGTGCCCCGTGTCCCAGCCTCTCCAGCCATGACTAAAAGGTGCCAAACTACAACTCGGGTTGTTGCTTCAGAAGGTGGAAGCCCCAAGCCTTGGTGGCTTCCACATGGTGTTGAGTCTGTGGGCGCACAGAAGTCAAGAATTGAGGTTTGATAACCTCTGCCTAAATTTCAGAAGATGTATGGAAATGCCTGGATGCCCAGGCAAAAGTCTGCTGCAGGGGTGGGGCCCTCATGGAGAACCTCTGCTAGGGCAGTGTAGAAGGGAAATGTGGGGTTGAACCCCCACACAGAGTCCCTACTTGGGCACCTCCTAGTGGAGCTGTGAGAAGAGGGCCACTATACTCCAGACCCCGGAATGATAGATCCACTGACAACTTGCAATGTGAGCCTGGAAAAGCTGCAGACACTCAACGCCAGCCTATGAAAGCAGCCAGGAGGGAGGCTATACCCTGCAAAGTCAAAGGGGCATAGCTGCCCAAGACCATGGGAACCCACCCCTTGCATCAGCATGACCTGAATGTGAGACGTGGAGTCAAAAGAGATCATTTTGGAGCTTTAAGACTTGACTGTCCCACTGGATTTCAGATTTGCATAGGGCCTGTAACCCCTTTGTTTTGGCCAATGTCTCCCATTTAGAATGGCTGTATTTATCCAAAGCCTGTACCCCCATTGTATCTAGGAAGTAACTAACTTGCTTTTTTTTTTTTTTTGGATTTTATTTTATTTATTTACTTATTTCTTTTAGACAGAGTCTCACTCTGTTGCCCAGGCTGGAGTGCAGTGGCACCATCTCGGCTCACTGCAACTTCTGCCTCCCGGGTTCAAGCAATTCTCCTGCCTCAGCCTCCGAATAGCTGGGACTACAGGCTCACATCACCATGTCTGGATAATTTTTGTATTTTTAGTAGAGATGAGGTTTCACCATGTTGGCTAGGCATGAACCACTGTGCCTGGCCAACTAACTTGCTTTTGATTTTACAGGCTCATAGGTGGAAGGGACTTGCCTTGTCTTGGATGAGGCTTTGGACTGTGAACTTTTGAATTAATGCTGAAATGAGTTAAGCCTTTGGGGGACTGTTGGGAAGGCATGATTGGTTTTGAAATGTGAGGACATGAGATTTGGGAGGGGCCAGGAGCGGAATGATATGGCTGTGTCCCCACTGAAATCTCATCTTGAATTTCCATGTGTTGTGGGAGGGGCCTGGTGGGAGGTAATTGAATTGTTGGGGCAGGTCTTTCCCAAGCTGTTCTTGTGACAGTGAGTAAGTCTCATGAGATTTGATGTTTATTATAAAGGAGAGTTTTCCTGTAAAAGCTCTCTCTTTGCCTGCTGCCATCCACATAAGATGTGACTTGTTCTTCCTTGCCTTTCACCATGATTGTAAAGCTTCCCCAGCCATGTAGAACTGTAAGTCCAATTAAACCTTTTCTTTTGTAATTGCCTGGTCTTGGGTATGTCTTTATTAGCAGTGTGAAAATGGACTAATGCAAAGTCTCTGCTTTGGCTGACTAGTTTAGTAGTAAATAATCTTTTATATTTCTATAGCATTTACTAATGACTTGCATACCTATTCCTCTGTGTGATCCTATACACCATTCTTATAGAGCCAGGTACCTGGGGGAACTGCATCTCAGAAGTGTTACATGGTGGCAGAGTGAGAACTCAAACCCTGGTCTCCTGACTCCTGGTTCAGGTCTCTGTCCATTGCCCCTTAACGTCAAATAAGGCCAAACTTGTGGACTGTAGTTGCACAGGCTGTCATCAATCAGCAGGGGTCCTGGCCACTGTGCACCTGTCTTGTGCCAAGCTAGCCTGCTCCTTGGCAAGAGAGGCTGGAACACATGTTCTAATAATGGAAATACTAGGATTCATGCCCAAAGGATGTCAACACTCTCTCTCTCTCTCTCTCTCTGTCTGTCTCTCTCTCTTGTGTTTATATACAGTTTTACACAAATTCCAGCAATATATAGGTCCCTTAATGTGCACACATGTATAGTCATTCTCCTGTACTGATACATTTAAATACTCTTTTACTTATTCAGTTGTATTCATATGCACCCACATTCACATTCACATGCACATGCACATACACACATGTAAACATGCCTACTCAAATGCAGATACATACTTAAATATCTTTTTATATATTCACAAATATCCACATACAAATACCCAAAGAAAATAATACACTCCATGCACATTCGTTCTTAAGTACTTGCATATCTCCCACATATATGCAAACTCACGGATACATGTGTATTCATATGTACAGATTTCCACATATACAAATATAACCACAGAAATACACAGTTATATCCATACCTATAGATGATCATATACATTTCTCTTTGAAGTTACATGTCTACACGTGTTCAAATTAGCATCACATATACACACGTCTATGTATGCCACTGCACAATTCCACAGTCCCACAATATACACCTCCACATACACACTACACAGATCTATAGATGCTCCAGTGCACACACTTATGCACATATGTCCAGACAAGCTAGAGGTTTTCATCTGAGTTTTAGCTCTTTGTAGACTACCAGAGGGGTTGCTCTAGATCAGGACTCTCTTTCCTCTTTTCCTTTGTACATTTCTTTCTTTTTTATTTTCCTTTTTTTTTTTTTTTTGAGACAGTGCCTCACCCTGTCTTGGACCCTTGGTACCTTGCCCAGGCTTGAGTGAAGCGGCATGATCACAGCTCACTGCAGCCTTGACCTCCTAAGGCTCAGGTGATCTTCCTGCCTCAGCCCCTGCTCCAGGAGTAGCTGGGACTACAAGCATGTGCCACCATGCCCGGCTAATTTTTTTTTTCTTTTTAGTAGAGACAGGGTTTCACCATTTGCTCAGGCTGGTCTTGAACTCCTGGACTCAAGCAATCTGCCCACCTCGGCCTCCCAAAGTGCTGGGATTATAGGTATGAGCCACTGTATGTGGCCTCCCTTGTACATTTCTATTTCAACTTTTACCTTCCTCTTGCTGCACAGACTCAGAGAGAGAGTCCTGGAGAAGGTCAGATAAAGGACAGGCAGTCTCAGCCCTCTCCTTGTCAGGACTGGATAGAGACCCCTGTTGCTTTGCTGGCTGCCTCTCTGCTCTCAGGTCTGTTAGCTCCGGTGAATAAAGCCAGATCCTGGGAGGCAGGCAGTTAGGCCTGGGGACTCCAGCTGTTTATAGAGCTGCTATGCACTCCTGCTGTTTCTGGAGAACAAACAGAGCCTGGAAAGTTTCTGACACCAGGATGATGTCCATATTACCTTGGACCAGGAGTCAGGAGACCAGGGTTTGAGTTCTCACTCTGCCACCATGTAACACTTCTGAGATGCAGTTCCCCCAGGTACCTGGCTCTATAAGAATGGTGTATAGGATCACACAGAGGAATAGGTATGCAAGTCATTAGTAAATGCTATAGAAATATAAAAGATTATTTACTACTAAACTAGTCAGCCAAAGCAGAGACTTTGCATTAGTCCATTTTCACACTGCTAATAAAGACATACCCAAGACCAGGCAATTACAAAAGAAAAGGTTTAATTGGACTTACAGTTCTACATGGCTGGGGAAGCTTTACAATTACCCATATTACTTTGGACTAGTAAAGAGCTAGTACACACTAGCTCTTTGTGTGGTTGGAGAGGCAGAGCCCAGGCTGGAAGTCAGGGAGCCTGGGCTGACCGTGCCACTAATTAGCTGTGTGTGTGTGTCTGTGGGCAAGTGCAATCCTCTCTCTGGCCTCCAGTTTCTATGTCTGTTCAAGCTCAAGTTCCCTTTTGTCTAATTCTCTGTGATGAAAGGAGACAAGGAAGGCCTGAATAGTACCAAACATTCAGGAATTAAATATTTACATTTGGCTTAGGAGACCATGCATTGAGTTCAAGTTCTACCCTTGCTCCATATTAAGAAAATAACTTATCTCTTCTGATCCTCAGCTTTCTCATCTGTAAACTGGAGATAACCTTTCCCACTTTATGGGGGTTGTTATCAAGCCTAAATTAGGTGGTGGATATAGAAGTGCTCTGTTCACTGCCTGGTGTGTAGCAGCATATAATAAGTTCTTCAAGAACAAGTTGTTTTTCTTGTTTTCATACTAATACCAGTTTCCCAAAGATACTTTGACAAGAAAAGAGGCTTGGATGGGACAGTCATCCAAAAGTTTTGATTGGTGGAATCCAGAGGGAAAAGAAGCTGAAGGGAGGGGAACTAGTGACCACTGCAGACAGCGTCAGACCCGTGTTTCTATGACACCTGTTTCATGCTGTGTGACCTTGCTGAAGTGACCTTACCATTCTAACCACCAGATTCTCTCTCCAGAAAATAGAGAGCCAGACTAGACAATTTCTTAAGTTTTTTTTTTTTTTTTTGATCTGAGACTTTTTCCCCATATCACCTGTAAAGTAAATTAAACACACAAATAATTAAGAAGCCAATGGAAAAAAAATCATAGTACATAAGCCTTCATTTAACATCATCGACAGGTTATTGGGAACAGCCTTTAAGTGAAATGACATACAGCAGTTTATCAAATAATGTTGTTTTGTTATAATGTTGACGAGAAAATTGGTTGTGTTATAGTCATTTCGTTGAAAGTTGCAGGTTGTAAGAACCTATTGGTGATGTTAAGTGAGATCTTACTAGATTACGAAATGTGCAAGCTTGGAAATAGCACCCTCTGCCCTACTTTGGATTAACTTTAATAAATAGGGAGAAAACTGTGTCATTTATGGTCTACCTTCAAGGCAGCACATCATAACTGATCCTTCATTTCCTGTCAGAAGATTATTTCTACTCCAGGGGACCATCTCCTCTAGGGTCCTTTGTTGATTATCTCCATTATCATTACTTACTATTTTCTTTTAAGGGGAGCGGGGCATGGCATGATATTGGGTTGGGTTTCCACTTTTGATGCACTTAGACTGTTGCTTACATGTACTTTGTAGGTCCTGGTACTCCAATTTCTTTAGTTTGTGCTCTTTGGAGTTATAGCAGTGTGGCACGGAACAAACACTTATCTATAGGTTATGAGAACTGGATCTTAATCCTTGCACAGTCACTAAGTAGCTTTGTGATAGGATCTATACAGATCTCCATTTCCTCAGTTGTAAAATGGGGAACATAGCACGCCTACTTTACAGAGTGGTTATAAGACTACATATTTGGTGAAGGAATCACGTGAGAGTGTGAAAGTGAAAATGTGCTGAAAATGATAAATGGCATGTAACAATAGCTGGCTCATTGCATGTGCACTTTGTGTCAGGCACTGTGCTTCGCACTTTCCATGCTTTATCTCTTAATACTCACAGCAGGCCATAAGGTGGATGCTACTGGCGTCCCTATTTTTAACAGATGAGAAAGCCAACTTTAAAATACCTTGGCCAAGATCACAGAACTGAGCCTCAAATTTTGTCTGGGCATTGAAGACTGTGTCTAATTACTCTGCTACACTGTTTCTGTAGAAAGCAAAATGCAGCAGAAGTGAAGTCTGGAAAGGCAGTCAGAAGATGTGGGGTGGGAAATGGGGGGTGAGGGTTGTGGGGGTGGGGTTGGAGAGGAGAGGAGGAAGAAACCAAGGCTCAGAGAAGTCTAAGGATTGTTCAAGATTACACAGGAAATCATCAGTGATAATGCTGGGACTGCAGTGTCCAGAGTCTCCATCATCATCACCATCATCAGAAATGTTTCGTGAGCCTTTACAAAGCATATACAATGATAACCATTTTTCTAGGCTGGGAACGGTGGCTCACATCTGCAATCCCAACACTTTGGGAGGCCGGGGTGGGTGGATCACATGAGGCCAGGAGTTTGAGACCAGCCTGGATGACATGGCAAAACTCCATCTCTATTAAAAATACAAAAATTAGCTGGGCCTGGTGGTGCATGTCTGTAATCCTAGCTACTCGGGAGGCTGAGGCACAAGAATTGCTTGAACCCAGGAGGCGGAGGTTGCAGTGAGCCGAGATCGTGCCACTGCACTCCAGCCTGGGCAACAGGGTGAAACTCTGTCTCAAAACAAAACAAAACAAAACAAAACAAAACAAAACAAAACAAAACAAAACAATTTTTCTCTACACACTACACATAATAACTTAATGATATCAGTATGTTAATTACCATTGGGATTTTACAGATGAAGAAACTGAGGCTTAAAGACGTGAAGCAAATAAGCTCCTCGCAGACAGAGTGAGCTCAGTGTATGTGACTCTAGAGCTGGGCTTTTAGTCACCACAGGAAGTAAGGCTATATCTTTCTTTTTTAGGAATCTGTTTGAAGGAATTAGGTCTGTGTTTGGTCATTATTGGGAAATGAGTGCAGATATGTGCACTTGTCCTCAAATAACCAGGTCCTTTACAGAACCAGGTGGTCCACTCCCTGACTTGGCTTGATAACCATTTACCATTGAGGAAAAAGAGTGGAAGTGTCAACATTTACTGTACATATTATGATTAATACCAATGTCAACATGCTTCTGATCTTTGAGGAGGGGAGGAAAAGCAGAGGGGCTCATTAAGAGTGCTTGTAAGATATCCATTCAAAGGTGAAAAAAACGTGGCTATTTATTTGACCTGGATATCCAGTGAAAAGCACCCATGTTTGTTCCTAGCTAACAAGTGGAACCATCTCCATTTGGAGATAAGAGGCCTGTTACTTTAGGGAGTTTCACCAGTTGTCCTTTGAATGTGGGCATGATCTTCTTGACCATATCAAGACAGGCCTGTTTGCAAAAGGACAGCTTCTAGACCATTTGCCACCTCATCTTGAACTCAGTGATTTTTGCCAGTCTGAGAC
Organism: Chlorocebus sabaeus; assembly: GCF_047675955.1. Taxonomy (NCBI): domain Eukaryota; kingdom Metazoa; phylum Chordata; class Mammalia; order Primates; family Cercopithecidae; genus Chlorocebus; species Chlorocebus sabaeus. Next base: position 30,253,329 of record NC_132926.1, on the reverse strand, counting down.
TGAAAGGTTGGATGTAATCCCCATAAAGGGTTAGAACCAAATACTGGTTTTAATTGATAAGCAATATAATTGATTTGGTTTATTTATTTTAAAAAAACTGTTGAGTATCTGTTATTCAATCACTGTGCTAGCTGCTGAGGTTCCCACAGGAAATGAGACAAAAGACCAGCCCCCATATAACTTACAGTAGAGTGACAGGAGAGACACATAAGCAGGTTGGTACAGTGGTAATTGTAAGTGGCAAGTGCTATTGTGGAAACTGTAAAATGTGTCATGAGAATGGACAGAAGGGACCCATCCCAGCCTTGGGTGAAGAGCACACGTGAACTCACACACATGACGCGCATGTTAGAGTGGGGAGGCTTTCTGTGGAAATAATTCTAAGCTGAGTCTTAAAGGAGAATAGGAATTGGCAAGGGAAAGGAGGCTGGAGTGGGTGCTCTGGGCAGTGGCCTAGCAGCAATCACCAGAAGCCTGTAAAGCAGAGAGTGAGGGACAACCTGGCTAGAGAGCTGTAAGCAATCGGTGCAGCTAGAGGATGCAGCGGGAGAGGGAGGAGGTGAAGCAGGGTTATTCACAGGGAGCTTCCTCAGCTTTGCAAAAGAATTTGGGTTTAACACTGAGGGTGATGGGGGAGCCATAGGAAGGATTTAAATCGGGGCAGTGGAATGGTTAGATTTGTGTTTTGGAAAGGCTAGTATGGGAAAAGATAGACAGGAAGGGGGCAAGTTGGAAGCCAGCGAGAACCCTTTGCAGTCATGTAAGCAAGCCACGATGGAAGCCTGAACTACATTAGGGGTGGGTGGATGTCCAGAAATTGATAGGTTAGAGTTAACTTTAGGCTGCCTTGATTTTTTTTTTTCACAAGCTAGATCACTTCCTTAACATAAATACAATTGACTTTTCTGTTGAAAAAGCAAAAAAGTCTGAGAAAAGTTTTAAAATACCATTATACTTATTCATAATTACTAATTTAATATTCACCCCTTGCAGACATTTGAAAAATATATAAATACTGTAGGAAGGAAATAAAAATTATTCATAAGTTTATAATTCAGAGATAATCACTGTCACAATTTTGGTATTTTTTTCCTAGGCATTTCTTCTAGTGTAATGGATTTATTTTAAACTTTTTTACTGTGAAAAGTTTAAATATATTCAACAGTAGAGGAAATGTACAATTAACCCAATATACCCATTTCAGCTTCTATAACCAGCAGTCTTCTGCCATTCTGCAGCTGAATGTTAAACTTGAAAACAGGTCTTCACATTTTCTTTTACTCTAAAAATTTGACTTGTATAATTTTGTTCTTGTAATCCTGGGTGTTTGGCAGGTGCTTACCCTGCCTGCTAGCTCTTTGGCAATTTTCAGATGTTATGTATTCACTCAAAACGTTTAATGTGACAGCAAAAACATCTGAGCCTCATGGTATACCACTGGAGACTTGAAAAAAACCCAGCTGATTCCCCACCTCCTTGATGGAGACCAATGCAGAGGATAAGTATTTCATGGAGAGATATCCCCAGCAGGAACTAACAGCTTGTGTTTTGACTACTCACCATGGTTGTCTCAGCAATGGAACCAAAGCTGTTGATGAAAATGTTGCAGCTCACGTTCACTGGAGGACCTGCCAATCAAGAGAGATTCCTGCTTAACCCCATGGCCATGGAAGAACCCACAGGGTAGGACTCATTTCCAGAACACTGACTTCTGGAATGGATCGCCTTTGGTGGAGGAGATCCTTGCTTACTCTCCACCCCACCCCCAAGCACCTGGGATTCCCAGCTACCATTTAACATCTCTATGCCAGATTTCCTGGTCCCCAAGTGAGCACCAGGTACAGAACACCAGAGGCTGAGCTGAAATGTACTTTCATTAACACAGGATAATTCATCATCCGCCATATGGTTGAAATTCCTTCCCCCAGTCCCATCGGCTGCCTTTCAGCCACAAATTAGTGGCTGAAATATATTTATGGCTACAACATTTGGAGGCCATCTTGGGAATTACAAGGAACAGCAAGCTCCTTGCCTTGAACTTATGAACCAAGAATGATTGTCTGAAAGGCATTGATGGGAATTACCAGCTGAGGAATTCAGAAGGAACCTCCGGGGAAGTCCATAGACTTTGTTAAATACTTTCCGAGCAAGTCTTCTGAATCCTACTGCAAAGCATAGGAAAGAAATGGAGGCTTATTCACTGCTTTGCTATCTCATTGCTAGAGGAAATGTTGTCTCATTGAAGCCCAATCTCTTCACTTTATACTATTAATTATAGCAGTTGCCATTTACTAAACATTACGGGGGTTACTGCTGTGCTGAGAGTATTATTAACATCATTTCATTTCATCCTTTCAGCAACTCCAGGAGAAGGTATGGTTATTACCTTCATTTTACAGAAGAGAAAACAGAGGCTCAGAGAGGTTATTTGTTCATGGCTACATAACTAGTAAATGGGTGAGTCAGAGTTTGAGTTCAGATTTGTCTAACTCCAAGGGTGCTCATCTTAATGGCTATTCTGCAGGAAACAGGTTTAGAGGAAGGAAGGGGCATGGTCACGATCACACAGACAGTGGCAGAGTCCAGAATTTTCAGCAAGGGGTTTCCAAATAAGCTGACAAAAAGGGCTGACATAAAATAACCAAAGAAAAATGTGAGACTATGGGTAAGAGTGGTAAAAGCAGCAGGAGTCCAGGCAAGAGAAGTTCTGGAGAATGAGGCAGGAAAGACCTCAGAAAGGTGATGACCTGGAGATGACTTTGAAGGTGAATAGGACTTGGATAAATGGTCACAGCCCTTCACATGAAGATTGCAATTTGCAATTTGTGATTTTCTTTTCAGGTCCACTTTCTTGATTCCTATGAGGTACTGAGGTAGGCAGGGCAGAATTCTTGTTCCTACTTGACAAAGGTAGCACCAAGAATTTTAGTAACTCACCTAGGGCTCATTCAACTAACAAGTGGTAGAACCAGGACTTGAACCAAAGTTTTCTCGTTGTGGAAAGAAGAAAGTAGATATGTCCTTATGCCCTCTGGTACCCATTGCATTCTGTCCCTCTTGAAAAAGTAGCCTAAGCATTTTGCTCAAATTAAGCTAGGATCAGAAGTCTTGGCATATAGGAGGGTACTCAGTCTTGGGATGAGAATCTAGGTTTTTCCTTCAAGGGATTATCAGTATCTCTGGGTTTTGGACATAACTCCAGCACTCACTGGTTGTTTGAGCTCGGCAATGCCTTTTCTCTGTCCTGGGCTTCAATTTCCTCATCAATCTGGAGAGAGAGTAGCTCTTGATCTAGGCAGTCATTCTCAGCTTCAGTGATGTGGAATTCCTTTATGGAAGCTATCCATTTGCATTTCAGGGTTGTAAGATTTTAGGCTGGAAGGTTTCTTAAAGGTCACCTCATCAATTTCTCCCCAAACTGAAGTGCAGACAGGGTTATCTGCAGTAGAAACATCTGGGAACCTGTTAAACTACAGATTCTTTGGCCCAACCCCATACTAGGTGAAACCAAATCTCTGGAGGTTAGCCCAAGAGTCTAGTGTTCAGAGAGCTACCTGGGTGAGTCTTATGTACAGCCAGGTTTGGGGACCACTGCTGTAGACCAGCTACCCATTCAAGGCTGAGCGCCTGAATACTTCCAGCAGTGGGAAACTCATTTTTTCTTGAGCAGCCCTTTCCATAGTTGGATAGCTCTGTCTGCGAAAATTTTTTTCCTTGTGCTGAGCGGAAGTCTGCCTCCTTGTCACTTCCACCTAAACAAAGGTCAGGTGGAAAAAATCTGAATGGTCAGGATTTTTCTCTTTTATTTAGACTCAGACCCAGGTTTTTTTGTTGTTGTTGCCTCACACCATTAAGATACCCCAAGGAGTTACTGCCTATGCCTTGAAGTGATGTGCACAGAGTTCCCATCCAGTCCCTGCAAGTGTCTGGCACTGTGACTCCAATTATAAATTAGTTTCTGATTTATGTGTGTGAGAGGGCGCCAGCCAAAAGGATCCTATGGGGAGGTGCGGTTCATTGAAATAAATCTGAAATTAAATTATCCTTGAGAAAATTACAATTCAGCTGCCTTTGGCAGCAGGATAATGTATATATTTCATTAAATATTAAAGTTTAATTTTGCTTTTTTTTTTGTATGTATTTGCATTGGGCTGTGCCCCTGATCCTAGGAGCCATTATAATACACACAGTCATAAAGAAGACACAGAGTAACAGAGCTGGAATGGCGTAGTCCTACTGGATCATTTTACAGATGCAGAAACAGAGGCTGAGATACAGTAAGTGTCTCATTTGGGGTCATGCCTGTCAGGTAAGTAGAGGGAGGACTGGAATGCTGTTTTAGTGCCCTTTACTTCCACCTCACAGTTTCTTTGCCATTGTACTCTGCAGAGTGTGCTTGGTATTCCTGGCTACCCGTGTTTTCACGAGGGTCAGGAGCAGGGAAAATTTCTAGCACTTAAGGCAGCTGCTGCGTGATGGATCCCTCCGTAGAGTTTTTAAACGATGCCGACCTCTTTCTATCATGTTGGAGTCACAGGGGCCCTGATCCTCAGTGGCCTTTTCAGGAGTTCTGTGGTTTGTGTGGGGTTTTGGGGAATCTGATTTGTGTCGGTGGAAGCAGGAAAGGCATCAAAGGGCTCAGGGGCAGAAAATCCTCTCGGCAATTTTTCAGGCCTCAGCAGAAAGGAGGGCAGAGAAAACTTCTTAGCTCCTGCGGTGGGGCTCCAGGAAGCTGCACCTCATTCTCAGTCAGGTGGGGGTCGAGGGAGTTAAGGCTAGTGCAGGGTTGAGAGGGGCCTAAAAGATGAACTAGTTCTGTAGATATTGGGCCCAAGTGTTCTGAGTAAGGTTCTCAGAGTGGGAAGGTTGGAAGGGCCTTGATTCAGTGGTCAGGATAAAATTTTATTTCTTAAAAATGTCCACTTCTAAGTAAGTAAATAAATAAATGAACAAATACATAAATAAATCACTATTATTAGAAAAAGAATTAAGTTAGAGTAACTGGGTTCAAGTCTCTGGTTTTGACAGCATGACTTGAAAAAGTCACTTAACTACTCCAAGCCCTAGCATATTTGTAGGCTCATTTATTTATTTATTCATTCATTCATTTATGAAGGTTTACTGGGGCTTTTCTATGTGTCAAGTACAGTGGTATGCACAAAGAATAACTAATACATAAACTCTGGATGCACCCACATTCAACAATTGAATGAGTTCCTCTCTCAGAGCAAGACCATGGCGCCTCTACATAGGATGGAGTTCTGAGAGAGCCCACCAGGGGGCGTGGTGGACTAGAATTCCTAAAAGCAGCGAGGGACAGAGGATGCAACCTGGTTGTCAAGGGCCCTAACCAGTTCTTGGAAGTGTTTGATTTGGCCGACAATGTTTTTAAAAGAGACGACTTAGTTGTCAATTTGCAAGGTTTTAGATAAAACCTCAGACTCAAGTCTTGTATTGGAAGGCCTGGCTGTACAGGGTCTGCATTCCTGCCTGACAGCCATCAACAAGAGCTGAGAAGTGGCTACCCTTAGATAAGCCCTATGTTTTCTGGTTTTATTTTCTTGTCTCCACCCTGCTTCATTCATATACTATAGTTGTCTTGCCCCTCTAGGTATCAGAGATTGTGACCCTGGTGAAGGCTTGAGCTGAGTGTGCTGGGGGCAGCAACCTTGTTCTTGACTTACCTGTCCTTGGGGTTATGCTAACAATGCTGGAAGCCATGGCCTCAGGAACAAGGTGCAGGGGGAGTGAAGGAGACTTGAGGTAAATGGGGGAGAGACCTGGGTGCATCTCCCAGAACATTTTCTATTTGCAGAGTTGTGCGGAACAAGCACTCTGAGAAGGGGACTTGAGAGCAGGGGGCAAAGTGAGCAAATATTAGGAAGCTGTTACCAGCTGTCACATGCCTTGTTTCGTCTTGAACTTGAGCCAAAGGAACAGTAAGGAAGGGCACCTGAAATCAAAGCTTGTCTAGGAGGCTGGCTGCAGGTCCTTGGAATAAGATTTTTGCAAGGGTGCTGGGAGGAAGGTCAGAGTGCATAGGCTCCCAAGGAGGTTCTTAAGACTGCACCTGCAGGGTTCTGCTTGGCAGTTTGAGATGGCTGCAACCTCCTGAGGCATCAGTAAACAAAGGAAACTAGTCTCTTGGTTATAGACACTAAATTCCCACAGGATTGTGAGAGGTAAAAGAACCTTTTCAGATCATCTGGGGTAGAGTTTGTGAACTGGCAACCCATAGGGCATATGTGGGTCACAAACATGTTTTATTTGAATTTACATGTTTTAGGAATTAGGAAGTCTCACAGAGATCTCGGTATCTGGCTCTTCTTGGAATACTTGATGCTCTGGCAACATGGGGCCTACATTTCTGCAGGGCAACTAGAGACTGGGGCTAAGGAGAGGCTGCCCCTGTAGAGGAGCCTGCACCTCTATTTCTTCATAGTCTCCACCACTCCCTATTGTCTTACTCTTGGTTTGCCTCACTGATTTAAGTTATCAACCCTGGGAGGCATTTGAAATTATGACTCTGATTTAGACTAAAATTTTTCAAAATTATTTGTTAGCCCGTGGGAAACTTTCAGCTGAAGAATTTTAGTTGGGACCCCATTATTGAAAATAAAAGTGGAGCTGCTTGGGGAGGAGCAGCGTGGGCTTGCTCATCATGCCCTCTGCTTCTCCTTTGGGGGCACCTGCTGGAGGCCTGAAAGCTCCGTGAAGCGTATGTTTAAAAGCTGCTGAAGTAACCAAGCCCATCACTGCACAGATGAAGAAACTGAGGCCCAAAGAAAGGGAGAGACTCATCATCTAAACTCAGAATAAACTTGAGCCCAAACTTGAACCCATTTCTCCATGTTCCCATGTTAATCCTTCTTCCCATTATACAAGAGGTAGCAGATAGTTTTTAATTCACTTTTGGACTTTCGGAAACCAGAGGTGCTGTTAAATTGAGTCCTCTGAGGCTTTGTCTGGGCTTGGCGGGAGAGAAGACTGAATTGATTAAGAATATCTGCCTTGGGTAGAGGAAAGAGTCATGAGATTCACACTGTGTATTTACCATCTGCGTGCAATACCATGCAGCTTGCTGCTTTAATCTGGGAAAGCATTTCCCTGTGGGTCTGGAAGGAATGTTTTCTCTACCTTTAAAATTGGGCCTGATCCTGGCGTCATATCCGGAGGTTCTCCCCATTAACTTATCCAGGAAATCCGAGGGCGACATAGGCTTGGGTGCGGAGCGAGCAGCTTCAGCCTCCTTAGAAGCAGCAAGGCTAAGGAGGAAGAGAGGAAAGCAAAAGGTTAATGATGGCTCTTTCTCACACTGTGATCAGATCCCAGCCTTGTCCAACCTCTGTAGAACCACAAGAGTGTTCTTAGCTGGAGAAATGGGTAATATGGGTCCTTAATGAGGTAAGGCCCTGGTTAAATTGTTTACCCAGCCCAAATATCAGCCAGCATGGTATCCTAGCAGGCAGCCAAGTGTCTGATCGATGCTGAGAAGTCACTGACATTTTTAGGGCTTCATCTCTGGGATTTTGAGTAATCACACTTGGCAGCTGGGTGTCCCTGGGAGAGAAGAGTGGAGGGTTAGTCTTTTGGTAGACCTAACCCTGTGTTGGGCAACTGCACTCTCATAGGTCCATGGAGCCACACAGACAGAAAGGATGTTAGAGATCAAATAATTTACCATTTCCTCAAAGTTTATTTTCAGAATCAGAGTCACCAATTTTTAAAAAAGTTGCAAAGTCAGATGCATTCTGGAACACAAATTTTATCAGGCATTTTTACCTCAAGTCTCCTCAGAAGCTTTGACAAGCTTATGTGCTTGTACTTATGGGATCACTGTCTCAAGAAACATATACTTCAGAAAATCTCACTTGGGAAATTGAGGCCCAGTTAGCAGAAGGGACTGATGTAGGACCCAGAGTAAATCGGTAGTAGCCTACTTCACTGTATCGAGAGATAGGTGATTAGAAATCAGACTGTGGGGGTGCATCACACTGTTTCTGTCACCCCTCTCCCACCCCATACCCGTTCAACAAAGTGGCTTTAGGGCCCCATTCATACCACAGTATGAATTACTCATGTATTAAGAACATGACCCTCCCTCTGCCAAACTCTTTATTTATTTATTTAATTTTAAGTTCTGGGATACCTGTGCAGAATGTGCAGGTTTGTTACATAGGTATACATTTGCCATGGTGGTTTGCTGCACCTATCAACCTGTCATCTAGGTTTTAAGCCCCTCTTGCATTAGGTATTTGTCCTAATGCTCTCCCTTCCCTTGCCCTCCACCACCCTACAGGCCCTGGTGTGTGATGTTCCCTTCCCTGTGTCCATGTGTTCTCATTGTTCAACTCCCACTTATGAGTGAGAACATGCAGTGTTTGGTTTTCTGTTCCTGTGTTATGTTGCTGAGAATGATGGTTTCCAGCTTCATCCATGTCCCTGCAAAGGACATGAACTCATTCTTTTTTATGTCTGCATAGTATTCCATGGGGTATATGTGCCACATTTTCTTTATCCAGTCTATCATTGATGGACATTTGGGTTCGTTCCAAGTCTTTGCTATTGTAAATAGTGCTGCAGTAAACATACATGTGCATGTGTCTATGTAGTAGAATGATTTATAATCCTTTGGGGTATGTATACCCAGTAATGGGATTGCTGGATCAAATGGTATTTCTGGTTCTAGATCCTTGAGGAATTGCCACGCTGAACTCTTAAAGCATATAGATTTCAATAAGAGTCAATGTTGGAGTCTCAAAAGTTGAAGAACACTAATTTGGGTTGCTTTGGGCAACTGAGTTTCCTAGTACTGAAATTATATCCAGGAGATAGTTACGAGCCATGAGCAGCACTGGCATGTGCTTGTGGGACTGGGATGTTGGAGGAAATGCATAGAGATATGAATGTATGTGTGTGTGTGTGTAAGGTGGATGCTTCTGTCACCTAGCCAAGCAGTGCATAACGTTCCCCAAGGATTTGTACCCAACCTGTCTTATTCTTCCTCTCGGCTTCTTTTCTGGTCTCATCAGTTGTAACTGTTTAGGCAATCAGTTAATAATGGATGACTCTGAAATCTGTCACCACCCTGGCCTCTTCCTTAAAACCCCCTTCCTAATTTGAAAACACCTGTGGGATATGTTTATCTCAATGTTCTGCCAGTGTCTCAAATTCATCTCCTAAACTGAACTCTACAGCTTCCTTCCCAGACTTGCTCCTCTAAATCAGTTTCCCCAGATGACGTCAATATACTTCCGCTCTCTAGGATTAGAAGCCTCAGAGCCGTCTTGTCTCCTTGTTCCTCCACCCCCCCAACACCCATAAGCTCACTCACCAGGTGCTGATGTAGTTATCTGTGTTTGTGTTTTAAGAGCAGGAGTCATGGTGGTTTTATTTATTATTTGTTTGTTTGTTCTTTCATTCCCCACTGTGTCTACCATGGTGTCTCATACTTAATTGGTGCTCAGTAATTGCACAGTGAATGAATGAATGAATAATGTGCTACTTTAATTAATCAAATATCCTGGCTAGTAAAAAGTGTTCATAAATATTTATACATGGATTAACAATTTTAAAATAATTAGACTATTATACACAGTAATGGAAAATACTGAAAGCAATCTGGCATTGCTTTGAAGATTCAGAGGGTATTCTAGGACTCTTTAGACACTCTTACTCTTGCTTAATAATCTGAAGATCCTTACTCATATCCTGGGGAGCTAATTTTGATGGACAGGGTAAGGAACAAATGCGCTTTAGTTTCTTTGTGTGTGTCTATGGATGTAGGTGAGTTTGTGTGATGTGGGTGGGTTTCTAGGTATGACTGTATAGACGTGTTATGTATACAGATGGATGGATGTGTATGGATGTATGTGGAGACTAGAGTATGCGTGGGGGTGTTTGCAGATGCATAGTGAATTGGGTCACATAGATATCTGCAAAATGTGAATTTCTGTGTTCATGTGTATGTATGTCAAGTATCACATTTAGTATATGGGCATTTTTTGTGTGTATATGTGAGGTGTCTGTATGTGAGCTGTATATATACATGGGATACAGGCTGTGAATGTGTAAAATGCTTCTGTAGATATATGTCTGTGATGTGCATATTGCATGTGTTTGTTTTTGAAAAGTACTGTGAAACATAATATAGAATAATGCAAGAGAGTGAAAAGAACAGATGATTTGGAATTCATCCTGTTTTAGTCATTTATTAGCTGTGCTACCTTGGGAAAGTTACTTAACCTGTCTGAGGAGCTTTAGTTTTCTTACCTGTCAAATGAGTTTTGCATGAGGAATAACTGAGGTAGCATAGTTAAAAATATCTAGGACTGCTCTTAGAACACAGCAAGCGCTCGATACATTGTTTTTCTCTTTGCGGCATGGGGTGTGTGTGTGTGTGTGTGTGTGTGTGTTTGAAGCAGTTCAGAGCGGGTCTGGGGCTGCTCCTTGTCTCACAGCGCTTTCAGCTGCACCGTGGAGCCCACATGGCTTGAAAGCCCTCCCAGATGCTTCTCATGGCCCACAGTTGGGGCCACAGTCCATTCAGCACTGGACTCATGGCTGCTGTGTGGCTCTGGTGTGGGCAGAGGGGACCCCAGGCACGCAACTAGTGATTTATGACTTTTCTGCTGTTATAATTCACTTCTAGAACCTCTCTAGGAGTGGCAGTTATGAAGCTTTCATAAGCTCCCTTACTCTCTCCAACCCCTCCTCTCTGATAATAAGATTTGGGAACGTAGTACTCCCTCCCAGCAGTTCCTGGAGCACAAGTGATCTCTTGGCCCTTAGGTCTCTCTCATAAGCCTGAATCCTATTAGGCAGTAAAGTGGGAGAATGAATTTGCCCCAAATTATCCCGTACCATTTGCTATTGCCATAACATGCCATTTAATACCAGAATCCTCCCCAAAGCTGAAGAGTCTTCTGGTTATTCTAACTTGCATGTCTGCAGTAAGGTATTTGCAGTCTGGTCACCCAGCCACTGGCTCACTTAAAACATTGGCACTGAGCCGAAGTGGAGGGAATGAAGACTCTGGGGGGTGGGGGTTAAGTTACTGGCCTCGGGTCACACACCACTTCAAAGACAGAAGGAATTAGAACTTACATTTTCAAGTGTTGACTTACCCAAATGCTACAACGTAAGGGAAAGTCCTTCGTAAATTGTGAAGAGTATAAAATCATGATAGTCATGCTATTATTACGATTTGTTTCTGAAGCTTGTTCTGCCCTGTTATATCCAAGCAAGTCAAAACATGTGTCTGAATTCTAACAATCTGTGTATACACTGCTCTGAATTTGCCACACTGAAAAATGGAGAGGAAATCGTTGTGAACTACCCAGTGATCCTCTGTTTTGTCGAGTGATTCACAATAGCATATTCTGAGAATCTCTAGTCCAGCCTCTCCCATATATTGTTTACCAGCTGTTTCCTGTTATCACTTTCATAATTTTTGCCCTGTTTGTTCACTACCTCTATCATTCACTTAATTATTTTCATTAAATTGCCTCACTTCTTTCAAGCTTAAACTTACTTAAAAGGAAACTATATTTCACTACTCACAAATAGAAAACTAATATTACTTGCCATAATGGAAGAGAACCATAATAGCAAATACAATGACAACAAGACAAAAAGAGAAGAGTTTACAATTCAGTGATCTGCTGCTGGTCAATGTTCTGAGCCCAAGGCCTCCTCTAAGTTACAAAGGAAGTGCAGCAAGTGTAGGACAGACGTTAGAGGCATATTAACACCTAACGAGACTTCTGGAGATAATAAGAAAGATTGGAAGAGAATTGGTTCAATAATGATTTATTGTTATTGTGTCAATCACTTCAAATCCTCCTCCTCCCTCACTCTGCCCTAGGCCAAAAGTTCCCAACTCTTTTCCAAATACAAAGGCTCCATATTAATGCCAAAGTAGCTATGCCTCCCTCCACTTGATAATCCTTGTACATTTCTGTCTATATTTAGACAGCACAATTTGCACAGGATTATTCAAAACTCCCCCTCTCCACCCCGGTGAATCTGATGTGCTGTGCATCTGTGTAGAGTAAATATGCAATGGGGAGCTCTTTTAGTACCACCATTCCCAGTTAACTTAAGCATTTGCTTATAGACCATCAGCTGCTGGACGGAAGAGCTGGGAATGAATCTGAGAAATGAAACTCTCAATTGTTAAAATTTTCTGAACTTATGACAGTATTTGGAAATGATGCAGTTTTTTTCAGGGATTACTAAAATATGGTGGGTGAATCAGACTCAGTTTAGGCAGATTTGATTAATGGTAATTTTCAGAAAGACAGTGAGGTCTTCTGAGACCAAGTTTTCTATTACTTGCTGAGAAGGCTTATTACGATAGATGCACTGACTATATAAAACATTAGACTATTATACACAGAAATGAAAAATACTGAAAGCAATCTGGTATTGCTTTGAAAATTCATAGGGTATTCTAGGACTATTTAGACACTCTTGCTTAATAATCTGAAGATCTTTACATCCTGAAGAGCTAGTTTTGATGGACAGGATGAGGAACAAATATATTTTAGTTTCTTTTTGTGTGTCTATGGATGTAGTTGAGTTTGTGTGATGTGAGCAGGTTTCTAGGTATGATGTATTAGGTATGTTATGTATACAAATAGATGGATGTTTATGGATGTATGTGGGGATTAGAGCATGCACTAGACTTTCCACCACCTTCTGGTCAGGGGATTTGTCACATTAAGAGACTTTGATACTTAAAGGACTTCGGATGTTACTCCTAATGACAGAGACCATGCAAAGCTCCAGGAGTAGAGTTCAACAGTGGGGTTGGAGGCAGGGTGATGTAATGAAGTGGTGGGCTGTGTGACCTTCAGTGAGTCACTTCCCTTGTTGGCTTTTAGTTTTCCCAGTTATACAATGAAATTAAGATGATCTCTAAGAGCCCTTCCATCCCTCAGTCATGATTTTATGGGTCTATAATGTTCCTTCTTCTGTTTTTTTTTTTTTTTTTTTTTTTCCATACACCTGGTCTGGGGATCCAGATTTGTCTGGACTTCTTTGGAGGAATGGGATTTTGTATCTTGGTTCTTCCTCACCTAGTCTCAAGACTTTTTTCTCCAAAAGGTCAATCTGTTTCTCAAGGTTTACTTGGAAGAAAGGCCAGATCAATGTACAGATTCTCATTCTTCAGTTGCAGCATCAATTGGAAATAGGGAATCAATGTAAAACTGTCAATCTGAATTACAAATGAGCTAGGGTTGACAGTAAAACTGGGGAGAAACAATTTCAGCTACATTTTACATGGCACCACACCCCCAAGAACCACTCTGGGTTAGCAGAGGGGATCCCCCTAGTCGATTCCCTCTCTCCAGTTCACCATGAGCGGAGAAGTCCAGGAGGTCAGGATGGAAAAGGGGGAGGAAAGGCAAGAAGGGGGCAGAAGAGGGACTAAGAGGTTGAGAGCAACCAAGGGAAGGACCCATACGGCTGGAGGAGGAACTTGGAGGTGCAGATTGAGGACAGGGAGGTGGGAGGTGGAAGAGGAAGAGTACACTGTGAAAACGAAGGAGTTTGAGGCACGGTCAGCACTATAATTGAGGAATTCAGTAAGCACAGTGGACAGGTACCCAACTACACTTGGTGAGAGGATGAGAAGTCTCCAAGAGGCTTTGTGGAGAAAATGACGTTTTAAGTAAAACTTGAAGGTTAGGTATGGAGTTGGCCTGGAAAAATACAGGAGGAAGAGTGTTTGGGGTAGAAGGAACAGGATGTGTAGTTTAGAAGTGAGAGACAATGTGGAGAACTGAAAGAAGAGTTTAGTGTGTGTGTGAAGGAGGGAGGGAGAGAAGAGAATGGGAAATGATGAGAAATGAAGATGAAACACTTGCGGGTAGGCTCTGTCTTGTTCAGTGCCTGGCAGGTAGTAGTAATTAAAAATTCGATTTGACTGGCCTTTGCCCTCTAATTATTTATTGTCCAGTAGATAGAATAGTTTAGGTACTTAAGAAATTATAAGAGGCTGCCACTCTGCTTAGGTGGCATAATTGGACTGCTATGGTGGCTCAGTGGTAGAAGGCAGTATTTGGGGAGAAGGCAGGGATTAATTACAGAAATCGTCTGAGTTTTAATTGTAGCCTCCGTGTGCTTTTAGAAAGACCCAACATTTGCCATTTTCAAATTGTGTATTCAGGGAAGAAAGCTTTCTCTTGCCCCATTGCCTGTGGGCTGTCTTTTTCTAAATGAAAAAGAAATGGTGGATGGTGAGGAGGGGTAGGTGGGTGTCGTGGTCTTCTGGGAAGAGGTGGGGCTGAGCTGGGCTGGCACTCTTGGTTTTCTAGGCTGAGCCAGTTTCCTATCCCTGGCTCTGATCCCAAGGGACTTGGGGCTTGTCGTGCAGCCTGGGCCCTGCTGGTCACCCTCAGCTTTGCCTGAGTTGGATCATCAGGTCAGCATCTGGCTTCCCCCAGCCAGCTGTGCAATTCTGATTTTATTTGATTGCAGTAAGGGGCTTAGGCTGGCCAGGGAGTGCTTGACATTTTATTACTGTCACTTCATGATCTGCTAAGCACCCCTGGGAACAGAATGTCACAGTTGGCATGCCCTGAGCCCAATTCACCTCAGGGTCTTAGGGAGCAAGACACCTCTCCCCCTTCCTTCCTACCTCCCACAGTTATTACTGCCCCCTATAGGGAACCCTTATCTGAATAAGAAGCGCATGTATTTGCACATGATTTTCTTCTTGTAGCAATGTAAAATCCTGGATTCTTGGAGCTGGACTAAACCTTAAAATCTTATCTGGTTCTGCCTCTGCACCTGAGGAAGTCTTGTCCTCTAGGGATCCCATATACTATGTAGCATCAGTTTCCATGTTTTCCTCTGGATAGCCTTCCATCCACTAACTCTCCTGCCTTATCATATGTATCCCCACAAAGCAGGGCCACCTAGAGAAAGGTGAATGAGGTACCTAGCAAAATTTAAGGAGGCACTCCATCCCAGGGTTGCATAAATGCCGATCCTGCACTTGCAGGAACCAGAGAGTGAGCACCTCCTTAAATTTTGTGCCTCACCTGCTTCACTCTAGTCCTGGCCCTGCTACAACATCCTAAATCCCTGAGCCTGGTCTATACGGTGGGATTTCCTGTAGATTATCAAATCTATTCACCTGATGAGGGAGTCTCTTCACCTCTTACGGCATCCCACTTTATTTTCAAAAAGTTTATTGTTTTTCTTGTTTGGTGGCAAGAAATGACATTAATTGAGCACCTGCTGTTCCTAATGTGGACTCTGAATTGCACATTATGTATTTTATCCCGTTTAATCCTCCAAACAGCCTGAGAGGCAGGGATGCCTGTCCCCATTTTACAGGTGAGAAAAGTGAGGCTTAATCAATTTTGTGGCTTGTGACTTGATCTCTCCAGCTCTGGCATTCCACACTGTATTTGCTTACATTATGTTGACGTTTTCTTTTTTCTCATCTTCCTTACTCTATGCGCATGTGTGAAGCCTAGAGTCATGGCAGCCCTGGTCTTTTCTGGTTCAAGCCAAACTTTCAGCTCTGTAACCTTCTTTTTTCTCAGAATTGGGGCCATCAAGGTGTTATATGGACAAAACCCTGAAATCATGATTTTCACAAATATCTCTTCAGGCTCTCAATAAACATGGTTTTCATGAAGAGCCTGGCACACAGTCAGAGCTCAATAAATATTTGTTAAATGGATGATATATACCTGAGATTCCAGAGGAAGCTTAAGTTAGCTGTGCAGCATTATTTGGCATCAGTGATAGGATTTGACTGGAGTCCAAAGAGTCCTAAACTCTGGCCCTGATACTCTTAGTCAGCCCCTTGGGAAAATATTTAATGTCCTCAGGGAAAATACAAGGCAGAAAAATAAGAGAAAAAGTCATTTCTTTCAGTGGTATTCACACGAAATGTCTTGGACCACTGGCCTAGGTCAAACCTATGTTTACACATAAACCCTACATTCCTGCTTCCTTATGTCCCTATTTATAATTCTGCCACAACCATCTCACTTTGCCCCAACTGTGTCTATGTGTCTTACTCGGAAAAATTTTCCCGTGCCTCTGACTTTCAGTGTTATTCTGCAGTCTGGTCCTATGGTGAAAGAATGCTTGGCTTAAGCCTGGGGGCATCAAGTGGCCCTCAGATGAGTTACAGTGTGAAGAATCCAGGGGGATTCTTCAGAGGCTTCAGTGTGGAAGAACAGGCCTTTTGGGTTTACTCTGACTCAGGGAAAGCTCTTAGCAGGCCCTACATAATCAGCATGCATCCCACGAGTTGGACAGAAGAGCAAATGGCTCTCATTACCTTCAATGCAGCCTTTTTTTAATCAGATAAATCTCACTGGAGAAATGTGCCTTTGCACAGAATGGAGCCCAGGCTTCTGGACAGAAAGTTTTGGGAAAAAAGATTGCATTAATCAGCAGACATTGGTCATTTGAGGTTGCAAAGGCCTGGGAGTATAGATATTGAGGAGACATAGCAACAGGATAAAAACAGATGAAGACATGATATTAGCTAATGACAGTAATGGCTATCATTCATTGATACTTCACATATTTCACTGTATTTAATCTCTTCTCAATACCATGAAGATGACATCATTATCCCCATTTTACAGATGAGGAAGCTGACACTTTCATTTTCAGAAAATTTACCTGAGGTTATGCAGTTTGTAAATGGTAACCCCATGAGACAACTGGTCTCTGAAGCCCATGGTATTAATCACTATAATTTATTGACCCTTCCGAGTGATAGTGATTTGCAGAGTCCCTCTGAGGAGCCTCTCTGGTTCATGATATAACTGTTTCCTCATAACTCTGGAATTACAACTGGGAATTTTAGAGCTCTGGGAATTGGAAAGTATGGGTTGGGAACAATGTAATTGATAATCACTTGCACACATGTAACACTTTCAGTTTTTATGGCACTTCTAAATCCATCACTACATTTGATCCTCACATCTGCCCTGTGACAGCATCTCCATGTCCAGGTGATGACAGCAAGGCTCAATTGAGAGGTAGGAGGCCTGCTCAGTCTCAGATGGTAGAACCATAACATAACTGGAGGGCTCCAGGTCTGGTCTGGGTTATCCTCTGCTTGACTCCTTGGCCATTCCCCAGAACCAGTCATGATATGGAAAAACCTTCTTGACTCTTTATTACATCATTTCTATCACACTTGATCTGTAGTCAACTTGCCTTTTGTTTTGCCTTTTTCTCAGTTCACTCATCTTGAAAATAGTACCTGCCTTTACCAACTGCAGGTGTTTGAATGGCAGAAGGCCACCATACTTTTACAGATGCTGTGGAAATAAACTGTCATTTCTCAGGTTAGTCAACTTTATTCATTAGGTGCTTTTAGGTACTGATAATCTCATTTTAGATCGCATTAGTTTATTATTTCATTTACTTATTTACTTAAAATAATTAGGAAGTGCCTATTATATTGTCAGAGATTGTACTAGGTGTTAGAGGAGGTTACAAATAAAATAATAACAGCCAGCCCTAATTGAGTGGCTATAAAGTACTGTACCAGGCATTACACCAAAAGCTTCATTTGCAATACTTAATCCCCAAAATAACCCTTTGAGTTGGGGTATAATTACCTCTGTTTTTCTGATGAGAAAAGTGAGGTCCATAGAGATTAAATAATTTATCTAGGTTCACCTGATCTTACAGACTTCTCTCTTAACTATATCAGTGATGAATGTGCAATAGCCGTTGCTTTCCAGCTAGTAGAGGAAAACATATGTGAGAACAAATAAGTGCTTTAATATCCAGGGCCTTTAGAAAAAACCATACCACTTTTCCCTTCCAAGTCTATACTAGTTCAAACTCATAGTGGAAAAAAAAAGCCAAGTTGCAATGAACCCATAGGAAATGCATCGGCAAAACTGTAGTATTTATCCCAGAGAAAACAGAGGTTTCATAGGGGTGGAGCTTGGATGTGTGTGGTCTTCAAGCATCCAAAGACTATGATTCAAAGGAGGATGTTCAGAAAATAAACAATCCTCACTAGGCACTGAGGAAGAAATGATTTTAAATTGTAGAAAGGGCAATTTGGATTAAAACCTGAAGCTGCCTTTAATAAACGGAGTGACTGGTCTTCAGAAAGTGAACACTTAACGTGAGTTGATAGGGTTTAGCTGAAGTGGGTATTTGCATGTAAATACAGAGTTTTAGGGACGCTCCAGGGCTCTAATAATGCTCTCTAAATAGCCTTTGTTGATTCCCCTGAATCCTTTAAGACAGAGTCAGAGCTGCAGCTTTGCTCAGCGGAGTGAAACTTCTTTGTTTCACTCAGCAGGTTCCAAAGTCTTGGGCAAGAAGTGAGTAGCAGAGTCATAGAATTATGAGACCTGGTCATCCTGTGCATTAAAAAAGACATTCACTGATCACCTGCTATAAATTAATAAATGTATATTATACCCCTGCAAGACTATCATCTCCATTTCATAGATAAGAAAACTGACTCAGAGATTAACTGAGAATAGCAAAGGCTACTACCAATGACCAAATACTTTCTAGGTGCCATCCACAAGTTAAGAACTGTTCCATACAGGTGTTCTAATCTTCCCAACAACTTTATGAAGCATCAAACATTTTCTTTTCTATTTTTCAGATGAGAAAACTGAGACTTGGGGAGATTGACAGACTTAATCAAGGTGAGTTAGTGGCAGAGCTGATACATAAATCTAATCGAGGTGAAATTTTGGCATAAGTTTTGGAGCTGCTGTTCAAATCTGCTAAAACAGCTCACTCAATTCAAATATGCATGATTTTAAGTTTCTACTCTTCTGTGGTTTAGTATAACCTTCTAGAAGGAATATTTACTTAGGAGAATTCAGGAAGAGTATCACTGACACCCTGTGGGACTTAATGAGGTGGAAGGAAGAGTGATGGATGACGAAGAAACGACAAGGCTTTGTGGCCAATGCCCCTTTACCCTTTCAGGATAAAGGAGCTCTAGGGTCCTTGCTGAGGTTTTCTTCTCTTCTTGGGATTTCTGTCCTTTTTACCCTGTACCTTCAAGATCCTCCAGCAGGTCACCTCTTTCTAACGCACAGGGGGACCAAATGGGGTCCTGAGTCCCACTGCCTTCTGCCACTTGTTGCATGTCTCAGAGGCAAAGAGAAGCAACCTTGGAAATACAACAAGCTGTGGATGTGGAGTCAGAGATTCTGGTTTGCAGAGTTCTACCTGTTGCAATTCTTGCTTATATGATCTTGGGCAAGTCCTTTATTATGTGTAACCTTCAGCTTCCTCATCCCTCGTGTGTAGATAGCTCCTGTTCTAACTTTTAAATTACTATTTAAAATAATGTGGAAGAAAGCATAAGAACTTGTTTTCTGGCTGAAACAGGGCATGCTCCAGGGCTAAGCACATAGACTCTGGCATCAAATCCAGGCTCTGGCTTTTACTAGCTGTGTGACCTTGGGCAAGTTCCTTATTCTGTCTAAATCTTTGTTTCTGCATCTGTAAAATGAGGGTGATAGTAGTTGTTGCTCGTAAGGTTTTGTAAGGAATAAGCATTTTTTTACAGTGCTTACTTTGGTGCGTGGCACAGTGTACATGTTCAATACAAGTTTTATTGATTCAAAGAGAGTTGGTGGATCTAGGCTTTGTGATGGGGGATGAATATATGAACTTCCAGAAGCTTTTTGTGCTTTATATTGGAATCTAGAAGGGTCACCCACTCTGACCCTAGAAGAGTACCACAGCAATCTCAGGTAGTTCTACTATGCTCTTAGTAATTTATCTGTTATGTAGTAAATTAATAGCATTACTTTGGCATTTCAATCAATAGGATTAAGATGATCTGATGGTAACAGAGTAGTAATTGCTGCTGCACATATGGAAACTGTGCAGTGGCAAAAACTATTTTTCACAAGTTGGTTGGTTGCCCTCAGACCAGATTCTTTCAATTCTTAAAAAAAAAAAATTTCCTCTGATGATTAAAGCAAAAAATGCACATTGGAAAAATACAATGAGGTTCAAGGAAAAAAATGAAAACCCACCTGGGAATCGTATTATCTAGATATCTACTGTTAACATATTGCTAAATTTCTTCCAGGATTTTTTCCCTCTACAGATTATAATCAGTGTTGTTTCCTCTTTTTTTTTTTTTTGACTGAAGATTCTAAATGAGCATTTTTCTGTTGCTATTAAACCTTTAGAAACACAATTTTAAATGAGTGCATATGCCAGTGTGTGGCTGGCATATGCAGTCATTTAAAATTAGTATTCATTTTGCTCTCCCACAGTTGATAGGCATTTATATTATTTTTAATTTTTAGCTATCATAAATTATGCTGGAAAAACCCCCTTGGTCACAAACCTCTGTTCATGTCCTAGAAGCAAAATTGCTGAGTCAAAGCTAGAAATATTTCTGAGGCAGAAAGGCCGTAGCAGAGTAAAGGAGCCCCTCCCCACCCCCCAGGACCAGCAACTTGGCTCTCACTGAAAATTAATTCTTCATAAGGCAGTGCTAGGGGCAAGGGCTGAAGGCAATGGCAAGTAAGTAAAAGTTGAAAAGGAGAGAGGTGACTGCTTCCACTTTTTCCCTTTTTCTCCACTGACTCACATTGCCCATGAAATTGTAGACATTGGAACGTGCTGGAGGGGAGAAAGAGCTCTTAGTGACAGATTGTTCAGAAGCCCAACATGGCTTCGTGCTTTGCATTTCCTTTTCTGTTAAATTGCCCTGCATATGTCTTCTGCCTGGGTCATATTCATTTTTTTTAAATCCCTCAAAGTACTTACATTTTGTAAGCATTCCCTAAATGCTCGAAATGGGGGGTAGGATAGCATGGTGGACTCAAATCTGATTCTGCCATTTATTAGCTGGTTCTGATTTATTAGCTGTGTGATCATTTAACACTTTCAAATTTGTTTCCTTATCAGTTAAATAAAGGTAATAATAGGGATACTTTCTAGAATTGTTGGGCGAAGCAAGAAAATATGTATCAAGTGAGAATTGCAGTGCCAGGCACAGAGGAACTACTGAGTATGTTAGCAATTATTACAAAGAAAAATAAGGTTCAAATAATCTGCACTAAAATCTTATGCCAACCTAAGTTTAACCTAATAATTCTTAAGAACTTCAGAAAAATCTGAAGACTGAGTCAGGAATGCAGGAAATACCGGATGTGGGATGTACTTCACATCTTGGCTAATTTATTATATTCAGTTGTAGGTCCTGCATTTTAAGAGGGACATTAACAGGCTGGAGCAGGTCCAAAAGGGAACAATTGGGCTGGTAAACAAACTTGAAATTGACCTGTAAGGAATAATTAAAGACTCTGTGGGTGTTTGGCTCAGAGAAGACTTAGGCAGAAGGGATTGGTCGGTTGGGCTGTTAGGAGAAGAGGGACCCAACTTAATAAAATAATGATTTGAGTATTTTTATTTTCCAGACATCTAGCTTTGCAAATAGTATTTATTTTTTCTTCTCCAAAACACTACACGAGGTACATATTTGTGTTCCTATTGTACAGATGAAGTAACAGGCACAGAGGCAGAAGTGACTTGACAGTTAATGTGGTTAATAGATGGAATGGTAGGAATGGAGCCAGGTCTTTCTAATTCTACAGTTTGAGTACCTTCTACAGCCCACTGACTTGTTCCAAGTGACCAGGGAAGGCCTGTCGGACTTTTAAAGAGCAAAGTGGCTGCCTGATACATGTGAGGAAAGAATATTTAGACCATTAGAGCCACCCAATAATGGAATAAGCTGCCTAAGTAGATAATGAGTTTCTTGTCACTGGAAGTATTCAAGGAGAGGCTGAACTTCTGCTCAGTAGCATGCTGTAAGGATGACAGCTGAGGAGTGGGCTGGAACTGTGACTTTATTACTTACTTGGATGTTCTTGAAAGTTGCTTAACTTCTCTGAGCCTGTTTCTTCATCTATAAACTGAGAATATGGCCTAATTTTAGAAGACTTACAAAAAAATTATAGATAAATTGTTTAGCCAAGAAGCTGGTATACAGAAGTTGCTCTTTATATATTAAGTGAAAAATTATCTATAATCTTTCTATTTGTATCTGTGGCTCTCATTTATTTGGTGACATTGCCTACTCACCTCTTCATTGGGAAAAATTTTAGACTTGGAGAGGTCACCTCCTGGGTGAGTATTTTACTTCACTTCTGCAGTGGCAGGTACATGCTAATTTCTGTCCCCTTAGGCAAATGACAGGTTGGACTTTAAAACATGGGCAGTGGAATAAACAAAAGGAAGAATGTTTAGACTGAAATGTTAAGCAATAGAATAGACATTATTGGGGGAAAGATTAGAACCACACAGCTAATAAACCATGTCACCCTGTGGATCAAATATCAGATGGGTTCGAGAAGCCCACTATATGCCCAGCACTGTGCCATATGCATTAGAGTTCAATCAATTGGAGGCACTGTCTTTGTCTACAAAGGTCGCAAGACCTGGGATGGCTCAGACAGTTGTGAAAAGATTAGCTGATAGGACTGAGTGCTATTCTGTGCTATATCTTTTGGTTTGGATTGCAGCCCCTGGGCAATTAGGGAAGGGATGCTCAGAGGCAAGAGATGGAGAAGATGACCTTGCAAGGTCTCTTTCTTGCCTGGGATTTTCTCCTTTTGATGATTCCCAGGATTCTTTCTAGCAGGCACAATGCTGTAATGTTGCAGTTGCGGCTCCCTTGGGCACATTCACTAGTTGTTTCCCCAGGACTTTCCCAGAGCCTGGGAATATGCTGATAATTGTTGTCCATTATCTGACCTGGAGGAGGAAGAGGTAGATGAAGAAAAGGAGGAAGAGGTGAGGAAGAGGAGGAAGGGCCGCCCTTCTGAGGGCTCTCTCAGCAGCCTTCCTTCCTGGGCTTTGAGAACAAGGCAGCATCCTGCCTCCTCCCAGGTATCTACTCAGGCTCCTGTTCTGTAGACATCAGTCTAGACTCCTACCAACATCAACCATGGGTCCCACCAGCAAGAAACGTGGAGTTAGTTGCATGAAGAGAAAGCTTTTATTGTTGGAATTCGTGATGTGATGATCCTTCCATTTCTTTCAACAAGATAAGCAGATTCCAACAGATTTGGAAAATGTCTTCCTTTCTCTCTCTTGTTTCTTCCTCCTGTCATCATTCCTCCTTAACCTTTGCTTCTTCCCTCCTACATTCTTTTCCCCTTCTGGTTTCTCTACCTTCTTCCTTTTCCTTCGTTTGTTTCTGAATCCTGGGATGATGGAGTTGAGAGCGATCTTAGAAGTCCTCTAGTACAGTGTACTAATTCATTTTACAGATGAGAAGAATGCATTTCCAAGAGAGAAAGAGATTCACAGAATGAGTCCTTGGTGGAATCCAGAGTAGACCTGAGTTGACTGCTCTTCCCTTTTTATTACTCTGCTTATCTTCACATTTCTCTCCCCTTTCTTGTTTTTTTTTTTTTTAATTGTTCATTTTATATCTTGCTCAATACTCTTTCTTCTCTTTTGTTTCTTCTTAATCCCATAATGTTAAATGGAAAGGAAATCAGGACTGTGGGTAGAAGAATTGAAAGAGAAGTGTGTTGTCAATTTCTTTCCATCGTGGCTGTGATTTGGGGTGAGCCCCTCAATTTTCCTCCTCAGCGTCTCTATCTACTTTCTCCATCCTACCCCACCACGTGTTTGGAGGGGTTTGTCCACTGTCTTTCTCCATATGAAGACTTTGAACTTGAATTGCCAAGGTGCCCTAAAGGGGTCCTAGGTTGGTAAGGTCACTGCTTTAGTCCCTTCATCTACAAGCTGAGGATGATCATCGTACTTTCCTCATAGGGTTGCTATAAAGATGAACTAGTTAATACATATTAAGTTTTTTGAAAAGTTTCTGGCATATGGTAGGTTCTAAATACATGTTATTCGTATTTGCTAGTATTATTAATTATAAATATTATTATTTAGAGGGATTTCTGTCCTTAAGGAGAAGGGTTGAGAGTCACAGATGTCATTCTAATAAATAAGGAGAGAAAGGAAAATTATGAACATAGCTTAAATAGAGACTCGGCAAATTACACAAAGGGTGACCTGATCTCAGCTATGCTCTGCCTCCTGAATGTGTCCACTTTTTAACCAAAGGCACCATCTTTTCTCCAACTATTTGAATTCAAATTGTAGCCCATGTCCATGACTTACCCTGAGAAGAAGCTGTTTGGAACTTAAGAGTAAAGTTAGGCCTTGCTCAGAACTGACCCAGTTTAACAAGTCCTTCTGATACTTTCCATTTTCTCCCAGATAGTGTTTAAGATGTGACGACAGAGTGCTGTATTCTCCAAACCAAAATCACTTGCATATCATATCATGAGTTTTGCCCAATTTATGTACTGTTATTTAATTTATTTTAGTTTGATTTTTAGTCTTAAATGTTATCAATATCATAATGGAATTGGTAAGTTCTGGTCCCTAGTAAAATAAAATAAGAGAACATTATCCTGTACCATTATAGTGTATCTTGTACACTATTGGTGTAACTCTGATTTGATTTTAGGGAAAGTTGTCTTGGTGATAAGAGACTTGGAATTCTCAGTTCTTGTCTAGGCTGGACATTAATTTACTGTTGACTTTGGACAAGTCCCTTTCCCTCTGGCCACAGTTCCTCCCTGGGAACTAAAGGAATTGGGACATATAATTCTTTCCATCTCTAACTTTTTTTTTTGTCATGAGTATTTTATGAAATCGCACAGTGAATTGTTTAGGGCTCCAGTCACCCTGATGAGAGTATCTACCATCAATCACGTTGTTCTGAGCACCTAATTCTATAATATAACTCTAGCCTTCCATTTTCCAGCGACATTTTGCTTCCAGCACAATTTCTTCTGTGGGAACAGCAACTTCCATTTGTTTAGAAAATTCTTCTAAATACACCAAATAGTTTCAGCCTCTAGGCTGGTTTTTACTCAGAGAAAACACAATCAGCACGACACTGGTTTGGGTGACTCCACACGTCTTTCTTTCCTACCTGGTACAGGTTGCCTTTTGTTAAGGTGGGCTCTAAGTTTGATTGAATGCCCATGCTCTCTGGAATCCTCTTTTATTAAAAAATATATTTTCCAGCTTTTCAAAAGTAATATATATTGTTGCAAAACATTCAAGTATTACAGGAATATTTAGTGCAGGAAATAAAAGTTCCCCATGGTCTCATTCTCAAGAGATAATAACAACTATAAGCAGTTTTCAGTCCATTTCTGTAGATTTCTTCCCCATAAGAGAACATTAATACATAAATAAAAATGG
This sequence comes from Chlorocebus sabaeus, assembly GCF_047675955.1. Lineage (NCBI taxonomy): Eukaryota > Metazoa > Chordata > Mammalia > Primates > Cercopithecidae > Chlorocebus > Chlorocebus sabaeus. Next base: position 30,228,081 of record NC_132926.1, on the reverse strand, counting down.
GATCCTGCTATACAGACTGTTTTGCTATTTGCCTTCCCTTCTCTCTCCACTTCTCATAATCATTTATCCTGGCCATTTTTGACTTTTCTGCATGGAATGAGGTTGCCTGCCCATGATACTAACTGGCTGTGTGACTTTGAATGAATCGTTTTTCCCCTCAGGGTTTCAGTTTCCTCAACTAGAAGAAGAAACAGTCCTCTCCAACCTGCCCATCTCCTATTATATAAGGCTTAAGGGAGATAATGGAGATGTATGAAAGTGTAGGTGTCCTGAGGGTGGATTTGATAGTAGACTGTTCTCTGTCACTCTCTCCTGCTTTATTGAGTTTGGAGCACTTACTAGGTCCTGCAATTCTATAGGTTCCCAATTTGTCTATTTGTTTGTACCCACCACTAGTTATTTGTTTGTACCCCCCACTAGAAGTTAAGGTGTGTTAGAACAGGGACCATGACTCTTCTGTTCCTCAATGTATCTATCCCAAGAACTTAGAACATCTCCTGGTTATCGTAGGAATTAATAAATATTTTTTGGATAATGAACAAATTATCCTCTCTCAGCTGGGCTTCTAATTGATAGAAAGCCCATTGGGAGAGAATAGGGTAGAGCAGGAATGGGATGAGCCAACTTAACAGGGTGGATGCCTGGCCTACCCAGTGGCCTTGAGCTCAACATCATTCAACTTGACTGTTCTGCAAGCCTTTTTCCTTTGTTTGCTTCACTCTCCTGATACTCTTTGCCTACCTGGTAAATTAGTCATTCTTTATGGCCCAATTTAATTATCCTGAGTCCTGTGAAATGTCTTCAATTTATACTGTCTCCCACCTCCAGACAGAGTTAACCAGGCTCTTTCGTATGCTCCCACAACACTTTGCACCTATCTTACTTTAATTATAGTAATAGTGGTTTTCCTGCTTTGTACAGTTGCTGTGTGCCATATGCAATGCCAACTATATGCCTTCTCCCTTTTAATATGTATGATAATCTGTCCGGAAGAGATAATTATAACTCCCATTTAACAGATGAGGAAAACTGAGACTTAGCAATTTTAAAAATAATCTTGCTCCAAGGCATACACATAGCAAGTAGTATAACTAGGATTTTGGAATATGTATGATTGATTCCCAAGCTAGAGTTTTTAACTGCTGGGCCTTCAATATGCCAACTTAATTTAAGAATTAGGTAATGACAACTGGAATGACCCATAGTCTTTACATAGTTCCATCCCATTTTAGGCATGGAAAAGCTGAGACTAGTTACAAAGTTAGAGCAGAATTTGCAGCAGAAAGAAAATCTTGCTGTAATATCTAGGCTGTCCAATTTTGGGCGGCATGAGGCATTACATTTTTTACTGGGCCGTATCACCTCCTTTTTTCAGTAGGCATAGCTTTTTACATTCTAAGACATATTCAATACATTTATTCAAGGCACCCTCTCTCTAGGCATGATGCAGCCTTTTACTTGGCTCCTGTGAAGACTGTTTTTCTTTTCTTTTTTCCTACTAGATGTTTTAGGTCACATTGAGGAAACTACCTTTCACTGAGGTAAGTCCATACTTTCTTCATGTTTAAAATTATTTTAGAAAGGTTTCCTTGTCTTATGGAAGGGGCTTCTCCACAGGACTTGGTGATGGTGAAGAGCAACCTTGTTTATAATGGCTCAGATGTTTCGAGAGGCCCAGAGTTTGGACATGCCCTGTCAGAGAGCAAGGGTAAGGTTGAGCAAGCAACTCACTGCAACAGTTACGGAGCCAGAGCTGCGCCGCCATATCTAGCTCACACTCTCACTGTGACTCTTTTCTTGGAGCAGGAAGGGGTCATGGTGAGATACAGCAGTGCTTTAGGGTTGGTTGGTTGGAATCTTTCAGGTCCTGGGCTTCTGCAGAGCCAATAGAAGGAGGATGGGAACAGACACGTGGGGACAAAGCAATTTGATTTAACAAATACTGAGTGTCTGATATATGTGAACCCCTGGGATGACATTATCTATGAGGGGGTAGTGGAGTTAGCTGAAAACTCTGGAAAGCACTGGGGGATGTTTCCCTTTTCTTCTTGTTTGCTTTTCATATGCATCAAGAAATTCATTAAGCGCTAATCTTTGAGGGGCTTACAATCCAACAGGAAAGCTAAAAGGGCACCCAAATGTATGTAAGGTCACTTTAAACAAACTGAGTGCTAAGGATAATGCCTATATTTCCAAGAGGATTTAGGAAGGAGAGTCCGTGCCCAGTTGGGGCTAGGCATAGATGCAATCCAGGGACAATTCATGGAGGAAATGACGCCAGACATAGGTCTTAAGGCATGGATAGCATCTCAGAGAGGAGAGGAAATTACCATTTGTTAAGGGATTGTGCTCTGATAGGAAGATGTGTTTGAAGTGGGACTTCGTGTATCTATCAGTGAAGTTGTTATTCTCAGTTTTTAAGGTGAGGAACTTGAGGCTCAGGAAGATTGAACAAACTGCCAAGACTATACAGCAACGAAGTAACATAGGCAGGATTCAAAATCAGATGAGTTTGAACCTAGAGCTGGTTGGTGTGTCTTTTAAGGCAGAGTGAGAGGGGAGCTTTACCAGATTTATGGAGAGTATAGGGCACAACATGAGTTACAATACAGAGATGAGACTTATGGAGGTGCTGCTTATGAATAATGAGAAATCCATTTTGGGTTGCAATTCAGTTTGTGTGAAATAAAGGAGTTGGAAATAGCAGTGGGTGCTGTGTGCGGCAAGCTGAGAGTTTCATATTGTATTAAAACCTGGCATTTTCAAGAGAAGTGCAGCACAACTGCAAAAATGCATGAGGTAGATCCATATGCACACTGACAAGGTATTCCTGAGTGATAAAAGAGAAGTTGCCAAACATGGTGTGTAGAATAATCCCATTTTTTGTAAAACAGAAGCAGCTTACTACAGTAGCACAGCAGCTAAGGGATGTCTGAAGCCACACTTCCTGGATTCCAATCCCACACTGACACTTCCAAGCTGGGTGAGCCTAGGAAAATGATTTAACCTCATCTGTACAATGAAATGAATGATAGTATATGATTTATAGGATTGTTCTGGAGGTTACATGGGTTAAGTTCTATCCAGTTCTTAGGTGTCAGGCACATAGGAAGCACTCATGTTTTTGTTATTATTATGTTATTAAAACCATTTAGGAGGATGAATATCAAGCTGTTAAGTGATTTATCCTAGGAAGCAAGATTTACGTGTATTTTAGTTTCAAACATATCTCCTTATGCTGTTTAATATTTTACAACAAATACATTTTATGGTGTAAAAAACAAAATAAAGGAAAACAAAATGACAAACCAGCAGGTCTATTTTAAGAGTTGATATTAGGAGACTTTATTTCTACTGTATTCTTTTTCTCTAGTAGCAATAGGGCTGGTAGGGACACATTAGAAAATGTCTCTGGTGTCACCCAGAGAGCTATTGAAAACAGATGTCTGAGACTGCATTGCCTGGGCTTCCCACAAGCCATGTCAGGAGTGATGCTGATGGCTATTATGGAGGGCTGGCCCTTTCTGCTCCCCCTGCCTTGTCTGGGCTGGATGTGGTTTTCTGGCTTAGAGATGTTATGAAAAGCCTGCTTTGAAGGTCTGCTTTGGGAGTGATAAATCTGGGGCATGCGGTGAGACCTTTAGTACATGAGGTTGAGCACATACAGAAGATAAGGGAGACTGGGGAAAGTCCTCTCTGTCTAGGGGTTAGAGAACACAGCTAAAAATGTCTTTGGTCTGAGTAAAAGGGACCAAGAGTTTTAAAAATTCTGTTCCTGGGCCAGAGACTATGCTGCCCTTCTTCTTGACCTCCTGACTCAGTCAGAAATTCTCCCCCACCATCCTGGCTAGCTTTCTCAATGAAATGATCTTGGTCACAAGGCAGGTGGGACAAAGGAGAAAGGACCTTCAGTGACTGACCATCTCTACCCCTTGACAGAGCTCTAACCACACACCTTATGACGGGGGTGGGAGCTAGTGCAATCTCTCTTGTATGTCAAAGATAGAGATTGAAAGCTTGTATCTACTTACAGATGCATGTTAATAACTTTTTAACTATCCAGAACCACCTGAAAGAGATTAGCTCTTGATTTTCTAGAGAGGCAAATTCATATCTTTCATCTCTCTCATCCAGTCTAGTCTCCTCCTTCCTCCTCCCTGGTTCTTTCTTAGAGTAATAGTGGCAGGGTAATGGTGAAAGGAGTGTTTTCTACAGTCACGCCCAATTTTGAATCTTAGCTCTGCCTTTTACTAGTTATCTTACTTTTGGCAAGTTACATAACAGCACTGAATTAGAGACTCTTGTTGACATTATGGGTTTCTGGGTCCGCATTCTGAGAGATTCTGTTTCAGTAGTTTGATTTTGAGAAGCTGTATTTAATTTAATCAAATTTTTAAAACTACTTTATTGAGGTGTGATTGACATAAAAAAGCTGTGCATATTTAGGACTTGATGAGTTTAGAGACAAGTATATGCTCATGAAACCATCACCATAATCTATGCCATAAACCTATCCATCACCCCCAAAGGTTTCTTCTTACTCTTTTATATATTTATTATTATTGTTGTTGTTATTTGCAGTAAGAATACTTACTATAAGATCTGTCCTCTTAACAAATTTTTGACAAGCACCTTACAGCTAACTTTGACAGCCATTGAATTCTAAAGCTAAGAGTCCTTCCTACCCCGAGATTCCATGATTCTGCTGATACTCAAGACACTCTGAAGGAAAGCATGAATCTCTGAGGGTGAACGGTTGGAAGAGCTGGGAATGTACTTGTGAGAAAGGAAGCAGAGGCTTGTTCTCCATGTGCCTGTGGGTTGCCCAGAATATGAGGCAAGAGATCATGCTGCCCAGAGCTGCTGCCCATTTCACGGCTGGGATTAATGATTGTCGGCAGCTCCGTTAAGACGGTAAACTAATTTAGCAATGGACACTGAAAACCAGCCCAATTCAAAGGCAGAGAGTGGTAATCTAATTGCACTGAATTAGCCTCAGGAGGCTTGGACAATATCCACTTCAGAAAACCACAAAGGGATCCTTTGAAAGGAGTTTCAAAAGCTTTGGTGCCTCAGTACTCCTCATAAGAGCTTGCATTACAAAACATAGGCACTGTGTGGATAAGCCCCTCTCCCCAGCATCTCTGGGCATTGTTCCCTTCTAATGTGCTTTCTGAATGAATTTGCTGGCTGGCTGTATGGCGTTTTCATTTTGTGTGTTAGGCTTTACAGGGAGTTGGTTCAGGGAGACAGCTGGGGTTCAAGGCTGAGAGGCCATCAGTCCTGTGAACACCATTGGTGCCTGTGGCCTTGTCCGTTGGCAAGTGCACTTTCTGGTAGTTTTTTTCTGGCTTATTCTGAGGCTCTTCTCATTTCTTAAAACCAGGCTTTTACATAACCAAGGTGATTTACTTTCAATAATTTTTTGTTGCGTGGTGTTTGTATGTTCTTTGTCCAATTTATTAATTATCCAATCCAGTTTTAAGGAGAAACATATCCCCGTTAGTGGGTATTCATGTCATGATTTGAAGAGCTTACAAAGATTAGATGGCAATTTGGGAATCAGGAAAGGAGGGAATATAGAATTGCGAAGGATTGTCTCTGACTTGCATTTCATTCACTCTTCTGCAGCAAATTACAAATCTCAATTTGCAAAAGAAGCTTGAATTCTTTCTATGTCTTTCCTGGGAGGTGGACGTCCAGGCTCTCCTTGCACACTTCCACTGACAGATACCATCACTACCACTGAGGCAGCCCACAGTACCATTTGAAAGAGCTACCAGAAAGTTCTGATTTATATTTAGTCCGAATTTGTATGTGTGCTTTCAAAAAAAAAATCTATGAGTTTACTCTGATTTTTCTCTTGGAGCTACATAGAATAAATCAAATCTAATGTTTCCCAATATGGGGTCCCTGGGTACATAGGAGATTCATGAAATAGTAATGAGGACTCAGAGTGCATTTTAAACATTTCAAAGGCTCTAACAAATTGCATATTTACTTCTGACAAGGCTCTCTGGATTAACTAAAAATAATCACAGATCTTTACTTTTGTTTTTTCTTAGGTCAACTCAGTGTGGCGACGTTGCTTATCCCATGGTATTTAGTATTTCTGGCAGTTACATATGCCTTTGATTAATAAAGATGGGAAAATATGTTAATGATGAATGGTATCTGGTAAACAAATTTTTTTTGAAAACACAAAAACAAAAACAAAAAACATAGGCTTTGTGAGGGGAAAAAGAGCCAAACAGAATCATTGATAAAAAGTACAGAAATGTTTGGTCTCTCTTTCTCACACCATTTTTCAGATCTGTGAGTATAGCGATCAGGCCTCATGTTTTCTCATCACAATAAACATTTCCCGCAGAAACTGACGTATGTATAGGATCTGTCAATAATCGTGTCTGGGTCAGGATAATTCTCCAAAAAGTGAATTGCTTAGTGTGGTCGTTAATTCTTTCAGAACTTTGAGCCTGACTATACCTTGATGTGGCTATTTCTTATAATAGCTGAAATATACTGCAATAGCTGTAATGAAAGCTGTGCTATCATGGAAGAGATCGGGAGAAGATATCTTAAACTGGCACAGCTAAAAGTGATTTTAGAACGCGATTGGCCGAATCTCTTCATTTTACAGCTGAGGAAACTGAGAGCCAGAAAGGTCTTAGAACCCTCTCAAGGTCATGTCACTAGCTAAATTCTGGATCCTACGTCTCCTTCCCTTTAGGCCAAAGCCTCTTTGTTTAACGCAAACCTGCAGAATAGTTTCAAGATGGCCAGGCAGGAAGACAGTGCCATCCATCTTAAAAATCATGCTGGCTTCTGCCAGCTGATGAAGGAAATAAAGTTAATGACGCCCACATAAATGTGATGCTGTCACAGGACGCATGCACAGGCTGCCTGGAGGGGAGCTCTGTGGGTCCTCTGAAGAAGGAAAAAATGATTTTAATGTACCTTTAAAGGGAGCAGTGTCTCCCCTTTCTGCAAGGACAGGGACTGTGGCATCTGTCCCTGCAGAGTGCTTAGTTTTAGACTGAACACATAAGCACATGATAAACAAGTTCCTAGTGAAGAAATGAAGGCAGCGTCACCACCGGTCAATTCATCCTGAAGCTTTGTGGGTATGGACCCTGCCTTTGATAAAGATCTTATCAGGGGCTGGAGAGAGCGTAGAAGTGTCAGATTCAGTCATTTGAGTTGATTGGTAAGAAAATTGAGTCTCCATTGGAGGGAGAGACTTGTTATGCCCATGCTGTGGGATGGAAGCAGAGCTGACTCTAGAGGCAGGAGTTCTCAATTTATAGCCCAACTTCTCTTTCCACTGCACCATGGACATGGCCGTAACCTCTTTCATAAGGCAATCTAAAGAAAACAATTTCCTAAATATCCTCTGCTTAGGTCATTACCAGTTTGGCAAATATACAGAAGTCATGTGCTGATTCATAACTCCTTTTACCAGCCTAGGGTCCCTGTCCCACCTGTCCTTCAGGAGCAAAACCACAACATTTTCTTTTCTGTTTTTTAAGGTTCCTAAGCCCATAAAGGGAGTAGACTAATCGGCAATTCGATGCTAATACAAACTTGCCCAAGGGACTTCATTCCTTGGGGAAAAGTCCTTGGGCCATGTCAGAAACTCCTAGACACGTTCTGCAGTGCCAGAATGCAGCAGGTAAGATTCAAGGTAGAGTACAGCTGTCTTTCCAGAAGGGAAAAATCAAGACAGTCATCTGCCCTTCTCGACAAGCCTGGAGATGGAGAAGCCACAGGGGCCACCTCGAGGAAAAACCCATTCACCTTTCAACTGGGTAGGTTTTTTCTTTAGGACTGAGATATGAAACAATGTATTTGTCATTTTCCTTTTGATCCTAATGTGGATAGAAACATTTTCCCTTCAAGGTTTTGATGACCTTTGTCAGCAACTGAGTGGCATATTTAGTACAAAATCCAGTGCAAGGAAGCACCTACTGGGATGGAAGAGAGAAGTAGCACATTAAAGAAAAGTTGCTCATCTTTTGGGAAAACCACCCAGGGATTAGATCTGGTTCATCTCCCTGCCTTTATTCCCTTCTCAAGCACATGCTAGGTCCCTTTTTGTTTCATCAGGGTGCTTTGTGTATTTCATGAGGGGCATTTTCTCAAGGAAGCTAGACTTTTCTCCTCATTATAATTAGTACATTGGAGCAGCTGATTAAAAATTTGGTCGTTCCGTACTGTGGTTTGAAACCTTGGACAATTTTGTCTCCCCTCTGCCCAGGATGTATATTTGGTGATGTCTGGAGACAGTTTTTGATGGTCATGACTCAGGGAGGTAGTGCTACTAGCAGCAGGGATGCTGCTAAACATCCCACAATGCCGAGGACAACTTCCATAACAAATAATTATCCAGTTCAAAGTGCCAGTAGTGCAGAGCTTGAGAAACATGGGTCTGTTTGAGTTGCTTAGAAGGCAAGAGAATTTTGGGGTCATACTGGGCCTACCCCAGCCATAAGCCTCTGTAAGGGCTCTGGGGATCAAAGCCAAGTTCCCTTTGGCTTGAAAGGACATTTGAAAGAAATGTGCTTCTACCATTAAAAAAATTTGCCTGTTATTTTTGACCAGTCTGGATATACGGCCCCATTCTCAACTGAAAATAAGGGAAAATATTTAGGTTATTGACTCTCAGAATGCTAATTACAGAATTTCAGAATCATAGGTTTTAAAAATATCAGATCAGGAACTACAGCCAAATCGCCCGATCTTACTTATGAAGACACAGTTGATGAGCATGCAATGTTTTTTGTCTTCCAGGACCCCATGTCTCCCTTTCTAAGACCTTAGTTCTTCCTCTGTGTTGGTACCATATGGGATTTCTGCCTCACTCACTTGATTTTTGTTTTTGTTTTTGTTTTGCTGTTGTTAGTACCGTTTCGCTGATTATGTGCTGATGCAGCATGTCTATTATTGAGAGCCTTTCCTAGCCCCCAATTTCCCCAACAAGGTGAGCATCTGGCATCACTTATTCTAAGGAGTACCTGAGAGCCTGAGATGATTGGATTGGCTATTCCAACACACCACCTATCCCCTGGGGAAGAAGGGGTTATTCAAATGGAACCTGCTAGAGAGCTGCCAGCCTCCATTTACCACCCCCCATACATTCTAGTAAGTCCTCACATTATAATGCTTCTGTATTTTCACCTGGAATTTTAAAAATGAGTGAGTTAGAAATGAAAATACCAATTGAACAAATACAAGCTACTCACTTTACTTCCTCGTGACTTTTTAAAAAATCTCTCTGAAAAATTGCTGAATTTCCTGAGTTCAATTATTATCTGTAATGTGTTTCAAAAATCAACATTTACTCCTCTAATGAAGTAGCCATTCCTATATTTTAAAAGTGCAGTGGTGCCACCCACCTTTCCAGCTCTCCACAGTTATAACTCTTCTTTCCTTACAAACACATGGAATTATATTTCACATCCATTGTAGCTCATGTGTGCATTCATACACGTAGGGGAAAGAGATGTAGAATGATGCTTGCTGATAGGCCACCACCAGCTTAGTTGAAGAATTAACACAGTGGATTCATAACCTTATGAAAATGACTACAATGCAGACCTTTTAGACTGAGTCTCTCCCTTTTGTGAAAGACAATGTCTGGGAGAGGGAAATCAAGCACTGTATACTGTTCATCAAGAAAAAAAGAGAGTGTGTGTGGGGAGAAAGATGTGCTTGGTTCTATTAATTTGCTCTTTAATCTCTCTGGTTCAGTTCTGTCTCCTGTAAACCAAACAGAGAATCAATTTGCATACAAATGTTACAAAGTACCCAACCTCCATACATTTTGTAGTTCTATAAAATAGGCAGGGGAGAAAGGATCTGATATTATTAATATAATACTTCCTGCCCTTTCCCCCATAAAGTAGCCACATTTTGATACATTTTGTAAGGTCCTGGATTGTTGTACTTTTTCATTCTATCTGACTCTCTGACTATTTGCATTCTGATCTGTGGTCAGGACTCTGTGGCCTACAAAATAATTATTTGAACTGGAGATTAGAAGCTTTAGCATTGGGTATCTCAGAGAAGGGGGCATGCCTTTTCTTCATCTCAAGAGAAAGACATGAAAAGAGGCTGAAATACAGAAACTTACTATTTAAGGGGAGGTGTCATTCATTTAATAAACCAGCCAAGAGATTAGTCAAACCAGCAATTCCTATGAAGTGTAATAAAACAAAAATTATTTGCTGTTTTATGTTGGGAGAGGATAATATTTAGTGACCACTTGTTTTTAAAAACAATTTGAAGTGGGTTTTTCAAATGACTGTTAATCCAATGCTACAGTAAAATATGAGAGGCAGGCATCTAAAATGAGGAAGATTAATGATCCCTGCACGTCATGGAAGAAGAATAATTTTTTTCAGTTCATAGAAGTGGAATTTATCATAGCCATCTCTGAAGATGGTATGATTCACCCACTTACAAAAGGACTGTCTGTTTCAATCCTTCTTGAAGAAGTGATTTTTCACTGTTCACTTCTACTAACGTAAGAATGCCAAGCCTTCAGGCAGAAAATTTTAACCTGAGAGACAGTGGATGGGAGAACTCAGCTGTTGAGTCAAATATACGCATAAATTAAAGAACAAAACAAATGAGGATTGCTCATGAGTTCAGGATCTGCAGCTAACAGAGTTTGGAAAGGTAGGTTGGGGAAAGAGGCAGTCAAAGTTTCAAAAGGGAAATGTTTCCCAGTATGTTCCTGAATAGATCCACTCTGCACCCAAGTTCAGGGCTTTACACACTGAGGTTATAATACTATTGTTTCCAAGCACCCAGCCTTAGTAACCTCCCTCCCTCCTCGCAGAAAAAGAAAACAACAGCAAAAAAGGAGAGAAAATGAAATGCTCTGTGTCCAGCGAGTTTGAGTGCAACCTTCCCCGCCACCACTAGTTGTCACTTGGCTCCCAGACGGGAAAGCTGAGGTTTTCGGCACTGCGGTTAGGGAGAATGCAGTCCTAATTAAACTGAGTAACTCCTAAAGCTTCCCCTTAAAGTCCTCAGCCGAGTGAAAGCCAACATGCAGTGGGGCTGGGGACCAATGGTGGGGGGTGTAGCAGACAGAAGGACAAACAAACCGTAAGAAACAGGCAAACAGCTGCCAGAACAGCGACTGTCTCAGACCTCCACGCACAAGCCAGACACCCTGCGGGCGGGGGTGGGGGGAGGTGGCGGGGGGGCGGGAGGGGGGAGAAGGGAGACGGGGGATGGAAGGACCCGATTGCAGTGGAATACAGCACCCCTCTTCCCCAAAATGATGGGACCACGGACAAAGGTAGCCTCTGTACTCTTTCCCCCCATTTCCATCACAGCGGTGTGGTCGGTAGAAAATTGCATACCTGAAGAATACAATGGTCTCCCAAAGGTAGAGTCGAAGAGTATTGAAGCTGTACATTTTTCAGGTCCTTGTGCTTTGTAGTCCACGAGTTATGGGGGCAAAAATGTTTCAAATTGGCACTTACAAAACCAGAAAGCGCTATCGAAAAAATAATCCAGATGTTAAGGGGAGGCGGGGAACAGGGGCTCGGAGGGAGAGCCCCAGGGGAAGTCGGAGCGAGGGGGCTGTGGATACCACGGACAGCGGCGGCTGCGAGGCGTTTCAGCACCACGGAGAGCGTCCAGCCCTGCTTTTCAGGAGCGCGAAGAGTATTGCTGTTTGTTAAACTCCAGCGTGTCTGTTGGCTCCCTGCGGCGCTGGGGAGGCACGTTTGGGGGTGGGTATATTTCCTTTTTTTTTTTTTTTTTTTTACCCCTGTTTTTCTGTTTAAACGGCCAGCTCCATGCAAGGAAAAAAATCTTCTGTGGAGATCAGAACGTTGGCCTCGGACCGTTGGATTGGGCGAGCATCTTGGGTAAAGAGAACAGAGCTTTATGGCTCTGGGCCGGCTGAGGGGGTTAGAGGCGAGGGGAAAGCGGTTGACGGTGCTGCCTTCAGTTAAATCTCGGAGAGTGTGCCAGGCTGGCGCATCGCAATCCAGTCTCGGAATCTCATTCCCCTGCCTCGGTGCTATTCTGCTGTCGCCTTGCTATTCCTGTTTCCTGGTCCCCGGTCCCCGCCGAATAAGTTATGATCACTGCAGAAAAGGTGTCCCATTGCTTGGGGCCGCAGGCGTCAGAGAGCCCGGGGCAAGTTTCAGGGGCTACCGGGGTCCATGGCTACCCCGCGGGGCTCAGGAGCCCAATGTCTCAGATGCATCTCGGTTTTCTGAGCTCGCTCATCTTTCCTTGGTCAAGACTCCTTCAGATCTTCAGACTTTCTTACTGCATTAATTTAACAAACTGGAGGCGTGGGGGATGGGAGGGGTGACAGCCGATGGGAGGGGGTTGAGAGGATAAAAAAAGGGGGGAAACTCCTTAGTATCTTCAAACCCTCCCACTCGAGGTGTTCATTGGCCCGCGGCTACGAAAACCAGATCTTCTCCCGGTATTCGGCCAATAGCCTGTTAGACTCCGGGTTGAATTTAACGCTTGGAGTGCTGGACGAGATCTGCGCAATCCCCCTCCTACCCCCAAGCTTCTTTCCGTGTAAGCGGTAGGATAAGAGAGGTTATGGAATTAATCTCTCTAGGTCTCTCAAAAGGTTGCCTTGATTTTTAAAGAATTCAGTTGCATGTGAGTAAAACACATGGTTCCTAGTTAAGACGTGCTCTGGGCTCAATTTATCCTTTTAAAAAGGAAGAGTTGAAGCAGATCCCTGATTTTTTAAAAAGAGCTCTGAAGTTACAATATTTGGCCCCAGAAAGAAAGGAGGAATATCCAAAAAGAAGTCTGGTGGATAAAGACCCCCTCAAGGGTCACTGCAGCAGGGAAATACGAGAGAAATTCTTTGAGCAGTTTCCAGGGTTGAGTGGGAGGTGTTGTGGCTGGCACCCTTTTGAGATGGAATAAAAACACCTTATTCCAACTGGACAGGAGACAGTTTTATTTGCCTTTTATTTGCTGGGGAAACTGAGCCTCACAGAGCTGTGGCTTGCTCCAAATTGATGGCAGAGCCAAGTTGTACACACAGGGATTGTGTTATGACTCACATTTCCTGTTTTTTCTTCCGCTGTTTTCCCACCTTATTTGAATCTTAGAAGCCAGCTATACATTTCACTCTAAAGCCCATCTGAGGAGATGGAGTTAATCAGATTTTCTCCAAGCTATGGGACTATAGGATAAATACTTTAAAGGATTTTCTGGCTGATTTGAACTCACTGGCACTCTGGGGACTCTCCCTCCCAAGGCTACTGAGAGAGGACAACCCCTTCTCCTTATCCAATAACGTTAGAAACTCCTTTGGTTGGTCTCCCAAGAGTACTCATCAGCTCAGTTTCCTCCAAGGCTAGGCCTTCTCCCAAGCAAAAACTTCTGGAAAGTCTTGTTTACTAGCCTCCTACCAGCAGGTTTTCCCTCCTCTCCCCCTGCACTACCATAGCACATCCCACACTACCGGTTCTGTTATTGGCTCCCACAATCTAGAATTTCCATGATATTCTGAGTAGCGACTGAAAAGGAAATTTTGTTTTCAAAGTGTATATTAATATGAGTTGGATACAAATTTAAATATAATAAATAATATATGTATTTTTATATATATAATCAAGAGCTAACCTTTATTAGCATGGTTTCTATGTGTCAAGAGCTACTGTGAATTCACATAATCTCATTTACTTTTCACAGTCAGACCTTGAGGTAAATATTATCTTTATGTATTTGTTTTTGTACATTTGTGAGTATGCTTGGGCAAAACCAGCTTGTATGTTACTGTATATATAAATTTATTTATGATTTGTATCATGCCTAATTCTGAAGTGATATTGATATGCATATGTGTATTTGTACATTTGTGTTTGTAAATGGGTCTTTCTCCACATACACATAGATGTGTATGTATCTATGTGTGTCTTTGTGGTGCTCCTAGAAATACTGAAACAAGCTGTAAGCTGGCAGTTTTGTCCTTGTCCCTCATCTGACTAGGAAATACCTGCAAAGCCAGGTGTGATGCAGTATGTGGAAATTTGTTTTTCTTTTCCTTCAAGGGGTGCTGTGCATGTGTGGCTGTTCATGAGTGTGAGTGGCTCCAAGGCTGTGGCCTGTGCAGGAGGTGAGAGTAATTATTACCTGGGGTGGTGGAGGGGCACCTGTTTGTTAATAGGCCTCTGTTTACTGTGAAGCTGATACTTTCATTTAATCAGCACATATGAAAGAAGCATATGCCAAGTATTGGGGATATGACAGTATATAAGATAAACAGTACAGTATATACTGATACTGTAAATAAGATGAACTTTTGGAATATGCAGTTGCTTCAGAAGTTCAGTGGGAAGAGTCCCTCAGGTTAGTTAATCTACACTTTTTACCCTACACATCACACACATCACATATTTATGCCAGAACAGATCTTTTTGTTCTTGTATAGGTCACTATTGACAATAAATAACTGTGGGCTTGGCAGTCAGGGATTTATGTCCTTATTTTATCTCTTCCTCCAAAGGTTGGATATGTTGGATAAATGACTAAACTTCTCCAGGCCTAAGTGAAATGAGGGTAGTAATGCCATTTTTCTCATTGCAAGAAACTGCATGGAATAAATATTTAAGTCTAATCTTATCGTAGCTTACCATGCTATGAAACAAAAATCTTCAAGGAAAGGAATAGATTGGCTTCAGCTAATGATTCATTTCTATCGGTAACTTTTCTGTGTAGTCTGACTCCAGTGTAGTTCTAATACTTGACTGGTCTCTTATAGGTCCTAGTAGCTGGATTTGAACCCTACTAAGTATGAATAAATTTTGACACACAGTGAAACTTATTTTATTGCTAGAAAAGGTTCATTATTGTTATTCATTCAACAAACATTTATTGAGCATTTACTGTGTATCTGGTACTATTTTTGGCACTAGGGATATAGCAGGGAACAAAACAAGCCAAGAGCCCTATTCTTGGCTTGTTTTGGTATGCATATTCTATGGGAGGGAGACAGAAGATAAACAAGGAAATATATGGTGAGTTAGGCAGTCATAAGAATTAAAAAGAAAAAGGCAGGGCAGAGAGTGGCATGGAGGTGCTATTTTATGTAAGGTGATCAGATCAGAGAATGGCTCCTGAAAAGGCATTTATGTAATTGAAGGAAGTGAAGGAATGGGTCATGTGAACCTTGGGGGAGGGTGGAGGTAAGGAAAGCTTTCTAAGGAGTGGGAAAAGCAAATGCAAAAGCCCCAAGAGGGGAGTATATTTGCAGTGTACAAGAAACAGCGTGGAGACCAGTGTGCCTGGACAGAGTGAGTGCAGGGAATAGTGGTAGAAGATGAGATTAGAGAGGAAGTTGGGGACTAGAGCAGGTACTACCTCCAAGAAAAGATTTCAGGGATGGCAGGAGCAAAATGAAAGCAGAGAGACTAGTTAGGAGCTACTGAAAACGTCCATGTGAGAAATTCCTTAGGATAGTCTTGTTCAACACTTTCGTGTACAGAAGAGGAAAATTATATACAGAGAGGTTAATAGACTTACCCCTTAGACTCATAGCACAGCTGGGACAAGAACACAAGTACTCTAATTATAGCTAAAGGGTGTTTCAACTATTTTTTTTGTTTATTTCAGCTAAGATAAAGGGCATGCAGAAAGAAAGGAAAGTCTGTGAGGGAAGAGACTTTACCTGTTTTTGTTACTGACATATACTGATATATATCACATATCAGTATCAGATACTAAATAATATAGTGTCTGGCACATACGAGGGGCTCAGTAAATATTTATTGCAAGGATAAATGAGTGAATAAACAAAAGAACAAAAAAATTCAGGCAGAGGACACAAATACAGGAGAAAGAGAGTAAGGAATATTGTTAATCAGGTGAGATTATGTTGTCCTGAGCCAGCTAATGCAATTAATATAATGCCAAGCCTCTGTCCATAATGACATTCACAGAGGAGAGTGCTGTATGTTTCAACACTGCTTTGATAGACCTGAATGATACTTTGCAAAGAGAGATATTTGGAACAACTGAGCAGCTTGCCTAATTGTGTTGTATTATGATGAATAAAGGCCTGAAAATGGTACTGTGGAAGAGTCTTTTCTCCAAAGAATTAGAGGCTTGCTGCCAGCTGTTTCTAATCCTAATCCAGAATGCTCTTGTTACTTAACTTTTTTTTTTTTGCAAAGTAATTATCTGTTCTTTATGCTTTAAAGAAGGGACCCCAGAACTACTTAGGGGATCTCAGTGACACCAGAAGAATTTTAGTTGTAAAGAATAGATGCATAAAATACAAAGAGATCTTTCCTCCCATTTTACTAGCTAGTCAGGGTCCAGGAAAGGGGAATGACTGGCTTAAGATATCACAACAAAACTGAATCTAGATTGGAGGACTCTTAATCTTTCAGGTCATGGTTCCCTACCTTTTTTTCTGTGAGACCTAAAATAAAAGAAGAGGAGGTACGATCTGTGAAGAAAAATGCTTCATATCAAGGCTGACCTGCTCAGAGACCAGAGACTCCCCAGTTTTCTTTTGTAGTCAAGCCTATACTTGTACTTGGTGCTCTAACAGCTTACTGTTCGTAAGAGACTTTTAGCGATCTCCCTGTGCTGCTTTTCCATCTTTGTCTCAAATTATCTCTGCCTCTTTTTTCTACTTTCTTCTCATCTGCCCTTACATGTTATTTCATCTTTATTCAGTTAGTTTTTCTTTCTCTCTCTCTCTTTTTTTTTTTTCTGAGATGAAGTTTTGCTCTTGTTTCCCAGGCTGGAGTGCAGTGGCGTGGTCTCTGCTCACTGCAACCTCCACCTACAAGGTTCAGGTGATTCTCCTGCCTCCAAGTAGCTGGGATTATAGATGTGCACTGCCTTGCCTGGCTAATTTTGTATTTTTAGTAGAGATGGGATTTCAACAAGTTGGCCAGGCTAGTCTTGAATTCCTGACCTCAGGTGATCTGCCTGCCTTGGCCTCCCGAAGTGTTGGGATTACCTGTGAGCCATTGCGTCCGGCCCAGTCAGATTTTCTCATTGGGTCTCTCATCTCCTACTGTGTCCACAAAGACTTTTGTGATTAAGAAGGCTTGACATAGGACGCACTTTTACTGAGTTTGTTCATTCACTCAAAGCCTTGTTCATTTATTTAAAAAACATATATCTTGTCAGATGAGTAGATTGCAAAAATTTTCTCCCATTCTGTAGGTTGCCTGCTCACTCTGATGGTAGTTTCTTTTGCTGTGCAGAAGCTCTTTAGTTTGATGAGATCCCATTTGTCAATTTTGGCTTTTGCTGCCGTTGCTTTTGGTGTTTTAGACATGAAGTCTTTGCCCATGCCTATGTCCTGAATGGTACTACCTAGGTTTTCCTCTAGGATTTTTGTGGTATTAGGTCTAACATTTAAGTCTCTAATCCATCTTGAATTAATTTTCGTATAAGGAGTAAGGAAAGGATCCAGTTTCAGCTTTCTACTTATGGCTAGCCAGTTTTCCCAGCACCATTTATTAAATAGGGAATCCTTTCCCCATTTCTTGTTTCTCTCAGGTTTGTCAAAGATCAGATGGCTGTAGATGTGTGGTATTATTTCTGAGGACTCTGTTCTGTTCCATTGGTCTATATCTCTGTTTTGGTACCAGTACCATGCTGTTTTGGTTACTGTAGCCTTGTAGTATAGTTTGAAGTCAGGTAGCGTGATGCCTCCACTCATCTGACAAAGGGCTAATATCCAGAACCTACAAAGAACTCAAACAAATTTACAAGAAAAAAACAAACAACCCCATCCAAAAGTGGGCAAAGGATATGAACAGACATTTCTCAAAAGAAGACATTCATACAGCCAACAGACACATGAAAAAATGCTCATCATCACTGGCCATCAGAGAAATGCAAATCAAAACCACAATGAGATACCATCTCACACCAGTTAGAATGGCGATCATTAAAAAGTCAGGAAACAACAGGTGCTGGAGAGGATGTGGAGAAATAGGAACACTTTTACACTGTTGGTGGGATTGTAAACTAGTTCAACCATTATGGAAAACAGTATGGCGATTCCTCAAGGATCTAGAACTAGATGTACCATATGACCCAGCCATCCCATTACTGGGTATATACCCAAAGGATTATAAATTATGCTGCTATAAGGACACATGCACACGTATGTTTATTGCAGCACTATTCACAATAGCAAAGACTTGGAATCAACCCAAATGTCCATCAGTGACAGATTGGATTAAGAAAATGTGGCACATATACACCATGGAATACTATGCAGCCATAAAAAAGGATGAGTTTGTGTCCTTTGTAGGGACATGGATGCAGCTGGAAACCATCATTCTCAGCAAACTATCACAAGAACAGAAAACCAAACACCGCATGTTCTCACTCATAGGTGGGAACTGAACAATGAGATCACTTGGACTCGGGAAGGGGAACATCACACACCGGGGCCTATCATGGGGAGGGGGGAGGGGGGAGGGATTGCATTGGGAGTTATACCTTATGTAAATGACGAGTTGATGGGTGCAGCACACCAACATGGCACAAGTATACATATGTAGCAAACCTGCACGTTGTGCACATGTACCCTACAACTTGAAGTTTAATAATAATAAATTAAAAAAAAAAAATACAACTCCTAAAAAAAACAAAAAAAACAAAAAAAAACATATATCTTGAACACTGGTTGTGTGTCTGATACTGTGCTGAGGTTTTGCATGTCTAAATAAAGATTTGTTCATTCATTTTTTAATAAATATTTATTAAGTACTGTCTGTGTGCTAGGAACTTTGGAAAATGGTAGCACAAGAAAAGCATAATCAGTGTCGCTGGAAGGAGGTGATAAAGGAGATTCCTGTACTGCATATTTAAAAACCCTTAAATATTGAAATACATGTAAATACATACATTTGGATAAATTATTTACAAAATGAACACTCACATAGAACGTTACCAGTACTCTAGAGGCCTGCCTCTTATCTCCTCCCAGTCATTATCTGCCAAAGATATCTATTACTATTATTCTGATTTCTGTTACTTTCATTTTGCTTGCTTATGACTAAAGGGAGTAAATAATCTTTGTTCTTGAGGGGGATCGACCTGTAACTTTCCTTTTTTAAAAATGCCTTTTTCAGGTTTTGGTATGAAGATTATGGTAGCATCCTCAAGTTGTGAATGTTTTTTCTTTTCTATTCTTTACAAACATCCACGCAAAGTTGTGCTATTTCTTCTTTCAGTGTTTGGGAGTGTTCATTGGTGAAGCCATCTGGAAATTTCTTAGTGGAAGGTTTATATTTTAAAGTTCAATTTATTTAATATATATAGAACTATTCTGATTGTACTTGTTCATGTATTGGTTTTAGTAAGTTGTATTTTTGTAGGCATTTGTCCATTTTATTTAAAATTTACATTTGTATAACATTTTTCATAATCCTCCTATTTTGTTAGTCTACAGAATCTGCAGTGATGCATTCTTTTTTGTTATATTGGTAATGTGTACTTTTCCTTTTTTATTGATTAGCTTTTTCTAGGTCATTAGCCATAGTATTGGTCACTTCATGTAACCAACTTGGAAATTCTTTTTTATATTATAAATTTGTTTTCTATTCCATTTATTTTGCTCTCAACTTATGCATTTTTGGGGGGTTTAATTTGGTTATCTTTTTCTGACTTCTTGGGGTGGATGCTTAGATAATTAAGTTTCAACCTTCCTTATTTTCATATATATATTTTTTCTGACCTTTGTTTCAGCTGCATTCCACAAATTGTGATAAGATATATTTTCAATATTATTCAGTTCAAAATATTTTCTGGTATCCACTCTGCTTTATTCTTTCATTTTAGAGGTATTTAGAAGTATACTGTTGAATAATGTTATTCCATTGTTTTCTGGCTGACATTGTATATTTGAAAAGTCAGCAGTAAGTCTTATTTTTGATCTGTTTGAGGTAATTATTCATTTTTTTCCCCCTGGTAGTTTTAAGGATTTTTATGTCTTTGATTTTTATGAGTTTTATGTGCTATACCTACGTTTGATTTTCTTTACAAAATCTTACTTGGGGCTTATAGAGCTTTTTTGAATCTGTGCCTTGATGTATTTCATCAACAGTCATCATTTCATTATTGCTTTTTCTTTATTCTCTCCTCTCCACTTAGAACTCTAACTGCACATATGTTAGGCTTTTTCCTTGTGTCTCATATGCAGTTAATGCACTTTTCTGTATTTTTTATTCTCTTTTCTCCTCTCTGCACCAATCTCGATCTTCTCTACTTTTTCTACTAATCTTCTCTTTTGCTGTGTTTGATCTGATTTTACACTTGTTAAATTAATTTTAATTATTAAATTAATTAAATATTAATTTCAATTGTTTTAATTTCCAGCTCTAGCATTACCACTTGCTTCTTCTTTTCTTTTCTCTTTAAAATGGATTCTTGTTCTCTGGTGACATTCCTCATCTTTTTACCAATTTTCTGGAGTGCATTAATCTGGATTAAATTTCCTGTCTGATAATTCTAAAATATGGGCCATCTATTGGTATGTTTCTATCGCTTGATTTTTTATCATATATTTGGTTCATTTGTATCTGTTTACTGATATAGTTGATATTTTTTGAGTGAACGCCTTACATTGTATATGAAAAATTATAGTGGCACTGGATCATGTTATCTTCTGGGAAAGATTAAATTTCCTTTGGGTTGGCAGAGAGAGTATGGACAGATCACCTTGATTTAATCATGGATTAAGATGATTTTAAGTTGTGTTTCAGGCTTCGTGAAGATGTCTCTTTCTGATTTACCTTATTCTGTGGGCGTAGCCTATTAGGGTCTTAATTGAAAGTCAATTCTCTGCCTTTCTCTTTGGTGGGCCCTGACTTCCGATTTCTGTTCCCTCAACTCTGTGAGACTGCCAAAATCATTGCTAAGCTTTTCAATCCTTAGAAGTTGCTTTTTAAAAAATACGTTTATTTTGTCTTGTAATGAAGCTGTCTCTGACCTTCGTCCCTGAAGTATCCCTCCCATCACTGTCATTCATTTTGTTTTATTTTTAGATGTACAGAAAAGTTCTCATATATCCTTCACCCAATTTCTCCTAATGTTGACATCTTATATAACATGGTACATTAGCCAAAATTAAAAAATCAATATTGGGACAGTTTTTTTCTTATTGTTTTTCTTACTGTCTTAAGATCAAATGCAGGGTACCACATTACATTTAGTCATTGTTTCTCTTTGGTTTCCTACAAATGGTGACAGATTATCAGTCTTTCCTTGTTTTTCATGACCTTCAGAGTTTTGAAGAGTGCTGGTCAGGTATTTCATAGAATGACACTCAATTTTGAATTTGGTTTTGTCCGATGATTTTCTTTTGACTAGACTGAGGTTATGAGTTTTTGGAAGAGTATCACAGAGATGAAGTGACATTGTGGGGATACATGACATCAACATAACTTATCACTATTGATGATAAACTTGGTCATTTGGTTTAGGTAGTATGTTTGCCAGATTTCTCGACTATAAACAAAGTTACATTTTTTCTATTCCCATATTCTGTTCTTTTGGAGGTTGAGTCATTAAGTCCAGCTCACACTCAAGGAGAGGCAAATTAGCTCCACCTCCTAGAGGAGGTTATTAGCTATGTTTGCTTGGCTCCTCAGCCTCTGATCACGTGTATGTGCAGCTGAGAATTTGGCAAATGCATTATGAGGAATTACATGCAGAATGTTGAGCTCACTTTCTCTCTCTCTCTCTCTCTCTGTGTGTGTGTGTGTGTGTGTTTTGTGGGGGGATATTGGCTCCTCAATTTTTGGCTGCATTTAATTAATTTTTTTTGTCTTCCATCCCAGTGAAACTGCTGTGAAATCTAGGCCACTGCTTTCTGTTTTGCCCTTTTGCTCTGTACTGAGGTCAGAAAATGTCCTGAGTGAAGAAAGCACCAATTTAGGATCCACTTTGTTGTATTTTCCTTCTCTGTGGCTCTTCAGGTTATGGTTGCTCCCCATTGCCTTCAAACATCTGATTTCATTTTTGATGCAATTGTTATAGTTGTTCTCAATGTTTGTCAGAGCCAAACTACTCCTTCATAGCCAGGAGGCAATGAGGAGACACTGGAAGATCCCCATTACTCTGCACTATACCCATGGATTCCCTCAACTGGCTCACTTTTGGTCTTTTTGCCTATCTCACCTTATGCTTTCTTCAGGGATCAGCTATTACTTTCTATTCTTTTTCTTCCATCAAGCATTTTTTTTCTCTAGCTGTCACTTCTAGTTTTACATCCAACCCATAGTTCATTCTTCACACAGTTAGTGTTTGCATTGAATTGTCTTTATACTTAGAATGAAATACAATTGCCCATAGGATTTATATGTTCAGCCCTGACCCCCCTCTCTGACGACACTTCCTGCCATTCTCCTCATCTCTTACCAAGCCATAGACTTTTATTCATTCTTGTTTCCAAGCTACAGATACAGATATTCACACAGTTGGTTCTTCTTGTCATTCAGATCTCAGTTAAAATGATACCTCCTCGATAAAACCTCTTACTCTTCTTCCTGAAGTAGTTTCCCCATCACTATTATTCATTCTGTTTAATTTTTATTTATAGCAATCATCCTTACCTAATTTTTGTTCATTTATGTATTTACTTTTTCATTTTAGAATATAAGCAGCACAATAACAGGGACTTTCTTCTTCCCCAATCTATTACTAGTGTCTGTAGTAGTTCTTGGCACATAGTAAGCATTAGATGAATGAATAAAATTTTACAAGATTTATTTACACTGTGACTTGCACTGTATTTCATGCTTCTGATACACTCTCTCATGAAATTATCACAATAACTCTATGGAATAGAGTCTATTATTGTCCCTAGTTTATAGAGGAATAATGCTTAAGGCACAGAGAGAGATTGTCTTGTTCAGTTACAGCAGGTAACTGGTGATATTAAGACTTAACCTCAAGCCTGCACTTTTAATCCTTAACATCATTGTTTTTAGACTTATGATCTGTATTGTACATTTTAGATCATTAGTTATAATTAGGTTTTCTATTAATTTTACATGGGGCAAATCCTCTCAATTAAAGAATAATTTTCTTGATAACAAAATATGATCTTATTGTGGATTTCCTTTTTGGGTTTCCACCACAAGAGTTTTGAGAATTGACATCTGGATTTTTGTTTTGCTTTTTTTTTCTCCTAGCATCCACTTGTCATTCTTCTGATAATAGTATCTGGATTTTCCATGAAGAGCACCCCTCTTTCATCCTCTGTTGGTAGGATTAGCCAAAGATCTCCCATGCCTGATACAGGACTGCTCAGTCGATATACTCCATCCCCTAAACACCCAATAAACATGTTTATTGCTCAAGAATAAACATGTGACCTGAATCTATCCAATCACAGTTAATTTGAGTCTTTTGTTGGAAAAAGGTTCACTTTATTTATTTTTCTTTTAAGACTTACCACTTTGAGGATGTAAGTAGGAGAGCCCACTATTCATAAACCATACCCCCACCCACTGTAAACAAAACAAAAAGGATAAAGCCAATACTGAGGCACTCAGAATTGTGAGTTGGAGAGAGGTATTAATAGATGCTAGATAATATTGTTTTATTGTTTCAGAACCTGCATCCAGTCAGCCTCAAACCACAATCTCATCTGGCCTTTTTGATTTAATGCACCAATTAATTTATTTTGTGCTTAAGCTAGTTTTAGTTGGATTTGTCTCACCCTTACACCCAAGAGAGCTGTGATTCATACAGTACTTCAGAAATGCCTGTTGATGGTTGATTGACTATGTGGACATGTGACTTGTACAAACCCGAGAGTGTATCTGTGTAGCCTGATGAGAGGTGAAAGGGTGTCTTGCATGACCTTGAAAAAAACCTCACCATGCCCCTCCCCCAGCTCTCTGCTTTGGGCCCTTGACTCTGCATGAGGTCAATCTCTTATTTGTCAGGTGGTGGTAATAACGAGCCAGATGGAATAGTTGCTGATGCTTGGATATCAATTAGTGAAGCTCTAACTGCAGGAAAACCTCTCAGACATGTCCTAAGTGTCTTAATCTCTCAGTGGGCCTTCTCCTCTAAATGCTTAGGTAGCTGGTAATATGTTTGAGCTGTTGATCCTTTCTTTGATCACGTCTTATAGGATTATTCTGAATGAAATAGTGCCGAGGAACTGGGGCTGTTATTTGGTTGTCTTGGCTCACACCTAAGCCATGTTGCTTGGCTCTGGCATTTGTTTTTCTTCTTCCTCTGCTTGTGCTGGATTGGAAGGCTCTCACCAAACATGTGTCTTCTGATTCCCCAGCTCTCACCAAGTTGTGTAAGTTTCAGGTTAATCTTCAAGCCTAGGAAAACAGGGTTTAACAGTTCCCTGCACACCTGGTAGCAATTCCCTTTCATCATCATCTTGCACTTCATCCTTATGGCAACTCAGGGATGGTCAGGGCAGATGTTACAAGTTTTATTTTACAGATGAGAAAAATGATGGGCAGTGAGATATAGCAACAGTGTAGCAGATCCGCTCCAAGGTCAGTGCTCTCATATTATTACAGCATCTCATAACCCTATGATTATCCGGTTATTTGCTACAACAGATGATCAGTAATATTTCTAATGCTTGGCCAGGCATGGTGGCTCATGCCTATAATCCTAGCACTTTGAGAGGCTGAGGTGGGAAGATTGAGGATTGCTTGAGGCCAGGAGTTTGAAACCAGCCTAGGGAACATAGCGACACTCCATCTCTAAAATATGTGTATCTCATACTATAAGAGAAAGCCCAAACAGCATCTCTTCTATATCATCCGCACATATCACCCAGCTAAAAAAACACTCTCTTCTGAACTTGCATAGCACTCTTTCCAGCATCCTTACAGTTTTATAAGTTTCTACCTTATAATGTAATCATTCGTGTGTATTTTTATTTTCTCTCCTAGAATAACTAGGTAGATACTCAGATAAACCTACCATGAGTGATTCACAATTGTTTATTCAGAGCATGAACAAGTAAGTAAATGCCTTAATTCTTTATTAGGGGGGCGGGGTTAGTGGGAGAAGGTAGAGGTAATGTGTTTCAAGGGACCAGAATGATTGTTTCCAGAGTACTTAAAGGGCTGATATGTGAAGAAGGATTAAATTTGTTATGTGCCATCCAAAGGGCAGATATAAGACCAGTGGGTAGACATTTCAGCTTAATATAGGAATTCCTATAGCCAAAGCTGTTGAAAGGTGAAGGGGATATCTTCTAGGATAGTTAAAGTCTGTGTCATTAAATGTATGAAAGCAAGTATTGAGTGATCACTTGGTAAGAAGAGTTCAGAGGAGATTCAATATCTTAGGATGGATCAAACTTCCAGGTCCCTTTCTACTTAGACAGTAGTATTTAAGAGGTCTACAGTATAATTGGCTTTTGCTTGCTCATGGAAGCAAAACTTATACTCAAGAGGTAAATCTTCACTCATTTAATAAACATATAGTCAGTGGTGCATAGTGACTAGGAATGTGGGCTCTGGAATTCAAGTTCTGGATTTCTTACTTACTAATGTATGACCTTGACAAAGTTACTGAACATCTCCAAACTTTATTTTCCTTATCTGTAAAGTGATGGTAATAGTACCACTACTGGGATGTTGTGAAGTCATGCGCAAGGAACACTTAACATGGTGCCTGGCACAGAGGAAGTACTCAATTGTTATTACTACTAGTTGTTATTATATTACGACTCAACTGTTTCTACTACTGAGGCTCTAAGTCTACTCTTCCTCTCCTACCAGGATCCCTAAACTGTGTCTGTGTCCTGTACTTCCTTGGGGCTGCCAAAATCTTTCCTTCCTGGTAGCATCTTAGGCTTCAGGCAGAAAAGGTCAGGGAGGTCCCCCAGAGACCTTAGAGCTTGTGCCTCTGAGCATATAGTTGACAGCTGACTGTGAGACTGGCGATCTGAGCCTTTGAGGCCTCCGGCCACTTTCCAAAGCCAACAATGCAAGATAAAAACACAATATCGTTTCTCCAATCTCTTCTGGGATCCTGGTTGCCGGCACTCATTAAAGGCAGTTTTCTTTTAGATTTCAGAAGCTGTTTTAAAAGCTTGAGTTTAACACTGGGTTCCCCAAAGGCTGACAGTAGTTGCTTCTGTTTTTCCCCCAAATCCCTGACCTGAATTTCCAGTGGCTGGGTTATTAGTGCATCAACAAAACATGTTTCCTGGGAATAGAAAATCCATTCTTGTCTTTTGGTCATTTAGAGAATGGCAAGGAAAGATCTCAAGTCCCCAGCACAACCCTTGATGGAGTGCCAAGTTGCTCCCAGAGTAATTCTTCGTTCTATAAGGTTTGAGGTTCACTATCAATAGAACAAAATTTAATCAAAACTTCCACAAATTCTTTCTTTATATAAGCTCCTTGATAAGAAATTATTACACATGATCGATACTTAATAAATATATGTTTTGTGCACTTAATATCATCTCCATTTTAAAAAAGAGAAATGAGGTAGTGTTATCATTTTTGCTTTAAAGATGAAGAGACACAGAGGGGCAGTAACTTGCCTGCACCCAGCTAGTAAGGATTAGAGTTGAGATCCCAAGGGAGTTCTATCTGATCCTAAAGTTTGGACCATTTATGATAAATCATGCTGTCTTCTGTTAGGAGAGCAATAGGGAAGGATTTATTATTTATAGAATAAACTTAACAAATTAACAAAACACAGTTGCAGACAATCCCAGATATGATAACATAGACATAGAATGAGCTACTGTATCCATCTTCATATTTAGCACTCAGGCCAACCCTGAGGAGTTAATGTTCATGTCCCTGGTCTTATAGATAGGGAAAAAGATTCCAGGAGGTTAAGGAGTTTGCTCAGGAAGCAAACTAGCCCAGGGAAGGAAAGCTAGGATGCAAATCCTGCTTCTTGAACAATTGACATGGTACTTTTTACCATGTCACAGTTTTAGTTCTATAAGAAGTACATTTAAAATATCATCCTCAAAATTTGCCTTTTTAACTTTTTAAAAAGCACTTTCAGAAATCTTGGAGTCTCTTAGTGTTCCAACAAGCTTGGAAGGTCAAGTCTTTGGTGTCCTGTTTTAGCAATGAGAGACCTGAGGCTAGGGTTTGCCTACTGTTCAACAGTGAGACTAGTGAGTAAGATGGGTTAGAACCAGCTCTTCTCACAAGAAGCTCAGCTTTGGTCCTGTTCCATTTCATTGTTTGTCCTGCCTCAGCTTCCCAATTCCTTCAGTCATTACGTTTCTTTTGATTACTCAGGATCTACAATCTGGTAATTTCTTGGATCTCTTCTTTCCAGGCGTTCGTTCAGTTAACACGCTGTAAGCCAGGTACCATGGCAATTGCAGAGAAAAGAGTTCATAAGAGTTCATCTGAAAACCAGTCATCCTGCTTTACCGTTCACCTCTACACACCTTATCTCTCTCCCCATAGGTGTCTATTCTACCTCATCACTCACAAACCAATTGTGTTTTATAGATGCTATGGTAACATAAAGTGGTACCCCTGGTGGGAAAAAGTAAATAACAGGTTGTTAGAGATAAGAGGAGTGCTTGGTATTGCGATTAAGGGATCTTCGGAGGCAGATAGTATGTTTTCAAGTGTCTATTTGGTCCCTTGTGAGCGGTATGACTTTAGCTAAGTTGGTTAACTCTTTGGCCTTAGTTTCCTAATCTGTTAAATGTGCCTAATTTATGGGATTATTGTGAAGATCACAGGAGATCATTAATATAAACTATTTAACAAAATGGACATACTCTTCCATCATTAACTGGGAAGATAAGATTTACATAAACACAGTAATTAAAATACAAAGCAGGCCCTGTATTTTAATGACTGCAGAATCCCCAGTGCCTATCTCAGTGCCTGGCATACAGTTGAGGTTCAAGGTCCACAGCTATGGGTATCATCTATTGAATGCTTTTATTGCTCTAGGCTTGTGCTAAGAGTTTAGTGTGCATTATGTGATTTAATCTCTACCAACAACTCCTCAGGAGTATTCTGACTCTCTTGTAGATGTTGCAGATGATGAAGTTGAAGCTGAAGCCTGGAGAGTGCAAGTGACTTACCCAAGGTTACAGGCTATGGAACAGTAGAGTCAGGGTTTGAAACCAGGTGTATCTGACTCCCAAGCCTGTATTCACTCGCATATTCGAGTCGTGATTTATTCATTCAGGCAACATTCTTTGA
The DNA here is from genome assembly GCF_047675955.1 of Chlorocebus sabaeus. NCBI lineage: Eukaryota > Metazoa > Chordata > Mammalia > Primates > Cercopithecidae > Chlorocebus > Chlorocebus sabaeus. The sequence goes on along the minus strand of NC_132926.1, from coordinate 30,199,900 downwards.
GTATCTCCACTGGGGGAGGTACTGAATCAAGTGCTGGGTATGCAGTAGGGAAGATGGCATAATCCCTGCTCATAAGAAATTCAGCATTTGTTCGTGTCCTTTGCAGGGACATGGATGGAGCTGGAAGCCATTATCCTCAGCAAACTTAAACAGGAACAGAAAACCAAACACTGCATGCTCTCACTTATAAGTGGGAGCTGAATAATGAGAGACCACAGGGACACCGGGAGGGGAACAACACACGCTGGAGCCTATTGGCAGGGGGAGGTGCGGGGGGAGGGAAAGCATCAGGAACAAAAGCTAATGCATGCTGGGCTTAATACCGAGGTGATGGGTTGAGAGGTTCAGCAAATCACTATGGCACGTGTTTACCTATGTAACAAACCTGCACATCCTGCACATGTATCCTGGAACTTAAATTAAAAAAAAAAAAATCAGCGTCTTGGAAATATGACATGGGTTGTGGGTGTCAGGGCGAAATGAATTCAATAAGGGGAGCAGTGCAGGGACCATGGCACACTCCTCCCCTGGACTTGCTGCCTCCTCAGTGTTTCCAAGGGGGAGGATGCGAGGTGAGGGATATGGTCACCATGGCCTGGAATTCAGAAGACACTTTCTGGAGGAGGTGGATCATAGAGAGGAGGGTGTTCTCCAGAATAAGCTTAGCCAGGGCAAACGGGCGGGGGCAGGACTCCCTTAGGAGACAGACTTTGGGTCTCAGCAGGGTATAGAGAAGAGTAGTGGGGAAGAAAGCTGGAAAGTAAAGTGAAGACCAAACTTCAGAAAGTGCTGAAGAGAAGTGTGAGGAGGTTGAAGGTAAGGTAGGAGTTAGAAATGAAGACAAGCTTCCATGTGTGAGAGCTCCCATACTCAGAAGGCATTCGCTGTAACATGGCAAGGCCATGATGAATTTGTAGCACTTTTGTTTTTTGTAAAACAATCTTATGCCAGAGCAGGAAGCTGTGAATTTCAGGTAGGAGGTGAGCAGGGCTAGAAGAGTTTATTTTAGGCAGTGGGAGTTTGGGGGTCATCTCAGTTCACTGGGACTCAGGTGTCTTGTTTCACTTCTTGCTCAGGAGATTGGGAACCCTCTGCAAGCCTCAAAGCCCTGTGTGTATTGGGGGTGACTGTCACCAAGGAGGTACGAGGATGGGCCTTGTTTCCTGGATGATTCTGTGGGGGCCAGTACTGCTGCCTTCATGGGAGATCCTTGGAGAGGCCCTGCTGGGCATTTTCTACAGCTGCATTGCAGTGACATTGCCTTACACTGTGATTCCACCAACCAATTGTGAGGTTATTGAGTTATTGAACACCCTGGGAACACCGCAGGTGGGAAGCAGCTCCCGCAAACAGCATTTGCTTCTCTGTGATTACATTGCCGTCTGTAATGGAAGAACAGTCTTTATATTTATGTATGGGTTTCCAAATGAAGAAGAGAGTAAGCAGTTGAGAGTATGATGCCTTCTTCTTTCTTTCTTTTAAAACATTACAGTCGAGGCTATCTTTTTCCATTTCCATACCAGTTCTGTGTGTTGTAAAATCGTTGGTGGTCCTGGAGAACAGGCCCTGAATTCATACTCGTGTGTGGAGCTAGAACAGGACAATCAGGTTCAGCATTGAGAGTCCTTGATTTGGAGTCCGAGTTCCTCATGACACAGTTGCTCAAACGAGAACACTAATTCCCCTGTCAAGGCTCTTCCTTAACTTCTGGCTGAAATCAGAGCAATTGAGTGCAGTCAGCACCAGTCTCGCAGGATGATTGGGGAGGATGCATATCAGTGGTCAAGAAAACAGGACAGTCATCAAGACTTAAATCATGCACTTTAGTAGACTGAAATATTTCAAAGTCAGAAATGCACAAGAGTAAATGCAAAATGATCTTCAGAGGTACAAAAGTCAAGAACTACCAGTTCTAATAATCCTCTCTGTCTCCATGTCCCCATGGACTGTTTCTTTTTTGAGTTGAAATCTTGCTCTGTCACCTAGGCTGGAGTGCAATGGTGTGATCTTGGCTCACTGCAACCTCCGCCTCCTGGGTTCAAGCAATTCTCTTGCCTCAGCCTCCCGAGTAGCTGGGATTACAGGTGCATGCCACCATGCCTGGCTAATTTTTGTATCTTTAGTCGAGACGGGGTTTCATCATGTTGGTCAGGTTGGTCTCAAACTCCTGACTTCAGGTAATCCACCTCCCTTGGCCTCCCAAAGTGCTGGGATTACAGGCATGAGCCACTGTGCCCGGCCTCACCATGAGCCTTTTCTAGAGACCCTGGACTACATCTTCTTATCTCCCTCATGTAGAGGAGTCTAAAAATGTAACCTTGAGCATCCATTGACTTGGAGAACATTCAAGAAAACAAGAAGGCTTGGATCCAAAGCCCATGGCATGATATTCCATGCCGTTCATGATTTAGAAGCCATATTTCTTTTTGGTCTTATTGCCCATTCACCCCTTTATTCAGCAGTCTGGAATGCTCTTTCTGAATTTCATGCCTGATGAAATCCTAGATACTACTCAATGTCTCTGAAAGGTCATTTTCTCTTTAAAGTTTTTCTTGCCCTCCACCCAGATGTGTCTCTCCTGCTTGTACAAATCTGTGGCACTTTGCTTGTATTACAGCAGTTTCCAGAGTGTGGGCTTCATGGGCCTTATGGCCTGGAAGATGATATTACATAGACAAAGACCTGGTATTGAATATAATTGGATTACATGCTGAGAAAGTTAGTCCCTCTGTAGTATTTCTGACTACATCAAGAGGAAGGTGTCATGTTGGTGTCAGTGTGATTTTAAAACACCTTTTTGCCCTTTGCCAGATTTTTTTTTTTTTTTTGAGATGGAGTCTTGCTGTGTCGCCCAGGCTGGAGTGCTGGAGTGCAGTGGCAGGATCTCAGCTCACTGCAAGCTCCGCCTCCCGGGTTCACGCCATTCTCCTGCCTCAGCCTCCCGAGTAGCTGGGACCACAGGCACCTGCCACTACGCCCGGCTAATTTTTTGTATTTTTTAGTAGAGACGGGGTTTCACTGTGTTAGCCAGGATGGTTTCGATGTCCTGACCTCATGATCCGCCCACTTCGGCCTCCCAGAGTGCTGGGAATACAGGCGTGAGCCACCGCGCCCCACCGCCAGGTTTTTTTTTTTTTTTCAAATAAAGGAAGAAGACAAAGCAGGCCTCAGGCCCAATCACTTTGGCAGGTGATTGGAGGTAGTTAGAATTTAATAGCACTCATCTAATTATTTTGTTTTTAATTTTTTGTTTCTTTTCTGGTTTTGGCAAGTAAAATGAGTTTTTTATTTATAAAAGTATGACAACATGTAAAAAGAAACTTATTTAAGTCAAAAAGTCAGTCAATGGGAAAAAAGGTTAAATAATAGGAGAAAGTTTTTGCAGGTGTGACAAGTATTGTGACGGTTGTATTGTAGTGATTGAAATTTAACTGCAACAAATTCTCTTGAAGTAGAATTGGTTGTGCCTCCTTTCCTCCAAGTCTGTGAGTGCAGGGCTATGCCTCATTCATCTTTAAGATATTCTAGAACAAGAGTTGGCAATCTACCATCCACGGGCCAAATCTGGCCTGCTGCCTGTTTTTGTAACCAACCAGCTGAAGATAGTTTCAAATGGTCAAAAAAACCCAAAAGAATAATATTTCATGACACACGAATATGACACAAAATTCAAATTTCAGTGTCCATAAATAAAGTTTTATTGGAGCATAGTCATGCCCATTTGTTTACATTCATCTATGGCTGCTTTCATGCCACAATGGGCCAATTGAGAAGTTTCGACAGAGACTCTACGGCCCACAAAGCTGAAAATATTTACCTCTGGCCCTTGACAGAAAAAATTGCTGTCCCCTAGTCTAGGTCACCAGGCATGGAGTCAGGAGGCCCGAGGTTGATCCCTGGCACTTTCATGTAGTCAGTGGTGACTTTGGACAAATCAAATCCTCTCTCCAAGCCTCAGTTTTCCATCTATAAAACAGAGCTAATAGTAATACCTACTTCATAGGGCCATTGTGAGGATGTGATGCATGGTAATCCACTTCATAAACATGAAAGCATCATAAAAATTTGTAGAGATTTGTAGTTCCTTCAATAGTTCTAATTTTCATTTTGGAAAAGACACAGTACTCACATATACCTGCTATAGCTCTTCACATTTTCTTATAGAATCTGGAGAGCTCTCTTTTATTTTTAATTAAGGAGAGCTTATTCTGTTTATTATTATACTTTAATTTCTGGGGTATGTGTGCACAACGTGCAGGTTTGTTACATAGGTGTACATGTGCCATATTGGTGTGCTGCACCCATCAACTTGTCATTTACATTGGGTATTTCTCCCAATGCTATCCCTCCCCCAGTCCCCATCCCTCAGCAGGCCCCAGTATGTGATGTTCCCCTCCCTGTGTTCATGTGTTCTCATTGTTCAGCTCCCACTTATGAGTGAGAACATGTGGTGTTTGGTTTTCTGTTCTTGTGATAGTTTGCTGAGAATGATGGCTTCCATCTTCATCCATGTTCCTGCAGAGGACATGAAAGGGAGAGATTATTCTTTATTTTTTTTCTGCTTCCAACATTTATTATCTATTTTCACTGTATTCATTCTTTTTTTCCCCTTACCCCACCCTTTCCACTCCCCACCCACCACCATCCCCAACCAACAAACCCTACCACATAACCTTTTTCTTTGGAACTTCCCCATCTTAGCCACTATAATCAATTCTTCCCCAACCCCAGGATTTTTCTTTAAGGCCCAATTGTACTTAAGGACAAACTATCAGATCAGAAGCAAAGTATGTCTATTCAGTATTGTCCTAGATCTGTTGTGTGTTGTATAAACAGTCTTAACTTCTCTTTGCTGTTTTTCAAATAGAATTGGCTCAGGTCGGGCAGGAATATTTGCATGCAATTTCAAGTGTGTAGGAGATAGTTTTTGGATAAAAGATATTTAAGGAAGTTACTTGGCATTTAGTGAGCGTTTACTATGTGCTGGGCAATGTGCTACAACATTTTCTACTCATTGTGTCATTAAATTTTTAATATAATTTTAAGAGGGAGATCAAATGATCCCCACTTAATAGACTGGGAAACTGAGGCTGAGGGTTGAAGTACCTAGCCCAAGACCTCCCAGCAGAAGAGTGATGGTACTGAGACTGGTCTCCACGTGTGATTATATGGAGCTGGCAGACATAGCACTATAAGGCACTGCTGCCTTCACCCGGGAAGCTTTCCTTGATCTCCTATCTGTGCTCCCAGTGCCATGTGGCTCCCCCATTCCAGGATGTATGACACTATATTGCAGTTGCTTGTGTAGTCTTCTGCCTCCTCAACTAGACGCTGAGCCCGAGGAAGGCAGGGACTGTGTGTTTCCTGTTCACTGATGTATCATCACACCTGACGCAGGACTGATACTGAGTGGGTGCCTGCAAATGTCTGTTAACTAAATGAATGAATAAATGAGTATAATGGGCATTCGTATGGCTCCAAACATTCACCTTGAATCTAAGGGGAAGGAAAATGATATTCTTTTCACCAGTAGCAAATTCCTCTGCTACCAAGGAAGCCTTGGGAAAAGAAAGGAAAAAGGAAGTGGGAGAGCCTGAGTGGATTTCAACTGGGAAAACAAGGCAACAGGATATATTATGTAATTTGAAAAAGAAGTGGGAAAAAAAGTTGCATGCCATATATTTGTTTCCAATTAATCCAACATTTATCCAATTTTAGTCTTTTGTATCTTTGTGATTGTTGTCATATCTGTGAATCACCTATATTATTTGCTTAATATTTTCCTTAACATTGGCCCACCTTTAAAATATACATGTATTTATTTTAAAAGGAATCCTCATAACACTACAATAAATGGGAAGCCATGATCACTTGCTTTAAAAAGTAGATGATGTGAAAATAAGTATAATAAAAACAGAAAAAGTAATTACATTCTAGCAGATACTGTTCCCTGATAAAGGACTAGGGCTGGAGACTGCTTTTTTGTTTAACAAGGATGATTAAGAAAGTGGTAGGACAGGGTTAAAGACACACTAGCACCAAACTGAGGCTTACTGGAAAATAAATATCTTCCTCACTAAATGACTCCTTGTGATTTAATGCGTCTGTGTCTTAAAATCATCTCCTGTACCATGTAAAGTCATTGTTATGTTGATTGGAATATGCTGAGTTGGTGGAAGTAGGCCTGCTCTCTCCTTGGGTGTGATATCTTAGACAATTCTGCTAAAAGCTATCTTTCTCTTGAAAAACAGAGGATGGTTTATTTCTTCCTGTCTTCACTCACAGCTCTGTTCCCGTGAGTGAAGGGAGGGAAGAGGACAGAGGCAAGCTGCCAATGGTCAGTGCCCTTCAGTTCGGAGCCACCTCTGCTCCAAGACTTAAGAGGTTCCCCCTAGGCCATCACCTGGAGGTGAGCAGCCATCCCAGGCTGGAGCAGGTAAATCAGGGGGTCTTGGAACCTCTGCAAACAAAGCAAATCTACTTGAAGTCACCTTTTCAGCATAGAACATTTTATTCTAGTGAAATCTCTCTCCTGCCCCAATTCACTCACTGCAAAAACCAACATAATTTATCTTCTGGAGGGAAGGGTGCAGACTTCAGCTTGGGTTTTTTTTTTTTTTTTTTGGCTCAAGCAACAGCTCAGCCTAAATCATTGGAAGAAAAAGTGGGGGAAAGAAGACTGGAGCAAGTTGCCAAATTGCAAGTTTGGAAATAAAAATCAACATGGGCATTATCTTAAAGGTTAGGGAGAAGATGGCCTCAGTGGTCTTGAGAGGCAGGAAAGGTTTCCCTATCAATGTGCTCTCTGCCCCATTTCTTTTGGAATCACAGACTTTTTTTCTTTTAGGATCAGGAGATCTTGGAGTTATAGATGCCCCCTTTTAGGAATTGGGGGGCTAATATTTGCTGAACACTATGTGCCTGGAAGAGTGCAGGGCATGCCCCCCCATAGTTCTCATCTTCTCAATAACCCAAAGAGGGAGGGGAAGGGTCAGCCACATCTCACAGATCAGAAACACCTTGTCCAAGGTCACAGAGACTCTAAATAGCAGAGCCAGGACTGGACTGAACTGTCCTGATTCTGAAACCTATGTTATTTATATTGCTACCCTCCAAGGATCATGGGAATAGAACTAGAGATTTAAAAGGAACGTTGATGCCTCTATTTAATGTTCTGTCCACACAGGATCTGCTCCAGAGTCCCAAAAGATTCATCTTCTATGTGACTCATGTCCTGTGGAGCCAACCCATTTTACTGATGAAGGACATAATTGTTAATGGACTTTTACTGAAGTGAGTGTTACCTCTTTTCTTATGCTCCATGGACATCTCATCAAGGACGCTTGAAGTGAGGTTACCATTCTTAACACCCACAGCAAAGGGATCCCAGGAGACTGGACACTGAAGAATCTCATCTTGTATAAAGACCAACCAAGATATGATGGTTTTCCTTTCAAACCGATAAACCCTATGGGATTCATTTCATTCTTTTCCTGCTGCCAGGATATTTAACAAGTATTTCCCTGACTAAGGAAGACATTCATTGCAGAGCAGATGAGAGAACCCCAAGGTGACTTATTTAGGCCATGCAGGGGTGAAAGGCCTATGTTAGGTCAGGCCAAAGGTGCTCACTCCCTGAGATGGGCAAACAACTTGGCTAAGACACCAAAAGATCACAGCCTTCTCATTAAGGCTTTGTGCAGATGGTGGCACCCACCCTTCCTGCATGTGGTGTTTGTCTGCAGAGGCTGAGGACATGCTAGGGCAGAAGCCAGATGGCTGGGATTTCCCAGGCTGTCTGTCCAGTGAGTAATAGTCCCCTCTCAGGGGCTTCTGGGTGCTGCAGAGGATGTTTCTGGTGAAGAGAGGCTAAAGGGAGGGGACCTGGGTTTTTGTTCTTTGTGCTAATTTATTCTGTTATCTTGGTCCAGACCTTCCTCTCTCTGGCGCTTAGTTTCATTTTCCCGAAGAAGGAGATGTCAGTACTATCTCTTTCAGACTCTAAAAAAAAGAAACACACACTAAGTCTCCATCCTGCATTGGCTACTTACAATGTGCAGCGTGGGCTAAGCACAGGAGCTGCATGCCCTCCGCTGGAGTGAAGACCATCGTCAGTATTTGCTCCCTGGGGCTTACCAGCTCCTCTTCCCTGGATCCTGACTGTTGGCTTCAATTCATGGCCACTCTCTGCTCTCCCCCCGATCCCTGGTGGTGGCCCATGACTACAGTTGTTGATACTGGCTGTGCCGCCTCTGGGAGATAGTCTGGTCTTGGTGCTAAGACTTACAAGCTGGGCCTGGGGACTGTTGGACCTGAGGTCCTGGAATGACCACTTAGTGGGTGCATTGCTTTAGCAGGTTTCCTAACTTACCGACTTATTGTCTTCTTTTAAGACTTCACCCTTTTTATATCTAAGGGTTGTTGTGAACCTGAACATGAGATGAAAAATGAGGAAGCTGTTTGTAAAGAATCCTGAAAATATGAGGCAGTGCAGTGGGGGTGATTAGGAATGAAGATCTGGCTGGGACAGACTGCCTGGGTTTGAATCTTGTCCCTGTTGCTTCTAAGCTTGTGACTGGGGACAAGTAAACTTACTGTCTGAGTAAGAGGATGCTAGTACTCACCTCACAGGACTTTTGTGAGGATTAACATTTATCTACAGTAAGTACTGAGAACAGAGCTTGACATAGAGCTAGAACTCAATAAAACTGTTCTTGCCCTTACTGTTGTGTTTTTATTACTGTTAGTGTAGGCTGCAGCTTATGTAGAGAGGGAATCTTCAGTGGGGATAGAAAGGATGAAGCAGGCAAGACTTCCTGAAGGAGGGAGGCTTTAGCTGGTTTTTGGAGTCTGGCTAGAGGGAAATTCTAGAGGGAAGGGTATAAACAAATGCCAAAATTGGAATGTTGGCAGTGTTGGAGAGAGAAAGATGCCCTAGGGAGAAATTTAGCTCAGCAATACTGAGTTATTGAGTGAGTACAGCTTTTCTTCTGGGGCTCACACTTACGTGTGGGATGCTGCTATGGTCTGAATGTGCCTTCTCAAAACTCCTATGTTGAAACTTGATAGTATTAAGAGGTCAGGGATTTTGGGAAGTAAGTCATGAGGGCTCTGCCCTCATGCATGGGATTAGCATCCTTTAAAAGAGGCTGAAGGGAGCCTGTTTGTCCCTTCCACCATGTGGGGACACAGCTAGAATGCACTGTCTTTGAAGCATTGAGCAGACCCTCACCAGACACCAAATCTGCTGGTTCCTGGATCTTGGACTTCCCAGCCTCATAACTGTAAGCAGTACTTTTCTGTTGTTTATAAGTTACCCAGTCTATGGTAATGCATTATAGCAGACTAAACAGACTAAGACAGGTGCCTTTTCACTTTACTCAGTTGAAGTCAGGCCCTCTCTGACCCCATTTGGGGGGAAATGTGGAGCAGGAGGAGAGCAAGGGCTTTGCATTCAGACAGACCTAGGTTTGAATGCTGGCTTTGCGCCTCACTGGCAGAGAGTCTTTGAGTTAATTATTAACCTTAACCTCCTTGAGTCTCAGTTTTCTCACTTGTAGAGATGTTGAGGGAATTAATTTAAATGAAAAGATTCTTCCCTCCTCCCTTTCCCCCTTCCTCTCTCCCTCCTTCCTTCTTTCTCATCCTCACCTCTCTCCATTCACTCTCCGGGAGACAGAATCTCTGGCTGCTCCTACAGCTGCCACCTATGAGCACAGCTGGTTGCCAACTCTGGCAGGGTGCCAGGGAGATGGTGCCATGGGAAAAAAATTGTAAGTGCCATTGGAACAAGGAACATTTCATAGAATTAGAAAGGTCCAAAAGGTATGGGTCACAAGCAGGCAGGCTTGTAAGAATTTTGTTTTGCTGTGTTCTTTGTTACACCCTCCCAGAGTTTTAGCCAGGAGACAGTGTGAGCAGCTTAGCAACTTTGCCATCTGCCCACCCATTATGTATGTGTGTGAACTGCCTCAGTCACTTAAATTTGTGCACTCTGATATAGCTCATTCTTCTTATAGACAAGGAAGCTGAGGTTGAGAGAGCAGGAGTGACTTGCCCAAGGCCATGCAGTGGCTGGGCTAGACACCTGCATCCTTAAACCTGAGCTCATTTCCTCATACAGAAAACAGCGTCAAAAGCAGTGGGATAGGTGTTGTGATGTGGGAAGATGCTTTGCAGTAAAAAGGGAATTTGTCTAATAGGTGAGGTCAGTTTTTCTTAGATTGTTTTGACTGTTCAGTCCAGAATGAGAGTTCCTGTTTTGGATCATGTTCATAAAATCCTGCGGATTGGATGATTCTCACCATCCTTTTAGGCTTGATGAAAAAGATAAAAAAATAATCACAGGCTCTGAATTTTCCTGAGAAACTGTGGCTTCAGCTCCCCTACCTCCTTCAGGGCCCTTCCCAAGGGTGAGTTTTTAAGCATGATGAATTACTGTGGTCAGCTGCGGCAGCATGCCATGCCCAGGGGAGTGGAGCCCTCGGCTCCTTGGCCAGCATGCGTCTCTCCAGCAGGCCAGTCTGCTGCACGCGTTCCTGCACAGGCACTGTCACTGCTGCAGCATTTCCTCTGTCCCAACAGAGGCATCACAAATCTCTGAGAGGAACATGTCCACTTCCTGGCCTGGTAGAGCAGAGAGCAGAGGTGGATATTGCAGATAGTTGGGAGAAATTGCTTCTGGTTGCCTGGAGCTTGAATTACCTCCACTGGACTTGGTTGTTAGGTTTTGCCTTGTTTCCTATAGAATGAGCTCAATTGGAGGCCATGCTATAGACACACTTGGGGCTGGTCATTCTGTCCCATAGACACAGCCAATTCTTTGCCATTCATTTAGCAAGTGTTTCTTGAGCCTCAAATCTCATGCTATATGCTTTGGGGGATACAGAATTGCAGATAAGTTTCTGTCTTCCATAGTTACCTTCTAGTTGAAGAACATGTACCAAAGTTAAATAATGTTATAAGCCTATGGGAGAGACATCACTAGGTAGACATCAATGTATACAGTAAATGTTTATTAACTGCCTACTGTATACTGTGAGTTAGGCATTGGTTTATCATTGGCTGAAGTTCACTGCTCAGGGTGCACGAGGGTTCTGGGAAAAGAAAAAATCTCAGTGGGGTGCAAAGTTTTATTACTCTAATAGCAGCTAAGATTTATTTATCCCCTGCATGGTATTAAACATATTATGTAGATACCCATATTATCTTGTGGAGGAGGGACAATCACCATCTCACTTTACAGGTGGGCCCAAGAGTCCAAGAACTTCCCCTAAGTTGGTGATCCCAGTGATCCAGTGCTGGGATCAAACCCCACATCTATCTGAGTCCAAGGTAGCAATCCCTAAAGGCTTGGCTCTTCTAATGGGAACTGAGCTGGAATTTGAAGAAGAAGCAGATCCAAGAAGGAAAGATTCTCATGGGTTGAACAACCTCAGAGCTTTGAACTTTGCTAAATAGTTCAAGGTTCCCTTCAATTCTTAAGATAAAAGAAAACTGGTACCAACATAACCTTCTAAATTGCCCTTCCAGGTGGGCCAGCTGTTCAAAGCAAGAACATTACCTCCTCCATTATTACACTTATTCCTGTAGAAGAATAAGCAAAAAGTGACTCCATCTTCCCAAGTGCATTTTCTCTATATACCATATTAGGTCCTGTAGGCTGCCTCCTCCACCCGGGTACTACCTGCATGAACTTGATATGAGCTTTATTAGGGCTTAGTTTCTTTATAATTGGGTATGATAATTACCTTTGAGGTGTTGTGAAGATCAAATAAGATAATATTAAACACACGGTTTCTAGAACAGAGGAAGTACTCAAATAAATTTGCTTTGCTTAATTATTACTCTGTACATTATATTTTGCTTATATTTTGACCTTCTTGCCAGACTCTAACCTTCCCGTGGTTTAACCTCATGAAATGTAATTTTTTTTTAACCTCATGAAATGTAATTTGAGGCCTGAAATACAGTATGAGGCAAAACTGATTGGACATCTAAGAAGGGGTTTTCATATTTACATTGGGTGATGCTGAGTAGGAGCTCAGTTAGCCATTAGCTTCCTGTGTGTCAGTTATGTTTTCATTTGTTCACTTTTACTCTTACCCCCTCTCACCAATCATCAACTCATTTCCTACTAGGGATGAATAATGGTGCCAGGAATTAAAAAGAAGTTATAACGGAGATGCTTAAAACTACAAAAAAGTAGAGAGAATAATATAATACTATTACCCAGTTTTAGCAATTATCAACATTTTGCTAATCTTACTTTAACCATTTTTTTTTAAACTGGAGTATTTTTAAAGTAAATGCCAGAATCATGTCATTCTACCTATAAATGCTTCATATGTAGCTTTAATTAATAAGGACTTCAGATTCTTTGTGCCTAGCAGCATTTCCAATAATCCTGAATAGCATTGGTAACTAGTCATACTTAACACTTCCCAGATTGATTAAAAAATTGCCTTTTAATAATTGCTTCATTGAAATCAGGATTTAAACAAGGTTCATGCATTGTATTGGGTAATTATGTCTCTTAAGTCTCCTTTATTTTTTAATGGTGTCCCCTTCTCCCCACCTTTTAATACCATTGGCTTGTTAGAGAAATTGGTTCTTTTGTAGATTATGAATTTAGTTGATTACTTCTTCCTGATGTTATTTAAGTTTTTCTTTTATTCCTTCTTGTTATTTAAGTTGTTCTTTTATCTCCAGTATTTGCTACAAAGTGGCAGTAAGCTTAGAGTATGATTATATTCAGGCTCCATTTTTTAGTTAGATGACTTTGTACATATTGTGAGTATTGTACTTCCTTTTCTACCACATTCTGGGTATGTAATGTTAAGTCGTCCTAATCTGCATGATGTCAATCTGGTCCCACCATGGCAAAGTTCTCCAGTCGACCTTTCACCTAATGAGTCTGGCATACCCTGATCATCCTGTCTAGGTCCATATTTTCATTAGCGGTTGCAAAATGGTGATTTTTCTAACTCCTTTTTTCTTTCCAGGCCTTTTTTAAAAATCTTTTTTCTATTTTTTCAGGCCATCTTTTGATTTCCTCTTCTATCCTAATTTTTTTTTCTTTTTTAACAGAACCTAGGAACATTCAAATGTGGACATGTATGGGGGTTACCAAATTTAGTTTGTGGATTGGAGCTGGACTGGCTACATAAAAATCGATGTGATGTTTATAAAAATACAGATTTCAGGATTCCACTCCTGTGGATTCTGACCCAAGAGGTGGGGAGAAAGAATAGGAAGGGTTCTTTGTTTTTAAATCAAGTTGATAAAATGTAACCAGTCCAAAAGAGGGGGAGTTTTAAAATCCACCATCTAATATTGCAAGAGATGAAGTTTGCTACCACATTTGCATGTCCTTTCTGAATAGGACACTAGGTTGGGGACAGGAGGGGTGAGAGGAGCTGAAATGAATTGGGAATGTCCCACGGATATTGTGGCCTCCATGCTGCCCCTTTCTTGGAATTTGTAGCTATACTTTCTTTGACTGATCCTGGTCTCCCTCATTGCATGAACCTCAGAAGCTTCAAACTGTATCGGTGTATGATTCCTTTGTACCTCTCTCCAGTCTAGATCTAATTACTACAAGCTGTTGGGACTTGAGCATGATGACAGAGGATTTTCTAGGATTATGTTCAACATGTGACATTCAATTACTGCTCCCCAGGAGGGTGGAGGTTAGCCAGGCAGGGAGCTGGTAGGGATGGATGGGATTTCCAGATATGGATGGCAAGGGGCTCAATTTCTGGGGACGCTAGAGTCATGCTGCCTAAACTTTAGTGCCAGCTTGTTAAAAAGAAAATGCTGGAATCACAAATCTGACCATAGGTTTCAGTATGTCTAGGAAAGAACCCAGGAGTTAGCATTTTTTAACAATCTCAGTATTTAAAAGGATTAAATAAAGACTGCTCTGGTGGAAACAGGGGCATGGAGTTAGTCCATTCAGCATAACCGCTTGCTTCTCTCATCAGACTTTAGGATGCCTGCCTCCCGACATCCACGCACAGCCACAAGCTTTCATAAAACCACTTTGAAAACCACGGGGCAGGGTGGTGGCTGAGGTTTCTTCCCACTTTGACATTCAGTGATTCTGGGTTTGATCATGTGGCAGGGCCATGATAGTGCTCTCATCCTCACCGATACTGCCACGTGACTGAGGCTAGGGGAGCAGAGCTCTCCCTCGCCTCATGCACAGTGAGTGGTTCAGAGGAGAGCTTGTAGCCCAGTTTAAGCTTGAGTCTCCTTTAAGAGGAGTAAGAGCCTCTTACTATCTCAGTGTTGTAAGACAGAAGATCTTGCTTGTCCTCGCAGATAAACATGAGCACAAATCCAAATCCTAGGTAGCTCTCTTCTAATGAACTTACAGGAGTGACAATGCTGTAAGGCACCTCATCCTGCTGAGAAGAAATCTAACCTAAATGTATGTCTGCTGTTGGGGTGAGAGGGTGGGGTGGAGCTTTTCACGTTCCTACTTTAAACAATGCATGGTGCTGGGTGTTATGCAGTAAGGTAGGCACAACTCCTTCTTCAAGGAACTTATTTATTTGGGGAGATTCTGACATATGAAAAATTAATGAATTAACAATATGTGGCAGTATGGAGTGCAAAACTGATGCTATAAACAGAGAAGAGACTTTTGAGGAATACATTGATAAAGCTTAAAGAATGGATTGAATTTATTATTGTTCATAAAAAGGGGTATATTATATATATACACACACACATATATATACACACATATGCACACGTAGTTGTTTATTAGAAAACACAGGTGCTGCGTCTCTTACAGAAATTTAATTCACATTAGTATAAGAGGAAATCTATTAGGGCATATAACTGAGAATTTCAGGGATCATTCCAGCTTTAGCCATGGCTGGATCCTGAAGCTCGGTGTCATTAGGGCTCTCTCTTTACTTCCTGGCTCTGTTTTCTGATCTGTCTTGCCTTCATTCTAAGAAAGGATTCCTTCATATTCTGGAAGCAGCATAATGAATCTCCCAGTAATTCTTGGCTAATTATGGTCTTTTTAGCTTGACATCCCAGAGGACAAGCAAGCTCCTCTCCCTTACAATGCTGAGACAGTAAGTCTTAGAGGAGATGAAAGCTCACTTTGGGCCATGAGCTCTCCTCTGAACCATTCACTGTGCATGAGGGGAGGGAGGGCTCTGCTGGCCTAGCCTGAGTCATGTGGCAGTATTGGTGGCGATAAGAGCACTATCATTGCCCTGCCACAACTGTTTGGGTGGGATGGATTGTTCCTCAAAGGACAAGTAGCAGGTAGGCATGCAAATCAATAGCTTTCTTCCCAAAACATAGAAATAAGAAGGAACAAAATCACACATAATCTAACACAGAGGAGGTACACACACACACTCACAACACACATACACACACACACCCTTGTGTGTATCCAGAAAGATGTTCATGTTACTTTAAGTGAAAAACTATAATAGAAACAGTTTATGCAACAGCTCATTAAAAATTTTAGTGTGTTTATTCTATTTGAATTTGCATAAATATGTATGTGTTGAAAATATAAAACTGAAATGTACTATTTATTGTAAAGAGTTTTCCCCTTGACAATCATGAACGTCATTCCTTGTCATTAAATATCATCCTACGTTACTCTTCTCAGGCCTGTGTTGTGTTAAGTGGTTGTAGGATGATTCGGCTGATACCAGGGTTCATTTAGGAAAGCTGGGCAGCATTGCTAGAGCAGGCATTGGGATCTGCTGTCCCTGCTTACTTGTACTTTAGGTCAGAGGATGTCTATCTGGCATCTCCTTTCGGGGTCCTTTCTGAAGGGACCCAGCTACTCAGTCCCAGGCAAGCTTGGGAAGTTGAGTAAACCGGAGTGTATCGACTACTTTTGAAATAGGAATCTCAAGGCCCAGGCATTTATATATAGCCTTTGTCTCAGCAGCCCTGTGTGTAGCTGGCATTTCTGGGGTCAAGGCAGAAAAGATCAGGGACAAGTCAATGCTGCAGGAATTTGTTGAAGGAAAGTAGGTTGTTTCAAAGCTGAGGTTTGGATTTGGGCTTGACAGTAAACTAGCGTGACTCTAGAGAAGCTGCGTGTGCACCAAGGCTGCTGTTGTCTCATCTCTCTGGTGGAACTGTTGCAGGTGAAGCAGCTGCAGGTGCCATGGACGAGGGGAGGGAAGCATACTTGGACTGAGATGACTGCCTTTGCAGTGGCCTCGCTGACAGCGCTGCAGCTCCAGTGGAACATCTCGTGGACACTGTGTTGGTCTAGTGGAGGGCACAGTTTTGGTGGGTCCCCCACTTCACTTCTGGGGAAGACTGACCTATTCATTAAGATGCCCTACCCAACACATACGGCGAGGCGCTTAGAGAAACGGGGGTGCTTATCTCCAACCTCATAGTAGTGCCTTCCAAACTAAAAAATGTAAAGAAGAAAAGAAAAAAGAATAGGTAGGAGGTGGGTCCCTTTCTTTAAAGGAAATTGTACTTGGGTAGAAAAACACAGGGTTGCTGGTAAAGGCCCTGTGGGTACGTCTACCTGGGTGTGACTCCTGCTCCACTTCCTGCTGGATGGCTTTGAACAAGTGACTTAACCTTTCTAACCTTCAGTTTCCTCATCTCTATAATGGGAAAAAGACTAACAGCTACCTCACAGTCTCTTGAGATTATTAAGTAAGATGATGCACATTAAAAATACTCACATGGAACCTGGTATTAAGTGCTCAATAAATGTTAGCCGATACTATTAACATATATTAGAGCAAAACACAGACTTGCCTTGATTGGAGCAGAGGTAAGAATCCTGTCTTTTCTTGTCACTGTCACATTTTTGGAGTCTCAGGTATCTAGGGAGTTTGAAAGTTAATTTTTAGAACATTGTATATGATACACATATAGTTACACATGGAAAGAGGAACAAGCCATACTAGCATGTCATATTAGAAATCGCAGCTTGCGCAACATGGTAAGATCCTGACTGTACAAAGAAAAAAATGAAAAAAATTAGCTGGATGTGGTGGCACATGCTTGTAGTCCCAGCTACTTAGGAAGCTGAGGTGGGAAGATCACTGGAGCCTGGGAGGTTGAGGCTGCAGTGAGCTATGATCAACCACTATACTTTAGCCTGGGTGACAGAGCCGGACCCTGTCAAAAAATAAATAAATAAATAAATAAATAAATAAATAAATAAAAGTGCACTAAACTGGAACTATGAGTCCTGCATTCTAGTCTTGATTCTGTCATAAACTCACTTGAAGACTTTGAGTTACTTCACTTCTCTGGGCCTCAGTTTTCCCATTTGAAAAATGGACTCTTAGGTAGCTGGTCTTTAGACTATATCCTGGTGAACTCAGGTTTCAGAGAGGTGCTGGTGATTGCTAGGGGACTGGAGGGGATTATAGGATTACACTAATTATAACCAGCTGTGCTAGCTGTTTTCTGAGGGTTCTTGCATCTCTTGCATGGTACAACACGAGACTGGGAATCCAGGGGGGCAATTCTGTCTTCTTATCCTAGCATTGTTTTGATGGTGGCTTGCATAATCTCATTTTAAAGATGAGCCACGTCAGACTCAAAGGGCTCAAGCAGTAGCCCCAAAGACCAGTAGCTGGTGCCAAGGCTCAATATGTATTCTGGAAAAACACCTCCTATTCCAGTGCTCATTTCGCTCCATTGCTTTACCTTTTGTAACTCCTGGACACTGCGTTTTATAAAATGAGGCTGACACAGGCTGGGTGAATTCAGTGTTCCTGA
Organism: Chlorocebus sabaeus; assembly: GCF_047675955.1. Classification (NCBI taxonomy): domain Eukaryota; kingdom Metazoa; phylum Chordata; class Mammalia; order Primates; family Cercopithecidae; genus Chlorocebus; species Chlorocebus sabaeus. The sequence continues at coordinate 30,182,149 of NC_132926.1, read as the reverse complement.
TAAGCCACCCATCTTAAAATAACACCATCTCACTGTGCTCACATCTCAGATACATTTGTCACAAAAGAAGGGCAGATAGACATTCAGCCTTCATTTGACCTTTAAATTACCTCCTTTTTATCGGCTGTGGCTGATCAGCTGCTCTTTTTGAGAGCAGGTGGGTCGACATAAGATTGATTGGTTTTCTCTGCAGGGGAGTAACTTGGCCCTTTCCAACTCCCTGACCTGCAGAGGCCCTCTGAGCTCTGAGATCCTCAGCAAGAAACAAGAACATGGATTAACAAGGCAGAATGAGGGGACTCTGTGCCTGGATGCAGAAGAAGAGAATAACCAGTGAGAACTCAGAAAGAAGACTCGTCCTTGGGACCTTGCACAAGTCCCTTAGTTTCTCCTGTCCCCAAATCCTAGGGTGTTTGTGACAATCAAATAAGAAGTTATGTAAGTAGATAGAAACTTGTGAGCCCAATGCAGGAAGTTTTGGACTTGGAAACCATTGTGTTGTGGTGGAAAAAGTGTGAGCTTTGATCTAGTACCAAAGATGGGTTTGAATCTCAGCCCTAGTGATATGTTTTGGCTGTGTCCCCACCTAAAGCTCATCTTGAATTGTAGCTCCCACAATTCCCACATGTCGTGGGAGGGACCCAGTGGCAGGTAATTGAGTCATGGGGGCATGTCTTTTCTGTGCTGTTCTCGCGATAGTGGATAAGTCGCCTGAGATCTGATGGTTTTATAAGCAGGAGTTTTCCTGCACAAGGTTTCTCTTTGCCTTCTGCCATCTGTGTAAGATGTGACTTGCTCCTCTCCTTCTACCATGATTATGAGGCCTCCCCAGCCACGTGGAACTGTGAGTCCATTAAACCTCTTTCCTGTATAAATTACCCAGTCTTGGGTATATCTTTATTAGCAGCGTGAAAATGGACTAATACACCTGGCACTGACAAGAAAAAAGGTTAAGGCAGTTGTGAACCCTTGAGCAGGTCACTAAACTCTGTGCCTCAGTTTCTTCATCTGGAAAAAGGAAATAATAATAATGCTGAATGTGCAGGATTATCATTAAGTTAGGGTAATCAACTTGCCTGGAGCGTTATCTCATAGTCAGTGCTTAAAATGGTAGTTTTTGTTACTGACATGGAAATGATTTATAAAACAAAGGCCTCAGGGCTTATAAGGAGCAGTGATTATTTTATTGGTGAACAGGATGTTCTATTCCTGTTGGACCAACTAATAACAGTCACTTCATGAAGAAGAAGGATTTCGAATGGGATAGAACACTGGAGTTTTCTTTGGTGGTTTTGTCTGGCGGGATCTATTTAATTGCATTCTGCTTAGAACGAACTAATTGTTGAACAGTGAAGCTGATCACACACTAGCTAAGAAGGCCATGTGGAAAAATATCTAGAGAGGTCCTAGCTATTTGAGAGCAAGCCCATCATAAGCCAGTATGTGACCCGGCTGCTGATACAGATGAGCCACTCTTGGAGCGCATTAACAGAAGTAGCAAGCCTAAAATAAGGGAGGAGATGGTCCTTCTGCATTCTCTTCTGGCTGGGATACACTTAGAAATATGGGTTTGGTTCTCTAAGAGTCTCATCGTCAAACCTGAGTGTGTTCTGAAGAATGTGACTGACAGAGGAAGGATCTGGAGACCTTGCCATATGGAGAACAAGGAAAAGGATGAGAGACTTTTCCCCTGGAGGTGAGAACCTTCATGGTCATCAGTGACTTTAAATTTCTGAAGAGCTGCCACAGGGAAGGAGGAGATGTTGGAACACACCGTGGGTGAGTGGAGGTGGGGTCAGAGTCTAGCAAACTTGTCCAACCCACCTTATTTTGTTGTTCTGTTTTGTTTTGTTTTAGACTTTTAGCAGCCTGAAGCCATGGTTTGTAGTTTCTGTCTCCAGTGAAATGTGGAAAAGAGGGATGAGGAAGGGGTTTTGCTGGTCCAACCAGAATCAGAAACTAAGAACCCATAATTGTATTATCTCCGTTGGACACCCCTGGATGTCTTTTGGACAAAGTCACAAGGAGGAATACTCAATTTAGGAAGATGCTGAATTGGGCCATCTTGTGAGGCAATAAATCCCCTGGCAGCTGAGATATTCAAACAGAGGCTAGCCAAAGTAAAGCAGTAGATGGTGAGGAGGTTGTGGGAACAGGATTTGATGTTAAATCTGGGTTTAAATACTGGTTCTGCTGTGTGGGCAAGAAGTAAACGTCTCTGGATGTACTTGCCTTAGCGATGAAATGGAGACAGAGCTTACACTACTGGATTGTGAGGGGTTAAATGACATAATATATATAAAACCCTTAACAGTTGCTCTTAGCATTATTTTGGTTACTTATCAAGTATGAGCTCACCAGGGTTTCCTTCCCACTCTACGTTTCGGGATGCTATGAATGAAACAGGCCACTGCATTTCTCCTTGATTGTTCTTTGTTCTCCACTTCGAACCAATTGCCGTTTCATTGCATTTTGTTAATAATATAATTCTAGAGAAAGCTGGCCTGCCATGACTGTTTTTGAGTGTTTCTTCCTCATTAATTTAGATCTTCTCCAGCTGATGAACATTTTTGCTTAGAAGTTCATTAATTCTGCCTTCCCCCACTCATTCCAGCAATGCAATTTAAACAGCATTAATCCAGTATTTAGTGAGAAAATGGAGTTTTATAATGAGAAACACTCAGTTTGAGACAATCTTTTTTTCTCCTTAAACAACTTTTTAAAAAAATCCTAATTTAATGACGAATTATCATCATTTATGTTGGAAGAAGGTTTGAGAAGAGAGGGAATAATAGATGAGGGTTATGAAATTTTAGAGCCAGACGAACTCTCATCTGGCCTCTCGTTTTAAACATGAGGACCTGGGTCCCAGAAAGGTTGACTTATGGGCTCCAGGCCACTGAAGAGTGAACGGCAGAGCTGGATTGTGAACCTCTTCTTGCCATCCAAGCTACCTTCTGTCTGCTGGGGTGGTGGCAGGCTTGGGTCGTGTTCTCCCACTGTCTAGTCTGAGCTTGGCAAGTTTTTCAGCTTCAGTGAAGCTCAATTTTTTGATCTGTAAACTGCCCATGTAGTAATAGTTCCTCCCTTGTCAGTATTAGGGGTAGGTTAATGTAAGTAAAGCAATTACAAAATTGCTGGCATCTGGTAGGTATAGCAAGCCTGTTGAATGAAGAGACAATAATTTAAGGTCATTACTGTTTAGAGTTATAATTTACCTGAGTGCTTCCCATGTGCTGGGCCTTTGCTGAGCTCTTCCAAACCACCCTATGGATAATGGTTTGCAAGGGCTCTGGCTAGGATATATCCACCCTATGAGGTATTAGAATGGTGCAAAAGTAACTGCTGTTTCTTCCATTACGTTCAATGGCAAAGACCGCAATTACTTTTGCACCAACTTAATAGTCTAACATATTTCTACTGTTATGAGAACTCTGGAACTTTTATTTCCCCATTCCTGTCTTGTTTGTTACCCCCCAAACGTCATCCATTTCCTACAGGAATTAACAACGAAACCCTTAAAATGGAAAGTTATCGGGGAGCTGTTTGAGAACAGTGGAGTAGGCAGTTCCTGGGGGAGATGCCTGTTATTTTACAGTGAAGGGTGAAGATAACTCACAGTGTGGGGTGGGGCTCGGCAGCTGTGAGAAGCCAACGGAAGCTGGGCGAATCACTGTGGGTACAGGAGGAGTCTGACTAATCATACCTTATACCGGTGGTTTTCCACTGGAGACAGTTTTGTCCCCTGGGAGACATTTGACAATGTCTGAAGACATTTTTGGTTTTCATGAGGGATGGGTGATACATGGATGTGATACTGTTGTCTAGTGGGTAGAGACCAAGGATGCTGCCACATTCCCTTAAATGCACAGACCAGGCCCCCACAACAAAAAACTATGGCCCAAAATGTCAACAGTGCTGAGGTTGAGATACCCTGTCTTACACACATCCTATGATTTGGTCTTTATGACAAAGTATAAAGTATAAGGAAGGGAGCCGATATTTAATAAGGATAATAGGATGTCTTCTGTGCCAGGCATTACATTGGGCTAGAGTCAGGAAGACAGATTTTAACTGCCTGATAACTTGATCAGTGGGTAGGAGCCTCTTGGATCACTCTATTGACAAGGATTCTGAGGCATGGCAGGGAAGAAGGCTGCAATCAATGGGCTCCAGTGCTGCCACTTTTCAGCTGTGTAACATTGAGCAATTACTTACCCTTTCTGTTCCTCAATTTTCATGTCTGTAAAATGCTGATGGTGGGAGTATCTACCTTATTGAGTTGCCATGAGGATCAAATTAATTAATAATTTAAAGAGCTTTTCGAATTATGCCTGCCGTGCAGTTAGTTATCATCATCCTCATTATCAGGAACAAAACAATCTTGCCACATATTTACCATCTTTGTTTTGTTCAAATTATACACAGTCTCATATAAGTAGATATAGTAGATATGTATAATTTAACATGTGTAATTTGCCCCATTTTTAGGATTAGGAAATTTTGTTTCAGATTGGGTAAGAGGACAGAGAACTGATCTAGAATGTTAAACTAGTGGGTGAGCTTTTATAGACAGCGTTGTCCTAGTTCATGAAGCGTTTCTTCAACCAGTTTTATCCCTTGCCTAACCCTGAAATGTGTATATCGACCCTTGGGGGCTGATCTTCATTGCGAATTTGTATTGTTCAGTTCTGTCTTGAGCTGTGTTCTTGTGAGGCAATAAAGATTGCTTTGGCACTTACTAATACGACCTGTCCATGGGACTTTCAGAAAAAGATAGGTGTGGAGTCACTGAGACCAGGGGCTTACATACAGGCAATCCCCATATGGCATGTTTTGTTTACTCTCACAATTTCTTAAAGTTTGAATTTGTGGCCAACGTTCGTAAGTCAAAACATAGCACATAAAAATGTAAGGTTCCAGTATTTCTGGAAATGAGAATATCTGGTTACCTTGGACGCACATTACAACATGGCAAAAATTGGCTGGGGTAGCCACTCTTCTCCCTTCAGATGCTGAACTTGCTAGTTTGCCCCACTCCCCACCCTGCGTTATTGCATTCTCAGTACTGAGACTGAGCGGTAGCTGCCGTCTGTTCACTCACATTTGGGCTGCTTCACTTGTTCCTATTTCTCATCTGCCCTGCAAGCACCAGGGTTTGCAGCTGCTTGCACAGAGCTGATTATGCTATCTCACTACATTCAAAGCACTTTCACACAGGCTGACCTTCTGCTACCTGTGAAGAAGTCAGGGCAGGGATTATTGTGTCCACTTTCTGGTTGTGAAAGTAGAGGCTCAAAATTAAGCAATTTGCCCAGGACCCCACAGCAATTTTAATGCTGAGTTAGGAGTAGAGTAGCTTGATGGCTCCTCAAACTTTGGAATTGGTTTGTAAGAGACTGTAAGAACTTGGAAACATGGTTTTATTCCAGGGTCCCCTAGTCTCACAGTTGTAAAAAGGAAGACTGTAGTTTCAAGACTTTGTGGATTTCTAAAATTTCTAAAAAATTGAGAGAACCCGACACATGCTGTCAACTTTGTTGTCAATTTTCATTTTGCCAGGTAAGAATATTAAATTCAAGACAGAAAGCCAACTATCGCTATCATTTTATAAAATAAAGGCTCTATTATAACTATAAAAGAAGGAAGAACATAATCTCAGCATAAAGGATGACCTATCTCAGGAAAGGTATGCATACATTTGTATACATACATAGAAATATTATTAAACATTTCCTTTATTTTTTTTTTCATGTCAACATGGCATATCCAGGAAGTAGTACTTGGGAATCACACGACTGGGAGATCTTTAAGATTATTTTCAGTTTACTCATTCTAAATATTTTTGTTTGTTTTTGTTTCGATGCAACAGTTTTGTGACCCAGTCTCCAAACAGAAATCAGAATGTTGACAGGTGTCATGTAGGTCATTTGGGCACATGCATTTTTGGTCTTCATTTTGCTCCTGCTTCCAGATCACCTGGCTTGGATAAGAGGAAACCAAATTATCTCGTCTTTGTGAAAAAATTATTTAAGAGTTGGGAGTTAATTCCTGACCCCAAGTGGAGCCTCCACCAAGTAAATCCATGCTAATGGCTCTCCACGTAGGTGATGCAAAAGAAGCTGCATATATGGGGCCTGCCTGATCTCAGAAAGCACCAACTCTCTGAAAACACTCTTGGATAAATGGAGAAAGACAGAATGCAAACTAGAGGTTGGGGTTCTAATTTTTCTAGGATTTTTTGTGTAACCTTGGACAAATTACCTCCCTTCTCTGTGCCTGAATTTCCTTCTCTCTAAGGCAAAGAGAATAGATTAGATGATACTTAAGTTCCTCCTACTTCTGACATGCTCCAATTCAACCTAATTCAATTCACAAAATCAAAATATAAGCAGCGAAGGCCCTGAAAGGTCATCTAGTAGGAGCACCTTTTTGTTGCCTGCTCTATTCAATTAAATGCAAATAAAAAGTACCCAGCCACAAGCTTCAAGGAACACCAGACTGTCCCTTTCATCCGTGAGAGCGGTGCTGTGATCTGAGAGAGGCAGGGCAGCTGAGCCACGGAAGAACCCGACTGCAGTTTTGCTGGAGTAGGAAATGGCCTCATTGTTTCATCTGAGTCCAGCTTTGATCCTGGGCTGAGTGGCTCTCACAATAAGGGAGAGCCTTTTGCTATTGTATTTTTTATGACTCCAGCCCATCTTTCTATTTTCAGCTAGGAGCAAATTATAACAATCCCCGTGGGTGTATTTCCCTGCTAAATTTTTCCTTTGGAATGTCTAGGGATAAGGGGTGTGAAGAGGGATGTGTGAACTCACAGGTTCTTAGTCTATTAGGGGTGGGGACACACACAGAACAGATGCAGTTTGAAGCTTGACTACTTCCAGGTGCTTTCCTATCCACTGTTGTTGTAGCCTATGCTTGCATACTTACTGTGATGGGTCTCTCACTACCTAAGGGAAGTACTTATACTTTGGCCTCTGCTGAGTGATGGTCTTTTTACTGAGGTGAAATCTCTTTCCTCTGCATTTTACTTATTGTTTCAGGCCCTGCTCTCTGCAGCCACTCAGAAGAAGTTTGTTTCCTTCTCATTTGTCAAGTCAGCCCTGCATCTTTTCTCTTACTTAAGCGTTCTCTTCACCCTCAGCCATTTCTCTTGTAATTTCCAGACCTCTCACCATCTAGATTATTGTCCTTGGCCTCATCCTAACTTATTCATTCATTTACTTATTCAACAAATATTTATATAGTACCTACCATGTGCCAGGCTTTGTGCTGCATACTGGTGATGGGGTGTTAAGCAACACCTGATTCCTGGTTTCTGAGTACTATGGAGAAAACATTCATTGAGTAAATAATTCTGAAGCCCCACTTGGTGAATTTGAACTGCAGCCCCACCATTTACCTTTTGGAGCTGTTGGGTAAGTTGTTTGACTTTTGTAGCCCAGAGTTCCCCTATCTGCTGAGTGGGGGAGGGGGGAATAATAACAGCGACTTCATTAGGGTTGTTATTAGGAGCTAAAAATGAAAAGTACCTAGAACCAAAGTTGGAATGTCGTAAACACAGAAAATGTTAGCTGCTGTTACTACTACAGTACTACAACTACGACTACAATGGCGCAGAAAAAGATGCTCAGGTGCATGGACTGTGGAGTTGTGGAAGCATGGAAGTCTCCTCTAAGGAAGTAGCATTTAAGCTGAGACTTGTAGGGTGAACAGGAGCTGGCCCAGTGAAGAGGGAGAGGAGAGAGGTGAGCGGTCCAAGCAGAGGAGACAGCATGTGCAAAGGTCCTGAGGAACAGAAGGTGCTTGGCACATGGTAGGAACAAAAGAAAGTCAGTGTGGGTAGAGCTTAGTGAGGCAATGAGCAGCAGGAGACATACACCAGAGTGGTGAATGGGGCTGCATGGTACAGGATCTCACAGGTCATTTGAAAACTTTGGGTTCTGTAAGAGCAACAGCCAGATGCTAAAAGGTGTGAATCAAAAGTATCTCAGACAGGTCTCAATCAATTTAGAAAGTTTATTTTGCCAAGGTTAAGGATGTGTTCCTGACACAGCCTCAGGAGGTCCTAACAACATGTGCCCAAGGTGGTCAGGGTACACCTTGGTTTTATACATTTTAGGGAGACATGAGATATCAATCAATACCTGTAAGATATACATTGGTTCGGTCTGGAAAGGTGCGACAACTTGAAGTAGTGGGGGTGGGGGGGCGGCTTCCAGGTCATAGGTAGATTTAAAGATTTTCTGATTGGCAATTGGTTGAAAGAGTTATTATCAATAGAAAATAATGGATTACAATAAGGGGTGGTAGAGACCAAAGTTTTATCATGCAGATGAAGCCTTCAGGTAGCAGGGTTCAGAGAGAATAGATTGTAAATATTTCTTATCAGGCGTAAAGAGTCTGTTCTATTAGTAATTTTTTTTTTTTTTTTTTTTTTTTTTTTTTTTTTTTTTTTTTTTTTTTAGACGGAGTCTTGCTCTGTCACCCAGGCTGGAATACAGTGGTGCTATCCCGGCTTACTGCAACCTCTGCCTCCTGGGGTCAAGCGATTCTCCTGCCTCAGCCTCCCAAGTAGCTGGAATTACAGGCACATGCCACCACACCCGGCTAATTTTTGTATTTTTAGTAGAGACATTGTTTCACCATGTTGCCCAGGCAGGTCTCCAACTCCTGACCTCAAGTGATCCACTCGCCTTGGCCTCCTAAAGCGCTGAGATTACAGGTGCGAGCTACCATGCCTGGTCTCTATCAGTAATTCCAAAAGGGAGGAGGGTATAATGATGCATGTCAGGCTTCCCCTTCCTATCAGGGCCTGAACTAGTTTTTCAGGTTAACTTTGGAATACCCTTGCCAAGGGGAGGGGTTCATTCAGGTGATTGGGGGGCTTCAAATTCTATTTTTGGTTTATAAAGGCTTTAAGTTGTGGAGAAGCAAGGCAAAGGTTTGCCTTTTGTGATCACTCTGGCTATTCCATAGGTTCTGAATACATAAAAATCTTTGGGATCATCTTCTCCTTTAATTTGTACCCTCTACTCTTACTAACACAACCAAGGATCACATTTGCTCTTTAGGTGGTTTTATAGAACCAGTGGCTCATATCCAGGGTCTCATTCTATAAGGCCTTGCTTTCACTTACTGGTCTTCAAACTCCCTAAAGAATTACACCATAGAAGCTTAAAGTATTATCCCACACAGATGAATGAAAATCCTAAGGCTGGAAATCTTTAGATTACAAGGGCACAAACTCCAATAGCATGGTTTTAGGCATTGTAACAGGTGGTGGAGTGGCAGCTTCGGGCAGGGGGACCTACATATAGCCCTGAAATCCTGAGGCAATCCTAGCCCTCTACCCCCTAGGCACAGACACCCTATGATTATATGCCATTTTGGGACACCTATGGGGTACAGCGAGACCTTTTAACCAATACTTGGGTGGAGAGACAATCCTTTTTGAGGCACATATCCTAACTCCTTCCCAAGAAGCTGAAATCTTACTCTGAGTATCTCTTTCTCTTTTTCATTCGTGACACTAAAATAACAGGGCAAGAGTAGGGTGGATTGTGGATGACCTGCTGACATCAGTGACAGATCAAATAATTGATTTTCTTCTAAATCCGGATTATGCTGCTGTAGCTCCCAGGAACTATTTATAGTGCCCATCAGTCTTATTCTATTGTGAGCATTTGTTGAGGTGTATGCACACACACACACACACACACGCATGTGCACACACGGAAGCAGATTTGAGCACATACACACAACTTCAATAGCAATATGCCCAGACCCTCAACCTACAATATCTCAAGTTTATGTACAGACCCACACATTTACTTTTAAAAATTGAGGTATAATTGACAAATAGAAGTTGTATATATTTAAGCGTACTATGCAATGTTTTGGTACCTGTATACGTTGTGAAAAGATCACCACAATTGAGCTAATTTATATATTTATCACCTTGCATGGTCATGATTACTTTTTGCGTGGTGAGAACATTTAAGATCTACCCCCTTAGCACATTTCAAGTATATAGTACAGTACTGTTAACTATAGTCACATTACTGGGTGTTAGGTTTCCAGAACTCATATATAATAACTGAATTTATATAACTGAAGCTTTATATCCTTTAACCAACATCTCCCCATTTCTCCCTCCCTTCAGCCCCTGGCAACTACGGTTCTACTCTGTGCTTCTATGAGTTTCAGTATTTTAGATTTCACATTTAAGTGACATCATGCAGTATTAATCTTTCTATGTGTCTGGCTTATTTCACTTTGCATAATGTCCTCCAGGTTCATCCGTGTTGTTGTAAGTGGCAGGATTTCCTTCTTTTTTAAGGCTGAGTAATATTCCACTGCCTATGTACATATACCACAATTTCTTTATCCGTTTATCTGTTGATAGACATTTAGGTTTTCATATCTTGACTATTGTGAATAATGTGGTGTTGAACATGGCAGTGCAAATATCTTTTTAAAATCCTGACTTTATTTCATTTGGATATATACCCAGAAATTGGATTGCTAGATCATATTGATCTAGCAATATTGATATTGATCATATTGATTTATTTTTTGGAGAAACTTCCATACCGGTTCCCATAATGGCTGTGCAATTTACATTCCCACCAACTCTATAAAGGGTTTCCTTTTCTCCACATCCTCACCAGCGACTTGTCTCTTTTTTTGATGATAGCTATTTTAACAGGTGGTCAGACACCCTTTTAACATACCCTTTACAGACCTTCAGATCTGAAGAGGCCATCCTGAGCTTTCTTTTCGTTCCTGGTTAACTGTTTTGTCAGTCTCTGGGATCTTGCTGCTCAAAGAGATGTTGGTGGACCAGCCACAACATCACCGAGGCTGCTAGACATGCAAAATCTCAGGTCCCACCCTAGAACTCCTGAGTCAGAATCTGCCTTTTAACAAGATCCCAGGTGATTTGTATGCATGTTGTAGTCTGAGGAGCCATGGGCTAAAATATTTGCCTCCTTTGGCAAACATAGCAGTGGCTCCAACCAGAGCAGTTCTATTTTTATGCTTGATATTAATGGTTTCTACAGAGGATTTTACTGGAAGAAAAGCTCCCCTGCTAGGACGATGCATGAAAGCTGCTGTACCACACTGTGCTGGCTTTCAGGCGTGGAGGATGTTTCCTCTCAGAACCTCTTGTGTGACCACATTTTTCCATTTGGACACTTCTCATATACTCCATTTCCTAGAATGTTCTCTCCCACATCCCCCCGCTTTGCTAGACTAAATCCCATATAACTTTCAGAGGTCTCAGCTTTTAATTGATTCCTCTTGTAGCCTGCAGATGCACAGTGAATGTCTTTTTGCAAATACTGAGCACACTTGGAGTTATATTCATAATATCTACCTTCTCCAAGAAATAGTGAACTCCATAAGGTATTGTTATTTGGTGCTTAATAGACATGCAATAAACAGGCATTGAGAGAATGAAGGATATGGGAAGGTTGCTCAAGGAGGCCTATGAGTAAAGGTCGTTCATTCACTCATGCAAAAAGCATTTCTTGAACATCTTCTCTGTGTCAGGCCGGGTATTGAGTCTTGGGGGCACACATAGCTCAGGCCTGGGTCCTGACTGCAGTTGCTCTTAGTGTAGCAGGTGAAGATGGACATGTAAACACCAAGGCACAGGCAGGTGGGAGCCAATATCAGTTCCCATGAAACACAAAAGAAGGGGTGATTGTACCTCATTTCTGAGATAATTTGTTAATATTTCAGCCAGGGCTCTGGGATCTTCTGTTTCTCTCTGTGTGAGGAATTGGCTGTTCCAAGGAGCTTTCTCAAAAGGAATCCTTGGCTCAGAGGGTATTACGAATCTTGATTTTGATTTTGTCCTAATTTCCTGTGTCTCTAAGTGACCTGCCCGTGCCCACACGATTTTTTCCTAATTTCCATGAGTAAGTTTCCCAGAAACAGACACAGATACTGATTTTTAAATTTTTATTTATTTATTTTTATGAGACACAATTTCGCTCTGTTGCCAGGCTGGAGTGGAGTGGCATGATCTCGTCTTACTGCAACCTCTGCCTCTGAGGTTCAAGTGATTCTCCTGCCTCAGCTTCCTGAGTAGCTGGGACTACAGGCACATGCCACCACACCCAGCTAATTTTTGTATTTTTAGTAGAGACAGGGCTTCACCATGTTGGCCAGGATGGTCTTGATCTATTGACATCATGATCTGCCTGCCTTGGCCTCCCAAAGTGCTGGTATTACAGGCTTGAGCCACCACACCTGGCCTACAGATACTGACTTTTCAAGAATAAATCTTCAGGCTTTGACTTCTCTTTTTAACAATGATCCTCTATTTCAGTTTGTTAGGGGTGGTTCCTTATTTTTCATTTTTTTTCCCCAAAGGCCAGATGAAGAATAAACCCAAATATAAGGAAAAAGCAAGGGCTTGAATAAGGAAAACCTTGGATAGGCAAGGCAGTTTCTTCTTTGCTTCCCCCTTTGTCTCCCTCTGTCTCCTTCCTGCTTTTCCTTCCTCCTTTCTTCCCTCCTTTGTTAGGTGCTGGGGATTCAGTATAGGCTGTCTCCACACATGGCTTACCATCTAGTGGAGCAAACAGGATTAAGCCATCACAGCAAAGTGTGAAATATACTCTGATGGGAAGGGCAAGTTTCCTGGGAGCACGTAGCAGAGATATGCTTTAGTCCAGAATTGCAAAAAGCTTCCTAGAGGAAGTGATATTGAGGGATGAGTAAGCTTTAGAAGTGTCAGGCTTCAGGCCAGTAGGGTGGAGGGACAGGGGGACAGTCAGGGTGGTGGGGACATTCTGGGTAGGGCACAGCATGTGCAAAGGCCCAGAAATAAGAGGGAGCACAGCACATTGAGGGAACTGAGAGAAGAGCAGCAGGGGCTGGGACATAGGAGCTTGCAGAGAAGAGACTGGGGTAGGAAAGAGGTAGCACCCTCATGGTACAGGATTCTTTAAGCCTTTAAATAGTTTGAACTTGATCTTGGGGAAATGGGGAGCTAATAAAGGGTTTTAAGTTCAGAATTGAGACAATCAGACTTGAGTATTGGTGAGGTCCCTAGTGTGGAAAGCATATTCATGGGATAAGTCTGAAGGCGGGGAAACTGAAAGGGGGCTATTGTAGCTGCTGAGGTAAAAGATAATGGTATTCTGATAATCCTAGTGAGCTAAGTAGGATGGGTGCTCCTGGGGATTGGGTTTACCAGTGCTAAAGGCCACTTTGACCCTAACCATCACTCAGGCAGCCCTTGTGCCAGGCCTGTGCTAATTACTTAATAATTTCCTTTCATTCAATGCTTGTATAATCTTGCCAAGTATGTTTTACCTCCACCTGCCAAAAAGAGACAAGGATCCACCTGTTGTCTTTCTCTGGGGGACCTAGTGACAACCAAAATAAGATCCTGTTTAAGAAAGGGTTTTAAAAAGTGTAAGCTATACTCATAAGAATGATTATGAGCTATATTCATAATTCACTGAGAAGTCAATTAATGATGTAGTACAACCCTGGGCCAACCTGGAGGAGGTCTCAACGTGGACAAATTGGGAGTGGGTTATATGGGTGAGGATGTCAGAGACCTCAGAATGGCCCTTGACCCCAAACTAGTTTCTCTGTCACCCTGCAGATATCTAAAATTCTATCAAGTTGTTAGTTGAAATGCAAGTCCAAATGAAACTCTACTATTAAATGAAGGGGTAATGAATATCTTCCACATTACATAAAAACACCGTTCATGCATGGCATTGGTACTGATTTCTTGCCTTGTATTTTTTGCCAATAATATACATTTTCATATATATTCTCCCATTGATCTGCAGTCTTCATAAAACCCATAAAAGGTAGATGGAGAAGTCTGGGATGATTATTCTCATTTAACAGATGATAAAACAGAGGAAGGCTCTGAAAAGGAAGTGACTTGCTTGCAGTAAATGGCAGAGCTAAACTAGGACCTGGAATCTTTCAACTGCAGGCTGTGAGGCTCAGGCCTAAACCCAGAGTTACCTGAGACTCAAGATGGGTGAGAGCAGACAGCAGGGGAAAGAATGAGATAAAGGAAGGTGCAGGCATCCCTCAGGTGGGAGTCCATGTGCCTGAATTTTCTGGCAGTCCTTTTAGCTGCAACCTGCTTAAGGTGATGGTTTCTTCTTGTTTCAACCCAGGAACTTTCCTGTATGCTCATTCATCAGGTTCACTTTCTGCTCTGCCAGTGCAGTAGGAAAGTCAAGAAACATTTGCTGTAGGCTTTCATTTTACTTGTTTTTCAGACGAGTGAGGAATAAAGATAGATCAGGGAGACCAGGAGTGGGGAGGCAGAGAACATCACTGATACTGTTAGCAGACTCTCTTCAAGAGGCTTTTAGTTAAATGAGACAAATAATAACGACATTAAAAATCTTCTGTGTCAGGGAAACTCTTTATGGCTCACAAAATGCTTCTATCTCCATTTATGTCTTAACCCCTTTCTCTAGTGCTTTCCTGCTGGATTTGTTGAGGCAACAAAAAGAGATAATGATATAAAGTAGTTAGAAGTACCTAACTATCATGAGCAACTCATGTCCTCCTCTTCCTTCTTTATGCCATTACGCTAGGTACAATATTTAGTGATAACATTAATTATTGCTTCCATTTGTTGAGCACTTACAATGAGTGAAGAACTATGCTGAACTCTTTGCAGGCCTTATCCCATTTAATCTTCATAGTAATTCTCCAAGAAAGGGACTATGATTCCACTCTTGTAGATGAGAACATGAAGGTTTAGAGAAGTACACTTGCTTGCTAAATACGCACAGTTTGTATGTGGAAGAACTGGATTTTTGAATCCAACTGTCTCCAGACTCCCTGCTCATAATGGCTCAGCCTCCTCAAATCAGTCTGGGTTCCTTCTATTAGCACCCTTTCCCCCGGAACAGTGGCTGTCAGCCTTGGCTACCCAGTGGCTCTCAGCATGGGCTACCCATTGGAATTACCTATTACCTCCAACGGGTAATAGGGAAGATTTAAGAATGTGGATGCTGGGTTCCCACTCTGAGGCACTGATATGATTGGTCTGGGGTGTGGCCTGAGCCGTGGGACTTTTGAAAACTGCAGGTGGTTCCAATGTGCAGCCAGGGTTGAGACTCTGAGTTGCAAAGTGTTAGTATTGTATTTGCCTCTTGTATTTGTCACAGGTTGGCTAGGTGTTTGCTTGATCAAGGGAACTCAGAGACAAATACCTATGGATCAGGCAGAAATGTAAAAACAGTTTAGTAATAAAAAAAATAGAGTTAAAGTGTGATGATTGACTTAGAGTGTGGCAATTGACTTTGACCTCATCTTTGGGAGGATACTAGGGAGTGGTGGGACAACAGTAAACTGGAGAACCCTTGGACATCTAAAGAGGACCCCCTCAACCCCAATCAGTTATTGCCATCTGGACCCAGTGTGGTCACATCTTATTGTTTTCAAAAGAAGATGGAAGTTAATATCTATTAAGGGAGAGCTCCCTGTTTTTAAATGTGGGTAATTACTTTTAAAACAGTTAAACATCATCTGGATTAAAGATGTTTTATACCTTGTGGGCTACCAGATCGTGTTCTCTGTCTTAATTATTTTTCTCTACAAATTACTCAGAACCCTGGTTGTTAAGGTTTATTTATTTGCTTTACCATAAACCACTGTGTGTTGTTAATTTACATTAAATAACATAATTTTTAAATTGAGGAATGTAACATATGTATTCATTATGGAAAATATAAAACATGCACATTATGAACACATAAAAGTTATTGCCTTTCTACTAAGAAAAAAACATGCTATATACACTTTCAGTCTTTATTTCTCTATCATATACAGATCTTTATACATAGAACGTGTTACAAATACACATCCCTGAATCCCACTCTTGGGCTAATTCAGTATGTTTGGAAGTAGGCCTGGGAATCTGAATGTACAACATATTTTGAGATAATATACAATTATAATTGGGATTCTCTTTTCTTAAAAAATGGTCTTTAAAAACTTAATCTGTAATGAAAATTTTTTGTGACATTTAGTATTCTATATAATTCTTAAAAAATTCATCATTTGAATATATCACAATATAAACAATGTTTTATAAATAATACTGAAATGAACATCCCTCTAAGTAGTTTTACATACCCATTTAATTAGGATACATTTCTACAAGTAGAATTGTTGGATTAAAGAATATGTACATTTTCTGTGGCATATATACACCACGGAATACTATGCAGCCATAAAAAAGGATGAGTTTGTGTCCTTTGTAGGGACATGGATACAGCTGGAAACCATCATTCTCAGCAAACTATCGCAAGAACAGAAAACCAAACACCACATGTTCTCACTCATAGGTGGGAACTGAACAATGAGATCACTTGGACTCAGGAAAGGGAACTGGGGCCTACTATGGGGAGGGGGGAGGAGGGAGGGATTGCATTGGGAGTTATAACTGATGTAAATGACGAGTTGATGGGTGCTGATGAGTTGATGGTTGCAGCACACCAACATGGCACAAGTATACATATGTAACAAACCTGCACGTTATGCACATGTACCCTAGAACTTAAAGTATAACAATGATAAAAAAAATAAAAAAAAAAAGAATATGTACATTTTCAGGCTTCTGATATAAATGGGCAAATTGCCTTCCAGAAAGGATAATTTTTTTTTAAATTACATGCTTATTTTTTGTCGAGAGCATCAATTTTTCCATACTCCCACTAGAACTTGGAATTCTCATCTGAAAGATCAATTTAGTAGCAGCAAATATCTTATTTTCATTTGAACTTACCTGCTGCATGCCAGAGAAGTTTAACATTTTATTTTTATTTTTTGCCATTTTTATTTCTGTTAATGATTGTTCATTTCCTATTCTTGTTATATTAAGAGTATACCTTTTTCTATCATGTATATTGAAACCATATTTTTCTGATTTTAAAATTTGCTTTCCAAAGCCTTTTTTATACCAAAGTTCTAATTCAGTATAGTCAAATCTGTAGATGTTTTTTCCTTTGTGGATTCTGCATTTACTTATATGTAGGATTGTTGATACAATCTAAGTTAAAAAAATTCATACATTTTCTTCTTCTTTTAAGAATTACATTTTAACTTTAATTTTTTAACCTACTGTAAATTAATTTTGGCATATAATACAAAATGTGGGTTGAAATTTTATTTCAGTTTTTTTCTGCTATTTAAATAGTCAAGTTTTCAATGTGCCTAAGTAAATTTTAAGTTACTTTTTCCTAGAAAAGAAAATATTTCAGTGAGATTTTTCAAATTTATTAGCCTGGAGTTATGCACAGTATTCTTTACAGTAAAAAAATTATTCTTATTTCCAATATTTTTAATTTGCTTCAGTCTCTTCCTCTGTTAGACGTTCTATACATATTTTTAAACATTTAATGGTTCTTTGGGTAACTTAACAATTCATTAATTTTTTGCTTTTGGATTTATTATTTTTGCTTACCTTAGTTTATTCTTTTTCTAACATTGTCTTCAATTCTTACATTTATTTCCACTTTTTCTTGTTGAGTAATGACACATGTGAAGTTTTAAATTTTAATATACATATAGCTTTGACCATCTCACATATATTTTGGAATGTAGTAGCTTCAAATTTTATTGTTCTTGAAATAATTTGTAATAAGGATCTTGATTTCCACTTTCAAAAGTTACTTGGGAGAACATTAATAATTTCTAAGAAGGTGATATATTAAAACTTGAAACTTTAATTTCAAATTTTATTGCATTATGCTCTGAAATGTGATCTGTACATTTATTTTTGCAGCTTATTGAGGTATTCATTGTGGCTTAATAAATGACAGATTTTTATGAGTTTTATGAGTGCTGGAAGGAAGATAGATTCCCTTATTGTAGAGTATCTAGTTTGTTAAATCAATATAATTAATTTATGTTATTTGCATCCTTTTGTCTTAATTTTTGTTCACTTTTCCAGTCAGATTTAGGTATATTTAATTATCTCACTGCTAATCTTTTCTCCTCTATATCTATATAATGTAATTTATATATATTTCAAAGAAATTTCTTGGTTAATAAAAAACTAATATTTTTCATTATGCATTTTATCCTTTATATTATTGTTCTTTAAAATTATTTTTTTTTTTTGAGATGGGATCTCACTCTGTCACCCAGGCTGGGGTGTGGTGGTGCAATTACAGCTCAATGCAGCCTCGACTTCCCCAGGCTCAGGTGATTCTCCTACCTCAGCCTCCTGAGTAGCTGGGGCCACAGGTGCATGCCACCACACCTGACTTATTTTTGTCTTTTTTGTAGTGCCAGGGTTCCACCAGGATGCCCAGTCTGGTCTCAAACTCCTGAACTCAAGTGATCCACCTGCCTTGGCCTCCTCAAGTGCTGGGATTACACCTGTGAGCCACTGTGCCCAGCTAAGGCTTCTTTTTACAACTTTTTCTACTTTTTACATAATACTATTGTGAACCTGATTTCCTAATGTTTAAGTGGTCTGTCATGTCTTTCTCCATTTCTCTAGCTTTTAAACTTATTTTTTTCCTTTAGTGTGTGTTACTTGGTTTTAGAGAGATCTCCTTTCAATAGTATGAAATTTAGTCGTGTGTGTGTTGGGGGAAGTCACTCATTCTGAGAGGTTTTTTTTTTTTTTTTTTTTTTTTTTTTGCCATATAAGAGAGTTGTTAAACTGATTTATATTTATTTCTGAATGTCTATAACTGTCTTATTTATTTTTCTAATGTGAATTATTTATTAGAAAGTACATTTTCTTTTCTGAGAGTGAGACATAAAGGAAATCTTTGGGCAAATGAAATAAACTGAGTTTTTGGGGTTAATAAATCAATTTGTAAATCTAAGGATTAATAAAATAGAATGTTAATTTTCATGGTTTCTTGATATTTACTAAAATCATTTAATTTTTTTGGATCTTTTAAATGTATTTTTCTCTTTATCACATTTTTTGGTTATTTTTTCCACAGGTAAAGAAAATTTATCACTATTACTTTTAATTGACACATAATAAGTGAACATATTTATGGAAAGCAGTATGATACTTTGAACATGTATATACTATATAATGATCAAATCAGGGAAGATAGCATATCTATCACTTCAAATATTTATCATTTCTTTGTGCTGGGAACATTCAAAATCTATCTATTTGAAAATATACAATAAATTATTGTTGACTGTAGTCACCCCACAGTGTTAGAGAACACTGGAACTTACTCCTCTTAGCTAGCTGCAATTTTTATCCATTAACCAGCCTATCCCTGTTTCCCTGCAACCCTACTCTTCCTAGCCTTTAGTAACCACTATTCTACTTTCTACTTATGTGAAATCAACTTTGTTAGCTTCCACATGTGAGTGAGAACATGTGGTTATTTATCTTTCTGTGACTGGCTTACTGCACTTAATATGACGTCTTCCAGGCTCATTCATGTTGCCATGAATGAGAGTATTTCATTCTTTTAAAATGACTGAATAGTATTCCATTATGTATATATACCACATTTTCTTTGTCCATTCATCTGCTGATGGACACACGTTGATTTCATACCTTGGTTATTGTGAATAGTTCTGAAATAAACATAGGAGGTCAGATATCTCTTCAACATGCTGATTTCCTTTTCTCTCTATGTATACCCAGTGGTGGGATTCCTAGATCATATGGTAGTTCTATTTTTAGTTTTTTAAGCAACCTCCGTTCTGCTTTCCTTAATGGGGGAAATTGCATAAGAATTTACATTCCATAAGAATTTACATTTTTACCAATAGTAAGAATTTCTCTTTCTCTGTGTCATCACCAGCGTTTGTTATTTTTTGACTCTTTGATAATGGCCATTCTAACTGGGGTGAGATGATACCTCATTGTGGTTTTGATTTTCATTTCCCCTCATGATTAATGATGTTAAACATTTTATTTTTTATTTTTGTTTAATTTTCCATAGGTTATTGGGGTACAGGTGGTGTTTGGTTACATGAGTAAGTTCTTTAGTGGTGATTTGTGAGATTTTGGTGCACCCATCGCTCAAGTAGTATACACTGCACCATATTTGTAGTCTTTTACCCTCGTCCCCCTCCTACCTTTTCTCCCAAGTCCCCGAAGTCCATTGTATCATTCTTATGCCTTTTCGTTCTCATAGCTTAGCTCCCAGATATCAGTGAGAACATATGATGTTTGGTTTTCCATTCTTGAATTACTTCACTTAGAATAATGGTCTCCAATCTCATCCAGGTTGCTGTGAATACCGTTAATTCACTGCTTTTTATGGCTGAGTAGTATTCCATCATAGATATTCCACTCGTTGATTGATGTGCATTTGGGTTGGTTCCACAATTTTGCAATTGCGAATTGTGCTTCTATAAACATGAGTGTGCACGTATTTTTTTTCGTATAATGACTTCTCCTCTGAGTAGATACCCATTAGTGGGATTGCTGGATCAAATGGTAGTTTTATTTTTAGTTCCTTAAGGAATCTCCACACTGTTTTCCATAGTGGCTATACTAGTTTACATTCCCACCAGCAGTGTAGAAGTGTTCCCCGATCGCTGCATCCATGCCAACATCTATTGTTTTTTGATTTTTTGATTATGGCCATTCTTGGAGGAGTCAGTGGTATTGCATTGTGGTTTTGATTTGCATTTCCCTGATCTTTAGTGATGTTGAGCATTTTTTCATATGTTTGTTGGTCATTTGTATATCTTCTTTTGAGAATTGTTTATTCATGTTCTTAGCTCCCTTTTTGATGGGATTGTTTTTTTCTTGCTGATGTGGCTGAGTTTGTTGTAGATTCTGGATATTAGTTCTTTGTCAGATGTACAGATTGTAAAGATTTTTCTCTCACTTAGTGGGTTGTCTGTTTAATCTGCTGACTGTTCCTTTTGCCATGCAGAAGTTATTTAGTTCAGCCGGGCGTGGTGGCTCATGCCTGTGATCTCAGCACGTTAGGAGGCCGAGGCGGGCGGATCACAAGGTCAGGAGATCAAGACCATCATGGCTAACACAGTGAAACCCCACTCTACTAAAAATATAAAAAATTAGCTGAGTGTGGAAGCAAGCGCCTGTAGTCGCAGCTACTCGGGAGGCTGAGGCAGGGAATGAACCCAGGAGGTGGAGCTTGCAGTGAGTCGAGATAGTGCCATTGCACTCCAGCCTGGGTGACAGAGCAAGACTCCGTCTCAAAAAAAAAAAAAAAAAAAAAAAAAAAAAAAAAAAAAAAAAAGCTCTTTATTTCAATTCAGTTCCAGCTATTTATCATGGTTTTTATTGCATTTACTTTTGGATTCTTGGTCATGAAATCCTTGCCTAAGCCAATGTTTAGAAGGGGTTTTCCAGTGTCATCTTCTAGAAATTTTATAGTTTCAAGTCTTAGGTTTAACTCCTTAATCTATCTTGAGTTGATTTTTGTAGAAGGTGAGACATGAGGATGCAGTTTCATTCTCCTACATGTGACTAGCCAATTATCCCTGCACCGTTTGTGGAAAAGGGTGTTCTTTTCCCACTTTTTTTTTTTTTTTTTGCTTTGTCAAAGATCAGTCGGCTGTAAGTATTTGGGTTTATTTCTGGTTTCTCTATTCTGTTCCATTGGTCTATGTACCTATTTTTATACCAGTACCATGCTGATTTGGTGACTATGGCCTAATAGTATAGTTTGAAATCAGGTAATGTGATGCCTCTGGATTTGTGCTTTTTGCTTAGTTTTGGTTTGGCTATGCAGCTCTTTTTTGGCTTCATATGAATTTTAGAATTGGTTTTTTCTAATTCTGTGAAGAATGATGGTGGTATTTTGATGAGGATTGCATTGAATTTGTAGATTGCTTTTGGGAGTATGGTCATTTTCACAACATTAATTCTACCTGTCCATGATCATGGGATGTGTTTCCATTTGCTTGTGTCATCTATGATTTCTTTCAGCAGTGTTTTGTAGTTTTCCTTGTAGAGGTCTTTTGCCTCCTTGGTTAGGTATATTCCTAAGTATTTTATTTTTATTTTTATGTTTTGCAGTTACTGTAAGAGGAATTGAGTTCTTGAATTGATTCTCTGCTTGGTCGATGTTGGTGTATAGAATAGCTACAGATTTATGTATATTAATCTTGCATTTGGAAACTTTGCTGAATTCTTTTATCAGTTCTAGGAGCTTTCTGGAGGAGTCTTTAGGGTTTTCAAGGTAGACATTTATGTTGTCAGCAGACAGTGACAGTTTGACCTTCTCTTTACCGATTTGGATGCCCTATATTTCTTTCTCTGGTCTGATTGCTCTGGTTAGTGCCATGGATACCAGCACCTGTTCTGGTGGAGGTGACAGGGGGGTGCAATGGACTCTGTGAGGGTTCTTAGGTTTGGTGGTTTAATGTTCTATTTTTGTGCTGATTGGCCTCCTGCTGGGAGGTGGCACTTTCCAGAGAGTATCAGCTGTGGTAGTTTGGAGAAAAACTGGTGGTGGGCAGGGCCCTAGAACTCCCAAGAGAATATGTCCTTTGTCTTTTTTTTTTTTTTTTTTTTTTTGAGACAGAGTCTCACTGTCACCCAGGCTGGAATACAGTGGCGCCATCTCAGCTTACTGCAACTTCTGTCTCTTGGGTTTAAGCGATTCTCCTGCCTCAGCCTCCCAAGTAGCTGGGATTACAGATGTCTGCCACCACACCTGGTTAATTTTTGTATTTTTAGTAGAGATGGGGTTTTGCCATGTCGGCCAGGCTGGTCTCCAACTCCTACCTCAGGTGATCCACCCACCTCAGCTTCTCAAAGTGCTGGGATTACAGGTGTGAGCCACCATGCCCCACACAAGAGTGTATACCCTTTGTCTTCAGCTACCAGGGTGGGTAGGGATTGACCATTAGGTAGCGCAGGGATAGGCATGTCTGAGCTCACTCTCCTTGGGTGGGTCTTGCTGTGGCTGCCATGGGGGATGAGGGTGAGGTTCCTGGGTCAATGGAGTTATGTTCCTAGGAGTATTATGGCTGCCTCTGCTAAGTCATGCAGCTTTTCAGGGAAATGGAGGAAAGCTGGCAGTCCCAGGCCTCATCCAGGTCCCACACAATCCAAAGGGTCAGTCTCACTCCCACCATAGTCCCCCTAACAGCACCGAGTCTGTTTCCAGGCAGTGGGCAAGCTGGGCTGAGAGCTTGCCCCAGGCTACCTGCCTCCCATCTGTGAAAGAAAAGGGCTTTAGTTCTTCCCTCAGCTTCCCACCCCCACGCCTCCCCCTCTCCCATACCTGTGGAGTCTGCACACTGGATTTGTGCCCTCCCCTGAGTTCTGGCCAGGAGGCTTCTCCTCAGGTTCAAATTATTACAAAGTTGAGCTGCAGACTTCCTTCTCCTTGTGGGGTTTTCCCCACCCCTCTGGTCACCTTCCCAAAGGATTCCTATGGTGCCAGGCAGGAATGTCCTGCTTAGGGACCCAGAGAGCTCGTAGGGCATTTTCTACTGCTTCCTCTACCCCCATATTTTGCTCGACTCTGACTCTCTAAATTAACTCAGCTCCGGGTAAGGTCGGAAACTTCTCCCGCAAACTAGACCTTCATTTTCCCCAGTGGGGGTCTGTGTGTTCAGGGGCAGACGATCTCTATTTCCCACTACTGCAGTTTGGGCACTCACACTCCCCAGGTCCTGCAAGAGCAGTCTGCTTCCTTCAGAGCTACATGTCTTCTTTTGAGAAATACCTATTCAGAAGATTTACCCATTTTACAATCAGATTTTTTTTCCTGCTGTTATCTTGTTTGAGTTTCTTGTATATTCTGGATATTAATTCTTTGTTGGATAGCTAGCAAATATTTTCTCCCATTCTATAGATTGTCTCTTTACTCTGTTGATTGTTTCCTTTGCTGTGCAGAGGCTTTTTAGTTTGATACAATCCCACTTGTTTATTTTTGCTTGTGTTGCTTATACTTTTGAGCTCTTCTCCATAAAACCTCTGCCCAGACTAATGTCCTGAAGCATTTCCCCTGTGTTTTCTTCCTGGAATTTTATAGTTTTAGGTCTTATATTTAAGTCTTCAGTCCATTTTGAGTTGATTTTCATATATGGTGAGAGAGGGGTCTAGTTTCGTTCTTCGTATACGGATATCCAGTTTTCCTAGCACCATTTATTGAAGAGACTTTTCTTTCCCCTTTATGTCCTTGGCATCTTGTCAAAAATCAATTAGTTATAAATATGTGGATTAATTTCTATTTTCTCTGTTCTGTTTCATAGGTCTATGTGTCTGTTATTTTATTTACTATACTTTGTAGTATATGTTGAAGTTAGGTAATGTGATGCCTCCAGCTTTGATCTTTTTGCTCAGGATTGCTTTGGCTATTTGAGGTCTTTTGTGTTCCCATGCAAATTTTAGGATTTTTTTTTTTTTTTCTATTTCTATGAAGAATGTATTTTATTTTATTTTTTTTTTGAGAGAGAGAGAGAGAGTCTTGCTCTGTTGCCCAGGTTGGAGTACAGTGGCACAAGCACAATCATATTTCACTACAGCCTTGACCTCCCAGGCTCAAACGATCCTCCCACTTAATCCTCCTGAGTAGCTGGGACTACAGGAGTGCACCACACTGCCCAGCTAATTTTTGCTGTGTTGCCCAGGTCTTGCTATGTTGTCTAAGCTGGTCTCAAACTCCTGGGCTGAAGCAATCCTCCTGCCTCAGCCTCCTAAAGTGCTGGGAGTATAGACATATGTCACTGTACCCAGTCTGTCATTAGTATTTTGATAGGGATTGCATTGAATCCATAGATTGATTTGGGTAGAATGGCTATTTTAATAATATTAATTCTTCTAATCTATGAACATGAGATGTCTTTCAATTTTTTTTTTGTTCCCTTCAATTTCTTTTTACCAGTGTTCTGTAGTTTTCATTGTAGAAATCCTTCATCTCCTTGTTAAATTTATTCCTAGGTATTTTTTTCTGGTAGCTATTTTAAATGGGATGCCTTTTTTGATTTCTTTTTCAACTAGTTTGTTATTGGTGCACAGAAATGCTACTAAATTTTGTACCTTTATTTTATATCCTGCAACTTTACAGGTTTGTTTATCAGTTCTAGGAGTTGTTTTTGGTAGAATCTTTAGGTTTTTCTTCATGTAAGACCAAGGAAAAGACTTCCTCTTTTCCAATTAGAATATTCTTTATTTCTTTCTCTTTCCTAATTGCTCTGGATAGGATTTTCAGTACTATATTGAGTAAGAGTGGTGAAAGTGGGCATTTTTGTTTTGTTCCAGTTCTTGGAGCGTTTTCAACTTTTACCCATTCAATATAATGTTAGTTTTGGATTTATTGTACTGAGGTACATTTCTTCTATACCTAGTTCATTGCAAGTTTTTAATCATGAAGGGATGTTGAGTTTTATTAAAACTGTTTTTTCTTTTTTTTTTTTTTACATCCATACAGATTATCATAAGGTTTTTGTCCTTCATTCTATTGATGTGATTTATCATGTTTATAGATTTGCATATGTTTAGCCATCCTTGCTTCCCTGGATATATCCCACTTGATCATGGTGTATAATCTTTTTAATGTGTTGTTAGATTTAGTTTGCTAGTATTTTGTTGATTTTTTTGTGTCTATGTTTATCATAAATTTTGACCTGTAATTTTCTTTTTTGTTGCCTCCTTCTCTGGTTTTGGTATCTGAGTGATCCTGGCCTTGTAGAATGACTTTTGAAAAATATCTTCCCCCGCCTGTAATCTCAGCACTTTGGGAGGCTGAGGTGGGCAGATCACAAGGTCACAAGTTTGAGAACAGCCTGGCCAATATGGTGAAACCTCGTCTCTACTAAAAATACAAATATTAGCAGGACGTGGTGTCGGGCACCTGTAATCCCAGCTACTGGGGAGTCTGAGGAAGGAGAATTGCTTGAACCCAGAAGGCGGAGATTGCAGCGAGCTGAGATTACGCCACTGCAATCCAGCCTGGGCAACAGAGTGAGACTTCGTTTTGAAAAAAAAAGAAAAATTTATTCCCCCTAATTTTTTTGGAATAGTTTGAGAAGCCTTGGTGTTAGTCCTTAATAAAAAGTTTGGTAGAATTCAGCAGTGAAGTCATTGATCCTGGGCTTTGATTTTCTTGGGAGACATTTTATTACTGATTCAATCTCATGACTCATGATTATCTGTTTAGGTTTTCTCTTTTTTCCTGGTTCAATCTTGGTAAGTTGTATGGGTCCAGAATTTTTTCCTTTGTCTCTAGGTTTTTCAATTTTTTGGCATTTATTTCTGTAGTATCAGTTTTAATGTCTCCTTTTTTTTTGTATCTTATTTTATTTTATTCGGGTATTCTCTCATATCTTTTTAGTTACTTTAGCTAATGGTTTGTTGGTTTTATCTTTTTAAAAATCAACGTTTTGTTGATCTTTTCTGTTTTTTAGACTCCACTTTGTTAATTTCTGCTCTGATTATTTCTTTCCTTATACTAATTTTGGGTTTAATTTGTCTTGCCTTTCTAGTTCCTTCAGTTGCATCATTAGGTTTATTTAAAGTCTTTCTATTGTTTTGGTATAGGTGTTCATTGCTATAAAATACCCTTTTAGAACTGCTTTTGCTCTAATCCATAGGTGTTGGTATGGTTGTGTTTCCAGTTTCATTTGTCTCAAGAAATTTAAAAATTTTCTTCCTGATTTCTTCATTGACCCATTGGTCATTCAGTAGCATATTGTTTAATTTACATGTATTTGTACAGTTTCCAAAGATTCTCTTTTTTATTGATGTTTAGTTTAATTTCATTGGCGTTGACAAGATACTTTATGTAATTTTGATTTTTTTAAAAGTAAAGGAATTAAAAAGGGTAGCTACTCCTTAGGCAGAGCAGCCTAATTTTGATTTTTAAAATTTGTTGAGACCTGTTTTATGCCCTAACGTATGATCTATCCTGGAGAATGTTCTGTGTGCTGATGAGAAGAATGATATTCTGCAGTTGTTTGATGAAATGTCCTGTAAATGTCTGTTAGGTCCTTTTGATCTATAATGCGGTTTAAATCTGATGTTTCTTTGTATATTTTCTGTATAGAAAGAAACTTCCAGTGCTGAGGGAGGGGTGTTGAAGTCCCCAGCTATTATTATATTGAAGTCTATCTCTCCCTTGAGATTTAATAATATTTGCTTTCTATAGCTGGATACTCTGGAGCTGGGTGCACGTATGTTTATAGTCATTATATTCTCTGTTTTATCATTATGTAATACCTTCGATGTCTCTTTTTATAGTTTTTGAATTAATGTCTATTTTATCTGACGTAAGTATAGCTACTCTTGTTTGTTTTTGCTTTCCATTTGCATGAAATATCTTTTCCCATTCCTTCACTTTTAGTCTACTGTGTTTTTATAAATGCAGAGTTTCTTGTAGGCAGCATGTAGTTAGGTTTTGTTTTTATAATTCACTCAAGCAATCTGTATCTTTTAATTGGAGATTTAAGCTGCTTATACTCAAGGTTATTATTGATATGTTAGGACTTACTACTGTCAGTTTGTTAATTGTTTTTTGGTTGTTTTATATATCCTTTGTTCCTTTCTCTCTTATTATTTATCTTTGTCCTTAATGATTTTTTGTAGTGATAAGATTTGATTTCTTTCTGTTTCTAATTTGTGGACCAGCTCTACTAGTGAGTTTTATACTTTTGTGTGTTTTCATGATGGCAGATATTGTCTTTTTATTTCCAAATAGAGGACTAACTTGAGCATTTCTTGTAAGGCCATTCTAGTGGTGATAGATTTTCTGTTTTTGCCTGTTTAGGAAAGGCTTTATTTTTATTTTATTTCTGAAAGATAGCTTTGCTGAGTTTAGTATTCTTGGGTGACAGTTGTTTTACTTTCAGCACTTTGAAAATATTCTACTATTCTCTATTGGCCTGTAAGATTTCTGCTGATAAATTTGCTGTTAGTCTAAGGGGGGTTTCCTAATATTTGATCTGACACTTTTTCTCTTGCTGTTTTTAGAATTTTCTGTCTTTGAATTTTGACACTTGGACCATATTGTGCCTTGAGGAAGAACTGTTTAGGTTGGATCTGTTTGGGACCTTTTGAGCTCCCTGGATCAGAATGTTTACATCTCTACCACAACTTTAAAAACTTCCAGCTATTATTTCATTGAATGAGTTTTCTATGCCCCTTTTTGTCTCTTCTGCTTCTGGTGTTTTCATAATGTGAAAATTTCTTCACTTACTGGTGTCCCATACATCCCATTGGCTGTCTTAATTCTTTTATATTTGATCTGACTGGGTTATTTAAAAATACCTGTCTTCAAGTTCAGATTTTTTTCCTTCTGCTTGATTGTTGAAGTTTTTGGTAGCATTTTTAATTTCCATTTAGTTTTTTAATATCTATTTCTGTTAAATTCCTCATTTAGATACCTTTTTTTTTTGACCTTGTTGAAATGTCCATCTGCCTTCTCTTGTATCTCTGGTATCTCACTGAGTTTCTTTAACATCATTATTTGAATTCCTTTCTAGGCATTTCATAGATTTCGATTTTTTTTTGAGATCTGTTTATGGAAACTCATTGTGTTCCTTTAGAGATATCATGTTTTCTTGATTTTTCATGATTCTCTCATCACTGCACTGATATTTGCATGTCTCGGGGAATAGTCGCCTCTTCCTGTTTTATGGAGTAGCTTTTGTAGGGAAAGATTAATTTCTGTAGATGTGTCCTATGGTGCTGATTGAATAGAGTCCTTTGGCTTTGGTTTTGGGTGTGCATAGTAGTGTCTCTGTGTGATTTCTTTGGCTGTAACCAATGTCAGTGATGTTTAAGAATGACTCATCGGCCTAGACTTAGGTGTTTGTGAAGGCAGTGGTATGGCCTTGCTGCAGGCAGGGGCCTCCAAGTGGGCTAGTTCTGAGGCCCTTAGAGGGGACACACACTGGGCATAGCAGCATTACTGGCAGTGATGGGCATGAGGTGGGCCAGTCCTTGGGCTATGGAAGTAGTGTGTGATGTATGGCATCTCCAACAATGAAGTGGATGGGATTGCTGGTGGTGGTGGGACCCAGGTGGGCTGGTCCTTCAGGCCTGGGGATGGGGAATGTATGTGATGGCTTTGACACTTGAGGATGTAGTGTTCCTGGTGGCAGTGGGTTCTGGGCATGCCAGTCCTTAGGCCCTTAGTGGTGGGTATATTGATTTTCCCAGTTTTAGTGATGGTCTCACCACTCTGCTAGACCACCTCTTTCTTGGGGTGCAGGATACTGCATGAGCTCAGGTGCTTGGGTCACAGTTGTACCCCTTGGTACACATTTATGTTGGCGTTGTGGCATTGCAGCCCTTTGTATGGGTGTAGTGGAATAATGATGGGGTCTCAGAGGTGTGAGGCTATTGGTCCCCAGGAAGGATGCGCTTTAGCAGTGGCTCTACTCTCAAAATAGCACTATGCCATAACAGTTTGGGTCCTGGGGAGTGGGATAGACCCAGTGTGAATTCTTTCTCTGGCACAGTTCTGCTGCATGGACTCTGGGCATCTCCCTTTACTGGGCTTAGGACCCATGAGGACTGTTTGGCTCTTCTGCAACTAAGATTGCAGGTGTCTGTGGTGGTAATGGGGATTGTTGGGGACCTCCCACTTAGCTTGGCAGCCATTCTGAGTTTCCACGCTTTAGGGGGTTTATATGACTTCCTTGATGCATTCCATTATTCTCTATTATACACTCCACTTGAAGTGTAATTATTTCTTTATTGTTTTGACCCCTCTCTGCAGAAGAAATGAGCATTGGGCACTTGTAGTCAGCTATCTTGATGATGTCTAGCTTATTTTCTGCTTTCTTGTTTTACTATTTTCTGTGTCTGATGGAATATATATAATTTTTTTTTCCTGGTGTTTTGAATACTTATATTCTATTCATGATTATTTTAAATGTTTTTGAGAGCTATGTTTTTTATATAGCTATATAATTTTCAGTCAATAGAAAAATTGTATTAACTTTAAAATATTTAGTATACTTTTAGTAAACTTCTGATTTCCTACGGAATACATATACTCTGATATACTCAGTTTAGATTGCTAGTGTTTACTATCAGTCTTTTTACATCAATCCTGTATTTCTGAGATCTTCTTTTTTTATTTCCTTGCCCTTTGGGGTTATACTTTGACTTCTTTTTCTTTTGGGGATATACTTTTACTTCTTTTTCTTTTTGCCTGCTTCATATGGGGGTATACTTTTAAATAACTTTAAAGAAGTGAATATAGGCCAGGTGCAGTGGCTCATCCTGTAATCCCAGCACTTTGGAAGGCTGAGATGGGAGGATTGCTTGAAGCCAGGAGTTCAAGACAAACCTGGGCAACATGGCAAAACTTTAGCTTTACAAAAAAAAAAAAAAATTAGCTGGGCATTTTGGCACATGCTTGTAGTCCCAGTTACTCAGGAGGCTGAGGTGGAAGGATTGATCGAGTCCAGGAGGTTGGGGCTGCAGTGAGCCATGCTGGCACCACTGCACTTCAGCCTGGGTAATAGAGGAAGACCCTGTCTCAAAAAAAGTGAATATGAATAGTATGTTTTTCTTAGCCCTTGCTTATCTAGTACAAACTGGCTGAGTATATGATTCATGGGTTATAACTCATTTTAGAGCAAAAATATGAGACCTGCCTGATTATTGTTTCTTCGCAGAAATCCCCTTTTTTCTTTAAAAAAATCTCTGCATGTATGTAGCATTCCTCCTGTTATAAATCACATACTTTTTGAAAAGATAATGCCGTTTTTTATATGAGGGTGGTTTTTAATTGAATTGATCTGGAAATCAGCGGACCCTTTCAATTTGTATATGAATAAGTCTTTTCTATCTGAGTACATTTAATTTATACTATATCTTTGGTTAATGCTTCTTTTTCTTTTGGTTTTGATGACATCTTTAGAAATGCTAAGTATCTTCATATTAGCTTTTGGGTTTTTTTCCAATTTTTTTTCATGGGTTTCTCTTTTTCCTTTGCCTTTGCAGTCTGGGAGAATGTCCCACATTACTGTTATGATTTTATGCTTTATCAATTTTGCTTATTTACTGCTTCTTTTGTGTATTTTGATTTCACAATTACAGCTATAGTGTTTTTTAATATTTAAAATATTACCTTTTATTTCATCCTTTTATCTCATTGAGTCATAATATTTGTTATATTTTCATTTTAGCTATTTGTCCTAATGACTTCCTGCTCATTTCATGGATGCCAGTTTTGCTCTCTGTTGAGAATACAAAACAGTTTTCTGAAATTTTCTTCTGTATCTTGCAGTAGATTATTTCTGGGATCTTTTGGATAATCTTTATTTTTCTTTGTTCTGCATGTTTTCATCTGAAGCTCATGCTAGTTATCTTTCAAAATTTTCAGTTACATCAAAACCTTGAGTTTGTTGATACTTGATGGTCTGACTTCTCTTGGCTTTCACTCAAGGGTAGTTACATGATGATAGGTCAGCTTTACAGTTAGATGGCAATGTAATATGAATAGCTCACCATATAATTTCCAGTTTCTTAGACATTTATCTATGGCAATGGTTCTCAACTGGGAGCAATTTTCCCCCAAGGGACATTAGATAACATCTGGAGACATTTTTGGTTGTTATGACTTGGAGAGGGGTATGTTTGCTACTGCTATCTAGTGAATCAAGGCCTGGGATACTGTTAAACACTACAATGCATGGGACACATACTCAACAAAAAAAAATTCTGTGGTCCAAAGTGCTGAAATTGAGAAACTGATCTATAACATTCCAGTTTGCTAAGATAGCATTTTATCCTAGTTCATCTACATTCTTTATAATACTCTGAATCAATGAAACACATGTAAAATCCAATTTTTAGCATATAGTACTACCAGAAATTATTGTTTTTTCCTTTCCCAGGTTGAATCACTTTATATATAAAGCAGTTATACATAAAGACATGTTCTAGGATGCAATTTGCCATTTCCAGCCTTAGTTCATTTAGTGTTGCCATAACAGAATACCTGAGACTGGATAGTTTGTAAAGAAAAGAGGTTTATTTAGCTCATGATTCTGGTGACTGGAAAGTTCAAGATTGGGCAGCTGCATCTGATGAGGGCCTTGGGTTGCTTTAATTCATGGCAGAAAGCAGAAGGGAAGCCAATGTGTGCAAGGAGATCACATGATGAGAGAGGAAGCAAGAGAGAGAAACTGAGGAAGAGAGACTCTAACAACCCACTATCTCAGGAAGTAATTAATTCCTGTGAGAGCAGAAACTCACTCCTGCAGGAGGGAAATACCTATTCATGAGGGATCCTTCCCCATGAACCAAACACCTCCCACTAGTTTCTGCCTTCCAACACTGCCACATTAGGGATCAAATTTTCACATGCATTTTGGTGGGGCCAAAGAAATTACATCCAAACCATAGCAAGGCACTTCTGCTTCATGTTCAGAGAGTTACTGTCTTGCAAAGGACTTAGAATTAAGACATTAGGAGTAGCTATATGAGAATGGATGGATAATGGAATAACTTGTTCATTTATTCAGTTAGCAGGAATTGGTTACTGCACGCCATGTGTCAAGCCCTGTATTCTGATCCCCTCAGTAAGCAACATCCATGTTCTAAAAATAGAGCAGTTTTTTGGTTTCTTGGGTTTGAGTTAGTGCAGACAGTGGGTTCCATGAGATGAAACCTGGATAACTTGAGCCAAGCCTTTAAGTTTTCCTATAGGAACACCAGCTGCTTCACAATGAACACAAATTTCTACTAGGTTGTCTTTTTTTTTTTTTTTTTTTCCTTTTTCATTATGTGTTTTTTTTGTGTTTATCTCTGTCTTCTGGTTATTTTAGTGGAAAGTTGACAAAGGCTGCATTAGGGCTAATAAGCAGATACACCTTAGAGTTCCACTAGATTTTTAATAAGTACATATTATATCTCCCCTTCCAAACTTTTAGCTCCTTGAGAGAAGGCCCTGCATCATATTTGTTTTTGAACTTCTCTTGAAATCCTGTACATGATGATGTTTGGCAATGACTTGTTAAATGATTAGATTTTATCTGCATTCATAACCTAAAGACCAGAGACAATTTAACACATATATCATTGGAATTTACAGCATAGCTGGAGTAAGGGTTAGTGAACTGGCTTTAGAGGTGGGGTTTGTAAAGAAACTAGGCAATGATACCTGAGATCTAATGTGGACACTTTCAAAGTGTCTTTGCAGAACACTTTAAGCTGTTTGCTCTAGTATCATTTACGGAAAAGCCTGTATGACGGCCAATAGCAGTGGCAGTTATAGCTGCTTCCTTTTTGCATTTTACTGGATAGAAATACATTAGCTCCAGGACCATCTGGCCAATAAGAACAAGCCAAGGCAGACATCATAAATAGGGGAATAGATCATTTTTGATAGCCACAGAGTAACTGTTCTCTTTATCTCTTAGCTGTTTCTGGGACTCCCTCTTTTTTGGGGGGTAAGTCCTGTAGCAGTTATACCAATTATATGGACATCTGGAGCACTTCAGGGATTTTGTTATATTGACATTATGTAATGTAATAGCTAGACAGTCTTTTGGGCATGCCTGTGAAGTACCTGGTCACACGAGTGGAGAAAAGATACTGGTGGGATGGAGGAGCAGACAGACATCTCTCATTCAAGCCAACCTCCTGTGGCTTTGATTTTTAAGCACTGGAGTAATTCTCACATGGTGAGGTGTGGAGGGCAGGAACCATTACAAAGGTAATGCCAGAAGGATGACATTATTATATGTTTGAGCATTATAGTAACAACAGCCATTTATTGAGCACTTACTATGTAACAGAGGACATGAGTGTATACTTTGTTACTCCAAGCAAGATTTTCCTGTACATTTTCCTCTAAGAGGACCTGTTTTAGGACCTGCTGGGCCACTTCTTTGAGCCATAATTTCCATTTCTAGGTACATGGCCTAGTAGATATTACCTTGGACTTGGGGCTAGAAGTCCTCATTCTTGTCCTGGCTGTCACTCATCAGTTGTGTGACTTTGGGTAAGCACCTTTCCCTCTCTGGGTCTTATTTGCCCCATGTGTAAGTAAGGAGATTGGATAGAGAATCCACAAAATTCTTGGGTTTTTGGCCAAAACCTTTAGCAGGGCTGTTGGGAACTTTGTCATGGTGGTAAACACATTGCAGGCAGGGTCACACCAGCTGCAGAATTCATGTGTAAGAACACACATCTTTTGCTTTCTGTCTCTCTCTCTTCAACCCCCTTCCTTCCCTCTACCCCCAGTACATTGGGCACATGAGTTGTTCTTTCCACTGCCTCTTAAGCACTGCCCTGCAAGTGACTGAAAATCCTGAGTGTGCCTTAGTCCCAACCTGGTGGTTTTGATTTTTAAGCACTGGAGTCATTTTCACATGGTGTGATGTGAGAGGGAGGCACCATTATAAAGATGATGCTAGAAGGATGACACTATTATATGTTTGGTCATTATAGTGATAACAGTCATTCATTGAGCACTTACTATGTATCAGGGATGTACAAAGGACTTTATTTAAATAAAACACAAATAATCATTAATATTTACTGATTCTTATTATGTGCCAGTGCCAGCTACTATTATAAATACTTCACGTATATTTTAAATCACTGAATGCTCACAAATACCAATCATAGTAGGTACCATTATTATTGACATTTTACAGAGTATAAAATTGAAGGACAGAGAGGCTAAGTGACTTTTCCAAGGTCACACAGCTAGTAGATAGTAGAGTTTAGCTTAAACCTACATAGTATGACTACAGAGTTCATGCTTTTAACCATTACATAATATAAGGTCTATTGTCAGTTCTTTCAACCCTGTAAAGTATTTAAAATTTCATTATCCTGGCAATTACAGATAAGCAAGCTGAGCCTTAGAGTGGGTAGGTAACTTGCTTTAGGTCACACAGCTAGAGCCACAATTTAAACTCAGGTATGTATGATTTAAGCTCAGATTTCTAATTACTGTATATTGTCAGCAAATTATCTGATGACAAAACAGCCCCATGAGATACACCTGTTGGATCTTATCATGCCTGCTGGTCAGATGAAGCTGTGAGAAGTGAACTGTCTTGCTTAAGATTCCACAAGTCTGGATACTTCCTTCTCTAGTCCCTGGTCATTCATTTATAGTTCATCCAATGGCCCCAAAGAAAGACCACCTTGGCATCCATATTGAGAGATGAGGCTAAGCATGGAAGTCTTTATAGCAGAGAAAACAGACTGACATTCTCACTCAGGGACAAATATAAGATCCTTTTCTGAAAGCAGACTTTAGTGAAGGGAGAGGAGGACAATATGAAGACATCAGGTCCCTAGGTGGGAGGAAAAGGCATGATGGATTGCGGAGAGTCTGTGCAGAGGCAAGACGCTGAAGTTGTTGACGTCAAATCTCCAGCTGCACAATTTTAACTAGAAACTGGCTTGGTTTAATGCATACCTTTTCTGTATTGAATCAATTTTCTCTCTGTAAATTTGGGCTTCCTGCAGCGCAGATACATTTCCATCCCAGCCTCATTGCCAAGCGTCCAGTTCCCATCCAGAAAAGTGGGGGAGGGGCTGGTTGTAATCACATCTCGCTGAGGGCTGTAGAGCAGCCCCATTCCAATGCCCAGACATACGCGCCCGTCCTCGGGAGGAGACGCATGGGTGGCGTGGCTGCGGAAACGCAGCAGATGGAGGTTGCTGGCCTCCAGTTGGGGCCTGAGCGGAGAGCTGAGCCCCCTCCATCCCATCTGCCACTCCCACCGCCTTCTCCGGCATTGCCTGGCAGTCCTGTAGCCCTTGGTCCAGGCAGAAGGGTGCTGTGCAATGATGCTCCTAGCAATGGGAGTGAGCGCGTGGATTGGGAGGGGGGAAGCGAGGGAGAATAGACGCAATGCAGAGGCGGCTAAGGCAATCCTTTGGGCTCTCAGGCTGAGGCCGGAAGAAGGCAGAATGGAGTGGGTGGGTGGCCTTTTAGGAGCTGGACAACTGGTCAGCAATGGTGCTCTTTCAACCCATTTTTTTAAAAAGGGTAGGAGACAGATGGGGGGTGGACAGAGCTGTTATTCCCATAGATCTAGGATGATTCAGAATGAGGCAGAGGTCAGGGAGCAGGCAAGAGCTGGGGATGTCAGGAATGGGTGAGCTCCATGACTTGAGTTATTAGAGCATTTTCCAATCACCATAGAGACCCTGAGGTATTTTGGACTGGACGGTTGAGGGAGAGTGATATAGATCCTTTATGTTAGGTGGCTGAAAATAAGATAAATGCCTAAGAACTAAATTTGGAGTTAAGAAAATGGAGTTTGCCTTCTTGCTGCTGCACAGTTTAGTCTGTGACCTGTGTGAATGGTGTCACATCCCTGGGCCATCTGTGACCAGGGGGTACTAGCTGCTCAGCCTCCTTTGTAGGGTTGAGGCAGGGATCACACAAATTGCATCACAAATAGAGATTTTCCATATCACGAACACGGCAAAACCCATACCTTGCTCTTTGTGGAAATCTGTGGAGTGACTAATAGTGAGGGCTGGGGTCAGAGAAATCTCTCTCCAACTTGGAATTCATCTGTGTCTCTCATGAGGTGTGGCGTGACAAGTCTTCTACAGGTAATAAAATGCAGAACCAGTGTGAGCTGTTCAAGGTCTCACATTGCAATGGGCAGTGACCAGAATCTGGACCTATAGTTCTTGGAGATAGGTTTGTACCCTTGGAACAATATTGCCTGAACTGTTGAACAACAGTGGGCTTTTCTACACTGAGGCAAGATCAGCCTTTACCCCTGGATGTCTGAATATCATTTACATTTGGAGTCTAAGCAAGTGAATGATTCCCAATGATGCTTGATGGTCATCCGTAGTTGGCAAACATGATTGACCACAAAATGGGCGGTAGACCCAGGGAAGAGCGGAGACTTAGGGAACTACTGGCCCAACTCCTTCTGTTTATTGTAATATTGGCTTCTGTTTATTCATCACTTACTATGTGTCTGTGTTGTACTATTTGAGTTTTTTATGTGGATCGTCTCGTGTAATTCTGTGAGGTCAGGGCTTTTATATTATTATTTACAGATGATGGTACTGAGTCATAAAGAGGTTAGGTAAGACCCAGAGTCATAGAGCTAGAAGTAAAACAGCCAGAATTTGAGCTGAGATAGGGAGAGATACTGGCTAAGGTTATTCAGCAAGTGGCAGAGGTGGGCCTAGAAGCACAATATTTTAGAGCTGGAAAAAAGAAATGTAGGGTTCCTTAGAATTAATCTTCTCCTTGTATAGATGAAGATGCTGAGGTACACAGAGGTTAAGGCTGCTCCAGGATTCCCCAGTGAGTCTCTGGCAGAACTGGAATGCAATTCAAGTCTACTAATTATCTGCCAATTCCCTTTCTGTTACTTAGGCTTCCTAAGTCCACATAAGTCCAGATTCAGTGACTTCATTATTCATTTACCTCTTTAAGAAACTAGAGGGAGAAAAAGAACTGACAAATTATTTCTCTAAGGACCCATATGAGATAACACTAGAAGTTGGCTTTTAAAAGCAGATGAGTTTTTTGGCTAATACTACTAGTTATTACGTGGCCAGAAGCCTACAACCAACTCTATCAATGTGGGATTGCATCAAAGATGCATTGTATAGACCTAGAAACATGCCTAGCCAAAACAAAACAACAGCAGCAGATGCATGCACGAGAAAAACAACAATTTAAGTGGTAAAGGCTATTATGTTTACCATTCCATCCTATGATGGAATGCTCCATGGTAAACTGGGATGGAAAGATATGGAGGACATGAATGCAGTTGGTCTTGATTTCCGTAGTTTCTCTTAGAGTGAACATTTCTCCTCACTGAGCAATATGCCAGTGTTTAAAGATTTGAATTTTAGCCAGGCAAGTGGTGTGCATCTATAGTTCCAGCTACTTCAGAGGCTGAGGCAGGAGGATAGCTTGAGCCCAGGAATTTGAGGTTATGGTATGCTATAATTGCATCTTTGAATAGCCACTGCACTGCAGCCTGGGCAACATAGCAAGACCCCCACCTCTTAAAGAAAAAATAAAATTTTTATATATAGCATGTTTGATGTCTGTACATATTGCTATCCAGTGTTGGCATAAAAGATTATGTTTACTGTTTTCTACTAATGAGGGATTAATGGGGTTTTCAAATTATTTTCAGTAATTTGAATCAGGCATTCTTTTCACTCTTTGCTCTGACTTTGGGAATTAAATCTCTGAGCAGCCCTGAAAGGTTTCCTCTGCCACACAAATATCTCCTGAGCCAGATTGCTGTAGTAGCTGATATTCCACCATCATGTACTTGTTTAAGACAATTAAGACTCATGTGAAGACAAACCTTAGTAAGTCAATAACATGTTAGCATGGACTGCTTTTCAAAAAAGGGTAAATGACGAGTTGATGGGTGCTGACGAGTTGATGGGTTCAGGTGCTGACGAGTTGATGGGTTCAGCACACCAACATGGCACAAGTATACATATGTAACAAACCTGCACGCTGTGCACATGTACCCTAGAATTTAAAGTATAATAAAAAAAAAAAAGAGCTTGAAGCTTAAAAAGATGGGATATAGTACAAGCACATATTGATTATGGGATATAAATGAGGAAAGGGAAGAGGAATATGGAAGACCAGATTAATGACAGCAAGCTAAAAGAGGAGATGAGAAGATACAAGACCAAGATCTACATCTCATAGTTTCCTTCAGTACATTACTACTTATATTTGTTTTTCCTTCTGTCCCTGAATGAGCACCTGTCATTTGAGTCCAACTTCTTTCTGCTTTGAGAACTGGATTACTCCCTGTTGCAAACAGTGATTCTTAATTTTATTATCTACTCCCTTATGTGTGTAATGAAAACTGTAGAACCTGTTTTGGGAAGTGTGCACATGTCTTTGAAGCTTTACCTAGAAACTCAGAGGGTCCTCTGACCCCCAAGGGTAGAAGATCTTGATACAGTCTCTTGAAATGTATGACAGATGTGAAGTAAGGAGGGTTAGGTCCTTGCTCTGGTTTCTCCTCTATATATTTGGGGAAGTCTCTTCTGTAAGCATAAATTCTTTCATTAATAGAACCAAGGGGGATGACCCAAGATGATTCATTTCATTTCAAACCCTAATCTTCAGAGAAGCCCCAGGAGAAGGAATTGAGGCTAGGGGCAGATGAATGGCTCTGCCAGTGGAGCTTCTCACTTTCCATTTTTGAATCTGAGCGGCCTCTGAATTCTGTTTGATTGACACAAGAAGTCTGAAGGGCTCAGTGTTATCTGGCTGGTCATTTTAGCTCTTCAAGGAGTGGGAAGGAGTGGTCACGCTTCCCTTTGGGGTTAAGAGACTCTCAGAACTCTTGAACATACTTGAATATTCATGTGCTTTCTCTTGCCCAGTGCATTGTTCTGTCCCCAGCTGTCCTTTCTTCTGAGTCTGAGCCCCCAGCTCCTTTAGTTCAGGCTTTATTACTGCTGCATGGGACAGCTTGGTTTTGTTTGACTCTTTGAGAAGAATAGCGCCTAGGTTGGAGACAGGAGGCGGGGAGAGACTGAGGAGGGGTACTCTAGCTCAGTTGTGGCCCTTTTGAGAGGTAAAAGGAAGATTTATGATGCCACTTGTCAACTACAAGATGGATGGAGGTGCCCAGACTGTGAACTCCTTGTGAAATGAAGGTTATGGTAATAACTAGGGTCCCTGGAGATGTAGCTGTTGGTGGGGTGATCAACTCTCCTAACTTGGTTCCCAAGCCCCCTCCTCTGTCTGTCTCTCCCCTAATGGGCGTTCTTTGTTCCTTTGCTGAGTCTGTCACTGAGTCTGTTTCAGGGATAGCCAACTACTGATTGATTATCTGTGCTCATGAAGGGGAGTGTCATCATGCTGAGAAGAAATTTTTTATGTTAGTGTCTTGGACAAATGAAACAATGGAAAATGCAAAATCAGTTTAATTTTGGCTTCAGAATTTTCATGCTTTGCCTGAACTATTGGGAACAGTCTATACGCATGTGCATGATCACCTTTTATTTTGCCTGCCCTTTATCTCCCCTCATTTAGTGCCACCCAGCCTGCAGCTAGAGGACAGAGAGAAACCTGGAAATGCTCATAAAGAACAGAAAACCAAACACTGCATGTTCTCACTCATATGTGGGAATTGAACAATGAGATCACTTAGACACAGGAAGGGGAACATCACACACCAGGGCCTATTGTGGGGAGGGGGATGGGGGGAGGGATAGCATTAGGAGATATACCTA
The DNA here is from genome assembly GCF_047675955.1 of Chlorocebus sabaeus. Taxonomy (NCBI): domain Eukaryota; kingdom Metazoa; phylum Chordata; class Mammalia; order Primates; family Cercopithecidae; genus Chlorocebus; species Chlorocebus sabaeus. Next base: position 30,142,014 of record NC_132926.1, on the reverse strand, counting down.
ATGTAAATGATGAGTTAATGGGTGCAGCACACCAACATGGCACATGTATACATATGTAACAAACCTCCACGTTGTGCACATGTACCCTAGAACTTAAAGTATTAAAAAAAAAAAATAATAATGTCCCAAAGACAGCTAGATGGGATACACCTCCTGGGAAAAAGTCTGAGCACAAGAACTCTATCACCAAATACTTTAGGGAAATTCTATATATACATCAGGGCTGTACAGAGTTAAAATGCACACTGCATGTGAAAGAGTTTGGAAAGTCCTGTTGTTAAAGAATACCATTTGGTTTAAAGTTTCCCATGCTTTTTTGACCTCAAAATGCTTTCTTTGTCGCATCACATTTACTAACCCTCTGCAGATCTAGTGTTGTTCAAAACTTACTTTGGGAAGCTTTGGTATTTATAAGGGATATTGGCAATGCTTGATGTCCAAGACAACCCAGTCTTCCAAGTGACGTGGGGTTAGACGTTTTTCAGCCCAGCATTGGTGCAAACTTGATGTGTGACTTTTGCAAAGTTTCCATATCTTGTTTTTTAAATAATCCTGGCATGTATAGAGTTTATCCCCATTTAGAATGGGCCTTACTGAAGTGTGGTTATAAATTGATGTATTGTGGTAACACTTTTGTGTAATATCTCTTCACTGAGGTATAATTCACATAAAAAACTCCCCGCACATATACAGAGTGTATAATGTGATACGTTCTGGCATATGTATACATCTATAAAACTGTTACTACTGCAAAGCTAATGAACATATCTATTACCCCAAAAGTCTCTTCATGTCCCTTTTTAATCTCTTCTTTCTACTCCACCCATTCTTAGGGCCGCTTCACCCTTTCCTCATTCCCAGGCACTCACTCAACTGCTTTCTGTCACTATGGATTAGTTTGTATTTTCTAGAATTCTGTATGAATGAAATTATAAAGTACAGTATGTACTTTAAAAAATTTTCATTTTTGATTATTATGGAGACATAGTTGTACATATTTATGGGGTACAAGTACATTGCTACAAGCATACAATGTGTAATGATCAAATCATAGTAGCTGGAGTATCCATTACCTTAAGTTTTGGTCATTTCTTTATATTAAGAGCATTTCTATTCTAACCTTTTAGTTGTTTTGAAATATGCAATAAATTATTAACTATAGTCACGCTATTGTGCTATGAAACAATAGATCTTATTCCTTCTATCTGTCTTTTTGTACCCATTAGCCAACTCCTCTTTATCCTCCTGTCCCACTACCCTTCCCAGCTTCTGGTAACCATCATTCTACTGTCTATCTCCATGAGTTAATTTTTTTTTTTTTTGCAGCTCTCGCATATAAGTGAGAACGTGATATTTGTCTTTCTGTGCCTGGCTTATTTCATTTAACATGATGTTCTGTTCCATCCATATTGTAAATGACAGGATTTCATTCTATTTTATGGCTGAATAATGTTCTATTGTGTCTGTGTACCACATTTTTAAAAAATCTACTCATCCATTAATGGGTACTTAGGTTAATTCCATAGCTTGACTGCAATGAACATGGGAGTGTAGATATATCTTCTATATACTGATTTTTTTGGGGGGGGTATGTATCCAGTGGTGGTAGTTTTATTTTTATTTTTAGCTTTTTGAGGAACCTCTGTATTCTTCTTCTACAGACAGGGGCTCCACTAATTTACATTCCTGCAAATGGTTGTACTTTTTTTTTTTGGACTGGTTTCTTTTAACATGATTATTTGGAGCTTCATTTATGTTGGTATATGTATCAATAATTCATTTATTCTCATTACTGAGTAGTATCTCATTGCATGGAATTTGTTTATCCATTCACTTCTTAAACATTTAGGTTGTTTCTACTTTTTAGCTGTTATAAAACTGGCCTGAATATTTGTGTACTACCATCTTTGTATGGATATGTGCTTTTGTTCTTGGGACTCATCTCACTTTGGTCATGATGTATTATTCATTTTATACGTTATTGGACTAAATATGCTAAAAGTTTGTTAAGAATTTTTGTATCCATGTTCACAAGGGATATTGGTAGTTTTTCTTCATGTTATGTCTTCATCTGGTTTGAGTATTACGGTAATGCTTGACTCACAAAATGAGGTGAGAAGTATTCTCTTCTATTTAGTTTCCTAAAGAGTTTGTGTATAATTGGTATTGTTTCTTAAGTGTTTGGTAGAATTTATCATTGAAGCCATCTTGGGCCTGGAGCTTTCATTTGGGAACATTTTGAATTGTAAGTCCAATTTGTTTAATAGCTACATGGCAATTCAGCTTATCTATTTCTACATGAACAAACAAGGTAGCTGTGTCTCTCAAGGAATTTATCCTTTTCGTCTGAATGACCTTTGTTTTTGGTATAAAGCTTTTATAATATTCCGCTATTTTCCTTTTAACACCTGTAGAATGACTCAGTAACGATGTCACTTCTTTTGCTCCTGATTTTGGTAATTTGTGTCTGCTGTCCTTTTTCTTTGATCACTCTGGCTGAAGGTATATCAATTTTATTGATCTTTTAAAAGAGCTAGCTTTTAATTTTATTGGTTTTCTCTATTGTTTTCTATTTCTTTGATTTCTACTCTGGTCTTTTTTTTCTAGTTTCTTATAGTAGAAACTGAGATAATTGATTTTCTCTTTTTCTACTATAGATATTTTGTGCCATATATTTTCCTCTAAATATCATGTTAGTGATATCCTATAGATTTTGATATGTTGTGGTTTCAATCTCATTCAGTTAAAGTATTCATAGTAACTTCCTATGTGATAGCTAATTTCCTTTTTAATTTTTTCGTTGACCCATGAATTTTTTAAGATACAATATTAATTACTTTTTAGATATTCTAGTTATCTTTCTGTTATTTATTTCTGATTTAATTCCATTGTTTTCAGAAAACATACCTTATATGACTTGAATCTTTTAAAATCTCTTTTGATTTGCTTTATGGCCCATTGTATGCTCTATCTTGAAACGTATTCTCTGTGTGCTGAAGAGAACATGTTATTCTGGTTTTGGGTATCAGTGTCAATTAGATCAAATCGTTTAATAACTTCGTTCATCTATATTCTTACTAAATTTAAGTCTGCTTTTTGCTTTGCTTGTTCTACAAATTGTTTAATTTTAATAAGGGTATGAAACTCTAATTGTGGATTAATCTATTTCTCTTTGCAGTTCTATACATTTCTGCTTTATGTATTTTGAAGATGTATTACTAAACATGTAAATGTTTTGGATTGTTATTTTCTCTTAATGAATCTATCCCTTTATTATTTTGAAGTGGCCTTATTTATCCCTAGTAATACTCTTTGCTTTAGAATATATTTTGTCTGATATTAATATAATGATCCTAGGTTTCTTTTGATTAATGTTAGCATGGTATGTCCTAATCCATCCTTTTACATTTCACCCATTTATGTCTTTATGTTTAAAAAAGTTCCTCTTTTTTTGGCAATCATGTGTTTAAAAATTTTATTTTATTTAATCACTTTATTGAGATATAATTCACATGTCGTGTATTTACCAATTGAAATTTTATTATTCAGTGGTTTTTTTACTATATTCACACAGTTGTGCAACTGACACTACAATCAATTTTAGGTCAATTTCATCGCCCCCCCAAAAAACCTCATCATATATAGTAGCAGTCACTTTCATTTCACCCTAATGTCTAGCCCTGTCCCAGACAGTCACTAATCTACTTTCTGTCTCTTATAGTTTGTCTGTTCTGGTCATCTCTTATAAATAGAATCATATAATATGTAGGTTTTTTGTGTGTCTGACTTCTTTTTGCTTTAGCATAATATTTTGAAGATTCTTCCAGGTTGTAGGATGTATCAGTACTCCATTCATTTTCATGGTTGAATAATATGCCATTGTATAGATATTTTGTTTATTCATTGATTTGATTTACATTTTACTTTTTGGCTATTATGAGTAATAGTCTTATGAACATTTGGATACATGTTTTTGTGTGGACATGTTTTTAATTCTGTTGGGTATATACCTAGGAGTAGAGTTCCTGCATCATATGATAACTCTATGTTTAACATAGAGGAAGAACCAAACTGTTTTCCAAAGTTGCTGCACCATTTTATATTCCCACCAGCAATGTTATAAGGATTATAATTTGTCGACACTTGTTATTGTCTACTTTTTCTTTGTGTAGCCCTTCTAGTGTGTGTAAAAATGAGTTCATTTTTGCATTTCCTTTTTAACAGAGAAGGTAGGCCCTCAGAGCTATCAGCAGGGAGACTACAGGGTCTAAGTAGAATTTTGACTTTTATTTTCTTTAAAAAAGAAATCACATTCCTGTTACTTCTCCTTCATTTTAAAGTGAGGGCATTATATTAACTTTTTTAAAACAGCTTTTGTTTTGAGATACAATTTACATCCTACACAATTGATTTATTGGAAGTGTATAGTCAATGGTTTTTAGTATATTCACAGAGTTGTGTATCAGAGTTGTGCATCACTCATAGCAACTCTCAAGTATTTTTCTTACCTCAAGAGGAAACCCTATAACCCTTAATCATTATCCTTCAAATCCCCCTTCCCCACATCCCTAGGTAATTGCTGATCTACTTTCTCTCTCTATAGATTTGCCTGTTCTGGAGGTTTTATGTAACTCTACAAAATGCTTATTGTTTTTCCTATGGGAATGTAAAGTTTTATTTTTAAATAAATTTATTAAAGCCAAAATTTAGTAAGCTGAAACAATATTAAGTAAAAATAATGAAGGCGATGTGTATAGAAAAGGTCAAAATTACTGCAGTGATTTGTGGTGGGCTACAAGTAGAGGAGATACCCTTGTGGTCGAATGTAAACTGCGAGCATTTGGGAAATAGTGGCTGATAGATTTCCTTCTAGACTGATCTAGAAAACCACTTCATCTTTGGACTAGAACAGAGGCAGCCTTGAGTGTCTACTAGGCCCACAGATTTCCATTATCTTTATTTCATTTTTTTTTTTCACTTTTATGGGATACACGTGCAGGTTTGTTATATAGATAAACTGCGTGTCACAGGGTTTTGGTGTACAGATAATTTCATCCCCTGGGTGATAAGCATGGTACCCAATAGCTATTTTTAAAGAGTTTCTTATAGGCAGCATATAGTTAGGTCTTGCTTTTCTTTTTCTTTTTTTTTTTTTTTTGTGATGGAGTCTCACTCTGTTGTCACGCCAGAGTGCAGTGGCACATTCTCAGCTCACTGCAACCTCCACCTCCTGGGTTCAAGCGATTCTCCTGCCTCAGCCTCCCAAGTAGCTGGGACTACAGGCACCCGCCACCACGCCCAGCTAATTTTTGTATTTGTAGTAGAGATGGTGTTTCACAATGTTGGCCAGGATGGTCTCGATCTCTTGACCTTGTGATTTGTCTGCCTTGGCCTCCCAAAGTGCTGGGATTACAGTCATGAGCCTGTGCCTGGCCAGGTCTTGCTTTTTTATCCAATCTTACAATCTCTGTTGTTTAATAGGGTATTATGACTATTGCCACTTAACAGGATTAATATGTTTAGATTTAAATCTACTTTCTTACTATTTGGTTTTTGTTCCTTTTTTCTTTACTTCCTTTATTCAAACAGAATATTTGATTTTTTATTTATCCTATTATTTGTTCTACTTTTCCTTTTGGTCTTGTCTTCTTTTGGGTTAATTATTTGTTATATTTTCATTGGTTTATAAGCCATAACTCTCTCTCTCTCTTTCTCTTTTTAACTTGCTTTAAGCATTATACTATATGTCTTTAACTTATCACAGTCTACCTTAAAGTAAAATTAGGTTACTTCACCTATGGCAAAAGAAACTTACAATAGTATACTTCCATTTCTCCCTTCCCAGCCTGTGTGCTAATGTCATATATTTTACTTTCCCATATATTAAAAAGCCCACAATTATTTTAGTTTGATAACCAAATTATCTTTTAAAGAGATATAACTATTAAGAACAATATCTCATATATTTACCCACACAATCACCATTTACAGTGCTCTTTATTCTTTTGTATAGATCCATGTTTTCATTTGCTATTGTTCTGCCTCAAGGATTTTCTTTAGCATATCTTGCAGCGAAGGTCTGTTGATATTAATTTCTTTTAGGTTTTATATGTCTGGAAAACACTTTATTTCATCTTACTTATTTTTAGACAGAGTCTTACTCTGTCACCCAGGCTGGAATACAGTGTTGTGATCTAAGCTCACTGTAACCTCTGCCTCCTGGGTTCAAGCAATTCTTGTGCCTCAGCCACCCAAGTAGTTGGGCTTACAGGCGCGCACCATCACATGTGGCTAATTTTTGTATTTTTAGTAGTGACAAGGTTTTTGCCATATTGTCCAGGCTGGTCTCCAACTCTTGACCTCAAGTGATCTACTTGCCTTGATCTCCCAAAATGCTGGGATTACAGGCATGAGCCACTGTGCCTGGCCTCATCTTTAGTTTTAAAAGATATTTTTTGCTGGGCATAAAATTCTAGGTTAACTTCATTTCCATCACTTTAAACTTGTTGTTCTATTGTTGCCTTGCTTGTCGTATTTTGATAAAAAATTTCCTGTCATTCATATTTTTGTTCCCATGTATGTTATAGATATTTGTGTGTGTATATATATGCATATACATATATATATACGCACATATACACACACAGATATGCACACATATATAGTATATATACACACATATGTACATATATACATATATACACATGTATATATACACACTATATACGTATAACTATATATAGTTATACACATACACATGAATATATGTATATATACATTTGCATATATATATTATTTTTTCTTTGGCTGTTTTTTTGAGTAATTTAATTATGATATACCATAGTGTTTCCTATGCCTGCAATTTGTTGAGTTTCTTGGGTCTATGGGTGTGGTGTTATGGATTAAATTATGTACTCCCCAAATTCATATGTTGACATCTTAACTGATGGTATTCAGAAGGTGACCTTATTTAGAAATAAGGTTGTTGCAAGTGTAATTAGTTAAGATGAGGTTAATAGGCTGATCCCCATTTCAATATGACTGATGTGCTGATAAAGGGGGAAATTTGGGTACAGATATTTAGACAGGGAAAATGCATGTGAAGATGAAGGCAGACACTGGAGTGATGCTTCTATATGCTGAAAAACAATCATGGCTAACAAACATCAGAATCTAAGGAAGAAGCATGTAATAGATTCTTCCTCATAGCTTTCAAAGGGAACCAACCCTGCAAACATCTTGATTTCAGACTTCTAGGCTCCATAATTGTGGGACAATCCATTTCTATTTTTTAAACCACCCAATTTGTGGTACTTTGTTATGGCAGTCTCTGCAAACTAATATAGTAGGCTTATTGTTTTCATAAAATATAGATATATTTGGGCCATTAAAACATTTTTTCCTACCTCCCTCCCCCACACTTTCAGCCATCCCTCACTCAGTATGGAGATGTTAGATCACCTCAAGCTTTGTTTTGTTTTTGAATCTATTTTCTCTGTTTCATATTGGGTAGTTTCTATTGATATACAAGTCGATAATATTTTTCCTCTGTAATGTCTAATCTGCCATTAATCACATTCAGTATATTTTTTATCTCAAGTATTATAGTTTTCATGTCTTAAGACGTGAAAGTTTGATTTGGTCTTAAAAATTTCCTTCAATGTCACTAGTTAACATTTTAAATCTTTCCTCTACTTTTCTGCATATATGGAGTATACGTTATAATGTTTTGCTGATTTAGTCTTCTAATTCAAGTGAGTTCTGGGTCAATTTTAATTGGTTGATTTTTCTCCTCATTATAGGAAGAGATGTTTATATGTTTTCCTGCTTATTTTCGTGCCTGGTAATTTTTTATTGGATGACAGACACTGTGAGTTTTACTTTTTTAGGTGCTGAATATTTTGTTTCCCTGTAAATATTCTTGAACTTTTTTTCTGGAAGAGAGCTAGTTAACTTGGAAACAGTTTTATTCTTTCAGGTCTTGCTTTTAAGTTTTGCTAGCTGAGACCAGAGCAATTTTTATTCTAGGGCATATTATTCTCCACTACCGAAGCAGGTCCTTTCTGAGTTATTTATTCAACGTCCTATAATTTACCAGGTTTCTTGGCGTAAGTGGTAGCAATAGGCTTTATTCCTAGCCCTCTGTGAGCATTCTGTATTGCTCCCTTTAATCCTTTCATGTCGTTTCCTGACCTTCGGTTTTTTCATTCACACACATGTTGACCAGTACTGTGCTGAATACTTGAGGCAGACCATCTGCAGATTTCTGGAATTCCTTCTTTAGCTCTCCCCTTTACAATTCTCTGCCCTGTGAACTCTAGGCACCTTGGTTTGCCCAATCTCTTAGTCTCCAGTCAGGGAACCCACTGGGCTCTGCATGGATTGCCTCTGGCATAGCTTAAAAGTTCTTCAAGGCAGAAAGAGCAATCATGGGGCTCATCTTGTTTGTTTCCCATTTCTCAGGATCATTTTCCTCAGTTTTCTAATGCCTTGGAAACCATTCTTTATATGTATTTTGTCTAGGGTTTTAGTTTCGGTGGAAGAGTAAGTCTAGTCCCTATTAATCCATCTTGGGTGAAAGCAGAAATTGATAACAGTTTTCAACCAGTAATAATCATACCTTACATGATTTTCATGGTCTAGGACCTTGTCACTGGACCAAACTCATAAGAGAGACTGTTTCTTTAAAAAAAGATTGCAGTAATTCTGGATTAAAAGATTAAAGATCTACTGATGGCACATTGATGTTGAAAAAGGCACCATAGATCTTGAATTTATAAGTATAATAAGAATGGCCAATGTGTTTGGTGGTTTCAGCATGAGATCTAAATGAATAGGATTATGAATTAAAGTCCTATATGGCATATTTGTTTTTCCCTCTCTATGAAAGTGGACTGACTATACCCCTGACTCTACCTGGCTGCCTCATAAGGGCATTCAACTGTGCAGATTAGGGTGAGCCAGTGTGGTGTATCAGAAAAAGAAGAAATCAAAGAATTGTGAATCAGAAGACAAGATTTTGAGTCCCAACTCTCCTACTTATTAACTCTATGACATTAGATAAGTCTTTAGCAATTGCTGAATTATCTGCTTATCTGTGCAATGGAAACACCAACCTCAGCTCTCTATTTCTCAGTTGATACGAGCATCCTGTGAGACATATGTGAAAGCGATTTGTTTGCTAGAAACCACTAGGGTATATGGTTATTAAAAATCAGAAAGCTAAGTACCGTCTCTTTGTATGATAAAGCTCAAAGGCCTGGTCTGCTGCATAGCGTGTAACCCACACAAATCATCTTTGAGTCCCTCCGCTGTATTCAGCAGGTGCTTTGCACACAGTATTATTTCTTTAGTGAAAGATCAGAGAGACTCATTTGCATAGTCCAGTGCTATATAAGAATAGAGATTTCAGAACCACTCACAGCAAAATAACTGTGTATTGTACTCACCCTCTACCTCTACTCTGAGTGAAGACATTTATTACCTGTTAGAGTTGGAGACATTTTAGAAAAGAAATTACAAACTTAGCAGTCTTTAGGCCACATATTCATCGGCATTTTAAGACATTTTTGGTTTGTGCAGGATTTTAAAATATTTGTAGCAGTTGCTAACATTTCTAAATTGGGAGATTCCATACAAAAATAGAGATTTCTAGCTTGTCTTGTGAGAACAAAACAAACAGAACTGAAAACACTTTTCTGGAAGTAAGGAGCAGCTGCCCCTTTTGAATAGGGTAGGCAGGGATTCTTTAGTTTGCCTCAGTCTCCAGTTTGTTCTGGCCAACACTGAGGGTGAGTGGCAGTGTCATTTATCAATTGCATATGCTGCTGTTATTATTTTTGTAGTAGAGTTAAAAATAAAATCATATGTACGTTTCTTTATCGAAGTGGGAAAATAAAAGATGAACTGAAAGGGCTTTATTTTTCATTAAAAGTGAGAGAACATGTGTTTGTAGAAATGAATACTGAATACTTGTGTTAAAAATATAGTTTAAGATGCCATTGCAATAAGACCCAGACCATTTTATCCAAGTGTACTACCTGGGTATTTGAATTTAAGCCATGTACTGTAGAGATTATCTATAGTCCTATTTTTATATTCTACAAAGGGAGAAATTGTAGTTAAAGGCCTACAAAGAGTTGAGATTAGGAATCAGATATGGACTCTTAAAAATGTAAGTCTATTTAATATTTGTAGAATATTGTAGTTTAGTATTTGCAGTATAAACGTTTATTAGCAATAGTGGCACCTCTCTCTGTTGAAGGGAACTCAGAGAGGTGTAAGAGTTGGTAATGAATACAGGAATAGAAACTGCTTTTTCACCGAGGACTAATACCAGTGTTCCTTGCTGGTTTATACCTCTACTCAGGCAGTGTCTCAGAGAGTTTAAGTTACTGTACTTCATTTGAAGTGCTGGACAATGTGCTCAGTGCCATGGAAGTTTAAATGGGGATGAACATTTTGCAGTGGAAGAGAATAAGACTTTAGGTCACAGTAGTACAACTCAAAGCAAATTTATACCCAGTAAAACTATCCTTTAGGTATATATACAGTCTCATTATCTAAAGTATGCAAGAATGAAAAAAATCAAGATCTGTTAGCCCTCGCTGGATAAAAAGGCCTAGACTATGAAGTGATGAATCCACATAAAGAAAATGGCTATAGAAGAGTTCTGGTTACTGGGCAGGTGGTGAGCATAAACATAGAATGAAGATTAACTGTGAACATGCTGATTACAAATTAGAACAGAAATGTTATATGCTTGGTAATGTGAAAATCGCAAAGCTAACAACCTGCATGTGGAGGAGAGAGTAAAGTATAAGAGTGTGAATTCTGACATTTTAATCATAGAGACTCAAATGACATTATCCAAAATGAAAACATGATAGTAAAGAAAAAATGACCTAGCTTCTTATGATCTTCCATCCTTTCCATTTTAATAGAGATATTTTAAGAGATAACATTTCATGTAGTAAAAAACCTGTTTTCTGTAGTCTAATGGGTCTTTTTATTTGCCTAATATTTTTCTGTTAAATTCATGTGCAATTACATTTATTACATTTAATTTAAAGGTATATCTATATTATAATACTTTTAATTATGTTATATACATACATATGCACACATGCAGTCATAAACACAGAAATATCTGGAATTATGCTCATCTGAGATTAATGATAATATATTGGAATATGGATTTTGAGTGACTTTTTTTTTCTCAAATTTGTATTTACTGTATACCTTAAAGTTTTCATCATTATTTTTTGGTAAAAATAATAAAATTATTTCTTTAAATCACAAAGAGAATCAGAGTATTTTTTTCTGTTATTATTTTTATCTTTATATGCAAATTTTTAAATACATTTTGAATCTTATCAAATATGTATATACTCTTATGTATTGTACCCTCATTTTCCCATGCATTCTTCAATTGTATTTATGTTGATATCACATAAATTTTCAAGTTAATATTCCTTTTGTATTCCATAATTTAATTATTTCTTTATTTGGGAGCATTTATATTGCTTATGAAACTATGTTGTTATTAATACATATAAATAAATATGTAACAAACATATTTACTTAAACCTCAAATTTTTTTAAAATTATGCTTTAAGTTCTGGGATACATGTACAGAACGTGCAGGTTTGTTATGTAGGCATACATGTGCCATGGTGGTTTGCTGCACCCATCAACCCATCATCTGCATTAGATATTTCTGCTAATGCTATCCCTCCCCTAGCCCCCCACCCCCTGACAGGCCCCAATGTGTGATGTTTCCCTCCCTGTGTCCATGTGTTCTCATTGTTCAACTCCCACTTATGAGTGAGAGCATGCGGTATTTGGTTTTCTGTTCCTGTGTTAGTTTGCTGAGAATGATAGTTTCCAGCTTCATCCATGTCCCTGCAAAGCACATGAACTCATCCTTCTTTATGTCTGCATAGTATTCCATGGTGTATATGTGCCACATTTTCTTTATCCAGTCTGTCATTGATGGACATTTGGGTTGAATCCAAGTCTTTGCTATTGTGAACAGTGCTGAAATAAACATACTTGTGCACGTGTCCTTAGAGTAGAATGATTTATAAACCTTTGTGTTTATACCCAGTAATGGGATTGCTGGGTCAAATGGTATCTCTGGTTCTAGATCCTTGAGGAATTGCCACACTGTCTTCCATAATGGTTGGACTAATTTACAGTCTCAACGACAGTATAAAAGCTTTCCTGTTTCTCCACATCCTCTCCAGCATCCGTTGTTTCCTGACTTTTTGATGATGGCCATTCTAACTGGCGTGAGATGGTATCTCATTGTGGTTTTGATTTGCATTTCTCTAATGACCAGTGATGATGAGCTTTTTTCATGTTTGTTGGATGCATACATGTCTTCTTTTGAGAATTGTCTGTTCATGTCTTTTGCCCACATTTTGATGGGGTTGTTTGTTTTTTTCTTGTAAATTTGTTTAAGTTCCTTGTAGATTCTGGATATTAGCTCTTTGTCAGATGGATAGATTGGAAAAATTTTCTCCCATTCCATAGGTTGTCTTTTCACTCTGATGATAGTTTCTTTTTGCTGTGCAGGAGCTCTTTAGTTTAATTAGAGCCAATTTGTCAATTGTGGCTTTTTTTGCCATTGCTTTTGGTGTTTTAGTCACGAAGTCTTTGCCCATGCCTATGTCCTGAATGGTATTGCCTATATTTTCTTCTAGAGTTTTTATGGTTTTAGGTCTTTTTTTTTTTTTTTTTTTTTTTAAATTTATTTATTATTATTATACTTTAAGTTGTAGGGTACATGTGCACAACGTGCAGGTTTGTTACATATGTATACTTGTGCCATGTTGGTGTGCTGCACCCATCAACTCGTCATTTACATCAGGTATAACTCCCAATGCAATCCCTCCCCCCTCCCCCCTCCCCGTGATAGGCCCCGGTGTGTGATGTTCCCCTTCCCGAGTCCAAGTGATCTCATTGTTCAGTTCCCACCTATGAGTGAGAACATGCGGTGTTTGGTTTTCTGTTCTTGTGATAGTTTGCTAAGAATGATGGTTTCCAGCTGCATCCATGTCCCTACAAAGGACACAAACTCATCCTTTTTTATGGCTGCATAGTATTCCATGGTGTATATGTGCCACATTTTCTTAATCCAATCTGTCACTGATGGACATTTGGGTTGATTCCAAGTCTTTGCTGTTGTGAATAGTGCTGCAATAAACATACGTGTGCATGTGTCTTTATAGCAGCATAATTTATAATCCTTTGGGTATATGCCCAGTAATGGGATGGCTGGGTCATATGGTACATCTAGTTCTAGATCCTTGAGGAATCGCCATACTGTTTTCCATAATGGTTGAACTAGTTTACAATCCCACCAACAGTGTAAAAGTGTTCCTATTTCTCCACATCCTCTCCAGCACCTGTTGTTTCCTGACTTTTGAATGATCGCCATTCTAACTGGTGTGAGATGGTATCTCATTGTGGTTTTGATTTGCATTTCTCTGATGGCCAGTGATGGTGAGCATTTTTTCATGTGCCTGTTGGCTGTATGAATGTCTTCTTTTGAGAAATGTCTGTTCATATCCTTTGCCCACTTTTTGATGGGGTTGTTTGCCATACTGCCCAAGGTAATTTATAGATTCAATGCCATCCCCATCAAGCTACCAATGAGCTTCTTCACAGAATTGGAAAAAACTGCTTTAAAGTTCATATGGAACCAAAAAAGAGCCCGCATCTCCAAGACAATCCTAAGTCAAAAGAACAAAGCTGGAGGCATCACGCTACCTGACTTCAAACTATACTACAAGGCTACAGTAACCAAAACAGCATGGTACTGGTACCAAAACAGAGATATAGACCAATGGAACAGAACAGAGCCCTCAGAAATAATACCACACATCTACAGCCATCTGATCTTTGACAAACCTGAGAGAAACAAGAAATGGGGAAAGGATTCCCTATTTAATAAATGGTTTTAGGTCTTATGTTTAAGTCTTTAATCTATCTTTAGTTGATTTTTGTATAAACTGTAAGGAAGGTGTCTGGTTTCAGTTTTCTGCATATGGCTAGCCAGTTTTCCCAACACCATTTATTAAATAGAGAATCCTTTCCCTACTGTTTGTTTTTCTCAGGTTTCTCAAAGATCAGATGGTTGTAGATGTGTGGCATTATTTCTGAGGCCTCTGTTCTGTCCCATTGGTCTATATATCTGTTTTGGTACCAGCACCATGTTGTTTTGGTTACTGTAGCCTTGTAGTATAGTTTGAAGTCAGGCAGCGTGATGCCTCCAGCTTTGTTCTCTTTGCTTAGTATTGTCTTGGCTATGTGGGCTCTTTGGGTTCCATGTGAAATTTAAAGTAGTTTTTTCTAGTTCTGTGAAGAAAGTCAATGGTGGCTTGATGGAGATAGCATTGAGTCTATAAATTACTTTGGGTAGTATGACCATTTTCATGATATTGATTCTTCCTATCCATGAGCATGGAATGTTTTTTCCATTTGTTTGTGTCCCCTCTTATTTCCTTGAGCAGTGGTTTGTAGTTCTCCTTGAAGAGGTCCTTCACATCCCTTGTAAGTTGTATTCCGAGGTATTTTATTTTCTTAGTAGCAATTGTGAATGGGTATTCACTCATGATTTGACTCTCTGTTTGTCTATTATTGGTGTATAGGAAGGCTTGTGATTTTTGTACATTGATTTTGTATCCTGAGACTTTGCTGAAGTTATCAGCTTAAGGAGATTTTGTGCTGAGATGATGGGGTTTTCTAAATATACAATCATGTCATGTGCAAGCAGACAATTTGACTTCCTCTCTTCCTATTTGAATACCCTTTCTTTTTCTTGCCTGATTGCCCTAGCCAGAACTTCCAATGCTATGTTGAATAGGAGTGGTGAGAGAGGGCATTCTTGTCTTTTGCCAGTTTTCAAAGGGAATGCTTCCAGCTTTTGCCCATTCAGTATGACATTGGCTGTGGGTTTGTCATAAACAGCTCTTATTATTTTGAGATACATTCCATCAGTTTCTCGTTTATTCAGACTTTTTAGCATGAAGCAGTGCTGAACTTTATTGAAGGCCTTTTCTGCATCTGTTGAGATAATCATGTGGTTTTTGTCATTGGTTCTGTTTATGTGATGGATTATGTTTATTGATTTGTGTATTTTGAACCAGAATTGCATCTCAGGGATGAAGTCGACTTAATTGTGGTGGATAAGCTTTTTGATGTGCTGCTAGATTTGGTTTGCCAGTATTTTATTGAGGTTCATTGCATTGATGTTCATCAGGGATACTGGCCTGAAATTTTCCTTTTTTATTGTGTCTCTGCCAGGTTTTGGTATCAGGATGATGCTTGCCTCATAAAATGAGTTAGGGAGGAGTCCCTCTTCTTTTTCTTTTGTTTGGAATAGTTTCAGAAGGAATGGTACCAGCTCCTCTTTGTACCTCTGATAGAGCAGAGCTGTGAATCCATCTGGTCCTGGGCTTTTTTTGGTTGGTAGGCTATTGCAATAGCCTACCAACCACGGTACTGGTAGGCAAGGTAGGTACTGTCCCAATTTCAGAACTCGCTATTGGTCTATTCAGGGATTCCACTCCTTCCTAGTTTAGACTTGGGAGGGTGTATATGTCCAGGAATTTATCCATTTCTTCTAGATTTTCTCGTTTATTTGCATAGAGGTGTTTATAGTATTCTCTGATGTTAGTTTGTATTTCTAAGGGATCAGTGGTGATATCCCCTTTATCAGTTTTTATTGCTTCTTTTTGATTCTTCTCTCCTTTCTTGTTTATTATTCTGGCTAGTGGCCTATGTATTTTGTAATCTTAAAAACAATTCCTGGTTTCATTGATTTTTTGAAGGATTTTTCATGTCTCTATCTTCTTCAGTTCTGCTCTGATCTTAGTTATTTCTTGTCTTCGGCTAGCTTTTGAATTTGTTTGCTCTTGCTTCTCTAGTTCTTTTAATTGTGCTGTTTGGATGTCAATTTTAGATCTTTTCTGCTTTCTCCTGTTGGCTTTTAGTGTTATAAATTTCCCTGTACACACTGCTTTAAATGTGTCCTAGAGATTCTGGTACGTTGTGTCTTCATTCTCATTGGTTTCAAAGAACATCTTTATTTCTGCCTTCATTATTTACCCAGTAGTCATTCAGGAGCAGGTTGTTCAGTTTCCATGTAGTTGTGCAGTTTTGAGTTAGTTTAATTCTGAATTCCAATTTGATTTCACTGTGGTCTGAGAGACTGTTTCTTATGAATTTCTGTTCTCTCGCATTTGCTGAGGAGTGTTTTACTTGCAATTATGTGGTCAATTTTTGAATAAGTGCGATGTGGTGCTGAGAAGAATGTATATTGTGTTGATCTGGGGTGGAGAGTTCTGTAGATGTCTATTAGATCTGCTTGGTTCAGAGCTGAGTTCAAGTCCTGAAGATCCTTGTTGATTTTCTGTCTCATTGATCTTTCTAATATTGACGGTGGGGTGTTAAAGTCTCCCACAATTATTGTGTGGGAGTCTAAGTCTCTTTGTAGGTCTCTAAGAACTTGCTTTATGAATCTGGGTGCTCCTGTATTGGGTGCCTATATATATAGGATAGTTAGCTCTTCTGTTTGCATTGATCCCTTTACCATTACGTAATGCCCTTCTTTGTCTTTTTTTTTTAATCTTTGTTGGTTTAAAGTCTGTTTTATCAGAGACTAGCATTGCAACACCTGCTTTTTATGTTTTTCATTTGCTTGGTAAATATTCCTCCATCCCTTTATTTTGAGTCTATGTATGTCCTTGCACATGAGATGGGTCTCCTGAATACAGCACATTGATGGGTCTTGACTATCCAGTTTGCCAGTCTGTGTTCTTTAATTGGGGGCATTTGTCCCATTTACATTTAAGGTTAATATTGTTATTGTGAATTGGATCCTGTCATTATGATGCTAAGTGGTTATTTTGCCCATTAGTTGATGCAGTTTCTTCATAGTGTCGATGATCTTTACAATTTGGTATGTTTTTTCAGTGGCAGGTACTGGTTGTTCCTTTCCATGTTTAGTGCTTCCTTGAGGAGCTCTTGTAAGGTAGGCCTGGTGGTGACACAATCTCTCAGCATTTGCTTGTCTGTAAAGGAATTTATTTCTCCTTCATTTATGAAGCTTAATTTGGCTGGATATGAAATTCTGGGTTGAAAGTTTTTTTCTTTAAAAATGTTGAATATTGGCCCCCACTCTTTTCTGGCTTGTAGGGTTTCTGCTGAGAGATCCACTGTTAATCTGATGGGCTTCCCTTTGTGGGCAACCTGACCTTTCTCTCCGGCTGCCCTTAATGTTTTTTTTTAATTCATTTCAGCCTTGGTGAATTTGATGATTATGTGTCTTGGGGTTGCTGTTCTCAAGGAGTATCTTTGTGGTGTTCTCTGTATTTCCTGAACTTGAATGTTGGCCTCTATTGCTAGGTTGGAGAAGTTCTCCCGGATAATATCCTGAAGTGTGTTTTCCAACTTGGTTCTATTCTCTTTGTCACTTTCAGGTACACTCATCAATTGTAGGTTTGGTCTTTTCACATAGTCCCATATTTCTTGAGGGCTTTGTTCATTCCTTTTCATTCTTTTTTCTCTTACCTTGTTTTCATGCTTTATTTCATTAAGTTGATCTTCAATCTCTGATATCCTTTTATCTGCTTGACTGATTGAGCTATTGATACTTGTGTATGTTTCATGATGTTCTCGTGCTGTGTTTTTCAGCTCCATCAGGTCATTTATGTTCTTCTCTAAACTGGTTATTCAATTTAGAAATTTCTCTAACCACCACCCCCCCCCCCCCCCTTTTTTTTTTTTTTTTTTGAGATGGAGTCTTGCTCTGTTGCTCAGGCTGGAGTGCGATAGTGTGACCTCGACTCACTTCAACCTTTGCCTCCCGGGTTCAAGTGATTCTCCTGCCTCAGCCTCCTGAGTAGCTGGGATTACTCATGTGTGCTACCACACCTGGCTAATTTTTGTATTTTTAGTAGAGATGGGGTTTTCCTGTGTTGGTCAGGCTGGTCTCGAACTCCTGACCTCATGATCTGCCTGCCTAGCCTCCCAAAGTGCTGGGATTATAGGCATGAGCCACTGTGCTCAGCCTCTTCTAACCCTTTTTTCACAGTTTTTAGCTTCCTTGCATTGGGTTAGAACATGCTTCTTTAGCTTGGAGGAGTTTGTTATTACCCACCTTCTGAAGCCTACTTCTGTCAATTCATCAAAGTCATTCTCTGTCCAGTTTTGTTTCCTTGCTGGTGAGGAGTTATGATCCTTTGGAGGAGAAGAGGTGTTCTGGATTTTGGAAATTTCAGCCTTTTTACACTGGTTTTTCCTCATCTTCATGGATTAATGTACCTTTGGTTTTTGATGTTGGTTACCTTCTTGTGGGGTTTCTACGTGGATGTCCTTTTTGTTGATGTTGATGCTCTTCCTTCCTGTTTGTTAGTTTTTTTTTCCTAACAGTCAGGCCCTTCCTCTGTAGGTCTACTGGAGTTTGCTAGAGGTCCACTCCAGACCCTGTTTGCCTGGGTATCACCAGCAGAGGCTACATAACAGCAAAGATTGCTGCTTGTTCCTTCCTCTGGAAGCTTCGTCCTAGAGGGGCACCTGCCAGATGCCAGCCAGAGGTCTCCTGTATGAGATGTCTGTCCACCCCTGCTGGGATATATCTCCCAGTCAGGAGGCAAAGAGGTCAGGGACATCAGGGACCCACTTGAGGAGGCAGTCTGTCCCTTAGCAGAGCTTGAGCACTGTGCTCGGAGATCTGCTGCTCTTTTCAGAGCCAGCAGGCAGAATGTTTAAGTCTGCTGAAGCTGCACCCACAGCCACCCCTTCCCCTAGGTGCTCTGTCCCTAAAAGGTGGGAGTTTTATCTATAAGCCCCTGATTGGGGCTGCTGCCTTTCTTTCAGAGATGCCCTGCCCAGAGAGGAGGAATCTAGAGAGGCAGTCTGGCTACAGCAGCTTTGCCGAGTTGCGGTGGGCTCCACCAAGCTGGAACTTCCCGGTGGCTTTGTTTACACTGTGAGGGGAAAACCACCTACTCAAGCCTCAGTAATGGTGGATGCCCCTCCCCCCACCAAGCTCAAGTGTGCCAGGTCAACTTCAGAATGCTATGCTTGCAGCAAGATTTTTCGGCTAGTGGATCTTAGCTTGCTAGGCTCCATGGGGTTGTAATCTGCTAAGTGAGATCACTTGGCTCCTTGGCTTCAGCCCTTTTTTCAGGAGAGTGAACAGTTTTGTCTTGCTGGCATTCCACGCACCACTGACATATGAAAAAAAACTCCTGCAGCTAGCTCGGTGTCTGCCCAAATGGCTGCCCAGTTTTGTGCTTGAAACCCAGGGCCCTGGTAGTATAGGCACCCGAGGGAATCCCCTGGTCTGTGGGTTGCAAAGACTGTGGGAAAAGCGTAGTATTTGGGCCAGAGTGCACCATTCCTCATGGCACAGTCCCTCATGGCTTCCCTTGGCTAGGGAAGGGAGTTCCCTGACTCCTTGCACCTCCCAGGTGAGGTGACACCCCACCCTGCTTTGGCTTGCCCTCCGGGGGTCGTACCCACTGTCTAACCAGTCCCAATGAGATGAGCCAGGTACTTCAGTTAGAAATGCAGAAATCGCCAACCTTCTGTGTTGATCTTGCTGGGTGCTGCAGACCAGAACTGTTCCTATTGGGCCATCTTGCCAGCCACCATACCTCTACTTTTTAATACAAATTTCCAGAAGATAATTTATTGTGTCAAAGGCGTGAAGATACTTAAAGTTTTTGAAATATATTAATAGATTGTCCATTATGGTAATATATAGGGAGGGCCTGGAAATAGAGATAACAGCACTTTGTGCAGAAGCAAAATCAGGTGAGCAATATAATGGGAGTAAAAAAGAATAGGACTTACTTGGGGATCAATTCTATATGCCTAATTATATTTTTTGGGAAATAAAATTTTGAGAGCAGAATAGAGCCATGTATTCCTAAGGGACAGGTCAATGATATTTTGGCAGTCCCTAGGAGCAAATCAAATAGTACATAACTTTTTAAATTTTTTAAAAATTGACATAATAATTGTACAAATTCATGGGGTACATAATGATGTAATTAGCATATTATTGCAAAAAAGTATTATTTATTTGTGATGAGAACATTCAATATGCTCCTCCTAGCTATGTGAAATTATATATATTGTTAACTGTGTCAGCTTACAGTGGTAAAGAACACTAGATCTTACTCCTGTTATCTAGCTGTAATTGTGCATACTTTACCACATCTTCCCTTATCTCTCCCTTCTCCTTACCCTTCCTAGCCTCTAGTATCCTCTGTTATACTTTTAACTTCTATAATATCAACATTTTTCAGCTTCTACATATGAGTTTGAACATGTGGTGTTTAACTTTCTGTTCCTTATTTCATTTGATGTCATCCAGTCTGATCCATGTTTCTGTGAATGACAGGATTTTATTTTTTTCATGGTGGAATAGTATTTCACTATACATATCATGTTTCTTTACCCATTCATCTGTTATTGGACACTTAGGTTGATTCTATATCTTGGCTATTGTGAATAGTGCAGCAGTAAACATGGGGGTATGGATGTCTCTTTGATATCATTTCCTTTCTTTTGGATAGATTCCCAGTATTTGGATTGCTGGATCTTACAGTTCTATTGGTAGTTTTTTGAGGAACCTCTATACTGTTCTGTACTGTGGCAGAACTCTTCTACCATCAGAGTAGAAGAGCTCTTTTTTCTCTGCATCCTTACCAGCTTTTTTTTTTTTTGAGACTGAGTCTCACTCTATTGCCCAGACTGGAGTGCAGTGGTGAGATCTCAGCTCACTGCAACCTCCACCTCCTGAGTTCAAACAATCTCCCACCTGAGCCTCCCAGGTAGCTGGGAATACAGGCATCTGCCACTATGCCCAGCTAATTTTTGTATTTTTAGTAGAGATGGGTTTTCACCATGTTGTTCAGGCTGGTCTCGAACTTCTGACAGGTGATCTGCCCACCTTGGCCTCCCAAAGTGCTGGGATTACGGGCATGAGCCCCCGTGCCTGGCCATTTTTTTTCTGTCAGTAGTTCGAATATATCACCCGTTCTCTACTGGCCTTTTAAGTTTCTGCTGAGAAATCTGCTGTTAGGAGATTTTCTTGTATGTGACTTAATGCTTTTCTATTGCTATTTTTACAGTTCTTCATTTTTGACTTTCGACAATTTCACTCTAATGTGCCTCAGAGAGAATCATTTTGGGTTGAATCTGTTTGGAGTTCTTTGAGCTTCCTGGATCTCGATGTCCCTCTCTCTCCCAAGACTTGGTAAGTTTTCTGCTATTATTGTTTATTTGCTTTTAACCTGAATGAAGTTATTCAATCAGTCAACAAGTGTGTATTAAATTCAATTGCCTCAGAACGTTGTGAATCTTGCTGTAATATCTTTTGACTTTGGATGGTATATTGGCCCTAATAGGCTCAGACTTTACATTCATGTGTTCATTGACTGGATTTAATTTTATATTAGTTTTTTTTTTTGGTTTTTTCCCCAAGAAGGACTTGCAAGATTTGTACTTCCTGAGCTCCTTCATGTTAAAAAAATTTACCTCTGTACTTGAAAGACAGTTTGGTAGGATATAATGTTATTTCATCATATTTTGTTTCTCTTAGAACTTTGTACATATATCCCTTTATTATCTTTTGATAATGGAAATTGCTGAAGAGAATTATTAGGCCAGCTTTATTTCTGCCTTACATACAAAAAAAAATAGAAAATATATGTATTATACAATACATATTACACATTCTCTATATATGTATATACACATATACAGTAACACTCGGGTGTTGATACCTATACCTCAAGTTTTATTTTACTATGGTGTGCTTCATCAGTATGCAGATTTGGTTCTTGCTTCATTTCTGGGATAATTTCTGTTTTTTACTTGTTTTTATAGTTGAATATATTTTCAGTGATATCAGTTATGTATAATTTAGATCATCTTTGTCTTCCATATTATCTGTAATTGTTTTGATTTTGTTCTTTAGTCTTTCATTGTGATGCTATTAAATCTTTGTTTTATGTCAGTCATTCATTTTACAGCTGTGTCTGTCCAGTTTGTTTGTAATTTATCAGTTTTATAATTGTGATATCTTGGCTCTTAATTTGTTTCCTTAGCTATGCAATCAGCCATTTAATTTCATTCTGTTCTTTCATCATTTGGCATCTGAATTCTTGTTTTATTAAATTGTACTGGATTTTAAGTAACGTGAAGCTGTTGTGGAGAATTGTCCTTTGTTTCATAGCATATGTTTTCTTGCAGTTGAGGTTCTTCAGAATGCCTTTTGCATGCCACCTTTCATTCTTTTAATGTTTTACTCTAGCATTTTTTGCACACTTTCCTGACTTTCTCTCTCTCTCTTTAAAAAACTGCTTACACTTAGTGTAAAATGTGTTAGTCTTTTGGTTGGTTGGTGTAATATGAGTGAATTTTCTGTTACTCTTAATAATCTGTTTTATCTGAGTAATGATGGGTCTAATATTTTTAAATTGAATGGGCTTAGATGTGACAGAAGAGTGAACGCTGGGACTAAGGAAGTTGCTCATACTTAGATTTTATGTTGCCAATCAATAAAAATAGGGTATTTAAAGATAACATTACAAAATAATAATGCCATAAGACTGGATAATACAAATACTTACCTGATATAGAAAATGTGATAATATGACTACTACTGATTTCCAGAAAATAAAACTGGATCTTGAGCTCTTTTCTACAATTTTGTTAATCCTATTTGTGGTAGTGTTTCTTAATATCATGGTGGTATGGAGATGTTAGAAGATACTCTTGAAGCTGGAATTGTTTCCCATTTCCTCATAGAAATTTGAGTCTTTCCTTCTGGAAAAGGAAGTCCACTCAGTTTTCATTTTCACTTTCCATCAATTGTTTACATCAATCCTCTCAACATTATTACATCAGAAGGAGAAAATTAAAAAAAAACCCTTCCACAGTTTACTACATTTCAAATTCGTGGATATTCATGAGAATTATAGGGATATTATTATAATAATTTACCATTAAATCTCTTGGTGCTGAGGTGGATTAGGCACCAAGGAAAATGGATTAGTATTTTTTCCCGCTTCTTACCTCCATACATGCCAGGATGCTACTGGTACTTTTTCCATTTTTATTAATTAAAAAAATTATATTAAGTTTTTTATAATTTGGAGGTAATTATTAGGTATTAAGGGAGAGAATCTGTAAGCTCTTTTTCTGCTATATCCATTTAGACTTCTTGGTTGTTATAGGTATGAATAATTTGAACATTAAAAACACGTTTATGTGTCTAGTATTTTCATATGTTTATATTACTTTTATAAGCAAAGCAGCATTTTAAAAATTTCAGTTTTGATCTCTTCTTTAAGGTCTGCTTCAATTGCCACTTCTTCCAAGAAACCTTCTCTGATATCTCTAGCCAAAATAACTTTTCTTTTCACTGAGTTTTTGCATAATATTTCTAGTCATATAAAATATATTTTATTAACTGCTATTAAGGGCCAGGCACATTTCTAGGTGCAGAGAATATAATTTATAAAATATGATTTCTGTCTTCATGATGTTACCGTTACAGTGATTGGAGGTAGGGAGGAATTGACCTGTCATCTGTCTTCACTATTGGTTCTACACATTTTTGCTTATTGAAGTCAGAGTGTTTTATTCACTGATATATCCTCCACAAAATCTCCTATAATGTATGGCACAAAATGGAAGCTAATAAATGTCTGTTGAATTAATGAATCCAAAATGAATGTCTATTAGCTGGAATGTGGAAAGACAATGCTTATAAGTGAGAAGCAAGAGGGAAGTAATCATAGCTAGGCAAGATTTCAGGCCTATTTGGCTGACAGGATGTCTGCATAGGCAATTTTAACAGTATCTCAGTGGTACAGGCATATAAAAATAACAAAAATAACAAAGCTGAGCTCAAACAGTGGTCAAGGCTAGGAAATGATGGGCACAGAGAATATCAATGGTTCTTGGAGCAGAAGGAGCCAGCCCAGGTAGCACTGAAAGGGTCCCTGGAAGCTGGAGTAAAGCGGTTAAATCATATTTCAATGTTTCAATTCCTCTTCAGGTTATGAAATTTTCCCACATTACCCAGCATAGAAAGTGCAAAATCATTTATAACTAACTTTCAGAGAGAAAGACTTGAACACTCAGAGACTTAGAAGAAGTTGAATTCTCATAATTAATTTCATTCTGGAAATGCTAAGTTGGGAAATTTTTCCTTTTCTTATTACCAGACTGCCATGTTGCTAGCTGTTGGCAATGTAGAGTTGACATTATTCCAAAACAGGAATCTTCACAGGCATCTTCTTTACAGCATCAAGTAATGAAATATCATTCTTTGTAATTACATGACCAAGAGCAAAAGAAACAGGCACAGGAACTAAAGAACCCAAGAAGCTAAGCTAAAAGAAGTGTTTTCTTATATTTTGCATTAAAAAAATTATTATTTAGGCTTCATGAGCAAACCACGAAATAAGTGGGGAAAGTGGACTGAGGCTTTTGGAATGAATGTAAGTTTGAGCAAGTTCATGTATGTTGAAGACTATTTGACCATGATACTTAGATTTGGAAGAGTTGTCTAGCCCAGTCAGTTGATGAATGTGATTTTGGTTAGTCTCTGGTTGAATATCATTTTAATAATTGTGTATATATTTTGGAGTGTATTAGGAAGGGAAATAATAAACTCCAAATTCATTTATATGAAAAAGTAATTAATGTAGAGAAATATATTGGAATATATTGGAATAAAGGTACTAGGATAATTTTACAAGTGGGTCTTGAATTGCACGTAAAAAATCTGATCTAGACCAAAATCAGGTTCAGTGTAGGAGAATGGTAAGCAGCAAGTGAGGTGGCATGGGTGGGTGAGGGCTCATCTCCTCATTGTTGATTATCTCATTATTATACTAGTCCAGTCCTTGCTAGAGTATCAGAGTTACATTTTTTCCTCTTAGGTCACACATTCCTAATTTTCACTATGATTCTTTGTTTGATGTTGTCTTAATTTCTTCCTCCCTTCCTTCCTTCCTTCCTTCTTCCTTCCTTCCTTCCTTCCTTCCTTCCTTCTTCCTTCCTTCCTTCCTTGCTTCCCTCCCTCCCGCCCTCCCTCCTTCCTCCTTCCCTCCTTCTTCCTTCCTTCCTTCCTTCCTTCCTTCTTCCTTCCTTCCTTCCTTCCTTTCCTTTCCTTTCTTTCCTTTCTTTCCTTCCTTCCCTTTCCCTCCTTCCTTCCTCTCCTTCCTTCCTTCCTTCCTTCCTTCCTTCCTTCCTTCCTTCCTTCCTTCCTTCCTTCTCTTCCTTCCTTCCTTTCTCTTCTTTCTTTCTTCTTCTTTCTTTCTTTCTTTCTTTCTTTCTTTCTTTCTTCTCTTTCTTTCTTTCTTTCTTCTTCTTCTTTCCTTTCTCTCTCTCTTTCTCTCTCTCTCTCTCTCTTTCTCTCTTTTCTCTCTTTCTTTCTCTCCTTCTTTCGACGGAGTCTTGCTCTGTCACCCAGGCTGGAGTGCAGCGGTGTGCCATCTTGGCTCACTGCAACCTCTGCCTCTGGGGTTCAAGCAATTCTCCTGTCTCAGCCTCCCAAGTACCTGGGAGTACAGGCACCTACGACCATGCCTGGCTAATTTTGGTATTTTTAGTAGAGATGCGGTTTCACTATGTTGGTCAGGCTGGTCTTGAACCCCTGACCTCAGGTAATCCACCTGCCTCAGCCTCCCAAAGTGCTGGGATTACAGGCGTGAGCCCCTGCACCCGGCCGTTAACTGCTTTGGTCTTTGGGTTACATCTAGTGATACCATTAGAGAAAAATAATGTTAGAAGGAAATGTAGAGATCATCTGGCCTGGTATTTATCAGACTGACAGCACCAGAACTCTTTCTTATCATCTTCCTCCTCCTTCTTATTTTCTTTTTTCTTTCTTTCTTTTGTTTTCTTTTTTTTAAATTATACTTTAAGTTCTGGGGTACATGTGCAGAGTGTGCAATTTTGTTACATAGGTATACACGTGCTATGGTGGTTTGCGGCACTCATCAATCTGTCACCTACATTAGGTATTTCTCCTAATGCTATCCCTACCCTAACCCCCGCCCCCTGAAAGGCCCCAGTGTGTGGTATTCCCTCCCTGTGTTGTGTTCTTCTTGTTCAACTCCCATTTATGAGTGAGAACATGCAGTGTTTGGTTTTCTGTTCTTGTGATAGTTTACCGAGAATGATGGTTTCCAGCTTCATCCGTGTCTCTGCAAAGGGCGTGAACTCATCCTTTTTTTTGTGGCTGCATAGTATTCCCTGGTGCAAATGTGTCACATTTTCTTTATCCAGTCTATCATTGATGGACATTTGGGTTGGTTCCAAGTCTTTGCTATTGTGAATAGTGCCACAATAAACATACTTGTGCATGTGTCTTAATAGTAGAATGATTTATAAACCTTTGGGTATATACCCAGTAATGGGATTGCTGAGTCAAACAGTGTTTCTACTTCTAGATCCTTTAGGAATCACCACACTGACTTCCACAGTGGTTGAACTAATTTACACTCCCACCAATAGTATAAAAGCATTCCTATTTCTCCACATCCTCTCTAGCATCCTTTGTTTCCTGACTTTTTAATGATTGTCATTCTAGCTGGCATGAGATGGTATCTCATTGTGGTTTTGATTTGCATTTCTCTAATGACCAGTGATGATGAGCTTTTTTTCATATGTTTGTTGGCCGCATAAATGTCTTCTTTTGAGAATTGTTTGTTCATATCCTTTGCCCACTTTTTGATGTTTTTTTTTTTTTTTTTTTCTTGTAAATTTGTTTAAGTTCCTTGTAGATTCTGGATATTAGCCCTTTGTCAGCTGGGTAGATTGGAAACCTTTTTCCCCATTCTGTAGGTTGCCTGTTCACTCTGGTGATAGTTTCTTTTGCTGTGCAGAAGCTCTTTAGTTTAATTAGATTCCATTTGTCAATATTGGCTTTCATTGCCATTGCTTTTGGTGTTTTAGTCATGAAGTCTTTGCACATGCCTATGTCCTGAATGGTATTGCCCAGGTTTTCTTCTAGGATTTTTATGGTTTTAAGTCTTACGTTTAAGTCTTTAATCTATCTTTAGTTGATTTTTGTATAAGGTGTAAGGAAGGCATCCAGTTTCAGTGTTCTGCATATGGCTAGCCAGTTTTCCCAACACCATTTATTAAATAGGGAATCCTTTCCCCATTGCTTGTTTTTGTCAGGTTTCTCAAAGATCAGATGGTTGTAGATGTGTGGTGTTATTTCTGAGGCCTCTGTTCTGTTCCATTGGTCTATATATCTGTTTTGGTACCAGTACCATGTTGTTTTGGTTACTGTAGCCTTGTAGTATAGTTTGAAGTCAGGTAGCATGATGCCTCCAGCTTTGTTCTTTTTGCTTAGTTTTTTTTTTTTTTTTTTTTTTTGGTCTTGGCTATACAGGCTCTTTTCTGGTTCCATATGAAGTTTAAAATAGTGTTTTCTGGTTCTGTGAAGAAAGTCAATGGTAGCTTGATGGAGATAGCATTGAGTCTACAAATTACTTTGGGCAGTATGGCCATTTTCATGACATTGATTCTTCCTATCCATGAGCATGGAATGTTTTTCCATTTGTTTGTGTCCTCTCTTATTTCCTTGAGCAGTGGTTTGTAGTTCTCCTTGAAGAGGTCCTTCACATCCCTTGTAAGTTGTATTCCTAGGCATTTTATTTTCTTAGAAGCAATTGTGAATGGGTATTCACTCATGATTTGGCTCTGTGTTTGTCTATTATTGGTGTATAGGAATGCTTGTGATTTTTGCACATTGATTTTGTATCTTGAGACTTTGCTGAAGTTGCTTACCAGGTTAAGTGAATTTTGGGCTAAGACAATGGCATTTTCTATGTACAATCATGTCATCTGCAAACAGACAATTTGACTTGCTTTCTTCCTGTTTGAATACCCTTTATTTCTTTCTCTTGCCTGAATGCCCTAGCCAGAACTTCTAATACTATGTGGAATAGGAGTGGTGAGAAAGGGCATTCTTGTCTTGTGCTAGTTTTATATGGGAATTTTTCCAGTTTTTGCCCATTCAGTATGATATTGGCTGTGGGTTTGTCATAAACAGCTCTTATTATTTTGAGATACATTTCATTGATACCTAGTCTATTGAGAGTTTTTAGCATGTAGGGGTGTTGAATTTTGTTGAAGGCCTTTTCTGCACCTATTGAGATAATCATGTGTCATTGGTTCTGTTTATGTGATGCATTACATTTATTGATTTGCATATGTTGAACCAGCCTTGCATCCCAGGGATGAAGCCAACTTGGTCATGGTGGATAAGCTTTTTGATGTGCTGTTGGATTTGGTTTGCCAGTATTTTATTGAGGATTTTTGCACTGATGTTCATCAGGGATATTGGCCTGAAATTTTCCTTTTTTGTTGTGTTGTTGCCAGGTTTTGGTATCAGGATGACACTGGTCTCATAAAATGAGTTAGGGAGGATTTCCTCTTTTTCTATTGTTTGGAATAGTTTCAGAAGGAATGGTACCAGCTCCTCTTTGTACCTCTGGTAGAATTTGGCTATGAACCCATCTGGTCCTGGGCTTTTTTGATTGGTAGGCTATTAATTACTGCCTCAATTTCAGAACTTGTTATTGGTCTATTCAGGGATTTGACTTCTTTCTGGTTTAGACTTGGGAGGGTATATATTTCCAGGAATTTATCCATTTCTTCTAGATTTCCTAGTTTATTTGCATAGAGGTGTTTATAGTATTCTGTGATGGTATTTTTTATTTCTTTGGGATCAGTGGTGATATCCCCCTTATCATTTTTTGTTGCTTCTCTTTGATTCTTCTCTTTTTTCTTCTTTATTAGTCTGGCTAGTTGTCTATCTATTTTGTTGATCTTTTCAAAAAACCAGCTCCTGGATTCATTGATTTTTTTGAAGGGTTTTTATGTGTCTCTGTCACCTTCAGTTCCGCTCTGATCTTAGTTATTTCTTGTCTTCTGCTAGCTTTTGAATTTGTTTGCCCTTCCTTCTCTAGTTATTTTAATTGTAATGTTAGGGTGTTGAGTTTGGATCTTTTCTGCTTTTTTTGGTGGGCATTTAGTGATATCAATTTCCTTCTACACACTGCTTTAAATATGTCCCAGAGATTCTGGTACATTGTGTCTTCTTTCTCATTGGTTTCAAAGAACATCTATATTTCTGCCTTCATTTCATTATTTACCCAGTAGTCATTCAGGAGCAGGTTTTTCAGTTTCCATGTAGTTGTGTGGTTTTGAGTGAGTTTCTTAATCCTGATTTCTAATTTTATTGCACTGTGGTCTGAGAAACCATTTGTGAAATTTCTGTTCCTTTGCATTTGCTGAGGAGTGTTTTACTTGCAATTATGTGGTCAATTTTCAAATAAGTGCGATGAGGTGCTGAGAAGAATGTATATTCTGTTGTTGATTTGGGGTGGAGAGTTCTGTAGATGTCTATTAAGTCTGCTTGGTTCAGAGCTGAGTTCAAGTCCTAAATACACTTGTTAATTTTCTGTCTTGTTTATCTGTCTAATATCAATAGTGGGGTGTTAAAATCTCTCGCTATTATTTTGTGGGAGTCTAAGTCTCTTTGTAGGTCTCTAAGAACTTGCTTTATGAATCTGGGTGCTCCTGTACTGGGTGTATATATATGTAGGATAGTTAGCTCTTTTTGTTGCACCGATCCCTTTACCATTATGTAATGCCCTTCTTTGTCTTTTTTAAATCTTTGTTGGTTTAAAGTCTGTTTTATCAGTGATTAGGATTGCAACCCCTGCTCTTTTTTTGCTTTTCATTTCCTTCGTAATTATTCCTCCATCCCTTTATTTTGAGTTTATGTGTGTCTTTGCACGTGAGATGGGTCTCCTGAATATAGCACACTGATGGTTCTTGACTCTTTATCCAGTTTGCCAGTCTGTGTCTTTTAATTGGGGCTTTATCCCATTTACATTTAAGATGAATATTGTTTTTATTATTATTATTATTTTTTAATTTTCTCTTATACTTTAAGTTCTAGGGTACATGTGTACAATGTGCAGGTTTGTTACATATGTGTACATGTTAAGGTTAATATTTTTATTTGTGAATTTGATTCTGTCATTATGATGCTAGCTGGTTGTTTTGCCCATTAGTTGATGCAGTTTCTTCATAGTGTTGATGCTCCTTACACTTTGGTATGTTTTTGCAGTTGGCTGGTATTGGTTATTCCTGTCCATGTTTAGTGCTTCCTGCAGGAGCTCTTCTAAGGCAAGCCTGGTGGTGACAAAATATCTCAGGATTTGCTTGTCTGTAAAGGCTTTTATTTCTCCTTTGCTTATGTAGCTTAGTTTGACTGGATATGAAATTCTGGGCTGAAAATTCTTTTCTTTAAGAATGTTGAGCCAGGTGCTGTGGCTCACACCTATAATCCCAGCACTTTGGGAGGCCGATGCAGGCAGATCACAAGGTCAGGCAATAGAGATAATCCTGGCTAACATGGTGAAATCCCGTGTCTACTAAAAGTACAAAAATATTAGCCAGGCATGTTGGCAGGCGCCTGTAGTCCCAGCTACTCAGGAGGCTGAGGCAGGAGAATGGCATGAACCCGGGAGGCAGAGCTTGCAGTGAGCCGAGATCACGCCACTGCACTCCAGCCTGGGTGACAGAGTGAGACTCCGTCTCAGAAAAAAAAAAGGAAAGAAAAAAGAATGTCAAACATTGGTCCCCACTCTCTTCTGGCTTGTAGGGTTCCTGCGGAGAGATCCGCTGTTAGCCTGATGGGCTTCCCTTTGTGTATAACCCAACCTTTCTCTCTGGCTGACCTTAACATTTTTTCCTTCATTTAAACCTTGGTGAATCTTGACAATTTTGTGTCTTGGGTTTGCTCTTCTCCAGGAGTATCTTTGTGGTGTTCTCTATATTTCCCGAATTTGAATATTGGCCTGTCTTGATAGGTTGGGGAAGTTCTCTTGGATAATATCCTGAAGGTTTTCCAACTTGGTTCCATTCTCCCTGTCACTCTCAGGTACACCAATCAAACATAGGTTTGGTCTTTTCACATATTCCCATATTTCTTGAAGGCTTTGTTTGCTCCTTTTCATTCTTTTTTCTCTAATCTTGTCTTCTTGCTTTATTTCATTATCTTCAATCACTGATATCCTTTCTTCTGCTTGATCAATTTGGCTATTGATACTTGTGTATTCTTCATGAAGTTCTTGTGCAATGTTTTTCAGCTCCATCAGGTCATTTATGTTCTTTTCTAAACTAGTTATTCTAGTTAGCAATTCGTCTAACCTTTTTTCAAGTTTCTTAGCCTCCTTTCATTAGGTTAGAACATGCTCCTTAGCTCTGAGGAGTTTTTTATTACCCACCTTCTGAAGCCTACTTCTGCGAATTTGTGAAACTCATTATCCATCCAGTTTGTTCCCTTATTGGCGAGGAGTTGTGATCCTTTGGAGGAGAAGAAGAGTCCTGGTTTTTGGAATTTTCAGCCTTTTTGCACTGGTTTCTCTCCATCTTTGTATCTACCTTTGGTCTTTGATGTTGGTGACCTATGGATGGGGTTTCTTTGTGGATGTGCTATGCTTTCTGTTTGTTAGTTTTCCTTCTAATAGTCGGGCCCCTCTGCCTCAGGTATGCTGGAGTTTGCTGGAGGTCCACTCCTGACCCTGTTTGCCTGGGTATCACCAGCAGAGGCTGCAGAACAGCAAAGACTGCTGCTTGTTCTTTCCTCTGGAAGCTTCGTCCCAGAGGGGCACCAGCCAGATGCCAGCCAGAACTCTTCTGTATGAGGTGTCTGTCAGCCTCTACTGGGAGGTGTCTCCCAGTCAGGATACATGCGGGTCAGCAACCCTTAGCTGAGCTCGAATGCTGTGCTGGGAGGTCCGCTGCTCTCTTCAGAGTCATCAGGCAGGAACATTTAAGTCTGCCGATGCTGCACCCACGGCCACCCTTTCCCCCAGGTGCTCTGTCCCAGGTATATGGGGGTTTTATCTGTAAGTCCCTGACTGGGGCTGCTGCCTTTTTTTCAGAGATGCTCTGCCCAGAGTGTAGAAATCTGGCAGTCTGGCCACAGCAGCCTTGCTGAGCTGCAGTGGGCTCTGCCCAGTTCGAACTTCCTGGCTCCGCACTGTGAGTGTAAAACCACCTACTCAAGCCTCAGCAATGGTGGATACCCCTCCCCCAACCAAGCTCAAGTGTGGATCTCAGACTGCTTCTCTGCTGGCAGTGAGAATTTCAAGCCAGTGGATCTTAGTTTGCTGGGCTCTGTGGGGATGGGACCTACCAAGCCAGACCACTTGGCTCCCTGGCTTCAGTATCCCTTTCCAGGGGAGTGAACGGTTCTGAATCTCTGGTGTTCCAGGCGCCATTGGGTTATGGAAAAAAAAACAAAAAACTCCTGCAGCTAGTTCGGTGTCTGCCCAAATGGCTGCCCAGTTTTGTGCTTGAAACCCAGGGCCCTGGTGGGATAGACGCCAGAGGGAATTTCCTGGTCTTGGGTTGCAAAGACCGTGAGATAAGCGCAGTATCTGAGCCGCATTGTGAACAGTTCCTCAGGCTCAGTCACCTACTGCTTCCCTTGGGTAGGGGAGAAAATTCCTCGAACTCTTGTGCTTCCCGGGTGAGGTGACGCCCTGCCCTACTTCGACTCGCCCTCTGTGGGCTGCACCTACTGTCCAACCAGTCCCAATGAGATGAACCATGTACCTCAGTTGGAAATGCAGAAATCACCCGCTTTCTGTGTTGATCTCGCTGGGAACAGCAGACTGGAGCTGTTCCTATTCAGCCATCTTGCCAGCAATCCATTTTTTTTTTTTCTTTTTAAAGTAGTTCTTTTCAGGACCCCAATTTTAAGAGTTAAGAATGGCCCCTGTTGCAATCTACTCATCTGACAAAGGGCTAATATCCAGAACCTACAAAGAACTCAAACAAATTTACAAGAAAAAAACAAACAACCCCATCAAAAAGTGGGCAAAGGATATGAACAGACATTTCTCAAAAGAAGACATTCATACAGCCAACAGGCACATGAAAAAATGCTCGTCATCACTGGCCTTCAGAGAAATGCAAATCAAAACCACAATGAGATACCATCTCACACCAGTTAAAATGGCAATCATTAAAAAGTCAGGAAACAACAGGTGCTGGAGAGGATGTGGAGAAATAGGAACACTTTTACACTGTTGGTGGGATTGTAAAGTGGTTCAACCATTGTGGAAAACAGTATGGCGATTCCTCAAGGATCTAGAACTAGAAATGCCATATGACCCAGCCATCCCATTACTGGGTATATACCCAAAGGATTATAAATCATGCTGCTATAAAGACACATGCACATGTATGTTTATTGTGGCACTATTCACAATAGCAAAGACTTGGATTCAACCCAAATGTCCATCAGTGACAGATTGGATTAAGAAAATGTGGCACATATACACCATGGAATACTATGCAGCCATAAAAAAGGATGAGTTTGTGTCCTTTGTAGGGACATGGATGCAGCTGGAAACCATCATTCTCAGCAAACTATCGCAAGAATGGAAAGCCAAACACCACATGTTCTCACTCATAGGTGGAAATTGAACCATGAGATCACTTGGACACAGGAAGGGGAACATCACACACCGGGGCCTATTATGGGGAGGGGAGAGCGGGGAGGGATGGCATTGGGAATTATACCTGATGTAAACGACGAGTTGATGGGTGCTGATGAGTTGATGGGTGCAGCACACCAACATGGCACAAGTATACATATGTAACAAACCTGCACATTTTGCACATGTACCCTAGAACTTAAAGTATAATTAAAAAAAAAAAAAATTTAGGACCCACCAGCCCCAACAATTGCATAAGCCAGTTCCTCAAAATAAATCTCTTTATGTGTGTATCACTTATACATACATGCAACATATGTTAACACACATAACATATATATGTGTACATACATGCTTATGCCCCCTATTGCTTCAGTTTCTCTGGAGATCCCTCACTGATACTCTTGCCTCATGAAGTGAAAGACTGGGGAATTGGAATTGTTCTGGTTTTCCCATTAATCAGTAAAGTGAACTCAAACAGTCTATGGACTTCTTGAGGACAAGGACTACATTTTCGTTACTGATGTTTTTCTGGCATCTACATAGCTCCTAGTGTACGTTAGGTGCTCAGTAAGTATTTAATGAGTTAATGAATAAATGAATAGTCTGCCTTTTCCTTAGGCTCAGTTGTCTTTTCTAGAAAAAGAGGAGGTTGATTTAACTACATTCCCTGAAGCTCTTCCAGAAATGTAGAGTAGCAATTAAGAAATTTAGGTCTGGATTCAGGCATAATGGGTTTGAATCTCAGCCATGCCACTTAATAGCTATATGACTTTGGGTAATTTCGTTTAACCAGTCAGTATTGCTATTCCCACCAAACGTTACCTCATTTAATTCTCACCACAAGTCTAAATGAGTAACGTTTGGTGGGAATACTCTGCCTGTTACAGAAAAAGTATCACTAGCTGTTAATTGTTGCCACTGGCACTGCAGCAACCACCACCACCACCACCACCACCACTACCACCACCATTACCATCATTGTTATCATCCACCCATGTGATTAACTATTTTTTAGGCATCTTTCTTGAAGGCTGTGTTTGTTGGAGAACATCTGATCTGAGAACACAGATAGGAGAGGTATGTACACAACAACTAAAAGTTAGAAAATGAGTTAGAGGGCCAATATTAAGGCTGAGGAGCACACAGAAGTCCCAGGAAGTTGGTACTTAGTGTGTCTCAGAAATCCAGAGATAAACTCTAGTAAGATGGGAATTTTTCATAAACCTTCTACTATAGAGGTAATTTAAAGCACATCCTCCCAGATACTTTAAATTACCTCTAGACTACTTCTAATACTTAATACAATATAGGTGCCATGTAAATAGTTGTTATACTATGTTTACAGAATAATGACCAAAAAATAATAATAATAATAAGTCTATCAGTAGAGACACAGTTTTTTTCTGAATATTTTCAATGTGTGATTGGTTGAATCCATGGATGCAGAACCCATGGATACAGAGGGCCAACTGTATATTCCAAACCTACCTATTTCTCAGCAGCTTCCCCATAACATCTTAGAATATGCTACTATCATCTCACTCCTTAACTACCACAACAGCCACTAAGGGATGTCCCTGCTTCCTCCCATTCTCCCTTACAGTACACACATCATACATAGCCAAACAATCTTCATAAAATGTATCACATCATTCCCCTGTTTAAAACCTTCTCATTTGTCAACATTCAGCATTTATGGCGCCCCCTTATGTGCTAGGCGCTGTTCTAGCTGTTAGAAATACAGCAGTGAAGAAACCAAACAAAAATGCCTGACCTTGGGGAGTATACGTCCTACTTAGGGATGCTGACAATAAACAAACAAAGTGGCTAACACTGGGGGTACAATTTTTATATGGGCAGTCAGGAACAGTCTCAAGGAGAAGGTTGTATTTGAGCAATGGATTGAGCAAGTAAGGGAATGAGCCATGTGAGTATCTGCGGAAAGCTCTTTAGACTGAGGGAACAGCCAGGGCAAGGGCCTGGAAGCAGAAGCATGCCTGGCACGTTCAAGAAACAGCAAGGAAACGCCAGGTAAGACATTGTGAGGGCTTGGCCTTTGCTCTGAGTGAGATGAGAAGATTTTGGACTGTATTGACTAAAAGATAGATTAAAAGCATGGCATGATCTGACTTACATTTGTAAAGGAACACTCTGGTTGCTATGCTGATAATAGCGTGAAGGAAGTTAAAGCAAGAAGGTAAGGTGAGGGGTTAGTGCAATAATCCAAACAAGAGATGATGGGGTTTGAACTAAGGAATAGCTTTGTGGCAAGTGATGGGTAAATAGACCCCAGACATAATTGGAAGACAGAACCCACAGAGTTTGCAGACAGAGTGGATGTCTGGGAACTGAGGCATCAGGAATGACTCCAGGTATTTTGGCTTAAAAAAACTAAATAGATGGACTCATCCTTCCCAAAGACAGGAGAGACTGTCAGTGAGGTAGATTTGTAGGGACAGAAGGAGGTTCAGTTTTGCATGTAAAGTTTGAGTTTCCTTTTAGACATGAAGTAAAAGCATTGAGTATGCAGTTATATACACAGGTCTAGAATGCAGAAGTTGCTTATGGGTATAAATTTGGGGATTATCAGGATGTAGAAGGTATTTAAAGTCAGGGGACTGGATGAGATCACCTGGGGTATGATCTTGGGTAGAAATAAGAAGAGAGGGATCCACAGACCCTGGGATACTCTAAAGTTAAGAGATATAGGATAAAAGAAGTAATCCATTAGCAAGAAAAGATGGATTAACTTCCCATTGCACTAGAAAACAATTCAGATACCTTGTCTGCAGGCCTTATGTGATCTGACCCCGTCAGCTTTATCTCCTGCTTTCTCTTCTGTTCACTAAGCACCAGCCAGCCACACTGGACTTTATTTTGATCCTTAAATCAATGAAACTCATTCTTCTTTCAAAGCTTTGAACTTGCCTGGAAATCTCTTCTTTCAATCCTTATAGCTAACTTTTTGTCACTCAAGTCTCCTGAGTTTTTATGTTGCTTCCAAGGAGAGGAATTCTCCATCCTGCTCAGTTCACATATTCCTTTACCTTTGTGTGTCTGTCTAGCTATTTTTATTCTATTGCACTTATCACTATCGTAATTTTCTTACCTTAGTTTCCATTTTTACTGTCTATTCCACCCACCTACCCACCCCCAACTCTGGCCAGGTAAACTTAATGAGGGTAAAAACTCCAGGTTGTTTTGTTGACTCCACACAGATGTATCCCCATTACCTAGATTGGCAACCATTACCTAGTAAGTGCTCAACTTATAGTTAAGAAATGAATATAAACCAAAATCTAGACAGGTAAAGCAGCCTCCTCAAGGTCATCCATGAGTAGCAGAGCCAAGACTAGAGCCCCAATTTCTAACACTAAAGTTATGGTTGGTTGGTTTGCACTCCCAGTTATTGCAGAGAAGGAAAGGATAGTCTAAATGAAACCATTCATACTCATTTTTAAGTTAATAGTTGACCAGTTTAACCCTCTTTTCCCTGGCCACTCTCTGTAACCATTCATAGCTCCACACAGATGTATCCTGGCCACTTGTAACTTTAAGCATGAAAAATCATTGACTAGGATTAGAAGGGAACTTTAAGAAAACAAATTATAGTGTATTGAAGCTTAGATGGGCAGTGGAGGTAGTGCATAGTCACTTTTAATCCAACTTTCCTTTTCCCTTATAATATCATGATCTTGAAAGGTGTTTGGTCAGTAGCCAAAAAAAAAAAAAAAAAAAAAAAACAACAACAAAAAAAAACAAAACTAATTTACATCTCTACTAGTTTCCTGGTGCCCTTCAGATGTCCCTAAGAGAAAGGATTTTTTCATTCATTCATTTGACAAATATATATCAAATCAACTATTCTAGAAGCTGATGATCCAACAGTGAACAAAAAAAGGTAAGGTTCTTATTCTCAGATGCTTAAATCTGATCAGCGAGACAGATATTAAATAAATAAATGAATAAATGAACAAAATAATGTCCATTGAGGTTAGGTGATGTGATGACAGTAAAATGGGACAATGTGATACAGAGCATGCAGCTGTCTGAAATAACCGCAGACATTGGATGAATTTTGGATACCTGGCTTTCACTCTGGTTTCTGACTTAGCATTAAATCCATACAGATCTTATGATTCTCCCCTTGGAATAGCGTTCAGTGCCTCCTCATGGGAAATTCTGGGGGCTCCTTGCCCACTCGACTCCCATTTCACAGACCAGAATCAAGCCTGAGGTCCAGCTTCTGTTTGTAACCCAGCATGTCTCCAACTCCATTTAACACCAAATTCCACTGCTCAGGGCGCAATATCTGTGAGGACGGGGTCCACATGTTTGAACTAGCTATGTTGCCCCATTGACTAGCTATTGACTTACTCTTTACACACCTAACTGAACATTGGGTTAGTCTGCCAAATGCCTCTGGCAGCACATGTGGCTGTAGCTCAGATTAGCCAGGAGAACAGGAGGAGGCACTGATGTCTTTGCTGTGTGAAACAGAATCACACATGCTTGTCCCTCCACCTGCTTTGCCCACAGAAGAAGAGTTGAAATATATATATATATATATATTTCCACCCCTGAACAGCTTGGACAATCTCGATCCAGAGTTCTTCACATCTTTGTTAGGCAAGTCTTTGGAGAAATTGTATCCATGGATTTGAGCATTATGCAAATCAAGATGTGAAACAACCTTGCCACTAAACTTCTGTGTGATCTCAGGCAAGTCATTTAATTTCTTTAAATCTCAGCTCATCTGTTAAAGGTGAATAATACATACACTTACCTATAAAGTCTATAGTGAGAATGGAATAAAATATCTAGAGTACTTAGAGTGTCATGGTATATGTGTCACCTAAGAGCTTAAACTTTTGGAGCTGGAAAGAAATTTAGAGATCACACCTTTAATGAATAGATGGGGATACTCAGGCCTAGAGATGGAAAGGAATTTATCCAGAGCTAATCAGCAGAGAAGCCAGAAAGAGATCTTCAGCCCCTGATTCCTACATGTCAGGTTGCCTTCCCCTGGGGCTCATCCAAAAAGAAAGAGAAGGCTCAGCCTTGTGGCTCCTTGCTCCAGCAGCACAGGTTGGACCAAGCAATCAGCATTTAAAAATGTAGGTTCCAGCTGCTCCATCAACTTGCTGTGTGTCTTTAGGCAGAAAATGATGTTCCTCTGAACCCAGGTTCTTTACCTCATGTAGAAATGGCTAGGGATTATGGTGAGATTTGTCCCGAGACTGTGAGGTCTAGTTGTACATGCTCTGTAAATCTCATTCTGCCACACCAATCTGCTGCACACCACCAGGATCACTCTGACCCCTCTTCATCCAGGTGTTCATGTGCCTGCAGGCTTAGGGCCAACCACACAGTTAGTTGAATTCCCTCTATAGTAGAAGGTTTATGAAAAATTCCCATTTTACTAGAGTTTATCTCTGGATTTCTGAGACACACAGAGTACCAACTTCCTGGGACTTCTGTGTGCTCCTCAGCCTTAATATTGGCCCTCTAACTCATTTTCTAACTTTTAGTTGTTGTGTACATACCTCTCCTATCTGTGTTCTTAGATCAGATGTTCTCCAACAAACACAGCCTTCAAGAAAGATGCCTAAAAAATAGTTAATCACATGGGTGGATGATAACAATGATGGTAATGGTGGTGGTAGTGGTGGTGATGGTGGTGGTGGTGGTGGTTGCTGCAGTGGCAGTGGCAGCAATTAACAGCTAGTGATACTTTTTCTGTAATAGGCAGAGTATTCCCACCAAACGTTACTCATTCAGACTTGTGGTGAGAATTAAATGAGGTAACGTTTGGTGGGAATAGCAATACTGACTGGTTAAACGAAATTACCCAAAGTCATATAGCTATTAAGTGGCATGGCTGGGATTCAAACCCATTACGCCTGAATCCAGACCTAAATTTCTTAATTGCTACTCTACATTTCTGGAAGAGCCTCAGGGAATGTAGTTAAATCATCCTCCTGGGAGGATGTGCTTAGGTTATATGCAAATACTATTTTATTTTTATTATTTCAATAGTTTTTTGGGGAACAGGTGGTGTTTGGTTACATGGCTAAGTTGTTTAGTGGTGATTTCTAAGATTTTGATGCACCCATCACCTAAGCAGTGTGTACTGTACCCAGTGTGTAGTCTTTTATCCCTCACTCTCCACCCATTCTTTCCCCCATGTCCCCAAAATCCATTCATTGTATCATTCTTATGCTTTTGCATCCTCATGGCTTAGCTCCCACTTATGAGTGAGAACATATGATGTTTGGTTTTCCATTCTTGAGTTGCTTCACTTAAAATAATGGTTTCCACCTCCATCTAGGTTGCTGCAAATGCCATTATTTTGTTCCTTTTTATGGCTGAGTAGTATTCCATGGTGTGTGTGTGTGTGTGTTGTCAGTGTATATATATATACACTGACAACAAAGTAGTATTGGAGTGTTATAGGGTTATGGAGAATACCTTCAATCATTAATTATAGGTTTTAAATTTACCTTGGCTTTTAAAGGAATAGGGTACACTTTTTTTTTTCTTAACTACTTGTATATATCTCTCTTTCTGTCTTTGACTTTCTCTCTCTCTCTCTTTCTCTTTGACTTTCCTTTTGCCTCTCTTCTTTTCTCTCTCTGCCTATCTCTTTCTTTCTCTCCTCTCTCCTTGACTTTCTCTTTGTCTGTCTCTTCCTCTCTCTCTTTGCCTCTTTTCCTCTCTGTCTTGTTCCTTTCTCTCTCTCTGCTGGTCTTTCCTTGCCTCTGCCAGCCGCTTATGCTGCTGTTCTCTCAACCACTGTGTAGTGGGGGTGGGGGGTTCTAAAACCAGCTGTAACCAAGTGTCTATGTACAGGAACTCTGGTCTAGGTTCCTTGGCTTACAGGTTACCTTGTGCCATACCTTTGAAACAAGGAACCTGCCCAGGCTTCCTTCTTTTTTTTTTTTTTTTTTTTTGAGACAGTCTCGCTCTGTCGCCCAGGCTGGAGTGCAGTGGTGCGACCTTGGCTCACTGCAAGCTCCGCCTCCTGGGTTCACGACATTCTCCTGCTTCAGCCTTCCAAGTTCCTGGGACCACAGGCGCCCACCATTGTGCCTGGCTAATTTTTTTGAATTTTTAGTAGAGATGGGGTTTCACCGTGTTAGCCAGGTTGGTCTCAATCTCCTGACCTTGTGATCTGCCCACCTTGGCCTCACAAAGTGCTGGGATTATAGGCGTGAGCCACCATGCCCGATCCAGACTTCCTTCTAATGGCCAACCTACCTCTGATGCTGGCCAGTCTATAAGTTTTCCTAGTATCATAGTACTCTATAGTCTCCTTTAAATTCTTTTTTGAAATTTTTCAACATAGTTCCTAGCAAGGTGGGCTTATTTGTGCCTGACCCATGCTTCTTCGATATAAAACACCACACTCACACCACACGCACACCACATAACAAAGAATGGGTAAAAAGGGCACACACACACACACACACACACACACACACACTTTTGCAGTTTGCACCAAACCAAAATCAAAACCAAAATCACAGTATCCAGAAATCCAAGCCAGGTCAAAACTAAAACCAAAGTATCAAA
Source organism: Chlorocebus sabaeus (assembly GCF_047675955.1). Taxonomy (NCBI): domain Eukaryota; kingdom Metazoa; phylum Chordata; class Mammalia; order Primates; family Cercopithecidae; genus Chlorocebus; species Chlorocebus sabaeus. Next base: position 30,100,855 of record NC_132926.1, on the reverse strand, counting down.
CAAGCCAATTTAAGCCAAAAACAAAAACCAAAGTGCCGGTACAGGCGCACCACGGGTGATCAGGCCATGCTTCCACTCAAATGGAGTAGGCAAGTTCCCAAGACCAATCCTGTCAAGCAACTCAAACCAAGTCAAAACCAAAACCAAAGTGCTGATAAAGGCATGCCATGGGTGATCAGGCCACGCTTCCACTCAGAGTGGGCAAGTTTCAAAGACTAGTCTTACCAAGTTTTAGATGTCCAGACTCCAAGTGCCCATTCCTTCCCAGTGTTCAGATACTGATTTGATCCTCCACGGGGGCCTGCCACACACTGCTCTGGCGAGGAGTCCCACTGGGGCAAATGCCTACCCAGGAGCACTGTCAGGATCTGTGTCACTTGGGCTGGTCGGAGTCCCCCACAGGGATGTTCCACAGGGAGGCTTAAGACACCTACAGAGCTGCCTCAACCATCCACCAATCACCTTGCTTCCCAGTCAGGGAACCAAGAAATGTAGCAGGACGAGCCACAGACAAAACTCAGACACTGAGTTAAAGAAGGAAGGGGTTTATTTGGCCGAGTGCATCGGCAAGACTCCTGTCTCAAGAGCCAAGCTCCCCGAGTGAGCAATTCCTGTCCCTTTTAAGGCTCACAACTCTAAGGGGATGCATGTGAGAGGGTCGTGATTGATTGAGCAAGCAGGGGATACATGACTGGGGGCTGCATGCACCAGTAATTAGATCAGAACAAAACAAGATAGGGATTTTCACAGTGCATTTCTATACAATGTCTGTAATCTATAGATAACAGAACCAATTAGGTCAGGGGTCGATCTTTAACTACCAGGCCCAGGGTGTGGTGCTGGGCTGTCTGCCTGTGGATTTCATTTCTGCTTTTTAGTTTTTACTTCTTCTTTCTTTGGAGGCAGAAATTGGGCATAAGACGATATAGGGGTGGTCTCCTCCTTTAAAGGAATCTCCACACTGTTTTCTATAGTGGTCGTACCAGTTTACATTCCCATCATCAGTATAAAAGTATTCCCTTTTCACCACATTCATGCCCACGTCTATTATTTTTTGATTTTTTGATTATGGCCATTCTTGCAGGAGTAAGGTGGTATCACATTGTGGTTTGATTTGCAGTTCCCTGATCATTAGCAATGTTGAGCATTTTTTCATATGTATGTTGGCCATTTGTATATTTTCTCCTGAGAATTGTTTATTCTGGTCCTTAGCCCACTTTTTGATGGGATTATTTGTTTTTTCTTCCTGTTTTTTTGAGTTCTTTGTAGGTTCTGGATAATAGTCCTTTCTCAGATGCATAGTTTGCGAAGGTTTACTCCCACTCTGTGGGGTGTCTGTTTACTCTGCTGACTGTTCCTTTTGCTGTGCAAAAGCTCTTTAGTTTAATCAAGTCCCACCTATTTATCTTTTTTTTTGTTGTTATATTTGCTTTTGGGTTCTTGGTCAAGAAGTCTTTGTGTAAGCCGACACCTAGAAAGGTTTTTCCAATGTTGTCTTCTAGGATTTTTATGGTTTCAGGTCTTAGATTTTAGTCTTTGATCTATCTTGAGTTGATTTTTTATATAAGGTGAGAGATGAGGATCCAGTTTCATTCTTCTACATGTGGCTAGCCAATTATCCCAGCACCATTTGGTAAATAGATTTTCCTTTCCTCACTTTATGTTTTTGTTTGCTTTGTCAAAGATCAGTTAGCTGTAAGTTTTTGGGTTTATTTCTGGGTGCTCTATTCTGTTCCATGGGTTTGTGTGCCTATTTTTTTATACCAGTACCATGCTGTTTTGGTGACTGTAGCCTTATAGTATAGTTTGAAGTCAGGTAATGTGATGGCTCCAGATTTGTTCTTTTTGCTTAGTCTTGCTTTGGCTATGTAGGCTCTGTTTTTGTTCCATATGAATTGCAGGATTGTTTTTTCTAGTTCTATGAAGAATGATGGTGGTATTTTGATGATAATTGCATTGAGTTTGTACACTGCTTTTGGCAGTATGGTCATTTTCACAATATTGATTTTACCCATCTATGAGCATAGGATGTCTTTCCATTTGTTTGTGTCATCAATAATTTCTTTCAACAGTGTTGTAGTTTTCTTTGTAGAGGACTTTTACCTCCTTGGTCAAGTATATTCCTAAGCATTTTATTTTTATTTTTTTGCAGCTATTGTGAAAGGGGTTGAGTTCTTGATTAGATTCTCAGCTTGGTCTCTGTTGGTGGATAGCAGTGCTACTGATTCGTGTACATTAATTTTGTGTCCAGAAATTTTACTGAATTCATTTATCAGATCTATTAATAGAAGCTTCTTGGATGAGTCTTTAGGATTTTCTATGTATATGATCATAGCATTGGCAAACAGTGACTAGTTGACTTCCTCTTTACCAATTTGAATGCCCTTTATTTCTTTCTCATGTCTGATTGCTCTGGTTAGAACTTCCAGTACTATGTTAAATAGAAGTGGTAAAAGTGGGCATCTTTGTCTTGTTCCCATTCTGAGGGAGAATGCTTTCAACTGTTCCCCATTCAGTATAATGTTGGCTGTAGGTTTGTCATGAATGGCTTTTATTGCTTTAAGTTATGTCCCTCGTATGCCAGTTTTGCTGAGCTTTAATCACAAAGGGATGCTGGATTTTGTCAAATGCTTTTCCTGCATCTATTCAGATGACCATGTGATTTTTATTTTTAATTCTTTTTTTTTTTTTTTTTTGAGACGGAATCTCGTTCTGTCACCCAGACTGGAGTGCAGTGTTGCGATCTTGGCTCACTGCAAGCTCTGCCTCCCGGGTTCATGCCATTCTCCTGCCTCAGCCTCCTGAGTAGCTGGGACTACAGGCACCTGCCACCACACCCGGCTAATTTTTTTGTATTTTCAGTAGAGACTGGGTTTCACTGTGTTAGCCAGGATGGTCTCGATCTCCTGACCTCTTGATCCACCTGCCTTGGCCTCCCAAAGTTCTGGGATTGCAGGTGTGACCCTCCATGCCTGGCCTTTAAATTTGTTATGTAGTGGATCACATTTATTAATTAGTGTATGTTAAACCATCCTTGCAGTCTTAGCATGAAACCCATTTGATTATGGTGGATTATCTTTTTGATATACTGTTGGGTTCAGTAAGCTAGTATTTTTATTGAGGATTTTTGCATCTATGTTCATCAGTGATATTGATCTGTAGTTTTCTTTTTTGTTATGTCCCTTCCTGGTTTTGTTATTAGGGTGATACTGGCTTCATGGAATGATTTAGGGAGGATTATCTTTCTCTTCCTTTGGAAATAGTGTCAATAGGACTGATACAAATTCTTCTATGAATGTCTGATAGAATTCAGCTGTGAAGACATCTGGTCCTGGACTTTTTTTTCTTGGTAATTATTTGTATTACCATTCAATTTCACCCCTTGTTATTGGTCTGTTCAGAGTTTCTTTTTCTTCCTGGTTTAAACTAGGAGGGTTGTATATCTCCAGAAATTTATTATCTCCTCTAGGCTTTCTAGTTTTTGTGCATAAAGGTATTCATAGTAGTCTTGAATGATCTTTTGTATTTCTGTGCTATCAGTTGTAATATCTCCTGTTTCATTTCTAATTGAGCTTATTTGAATCTCCTCTCTTCTTTTCTTGGTTAATTTCACTACTAGTCTATCAATTTTATTTATCTTTTCAAAGAACTAGCTTTTCGTTTCATTTGTCTTTTGTATTTTGTTTCAATTTCATTTAGTCCTGCTCTGATCTTTGTTATTTCTTTTCTTCTTCTGGGTTTGGGTTTACCTTGTTCTTGTTTCTCTAGTTTCTTGAGGTGTGACCTTAGATTGTTTATTTGTGCTTTTTCAAAAATTTTTATGTAGGCATTCAATTCTATGAAGTTTCCTCTTAGCACTACTTTTGGTGAATCTCAGAGGTTTTGATAGGTTTTATTACTATTATTGTTTAGTTCAAAGAGTTGCTAAATTTCCATCTTGATTTTATTGACCCAATGATCATTCAGGAGAAAGATATTTAATTTCCATGGTTTTGAGGGTTCCTTTTGGAGTTGATTTCCAATTTTATTCCACTGTGGTCTCAGAGAGTACTTGATATAATTTTGATTTTCTTAAATTTATTGAGACTTGTTTTGTGGCCTATCATATCGTCTATATTGGAGAATGTTCTAAGTGCTAATGAATAGATTGTATATTTTGCAGTTGTTGGGTAGAATGTTCTATAAATATCTGGTAAGTCTGTTTGTTCTAGGGTGTAGTTTAAGTCCATTGTTTCTTTGTTGAGTTTCTGTCTTGATTACCTGTCTAGTGCTGTCAGTGGAGTATTGAAGTCCCCCACTATTGTGTTGCCATCTATCTCATTTCTTAGGTCTAGTAGTAATTGTTTTATAAACTTGTAAGTGCCAGTGTTAGGTGCATATATATTTAGGACTGTGATATTTTCCTGTTGAACTAGTCTTTGTATCATTATATAATGTCCCTCTTTGTCTTTTTTTGGGGGGGCGAGGCTTAAATTACCTATTTTATTTTATTAATTATTTTTTATTATTATACTTTAAGTTCTGGGGTACATGAACACAACGTGCAGGTTTGTTACATATGTATACACGTCTCATGTCGGTGTGCTGCACCCATTAATTCATCATTTACATTAGATGTATCTCCTAATGCTATCCCTCCCCCCTCCCCCCTCCCCACAATAGGCCCCAGTGTGTGATGTTCCCCTTCCTGTGTCCAAGTGATCTCATGGTTCAATTCCCACCTATGAGTGAGAACATATGGTGTTTGGTTTTCTGTTCTTGTGATAGTTTGCTGAGAATGATGGTTTCCAGCTGCATCCATGTCCCTACAAAGGACACAAACTCATCCTTTTTTATGGCTGCATAGTATTCCATGGTGTATATGTGCCACATTTTCTTAATCCAGTCTGTCACTGATGGACATTTGGGTTGATTCCAAGTCTTTGCTATTGTGAATAGTGCTGCAATAAACATGTGTACATGTGTCTGTATAGTAGCATGATCTATAATCCTTTGGGTATATCCTCAGTAATGGGATGGCTGGGTCAAATGATATTTCTAGTTCTAGATCCTTGAGGAATCACCATACTGTTTTCCACAATGGTTGAACTAGTTTATAGTCCCACCAACAGTGTAAAAGTGTTCCTATTTCTCCACATCCTCTCCAGCACCTGTTGTTTCCTGATTTTTTAATGATTGCCATTGTAACAGGTGTGAGATGGTATCTCATTGTGGTTTTGATTTGCATTTCTCTGATGGTGAGTGATGATGAGCATTTTTTTATTTGTCTGTTGGCTGTATGAATGTCTTTTGAGAAATGTCTGTTTATATCCTTTGCCCACTTTTTGATGGGGTTGTTTGTTTTTTTCTTGTAAATTTGTTTGAGTTCTTCGTAGGTTCTGGATATTAGCCCTTTGTCAGATGAGTGGATTGCAAAAATTTTCTCCCATTGTGAAAATGGCCATACTGCCCAAGGTAATTTATAGATTCAATGCCATCCCCATTAAGCTACCAATGACTTTCTTCACGGAATTGGAAAAAGCTGCTTTAAAGTTCATATGGAACCAAAAAATACCCCACATTGCCAAAACAATCCTAAGCCAAAAGAACAAAGCTGGAGGCATCATGCTGCCTGACTTCAAACTATACTACAAGGCTACAGTAGCCAAAACAGCATGGTACTGGTACCAAAACAGAGATATAGACCAGTGGAACAGAACAGAGCCTTCAGAAATAATACCACACATCTACAGCCATCTGATCTTTGACAGATCTGACAAAAACAAGCAATGGGGAAAGGATTCCCTATTTAATAAATGCTGCTGAGAAAATTGGCTAGCCATAAGTAGAAAGCTGAAACTGGATCCTTTCCTTACTCCTTATACAAAAATTAATTCAAGATGGATTAGAGACTTAAATGTTAGACCTAATGCCATAAAAACCCCAGAAGAAAACCTAGGTAATACCATTCAGGACATAGGCATGGGCAAGGACTTCATGTCTAAAACACCCTCTTTGTCTTTTTTAGCTGTTGTTGCTTTAAAGTCTGTTTTGTCTAAGGATAGCTACTCCTGCTTGCTCTTGGTGTTCATTTACATGGAATATCTTTTTCTACCCCTTTACCTTAAGTTTATATGAGTCCTTATGTATCAGGTGAGTTTCTTGAAGATAGCAGATACTTGGTAAATGAATTCTTATCCACTCTTCCTTTCTATATCTTTTAAGTGGAGCATTTAGACCATTCACCCTCATTGTTAGTATTGAGATGTGAGGTACTGTTCTATCTGTCATGTTAGTTGTTGCCCGAATACCTTGGGTCTTTTTTTTTTTTTTTTTCATTTTTTAATTGTTTCATAGGTCCTGTAAGATGTATACTTTAAGGAGGTTTTATTTTGGTGTATTTCAAGGATTTGTTTCAAGATTTAGTGTTCCTTTTAGCAGTGCCTATAGTGCTGGTGTAGTAGTTGGTGAATTCTCTCAGCATTTGTTTGTCTGAAAAGGACTGTATCTTTCCTTTATTTATGAAGCTTAATTTTGCTGGATACAAAATTCTTAGCTGATAATTGTTTTGTTTAAGGAGACTAAATATAGGACCTCAATCCCTTCTAGTTGTAGAGTTTCTGCTGAGAAATCTGCTGTTAATTTGATAGATTTTCCTTTGTAGGTTACCTGATGCTTTTGCCTGGATAAGTACTTCGGTTTCTTAGGTGGTGAGTGGGACTATAGAACTCACAAGAGATTATGTCCTTTGTCTTTGGCTACTCAGGGCAGGTAGAGAAAGACCATCAGATAGAAGCAGGGTTAGGCATGTCTGAGCTCAGACTTTCCTTGGGCGGCACTTGCTGTGGCTGCTGTTGTGGATCGGGAGGTAGTTCTCAGGCTGATGGAGTTACATTCCCGGGGGAATTATGGCTGCATCACACAGGTCACCAGGGAAGTAGGGGAAAGCCGGCAGTGACAGGCCTCACCCAGCTCCCATGCAGCCTAAAAGGCTAGTCTCACTCCCACTGTGCGCCACAACAACCGCCACCCCCAACAGCACTGAGTCCTACCCCAACAACAGCACTGAGTTTATTTCCAGGCAGCCAGTGAGCAGGGCTGAGAACTTGCCCCAACTATAAGCCTCCCTGCAGAGAAAGCAAGCAGGGCTTTCAGATTTTATGCCTCCCTGCCTGTGGTAGCTTCTGTGCTGGTATCTGCACTCCTGGTTTGCCTCCTCTCCTGGATTCTGTCCAGGAAGCCTTTGTATTTGGTTAAATTGCTGCAAAGTTCAGCTGGAAGTTTTCTTCACCCTGTGGTCTTTCCCCAATTCCACTGGCAGCCCTCCCCAAGGAACTGTGAGAGACAAAGTCAGGAATGGCTTTTCTGGGGACTGATAGTGCCCACAGGGCTCTTCCTGCTGCTTCCTCTAACCCCTATATTTTGCTCAGTTCTCTAAATTCATCTCACCTCCACATAAGGTCAAATGCTTCTGCTGTCATCTGGACCTTCAGGTTTCTCATTGAGGAAGTGTGTTTGGGGGCAGACATTTCCCTTCTCACACTCTGGGCACTCACAGGTTTTCGGCTGTCTCACAGAGCTTGCAGTGGCAAGCCCCTTCCTTCAGAGGGTCTGTAGATTCTCTTAGCTTTCCTGGTATGTTCCCACAGTAGTTCTTGGAGAAAAGTTTACAATGTGAGTCTACACACACTGTTCTGTCTGTCTGAGTGGGAGTTTCAAGTTAGTCTTGCCTTTTGTCTGCTATTTTTATTTTTATTTTTTATTATACTTTAAGTTCTAGGATACAAGTGCCCAACCTGCAGATTTGCTACATATATATACCTGTGCCATGTTGATGTGCTGCACCTGTTAACTAGTCATTTACATTAGGTATATCTCCTAATGCTATCCCTCCTCACCCCCCCAACCCTATGACAGGCCCCAGTGTGTGACATTCCCCACCCTGTGTCCAAGTGTTCTCACTGTTCAATTCCCACCTATGCGTGAGAACATGCTGTGTTTGGTTTTCGGTCCTTGTGATAGTTTGCTGAGAATGATGGTTTCCAGCTTCATCCATGTCCCTACAAAGGACATGAACTCATCCTTTTTTATGGCTGCATAGTATTCCATAGTGTATATGTGCCACATTTTCTTAATCCAGTGTATCATTGATGGACATTTGGGTTCGTTCCAAGTCTTTGCTATTGTGAATAGTGCTGCAATAAACATACGTGTGCATGTATTGTTATAGTAGCATGATTTATAATCCTTTGGGTATATACCCAGTAATGGGATCACTGGGTCAAATGATATTTCTAGTTCTAGATCCTTGAGGAATCGCCACACTGTCTTCCACAATAGTTGAACTAGTTTACAGTACCACCAACAGTGTAAAAGTGTTCCTATTTCTCCACATCCTCTCCAGTACCTGTTGTTTCCTGACTTTTTAAGAGACACAACAAAAAAGAGAATTTTAGACAAATATTCCTGAGGAACATTGATGCAAAAATCCTCAATAAAATACTGGCAAACCAAATCGAGCAGCACATCAAAAAGCTTATCCACCACGATCAAGTTGGCTTCATCCCTGGGATGCAAGGCTGGTTCAACATATGCAAATCAATAAACATAATCCATCATATAAACAGAACCAAAGACAAAAACCACATGTTTATCTCAATAGATGCAGAAAAGGCCTTCAACAAAATTCAACAGTCCTTCATGCTAAAAACTCTCAGTACACTAGGTATTGATGGGATGTATCTCAAAATATTTTAATTTTTTTGAAACAATGTCTTGCTGTGTCACCCAGGCTGGAGTGCAGTGGCATAATCACAGCTCACTACAGCCTTGACCTTCCAGGGTCAAGTGATCCTCCAACTTCAGCCTCTTGAGTAGCTGGGACTGAGTGCATGGTAATGCTTGGCTTGGTTTTGCCATGTTGCCCAGGCTGGTCCTAAACTCCTGAGCTCAAGTCACCTGCCCACCTCAGCCTCCCAAAGTGCTAGGGTTACAGGCTTGAGCCACCTCACTGGACCTCTCTGCCATTTTGTGTCAAGGACTTGAGCATCTCTGGACTGGATTTTGTATCTGAGGGAGGTCCTAGAACCAATCCCCTGTGGATACTGAAAGAAGGCTCTATTTTGACAGAGCTGACAAGACTGGCTGATGGGTTAAATGTAGATTGATAATGAGGAATCAAGAATGAATTTTAGATTTTTAAATCTAAACAATTAGACAGATGATTGTACCATTATCTAAAATGAGGAAAACTGAGGGATGGGCTGGCTTTTATTTATTATTCATTTGTTTGAAGGCAGACTTAAGATTTCTTTGGGGGGGCATATTCGGGGCCCTTTGAAGTATTTATTTATTTTGGATTAAACACCTAGACTAGGCAAAAAGTTGGATATGTCAATCTAGAGCTCATGGGTGAGGTCTGGGCTGCAGATATAAATTTGGTAACACGAACATGTCTAAAATAAAGGAAATTAGATGAGTATGTCATCCTCTGCTCTGGAGTTTGTTCTTAGGAGTAAAGGTGGAGGAATGGGGAGAAAGGATACCCAAGTAAAAAGGACAGTGACAGGGAAGTGGCATTATTAATCGGGGCCCTATCTACAGAGCACTCACAATGCATATGCACTGTGCGCAGTGCTGGTTTTCCTGAGGTACAAAAGATGAATGTGTTCCTTCCCCTGAGGGAACTTACCTTATAAAGCAGTCTACTTCTAGTACAGCAGCTAATAGGATTATAAGGGACAAGAAAGCTCTATCATTTATTTTGATAGAAGGAGTGGATTTCCCCCCACCCTCCTGTGTTTAAGAATCCTAATTATTAAGTTTGGAGTGGGTCCCAAATTTAACTTGGCATAGATGCATGTGAATATACAATAATTATAGCCAGGGTGAGGGTTGCATTTAAGTAAATGGTACAAAATCCTTGAGCTATCCAGGTCTCTCTTTGGTTGAGGTCATGGTGTGGAGCAATTGTCCATTATTTCTAATTCTCTGTGGATAAAGAAGAAATAAACATTTATTGAACTCTCAGTGTGTGATATGTACTTAATACCATTTACTTACATTAATCGAGCCCTCCCTGTAATGTATGAGGTAGGTGGCATTATCCCTATTTTGCAGGCCAGAAAACCGAGGCCGAGGAGGGTTAATAAATGTTCTCATGTCAAAAAGTGAGGCACTGGCAGATCCAGTACTCACCCTGAGATCTGATGTAATTTCATACTCTTTCAACTCTAAAGCCTAAAGGAACACAAAATAAACTTAGTATTTCTTTCACATTATAGTACATATTTAAATTCATCTTACTTTTCCTTCCCAGTCTGCTTTTCCTTGGGCTAAACAACTTCAGTTCTTTCAAATAATCTGTGTGTGACACGTTAACTGTTATAGTGCTTGGCATAGTACCTGGTGCACAGTCAGTGCTTAACAATTGCTAGTGAATATGATTCTGCCATGTGACAGCTAAAGAAACTGAGCCTTACAGGAGCAAAGGGGCTTATCCAGTGTCTTACACCTAATCATCTGCTCTACTTCCAAGTTCTAGCCACATTCTACTTCTATCAGTTTTTGTTTCTCGAATGCAGTTCAACTAGAATAAGGCCATCCCTTTCTCCTCCTATATTTAGGCCTCTATACTCCTTTTAATGTGGTTTCAATTGATTTGGCCTTCAGGGAACTCTCCTTGTACCCAAGGGTGTGTCTTCTCCTTTGGTTTAGTGCAGCAGTTTGTTTATTCATTTACTTTCTGAAACTGGAGCTGGCTGGCTGGCAGAATTTAATCAGAAGATTGTGTAACCATGGCAAGAAGCTGCCCAAATCCATAACTATAATGAGAGAATGAGAGACAGGAGAATTGAATTAAAAGGCAGCTCGCTTTGCAAAGAAGGAAACTTCAACTTTTCCTCCCTTCTACCTCTTATTACCCACCTATGAGAAGAAGGATGAAAACCAAAGGTAAAATTGTGGAGTGAGGTCAGCTCTGAGTGACCCCAGGGAATTTCTTAAGTGATGGATGGATGGGGTTAATTAGACATGTGGAAGTATATCCTGTTTGGTATGGTCTTTATAAAAAGAGATGGGTATTACTATTCATCCATCTCTCCATCCCTCTACCTGCCATCAATTCAACAATTCTAACAATCAAGTCAATGTGTTTGTCTCTAACTTCTCTACCCTCTAATCCATGGCAGACCCATCTTGCTCCCCCAAACCCACCATCCAAGCTTCAGCAACATCAGTCCAACTAGGAGAAAACTTCAGTGTGACCTGCATGGTTCTGGGTGAGCCAGAGATTGCTGTGGACTTTAGCTGGGGATATCCAGGGCAGAAGGTAAGCAGCAGGTAATGGAGGCTGTGTATATGTGTATACGTGGTGGTGGAGTGTTGGGGCAGCGAGGGGGCAGTGAGGGATTAGTTAGGGCTGTGAGATTACAGAGAAGTGGAATCAAGAGATGTTTGTGTCTAAGGCTCCCTGAGAAGAACCCCAATTCCTCCTTGTGTAACCCCCCTACTCTTGTGCGTGAGATTTATCTGCTTGGCATTCATTGCTTTACCATAACAACCACAGCAATATGTATACAGCACTTAGGAATATGAAGTGATTTTCACATCTACCTTATTACTTGAATCATACAGAAATTCTGTGAATGCTACAGAATAAGAAAAGGTGGTTTAATGCAGGGGATTTGAGCAAAAGTTTGGAGTTGAGAAGACCAACTTGACAGCCAGGCGTGGTGGCACATGCCTGCAATCCCAGCTACTCAAGAGGCTGAGGTGGGAGGATTGCTTGAACCTAGAAGTTTGAGACCAGCCTGGACAGCATAGTGAGACCCCATCTCAAAAAAAGAAAAAGATGACCAATTTATTATGGGGCTTTGCCATGGTATTAAACCTCCCCAAGTTGTAGTTTTCTCATCTGTAAATTAGGTAAAATGGTACAAATAAATTAGGGCATTTGTGAAGATTAAATAACAATAAAAACAGTAGTGCCTGCCATATATTAAGTACTCAATACATGTTTGCTATTATTATCTCCATTTGATGGATGAAAAAACTGAGAATCAGCCTCAGAAAGTGACTTGTCTGATGCTGCCAAAGCTGGACTGGAGCCCGGATCTCCTGACTTCCAGCCGGCTCTGGCTGTTCTAGCCCATGGAATCAGCGTCATTGCATCTCCTCTCACAGTAAGCACAGTGCCACTGGGGTGAAGATACTTTTAAGTTGACAGGGAAAATAAGGCTTATTGTTTTCTTTTTTCAAATCAGGATTTACTTCAGGGTCATTAAAACGTTGCTATGGTTGGTAAGATTTGTTGGAGTTTCTAAGTATATTTTAATTGCTAAACCTTGCTTGAGGCTCTAGGGCAAAGGTGTTTGGGGTCCTTTGTTTTAAACAAGATGAATAAACAAGGAGGAACATGATAATCAATGAAGAGGTTGGACTGGCTGGGTGCTGTGGTCCTTTAAGCACAGACACTCTGACTCTTACTGCTCATCCATCACTTCCCAGCACAAACCTGGTGAGGAACTGGCTAAGTACCCAAGCCATACCTCTATGCCTTCTAGATTTGTATTCCCCTAACCTTCCAAGGAAGAAAGTGGATCTTGGGGCAAGGTGGCAAGCTGGCTTTTCTGAGAAGCTTTTAGACTACACTTGCTTCCGGGTAGGACCCTTTCAGGAGGAAGTAGACAAACTGGAGTGTCTTGGCCAAGATCACACAGAAAGTTGAAGAGGCAAGGCTAGAAGTCAGGTTTCTTAACTCCCAGGTTAGTGTGCTATCTGCCAAATCATACAAATAACTCTAAAAACCTGAAAAGAGTCTCTGAATGTGTGCATGAGTGCATGCGTGCAGGTATGTGCAGAGGGGTATAGGAAAGAAAGAAGACTATCATACTGCATGTCCTCTCCTGTTCTCCTTTCCAACACATGTGTGCTCAAGGGACAGCTTTGGGACAGGATTGACATTCCTAAAGAGTACCAATTTGAGGCTTGTGTAAACAGAGAGGTGGAGCATCTCCACCACATCCCCTAGAAATTTGCCACCCAAAATGTGGTCTTTGAACCTGCAGCAGATGTGGCACCTGGGAACTTGGTAGAAATGCAGCATCTTGGGCTACAACCTGGACCTACCGAATGTGAATCTGCATTTTAACAAGATGCAGATGTGATTTGTAGGCATGTTAAAGCTTGAGAAGCAGAAACTAAGAGATGATAGAAACTCATAGGCTGGCAATATATGTCTGCACTGTAGGTTGCCAACCTCTGGTCTGGATGGGAAAATAACAATGAGTCTGTCCCATGTGCAGCTTTGATTCAGTGGTAAATTCTTGGATCACTGTGCTGAGAAATATTGATGGAATTATTTTCATGTTCAATTAGTGATACCTGCCATAGGTTTGGAATGGAGAATAGGCACTTGTGGGCTAGGTAGTCACCATCACTGAACTAGACTACCTCGAAAGCTCTTCGAGCTCTGAAATTCTCTAACTTTCATGCTGGCAAACTACTCTTGGGCTGGAAGCTGGGTGATGCCTTCTGGAAGTTGTATTGGTTCTGCCCTTAGCTAGCTCTGTGATCTTTGAGGAAGTCTCTTCCATCCTTGGAGCCTCAAATACCACGTCTGCCCCTCTCTAGGTTTACTGGGAAGCCTAAATAAGATAGGGAATATCAAACAGCTCTGTGGACCAAAAAAGGTTGTAGAAATAAAAGGTATTTATGTAACAATGATGATGAGAATGAAGACAATTAGACAGGTTCAAAGAATATCTGCGGCATTCCTAGAACATAGAGAATGAATGGTCAAATCAGTCAGAATTCAAATTTCCCAACTCCCGGGTGGATTGACTGTGTCTTGGGATTAGTTCTACATTCCATACCTAAACCCTTGAAAAAGGAAATCATATAAATGAACACATCCAAATTTAGTGATGATGATATGGTAACTGCTAATATCTATTGTATATGTGTATTGTGCCAGGAACAAAACATAAAGTTTGTTACATGTATGATCTCTTTTAGTTCTCACATCAACCCTTTGAAGTGGGTATTGTGTATACTCCCACTGTGTGGGAAGAAACTGAGGCTTAGAGTGTGACTTTTCATTGAACATCTTGCTTTTTAATGTGGGATGATGTCTTACATCCAAGGGTTACAGTTATAATGGTGGAAATTCAGGCCCCAAGATAAGCCAGTTGAATGGGGGGAAGGAAAGGTACTTTTTGGGTAGAAGCAGATTGGCATATTCTAGTGCTCCTGAAATTGCACCACAAAGTGGTGGCAGGTTCTGCCAAGAAGGCTTGGCGTGAGCTGAGTTTGTCACCTTGTAGCAGTATGTGCTGCCCTGGCCCCTTTCAGGCTGAAGATACTGTAGCTGGCAGTCCTAGTGTGGGGAAGTGCCAAGTCAAGTTGGAAGGCAAGACTTTTAGACAAGATGACCAGCAAAGGTGGGGCCACAGAGCTGGGCTCGACCAGAATGCTGTGCTCTGTGTTTACAGCATGGAAACCATCTCCAAATTAAATCTCCTGTACTTGTCACTTGGGGAAAGGTGAGGGAGAGCAAATCAACAGAACACAGAAGCAAGAGAACATGAGCCTTTTTCCTATCCTCAACAGCTGGAGGCCCAAGGAATCCTGAGAACATTAGTTCTAAGTTTAACCAGTAGGGTCCATAAAGAAGTTTTCTCCCACCATTAAGCAAAACAATGTAGTGGGTAAGCATTTGGGCTCTGAATTGATCAAGCCAGTTCAAGTCCTCTGCCACCATTTGCTGGTTGCGTCATGGTGGGCATGCTTGTTAGTCATTAAACCTCAGTTTTCTTATCGGTAACATAGAGACAACAATGGAAACTGCCACATAGCTGCATCAGGGAGATTCAGTCAGATCATACATTTAAATTCATCAGAGTGCCTGACACAGTAACTATTCAAAACATCGATGGCTTTGAACAAAGTTATTGTTAGCATCATTATCATCATCCTGATTGTTAGGGTATGAGGGGTCTAATCGCAACTCTTTTGCTTGAGTTCTGTGTCAGAAATCTTCATTAAGAAATAAGACAAAGAAATAAACAGAAGTGAGACCAAAATGCCACTTTTATTACTGGAAAGCTAACACTGGAGGATGTAGCCTGAATAGACAGAATAACAAAGACCTGCTACTCCATCCTGGCCAGCACAAGCCCCCTTCTTGGGAAAACCTACTTCTGTACAATTCGCTGCCAAGACGATAGGCGTGAGTTCTCTATAGGTCACCTGGCTCAATGAGGAAGAGAAACAATTGTAGAGCTTTGTACACCTGTCCTCAAATCCTTATCTATAAGCTCCACTCTGCAAGGAGTGCAGAGATCAGGGGAGGGGAGGGTTGAGATGGGGCAAAAGAGGCTGGGGAAAGGTTTAGATTTTATAATAAGGAAGACTACTCCAAGTAAAAGGAAAGATCAGGAGTGAGCAAGAAGAGCTTCTTCTAACCTTCATATGTTACTGTGTAACAAAAACAGTGGTATACTTAGCATATTTGACATTTGGAGAAGATCATTTAACATTGCCTCCCTCAATTAGATAACACAATTATTTTGAGTAATAACTATATAACAATCAGAAACAACCTTTGGTTTTAAAACAATTGACATATCAGAATCATTCATTTTACTCATTTACTTATTTTCTAGAGACAGGGTCTTGCTCTGCCATCTAGGCTGGAATTCAGTGGTGTAATCTCAGCTCACTGCAGCCTTGAGCTCCTGAGCTCAAGTGATCAAGCAATCCTCCAGCCTCAGCCTCCTGAGAAGCTGGGATTATAGGTGCTCACCACCATGCCTGGTTAGAATTCATTTCATTTTTAAAGATGTTATTCAAACTCAGTAATAGTTGACATCTGCACTAAATTTTTCACTTACCAAACAAAGATATTATACTTTACATTTTGTACCTGTCTCAGTATTTTACATTTTAAACCAAAATAGAAACTTTAGGTGGTTCCACAGAATGACAGAACTGAATGATCTCAACTTCTGTTTTCCCTGCTTTACAATCACTGTGCTATCCTTGTTTATTCCAAATCTACTGTTTAAATGCTGGAATATGTAGTGCAACGGGGCTGGAGGCAGGAACTGGGCCCAAATTTCAAACTGTCACAAGCTTTCTTTTGAAATTAATGTGTGGGGCTCAGTCTAAACATTTCAAACTTATATATTATCAAAGTTCCATAGTAACCTTAGCAATTATTCTGAACTTAGACCAACCAAGATTTTTGGGGGAGGAAGGAGGCATATTTTATCTCTGGCATTGTTTAGGATTTCAGGCACCTGGTAATAATAAAAAGCAGATGCTTTTTGATCATTTTAAAAATTACTGGCTGGGCACGGTGGCTCATGCCTATAATCCCAGCATTTCGGGAGGCCAAGGTGGCTGGATCACCTGAGGTCAGGAGTTTGAGACCAGTCTGGCCAACATGGTGAAACCCCGTCTCTACTAAAAATACAAAAATTAACCAGGTGTGGTGACTCACACCTGCAATCCCAGCTACTTGGGAGGCTGAGGCAGGAGAATTGCTTGAGCCTGGGAGGCAGAGGTTGCAGTGAGCTGAGATTGTGCCATTATACTCCAGCCTGGGCAAGACTGAGCAAGATTCTGTCTCAAAAAAAAAAAAAAAAAAAAAAAAATTCACAATCCTCTACAGACAATGCACACCCTTATTGCCCATATATCAGGGACAGATTGCATCCCTTTTTTGGCTCCTGTTATGCCACTGAATAAACACTGTGCAGGACTGGGAATCAGGATTTCTGGGTCCTAGACTTATCTTTGCAATTCTTAGTTTCTAATTGGGCAACTCTCATTTCCTCCCTTGGCCTCAGTGCTCCTAACTGTAAATGGAGGGGGCTTACCTGGGTCATCTCTAAAAATTTCTTTTCTGCCCTAAACTCTGCTTTGAGAAGTCATCTTTCACCAGAGAGGGTAGACTGGAAAATGCATTTGAAATCTGAATCTCTCTCTGTTCGGGGAGTGATGCTGATTTACGGGGATGAGTCAGTGAAGGGAGATCATATGCCTTTGATTTATACCAGAGGCATGATGTGCTCGGGCATACACAGTTCTGAAGGAGCTGAGAATAAAATAGAGGAAATTTCAGGGTTGGTTGCACTCGACGGGAAGAGGAGGAAGCTATGACCCAGTGGGGGTGTTGATGGTGATGATGGTGCTAGCAAACATTTATTGAGCACTTATTATATGCTAGGCATGAAATCTTCATAATGTCATCATGATGAAGATAATCATTATTTATCACCAGTTTGCAGATAAAGAATTTGGAGCTGTGCTCAAGGTCACATAGTTGGTAAATGGCAGTTGTGGGGTTTGAATCCAGGTTGTCTGACTCTAGCCTCTGTATTTTAACCACTGCGGTAGAAGACTGGGATGTGAGTAGTTGTTTCCGTTAGACAGTGTCTCTTCTCTGGGCTGGCCATATCCAGGGAAGGGTGTTACTGGGTCCTGGCATTACAGAAAGGGTCTAGGAGGCTCTGTTAAAGCAGGGTTTGTCTTGGTTTCAGAACTTTCCTGTTTCTGGCACATTGTAAAACCACTAATTGTTAATATTCTGAGGTGGTTTTGCATCTCTGATCTACCTTCCTCTTCTTTGAGGCTACAGAGACTGAAGTTTCAAGGAGGGCAAGTGACTTATTTAAGGTGACCTGGATTTAAGGGCAGGTTTGGAACCAGAATTTCATCAACTCGTCCTGCCTTGACAGGCAAAGTGTGACCTGGCTTCTTCCCATAATCTCCACCGTTGGTCTTGGGGTTCCCAGGCCACATTTTTCTACGAATTATCCAGGTCTGGCACTTAGTTACCTCTACTGTTAAGTGCTGGGTTAAACAGAGAGATGATATTCAACCCCTTCTCATCCTACCACAGGGATCTTTTGTCCATGGGTGAACTCTGTTGTTCTTGTACTGAGTTTCACAATGATTTTGAAATTTAATGATTCTACCAAGCGTTATTTCCTCCTATAAGGAACCCAAGAGGCTTATATTATACATTACTATTCCATTCATTTGAGTACAAACTCTCTCTGCTAGGCATTGGAGTCATAGACAGACATAGTCCCTGCTTTTATGAAGCTTATAGTGTAGTGCAAGACAAATGTTAAATAAACCACAAAATAATTAGTTAATTACCCTTGTCATTATTTAATTTATATTTGCATATGAGGGTATGGAGATTTTCCCCCCTAAATGTTATGTGCAGTCTAAAAAGAGCTATGAGCTCTTTTCTAATCTTAGCTTTTCTCTGAAATCTTATGTTTCATTTTTATTATATCTCACTTTGTTTAAAAAATGTGACATATTTTACAGTACACTGTCAAAAATGTCACATTGTTCTTTTTCCCAAACAAATGAAATTTACCTTGTAACCAAGTCTCTCTTTCTGAAATAGCTACAGATCTGAACAGAGAACAATGGAAGGTAATGCATCTTTTTCTGCAATTGCCTTAACATTCATCATCTTTCCTCAATTTTTTAAATTACAAACTAGAGATTAGAAGTCTATTTTGTTTATATTTCAGCCAAAGTTTGTTGAAGATTGCAACAGTCTGGGGGCTTCCTGGACATGCATGCAATAAGTTGTAATACCTGATATATGTTATGGTTTTTTTTTTTTTCCTCTCTGGATGTTTCAGTTGTGACCACCAGTCTTCTAATTGCGCTTCACAGTGCACCATAGTAATCCCATTTTATAGAGCAAAATGGGTGAGATGTTTCTCATTTTACACAATGAAGAATAGAATTACTGACTATAAGTTTGAGAATCTTGTCACAAGTGATATTTAGTCTCTTAAAACCTAAGCAGATCTAAATTAGAATAATACCATCTCTGCTTTCATCCATCCATTCAACAAATATTTCTTATCTGTATGTATCTTGCACAATCCTGGCTGAGAATGCCCTGGGGCACAGAACAGGCTAAGTCTCAGCTTTCATGGAGCTTATATTCTAGTAGTGCTGACTACTATAAACAAACAAATACACAAGATAACATCAAATTGTGATGAGGGCAGTGCAATAAAATTACTAGGGTTATGGAAATAAGACTAGCTTGGTGGTGATGGCCACATCTTTATTGAGGAAATGCCATTAAGTTGAGTCCCAAAGGAAAAGAAGAAACCAGCCAGGTGGGGAGTGGAGCATTATAGCACATGCAAAGACTCTGAGGCAGGAGGCAGCTTAGTGTGTTTGAAATACCAGAGAAAAGCAAGATTTGCATCTAAAGAGCAGAGGTGGTCATAGGGAGAGTAATGGGATGGGTGACTACAGAGGAAGCAAGGTCAGATCATCTCAGCCTTTAGGGCAAAACTAGGGAGTTTGGAATATTCTAAGTATAGCTGGGAAGCCAATGAGGAATTTAACAAGGGAGCCATAATTATATTTTAGGAATACCATTCAATGGAATAGTTTAAGGGGAGCAAATCTGAAAGAAAGAAAGATGCATTTGGAGGCTGTCACAGTGGTCCAGGCAAGAGATGATGGTGGCTTGGCCTATGACGGTGGAATGGAAATGGAGAGATAGAAAGTTTCAAGACAAATTTAGGGACCGGGGTAAGGGAAAGAGATTTAAGGCTATCTCTGAAGTCTGGCTTGAGAAATTTATTAGTTGCATTGTCTTGGGAAAAATTCTTATCCTTTCTGAATCAGGATTGGCTGGGGCATGACGTGAGACCCTGGGAGGAGACTGAAAACCTAGGTGGGATAAACCCAGGGCAGGGAAGGGAAGATGGGGAATGCTGTTGGGCGTCTGTGGAGTGGCTTAAATTGCTTCTCTACCAAGAATTATAAAATGTCACAACCTGAAGAAACCTAAATTACCAATAGTGTCAGTTACTCAAGGAAAATGACAGTGACATATATTGCTTCAGCTTACACTCATAATACCTAGTTAGTAGAAATTGAATGAAGACCTTTTCTTACCAAAATATGTATTATTCAAGACTTTTGGAGTTACAAGGAAAATAAATGCAGCTTGAACTGGTCAAAGAAGAAGAAAAATTATTTGCCATTACCATGAAAAAATAAAGAGCTAAACTTCAGGCTTGGTGAAATCTAGGTGCTCCTGTACTGTTATCTGTCATCTGATTCCTCTGAGTACAGGATCTTCCTTCCTTTGTGTTGGCTTTTCTCAGACAAATTTTCCTGAAGGGATAGCTAAGATGGAAACCCTTTCTTCAGGTTGGTATGTGAGCAGCTCCAACAGAAAGTAAGCACCTGTTTCCCAATAGTTACAACATTAAGTCCAGGGGTAGGTTCTTTTTGACCTGGCCTGGATTGCATGCTCATCCCTAAACCACTCTCAGTGGCCAATGGGTGAACTATGTGGATGGCTCAAGGTCTGGCTGGTAAAAGGGAGTGCCCCTATTTAAACCATATGAACAGAAAATAGACGATTTC
Organism: Chlorocebus sabaeus; assembly: GCF_047675955.1. NCBI lineage: Eukaryota > Metazoa > Chordata > Mammalia > Primates > Cercopithecidae > Chlorocebus > Chlorocebus sabaeus. The sequence continues at coordinate 30,080,440 of NC_132926.1, read as the reverse complement.
CAAGGAAAATGGAGCTGCTGTTGCTGGAAGCTATAATGCATGCTGGGGAGGCAAGAATGACAGACCCAACAGGGGTCCCATGAATTCCAGTTCAGAAGCTCACCTGCCAAACAGATAAACCCTGCATCTCCATTCACTCATTGATTCCCCAGAGGTGGTCAAAACGGGGATGTGTACAGTCTGACAATGCACAGAAGGCAGAAGCAATGCATTCCGTATTACTGTGGCTTCAGACCTGGGTAATATGAACATTAAGCCAGGTACAGAAACTTTTGAAACAAAGAGTTGGGTAGTTTGGCTTTTCATGTGTGTTAGGGGAAGATGGATGTAAATGGCAGTGAGGTGGTTTTACTCAGCTCTCCTCCAAAGCAGACATTTCTTAAATCTTCCAAATGCTTGTCAGGTTCCTTAGAAAGCATTTTATCAGAGTATCATAGATTGTCAGAGCTGGAAGGTAACTCAGAAATTTTTCAGTCCAAACTGGTTCTCTATTCAGATGAGAAAACTGAAGCCTGGAGCAGTGAATCTGGAGAAAGGTCTTGAATCCAGGCCTGTGGCTTTGTTCCTATGAATAGTATGGTGAGCTTCTTAATTGATTCCTGGGTGAATTTGCTTCACATATGAGCTGTCTTTTCTCTTTTATTCCTACAAAAAGAATCTATTTAGTTTCCTGTGGGAGATTATCTTGGTCCATATTTCACTTTGCTAATTCTAGAGTTTAAAAATCCCTCTGGGAACTGAAGGTTCTTTGGAAGATGATTGGTGGGTGACAATCACCCATGAGCCACTTTGCCCACAAAGAACTTAAGACCATGGATAGCTCTCTTGGTTCTTTGACAAGAGAACCAAGTCAGTCTCTGCTGGACTCTATATACCCCCAGATTCACTTTCATCCAAACCTCAGAAAATGTCTTCTTCAGAAGCATCGCTTTATTCAGTAACAAGCCTGCACGTTCTGCACATGTATCCCAGAAATTGAAGTATAATAAAAATTAAAATAAAGTAAAAAATAAAAAACATAAAAGAAGCATCTCATACATATGTCTTATGGTAGAGCATCTCCTCCTGAATGAGGGCAGACCGGTCACATTGGATGAGAAACCGGAATAAGTGTCCTGATTAAGATTCTGAATGATGGACTCAAATATCCTTGCCTGTGAATTTAGGCTCTAACATTTATTAGTTATGTGACCTTGACCAAATTATTAAACTTTGTTGAACCTCAGATTCACTATATTTAAAAAGAACGAATTCATATAAGTCTACCTTATTACATAGTTGAGGTAATTAAACGAATGCCTAAAAGTACTCAGCACACTGCCTGGGAGATTTTAAGGGCTGAATTTATACGTTAGTTGGGTGGTAGTGGTGGTTGTTTTAGGCAACACTGGAAGACAGCTTGAAATACTGTGTAGTTCATTCAAGATATATGGTGATTCGGAGTAGAGTGTGTACTGTGTGGGTTTGTTGAAAGATTAACTCTACTTGGCCCAAATCCCACTCTGTCTATCTCTTTGGAGTCTCTAAAATGTAGACATTCTGTAGTTTCTGCCACAATAACCCTTTATTTTATCATACAATCTTAGTGATTTGTACATGCTCCCTTGAATGCATTGACTAACCCTGATATCTTCCTCTCCTTCAATGGAATAGGTTCCTCCTCTGATCAATACCTGTCACTCAACAAGGACTCAGTGAAATGATACACATATAGCATTTAGTCCACAGTGGCTGGCACATGGTAACTAATCAATAAAATGTTAACTACTGATATTACTCTTATGACCACTCCTGGAATTATTATCAAGTACCTGGCACAGGGATAGCAATGAGAATGAGAATGATGATGATGAGGGATATCTGGGGCTACCAAGGCACAGTTTTTACAAAAGGCTAAGCTTTATTCACATTTATCATCCTATTTTGTTTTTCCTGGTGGGAGAAATAATTTATTAGGTCAACTTCTTCTCATCCGTCTTTTTAAGGTGAATTAATGTCAATTTTTAAAAAACAAAACAACTTTTCTCATAGATCCTGTTTGTTACCTGCTGCTTCCAATCATTTCCTCTTTACTAATCTGGTTTGGTGCTCGAAATAGATCTTAGTGGCTCAATGTCATCCATTAGAGAGACAAGATTTCCCACATACAAATTTGATTTCATTGTTGACGTAAGTTTTCAGGGCATTCCCTCAAGCATCCTATGATTTAATACTGAAAATAACCCAGGGTGCACGCATGTTACTGTTCCTGTTTTTCAGAGATGGGTTAGGTAACTTGCCCAGTGCCAAAGAGGAGTAAGTGTTCCATGTTTGGATGGAAATTTGCTCTGCTGTATCACAAGGGCTCTCATGGGGTTTGGTGTAAGTTGTCTCTTATAATGGGTCAGCATGGGGGTGAAGTCATTACAGCCATTCTTCATATTGCCCAGGGGACAAATGTAGGGAGGAAACAGAGCAGAGACACTGACATTCACCAGAGGCTGAGCATGTGGGCTGCACCAACAGTAGTGGTAGGAGTTTAGTTGGTATCTTTTACCGTTACCCTCAAGGGTCCTTCCACTGGCTCAACTCACTGCCTTGTATTTGTCAGGTTTAGTAGTGCTTGTTATTTCTCTGTGTCAGTACTGTGACGGATATACAGAAGGCAAACTAAGAGGACTATTTTTGAAATAAGATATATCTAGGCTTGAAATCAGCCATTGACTAGCTGTATGAGCTTGGGCAAATATAGTATTTTCTAAGCCTCAATATCCACATTTATAAAGTGGAGACAAGAGTGCTTGGGCATATCTTTATATTACAGGGAAGAGTAAGTTAATAGTAAGGATAAGTAAATAAAGCTGATCATCATCACTGCTTTTATTATTTTAAAAAGGAGAGCCCTTGAATCATGAGGGTTGAATAGAGGAATCGGTTTGCATTCTGCAAACCCAATCATAGGACCTCATTTCTCACTCCTTGTGTAATCTTGTTATTGCCCTTAGATTCAGTTCAATTCATTATACACTAATAATTTCCAAATGTGTATTTTGAGCCCCAGATATGCATCTATAACTGCCTAATTAACATTTTTCTTAGGTGCTTCAAAGGCACTGCAAATTGCTATGTTGAAAAGCAGGAGTTATAATCAACTCCCAAACCTGATCATGTTCAGGGTTCTCTCTCAGAGTGAATGGCCCCTCTGTCTGGCTAGTTGTGCAGGCCAGAAGCCTGAGGCTATTCTTAAACACCTTTTCTGATGTGGCCCATTAGAAAGTTCTGTAGGTTTGGCCTCTTTGATATACACTGAATGTATCCATTTCTTGCCATGCCCAGCACCTCCCTGGTCAAATCTGGCACTATCTCTTGGCTAGACTGCTACAAGTCTCCAAGCTAGTTACCCTACAACTCTAGCCTCTTTCAGGCCAGTCAGAGGGATTTTTTTTGGGGTAGGCAATGATCCTATGTCCAACCCCTACTACCCAGTCTTATACCTGAATATCTCTTTAGTGTTTTCTCCTTCATTTTAGGATTAAAGCATGCTCAAGGACATGGCCTATAAAACCCACAGGATCTGGGCCCTGGCTCTCCCTAAGGCTCATTTTCCATTATATTGTCTCTTGTGTTTTCTCTGCTCAGACTTACTGACCATCTTACTGTGCTTCCTGCTCACTATGTTTCAATCGTAGGCACTTTGTCCATGGTTGTATCTCTGCCTGGAGTGTTTTTCCATCCCATCTTCTACCTAAACTGCACCTACTCCTCCTTCAGATGTTAGATTAAGCCTTCCCTGACTTCCACAACTAGTTCAAATCCTTCTTTTATAGGCTCCCACATTATCCTGAACCTCTCCTTCATGGCACATGGTACAGTTGCAATTTTACATATACTTTCAAGATTTTTATTTTATGTCTGTTTTTCCTGAATAGTCTTCCTCTGTTTTGCTCATCACTGTTTTCCAGCACCCAGCACAGTACCTGGCACATAACAGATGGTCAATGAATATTTGTCTAATGAATGAGAATCCTCAAGGAGGATTCATGTTTCTGGTCTCAACCTCCTGGCTTCAAGTGATCCTCTTGCCTTAGCCTCCTAAAATGCTGGGACTACAGGCATGAACCACTGCGTCTGGCCTGATTCATGTTTCTGTACCACAGTTCTAGTTCATTGATCTCTAAGTGGTGTTTTGTATATCATTAGCTAATGTGCATGGTGATTTACTGCTAATAAGTGTCAAAGCTGGAACTTGAACCCAGGTCTTCTGTATGACAAGCAAGCAACTTAAGAGTCTAACTGGAAGGCTTACTGCTTAAATGGCTCCCTCTTGATTCAAGAGTGAAAGGGGTATGATGATCAGAGGCTTGCCTTAGGAGTATTCCTGCTCCAAAGTCAATGATCTACAATTGTAGGTTTAGAGATGTGGATAAGTAAATGATTCATTGGGAAATGGCTCTGAGCCTTCTGAGAACCTTAGGAAATATATTCTTTTTTACTCCTGGCTGGTCATGCATAGGACTTAGAAATGAATGATAACAGAATATATTTCCTATCCCTCTTTGACATCACCTGAGTTTCAGTAAAATGTCATCTTCTATAAAGGGTGGAAGGGAGTTTATAGAGCCGGCAAAGTCTGATCACCTCCTGTCTCTTCCACCAACCCAGATTTATGTTCCTACCTGCTTATTAACTTTTGATGAGAAATGTCCCGGGAAGAACCTGCATCTATGTGTTCCCTTGATTTATGTCTTCCACTGCATTCTCACTGCTACCATCATAAGATCCTTGCCACCTCAAGCATTGGTCCTATTTGGAGTATTGATAATATTCAGGGTACAGCATCAATTCTCCCTGAGCTTATGTGTTTCTCATCTCAGTATGATTAGTCTTCCTTATTCAGAGAAGCTCAAGGGACTACAGTAGTTCCCTGTTACCTGCAACATCAACATGAGGTTCTTCTCCAGGGTCTTCAAGTAATGTCTTAATCTTTTTCCATTTGTCTTCATCTCCTATTACTCCTTAGTATATATCATTAGAATGTTTTTTCTCCCATTTTCTATCAATCAGTTATATAACTCACATGTTCAAATACTTACTGAGCCCTACTATGTACTAGGCGCTGGACCGCACATTAGGGTACAGCAGGAGCAAGATAGTCACAGCACCTTCCCTCATGGACCTATGATCCATAAGGAGAGATAAACATTTAAACAACTCCATTCATCATTGCTTGTTTGATTAAAATGGTGGCAAGAGCTACAAAGAATGGAGGGGTGCTCAAAATGTGTTACAGGAGAACCTTACTTTGTAAGGAGAATCAGGGAAGTCTCCTTTGGGAGGAAACGGTGAAGTTGAATCAGAGATAATTCCTTATATTCATTCCCATTTTCTCTCTAGTCCTGTGCTTCTTGAATCCCTAGGAAAAGCAGCCTTTCTTCCTCTTTCTACACAAAAGCTACACATTCCTTAGTTGTAGCTTACTTCAGTGAGTTGACTGAAAACTATGACAGTTAAAAGCTCAGATGCTTAAATCAGAGAATTGAGGTCAAAACCCAGCTCCACTATCTCTTGGCTTGGTGTCTTTATGCAAGTTATTCACATTGCTAAGCCATAATTTGCTCAAATGCCAGAGGATTATAATACATTCCTCTCAGGATCATTCTGGGTGTGAAGTACTTAGCACCGTGCTGACACTTAGTAAATGCTCAATTAATAATGGTCAAGATTACCATGATGATCAGCTCCTGGGTTGACTTCCAGTACCTGCTTCCTTCGTTTTTTTTGTTTTTTGTTTTTTGTTTTTTGTTTTTTTTTAAACTCATTCTATAAACACTAGCCCAGATACTCTGCCAGATGCTGGAGACACATCAGTAAATAAGGTGACCCTGCCTCAACCCTGGAAAATCCTTTTGGATCTCAGCTCCACCCCCATGGTGAGGGCCAAACCCACTTTTAGGCTCAAATGACATGAGCCCAGGCCCTGACGTGACATAATATGGCACCTATTCCCACACCTGCTTTGGAGACTTGGTTCTGAAACTTTTTCTCTGCCTGGTGCCCTGTGCTTGGACCCCTGCCCAGGTTACCTGCCTCTACCTGAGTTTCCCACAGGGCTGGTGGTAGCCTTTTGCTTGCTGGTTCCTCTATCTCATATCACAATCAACATAGCTCTGCTTGCAGAAGCTCCTAGGAAAAGGCTGGTTCACTGATCATGCGGAGAGCTCCAAGATTAACTTTGGTTCTTGGTCAGTCTTATCTTCAGGTACATGGGATTTTTACCAAGCAGCTCATGTTGACTTTGTAGCTTTCACTCCCCAGGTTGGGCAGCACTGTGTGGATGCTAGGAGTGCTGACTTCTTGGCTGGGCAAAACACAAAACCTGCCGTCTCCAGCTCAGGACCACGAAGAAGGTCCATGGGTCTCCTGATTGTCCACTGATGAGAACTAGCTTTGAAAATATGGGATCAAATCTTCCTTTGTGGGAACAACTCCTGTATAGCCTGACTTGGATATCCACAGAATTGGGGGTGATGTATTCTGTATGATAACCCTCTTGGGGTAGTGCAGAAATCTTTAACTCTTATTTAACAGAATAACCCTTTCTTTTTTAATGAACTCTTTATACAACAGATAAAGTGATGCTTCTCAGAGAGGGTGAGGCTTAGCTAGGAGGGTAGAACACAGACTGTGGTTTACCATCCTTGTCCACCTGCCCTCCTCAACCTTAGGTCTGCATTTGAGACCCATCTATGAAACATGCTAACTTAGGGCTTGGGAAAACATTCCCCAAGTCTTGATCTTGGGTTCCTCATCTGTGGGGATTCATTCATTCATTCAACCACACTCTTAATCCCAGATATGTGCCAAGCACTATGCTGGGAATACTGTAATGCACAAAATGGACATTGGGGTGATGGGGCTTACTCAGGTCAGGGAGACACAGTCATGAAAACTAAGCCTATGACAAAATGAGTGAAGGAGAGTTTTGCTGTCCTGAGAGAGGTGTGGTGTGGCAAGGGTGGGTGTGGAGGCAGACCTTGAGTAGTAAGGAACAGAGTCTCTCTCATAACAGTATAAACAAGGGGCAATGATACTATACCTTTTAACCTTACAGGTATTGATTGTGTAGCTAAGTGAGATAATTTGAAAGCTCTTTGGCTTCAGACACATGTAAAAACTGCTTCTCAAAAGTCACTTTCCAAAGATAGTAGCCCCTTTTCTTACACAATCTAATGAGAACTGACCCTCATGAAATCCTAAACTTATCCTTTATCGCCTTAATTGTAGTTATTAGTTTATTATATATTTAGCATCTGTTTTCTCTCTAAAGCTAGAAGGATGGGGATTGTATCTGTCTTCATCTGTCTAACCCCAGCCCTGACTATAACTGAGTAGATGCTCGATAAATATTTACCGAATGAATCAATAAAGTGATTAGAGAGGACACTGAGATCTAATATGTGGTTTGGAAAATTATAGTATTCTGCAGATTTGGGAAATGTCTCATTTGGGGATTTAGAGGCCACTGAATCAACCTTATCTTATGCATGAGAAATAAAGACCCAGAGAGGGGAGGCAACCTGGCCAAGCCACACACTGGGTCACTGGCTCACTGTGTTATTGTTCTCTTAGTTCGTGGTTGTTTTCTTCATAGCTATGGCTGTTTTATCTGAAGTGAGATAAGCTCTTAGGATTGTCTCTTAAAGTATAAGTCTGTGCCTCTGTATAAGGACTCAGGTAAGCAGAGTAGCCACCCTTGGAAATCCCTCTCTCCTGGCCTGCTGTCAATGCCTGGCACCCTGCCATTAGGGAAGCATCACATTGCATTCAGTTTTGTCCTCTACAACTGCCTGTTTGAGAAGGCATGTGTGATTGGGAGAGGTAGCCAAAACCCCATTTGGTAAAACATGTATCTAAGTGATCTGCTGCTTGGAATGTGAAATTAATATGAACATGAATGTTTGTTTAAAGAATGCCAGCACTGTAAAGAGAGCTATATACAGAAGGGATAGTTAACTGATGGGTAGAGAGGAGGTGTAGGGTATGTGAACTCAGTTGGATGCAGAGAGGATGCCACACAGACACAAAGAACCAAAGGGAAATGTTTGTAGAAATTAAGCATTGGCAGGCAACATGAGTTGCTGCAAGTTGCAGGCACTGCACTTCATGGAGGAAAAGGATGGCATAGATGAACCAGAGGCAGCTCGGTCAGTTTATTGTTGCACTCCCCAAATTGTTATTGAATGCTCCCAGGTGCCCAAGCCCTGTGCCAATGCTTGGAGTCTGGGCAGAGCAGAGAAAGATGGCAGTCCCTCCTCTCATGGTGCTTGTAAAGTGGATGGAGAGACAGCTATTAAGCAAGAAATCATGGTAAAATATATATATATATATAAACTATGATAATTGTGCCAAAGGAATGGAATGTGACCCTGTGAGAACAAGTAATATGGAAACTCCCCAAGACTGTGTGCAATGGGGAAAGTGGAAGGGTAGGGGTGTGTGTGTGTGTAAAGGGAGTGAGCAGCCTTTCCTGAGAAAATAACGTGAGCTAAAACCTAAAGGGTGAGCTGAAGCAACTAGATAGATGAAGGCATGAGGAAAAGCGAGAGTTCCATGTAGAGGGAACAGCATGTTAAAAAGCCATGAGTCAGAAGGAAGCAGGTAGCAGGAAACGGAGGAAAGTAAGGGAGCGAGGGTGTTAATTTCTGCAACACAAGGCTTGGGAGGGCAAGTAGGGATACAGACCTTGCTGATCCTAAAGGCTCAGTGCTACTGCTACTCAGAGTGGTCTTTGTATGGGGGCTGCACTTCAACAGTGAGTTATAGATCTGTGGGGAGCTAGGCACAGAATGGAGAGTAAGCTTTTAGTGAAACTTGACAGAACAACTTTGTCTGCTGAAGCTAGTATTTTGCATGTCTTTTTAATTCATTTTCAAGAAATTCATTGTTATTTTACAGTTTTTCAATTGTTTTCAATGGATTAGAGTCAAGGAAACCTGGTTGTTTACTCTAGAATTTGGTCTTTATTCGGAAGCTGTGGAATGATTTTGAATAGGAGCATGACAAAGTCATATGCTCAGTTTTGCAAGACTGTTGTGGGCATAGCAGAAGGCCAAAAGACAGCAAGGGGGCTAATCCAGGGAGCCTGGAGAGAGGAGACTGCAGCTTAGGCCAGGGAGGTGGCTGAGAAGATGGAGAAACATAGATGGATTTAAGATTGGGCAGGACTGGAAACTAAGGCCTGAACTTCTTTGGCAGGAATTTTTGTCAAGGCAGACAAAAGAGAACAGGAAAGAGGGCTTCATTTGGAGAGAGCCTGGTGGGTTGGTCGTAGAAAGTTTTATTGCTGGCAGTACAGAAGGTCCTACATTTCCCAGAAAGAAAAGTTCTCATTCCCTCAATGAGCAAGAGAGCTGGGAGCACTTGTTTGGGTGGAGTCAGAAACAGGGAGCCACCCATGGCTCATCCACAAGTGCTGGGTGCTGGGCCAGAGAAGGGCACTGGGGAGGTTTGACCCTTGAAAGTGTTCGCTAGCTCTCTACAACCTGCAGGTTCATATATAATGTGGTTAGTGCTTTCTGGGGCATGTGGAAGAGTGAAGAGCTCAGTAGACTGAGTTGCCATGGTAGGGGAAGACCATGTCCCAAAAAATAGGTTACTTTGTGTGAAGGGGGAATTCTACTCCAGTCTTTGCCAACAAAGCATCACCATTTTGACCTTTGTTTTTGATCCCAGGTGCAGTCTAGCAGTAGTCTAACCAGGTGTCAGGGATAGTTTGGCAGAGGAGAGACAGACATGGTGGGGTGCACCTGAGTGAGCTGTTACTGGTGTTATCTGGGCTCCTAAAGGGCTCTAGAAGACTGGCTTCTTTTAAATATTTTTCAATTAAGTACTGGTCGTTCTGTGGATTCTGCTGCATTTGGGATATTTCATTTATCAGCCACATTGCTGCAATAAATCAAATTTGCTCTGGTCATACTCTTTACATAGTGGCAGTTGGAAAATGGATTCAGGTCTTTGTCAATTTAATCTCAGATCTGTTTTGCTGAAGGCGAAGCCAAGAGGGTGACAGAATCACAGGCCATTGTCACAATAGAAGGATGCTGGTCCTATCTGGTAGAAGTTGGAAGTAGTGGTTAGGTGGAAGGCATGACCCTCTGTCCACACTTCTCCTATTCACAATGCCTTTTACTCCTGTCAGGGCATGCAAATTTAATGTGATAGAATTACATACTATCAGGGCATAAAGATATCTTAATAATTATCTATAACTTAGAAATGGCAAAAATAAGGCATCCTTGCCATTACTTCCTTTTCTCTTTCAGGCAGATGTCAAGAATCGATCCCCGTATTCTATGTAGCCTCAGAATCCTTCTCAACACACTGCTCCAAGCAGACACTACTGATCAGCTAGAGTTAGTATGTAGTCTAAGGAGACTTATATTAGTTTCCTTGGACTGCTTTAATAAAGTACCACAAACTGAATGGCTTAAAGCAACAAACCTTTTTCCTTTCACAGTGCTGGCAACTAGAAGTTCAAAACTGAGGTGTCAGCAGGGCCATGCCCTCTCCAAAAGGTCTAGGAAAGAATTCTTTCTTGCCTCTGAGTTTCTGGTGGTTGACATCAACCCTTGGTGTTCCTTGGCTTGTAGATGCATCACTCCAGGCTCTGCATCTGTCTTCATGTGGCCTCTTTCCCTATTTGTCTGTGCCCAAATTTGCTTCATTTTATTAGGATACCAGTCACAGGATTAGAATCCACCCTAGTTCAATTGAATAGAGACTCAAACATGCAGAAAATTTGTAAAGTCATACATGAAAATGATAATCTACATTTAGGATGCTGATGAACTCCAGGGAAGAAAAAGAGGGACTGAAATTGAGAAGAGGTCCCTAGAGTGATTTGAATCTATTTGTAATCCATTACTGTGCCCAGCTTCCCACAGACCTGTAATTCACAGTAGGAGTGCAGCTCCCCACACAGACCACTCTGAGTAGCACCAGGCCTCTAGGATCAGCAAGGTCTGCATCCCCACTTGTCCTCCCAAGCCTTGTGTTGCAGAAATCCACCCTAGTTTACCCTCATCTTAACTTGGTTACATTTGCACATTTATCTCAGGTGAACAGAAATTTTGGGGAGTATACTATTCAACCCAGTGTCAGACCTACAGCTATCCAGATCCCATTCTAAATTCCTATTTTGCAGATGAGAAATTTGAGGTTTAGAGAGAAAAAGGAACTTGCTGAAAATTACATGATTATTAACAATAGGTGCAAGATAGGACTTAGAATTCCAGACTGCCAGTCCAGTGTTTTTCTGGTCTATATCTGAATGAAGCATTAAAATAAAGACAGCTCCTCTTTCCCAGGAAAGACTTAAATAATCTAGTTTGATTATTTAAGTTTGTTTTCTTTCTGTGAATTTCTACCCTCAAGAGTAACCCAGCTGAGCAAGAAAAGTGACGATTCTTGCTTTCAAGTTATGATGCATTCCATGAGACTGAATCTGAAAAGAGATTGTGGTAAAGTGAAGTCCTGACCTGCCATGTGCTGAGTGTTCCTAGCCTGGTTCCAAGCACCACTCTGGATGTACAGGGATAGATGCTCAACAGGTATTTGGTGAATTTGATGTGCAACACATGTTTGGTAAATAAAATTTTCATATATCATTTGTTTTTGCCTGTTTTGACACCGAAGAAACTTTGGAATAATAAAGCTGATTTGGGAAAGGTAGAGAGAACTGGAAGTGTCTCTAGACAGACTGTTAAAGATACAGACCAGAAAGAAATGGGAAATGGCAAAACTGGGGACTGCCTTTTCCTATTGCATTCACATCATGCTCATTCTGACTCTAGTTTCCAGGGAAGGAGGGAAGAGAGCAAACATAGAATACCTTTGCCGTGTTTCTTGGCTTGCATTATGCCAGGCATTGGGCTGGGTGCTTTACAAACACCCTTGATGTAATTCTCTTAACTTAGGTGGATGCTATTATGCCTACTTTATAGGTTAGGGAAAAGTAATTCATTTGTCCAAAGTCACACAGCTAATAAATCTTGAGGCCTGGACTGAAAGCAAATCTTTTCCAAACCCATTTTATTTTTAAAATTTATACCTAACTGGGTTATGGGTATCACTTCTGTTTCAGGAGCAAGGCATGAGAAGCCCTATCTTTGCAAATAATTTGCTTTGGATAAAGCTATTTCTTTTGTAGAAGCATCACATGTCATCTGAACTTTAAAAACTATTTTTGTGTGTCCCTTAGAAATTCTTGTGAGATTTCCATCATACAGCCTTTCGATAGTGTGATCTTCACAATTACATGGTGGACCCTTAGGTGACTTAAAAGAAAAGCTTTACTGAGGTATAATTTACTTATTATAAAATTCATCCACTTTAAGTATGAAATTCAATGATTATTATTATATTACAGAATTATGCAACTGTCACCTAAGTTGAATTCCTTTGGTAACTTAGTTTGTACACCGAAACAGATCAATTATCCAAGAGGATAAGAGAAATCATTGCAGATATAAGGAACAACATGAGTAAAGGTGTCGGGATGGGGACGTAGAGATCACATGAAGAGGAATGGATAGTCCTATTTGGCTGGGTATAAAATGAGTAAAAAGATAAAAATAAATAATACCAGGGCAGGTTAATAACAATGAACAGATCATTTCCAGAGAGCTGGTTTGGTGGGAAGAAGGCACGGACTATTTGTTGTTCAAGGCAAAACTGGTAGAGAAAGAAAGGAGGGAGGGTTAGTGACAGTTCCTCTGCTTTTCTCTGTACTGTAGAGGGGACCCCGGTGGGGCCTCCAGGCCAGCTGGATGACAGCCAGTATGCCCAATGATGGATTTGCCAGATGAGTGAGTCATTAATTCCCTGAGGATATGTTATCTTGGCTTGCTCGTGGCTTTATCTGTGAATGAATGGGCTTTGTCTGACCAGAACTTTATTGTCTCTTAATTTTGTCACATATGGCCCATTCCTGCTGTTTATCTTCTGCCCCTTGTCTTCACCCTGCTTGTTCCCCTCTATCTCCTTCTCCTGCCTCTGTCCTGGAGGTAAAATGGCAGTGGGCAATTCTCCTAGAGTGAATTTGGGTATTTGTCTGACAGTTTTATGTGAACAATCCTTTGCTGAATTGATTTTCACTGTACTAGCTTCTGCCTATCAGCTTTCGAGCCCAGACAGTTGGCTTTGATAGATACTTTGCCACTCCATGATTTCTGCATTGGCCTTTTGGTGCTTCCTTTTTTCCCTGCATATAAGGACAAAGGCCACAGCCATCCTCAGCAGGTCACAAGCTTCAAGAAGGAAGAATTGTAATAGCAATTGTGAACTTCTTAGGCTTCCTCCAAAGGAAAGGGTGAGGTAAATGGAAGGCATTGTACAGTTATTATGTGACACCACATATATTAGTTTTTCTCTCCAAATCATTGCCTAGGGCTCTGTTTTGAAATTGGTTTTTACCCTCCTTGCTCTTATTGCAGCCTTCGATGCTCCCATTCCATATTTAACTTTTCTGCAATTCAGCACCTGCTCTGTTAGCACACTTCCCTTCCAGGCTTTTAGCGTGAGGCACCTGCATTTAGAACAGCCTAAGCTGTGGGGGATCAGGGTGCACTCACAGCCCAAACTTCTAGAACTTCCTCTCATTCCAAGGAGGGTGAGGGCCAAGGAACCTGGACCCCAGAAACACTGCTCCTCCTGCCTTATTTAGTGTAGTGATTGAGAGTATGAATTCTGGCTTGAGCCATAGCTCTGCCACTTACCTGCTGTGTGACCTCAGGCAAATACCTTAAACTCTCTGTACCTTAGTTCCCTTATGTGTAAAATGAAAGCCACAATAGCACCCACCTCATAGGGTTGTGAGAAAAACTAAATGAGTTAACCCACGTAAAGCACTCAGAGCAATGTCTGGCATATAATAAGTGCCATGAAAGTATTAGTAACGTTGATTTTCTTAGCTATTAATTCTTATTTCCTTTTAAGCCTATTGGGATGGCGTCAGGAGGCCTGGATTGTGTTCCAGGCACAGTTGTTAAGTTGCTGTGTGACTCAGAGATGTCATTTCTCCAAAATTTGGCTTCCTCTTCAATTAAATGAGACTTACAGTCTCAGGCCCCTCCCTGCTCATTGCCCAGAGTTGCTCTGAGGATAAAATGACATAGCAGACATAAACAGGCTTTGTAAATATGAGAGAGCTGCCTGCAGAAATGGTGGTGAGATGTTCCATGTTCTGTGGAGGGATGACCTTGTGAAGGTATTTCTTGGAAGAGGTGGCTTGGTCTCAGGGAACAAGAGTCCTCCTTGGAAACAGTGGGATCCTGATTATTCTCAGCCCTTATTGGCTTAGCATTGTTTTGAGATGTCTTCTTTCTGGGGTCTCCTGGGAGAACAGTGGTGGTATTACCTCTCGGCATCAGCATTCTTAGTTGTAAACAACAGAAATCAGTGCTTGTTAATTTAAGCAGTAAAGTAGCAAAGGAGTTTATTAGATGGAGTTGGGTAGCTCACAGAGTGTCCTGGAGCACCAGAGAACCAGGAGGCTGTGGATCAGTGGCCAAAGTCACACAGCAGAACTAGTCCAGAAGGGATGCCACGGTAGCACTGCTGGGCACAGGCTCTGCAACTCATACTCACATAAGATAAGAGTGTTGTAGGGGGCACCCAAAACTGGAACTCATCATGGTCCAGCAATCTCTTAGCACAGCTACCCTCTGTGGGGAGGCTTTATTCTCCACCACCCCTGACTAGCTTTTCTTTTGGGTAGGAAACAGGACCACATAGAGCTTTGCATCTATCTCTTTTAAGTTCCACCACCAGGGGAGAGGACCACTTTCTTTTGGTTTCCATTCAAGGAAGGCAACCCAGAAGACAAAAGGATTGTCTCTGCTTGGCTGAGCTTTGGGCTATTGCCCATTTTTGGACCAATCAGTATAGAGCTTGGTGGTGAAATGTCAGGATTGGCCCAGCTTGCTGCCACCGGAAGTTTAGCGCCCTGGGTGGAAGGATGCCGTTGGAATGGTGCAGAGGAGGATAGATTTCTCAGAGGTGGGGATGGGAGATGGGAAGGGCTGATCTCAGTGGTACTTTAACCATCAGGCGCTACAGGGGGATTTACAGTCTGCCTTTTTGTGTTTGTTTGTTTACGCTATGCGTAAAGAAACACACGGACCAGGCCTTCATAATTCCATGTTAGCATTATCTCCCTGTCTCCACAGGGCTGTTTGATCACATCTCTCCTTGTATAAAAAACCTTCATTACTTTCAAACTAGAGTCCACATTCCTTATTATAAACACTAAAGATTTAACCCCTTTCTTTTTTAAAAATTTGTTTTTTAATAATATATTTCAAGCATAAAGAATAATAACATGAGTACATATGTACCCCCAATGTAGCTTTAACAGATTTAACATTTTGCTGTATTTGTTTAATACTTTTTAAATAAACAGTAATGGATTACAAATAGATTTAAATCACTCTGGGGACCTCTTCTCAATTTCATTCCCTCTTTTTCTTCCTTGGAGTTCATCACCATCCTAAATGTAGGTTATCATTGTCATGTATGCCTTTATGAATTTTCTGCATGTTCAAGTCTCTACTCAATGCATAGTATTGCTTTGCATGTTGGTAAACTTTATAGAAATACTGCCCTACTCTACATATCCTTTTGCAGTCTCCTTTTTGCATTGAGCATTATTTTTGAGATTTATTCACACTGGTATGTATAGATCTAGTATATATTCATTTTATCTGCTATATAGTGTTTTATTCATCTATCTCTGATTGATGGGTTTTTCTTTTTCCTTTTCTTCCACCATAAGCCCTGCTGCAGTGAGCATTCTTGTGTAAACCTTGGGGAGTATACCCAAGAGTGGAATCACATCAGGGAGAAGGACAGGCAAAACAAAGTCATAGCCCAACAACTTCCCCACCATGCAGAGCTAGCAGGTGATTAAGCCCAGGAAATCCCTGGCAGGGCCGATCAAACAGGATTTAGCGGCTTGTGAAATGGGACTTTATTTCTTTAGATAATCCCTTGTGGGGGAGGGGGAGGGAGATCTGAGATCTGACTTCAGCATGATCTGGAGGTAGGTGAGCCCAGACTACTTAAAATATTTGCTGATCACAGAGATGGGCCTTTTGAGTGACAAGAGAATGGTAGAGTGAACCTTCACTCCCCTTTCTCTGAGTCATGCCACAAATGGCATTTACTCTGCTTTGGAAAAATGCAGGGGTAAGAAAAAGCATAGAGTTTGGAGTCAGAGAGAGCCAAGTTTTTGTCTCTATATCTGCCATTTACCAGTTGTGTGACCATGTTAGTTACTTATATTCTCTGAACTTCAATTTTCTTACCAGTGAAATGAATCCCACTGATGTCCTCTGCTTTCAGCCTCAGTGTAGCCACTGCCCTGAGTTGTCTGGATTGGGCTGCAGCCAGAAACCTCAGGTCCACCAGGCCATGGTTCCTTGAGTCAGGTTCTGTTGGCTATAGAACTTCAGGTGAGCTCTGAACATTGATGTTTCCTCTTCACCCAGGATGTACTGCATCTGCAAAGCACTCTGACTGCCTGCTAGGGCCTGAGCCTGTCTTAGAACTCTCTATGCATGACTATGAACCCAGCTAATACTTACCAGGCCTCTTCTTGGTGGAACTTGACCCTAATTCTTATCTATTCCTTCCCTCTGGCCCTAACAGTGGATGTGGAATTTCCAAGAACTCATATTTGTATCATCATGACCCTCATATAGGCAGCTCCACTTGTGGAGCCCTTGCTGTAAACCTGATGGTGAGCTCAGCCCTCTACATGTGTTTACATTGAGGTTGTGTAGGAAGGGTTGAGAGCACACTTCACTTTTTGGAGCCAGATACATTCGGTTTCAAAGTGTGAGCTTCCTGACCTTTTTTTTTTTTTTTTTTTTTTTAAAGATAGTATGTTTCTGGATGACTAGATAAATTTTAAAGAAGATAATAAAACTTTTCTTCTGGGGTTATCATAAATAGTAAAAATGTCATAAGAGTAATGCTTTTAGTATAGTGTCCAGCTCACAGTCAGCACTCAATAAATTACAAGTTGACATGCTGTAATAGGTTGAAGGCTACATGTAGAAGTGAGATAGCCAGAGTGATGAAAGACATGGGCTCTGCAACCAGATGGCCTGAGTTTATATTCTGAACCCTCCACTTCTATGATACAGCCCTGGGCAGGTGATCGAACCTCTCTATGCTTCAGCTCATTCATCCCCCAAAGGAGGATAATCATACCAAACTCACAGGTCTTCGACTGTGAGAAACAGATGATGTGACCTGTATGAAGCAGTGGGAACAGTGCCTGGCACACAGGAAATGTTCAATGCATGTAAATAAATTCACTACATTTATTATTTTATTTTATCATTATTTTAAATATATGTATATGCATAAATGTATAGGCATATATGCCATGAACTCAGGTTACAAGAACATAACATTATTTTCCTAAAACTGAATCTACTTTCCTTCCTGAAGTCTATTCCACTGGAAGGCAGAGCATGGATTCTCATTACTGCCAGAGGAACTCAGTCATTTCAGTTATTTGGGACTTACAGGCTTAAACTCAGACAAATTCAGGATTTCCCTCTTTCCTTCTGTTCCCTGGAGTTGATATGGCAAGGTGGCAGCATCCTCAGACAGGCACACATGCCACAACCTGGGCTTTGTCATCAGCACCCATGGTGCTTGGCTGGTAGGACCAAGCTGGGCTATCACTTGGTCCTGTCTGTCTTTCATTGCATGTGGCTTTCTCATTTCCACTGCCCTCAGAATGGCATGGAGGTTGATATGAGGGGTTTTCTGTCCTCCCAGAACTCCAGATATAAATTGGAAGATGAGAAGGGTGGTAAGGAAAGGGGCATAGGGCCCGTTATTAGTGTCTGAAGTCTTTCCTTTTCTTTCCACGGCTTTCTCTCCACTAAGCT
The DNA here is from genome assembly GCF_047675955.1 of Chlorocebus sabaeus. Lineage (NCBI taxonomy): Eukaryota > Metazoa > Chordata > Mammalia > Primates > Cercopithecidae > Chlorocebus > Chlorocebus sabaeus. The sequence continues at coordinate 30,062,495 of NC_132926.1, read as the reverse complement.
GGGAGAACATTGTAACTTAGTGGTAGGGTGGAGCGTGTGTGTGCTGATTTGCATTCTTCCTAGTCTTTCCTGTATTGTTCTTGAAACAAGGCTAAAAGTGAGGAAATTTTGCTGTCATTTTTTTCTGAGTTTTGTTGTTGTTGTTGTTGTTGTTGTTGTTGTTATACTTCTCATTTTCAGAAGTCTTCAAATGTTTTGACCTAGATCTTGGACTTAGGGGATTGAAGGGGAAAAACACATCACAGTATTTTACTCACTGTTCCACCTGGAATATAATTTCACAAGCTGGCTAACTAAGCACTGCCACTGTTTCCCCCATCATCCAGAAGAAGAAACAAACTCAGAAGTTGAGTAACTTGCTTACAGCCATCTAGGGAGAAAGGAGTGACTTAAAACCAGGTATGTGAGGCTTCAAATACGTGCTTCACAACCTCTTTCTATGTAATGAGCCACCTGAGACAACAGCATCACTTCCCCACTGACTGTAGGCATTGCCAGCCTCCTAATCTTCATCAGCCATAACCTGCTAGGAGGCCCACTCCACTCCCTTATCAGACATTGGCTGAGCCATCCCTGAAGCTGCACAATGTGCTGATCACTGAACATTGGACGGTCCAACCACCCTGTAGCAGAACAGCATTGATAATAATGTGTCTTCTCTCCTTTTGTCTCGTTCAGTCCCAGATTTCTCCATTTCCTACTTGACATGTGCATGCTAAGCACTCGGAAACACATGATTTATGTATTAGGTTGATGCAAAAGTAATTGTGGTTTTTTCCATTATTTTTAATAGCAAAAACTGCAATTACTTTTACACCAACCCTAATAAATCTCTGTTAATAGTGAATGAATGTGTATCAAAGGGTTAAAGGCCTATGAAGGGACTGGCTCTTAGTCCTCTTGGTCTGTGGTGCAACAGGGCTTCTGAGCTCTGCTCATCCTAGCGGTCAGATTCGTGGCAGGGACTTCTGCAGTGATCTCAGCCATACATGCTGCCTCTTCTATGTGACCCGGAACAGAGATCAGAGTGAGGTCGTATTGATTTCATGAGAAGCTGGGCCTGCATCTTTTCTTTCACTCTAGGTTTGTCGGCTCCTGCCTGTAAGATGGCTGAAGGCCATTGTTTTTGTGTGGAGGATTAATTAGAATAGATTTCTTTGACTTGGGATGCCAATAAAACCTGTGGTCTCCAGCTATTGATTTATGATGCTGTGCAGGAAGTGTGGGTCCCAGAACAGGCCCCAAGAAAGTAGTGGTGTTGGGCATTTTGATGCTCGGGTGGTTAATTGTGGCAAACTGGAAAAGAATAAGAACACATAGGAGCTTTGGGGGGTACCATGGGGGAAGGGAGATTGGTACAAGGGCCACCATGATTCAGTGAATGAAAAGAGAATCTCATTTCCTGTGAATGATGTGACTGAGAGATTGAAAGGGACATTTGTGAACTTTGGAGACCAAGATGATTGTGAGCAAATTAATAGCTAGATATCTGAGATGTTTGTTCTTATGCAGATAATCGAGTTCTGAAGAGAGAGGTCACTGGTCCTTCAACTTCCCCATCGTCTCAGAGTCCAAGTTATGATAAAGTTCTAACTCTTATTTCCCAGATGACCTCTCAGTTTAATTCAATTCAGCAAGCATTTATTAGTACCTACTGTGGTGCTGGGAGGGAAGAGGGTATAAGAAAGCAAAAGACTTGCTCTGTTCTCTTAAGGAGTTTGTCACACATGGGGGTGACATTTTCAAACCTGTGATTAGAATAAAAAGTGGACTCTTGGGGGGATGAGGGTGGCGTAGGAGGAGAGTTTTAGACTGAGAGTGAATGAGAACTTTTCATGATGGGTGGCATTTGAGCACAGTTTCAAGCACAGTGGCATGTGGCAAGGGGTTCCACACAAAGGAATCATTATCACAAAGAGGGTGTGCTTAGGACTTACTTGGGCCCTTTCCTTGGGTACTACATTAACTGGAGCTTAGGTAGATGTAATAAAAATAAGGTCAAAATATAAGTGTGGCCAAATCATGGAGAAACTGAAGAGCAGACTAGGGAGTTGAGGATTTGATTCTGTAAGTAGCAGGGTGCTATTGAAAGTCTTTGAGGAGGAGAGGGCCATGATTGATCAGACAGCCATTCAGGAAGCATGGTCCTGCAACCTGTGCCAATGGGATCAAAGCAGCAATGGGGGGGGCAAAAGATGCCACTGAAGAGGTTACCACCACAGTCAGGAGAGAAGAAGATAGATACGTTAGGGGAGGTAGGGCAGGAAGGAGACCAAGGATGTGGACTCTCAATCCTCAGTTTTCTCATCAGTAACATGGGGGATCTATTTTTGTTTCTAGGATTTGAGGACTGGAGGACTTAGGGGATGAAAGGAAAGGATGCATCAGAAATTTTTATTAGGTTTGCAGCCTGAGCATCATCTTTCTTAATCTCTTTTTTCCTTATGATGCCTTTTTTTTTTTTTTTTAACCTGAGAAGTTGGTGGCTATTAATAGAGTATATCTGGGACCTCAGTGTGTATGAATGAGTGGCCAGTTTGCAGGCACAAGATTAACAAGGTACTGTCTTCCTGCCTAAATACTTGGCTTAGGAGTTGTAGAGAAGCCAGGCGATGTGAGAGCAAGAGGAGGACATGTGGACAGAGCACCAGCAGGCTCTGCCTCAGACTACTGGCTAGTGATAAACAAGTCCTCCTCCTTCCTGACCCTCTGTCCCCAATTTGTCATTTAATGATAACTTCCTGGCCTCAGGAGTCTTCTGTAAGGATGAAAAGAGATTGTGCTGTCTTTTTAAAAGATAAAATACTAAAACTGCAATTCGTTATTATAGCCCTTTTGGGAAGCAGCATGATGGAGCCAGTGAAGAGCACTGGCTCTGGAGTCCGGCAGCCTGGGTCTCCATTATTTACCAGCTGTGTGATGATAGGTAACGTAAATTCTCTGTGCTTCAATTTTCTCCTCAGTTAACACGAATGTAATAATAGTCATCTGTTAGGTATGATGTGAGGAGGACTCACACAGTGCCTGGCATGCTTGTTGCTGGATAAATGTCTGCAATGACGAGAATGATGCTGCCACTGCACTGCCAATGATGGGCTCTCTGAATACTAGTGTGCCTTTGATACCCATAAACCCAGCAAAACTATGCTGCTCCCATCTTTCCTTCCAGTTACCTGCCTCAATTCCTATTCAAGGTGGGCATCTCATTGCATCACAGAACATCATAGCAGTTAAGCAAGGAGGTTTCTCTAGTCTAATACTTTATCTGTTATTTCAACTACTGATGAGAAGGAATCTTACCTCCTGGTTACAGGGAATGCTCTACCTCTATAGACAGCCAAGTCCATGTATAGATAGCTTTGAAGGTTAAAGTGCAAATCTAGTTACTGATCTCTTCCTTTTTTGTTTGTGTGTATTTGCATGTATGTGTAAAACACACCCGAAAGAATGACTTCCAGATACTCTTACTAATTCAAGAAGTGAGTCCTTAATAAAACATTGACTGTTGAAAAGGGAACAGTGGTAGAAAAAATAGTAAGATACATACTCAAGATTTGGAAACATAGAGAAAGAAGTAAAATCAATTGAGAACCACCACCACATCTATAATGAGCTTCCCCCTCCCCGCCAGCCCACCCTTACCTGAGGGGACTTACAAATGTAATGAGAAGAAATGGACTTTTTGCTGTAGGCAGGATTTGGATTAGACATTCAAGAGCTTCCTGCCTGGGAAGTGATCAGGGGATGTCCAGGCTTCTCTGGATTGTTCACATGTCTTCCCTGGATGTGCCAGGAGGTGCTTTCATACCAGGAACTTACTAATTGCAAGAAGGAGAGGAAGGAGAAGGAGAGGAGTCTATTAAAATCCACTCTGTTAAGAAGTTCAATAGTGAGGCCAGCATTCAGAATGACTCATGCCCTGTCTGACTTCTTGACAGCTAGAGGTGCTTGGCTGGCTTGGGTTTCCCAGCTGCCCTGTGCTCAGAAGGCATTCAGGGGAGGCCTCCAACTGGCTTTAAGATTGATCTGGTTAGCACCAATATCACCTACTATGGGTTGTGAAAACTCTTTGGTCATAAAAGTAATAGCAATACAGTAAAAACCTTGGCTATCTAAGAGGCCTCAGGAAATGAAGCATTTTGGATAGTGGAATTTTCCATAAAACTGAGGATTTTTCCATTTAAGTAGAGGCTATTATTTTTGTATTTTAGATGGATTGAATCAATACAACATTTCTTGTTTGCTTGGAGACAACAAACAAATGGTAGTTATTATTCTATGTCATTAATACAGTAGTTCCCTAGGGGATTAATGAACCACACAGTTTACCCCAAGACTAAATGCTGAAACCTTTGTGCCTGTTGAGATCTTCCATCTGCTTTTTAGTTTTTCTGACCCTCCTTGCTACAAGACATCTTTGCCTCTCATTTCTTGCTAATCTCAGTGCATCTGCCTCAAATGGTTTCTATTTTTTCTCTTAATTTAACTCTCTTGTCTTCATTTTAATATTATAAAGTACCATTGATCTTGCAAATCGTTGTTGTAACTGGTATCAGATCATTCAAGGTAGAGGCTCTCCATATTAATTTATTTGTTTAATAAACGAGTATTGGGCATCTAGTCTGTAGTAGGCAGCATGGTAAGTGCCAAAGATTCAATGATGAAAAACTGAGATGACAGAACTTGCTTATTGTTACAATCTGGCATCTGGCTTCTAAAGGGTGTGTTGGCTCAACCCGTTATACAGGTCCCTGTTTCTCACTATATTCTAGCCTAGTGGTTCTCATATTTGAATGTGCCTCAGAATAACTTGGAAGGCTTGTTACACACACACTGCTGGGCTCCACTCCTGGAGTTTCTGATTCTTGGGCGAGAAGGTGAGAATGTGCATCTCTACTAAATTCCCATGTCATGGCCTGGGACTATACTTGGAGCGACACTTCCTTCGCCACATGACCTTCCCTTTGTTGTTCGAATGTCAGTCTTGTTTCTACTTCAAGGCATTTGCATTGAGGCACTTAGCAGATGTGTACCCTCTGTCTGATCTTGGCCTGGCTGCCTCTTGTCATCACGTTTTTAGGGAGGCCTCCCCTGAGCATCCTTGTTTATGTTGCTCTAGTCTTCCCAGGCACTCAATGTCACTGCACTTGGTTTTGTTCCTTTCTTGGGCCTTTGTCACTCTTTGAAATTATCTTTATAGGTTTGTCTCAGGGGTGGCTGTGATTGAAGAGATACCAACAGACCCAGGCAAAGAATGCACATTTCTTTAATGCAATTAAAAGAAGTAAGAGTTTAAGTGCATGAAGACAGCTACACAAAGGAGAGGGCAGAGCAGCATTTTTTCACTGGAAGTCCCAGCCCTTCAAGTCCCCGTGGCTAGTTGTGTCAGCTGACTGAGGCAGAGATCCCCTAAGTCTCCTGAGCAGCCGCAACTCATCCATTCTCAGGGTCTTTATACACCCCAGTCTCCTGTTTACTGATCTGCAGACACGGAGGAGCGTTTGTTGCAAGGTCAGTTTCCCAGGTGAAAGGTCTCCCAAGCAGGATGGAACTTCAGACGTTCCTGAGTCTTATATTTTTATTTATCTGTATGATCTATCTTATTTTACTTGATCTCTGTCTCTTCTCCCACTAGCATATAAGCACCACGAGAGCAGAGGCATGTCTGTGTCCTCTTCCAGCATTTTCTGAGCACCTAGACAGGACCTGGCAGAGAATGGACACTTAATATATATAAGCTCCCTTCCCTTCTCCTTCCCTCACCTAATAGCAAAGTAAGTATGTGCCTCTTGAATGTAATTTATTTCTTTCAGGGAACTGAACAAGACACATTCTCAAAGAAAGCCTCTTCTGTTACCCTGCAGCTCATTTCAGAGCATGCTGAAGAAGGAGAAAGGCAAATATGAGTGAGAGGAAATGTTTTTCCCTCTGTATCTTAATGTGGCAAGAGCTCTTGGGCAAGAAACCGTCTGTTCATGTTCAGCTTTCTTTTCCCTTCCTCTCATTTCCCCTGTTCTTGTGTCGCTCTGACTTCAGAGCCATAATAACAAACCTATTACTGCAATAAGATGCCAGAAGGGGAAAATGAGACTAAGTTACTGAGGAAGAAAGAGACGCAGCACCAACCCCGAGCCTTTCCAAAGAGTCTGCAGGCTGTTGAATAAGGCATGTCGGTTTAATTGCTTCTTTTCTCCCTTGGTGTGGTATAGATGCGTCTGTTCTTTTTCTCTCTTTGTTCTCTATTAGGTTCACAAATTATTTTGCCATAAGATACTAATAGTGTCTGCAAAGAGGCAGTGTAATTCTGGAGTGGCCATTCCTTGGGTTTCTCTCCCTGCCCCCACTGCTCCTTATTTTAACTGTGTCTCCAGCCAGATGAGAAGCTCTTTGAAGACAGGAACTACATCTTGCTGAAAGTTACCTGATGATTCTGTTGCTCACAGAAACATGTACAAGGTTGCACTCTACAGGCATCTGAAAATTCTCGTAGAAGCAAAGTCTCTATTTCTTTTCCTCGCCCCTTCTCTTCCCACTTTGTGGCTGACTTAACCAAGGGAGATACTAAGTGAATGCTGACTTGTTGTCTGCTTTTCCCAAGGAAGGCTGACAGGTAAGTGCCAGCGTTATGATGATTTATATTTTTATACAAATATGATTATTGCAAACCCTGCTAGGTGTTAGGCTCTGTGCCAGGCATGGGGAATGTAATAGTGATCAAGACAGATAGGACCTTACTTTCTTGAGCCTATTTTCCAAAAGCAAGTTAGTTAACACAGATTGTAATCAAAACTATAAAGATAAAACAAGGGGCCAGGCGCGGTGGTTCACACCTGTAATCCCAACATTTTGGGAGGCTGAGGCAGGTGGAACACTTGAGGTCAGGAGTTTGAGACCAGCCTGGCCAACATGGTGAAGCCCCATCTCTACTAAAAATACAAAAATCAGCTGGGTGTGGTGGCATGCACCTGTAATCCCAGCTACTCAGAGGATCACTTGAACCTGGGAGGAGGAGGTTGCGGTGAGCTGAGATCACACCACTGCACTCCAGTCTGGGTGACAGAGTGAGACTCTGTCTCAAAACAAAAAAAAACAAAACAAAACAAAAATCAAGGTGATCAGAATAGTGGATAATGAGAGAGATAAACTTCTTTCCATGGAATGGTAAGGGAACGACTCTGGGAAAGTCATCTGAGACTCTGAAAGTTAATCTGGGACCTAAAAATTGAGAATCAGTCAGTTCTATTGAAGAATAAGAGGATAAGCACATGCAAATATACTAACGTGAGCAAAGTCCTATTGAGGAACTAAAAGAGGCTTAGTTTGGGAGAGGGAGAAAATGGCATCAATCCAAGCTAGAGGAGCAAGCAAGGACTAGATCATGAGTTGGATATTCATTTTGTTTAAATCCAACATCCTGTTCTGTTGCTCCTTTTGTCATTTAGAGCATGAAGAAGCCACAGATTAATTCTCAAACTTTCATGTACATCGGTCTCTCCCAGGGAGCTTATAAAAGTGCAATACTTGCTCAGAGCTTCTGATACAGTAGCCATAATAAGCACAGGTTCTTTCTGTTGGAAGTCACAGAAATTCAACAAAAATCAACTTAAGCAAAACCAAAACAGAAGTAATGACTTCTGTATTTGGGAATCAAAGAGGGGGTGTTAGCTTCAGGCATGACTCCATCTAGCAGTTAAAATAATATCATGAAATCTCCCTCTCTCTCTTTAAAAAAATTGTTCTAATTTATTTATTGGCTTCATCCTTAGGAATGCTTTTTCCACATGGTAGTAAAAATAGGCATCAGAAGTCCAGGCTTATATTATCCTTACAGGTAGTGATCACAGAGGAAAGGGTGCTATGTTCTCTTTTTCGTTTCCACGTTAACCCCTCTAATGGATTTGGATTGGCCCTGCTTGGGTCAAATTCCCACAGTGGAAGTGTCCAAAGAGACGATGTACGTAAGTTGGCTACCTAAGCAGAGAAAGTAGGGCCACTTGAGTGATAGAATCACCAGATTCGCATGGCATAGGGAAAGGATAATTTCCATAAAGAAGAAATGTTCAAACAGGAAAGACCAAAAGTAGCAGATATTCCCCACAAAAGGCTTGGGCAGGGCAGAATTGTGACCTCCTAACAGTAGCACCATGACTCCTTTATGTTGCTAAATAACAGACAATGCTTTGAAAAACATTGCCAGAGATCACTTTGCAGATTGAGAAACTGAAACTGAGTTCATAGAGAATGGGAATTCACCACAATGACAGAAAAGAATGCTATGAAAATTGTTAAAAGACCTACAAGAGTCTCATAGTCATTGTCTAGGTTTCTAGGTCTCCTTTCTTGAATGTTAGTAATGTTATACATGGTGGGTTCCCACCCCACTCTTTATTATATACAGAAAGCAGAAGTCCACTTGCTTATTTTTACAAAGAGAAGATAACTCGTTTGAAAGATATGATTTGTCAAATAGTTCAGAAAATTCTGCTGAAATTTTAGTTAAAATTGCACTGAAAAATAAGGGGAAAATAAACATTTCAAATGTGAAATATCTGATCGATGACTATAATGCTCTCTTTCTTGGTCTTCTTTTATGCCATTCAGTGAATTTAAAAATATGGTGTTATACACTATTCCTTCATAGTAACTAGCTATTATATTATTATTTTTACTATTATGAATGAATGTCTGTTTTCTATTGGTTATTGCTGGTGTAGACACATATTACTGCATTTTATATGTTTATCTGAAATCTGGTCACCCCACTGAATTTTATTATTCTATTAGTTTGTTTTCTGATTCTGTTGGGTTCTTTAGATAGATAATTATATCATCTGCTATTATGAAAGTTTTATTTCTTTTCTCCTAATAGTATACTTTTATTTTTCTTGTCTTACTAAATTGGGCATAGCTTTCAGTATTATTTTGAATGGTACTGGTGATAGATGAAATCTTGGCTTATTCTTGAATTGAAGATTTGAAGACAATATATAGGATTTTCATTAAGTAGGATATTATATTGGATATAAGTTAATAGAATATAGCCTTTATCAGTGGAAGCTCTTCATCTGTCAGTTTTTCAAAGGGTTTTTATAATTAAATAGATATTGAATTTTATAAAATGTTTTTTAAAAAACCGTTGAGATAACAATGTGATTTTTATCCTTGCATCCATGATTGTGTAGAATTACATGGTTAGTTTTTTCTAATGTTAAACCATCCAACAATTGCCTTTTTTGAATAAATCCTACTTAATCATAATGGATTGTCTGAAAAATTATTTAAAGCTAACGTTTTTATTTGGGGCGTTTATATGTGTTTGAATGGATAGATATATAATTCTCTTTCACTTGTAATGTTATTTCTCAGTTTTTATGTAAAGTTTATATAAGCCACCTAAAAATTAATTGAAAATATTTTCCTCTTTTTTTTCTTTTACAGTTTGTACAGCAAGGGATTATTATCTCTTCCTTGAAAGTTTATTAGAACTCTTTTGTAGAATTATCTGAACCTAAGCCTTTTTTTTTTTTTTTTTTTGAGAGAGCAAAGGACTTTCATTATTATCTTAAATCTTTAAATGTTTAATTTGATTATTTAATATTTTATATTTTTTTCTTGTACCAATTTTAGTATACATATATATTTTTAAATTTTGTATTTCATTTAGATTTTCTGATTTTATGTATGGCTTATAATTTTGGAATTAAAAATTCTATTTGACCTGTTCTAAATTTGTGGTTCAAAAAATTTACATACTGTCTTTAAAATGTCTTAACGTGCCATTTCAGAGGTTTTCTCACATTACTATTTTCAAATACCCATATTTTAGATTTTTAAAATTTTTGTAATTTTTTTTCTTTACTTTATTACTTTCTATATTTAAAAATATATCCATCCTACTTTTTTGGTATATCTGATATTCTTTTTTATTTTCTTGAGTTGAACACTTAGCTTGCTTACTTTTAATTATTATTGCTTTCTGTTAATTACATTTAAAATTATAATTTTTTCTTCTAGTGCAACTTTGGCCATTTTCTACAATTATCAATGTGTATTGATTTCATTGTTTTTGATAAAAAAGTGTTTTATAATTTCACTCATAAATTTCTCTTTAACTCAAGGATTATTCAGTAGCATTGTTTTTGTTTTAGTTTGTAGACATATGTAACTTTTAAGTTATAATTAAAATTATTAATTTTATTCTACTGTGATCAGACTCTGTAAGATGTTGATTCTTTAGGATATGTTGAGCCTTCCTTTGTGTCTTTTTTTTTTGTAAATTTCCCATGAATGCCTGAAGCATCAATGTACTTCATTTGATAGGTACAAACTTTCATATATGTTTACTAGGTCTAGCTCATTAATTGCATTAAGAAAATCTTCTATATCTTTATTTATTGTTTACTCGATCTATCAGTTTCTGAGAGGGGTGTATAAAATTTCTTATTTCTCAATATAGTTCTGTACACTCCAACAATTAAATATCAAGTCCAGTTTTCAAACTTTCTTTTTTTTTTAAGCAGCAGAATCATTTTGTCACATAAAATCTTGTCCAAGATTCCAGTTCAAAAATAGATAAAAGCAGATCTATCCTCGTTGAAAGGAGGGAGGGTTGTGGGGACTGTATCCCTTCCTTAGTCACCTACAACCCTCCCCAAAACACTGCAAAACTCCGGTACTATAGGGAGCAGGGTTTGAAAACCACTGGGAAAGACATGGGAGAACCAGACTTAAAGTCAACCCCATTTCTGTTTTTAATTGGCATTGTCTCTTTAAACAGATTATTCTTCTCCATAAAATGAGAGGGTTGAGGCAGACACTTTTTTGAAATCTTCTCCAGATATGAAGTTCTATCATTCTAAATATTTATTGAGTGCCGACTAAGTGCCCAGCACTAAAATTATATGAACTTATATATTTTACCACCAAAAAACCCTACAATATGTCAATTGCTTTTCCTCCGTTATCTCATTTGATCTTCAGATCAGCAGGGAAAAGTGGGCGAATCCTTACATAGAGATCTGTTTCCAATTCGTTGGAAATGGTCATTAGAAGACAGACAAGAATCTTAGTAGTTAAGACTATGGGGTTTGAAGTCAGGATTCAAATCTCATCCCTGTGACTTACTAGCCATGGGTCCTTAGGCAAGCTACTTAACTACTCTGAGGCTGAGACCCTTTTTCCTCTGTAAAATGGTGGTGGTAATGTGTCTAGTACTGTGGCTGGTACATTGTAGGTGGTCAATAAGTATTAAGGTGTCTTCCTTTAAGAAGTAGAGATTCTAGGGTAGGAGACGGAAACAACAGATGGAAAACACACTGTGGAAGAATGCTGCACTTGAACATCAATAGAAGTGACAGTTGGTGCTTTCTGACTTCCAAGCTAGATGTGTAAATCTCAGACATGTTTTTCCTGGGACCTCTGGCCTTAATGTGTCTGGACCTCCCTTGGCTCCAAGGCCTCTGTTTTGACTGTCAAGAGAAATGGCACAGAAACTCTAGAAGCCCTGACTCGGAGTCTCTCTGTGGGTCTGCTCAAGGCACAGCACTGCATAGGTTCATTATACAGTCACGAGAAGACTTTGGGTAATGTGCTGACCTTGTTATAATTAATGGATAGTGGGGTAATGGGTCTGTGTGACTCATTAGATAGAGAAAAGAGATCCATCTCTTCTCATTTTGTTTAATTGAAACTCTAAAACATTTATTACTTTGGGCACATGATAGTAACTGGATTTTTAAATATCAAAGTGATGATTTTAGCTGTTCCCCGAAGGGAAAACAGGATTGGAGGGGTCAAAGCAATAAAAAGGGAGACCCTGAAAGGGCAGAAAAAGGAAATTTGGAGGATTATGGTTTGTTTGGGTAAATGACTTGGACAAGTTCCTTCACCTCTTGGGGCCACAATTTACTCATGGTGAGATGAGGAGATTGAAAATGCTACCATCACAGCGACCCCCTGCACCCCCACCATCATAGTTGCTGAGAACTCATTAGGTGCGACACTAAGCCAAGCACTTCATGTGCATTGCTTATTTGATCTTCATGCATGGTATAGGTACTATGCTTACTACCAATTAACTGAGGAAGAAGTAGAGATTTAAAGACATTGAATCACTCACCCGAAGCCACCCAGGAAGTAAAGAGTGACGCTGGGATTTGAACTTTGGTCCGTGTAACTCTAGAACTCTTGTTCTTCCCCCATGCATCATATCTTCCTTAATTATTCTTCCTGTTTAAATATTCTGTGAGTTCTGTGAGCAGAGGGCTGTTCTTGTCCCCATAGGAGGCTGTCCTCGATTCCCTGAAAATTTACATTCCATGGTACCTCTTTGAGGGGGTGAAATTTAGAGGTAGGAAGAAGGTATTAGCTAACATTTGTTAGAATTTCTTCCAGGCTCATTTGCTCCATTCACACCTTTTTTTTTTTGGTCATAGTTGAGAGTATTTACATATGATATTGTGTCCTTTTTATTTCTTCCCTAACTTAGGAATGTTAGCATTTCTGCAAGTTATTAAAATTACTCAGAAGCATAATTTTTAATTTCTGTAAAGTGCTCAATCATATGAGGGGCTTATTACTTACCTAATCTATCCCTTATTGTTATACATTGAAGTTATACCAATTTGTCATTATTATAAATGATAGTATGAACACCTTTGGGCATAAAGCTTAAAAAAGTTTAGATTATTTCTTTGGGATTGACATCTCTATTTAAATCTTTTTTCTGATTGTAAATATTATACAAAGATACTTTAGAAGTTTTTAGAGGGAGGAGGAATTTAAAGAGGGAACTAATAACAGTTGTTATTATTGTTATTATCAGGTAACATTTATACAGGGCTTTCTGGCTACTACCTGGAACTAAATGATGTTCTAAACATGTCATATAAACATCTAAATGATTGTCCTAAACATCTTATATGAATTAACTAATTCCCACAATAACTATGTGAGATACATACATGATTATTTTTGGTATATCTTGATTATTTCCTTAGGAAATTGTTTAAAAAAATATATGAACATTTTTAAGGTTCTCATACCTTTCACCAAACTGCTATTCAGAGATGTGGTAGCTAGTTCTTCTCACACCATCAGGGTTAAAGAGTGTTCTTCTCTCTACACGCTTACTAGCATCGTGTTTTATTATTTTAAAAAGTGTTTGAGTCCTGAGTGCTTTCTGTTGCATCATACTACATCCTAAGGATCTCTGAAGCTTTATTACTAATCTGTCATAAGTTTCCAACTGGTCAAACATAATAGCTTCATGTGGTAGCTACTAAAGTGTCCTGAAGCTGAGTAGAGGAAAAGAGCACGGTGTCAGGAAGCAAATACCAATGCACACATCTCTGATGTCACACTAAGATCTCAGAAATACAGGAGTCTCCATGTGTCTGCTCCTCCAGGGGTGAGTCTCAAAAAACTCTAAGGGGATGAGAAACTCATACATTAGGTAGAAAAAGATAGAAGTGGTAAGCAAAGGAATTTTACATTTAAGATTCAAGGAAAATGACATAAACGTTCAACTCAGAAAATAAAAACTTATACTAAACTGTAACAGCAAAGAAATTCTCTCTGGATCCCATGGAACCTTGCAGACTCTGACACAAGGAGGAAATATGTGATTCAAAAAGGCATAGTCTATTAGGTCAATGTGATGTCCTAAAATTCCCAATATCCATAAAGGACAGAGTGTGATCTTTGAAATCTTGTAGGTATTTAAGGTACTTCCCTATACTTTGATCAAAGATAACAGATCTCTCTTTCTCCCTGCTTCCTCCTTCTTTCTTTTTGCTTCTTCCTTCTTTCCCTTCCTTCTAGCTTTATGGATTTGATATGTTTTGGCTGTGTCCTCACCTAAATCTCATCTTGACTTGTAGTTCCCATAATTCCCACATGTCGTGGGGAAGGACCAGGTGGAGATAATTGAATCATGGTTGGGGGCTTTCCCCCATCCTGTTCTCATGATAGTGAGTTAGTTCTCACGAGATCTGATGGCTTTATAAGAGGCTTCCCTCTTTGCTCAATTTTCATTCTCCTTCCTGCCAACATGTGAAGAAGCCCATGTTTGCTTCCCCTTCTGCCATGATTGTAAGTTTCCTGAGGCCTCCCCAGCCATGCTGAACTATGAGTCAATTAAACCTCTTTCCTTTATAAATTACCCAATTTCAGTTATGTCTTTATTAGCAGTATGAGAATGGACGAATACAAGGATTCTTCAAATTGTAAAAGTAATGTATATTTATTTTACTATGTTAAACAATTCAGAGGTACATGAAGAAGACATTGATAATCTTCTTCTATCTTCCTTTAATTTCACCTTGCCCAGATAATCAGTGGTTACAGTTTGATCTGTATTTTTCCACACATTTAGAAAATGTTCCTGTAAAGGTAAGAATTTCTTCCACTTTCTTTCTTAAAAGGAAAAAACTGTCTATATTATTTGCTTTTCTGACTTAAAAATATATCAGAGAAAATGTTCTAGGTCAGGATACATAAATCAAATTCATGTAATAATAGCTTCATAATATTGTACAGTATGGATGTACCATAAATTTGTTTGACCAGTCCCCTGCTAAGGGACAGTCAAATAATTTTCAAGTTTGTTTTCTCCCTCTCTCCGTTCCTTCTTGGATCAGCTGAACTGTTTCCTTCTATACAGGTGCTTATTTTTTTGTCAGATAGAGTCCCAACACATGAGATTATTTGGAGAAAGGAAACATAAATGTTAATTTTTAATGGCTGTTTTGTCTTTTTAATTACTTACTTTTGTTGAACACTGTCACGTATGTATTTAACTTGGTATTCACGGTAACTTCTTTCAGTAGGTAAAGTAAGGGGCATTATCTCCGTTTTGCAGATGCACCTCACTGAGATTAAATGACGTGTTCAAGGTCTCTCAGTTAGCACATGGCTGAGCCTGTTCTTAAAACTCTTGTGCCTTTGAGGCTTATGCTTTTTCCATTAAATATTTCTCCTCTGCTTCTCCCTGGCTAAATTTTTTCGAAGATAACCTAGGAGAATAAAATGAAGCTCCATTAGAAAAATGGTCACATTAATTTAAAGATAATGATGCTAACAATGAAGGTGATACTGACACATAATTAAACAGTCGTCAAAGGGAAAAAAGAAGATATTTCCTCACAGTGTTGTATCGGGTTTTTAAGAGTGGTTGTTAAGCTTTTAGAATTTTCAGTCCCCTGCCTCTGGTCTTCCATGCTTGAATGCTCAGAAGGATGAGGAGACAAAAGCTGGCCTTTGGCTTCTTTCCATCTTTTGTTTTGGATCTTTCCTTCTGATGCCTTCCCAGCATCCAATTTCTTCCGTTCATGAGGCTGTCTGTGAATGCCTGATGTCGTTTAGGGCTGAAGCCTGTTGAGGATGTTCAATTTCTAAGCAAAGAATAATATCAGGTCCTTAGGGGAAGCAAACCTGTATTCAACACTGAGAAAAACTGAGGAAGGAGAACATGCCTCTGACCTCAGTCCTATCCTTTTCCCACCTAGATTTGGCCCAATTACTTTGTCCATCCTTGTATACTGTTTGTGCATTGTGATCCATCCCCTCTTCCTCTGTTAGTCTTTATACCTGAGTGTGACCAACAGTCTGTGGTTCTTGCTCCCTCAAGTATTTGCATTTTATGACTTACAAGAAAGAATGAAAACATAAGCGAATGAGTGATTTGGAGAGTCCTTTTAGTGTTCCTGAAATAATTAATCATGATAGCTAACATTTGCTGAGCACTTACATTGTGCCAGGAACAATTTAACATACATATCTACTCTATGCAGTAGCTAATCTTCTGCTTTTACCAATGAGGAAACCAAGGCACAGTGATTAAGTGACTAGTTCAAAGTCATATACTGTATTTTACCAAGTTTAAATATCTTTATAAATAACTAATGATGCATTAATTATAAGATGCACCATTACTTTGTTTACACTAAAAATGCTGCTAATAAAACTAAGACATGTAACTGATTTTAAGAAATGATAAATGTGAAAAAATATGCACCTTAGAATCAGTGACTATACATGACAGAGCTGGGATTTGAACCCAAGTAGGTCAATAGCAGTACTTACAGCTTTCTACCATGCTCTGTTTATGCCAAAAGATAGTGTTGACTACCATTTTATTAAGTCAGCTTTTTTTTTTTCAAGTGTTTTGAAAGGGAGTAGTGGGTATCAAGGTGCAAAGTGTTCTGTGAACAAGTAAGTTTAGGAAAGGCTTCATCAGACAGAATATAATTTTTCTACTGTAGGACTTCTTAGAGCTGTTAATTTTTTATTTTTTATTTTATTTTTATTTTCGAGATGGAGTCTCACTCTGTCGCCCAGGCTGGAGTGCAGTGGTGTGATCTCGGGTCACTGCAAGCTCCGCCTCCAGGGTTCATGCCATTCTCCTGCCTCAGCCTCCCGAGTAGCTGGGACTACACGTGTCTGCCACCACGCCTGGCTAATTTTTTGTATTTTTAGTAGAGACTGGGTTTCACCGTGTTAGCCAGGATGGTCTTGATCTCCTGACCTCGTGATCCACCTGCCTTAGCCTCCCAAAGTGCTGGGATTACAGTCGTGAGCCACCACGCCTGGCCTAGAGCTCTTAATATTAACATGTATTTTGTACCTTCTGCGTCATTTCTCAAACCTTTTTTTTTTTTTTTTTTTTTTTTTTTTTTTTTTTTTTGTGGTAGAGTATTTTGTGGAACTTGAGCTTCTTGGAACACATTTGGAGTACACAGTAATCAGTAACTTCTCTAATCTGGTAACAAATGTGTCCAGAAGGTCAAACTTCATTTTGCCTAATGAATCCAGTCTATGCGGGTAATTATTGCATATTAGACAATATTGCATATTGCATATTGTCTAATATGCAATAATTACCTATATCTTCAGGAAATTTTTCTCCTGGTCCATATATTTCATTCAGTATTAATTTTTTAAAAAGGTATTTAACACCAAGAACAGTGCTTTTCAAAGCATGCTTTCTGGCAATGGACTTCAAACTTTTTTGGTCAGGTATCCCTACCAGTAGAAAAAAATAAGCCAATGTTATGGTTCCTTTAAGGACAAAATGTACTAATGAATATAAAGATGACTTGCATACTGGGAGGCACTCATTTCCATTGTTTGGTTACTTTAAAAAATTGTTTTGCAGAAACTTTTTGTAAAGGTTACAGTTGCTTTTATCTGCAGGTAACAGAGTACCTGACTAATGATGCTTAAGCAATAACGGCTGTTCAAGTTCCTAAAATAGGAAGAAGTTTGGAGATAGGTGGTCTAGGGCTAATGTGGGGCCTCAACTATGTCCTGAATGACTCAGATGTTTCTTTTATGCCACCACCCCTCCCTAAAGTGTTGTCTTGATGTCTCAGGGACTCAGGATGTTTGCTGCAGTCCCAGGCATCACACCTCTGTCCAAAGCAGAACAAAGAGGTTATGGTAGCATCAACTATACCTAATTTTTTTTTTTTTTAAATGAGAAAGGAAAATGTTCCTGAAGTCTCCAGTAGCCTTCTCTTTATGTGCTGAAAGTGCTGAGAGACATAGCCACACCTAGTTGCAAGCAAACTGGAGCCAGGACTGTCATGATCAGTGTGTGCCAGTGGCTCTCCAAGTGAGGTCTCTAGGCCAGCATTATCACCATCACCTGGGAACTTGTTGCACATGCAAATTCTCACTCCTTACTATCCCCAGACCTACTGAATCAGAAACCCTGGAAGTGGGGCCAGCAGTGTGTATGTTAACAAGCTCTCTGGGTGATTCAGATACACTAGATTTTGAGAAAAACTGTCTCAGACCAGTGATTTGTTGTTCCAGACTGGAGTTGTTGCCCTGAGCAGAGCTGAGATTCCATTTGCAACACAAATGTTAGGGTTGGATATCGGGCAGGTGTCTAAGTGTCCAACGGAGGGACATTAAATGTTTGGCTGTTTTATATGTTATAAACAGGGATTATTTTTATTAACATCAAAAGCAGTAGCAAAAACCAGCATTCTTAGCCTTGAGAACCAGCACTTTATATATTGTTTGCTGTGTAACCTTGAGCAAATCACTGAACCTTTCTGAGTTTGCTTCCTGCTCTTTTAAAAAGAGAAATCTTTGCAGAGTTCCTATAGGAATCATCTAATACGATGCACATAGAAGGACTCGGAAAACCCTCACATTTCGTATGGTGTCTGCTCCCATGCGTGGATGGATCACTATCCTCCTGCATCTTAAGCCTTTGGCACTATTGCTCCTGCCTGGCTCAGGCAATCTCTGTGCATTGCTAATAGGGTTCCTGCAAGCATAGCACACCAGACTCCATCAGCAAAGTCCGGGTCTCCCACTTGCTCATGGCAGGGGGTAATGTCTTGGGAAAGCAATAGAGAAGGGGGAGGAAAACTTCTGTAATGTACCATGCTTGTGTTTTGTTGTTGCTGCTGTTGTTTTTCTCCTGGCTTCTTACATGAATTCCTTGAATTTAACAACCTAGGGGCTTTCAAAACACTTTGCCAAGTAACTTGCAGCCAAACAATGACAATAAAGAGGTTCAAGATGGGATATTGACAGTGGACATGGGTAGGTAATTCTCCCCTACCTTTCATCTCCCTGGCATTTGCAGTAAGAGAGGCAGAATGGGATTTCCTTAGGATGCACCAAGCATTTAAATGGCTGGAAGCTGTTTCTTTCAGTCTGCATGCATATAACATCTTCCACTGTACTGTAATCTCAAGCCTGTTTACAAGCTTTGAAAGTGTTATAACCATAAAGACCAACTGAGCATAGCTCTCCACGATTCAATCAATTCACTGACAAAGATTTATGTAGTGCCTGGGAGAGGATACACACTGATATCCAAGCCAAAAGGGGCACAAAGATGATTATTTTGGTGTGTTTGGCTGGTTGCTGATATATCAGCAGTCATCTGCCCACCAGTTGTAAGAGCCATCCCCATCCCTGAGTGGCAGGCAGAGGGAGAGAGGATGGCAGAGCCCTGGAGAGCTGGGAGACTCTACCATACAACCTTTGAAAAGCAAGGTGGCTTTTTGAGACAAAGATGGCCTTGTCAGACTGACGTGTGTGATTGTTTTAGATTGTAGGAAGGAAGGCTGGTGAGTCCAATCCTTATAGCAGACAGAAGCCCCATGTTACCATCTCAGGATGGAGTCAGAAATTATGGACCAAGAACCATAATCATGAATTCTTGTGAAATTCTGGAATTCTTTTAATTTTATTAACTCTTGGATGTGTCCACATAGCAACTAGCCATCAATTGTGAAGAAAGCCTGTGTTTTATTTTATTTTATTTTATTTTTTCTGGCAGAAGAAGGTAGAGTGGCAGCAAAGAATTAAGGAGAGAATGGGTTGAGGAAGCAGTCATGGCTTCTGGTAGGGAAGTAGAGGGAGGGGGGATGGTAGCAACTGACAGAAAATCATCTGGAAAATGATAGAGGGAACTGGTTTGCAGTTGAGAAAGATCGTTGAGTTTGAGCTATAGAAATTCTGGGTGGAATCCCCTTAGACTTCAACTGAATCAGGTGTCACTTGGGTCAGTGTCTCTTTTTCTCCTTATACCTCAGCAGGTTAGGGATTGGAGCTATGTCATACCTTTTACCAAATATTAGACCAATAATTAATTGATTCAACACATATTTTGTATTTCCTGAGCACCAATAAGTGCTGAGTGCCATAAGTAGTGGTTGGTACACACACAATGGTGAAAAGTCATGCAAGATTTCTGCCTCAGAGTTCTGTTCTAATGAAGGAGACACATACTAACTAAAATAAATAAATAACTGCATTTATCAGTATAGGCGACAGGAGAGAAATACAGTGATGAATGAGAGGCTTATCAGTGAGCCACATTGGAGGGGGTGGTCAGTGGGGTCTTTTTTGAAGACATACATTTGAGCTGAGAGTTGAGAATGAGAATGAGTCAGCCACACAAGGTGCTATGGGGAGAGCATTCTTGACAGACAGGGGAATAACCAATGCAAGGGCCTGGAGGTGGGAGAGAGCTTGTCAGTTTCCAGCAGTGGAAAGAAGGCTAGGATGTTTGAAGCATGGTGAGCAAAGGCAAGGTAGAGAGAAAGGTATGAAATGGGATGTGGAGTTGGGGAGAGCCCAGATCATAAGGCCTTCATAGGCCGTGATGAGGAGTTAGGAGTTTATTTTATGACCAATGAGAAATCATTAAAAGATTTTAAGCAGTAGGTTGACAAGGACTATTGATAAAGGTCATTCCGGTGCTAACTGAAGACTGGATTGAAAGGGTCTAAAAGAAGTAGGGAGATAAATCAAGAGGCTGTCATAATAATGCTGAGAGAGAGTACAAGGATTTGGAATGGGGAGAACAGTGAAGATGGAGAGATGTGGATGGATATAAGGCAGATTGTATCTAGGATGGAATGTGGACTGTAAGGATTTAAGCAGGTGGTGACAGCTACTAATAGCAACTCATGAGAGGGACTGTCTGGAAAGAACTGAAAGAGGATACAGGCATACCTCCAAGAAGTTGTGGGTTTGGTTCCACACCACCAACATAAAGTGAATATTGCAATAAAGCAGGTCACACCAGGTTTTTGGTTTCACAGTATATATAAAAGTATGTTTACACTATACTGTAGTCTATTAAGTGTGTAATAGCATTGTATAAAAAATGTACTTACCTTAATTAAAAATACTTTATTGGTAAAAATGCTAATGATCATCTGAGCCTTCAACAAGTTGTAATCTTTTTACTGTAGGATAATCTTGCCTCCATGTTGATGACACTGTTGACTGATCAGGGTGGTCGTTGCTGAAGGTTGGTGTAGCTGTGGCAATTTTTAAAAATAAGACAATGAAGTTTGCTGCATCTGCTGACTCTTTCCTGAAAAATTTCCTTATACCATGAAATGTTGTTTGATAGAATTTTAACAGTAGAACATCTTTCAAAACTGGAGTCAATCCTCTTGAACCCAGCCACTTGTTTATCAACTACATATATATACTCTTCTAAACCCTCTGTTGTCATTTCAACAATGTTTTACAGCATCTTCACTAGGATTAGATTCTGGCTGAAGGAAATATTTTGTTTGCTCATCCATAAAGAGCACCTCTTTATTTGTTCAAGTTGTATCATAAATTGCAGCAATTCAGCCACATTTTCAGGCTCCACTTCTAATTCTTGTTCTTTTGCTATTTCTACCACATCTGCAGTCACTTCCTCCACTGAAGTCTTAAACTCCTCAAAGTCATCCATAAGGGTTGGAATCAATTTCTTCCAAATTCTTGCTAATGTTGCTATTTGGAACTTCTTCTATGAGTCCTTCTTAAAGGCATTTAGAATGGTGAATCCTTTCCAGAAGGTTTTTAATTTATCCAGATCCATCAGAGGAGTCATGATCTATGGTAGCTATAGCCTTATGAAATGTATTTCTTAAATAAGAAGACTTGAAAGTTGACATGACTCCTTGGCTTACGAGTTGCAGAATGGACGTTGTGTTCATGGGCATAAAAACAACACTCATCTTCTTGTGTATCTTTATTAGAGCCCGTAGGTGACCAGGCCATTGCAAAAAAGCAGTAATATTTCAAAAGGAATCTTTCTAAGCAGTAGGTCTCGACAATAGGCTTAAAATATTCAATCAACTATGCTGTAAACAGACATACTGTCATCCCAGCTTTGTTGTTCTATTCATAGGGAATAGGCACAGTAGGTTTAGCATAATTCTGAAGGGCCCTAGGATTTTTGGAATGGTCAATGGGCATTGGCTTCGACTTGAAATTACCAGTTGCATTAGGCCCTAACAGGACAGTTTATCTTTTGAAGCTTTGAAGTCAAGCATTGACTTCTCCTCTCTAGCTATGAAAGTCCAAATGGTGTCTTTTTAAAAAAAAAAATAAGGCTGTTTTATCTATATTGAAAATCTGTTGTTTAGTGTAGCCATTTTCATCAATGCTCTTAGCCAGATCTTCTGGATAAGTTGCTGCAGCTTCTACATTAGTACTTGCTGTTTCACTTTGTACTTTTATGTTATGTAAGTGGCTCCTTTCCTTAAAGCTCATGAATCAGCTTCTGCTAGATTCCAACTTTAACTTTTCTCCTACAGCTTCTTCACTTCTCTCAGCCTTCATAGAACTGAAGAGAGTTAGGGCCTTGCTGTGGATTAGGCTTTGACTTAAGGGAATGTTGTGGCTGGTTTGATCTTCTCTCTAGACTACTAAAACGTTCTTTATATCAGTAATAAAGCTGTTTTGCTTTCTTATCATTCATGTGTTCACTGGAGTAGCACTCAGTTTCTTTCAAGAACTTTTGTTTTGCATTCACAACTTGGCTGTTTGGCACAAAAAGCATAACTTTTGGCCTGTGTTGGCTTTTGACATGCTTTCCTCACTAGGCTTACTCATTTCTAGCTTTTTATTTAAAGTGAGAGATGTGCAGCTCTTCCTTCCACTTGAACTCTTAGAGGCTGTAGTAGCATTCTTAAGTGGTCTAATTTCAATAGTGTTGTGTCTTAGGCAATAGGGAGGCCTGAGGAGTGGGAGGAAGAGATCAGAATGACCAGTTGGTGTGACAATCAGAACATATGCAATATTTATCAATTAAGTTTGCTGTCTTGTATGAGTGTGGTTCTTGGAGCCCCGAAACAATTATGATAGTAATATCAAAGGTCACTGATCTGAGATATAAGATATAACAATAATAATAAAAATTTGAAATATTTTGAGAATTACCAAAATGTGACAGAGACACAAACTGAGCACATGCCTTTGGAAAAATGGTGTCAATAGACTTGCTCAATGCAGGGTTGCCACAAATCTTCAGTTTGTAAACAAATGCAGTATCTGTGAAGCTCAATTAAAGTGTAGCACAATTAAACAAGGTATGCCTATACAGGGAAGTATCTGTACTTGGGATAGACCCTTGAGTCTGAGTCATAGAATATCCAGGGTTGAATTCCCGGAAAATAAGTGTTGTACCACCTCTTACTCTGTAACTTCAACTATTTCACTGTGGAGTTAGTGATGGATTGGATATATAAAATAACAGCAGTCATTGAGCATTTACTGTTAATCTGACATGTTGGTAATTTCCTAAGTTCTTTTTATCAAAACTGTGGAACAGATCTATTATTGATCCCCATTTTCTGGTTGTAGAGATGAGGCTCAGTAGTGTTAAAAACCTTGTTCTGAGTCACACAGGTGAGGAGTGACTGAGCAAACTGAGGCCAGGGATATCTGATGGTAACTTCATGTTTACATGACTATATTCTCTTTTTTTTTTTTTTTTTTTTTTTTTGAGATGGAGTCTTGCTCTGTTGCCCAGGCTGCAGTGCAGTGGCACAATTTCAGCTCACTTCAACCCCTGCCTCCCGGGTTTAAGCGATTCTCCTGCCTCAGCCTCCCGAGTAGCTGGGATTACAGGCGCCTGCCACCACACCTGGCTAATTTGTTATTTTTAGTAAAGACAGCGTTTCACCACATTGGCCAGCTGGTCTTGAACTCCTAAGCTCAGGTGATCCACCCGCCTCGGCCTCCCAAAGAGGTAGGATTAGGCACCTGCCACCACGCCTGGCTAATTTTTTATTTGTAGTAGAGACAGGGTTTTGCCATGTTGGCCAGGCTGGTCTTGAACTCCTAAGCTCAGGTGACCCACCCGCCTCGGCCTCACAAAGAGCTAGGATTACAGGCATGAGCCACCATGCCTGGCCTATACTCTCAATTTCATAGACTGTACTAGGCATACAATTAAGTGGACAAATGTCTCCTGTGGATACCTACTCTGTGGAGCGTCTAAGCAGGAGATGCGACTTTGAGTGAGATGTGGTTCCTGTTTTAAAACATTGACACTAGAGTAGAGGGATTAAAAAGTGGTTCTTTTTAAAGAAAAAAACTTAGGAACTTACCAACATGTCAGATTAAAAAGTAGCCCCGGATAACTCATACAAACTAGAAATTGATGTATAACACACAAGAGGTTAAAACAAAAGGCTTTTAAGGTTGGAAGAAGGCAGAGTTTTCCCAGACTGTGGGTAGAAGGGTGCAGATTCAAAGACTGTTTCATGAAGGAGGTAACAGTAAAGATGGGTTTGCCTGTAACACCCAGAGAGAAGCCTGGGGAGCAGCAGGCACAGTGGGGCAGAGGCTGTCATTGGTTTAGGGCAGAAGTTGTGAGTATGGTCTGGGGACACTTTGATGTGTGAGATCAAAACTATTAGTCATCAGGTCGAGGTATCACACTGTGATTAACCACATGAGTTTTTGCATCGGCAATCCTGGTTTTTAGTCAGACACTTTCTCTTATTGTCTTCCTGTGTTATTTAATCTCCCTGATCTTTACTTTGTTTAAAAAATTACTACATATAAATGATTATGTATCTACCTCACAGATTTGTTCAAGATATTAAATGAAAGAAGCTATATAAAGTATGTAGCATGGTACCATACCCATTGTTAGGCCTCATATGGCAGCTATTAGTGGTGAATGAGGACTAGTGGGTTGAAGTTATAGGCAGGAAAATTGTACTCTATTAGATAATGCACAATTAAGACACTAGCTAGCATAGTGCTTGGCCTCTACTAATCACTTGATAAGTGGTAGTTGCTGTTGTTGATGTAATTATTTTAAATACGAATTTAAATGTTATATGATGTAGAACTTCCATATGCTTAGATTTCTCCCTTGAATGAGTTTGGATGTCTGGGATTCATTTTCTTCATTCAGTTTTTCATTCATTTATTCACTTACTAAACATACTGAATGCTTCATCAGGTACCATACTAAGTGCTGAGGTTACAAAATTTATTAAATGAATTTTCTGTCCTAGGAAATATGTATGCAAAAAATGGACAATCAGTCATGGAATGCTATAGAGGAGATTCATGCTGAGGACTTCTGAGCAACTTCCCGCCTGGTGACTTCCAAAATTGTATTTCTGTATGACATTAGAATTGTAGAATATCAGAGCTGATACGACATTCAGGCTCTAGAGATTACTTAGTCCAAGAATTTCCTTGCACCTATGAAGAAATTCAGGTCCTATTTCCCAGTGCAGATCCTGATAATGTTCTCTTTAATATTTAAGATCCCCAAATAATTTTGATTTAGATGGAAGAATGCAAGAAATGAGTAGAATGATAAAGGATATTAATCAGCTTTACAGAAGGCAAATCATTAAATGAGAATTTTTCTGGGCACAAAGTATCATATATCATGTGTATCATAGTGGAGACAGAATAGCCTTGTGGTTAAGAAAACCCAATTAGACTCTCAGGTCTTACATTTGTGTGACCTTTTGTTGCATACCTAAAAAGGCACAGTCTTTTTAGTTCTCTGATATTTTCTTATCTGAAAAATGGGGATAAGGCAGTTAGAAATTACATTCAGCTAGCAGAAAGAAAAAATTCCCCAAAACAGTGACTTGAACAAATTAGAATTTTATTTTTTTTCTCATTTAAAGAAGTCAGAGAATAGGCAAAACAAGGCTTATATAGCATTTATCCAATTCACAGTGACTCAGGCTCTGTCTATTTTTCTGTTTGTTTTCCTTAGTGCATAGCTTCTTTCTTTATTCTTAGTGTGTGACTTTGTGCACAATATGACTGCTGCAGCTCCAACCATCACATCTGAGTTTCTTGCAGGTATATAGGGAAAACATGGAAGGGAAACAGTCGTCTGTTAACTGGGTCAGTCCTCTTTCAAAGAATGTTTCCCAGAAACTCTACTCACAAACTTGGCCATGGGACCATCCCTAACTGCAAAAGATGTTGAGAGATATACTGTTTTGTCTGGTACTTCACTGCCTCTAAAAAACTGGAGTTTACTTAGTAATGAATATACTAAGATAGTGGATATTGGATACGTAGCTATCAGTCTTTATCATAGGAGCCAAATAATATCACTTATCTCCTTAAGTTTTGTGAGGATTAAATGAGATGATGCAAGTGAAGCACTTAGCTCAGTGCCCAAGCATACAGAAAGTGTTTATCTAAGAGGGAATGATAATCCCTGTCTTCAAAAAATCTGCCCATTTATTGGGGAAATGGATATACACATGAAATAATAATGTGATAGTACTGTATAAGACAAATGTAAAATTCAGTCACCTCACAGCCCTTCTTCCCTACTGCCATCTCAGGACTGTGTAACAAAAGTCCTAGTATCTGACTTTTGTTGAATACTTCTCATTGGTCAGATTCTATGATATTGCCTTATACATGCATGATTTCATATGACCCTCAAGGCAACCCACATGAGGTAGATGCTATGAGACAGGTACTGAAAACTAAGGTTTTTTGAGGTAAGTAACTTGCCTCACTACATGCTTATGATAGGTTAGCTGGTACAGGAATCCAGATCTATGGGATTCTTAAGTTGGTGCCATGCACTAGTCCTGGTTCTGCCTTCAGGGTCCTTAGACAAGCCCTGTCCCCTCTCTGGGCTGCATTTCCTCATTAATAAAACACATGAAACTAGATGAGCTTAAAGGTAGTTTCTGGCTTCAAGAAATCTCAGAACTCTGAACACAGAACTCTCCTAAGAACTGGTAAAAGATAACTAAAAATAAAAGATAAAATCCTGATTTTTCACATTGGCTTTTGATGCTGTTAACCTTCGATCTTCCTTACCTGAAGGAGTTAGTTCTTTCCTTACTGAAGGAGCATTAATCAGAATTAGATAATGAACAAGCCACCTGGAGTCTTTCTCGGTCTGGGTTCAAAGAATGAAAGGATGGAATCTTAAGAGTCAAGGAAGAGGCCCGCATGGTGGCTCATGCCTGTAATCCCAGCACTTTGGGAGGCTGAGGTGGGCCAATTACCTGAGTCAGGAGTTCGAGACTAGCCTAACCAACATTGTGAAACCCCATCACTACTAAAAATACAAAACAGCTGTATGTCGTGGCAGGCACCTGTAATCTCAGTTACTCGAGAGGCTGAGGCAGGAGAATTGCTTGAACCTGGGAGGTGGAGGTTGCAGTGAGCTGAGATCGCACCATTGCACTCCAGCCTGGGCAACAAGAGCAAAACTCCGTCTCAAAAACAAAAAAGAGTCAAGGAAGAAAAACTCCTAGGAGAAAATGGTGAATTCAGACTCTATTATTCTACTCTTGCATACTTGACCATTATTTCCTTTGCAATTCCTTATCTAGCATTGGAGAGCATCAGTGATGTTGATGGGAAGGCCTATGCAACTGATTGTGAATAAAAGTCAATTTTGAATTTAAAAAAATAGAAGAAAAAGTCATGATTCTCATATAGATATAGACATGAACATGTGTTCAGGATTTTATTTAACTCCTTTAATGAGAAAATGGGTTGTGTGATAACACAACCAGTTAAAGGATAATCCACAGAACAGGTACATCTATAGATCATGAATATTGAAATGAATTTGCAAATGGAGATAAAGTTATTTTTTTCCATGGGAGAAGGGGAAAAGTTGTTCCCCCACTGTACAGAATTTATTTGCATGTCTATAGACAATAATTATTTTGCATTGCTATCAGTTAGCAAACAGCTTACCTATTTGTGAAATAGTTTCCAAAGTCAGAATCAGCTAAGGTGAAAGGGTGAGCTGTAGAGAATGCACAGTGTTCCCCTGAAGTCATCTTTTTCCCTGCAGTAAGTCTTATAGTCCAGTCAGTCTGACCCTGTTTCCTGCCCAGGTCTTGGGTTTCTGCCTCTCTCAAACATGTGCTGTCCTCTGCTCTCTGATATTTCAGAGACATCTATTTCCTTTGGGTTTGACTTATGGTTTGCTGCTTCTAGAAAGTTTTCATTGATCCTTATCTCTTTAATTGGGCATAGAAAAGCAGGTTGGAGAAGTGACTGAATTGAGAGATCTCATATCAGGAAGCTTCTCCAGGGCATGGGTCTCAGGGTGGATCAACCACCAACTGGTTAAGTAACCCCAGACAAGTCACTTGACTTTGAGTCCATCTGGAATTTCCCAGAACTCCCTACAAAGACTGAATGGTTCTTGAGAGCTAGGGAAACTTTTGTCCTCTCCCTCTTTCAGAGAGACATTTGGGAGGCCACATGATAAAGTTGAAGTGTCCTAATGAAAAAATTTTTTTTAACTTAATTTAATTTTAAATTCTGGGATACATGTGTAGAATATGCAGATTTGTAACGTAGGTAAATATGTGTCATGGTTGTTTGCTGCACCTGTCAATCCATTACCTAGGCATTAAGCCCTGCATGCATTACCTATTTATCCTGCTGCTGTCCCTCTCCCTGCCCTCCAAACAGACTCCAGTGTGTGTCGTTCCCCTCCCTGTGTCCATGTGTTCTCATTGTTCAGCTCCCACTTATAAGGGAGAACATATGGTGTTTGGTTTTCTGTTCCTGTGTTAGTTTGCTGAGGATAATGGCTTCCAACTTCATCCATGTTGATACAGGAGTTAAGAAGAAATTACTTAGCCAGACAGAGTTTGGAAATCGATGATAAGGTTTTCCTTTTAATGAACAGTGGCCCCAAATCATTTTATAACAAAAAGCAGCCTGCAAAGTCGAGCTGCGGACATAGACAAGCAAACTGGGAGCTTGTATGGGTGAATGCCAGCAGGAAAGAACTACCTTGGACTACATGTGTTCAAATGGCAGCTCCATCTTTCCTTCTCTGCCAGCCTCGAGTATGGTAAGGAGTAGACAAGATGGTGCCAGCCAAGGGGAGAATTCATTTGCATAATATTAGGGTGGGGTGGCCAGCCTTCCCGACGCTATGTAACCATCACACCTCATGGAGCCAAACTGTGAGCCCTACGTAAATCAGACACCACGGCCTCAAGCCTGACTATAAAATCTGGTGCATCTGCTGCCGGCAGGCCTTTTCCTCTCGGAAGTCCCCTCTCTGTCACTAGAGAGAGAGCTGTTTCATTTCTCTTTCTTTTGCCCGTTAAACCTCCACTCCTAAACTCACGTGTGCCCATGTCCTAAATTTTCTTGGCGTGAGATGACGAAGCCCTGGTATTTACCCCAGACAATGTAGCTGCTTCAGTGTCAATAGCAAAAACATGGAATCAACCCCAAATTTCATTTCTGTGTTGCATCTGCCACTAACTGTGACCATTGGCAAGTCCTTCAATCTTGGTTTGCTTATCTGCAGAGGGGCCACCATCACTCATGCCTGTGAGAGGCTGAAAAATAGCCCCCAAAAGAAATCTACATTAAATCTTTGGAAACTATGAAAAAGGGTCTTTGCAGATGTAACTAAGTGAAGGATCTTGAGATGAGGAGAGTATCGTGAGTATGGATAGGTCCTAAATGCCATCACAAGCATCCTTATGAGAAAAGGGCAAAGGGCATTTGACACAGAGGCAAAGGCAATGTGAAGACCCAGGCAGGTATTGCATCACTGCAGTCGTGAGTCTAGGAATGCTGGTGGCCGCTAGACCCTAGATGAGACAAGGAAGAGATTAGTCCTGGGAGTCCCCAAAGGGAGAATTGCACTGCCGAATTTCAGACTTCTGGCCTCCAGAACTGAGAGAGTATACATTTCTGTTGCTTTAAGGTACTGAGTTTGTGGTAATATATGACAGCAGCTTCAGGAAATACATATAATGTCCCACTGGCCTCCCAGGGTTGCTGTGAATCTCAAAGAAAGAATGCAACAGTGCTTTGTAAATGGTCAATGCATGCTAGAGTTTCCGTATAAACAAACAGTTGGCAAGTAGTATGTATATATTATTCACAGATTGCACATTTACAGAGAACTTTGATAAGCAATAGTGACAAATTGCATGAAAAAATAAATGAGATAATTTTTCAAATAAAAATAATATTCAGAGCAAATATGCCCCTTGTCTCCCTTTAGGTATTAACCTCTTGTTGTCAATATAAAGGACTGAAGCTATTGTCTCTCCCTTGCAGCTGCCCT
Organism: Chlorocebus sabaeus; assembly: GCF_047675955.1. Taxonomy (NCBI): domain Eukaryota; kingdom Metazoa; phylum Chordata; class Mammalia; order Primates; family Cercopithecidae; genus Chlorocebus; species Chlorocebus sabaeus. The sequence continues at coordinate 30,032,650 of NC_132926.1, read as the reverse complement.
GCCCCCCGAGTTATGGGATAGGCTGTCTGAGGATGTATCAGTGCAGCGCAGGCACTATTTGCTGTATTGAAATAGTGTTGCTATTGAGAGAAGTGACAGCGAGAATGAGCAGCTATTGTTTTGTGGGTCCTATCTCAGAGTGAAAATTCTTGGCACAGCAGAGAGACAGTTGGAGTGGGATGCCTTTGCCCTGGAAGGGCTCGATGAGGCAGACTGCAGTAGCTGCAGTGCAGCATTGCAGGACTGAAATGCAGTGTTGAGATGCTGCCTGCCAATGCCCACTGCATTCCAGAGGTACAGACACCAATCTGAGGCAGGAGCCATGTCAGGAGCAGGTGGAGGGGCTCAGCTTGCCAGAACAGTGTGCCCATCCTCCCTTCCCGACACACACACAATGTCCCCCCAGGGTGCTGGGTAAAGGACCCAGACCTAGCTCTTCGAGTATGCCCTAATGGACCTATCTGGGCTCATCTCTTGTTCTTGTGATTCTCAGCACTTGAGCCCAGCCACTCTACTTGTCAGCACCTCATCTTTGTTCCCCAGCCCAATAGTATGTTCTATTTTCCCTCCCCAAAATATTCCCACCTATCTGCTCTGGTAACCCACAATTATCACACCAACATTCTAGCCTTTAATTACTGAACAGTGAACACCTACTTTAAGCCAGGCAGAGACACATTGCTGGGATGCATGGTAAGCAAAACAGACTCAATCCCAACCTCCATGGAGAATGTTAATAGGCAGATGGCATTTGTGCAAACAATCAAAGGAAGAACTATATAATTACAAACTATGATATACTATGGAGAAAGGACTATAAGGTGCTAAAGGAGACAAAAACGGAGCTGTTTTTAGGTTGGAGAAATGAGAAGCCCTCTCTGAGGTAGAAACTTTTATTTGTAGGCATGATGGATAAATATGTTTCTCTGGTGTGTGCAATTTGGATTTGATAATGGGGGCAAGGGGTCTCTAAGAGGAATGTACAACAGTTGCAGGAGCTGACCTGTGTTTGAGGGGCAGAAAGGAGGTCATGTGGATTCCATGGAGCAAGCAAGGGGACAAGAGGTTGGAGATGTGGGCAGAGGCCTGATTATACTGATGCTATCTTAAGCGACTGTATCTTTATTCAATGTGTGGAAGAATTCACAGAGGCATTTTAAGAAGGAGAATGACACAATCTGATTTTTTGACTGCTGGATGAAGAATGGGTTGGGAGGGCCTGAATGAAAGCTGAGACAATTAGGAGGATATTCTGAGACAGAGCCTAGTCACCATTGAGCCCAACCTTTTCCCATAAAGATGGACTTGACTGGTGCCCCAGATTCCCCCAGTGAGTTGGTGGAAGAGCCAGGACTTGAACCCTGGTTTAATAATTTCTAGGCCAATATACTTGCCATTGCACCACACTACACTTAAGTTTCTGTTCACATGGATAATTGATAATTGATGTCTCATCCTTCAGTGGGAATTAAAGACATTTTGTGATCCTATAGTAAGTATTTCATGCAGAGTGATGAAAGGAAATTCAACAACTAGCTTTTCCATGAATTTATAACCTTACATGCATGACCACTGCAGGCATGTTCATCATTGTGTTCAAGGCAGGATAATGTGATCAGAAGATTTAGGGCTGCAGAACCAGATCTGGTTCAAATACCATATTACTGTTTATTAAGCTCTGCCACCTTCAGCAAGTCACTTTACTCCCCTGAGTCTGTTTCTTCAACTAAAAGTGGGTGTAGGTGTAAGAGAGTACTTTATATCATGTTGTTTTATTAAAAGCAAATATGCATCTGGCATATAGTGAGTGCACAATAACTGTTTGTCAGGATGGGGATGATGATGTTGATAGTGTTATGCTACTTAGTCAAAGACAGAGTGTATCCTTGGGGAGACAGGAAACTTCAAAACACACGTCTTTTCAGAAAACAGTTACTTAAGTGTACTTTTGACGAAGCAGTTCAATAATATATGAAGTGTTTATTATATACAAAGATCTGTCCTAGGCATGATTCACGTCCACAAGGTGTTTATATCGGGAGATAAAACAAGTCTACAGATAACTCTAATACTGTGTAGAAATCATGTTTCCCAGGAAAGATGCTAAGTGAAATGTGGTTTTAATGACAGAGGTGTGCCATTCCACTGATAGAATTCTGCAAGTCCTGTGGACAAGGCGGTTCCTCAAATGGGGTTTGGCGGATGGGTAGAATTTTGTATTTTGAAAATGACACAGTTACCACTTTGGTTATTTCCTTGGTACTATAAAAGCTATACCTGATCTCTTTAGAAAATTTAGAAAAAAATCAGTAAGCAAATAGAAGAAAATCAAAATCCCCTGTGATTTTACCAGGGTGATAACTCATTATCCTTGGGTTGTATAATTTTAAAAATATTTTACTATGCAAATATATACCACCATAATTATACAAATGGCGTTGTACTACTCTATAAGTTTTTTTTTAATTCAAAACACATTTTTTTTTTTCTCCACAAAATTGTATTAGACCTTTTAATGAGTACATGATATTTAACTCCTGGAGATACTATGCTGTGTTTAACCAAATCTCTTTATAGTCGGACATATAAGAGGTTTTGAGGTTGTTTTTTGTTTATGTTTTGCCCGTTACAAACAATATTGCCAAAAACATAGTTGTAGCTAAATAATGCAGTCACACATGACTATTTTCTTAGGCTAATTTCTTAGTAGTGAAATTCCTAGGCCAAAGGGCATGTACTTTTTGTTTTTATATTTTATTTTTTCTAAGTCCTGGAAATGAATAGCAGGTGTGTGCTTTTAAAAGGCATTTTGTTTGTACTGGGATGGGCAGATTTTTTCTTGCTCTAACTTTTATTAATAACCTCAAAAAGTTATGTTAGTAATAATCCCCTACCCCTTGGAGACTTACGTATTTATTACCTTCGAATTTTGGAAGCACGTTCACACTCTTTCACTCATTAATCTGATTGTCACAACAATTCTGTAAGTAGGCAGGTAGACATGATTCCCCATTTTTCAGATGAGGCAAACAAGTCTCAGAGAGTGAAGTTGGCTGCTTAGGGAAACACAGCTAGTGAATGACAGAGCTGGGACTGGCGCCCGTCTGCCAGCATGGAGTTGCTTTCTCGCCTGGTACCATGCTGCCTGTCTGCTGCTCACGAGCACTTTATCACTTCACAAAATTAGCATGCTGGGGATTATTAGACCTGTGATATTCACTAGACCTGTTTTTCCAAGTTTTATACCACTTTCCCCTAGCATATTATTTATTTTAAAAAAACTGCAACCTTGGGACATTTTTCTTGGCACTCCACTACTGTCTCAGGTTATGGCTGAATAGGCTTTGAACAGGCAATGGGGAAGAGGAGACAGTATTTCAAACAGTAGGAATAAAGTTGTGTAGGCAGAAATTAGGACAAAGGCTTCAAACTGGCTACTGTCTGGCTAGCTTTGGCTCACAGAATTATGTTGCTTAGCCTATGTTTAAAAAATTATGAACCAGTTGTCTACATTTGATGATAGGATATTTCATGTAGATTTCTGCATTGCTGGGTTCTTTTCATTCAGAAGCTCTGGTAGCTGTAAGCTGCCTTCAAGCTGAGCCATGATTAACTGGAGCTGGGCAACTTCCACCCTCTTTAGAGAGGGCAGAAACATTCCAGTTTGCCTTCTAGCCTCATTGATCCCTGTTGTTTTCTGAGGGTCAATAGTCATTAGAAGTATGCCTGGTATACTGTTTTACTTACACTTAACTGGCGCAGGCCATCATGTTGCTGGCTGGGCCTTTCAGGCATCTGAGTATACAAACCCTTGCCTTCATCATGTGCATGGAATGGTTTTCCATTTTGATTGGAGCCTAGAGCACATGCCGGAAAGAAAACTGGACAGGCATTGGAACTTTATTTTGTAGACGCAAGGAAGCCACTGAGGGACCTGGCACTCTTAACTAGCATTTTAGTGCCCTGTCCTGGAGCAGCTGCCTCCTGTTCATTTCACTGTTCTCTCCTTTTGCTGTGTTTTCTCTTTGTCATCTCTGTTCCCAGTGGGGAGTGTTTTCAAAAGACTAGGCAGATGTTTACATCTCCCTTTTAATGAAGACACTGTGGCTCTTCCCTCCCTCTGAGGACATCTTGTAAATTGGTCTCCTGTTGTGAGAAGAGAACCCTTGTTTCTTCTAAGCCTCTACCTCCTTGGGTGGAGAGGAGGGCAAATAGACCAGGAAGAGTTTTCTGTACTGTTAACAGGTGGATTCTTCAGGACTCAGGAAGAAGAAGAAAGCATTTCATCAGCTGTTACCTAGTGGTTACCAGTTGATCGATTTGTGTGGTGATCAGGTTGTGGGAAGTGTTTGCTTTTTCCTAGGTGAGGCAATCATCCTTTCCACATCTGTGGGATTAGACCCACCCCCTCCCATGTCCACATCACAGGGCCAGTTGAAGGACTGAGTGGGAGAATATACAAGAAAAGTGCCAAGTGTTACATAAACATTAGCATGCTTTCCATCAAGAGGAGAAAATTGTTTTCATGGGAGCAAATGGGTCCTGGCCAAGCATTTTTGCAGGGTGATGAGTATAAACTCAACACTAAGTGGAGTAGATAGTTCAAGGTGCTGAGATAATTCAAGCCAATGATTTCAAGGGGTTTGGAAAACATCACAGAACAACATGTCCTTGCCAGCTCACTTAACCTACTTCAAATCCAAATATTAAACTTTTTCTGACTATGAGAGTGGTCTTGGTTAAACTGTCAACCTATAATAAAGTGCCTAAAAGCATAGTCTCTGGCCAGTGGCTGCATCTTTGAGTCACATTCTTTTTCTAGCTATGTGATATTTAGGCCCCAGTTGTCTGATTTACAAAGCAATCATCTGAGCAATAGTATCTGCATCATAAATTTGTTGTGAGAATTAAATAAGGTGTGCAGGTAAAGCCCTTAGCAAAATGCAAGGCCTACCCTAGGTGTTGAGTAAAACCAGCTATTCTGAATAGTTCTTAGCTGCTGTGGCTGACTGATGTGGGAGGGTCTGCATGCAGGCCTGCTGGGGAGCAGCTCTACAGAAGCAGCATCCCCACCCTGGGAAAGAGCATGAACTGAGGCGGCCATGGCCGTCTAAGAAAGGACACAGCATTGGGAGATGGAATGTGGGGAATTCAAATGTCCCCATCTCCATGGTGGTGTCCTGGAAACCTTGTAAAGGTGACAGATCATTGCAGTTTCACCCTCCTTCTCCCATCTCAGCAGGTGGGATCCACCCTCGGTGGTGAGGAGGAGAGAAAGGTAATCAGGTTCCTCTCTGGATGGGCAGCCCTCTCCAGGGAGCCTGTGACGCACTCTGCAGCAGCCGGTGCAGAGCCGATGCGGGAGGCAGGCTGGGCGGGGCATCGTGCAGAGCTGGTTACGGGTTACGGCAGGCGTGGGTGTTTTATGGCTGTGGCAGTGGCGCAGGCTTGCTAGTGGCTGTTTGTGAGAAGCATTATTACTTGCCTTTTTATTACCTGCATCGAAGACGTTCTTTCTACAGAGCTTGCCCCTTTGTCCAAAGTCTCTCTCCTTTGCTGTTCTATCAGAAACATGCATTGTGTAGAAGCACAGAAACTACCAAAATCACATCATACACACTACAAATCTGTGCACACGTATAAACTGGCGGCCCACCTCCCTCTGTATGCCAAGAATCCCCACACATAGGGAACAGGGCAGCCGGTCCTTGCGGAGCATGGGGAAGGCCCCACACCTCTTAGCTTCTCCGTGACCTTTGGTCTCTTCCCTCTTCCTTTCTTTCAAAGATCTGTTAAAGATGCAAATGCAGAAATTAACAGTCAGCATTGCTGTCCAAACTATCAATCCACACATATTTAGTCAGTGTCTACAAATACAAGGCTCAGCATGCTCGTCACCAAGAGCCACACAGGTTTCCAGTATAACTGGAGAAGTGGAACCCACCCAGAGCCCGGAAAGGGGATGTGCTAGACAGGAGTCTTGGTCTTCCTCCTGCCACTTCCTCAGCTGTGTGACCTTCTCTGTCCCTTCCCCTTTCTGGGTTTTTGTTTGCCTGTTTAAGCAATAAAGATTTCATGCCAGGTGATCTCTGTGTTCCCTTTAGCCCCAACATTCTGTAATTCTGTGGAGTCTGTCATCTTGGTTTCCCCACAGCCCTCCACTCTTTCTTTAGAATGAAGCATTATTGGTAAAAGCCCATATTTCAATGCCTTTCGTCTGCACCTGCTAATGCAGTGTCTCCAGCCCCCGGCAAGGCCCTTTAAGCTATTTCAGGGGGTCCCTAGGGAGAGTCCCATATGTGCTAACAAATAAATCTGGTCAGCTATTACCTGGCATCTGCCATTTCTCCCTTCTGGATGCCCTCTCTGATGCTCAGAGCAATGCTCTGCTGTGTTCATTGGTTAGCAGATGTTGCTTCACCAGATCCTCCAGTGCCCAGAGGCAAGCCACCTCCTGCCAGGCCCTGCCACTTCCTCAGACCTCCGTGGCCTCCAAGGGAGGGAGCTCAGTGACGTCACAGTGCCTCCCACCCCCCGACCCCACTCCCACCTCTGCCCCTGGTGCCTTCGGACTTCAAAGCCACTCCAGGAAATCCGTTTCCACTGCTGTCAGTTACTGATTCTCTTGCCAGTGTGTGAGGGCTCTAGGGGTAAAGTAGGGGAGAATGTACCCGTTTTTCTTTAGCTCCCCACTGGAATGTGCACAGTTTTGCCTTCCAATGGCTTATAGAATTTTCAGTGGGAATTCTTTCCGTGTTGGTTTACTTTCAAGACATAAACCCACTAGAAGCTGGGATGAGGAAAAACTGGAGTGTAAGAAATGCCCTGGATTCAGAATTACTCTACCTTCCAATAATAAAGGATTTGGTTAAGGGATAATATAGAATTGGAAAGTTTGCTATGTAGAATTTTCTTAGGGGATACAGGAATGTTTACATTGTATTCTGATCCATATTCTTTATGCCCTGTGTCTCCTAAGGGACTTACAATTACGAGAGACTGTGCTAAATAGAAAACAGGCATCATTTTACTCCAGTGCAGACACTAGCAAACTGAGAGTACACAGCATGAGCCTGAGATCTAAAGGGAACTTTTTCTCCCTCCTGTTCTGAACCTGCATCTTGAGATCTAACTGCCTGCGTGGGTCAGGAGAGGGAAGTGATACCCCTCACTTTGAGTACCTAGCCTAGTACCTGGCATGTAGGAGATAGATAATTTGGTACATGTTGGTTGATTGAGTGAGGAACTAAATATAGGAAAGAAGAGAGGGAGAGACAGAGAGAGCTGGGCTCAAAAGACAGGCCACATCTGTCACATTGGCAGATAAGTGAGAACCTCTGGCTCTCTTCTCCCAGACAGTCATTATTCCAAACGTTCCATTATAATTGATTTTGTCTTAGCATATACACACAGCATGTTTCTTCATTCCCTGATGGTAGTAGTGAGAATGTATACTCTTTGCTTCTCCTGGAAATATGGGTAAGTAAGCCTAAGATTAAGAGCTGTGCTAATGATTTTAGTAAATGGCATCACCTATCCACAAATCCTGTAAGTTTTTCTTGTATAACTGATGTTTCTGTGCCTTTTAAGCTTAGGGATATAATGGGTAGAAGCCACAGGAAGACAAAACTCCATTCAATGAAGTAATTTTTTTTTTCTTTTTTGTTTAGATGGAGTCTCACTCTGTCACCCAGGCTGGAGTGCAGTGACTCGATCTCGGCTCACTGCAAGCTCTGCCTCCCATGTTCATGCCATTCTCCTGCCTCAGCCTCCCAAGTAGCTGGGACTACAGGTGCCCGCCACCACGCCTGGCTAAGTTTTTTTGTATTTTTAATACAGATGGGGTTTCACAGTGTTAGCCAGGATGGTCTTGATCTCCTGACCTTGTGATCTGCCTGCCTCGGCCTCCCAAAGTGCTGGGATTACAGGAGTGAGCCATCACGTCCGGCCCAAACATGAAGTAAATTTTAAGATAAGGTAGGTGATCTTTAGGGGTAGTGTTACTCCTTACTGGAAGTATTTAATCAGAGGCTGTATGACTACTTGGTTAGAAGGTTATATGAGAGATTCAGACACCAGAAGGGCAATAAATTGGCCCTAAAATCCTCTCTAAGTGTAGCAGTCTATATTTGTTTGGAAATTTTTTAACACTAGTTTTACTATAAGTATATAAGGAGACATCACCCAACCTACGTATTAGACTTCTTTTGTAAGCTTGATACAGAGATGAGTAGGATGAATAAACTGTTCATAGCTAGCAGGCCATCTAATATCATCACTCATACTGTCAAAAATGGGGCTAAAGGATTTTAAACCATTGGGTCCAGCTTACAATCCCAGTCCAAGTGTGCTTTTTCATGTCAACTGTCCAGTAGAGATCCTCTTTCTCTCTTAATGACCTCTTCACTGATGACCTTATCAGTAAGATTGACTTTCTTACACCACACTGTAAGGATCACAATAAGAGAGACTATGTCTGTTATATATATGGGTGCATCCTGAGCACCTAGCAGAGTGTCTGTCATGTAGTGGATAGATAATGAGTTCGTACTGGTTGATTTAATACCAAACCTCTCCATTTAAGTCACAGTGTACTGAATACCATAAATTCAAGGACAGAAGTCTATGGTCCAAAGATAGAAAAAATACTTCTGACTGCATCTTAGTCCTTGATCTAGAGTGTCAACATCATCTTAAGACTGCTTAAGGGCCCAGTTAAAGAGAGGTGTAGGCTTGTTCCTGAGTAACGGCTGAATCTGCTTAAGTCAAGGGTCCTATTTTACATATCAGTGCATTTGGGTTGGTGTGGCTGGCTGGTGAAGATCTAATATTTTCAAATGATGTACACTGCAGAATATTAATTGGAGAGAAACAAGTTACTGTGAACTTTTTATCTAAGGAAGCTAGAGGACTGTGTGGATGAGGCTAAGTAAGAGCTTTCAGTCTTCATTATGAATCTGTTAGGAACAACTTCTTTCATAGCTAAGCATGATTGCCATAAACTGGGATAGTTCTTTTGCAAATATGTGTCTTTGGTTTCAAAGAGATGGGCTCAGAGAGTAGCAGTGATTGCATGTACTCCATCTATGCAAGTGGAGATAATCTGGAATATAATGTGGTGAGTATTTCTAGGGGTTTGTGATCTTAACTGGATCCTCCATGCAGCTTGGCTATCTTTCCACAGGTTCCAAGTCACATTCCTTCTCAATTTTTCCTTCATGGCTCTTACCCAATTTTACCCCTTTCTGAAAATGCCCAGTTTTGTCATTTTTTTTTTTTTCTAACACGGATGAATTTTACTACTTCACTGAAAAGATGGATCATCATTATCATTCTTGCCACACCAACTGCCTCTTATGATATCTACAAGCATATCTCCTTCTATCTCTTTCCCTCGTTTCTCCCTGTGTCAGAGAGAGAGAGTGAGAGAGATTCATCATGCTGGCTAAGGGTCATCTCTTTGCCCATCTTTGTATCCAATTCAATCCCTTGTGAATCTTGTTTTGTCAGTCATTTGCTTTGTGGTCTTTTCCTCAATTGCTACCTCCATCATACTTGTTCTTTCTTCTCAGTGTATAAATATAACCAGTACCAGATTCCCCACAAGCTATAATCTGATTTCTTTCCTCCTCTTACTTACAGTTTTCTTCAAAGGCATACACTAGTTTTCAGCATTTTTACTACAGTCTGTTTATCAGAACCCATTTAGTCACCCAACAATACGATGTCCTCTCCTCCCCTACACATTGCAATTGCTCCTTCTACCTGGTAATAAACTGTGTTTTCAAGTCCTGTGGGTATTTCCTGTGCTATTCCTTCTCAAACTCTTTGTGGCATTTGGCTTCGGCCATCTCTTTTGATTGCTGTGGCATGACTGTTGCTGGCTTTCCTCCCCTCTGCCTGACAGTCTTTCTCAACCAGGGATCCTCACCTGGGACACATAACACAGAAAATAGTTTGAGTGATGTTATTTTCTCAATTCTCCTATGGGAGGTTCATAACTAGTACCCTTCTGGGAGAGAAGTTAAACCATTACATACAGGGATGCCTCAGGGCATTTGAGTTTCTCTCCCTCAGTGCTTGAGAAAAGTGTGGCACCATCTCTGCTTTCTTCCAGGATTTCTTTCTTTTTCTTCCCTTCCTCACTCTGATTTCTCATTCTAATCCTAAACATTATCTCTGGATGGACACTTCTAAGCCTGTGGCAGGAACTACCAATTATAATCTTGTGATTCTGAAAACACTCTTAAGCCAGACCTCTGTGCTAAATGCCATACCCTTGTATCTGTTTGCCTCCCTGACAGCTCTCCTTGTATAGCTCACAATTAACTCAAATGCAATATGTCCAAAATAAACTCACCATCTTTCCCATAGACTTTCTTGTTCTCCTAAATGGTATCATCATTCACCCGGACACCCACGCCAGATCTGGGAGGTGTTTAAGATTCTGTTTTCTCATATATCCTTTCCTAATATAATTATTTACTAAATTGCTTCCATATTTACTTTCTTGGTGTCTTATTAATCTCTTATCATGAATTTGATTCAGGCCCTCAATCTCTAGATTTCAACCAGGTAGAAGCTTCCCAAGGGTCTCCTTATTTCAAAGCACACTACTTCCCTCCCACCACCAATAACCACAGAACAATTAATCTAATATTCAAATGGGATTATGCCTCTCCCCACTTCAATGTTTTCAAGTTCCCACTCCACGTCTACAATAGCTTTTATCTACTACAATGCATTTTGAACTGTTATTTGGTGGATAGGGTCCTCCATGATTGGTCTTTGGTCACCTCTGGCCTCATGGCTTTCTTACACACCATGTATTCTGACTATTTTCATATGTTTACCCATTGTTTGCTCTTGCCCTGGGATGCCTGTCCCCGCTTTGCTACCTTAAGGGTCTGCTCCCCATATCCGGTTGAAATTCTTTTTCTCTAAATTTGCTCCCTACTCAGTTACACACTAATCAAGGCACACACCACACAGTAGTTACTGATTTACCTACTGGTCTCTTCAATTAGACTGTGAACTTATTAGGGGCAGAGGCAATGCTTACTTGATTTCTTCCTCTATAACTAGCATTCAGATACAAAGAAGGCACTAAATAGATGCTTATTTAATGAGCAATAAGTCTGAAATAAAATTTTCAAAGGCAGAAGAATAGATTCATTGTTTTAACTAATGGCAAAGAGAGGAGTCCTAGATTTAGAATCAGATATTTGAGATCCCATCCCAACCTACTGATAACTAGTGATCTGTCACTGGGTAGATCACTTAACTTATTTTAGCCTCTGTCTTAGTCTGTTCATGCTGCTATAACAGAATACCTGAGACTGGGTAATGTATAAAGAACAGAAACTTATTTTCACACAGTTGTAAAGGCTGTGAAGTCTAAGATCAAGGGGCTGGCAGGTTCTGTTGTCTGATGAGGGTCTGTTTTCTGCTGCCAGGATGGCACCTTGACTGGTGCATCTTCTAGTAGGGAGGAACACTATGTCCTCACGTGGCAAAAGGTGGAGGGGCAAAAAGGGCCAAACTCTGTCAAGCTCTTTCATTTTTATTTTTAAATCATTTTTCAAGCCCCAAATCAAATGCATTTTAAAAATGAAATGAAGCATATATAAAATACTAATTTTAATGTTAACAATAAAATAATATAATTAATCCTCCACCTTAAGCCATCTCTGTGTCAAGACCACAAGTCTCCACTCCATCAAGCCCTTTTATAATGACATTAGTCTATTAATGAGGGCTCTGCCTTTCAATACTGTTGCACTGGGGATTAAGTTTTCAGCACATGAATTTTGGAGGACACATTCAGACGATAGCATTCTATCCTCGGCCCCCAAAATTCATGCCCTTCTTACATGCAAAATACATTTTTTTCATCCCAATAACTCCTCAAAGTCTTAACTTGTTCTAGCATCAACTTTGAAATCTAAAGTCCAGAGTCTTATCTAAATCAGATATGGATGAGACTAAAGGCACATTTCATACTGAGGCAAATTTCCCTCCAGCTGTGAGCCTGTGAAATCAAACAAGTTATGTCCTTGCAAAGTACAATGGTGGGACATAGGAAAGAAGAAGGGGGGTAACAGGTTTCAAGTAAGTCCAAACCCAGCAGGGCAGACAATATTAAATCTTAAGGCTGAATTTTTTTATTTTTATTTATTTTATTTTATTTTATTTTTTGAGATGGAGTCTCGCTCTGTCGCCAGGTTGGAGTGCAGTGGTGTGATCTCGGCTTATTGCAACCTCTGCCTCATGGGTTCAAGCGATTCTCCTGCCTCAGCCTCCCAAGTAGCTGGGACTACAGGTGCATACCACCACACCCAGCTAATTTTTATATTTTTAGTAGAGACAGGGTTTCACCATGTTGGTCAGGATGGTCTTGATCTCTTGACCTAGTGATCTGCCTGCTTCGGCCTCCCAAAGTGCTGGGATTACAGGCATAAGCCACCATGCCCAGCCAGCTGGAATCTTAAGAATTATCTTCTTTGACTCCACATTCTACATCCTGGACACACTGGAGTGGGGGTTAGGCCTCCTCAACCTTTGGCAGCTGTGCCCAGTGGGATTTCCTGAGCACAGCCCAAACTTCAGCATGTACACATTGAAATTGCATCCCTGCGGTTTTCCCAGCTGGTGCTACACAGTGGTGGCTCTACAGGGGTCTCAAGGGTGACCCTGCCCCCATGGCTCCACTAAACATTGACCTAGTGGGGGCTCTCTGTAGTGGTTCCAGTTCCATAGTTCTGCTGGGCATTGCTCTAGTGAGGGCTCTCTGCAGTGGCTTCATCCCTGTAGCAGATCTCTGCCTGGGACCTAAGCTATCTGAGGCATCCTTTGAAATCTAGGTGGAGGGAGCCATGCCTCCACAGCCCTCGCACTCTGCTTGCCTGTAGAATTAGTGCTATGTGATACCACCGAGGCTCAATACTTATGCTCTCCAGAGCAGCATTCTGAGCTGCACCTGGGCCCACTTGAGCCACAGCTGGGGTGGCTGAGGTGGGCTGCTCTGGAATGTGAGAAGCACAGACCTCAGTCAGTCCTGGGAAGTGAGTTCCAAAATGCCACAGGTACCCTGGGCCCCTTCCCCAAAAACGATTCTGCCCCCAAGTACCTTGTATTCTGGGCCTGTGATGCAGAGAATAGCCTTCAAGATCTCTGAAATGCCTTTAGGGTTATTTTCCCATTGTCTTGATGAATAACACCTGGCTTCCATGCTAATCTTATTATTAAACTGCCACTTGATCACAGCCTTGGTTTTTTCCCCTCTAATATGCTTTATTATTCTTTACATGGTCAGATGGAAAAAATTTCAAATGTTTACATTCTGCTTCCCTTTTGATGATAAATTCCATTTTTAAATCATTTCTCTCTTCTCACATTTTACTATAAGCATTTAAGAGAAGCTACACGGAACCCCGAATGCTTTGCTGCTTAAAGATTTCTTCTGCCAAATATTCTAGTTAATTTTCTTGAGTTCTGCCTTCCACAAAGCCCTGGGACGGGGACATAATTCAGCCAAGTTCTTCGCCACTTTGTAACAAGGATGGGCTTTCCTCCAATTTTCAATACCTTGTTCCTCATTTTCCCTTTGAGACTTCATCAGAATAGTCCTTACTATCATGACCTCCTAAATAAGATCTAACAAGGTGCAGACTTTTCCTAGTCTTCTCTTATTCTGAGTCCTCACTAGATTCACCCTTAATGCTCCATTCATGGCAATACAAGATCTTTCCAGCATCCACTTCAAAACCATTCCAGCCTCTGCCCATTAACAAGTTCCAAATCCACTTCCACATTTGTAGGTCTTTATTATAACAACACGCCCACTGCTCTGGTACCAACTTCTGTCATTTCATTTGTGTTACTACAACAGAACACCTGAAACTGGGTAATTTATTAAGAACAGACATTTATTTTCTGATGGTTTTAGAGACTAGAGGTTCCAAGATCAACGTGTTGGCAGGTTCAAGAATCTGAAGAGGGTTCAGTCTCTGCTTCCAAGATGGTGCTTTGAATGCTGAGTTCGCACATGACAGAAGGAAAAAGGACAAAAAGGAGCCAGTGTCCATCTGCCATGACCTTTTATAATGGTATTAACCTCTCATGACCCAAGCACCTCCCAAAAGGCCCCACCTCACACACAGTGAAAGCATTGGATTAACTTTGCCGTGCATATTTTGGGGGACACATTCAGACCACAGCAGTCTCACTTTCCTCATCTCTAAAGTAGGGGACGTATAAAGTACCTTATGGGTCCCAGAGGGCAGATTATGAAAGATCACATGAAATCTCATGAGAATCAAGAATATGAAAGGGCTGCAGAGATGGAAGAGATTTGTACTATTTTGTATAGAATAAAAGAGCTGAGAGGAAAGATAAAAACCTCTGTGTTCAAGTTTTCTATATCTTGATGTACTGTTCAAAACCACATCTGTGGCTTTTGTGCTCTGGAATTAAAGAATAATCAAGCTAAGTATCTTGCCAGGTCAGAGCATATGAGATTATGCTGTTATTCTCCAGCAATCATGACAGAGGAAGCGTTGACATCCATTTATATGTTGTAAATTGGTTCACTCATTCCATTAATTTTTCTTGAGAAACTATATGGAGTCAGACACTGAACTCAGTACCATGAAGAATATGGAGAAGAAATGGACAGGAATCATGTCTTCAAGAAGGTTTCAGTTTAGGAAGAAGCTAATACATGCCACTTTTTACTTTGCTTTGTAGATATTTATAATAAGTCACAGAAAGACTAACAGAGGGATCCTGGGAGGACTTCAGGGAGGAGATGATATTGGCCTTAAGAGATGGACAGGAGGTGGATGTGTAGGGTGGGCAATGCGGAAAGAGACTCTGCAAATGGCATCAACCCTACTTGTAGAAATTCGGGAGTAGGTCAGATTTGCCCAAGTAAAGGTAGAGAGGCATATGAAGAATAAATAGGAATGGTAAGTAGAATCATTGAGTGCAACAAAATAGTGCAATAGAGGATGTGGTCTCATAGTTCTCAGCTGTCAGGATTTTCTTCATTAAGGAAGAAACCTCTATTTGGTAACACCTGAGAGGGGATCTCAATATTTGCTCTCCAACTTCTGCTAGTGTCATTCTGAATGCTTCCTACTTGACCTGACATTCAATTTCATAACCCTCATTGTAATATTGTAAAGTAAATTTAATAAAACTTACCTTACCTCTCAGGGGTGTCATGGAGTATAAATGACTACATCCTAAGCAAAACATTGATTGGGTTTTTCAGGTAAAGATGCTCAGTAAGTAAAAATGCTAATGCTGTTATGAGTTTTCCCTCCTTCTCTGTCATCCTGGGAAGCAGAAATGATGTTTACACAGCCATGCAAACCATCTTCTTCAGCACTCTAACCTTATGGGAGGAAAAATATATGTGTAGTAGTAATAATCAAGCTGGGTTTGAAGCATTGAGAGGGATGGCTTGTCCACTGGATGGTTCCCTGGGGGAGGCAACTTGTAAACCCTATTTTAATCTTCATCAATAGGAGACATGATCCTGTAAAGGAACATTCTTAAGAAGTAGAAAAGTGTTTGTTCTTGCAGATTGACAACATCACAGATCAGATTGTTGTGCTAATTTTGTTTGTTTCTTGGTGGTACACAGTTAAACAAAGGAGACATAGTCTTGTCTATTTGGCCCCTATGTGGCCCTGCTAAAGTCTATTTAACCTAATTACTTTCAGGTGGAAGCTTTCTAGTCATGTGTGGAGTTAGGAAATATTCATTCCCAACAGGGAAGACTTCCAGGAGACGGTCTTCCATGAGCTTTTTCATTTTTGCGTATGTTTTGAGCAAGAGACATGAACAGCCTTGTGTAGGACTATATGTTAAGGATATTTATACAGCAAATAGCTTTGGAAGATAAAGATATTGTCCCCCTCTGGAGGATAGGGCAGATTTCTTTCCTGACCAGGATAACAAAGATAATATGTTACTCTGGGGCAAAGGTGTGTCAGATTTGCTAGTGTCTCCATGAAACATTGGAGGTTTCCTAAGCTTAGGGTTCCTCAGCTAGATCACAAACACATTGTGCTTGCTGTATCTGCCTGGCTCCATCTCTGTATTGCCCCATAAAATTCGGGGGCAAGGGAAATAGAGGCAAACATGTAGTTGATGCTGCCTGCTGTGCTGTGAGAATAAAGTCCTTTGTCTCTGACCCAGGAATCTCATGCCTTCTGCTAACGTGTATGGAACTATGGCAGACTAAATTATTAGTTTACCAGATCTCAGACCCTTCCTAGTTCTTGATACTGAACTTGCTACCTATTTTCTATCCACATAATTTAATGCTTTTGTATCTATTTTCTTTCCTTTTTTCTCCCAACCATAGGAGCTATGCACTGCCTTAAATCAGTGCCTCGTTATAGCACCCTGGGAGAGGTAATGCAGCAGCTTCCTGACTGCTTTATTGCCTCCAGTCTCTCCTCAGTCTTCATTCACATCCTACACAGTTGCCAGACTCAAGGCCCTGAAGCACAGCCTTGATCACGTCACTCCTTCACTCCACAATATCTAATGGCTCCCTATTGCCAGAATGAATCATAACCTCTAGATGAAATAAATACCTGTGATGGTCAGGCCTTACTGTGTATCTTCAGTTCTCTGCTTTTACTATTCTTCCTTTTGCACTCTACTCTCTAACCAAGCCATACCATCCACATTCCCCAAACACAGTCTGCCATTTCCTGCTTCATATCTGTTCTCATGTTGTTTCTTCTGCCAGGAATATTCATATTACTCTTTATGTCTGCCCCCGAAATTCTATCATTTTTTTTCACTCATGCTTAAATACGAATTTCTTCAACATGCTCTCTCATTTTCTACCCTAACCAAAGCTACCATTTCTCATGGCACTTTTCTCATTCAGTTCTGTGCTGCAGTCACTGATATTCATCTTACCGTCAGTCGACGGCAAAGATCGTCTTGTGCTCTTCTTTGTGACACGTCATCTCGCTCATTAGCACCTTTAAAATGGGCACTCAGGTAAGTGTTCTGAATTACATCTTGATTTGATAGATGACTCCACTGGAGTTCAGACAGGCAAAGATGTTTGTTGAGGCTACACAGCAAATTGGTGAGAAAACATGTGGACCAGAATGTTAGTCTTCTGGTTTGAAGCAAAGGAGGGAATGTTTCACTCCCTGGGAAGCGTGATGTTGGCATTATGTGCCTTAAGGAGTTGGCAGCTGTATGTTAGAGGGGAAGATATTAGAGAGAAAAATCAGGCTCTAAAATCTAACCAAGCAGTTTGCTTCCTAGGTGAAACTACTTGGCTTTCATTCAAATATTATTTATTCTGATTCTAGTTTACAAATTCACCCATAAATGGAGTGACATTAAGTATCACCCCATTTAGAGAAGTGTGGGGGGTGTGGCTTACCACAGGTCCCCAAGACCCTGCTCCAGAGGTGGCTGCTGCAGCCCTGCCCCTGGCTGGTAGCCAGACTCTTGGGAAAGTCCATTACTGCCTATTGGAGATCAGGATGGAGCAGCTAAAATTCCTGCCCTACAGCAAATCTGCTGACTCCCTGGGCAGTTTTGGAGGAGGGAAAGGAAGATGATTTTATCAGTTGTTCTACAGGAAAGAGAAGTATGACTCTCAGGCTGCCTTTCCTGGAAGACGAAGACTGCCTAGCTCGTGGAGGGTCCTTCACTGCTGGGGGTCCCTGACGGAGAGGTGAACACATACTTCTCCTCAAGTTCACATTCCTGACCATCAGCATCTTTCGTAGATGATTAAACAGTGAGCTGGTTCTCTGATGGTAACATTTATTGAACTGTTCATCACATGCTGATCACAGATTCTTAGAGCAGCAAGAAGCTTTGGGCTTGCCTAACCTAATCCGATAGGGAAACTGAGGCCCAGAGGGGCCTCTTAACTTATGTTTTCTCTTCTCTCACTCCAAGGCCATGGTCTTTACGGTGACCTTGAGTAGAGAGAATAGTGTTGATTAGGGCAATCAAGAATAGAAAAACACTACAGAAATACTCCTGGAGTCCAAGGAAAATGTGTCACAGAGGAACACATCCCTTGCTAAGAAAAATGGACTGCATTCCCAGAAGATGAAGAAACATACTTTAAAACAAAAGTAACTCACAGAACCTCTAATCTGGATAAGATACTAGTTTTTAAGGAACAAATTAAGAAACACTTCTTGTTTTTCACACACGAAAATGCTGGAAAGGGGTGACGAGGCAACCTTACACAAATGTAACCACTACTGTGTGCTGTATTAGGTTTATTAGGGCGAGTCGGGGGGAGCTTTTGTCTGTGCCTTGAATCACAATGGATGCAGTGGAATCTCCATCATTAAAATTTGAAGGTAGATAAACAGTAAATATTTCCAGGGATAATTACTTAGTGTTGGGCAAACCTCAAAGCATTGGAAGTTCTAGCTTCTGTTGGATCAGGGCCATAGAGCTGGGGGTATTTATCTAAAGCTTATCTGAATCATCTCAGCAGCAGAGGTAGGTACAATTTGGCAGGCGCTCTTCACTCAGTTATGTTTGGGAGGTTTAATAATAACAGTTAAAAAAAACTCTCCCTAAGGAGACATTTGTTATTCCTACAATATCACCAGTAGCAGAATCACTCCTCCCTATTTCCTTTGCCTTGCCCCTTCCACTCCATCAGACTGCATCTACAAATCCCAACAAACTCAGCAAAGTCTCCTTTGCAAAAATGAAGCTCTTCCCTGGATATGTTTCCTGGAAGAGTCTTTTTTCAGTGGAATTTTTCAACAACTGAACTAGGAACATGGATATTTGTTGTTGAATGTTTCAATTCTGAGTTGTATTTATTAAGTGCTCTTAGGTCCTTATCCGACAAGACAGGGCACGTTCAGGGTGATATGGCCATAGATCTCTTACGTCTTTATCATAGAGAAAAATATAGAAGAAAAACATGTCTGTCCACCAAGAGTTTTTGGGCTCAGACCCCAGTTATGTCATCAGCTTCTAGGGGTTTAACCTTAAATACATCACTTTAAAGCCTGAGCCTTCTCATCTACAGAATAAGGGAATAGATCAGATGATTTTAAGATATGTTCCAGTTCTAAAATACATGAAGCCACCATCAGAGTTAGAATGGATGTTCGATATTTTGCAGTTTACTTTTCAGATAGGGAAGCTGATTAATTGGGATAGTCACTTTGTTTGTTTGAGTATCACGCTTATCAGAGCCAGATGAAATCTGCACATGAGATGGTTACATTAGCACTAAGGACAATAAATAGCACGTTTCCTAAACGTGTGGTACAGAAGCAAAGCAGCACGTTAGGATTAAACATTTCGGGAAGGCTGCATGAAGGGGAGATGGGATTTGCTACAAGAAAGGGAAGGATGGTGGGGCTGACAGCAGAGGCAAAGGCACAAAGATGGGGAGGTGGCAGCCGCGTGGGAGCCAGAGTGAACACTAAGGCAGGGTGATCCGAAGTAAAGCACGCATCTGTCTGCTGGCACTTCCACCCGGATTCTGAGTAGCATATAGACTTGGTATTAAATGATGTAGAATTGTGTTGTGAGAAGTTATTTTCTTTTCAATTCTCTTTTAATTCATCTGATTATGTCAGGGAGAAAGACTCGTGTGCGAGCTAATATATTTTTAAAAGCCTCTCAATCTTTTTTAAAGCAAAAAATGCAAGTTTTAGGTTCAGAGACATCATCAAGTAACAGTGTCTTTTAAATGTAATAACTTTGGCTTGTTCTTGTATTTATTTTGAGGTTTCCTTCTATTTATGGCAAGTGATAGAATCTTTCCACTTGTATAGTAATGTGAGGTTTCCTCTTTAAGTAATTTTAAATGGAAATGTATCTTTTTAAATTAAAGTACTAAGTAAATAACAATGCAGGTGGTAAGAGGGCATGGAAAAGTCCAGAAGTAATGTAGGAGTGATGATGTTTGGAAAATCCTGAGGTGATTGTTAAGAGCCTGGGCTCTGGAGCAAGACAGGAGTGAGTTCCAATATTGCCTCTGATACTTACCAGAGCAAGACAGGAGTGAGTTCCAATATTGCCTCTGATACTTACCAGCTTTATGACTTTGAGACTGATTTTGGGGGTTACATGGAGATGGAAGAGCAAATAAAGATAATGACGACTTTAGGAAAGGATTTACAGGATTGTCAGGAAGTGAACACAGCTTGTCTCATGCCTTTCCTTACCACAAACTCTGACCCTTTGGAAACAGGTGCTCCCATGTGGAGCACCTCCACCTTCAGGGCTAGGCTGTTTTAATTCACCCCTCTTTTGGTGCTATTAGTACCTACTGACCCCCCTTCATTCTGTGGATAGAAAGCTACTATGGCATGGTGGAAGGAACACTGGGATTGAACTTGGGAGACCAAGCTTTGAACCACTGACTCTTTTTGGAAAAGTCACTGAATCTCGAACATCAGTGTTAATGATATGGGGATAATTACACCAAATACCCAGGATTATTGTGGGAATGACCGCCAGGACATTCCTAGCGTGCAGCGGGTCTTCAATAAGTGGCTGTCACTGTCCTCAAGTATATATTACATACAGCTTATCAGCACATCTTTTTGGAGTGTTTATCTATTTTGTTAACACTGTGCCATCACAAGAGATAGATACTGCTCTTTAGGCAGCAAAATTTCTGAGGAGTAAACTGCAGACTGTTAAAAATGCTCAGCATGACTGGGTAAAAGGGCATTTCAACAAACAGTTCTGCAACTTAATCTGGCAGATTCTTGACATCGGCATGATCTTGGCTCTCAAATTCCCCCCTTCTGACTCTTGACCTATACAAAACAAAACCTGCAGAGACATCTAAATCTAGCTTTGTATTATGTATTATATGTGGCAATCTTACTTTCTAGGTGTCCTGTATATTCTCAGGCCTCTTTCAGTTACAAATGATAGAAATGGAAAGCAACAGGGTTAGTCAGGACAGAGAACTTTTCAACCCATCAAAGTTAAAAGGGGAAAGTGACTGATTCATGTAACTGGAAAATAGGGAGGATGTTGACTACAGGCATGGCTGGATCTAGGTGCTCAATGATATTATCAGGACTGGTGAGTAACACAAATATCATTTTACCTTTGATCATCCAAACAGAATTTAAAATGCTATGGTATATATGTGAGCTATTTAAGGTGTTGTCAACTCTTCTGTGATGACCTCCTCATAGTAGCCATCATCATTCCTAAAGGATGACATTGATTAGACATTCACTATATCTAGAACTAGTACAATGGACATGCTTAGAACTTTTAGAGAGTTCACTCTCTGAAGGAGAAGCTGAAAATCTAAAACCTCACTTCTGTTTCTACTTCAGAATGCCAAGGTAAAGTGCCACATTTATAAAAAGTGTAATACACTATGATAATAGGGCAGAAAATTCCAGACGACAACCAGGCTTCTCCCTTGATTGCATAGGGGATAAAATTGAGGCTCAGAAAAGTTAAGTTTCTTTCCCAAAGATAGACGGAAATTCAATGACCTATCTAGTGTTACAACCCAGATTTCCTGAGTCCTAGTTAAATACACTTTTAATTTTTTGAGACAGGGTCTCACTATGTTGCCCAAGCTGGGGTGCAGTGGTATGATCTCAGCTCACTGCAACCTTCGCCTCCCAGGTTCAAATAATTCTTGTGCCTCAGCCTCTTGAGTAGCTGGGACTACACACCCTCGCCACCATGCGCGGCTAATTTTTGTATTTTTTGGTAGATATAGGGTTTCACCATGTCAGCCAGGCTGGTCTTGAACTCCTGACCTTAAATGATCTACCCACCTTGGCCTCCCAAAGTGTTGGGATTACAGGCGTGAGTCACCGTGCCCAGCTTGAATATACTTTTTCTTCTAACTTGGCCATACCTCAGAATGGCTCAGCCTCTGCCTGCTGAATCTGCCTGTCCCTCTCATTTAACCTAAATAATCTGCTGAGGATTTACTCTTCTGAAAACCTCTAGCCTGGCCCCAAGTAGACTTCCGTGCTGGGACACAAGCCAAGCCAAGATAGGATGAATCTGCTAAGCAGGACAGTGCTGTCAGGACACGCTGGGCAGATAGTGAACTGTGGGGCATGAGGTACAATCTGAGGTTCTGAGACTTCCATCTCCCATAAGCTAGAGGCTGTCTGAACTGATTTGCTCAGGTGGTGTTCATTTATACATATTGTCACTGATGAAGCATGACTTGCTCCTGCTTAACTTTCAAAAGTGTCCCCCATTAAACTATCATAAGCCTCACAACTGTGGCTCTCCACATCTGGGCACTGGTTCTGCTTTGCAAAATTCCTAGTAGCCCAGACTCTTAGAAGTTTGCCTCTGCCTTGATTTTGGCCCCTGGTATCAAGATTTGGAGGTTGAACTTTTAGGGATCGTCTTGTCCATTCTTTTCAGCTGAAGCTGAGGAAACCAAGTCCAGAGACACTAAATGATTTACTCAAGATCACCAGCAATAAGAGAAAGGCCTTCGGTCACTCATTCAATAGTCTTTCTACTAGATCCTGCTACCTATGTCTGTATCTTGGAACTTGATGACTTACGCTGTCAATCTTGGGCCTGCCTTATGTTTTGCTGTTTTCCTGGTAGTGCCTGGACACATCTGACTATTTGTCCACCTTGACCCTTTGTCATCATTGTAATTCTTAGATCTCTGGATATGTGGCTACCTGTTTATACACGACTTTTATGAATATAAATTTTTTGGAAGGGGGACACAATTCAGTCCCTAGCAACCTCTAAAATATTACATTTATATAAAGGACAATTATGTCATTATTAATAAAAACATTAACTGCTCTAAAATGCCAGGAACATTAATAACATCATCCCTCAAAGGAAAAATGACATCATGAAGCTCACTGAGCTGTTCAAAGATCCATGTGGACTAATTTTGTCCTGGGAGGAGAGAGGGATTTAGGAAGATCTCACTTTGGCTTCATTGAGTCTCCCTGGGTTAGGAGTGATGTTTTCATTTTTGTTTGGTTTTGTTTTCTGAGGAATCGGCAGCGGGTCTAATTAATGCCATCAAAAGCATGACATTTAATTAACTAAATAGCATGTTGAGCCTAATGATAACATATTTCAGCACCCGGCAGGCGGTGATGGTCTCTTGGGCCATTTCAGAGGAGGCCTGTGATTTGATAAAGAGAAACCCTTCTCAACAAAGTCAGGAATCCCCCGAGAGTAACCAGAGAAGCTGCAGCAAGAGTGCCAGCCAGGCAGATTCTCTTATCTCCTGGACTCTGCTTGGAGAGGCCCAGGAACAAAGAAGAAGAATGGTAGGGGAGGAATGGGACCGCTGCACAGCCTCGTCATTTTTTAAACATGTTTCTTGGAAATTCAGAGGCATATAGGCGCAAACTTAGCTTCTAAATGGCCTATTCCCATACCTTGGTTTATTCCAGTCCCATTGGTGAATGGATTAGGGGAAACAAGGCAGGATAGACAAGTACCTTGTAAGAGACTGTCTGAAGCCAGATTGCCAAGTTCCTCAGAGCAGCCGAGTATGTGGACGTGGGTGCCCTCTGCTGGACACTGGAGAATCTACAGTGATGCTTATCTGGACCCTCACCCAGGGACTGAGAGCTTCAGCCTGGAGTTGAACCTTCTGCGTGGAGTCTCCAGGGTCCCTTCAGTCACAACAGGCCCCTCAAAGGCTGTCTCAGAGAAGTGCGCTTTTAGATCATTCCGTGGCTTAACTTATCCACGTCTCTCTTTGCCACCCCATTTTGGTTATGTTCCCCAAACATTCATATTCCCTTAAGTTCAATTGTGCTATTCTTTTCCCCCTCAACTCTTTTGTAATAAATCTGGATGAAATTACTTGTATATGGCATCACAAACCGCATCCTGTGGGTCATATATTTAGACTTTGATTTTAGAGAAGGGCCAAAGAGAGGCTTAGAGTGGTGAAATGACCTGTCCAAAGTGACAAAGACCCAGCAGGGGACTAAAAGCTCAGACTACCCCACTCCTGTTTCATTTTCCTTTCTTCGATATGCATCTTTCCACAGAAAGACAGTCTATCCTGGTGGTGAGGCTGAAAGCTCTGGAGACAGAGGTCCTGGGCTTGACTCTTGGCTTTGCCATGCATTGACTGTGTGATATTGGATAGGGTATCCTTTGAGGCTTTTTGTGCCTGTATTGTCATCTAATAGAGTGGTTGTGAGAGTGAAATAATGTAAGGCAGATAAAGCATTCAGTATAGTATCTGGCACATAGTAGGTGCTCAATAAATAATATTTACCATTAGTTCCATGATTGCCTAGTGGTATTAGTTGGAAGTTATTTTTGGTGGTTCTGTAATGGAACTGCTAGAACAGAATTTCCTAAGTTGTTTTTCTCATGAAACATAAAAATCTACCTCTTTCCAAATGGAAGCACCTTCTAGATAGAGTGAGAAAACTGGGAGGTGGGGGAGTTTAGGGATAATATTTAAGTAACTGATGTATAGTTTACTAGAGACAGTGTGGTTCAAGATGAAACTGGAAAAGCTACTGCGAGGTAGGTGGCCTTGAATTTGACTTTATTCTGCATGCAATAGGGGGTCATGGCTGATGCTTGAATAGGGCAGTTTTTCTTTTCCCATTTCCCTTGTATGGATTGCTTCTCCTACAATGTGAGAGCTCGCATGATTGCTGTTCCCATCACGTGTGCACGTGCACATGAACACGCCCATCTTGGGCTTTCAGCATTCCAGTCACCTTGAGGTTGTCACCAAGGAGCCTAGTGTTGCTTGCAGCCACGTCAGAATGAAGAACAACCTGGGCTGTCACAGTCTGCCAGTGGTGGGGGCTTGTCACTTCTAGACTGAGTGTTGTTCCTGTGCATGGAAGTCGCTGGTGTGGGCGAAAAAAAGCTGAGGATACTGGCAGAGGGGAAAGAAAGGAGGCGAGTGGCTGCTTGAATGCAGGAGGTAAAAGAGAGAGACTTTTCTGCCATTGCTGTAGGGATTGTTCCCAGGAAAGGGGCAGTCAATCATGTGAGCAAAGGATGCCTTGACTTCCTCAGGGTGTACTTCATCTTCTGTTGCTGGCTACCGATGGCTGAAGTCAATGCTTTTTTCCTCTGCTTGCTTGGCACTTTTGCTTTCTGGATTTTGCCAATTGTCATTTGCTGGGGTGAGCAGGAGATATAACTGGGAGAAAGGAAACAGGTAGGATTGTGATAGACGTTTCAAATGGAAGCTTAATGGAATTTGCCCTTTGGGGGATGCAGCCCTTATAACCCCCATCAGGGACTCAATAACTTGGAGCTCCAAGTGTCCCTGATAACCTTTTCTGTTAGAGGCAGATTGGCAGGCCTGTAGGCTATGTGTGGATGCTTTTGTTTTGACGCTATAGCACTCTTTTTTTTTTTTTTTTTCAATGTTAGGATGAGATGGCACAATTTTAAAATTGGATATATATTTTTTTCATTTAGAAATTTGAATTTCTGGCTTCTCTTGAAAACCAGATCATTTGATGACACTGGTCTGTTTTCTTCTTTGGCAGCAATCTATAAGTAATAAAAAGACTCTGCCCTGTTTTAAATAGGTCAAGAATTCTCTAGTTCCCTACAGTTTCCACCCTGATCCATTATCTTGATCAGCTTGGCCTTATAAACACTGTGTAACCCAACAGTGTATGACCCCTGCCTGATCCAGGCTAACCTCTCCATTTCAGAAATAAGAGACATGAGGCTCAGAGAGGGCCTTTGATTTACCCATGGTCACACAGCCTCCCCCATGGACAGAGTAGGCCCCATTTACATATGATTTGAGCGGTGATCGAAAGCACTTACCCTTTTTCCTTTACTTCCAAGTGAAAAATTTACCTCTCACCCTGGCCTTCTGTTCATTAGCAGTCTACAATGAACTCAAGAAAGAGAATTATTTGACTATATTACCTTTCTGGCTTTCTTTAAATCGTATCTTATATCTTTGGCTGTTTCTGCTTATAGAGCTAACCTCAGTCTGACCCATTCTGACTCACTCAGACACACAGGTAGGCCAGAGGGTGTTGCCGTTGGAAACTGAGGAAGTGGAGCCAGAGCCTTGAATCCTTAGGTGGAAATCACAGTTCTGGGTCTGGGGCTCCTCATCTGGAAAAAGAGTTCATAACCTCAGGAGGTGGTTGTGATGATTAAAAGAGCAAAAAGTTAAATGTGTTTATCATAGTAGCAGCAAACTGGAAAAAAATAGTAACTCAATGTTAGAAGTTATTATTCTAGAGAGACTCAGAACTGAAGGTGTCCCAGGAGATCGTACTGTCCAACTGGCTCATTTTTATAGTGAAAGCCGTAACATGCTTATAGTAAAAATCTGAGTGGAGAAGAAAATACAGTAAAATATAAAATGATTTTTCTCCCTATCACTACCTTCATTTCGGTCTAATTCCCCAAGAGGCAATAATTGTTAAGTTTCTTGTGTGTTCTTTCAGATATTTTATTTGCATGTACATTATAAATAACTTGCATCCTGTATTTTGACACAAATGTAATCAGACTACTCATGCTGTTCTGATACTTGCATTTTTTATTTAACAATATGTAGCAGATCTCCTTTCATGTCAGCACATGAGGGTTTTTTTCTGTTTTCAATGGCTGTTTATTTCACAGGAAGTTTATACTATAGCTTATAGACCAACGAATGTATTCTGCAAAAGACCGGATACCTAATATTGTAGGCTTTGTTGGTCATAGGATCTCTGTACCACCTGTTTCTCTTCCCTTTTCTCTTCTTCCTCCTCTTTCTTGTCCTATTTCTCATTTTAACAATGCTTTGAAGATGTAAAGACCATTCTTAGCTCACAAGTCATACCTAAACAGGCTGTGGGCCAGATTTGGCCCTTATGGTAGCTCATTTATACAACTTTTGGGTAGACAGGTTGCTACTATACATAATGCTGCAACAGGCATCTCTGTGCTGCATCTTTCAGTGTTCGTTTGAGTTCACCTGTAGGATATATTCACGGGAGTGGAATTACTGGGACACGTTTCTTAATCGTGAAAGATATTCCATCAAAATCCTCATTTACAGGTGGTATAAGAGGTCCAGTGAAGAGACTGATCCAGAGTTGCTCAGCAAGTCAGTGATAAGAGCAGGACTTAAACTTCCTTTCCCAGCACTTAACTGGGGCTCTTTCCACTGTTATGCAGACCCTACCTGATATGGTTTGGCTGTGTTTCCACCCAAATCTTACATTGAATTGTAGTTCCCATAATCTCCACATGTCATAGGAGGGACCCCATGGGAGGTAATTTAATCACGGGGGAGGTTACCCTCATGCTGTTCTTGTGACAGTAAGTTCTCAAGAGATATGATGGTTTTATAAGGGGCTTTTCCCTTTTGCTTGATACTTCTTTTTGATGCCGCCATGTGAAGAAGGATGTGTTTGCTTCCCTTTCCGCCATGACTGTAAGTTTCCTGAGGCCTCTCCAGTCATGTTGAACTCGAGTCAATTAAACCTCTTTCCTTTATAAATTACCCAGTCTCTGGTATGTCTTTATTAGCAGCGTTAGAACAGACTAATACATCCCTGCTGAGGGCTCACAGGGAATTTGTTTTGGGACATAGAGTTGGAAAGATCCAAGCTTTCTTAAGTCCAGAGGGAGGCACAGAACAGCGTCACAGAACCGAGGGACCTGAACACTGTCAGATCTGTTTTTCCTCCTGTCTCATTTCTGCTTCTTGCAATTGCTTTCCATGATGTGGGGCAGAAGCTCCAGGGTCAGTTTGTGTCATGTGTGTGGCCTGAAAGGAAAAGAAAGCTTTTGCCTGCAATTAACAGAAAACTCTGGCACAAACAAATATAAATACAATTTATTACATCACATAACTCCAAGTTCAGAGGCAGGGCAGTCTCTAGGCAACATGTAGGCAGTGGCTGGATACTGTCCTCATGGACCCTGGGTCTTTCTGCTTCCTGTTTCTGTTCTCAGTGCTAGCTTCATCTTTATACTGATGATAAAAGGGTTGAACCAGTTCCAAGTGTCATGTTGTCACATGTAGAAACAATGGTAGTCTGTGGCTTCTTCTCAGGAAAGAGAAAACTTTCCCAGCATACCTGTAGCATATTTCCCTTGATTGGCCAATACTGGGACACAGGACGGCTGTTGACTCAAGTACTGATAAGAGGGATGAGAATACCATCATTGACAGAAAAATGATCTGGGGTTGAATGGATGTTGGGGCATCTACTGCCCTGACTATTACTTGGTGCTTATCTCTGAACTCAGGTCTGGAAACTTACAGAGAATAATTTGAGTTGGATTATTTTAGGTTACATGCCCATTTCTTAGACCAATCCCTGTGATCGACGAGATAGGCCATTGTAGTTGTCAAGCTTGACCAATGGCTATGGTGTAAGCAAATGGCAAACTTTGAGAACAGAGAAAAGGTGAGGAGAATCTGCTTCCCCAAAAGAAAGATACCTTCCACTGGTGTCCTCTTCACCCTTCAGAAGATCCCAGGTCTTAGGAGGCAGCCTAGGTAGAGGAGAAGCACTAGCATTGAAGTCAGATGTCTTAGTTGAGAGTCCTGCCTCTGCTATTCACTAGGCTGGATTTCCTGTTTCAGTGCCAGAGTCTATCCAATGGGGATAATCATGCCCAAGATAGGCAGCCAATCTCACAGGTACCTTATGAGGACTGATGAGGAAATGGTGGAAATAAAGCAAGGGACCCTCCAGATATTATAACCTGAGGGAGGCTATCTGGTCCTATGGTGTCTCTGGACAGTGGGAGGAAGGAGTCTTTCTCTCTAGGCCCTGTGTGCTTATAACCCAATGTTGTGGGGAGGAGTAACCTTGGAGGAGGGGTACTGGAGGGGACAGGGAGAGCAGACAGCAGTGCACAGGTGGAGCTTCAGACTGAGGCTTGTCCCTGCTTCCCTCTCCAGGGGCTCTGCCATATTTCTCTGCTTTTTCTCCTTGTGATCTCTCTGTACACTATTTTGAGACCCAACTGACTATCCGTTCTCGACAGATTATTCTCATCCTTCCTTTTAAATAATTGCTTTGTTAGCATTGAAAAGACACATTTGACTGGGCGTGGTGGCTCACACCTTTAATCCCAGCACTTTGGGAGGCTGAGGCAGGTGGATTGCTTGAGGTTAGGAGTTTGAGACCAGGCTGGCCGACATGGAGAAACCTCGTCTCTACTAAAAATTCAAAAACGAGCTGGGCATGGTGGTGGGTGCCTGTAATCCTAGCTACTTGGGAGGCTGAGGCAGGAGAATCGCTTGAACCTGGGAGTCAGAGGTTGCAGTGAGCCGAGATCATGTCATTGCACTCCAGCCTTGGCAATGAGAGCAAATCTCCCTCTCAAAGGAAAAAAGAAAAAAAAAATACATTCAACCTAACTGCTTTTCACCTTTTGTCATTTTGTTAATAATTTTTTTTTTAATTTAAAAGTTTTCCTCTCTTCTGAATCTTTAAAATGTATTTGGGACATAACAGGATAGTTCAAACAATTTTGCTGAGTGCAGGCTTTAGGCATACTAAAGTGAGAAAACATATGGTTGCTAACAAGTGGGGCTTACGTTCTAGTGATAGCAGTGAGCAGAAGGCCACTCCTCTTCCCCTTCTTCCCACCACAGCACTGAATGCCCTATCTGGGGACCTGGGCATCCTTCTGGAGCCAGTCTCTGAGAAAGGGCGGGTGAGAAAATATTAAAGACTAAGACAACAACTGAGATAAATGTGGTCCCAATATTCCTTTCCCACAAAGGTTTCCTGAAAAATGGCAGAAATCCTAATTGTTGCTTATTAGCTATGCAACCCCTAGCAAACATTTGGCTTCCCTAGTGCTTAGTGTACTTATCTGCAAAAAGGAGACAAGACCTATCTCATAAGGTTACTGTGAAGATTACATTAGGTCATCCAAGGACAATGGTGCATTGAGTGTGTAAGAACATTGGCTCTGGGGTCAGGCTGCCTCGTTCATATCCTGTCTCTGCCTCTCTCTAGCATTGTGACACTGAATGATTTAGTTTACCTTCCTGTGCCCCAGTTTCTTGACCTACAAAATGGGAATAATAATAATATCTACCTCATAGGATTGTTGTAAGGATAAAATAAGTCATATAAATTCTTTGATCCAGGCCTCACATCTAGAAGTGCTCAACAAAAGTATCATTTTGTCTACCTAAAAGTGTGGGTTTTTTTCCAAATAAAACTATCTTTTAGACTGTAAAACATTATGATGACATCTGTTTATCTTGATGTTTAGAAAATGATCATCAGTAGAAGGTTATCCCTCATAACTGAACCTTTGTAAGCCGTCCCTTCAGGACACAGATGGGCTGTCATGCTGTGCCTATCATTCACTAGACAAATTATAATTGAGCTTGCATTTCTCACATTGAACTATGATCAGTGCAGGCAGAGGCACACACAATACTAGGCAGAGCAAGACACGGGAAATGGCTCCAAAGAGCTTACCTGGGGAGAAAATATATGCACATATGACCATAGATGATAATAAAAGGCACCTTGGAATTGCCAAATGGAGGGTGGCAAAGAGCTTCTGAGCAGGGAGAAAAACCCATGATGTCATTTCATCCTCAGCAATATTAACTGGCTGTGTGACTTTGGGCACATTGCTAGACCTTGGTGTGCCTCTATTTTCTCCTGCATTACAAAAGGAGATAAAATTTTATTATATTAGCAATCCCAAATTGGTATTCACAGATGGATTTTGTTTGGCCATTAGAGAGTTGTTAACTTTTAAATTAGGCATCAATATTTAAACCTTCAGAGATTTCATGGAAAACTCTAGATATTGAATTTTTTTTCGGAAAATCCTAATAACTAGTAACAGGTAGCTGGAATTAAGTAGCAACCTCCCACCATTTAAAAGGTGAGGTATATGGTTTTAAGGGCCCTCTGCTCCTAGTAGATTTTATTCCCACCTATGCGCTTGGCTCATTTCCGTTTGCTGCCTGGACCCTGTAAGCATTTGAGTTTGTGACACCTGGAGCAGGTCATTTCCTTAATATCTTTTTTTTTTTAATTTATTTATTATTATTATTATACTTTAAGTTTTAGGGTACATGTGCATAACCTGCAGGTTTGTTACATATGTATACTTGTGCCATGTTGGTGTGCTGCACCCATCAACTCGTCAACACCCATCAACTCGTCATTTACATCAGGTATAACTCCCAATGCAATCCCTCTCCCCTCCCCCTCCCCATGATAGGCCCCGGTGTGTGATGTTCCCCTTCCCAAGTCCAAGCGATCTCATTGTTCAGTTCCCACCTATGAGTGAGAACATGCGGTGTTTGGTTTTCTGTTCTTGTGATAGTTTGCTAAGAATGATGGTTTCCAGCTGCATCCATGTCCCTACAAAGGACACAAACTCATCCTTTTTTATGGCTGCATAGTATTCCATGGTGTATATGTGCCACATTTTCTTAATCCAGTCTGTCACTGATGGACATTTGGGTTGATTCCAAGTCTTTGCTATTGTGAATAGTGCTGCAATAAACATACGTGTGCATGTGTCTTTATAGCAGCATGATTTATAATCCTTTGGGTATATACCCAGTAATGGGATGGCTGGGTCATATGGTACATCTAGTTCTAGATCCTTGAGGAATCGCCATACTGTTTTCCATAATGGTTGAACTAGTTTACAGTCCCACCAACAGTGTAAAAGTGTTCCTATTTCTCCACATCCTCTCCAGCACCTGTTGTTTCCTGACTTTTGAATGATCGCCATTCTAACTGGTGTGAGATGGTATCTCATTGTGGTTTTGATTTGCATTTCTGTGATGGCCAGTGATGATGAGCATTTTTTCATGTGTCTGTTGGCTGTATAAATGTCTTCTTTTGAGAAATGTCTGTTCATATCCTTTGCCCACTTTTTGATGGGGTTGTTTGTTTTTTTCTTGTAAATTTGTTTGAGTTCTTTGTAGGTTCTGGATATTAGCCCTTTGTCAGATGAGTAGATTGCAAAAATTTTCTCCCATTCTGTAGGTTGCCTGTTCACTCTGATGGTAGTTTCTTTTGCTGTGCAGAAGCTCTTTAGTTTAATTAGATCCCATTTGTCAATTTTGGCTTTTGCTGCCGTTGCTTTTGGTGTTTTAGACATGAAGTCTTTGCCCATGCCTATGTCCTGAATGGTACTACCTAGGTTTTCCTCTAGGGTTTTTATGGTATTAGGTCTAACATTTAAGTCTCTAATCCATCTTGAATTAATTTTCGTATAAAGAGTAAGGAAAGGATCCAGTTTCAGCTTTCTACTTATGGCTAGCCAATTTTCCCAGCACCATTTATTAAATAGGGAATCCTTTCCCCATTTCTTGTTTCTCTCAGGTTTGTCAAAGATCAGATGGCTGTAGATGTGTGGTATTATTTCTGAGGACTCTGTTCTGTTCCATTGGTCTATATCTCTGTTTTGGTACCAGTACCATGCTGTTTTGGTTACTGTAGCCTTGTAGTATAGTTTGAAGTCAGGTAGCGTGATGCCTCCAGCTTTGTTCTTTTGACTTAGGATTGTCTTGGAGATGCGGGCTCTTTTTTGGTTCCATATGAACTTTAAAGCAGTTTTTTCCAATTCTGTGAAGAAACTCATTGGTAGCTTGATGGGGATGGCATTGAATCTATAAATAACCTTGGGCAGTATGGCCATTTTCACGATATTGATTCTTCCTATCCATGAGCATGGTATGTTCTTCCATTTGTTTGTGTCCTCTTTGATTTCACTGAGCAGTGGTTTGTAGTTCTCCTTGAAGAGGTCCTTTACATCCCTTGTAAGTTGGATTCCTAGGTATTTTATTCTCTTTGAAGCAATTGTGAATGCAAGTTCATTCATGATTTGGCTCTCTGTTTGTCTGTTACTGGTGTATAAGAATGCTTGTGATTTTTGCACATTAATTTTGTATCCTGAGACTTTGCTGAAGTTGCTTATCAGCTTAAGGAGATTTTGGGCTGAGACAATGGGGTTTTCTAAATATACAACCATGTCATCTGCGAACAGGGACAATTTGACTTCTTCTTTTCCTAACTGAATACCCTTGTTTTCTTTCTCTTGCCTGATTGCCCTAGCCAGATCTTCCAACACTATGTTGAATAGGAGTGGTGAGAGAGGGCATCCCTGTCTTGTGCCAGTTTTCAAAGGGAATTTTTCCAGTTTTTGCCCATTCAGTATGATATTGGCTGTGGGTTTGTCATAAATAGCTCTTATGATTTTGAGGTACGTTCCATCAATACCGAATTTATTGAGCGTTTTTAGCATGAAGGGCTGCTGAATTTTGTCAAAAGCCTTTTCTGCATCTATTGAGATAATCATGTGGTTTTTGTCTTTGGTTCTGTTTATATGCACTGTCAACATTAGACAGATCAACGAGACAGAAAGTTAACAAGGGTATCCAGGAATTGAACTCATCTCTGCAGCAAGCAGACCTAATAGACATCTATAGAACCCTCCACCCCAAATCAACAGAATATACATTCTTCTCAGCACCACATCGCACTAACTCCAAAATTGACCACATAATTGGAAGTAAAGCACTCCTCAGCAAATGTACAAGAACAGAAATTATAACAAACTGTCTCTCAGACCACAGTGCAATCAAACTAGAACTCAGGACTAAGAAACTCAATCAAAACCGCTCAACTACATGGAAACTGAACAACCTGCTCCTGAATGACTATTAGGTACATAACGAAATGAAGGCAGAAATAAAGATGTTCTTTGAAACCAATGAGAACAAAGATACAACATACCAGAATCTCTGGGACACATTTAAAGCAGTGTGTAGAGGGAAATTTATACCACTAAATGCCCACAACAGAAAGCAGGAAAGATCTAAAATTGACACTTTAACATCACAATTAAAAGAACTAGAGAAGCAAGAGCAAACACATTCAAAAGCTAGCAGTAGGCAAGAAATAACTAAGATCAGAGCAGAACTGAAGGAGATAGAGACACAAAAAACCCTCCAAAAAATCAATGAATCCAGGAGTTGGTTTTTTGAAAAGATCAACAAAATTGACAGACCGCTAGCAAGACTAATAAAGAAGAAAAGAGAGAAGAATCAAATAGATGCAATAAAAAATGATAAAGGGGATATCACCACCGACCCCACAGAAATACAAACTACCATCAGAGAATAGTATAAACACCTCTATGCAAATAAACTAGAAAATCTAGAAGAAATGGATAATTTCCTGGACACTTACACTCTTCCAAGACTAAACCAGGAAGAAGTTGAATCCCTGAATAGACCAATAGCAGGCTCTGAAATTGAGGCAATAATTAATAGCCTACCAACGAAAAAAAGTCCAGGACCAGATGGATTCACAGCTGAATTCTACCAGAGGTACAAGGAGGAGCTGGTACCATTCCTTCTGAAACTATTCCAATCAATAGAAAAAGAGGGAATCCTCCCTAACTCATTTTATGAGGCCAACATCATCCTGATACCAAAGCCTGGCAGAGACACAACAAAAAAAGAGAATTTTAGACCAATATCCCTGATGAACATCGATGCAAAAATCCTCAATAAAATACTGGCAAACCGGATTCAGCAGCACATCAAAAAGCTTATCCACCAAGATCAAGTGGGCTTCATCCCTGGGATGCAAGGCTGGTTCAACATTCGCAAATCAATAAACATAATCCTTAATA
This sequence comes from Chlorocebus sabaeus, assembly GCF_047675955.1. Taxonomy (NCBI): domain Eukaryota; kingdom Metazoa; phylum Chordata; class Mammalia; order Primates; family Cercopithecidae; genus Chlorocebus; species Chlorocebus sabaeus. The sequence continues at coordinate 29,998,015 of NC_132926.1, read as the reverse complement.
TCTTTTTATCCTTTCAAGGGATTACTAAGTAGGGCAAGAGTTACTACACCCTCTCCAATGAAGAGGAAATAGTGAAAGGTGGAGAGATGGATATTTGGACATACAAGAGATGGAAAACAGATGTAGGACTTCAAAACAGGCCTCAACTCCTTGTCTGTTGTTTTCCTCTCTGACGGGTGTTTCACCCTTTCTCCGGGACCTAGAGTGTTTTATTGACTCTTTTGGTGATGATTATGATGATAACTGCTATCATTTAGTATTTAGTATGTCTTAGGTGTTTTCTGTCACTTAATTATTTTGAGCTATTGCTATTAACATCCTATTTTGTAAAAGTGGAATTAGAGGTTTAAAAAAGCCAAGGAATTTGCCTGTAACTACACACTTATTAAGTAGTGAAGCCAAAATTTGAACTCAGGTCTATCTGAGACCATATCCCTTGTCCTTAACCTTAAGAGTCACACAATTTTATTTTATTTTTTTTCTTTTTCTTTCTTTATTATTATTATTATACTTTAAGTTCTAGGGTACATGTGCATAACGTGCAGGTTTGTTACATATGTATGCTTGTGCCATGTTGGTGTGCTGCACCCATCAACTCGTCAGCACCCATCAACTTGTAAATTGTTAGGAGGGTAGATGTAATCTTAAATGTTACCACAAAATAAAATTTTTTTAAAAATCCATTAGAGATACACAATTATATTTTTGACCCATTTATACAAATATATTAGGGATGAAGTTGGGAATTTGAAGCAATATGTTAATAGATTATGTATTCTATTTTTTCTTATCTATATTTTCTTCAATGTTACTTTTGTAAAAGGAAGTAAAAAAAGTAGCTTTAAAAAAAAAAAAGTCACACAATTGCGGAGACAGGGCCAACCTCTTGTCTTGTTGAATAACATTGATATGTACATTTTAGAGAGATTAATTTTATACCTCAAACAGATGCTCATTTCATGTGCTCTGAGCATGAGACCCCTCTGAATAATACGCAAATGATGAAATGTGATGCTCTTAGCAATACACTCACTGAGAAGGAACAAGAGCCCTCCAGAGGGGTCAGGGGTTATCATTGTTATGAGAAAGGAGGCTCCAGCTGTCAGGATGCATATAGGGATGTATTAACATCACTCCCAATGTCAGGGAGAGGTGAAGGAACAGCCTGGCTGTGCATCCCACACAGAGTCCTGAGGCTGTGCTTCTGGCGCAGTTTGACTCAGCGATCTCTCTTGAGATCAGACTGGCTGGGCCTGCCATAACATCACACATTTATAGGATCTTAGGTTGGAAAACACTGTAGGGGTCATCTAGACCCACTGTTATATGGGGATATTTTCTATAAAGCCCGCAACAGGCAATTTCTGTTCTGTGCTTGAAGATTTCTGGTGATGGCAAGCTCAGTGCTGTATAAGACAATCATTTCCACGTGTGTTTGACATTTCTTTACATCAGGTTCTAATCTACATGCATGTTTAATCCTCTCTTCGTTGTGTTGTCCACTGGAGCAGTGTGGAATGCCTCCTCTCTTCTGTATATGTCAACCCTTCAAGTTGTAATGTGGTAAATATGTTCCACCAGATTGTCACTCCTTGGCCATAAATACCCACATTTGCCTAAACTGTGCTACGCAGAAGAGTATCCAGATTCCTTCCCATGTGTGCTGGTTATTCTCCATTGACCCCTCCTCTTCACATCCATTTTTATTCTTTTCTGTCCTGTTCCCTACTGTGGCGGATTGACTCATCTGGGTTACTTCACCAGGCTCCTTTGCTGGTTGGCTCTATATTGGGTTAGGCTGATGGGGAATGGAGGAAGGCAACTGGAAGGCAGGAGGAGACAGAGGACGGGGTACTTCTCCCCACTCCTTTCTTGGTTCAGCACGACTCTCTGATAGTCACTGGCATCCCTCCATTTCTCTAGTTCCTGCTGAATGGCTCTTCTGGCATAAATCTGGCTCTCACTGGAAAATGATGACACCATCCCTACTGTTGATGCCCCTTCAGCCTTACAGTGTTAATGGCTTTCCCCTTCTGCTGATCTCCAAGTGACTCAGCATATCTTGTTTGCCCTTTAAGCCTATCTGGGCTTCTAGCAGTGGCTCCTTTATTAAAATGTCTTCATTTGCACCGTTGTAGTGAATTCTGTTTTCTGCTGTGACTCTGAACTGAATGTATTATTCTTGGTGCCCACTGCTAAGTTTGCTTACGTATGTTCTGTGTTTTCTGTTTATCAAATTATCAAGTCTAGCCACATTGCCAAGATCATTGCATTTGCTGGTTAGCCACTGGCACACATGGTTGGCCCTCCCAGAATTTGTGGTTAACTGAAAGTGTTAGGTCCTTCTTTATGGACTCAAGTGTCAAACCCATCTTTGGAGCAAGATCACCTGGGTTTAAATACTGGCTCAATATTAAATAATAAGTTTTGAGCAGGTTACCTTCATCTCTCTGTGTCTCAGTTTTCTCTTCTATAAAATAGGATAACACTAGTATTCATTTCAAAACAGGCTTTGTGCAGATTAAGTGAATTATTGTACCTTAAGCCCTTGTAACAGTGCCTGATGCATAGTAGGCCTCCAATAAATGTGACTTTCATCATCAAGATAATCATTTTTTACATACACAATTGCACATTTTAATCTAAATGCATAACTTTTTGCCTCTTTTTTTTTTTTTTTAAAGCTTTCTTTACAAGGATATAATCCTGAATGCCATTGGTGTTGTAATCTTGACACTGTCCCCTAAAGCCTTGCTGGTTGAATGTGTGCCACAGATCAGCAGCATGAGCATCGCCTAAGAATTTGTTAGAAATTTGGAATCCCAGACTCTGCTCTAGACATACTGAATCAAGTCCTGTTTGTTAACAAGGTCCCAGGTGATTTTTGCATGCATGAAAGTTGGAAAAGCTCTGCTCTCTCACATTTATTGTTCTGAATTATTGCTGTCAGCTGGTTTGGAGAACATGTCTGTTTCTAACAGGGAAGACACCCATTGCTCATGTTTAAGATTACCAGACAGACTGGTGCTGCAGCTCTACCAAGTCTAGCAATGTTTCCAGGAGTCAAACCATCCTGGGAAGGAAATTTAGAGCAGTGTTTTTCACTGTTGGGATTTGGAGTTAGAAAACCAGGTTTTGAATTGTACTCTGCTTTTTGTGTGTGTGTGTGTGTGTGTGTGTGTGTGTGTGTACACACTGGGATACATACATACATGACAAATGAACTTACTGTGAAGATTTGCTATGAGAATTAAATGAAATAACCCATGTAGAACATTCAGTGAATAGTCCATCACATAAAATGTTTCCATTCTTTTTCCTTTCCACAAGTCATACGATACATGCCCAAATGGTAACCCATCCCTGGAAGGAAAAACTGTATTGATATAACGGGAAAATTTGCTTCAAACAGATTGGTAAGATTGGGTTCATTTGAAAGCTGTAGTCAATGCCTCATGGTTTTATGAATACCACTGCTCATTTCTCTGGCCATGTGTTTCTGAATATGGGTTATATTTAACTCATTAACTGCAAATAGAAGTATGGTATAATTAAGCAGTAAAGAAAAGATTGCTGGTGCATAAACTTGAATTAGACACCACTGGCATATATTGTATACATATAAATATTTGTAATGTGACTAAAGTCTAAAATAGGATAATGTTGGGGTTGCTGATTAATCTTGACACTAATTAAAACACACCAATTACAGAGGAAGTGACATGCTTTCTGTGATCAATAGTTGACAGATAATCCTGGGCTCACCCAAGGCAGCTGGCCTTTCTTTTCCAGCTGCATAGATCTGAAGTCAAATAATCTGGGCTCACATGCCAGTTCTGCCACTTGCTTCTGTGATTCTGAATAACTTAACCCACATTTCTCTACTACCTCAGTTTATTTAACTACAAAATGTAGAAGATAATAATTTTACCTGAGGAACACATTCCTGAAGACCATGCATACTTCAGAACTTATGTAATTCAAAGTCAATTTTACCATAGGACCAACAAAGGAAGGAGGGAGGGTATTTCTGTCTTTGAGCTAAAATGATACCACTGACATTTTAAGAATTAAGAATTAGCATAAGCATAAATTATAAATCCCTCAGTTCATAAACTTTAAGATCATATTATATTTGACCAATGTGTGGGTAGGGGAGAGTGGAGAATCAATATTATATTACAGTTTGTGCATAAAGTGAGATTTTACCTGTTTTTAAAAAATTATACTTTAAGTTCTGGGATACATATGCAGAACGTGCAGGTTTGTTATGTAGGCATACATGTGCCATGGTGGTTTGCTGCACACATCAACTTGTCATCTGGGTTTTAAGCCCCACAGACATTAGGTATTTCTTCTAATGCTATCCCACCCCTTGTTCCCCACCCCTCAACAGGCCCTGGTGTGTGATGTTCCCTCCCTGTGTCCATGTGTTCTCATTGTTCAGCTCCCACTTATGAGTGAGAACACTCAGTGTTTGGTTTTCTGTTCCTGGGTTAGTTTGCTGAGAATTATGGTTTCCATCTTCATCCATGTCCCTGCAAATAACATAAACTCATTCCTTTTTTGTGGCTGCATAGTATTCTATGGTGTATATGTGCCACATTTTCCTTATTCAGTCTATCATTGATGGGCATTTGGGTTGGTTCCAAGTCTTTGCTATTGTGAACAGTGCTGCAGTAAACATATGTGTGCATGTGTCTTTATAGTAGAATGATTTATAATCCTTTGGGTATATACCCAGTAAAGGGATTGCTGGGTCAAATGGTATTTCTGGTTCCAGAACCTTGAGGAATCGTCACACTATCTTCCACAATGGTTGAAGTAATTTACACTCCCGCCAACAGTGTAAAAGCGTTCCTATTTCTCCACATCCTCTCCAGCATCTGCTGTTTCCTGACTTTTTGATCATCACCATTCTAACAGGCATGAGATGGTATCTCATTGTGGTTTTGATTTGCATTTATCTAATGACCAGTAATGATGAGCTTTTTTTCATATGTTTGTTGGCCACATAAATGTCTTCTTTTGAGAAGTGTCTGTTTATATCCTTTGCCCAGTTTTTGATGGGGTTGTCTGTTTTTCTCTTGTAAATTTGTTCAAGTTCCTTATAGATTCTGGATATTAGACCTTTGTCAGATGGATAGATTGCAAAATTTTTCTCCCATTCTGTGGTTGCCTGTTCACTCTAATGATAGTTTCTTTCACTGTGCAGAAGCTCTTTAGTTTAATTAGAACCCATTTGTCAATTTTGGCTTTTGTTGCAATTGCTTTTGCTGTTTTAGTCGTGAAGTCTTTGCCCATGCCTATCTCCTAAATGATATTGCTTAGGTTTTCTTGTAGGGCCTTTCTGGTTTTAGGTTTTACATTTAAGTCTTTAATCCATCTGGAGTTAATTTTTGAATAAAGTGTAAGGAAGGGGTCCATATAAGGAATTTTCTGCATGTGGCTAGCCAGTTTTCCCAGCACCGTTTATTAAATAGGGAATCCTTTTCCCATTGCTTGTTTTTGTCAGGTTTGTCAAAGATCAGATGGTTGTAGATGTGTGGTGTTATTTTTGAGGCCTCTGTTCTGTTCCATTGGTCTATATATCTGTTTTGGTACCAGTACCATGCTGTTTTGGTTACTGTAGCCTTGTAGTATAATTTGAAGTCAGGTAGCATGATGCCTCCAGTTTTGTTCTTTTTGCTTAGGATTATTCTTGGCTATACAGGCTCTTTTTTGCTTCCATATGAAATTTAAAGTAGTTTTTCTAATTCTGTGAAGAAAGTAAACGGTAGCATTATGGGAATAGCATTGAATCTATAAATCACTTTGGGCAATATGGCCATTTTCATGATATTGATTCTTCCTATCCATGAGCATGGCTTTTTTTTCCCCATTTGTTTGTGTTCTCTCTTATTTCCTTGAGCAGAGGTTTGTAGTTCTCCTTGAAGAGGTCCTTCACATCCCTTGTAAGTTGTATTCCTAGGTATTTTATTTTCTTTGTAGCAATTGTGAATGGAAGTTCACTCATGATTTGGCTCTCTGTTTGTCTATTATTGGTATATAGGAATGTTTGTGATTTTTGCACATTGATTTTGTACCCCGAGACTTTGCTGAAGTTATCAGCTGAAGAAGTTTTTGGGCTGAGATGATGGGATTTTTCTAAATATATAATCATGTCATCTGCAAACAGAGACAATTTGACTTCCTCTCTTCCTATTTGAATACCCTTTATTGCTGTCTCTTACCTGATTGCTCTGGCCAGAACTTCCAATACTATGTGGAATAGGAATGGTGAGAGAGGGCATCCTTGTCTTGTGCTGGTTTTCAAAGGGAATGCTTTCAGATTTTGCCCATTCAGTATGATATTGGCTGTGAGTTTGTCATAAAAAGCTCTTATTATTTTGAGATACATTCCATTGATACCTAGTTTATTAGGAGTTTTTACCATGAAGGGGTGTTGAATTTTGTTGAAGGCCTTTTCTGCATCTATTGAGATAATCTTGTAGTTTCTGTCATTGGTCCTGTTTATGTAATGGATTACGTTTATGGATTTACGTATGTTGAACCAGCCTTGCATCCCAGGAATGAAGTTGACTTGATTGTGGTGGATAAGCTTTTTGATGTGCTAATGGATTCGGTTTGCCAGTGTTTTATTGAGGATTTTTGCATAGATGTTCATCAGGGATATTGGCCTGAAATTTTCCTTTTTTATTGTGTCTCTGCCAGGTTTTGGTATCAGGATGATGCTGGCCTCATAAAATGAATTAGGGAGGATTCCTTCTTTTTCTATTGTTTGGAATAGTTTCAGAAGACATGGTACCAGCTTCTCTTTGTACCTCTGGTAGAATTTGACTGTGAATGTGTCTGGTCCTGAGCTTTTTTGGGTTGGTAGGCTATTAATTACTGCCTGAATTTCAGAACTTGTTAATGGTCTATTCAGGGATTCGTTCATCTTCCTGGTTTAGACTTTTGAGGGTGTATGTGTCCAGGAATTTATCCATTTCTTCTAGGTTTCCTAGTTCATTTGTGTAGAGGTGTTCATAGTATTCTGTGATGGTAGTTTGTATTTCTGTGGGATCGGTGGTGATAGCCCCTTTATCATTTTTTATTGCTTCTATTTGATTCTTCTCTCCTTTCTTCTTTATTAGTCTGGCTAGCAGTCTATCTATTTTGTTGATCTTTTCAAAAAAACAGCTCCTGGATTCATTGCTTTTTTGAAGGGTTTTTCATGTCTCTATCTCCTTCAGTTCTGCTCTGATCTTAGTTATTGATCTTCTTATCTTCTGCTAGCTTTTGATTTGTTTTCTCTTTCTTCTCTACTTCTTTTAATTGTAATGTTAGGGTGTCAATTTTAGATCTTTCCTGCTTTCTGTTGTGGGTATTTAGTGGTATAAATTTCCCTCTACACACTGCTTTAAATGTGTCCCAGAGATTCTGGTACATTGTGTCTTTGTTCCCATCGGTTTCAAAGAACTTATTTATTTCTGCCTTCATTTTGTTATTTTCCCAGGAGTCATTCAGGAGCAGGTTGTTCAGTTTCCATGTAGTTGTGCGGTTTTGAATGAGTTTCTTAATCTTGAGTTCTAATTTGATTGCACTGTGGTCTGAGAGACAGTTATGATTTCTGTTCTTTCGCATTTGCTGAGGAGTGTTTTACTTCCAATTATATGGTCAATTTTAGAATAGGTGCAATGTGGTGCTGAGAAGAATGTATATTCTGTTGATTTGGTGTGGGGAGTTCTGTAGATATCTATTTGGTCCACCTGGTCCAGAGCTGAGTTGAAGTCCTGAATATCCTTGTTAATTTTCTGTCTTGTTGATCTGTCTAATATTGACTGTGGGTGTTAAAGTCTCCCATTATTATTGTGTGGGAGTCTAAGTCTATTTGTAGGTCTTTAAGAACTTGCTTTATGAATCTGGGTGCTCCTGTATTGGGTGCATATATATTTAGGATAGTTAGCCCTTCTTGTTGCATTGATCCCTTTAACATTATGTCATACCCTTCTTTGTCTTTTTAGATCTTTGTTGGTTTCAAGTCTGTTTTACAAGAGACTAGGATTGCAACCACTGCTTTTTTTGCCTTTCCATTTGTTTAGTAAATATTCCTCCATCCCTTTATTTTCAGCCTCTGTGGGTCTTTGCACATGAGATGGGTCTCCTGAATACAGCACACTGATGGGTCTTGACCCTTTATTCAATTTGCCAGTCTTTGTCTTTTAATTGGGGCATTTAGCCCATTTATATTTAAGGTTAATATTGTTATGTGTGAATTTGAGCCTGTCATCATGATGCTAGCTTGTTATTTTACATATTAGTTGATGCAGTTTCTTTGTAGTGTCAATGGTCTTTATATTTTGGTATGTGTTTGTGGTGGCTGGTACCAGTTTTTCCTTTCCATATTTAGTGTTTTCTTTAGGAGCTTTTGTAAAGCATGCCTGGTGATGACAGCATTTGCTTGTCTGGAAAAGATTTTATTTCTCCTTCACTTATGAAGCTTAGTTTGGCTGATTATGAAATTCTAGGTTGAAAATTCTTTTTTTTTAACCATGTTGAAATTTGGTCCCCGCTCTCTTCTGGCGTGTAGGGTTACTGCAGAGAGATCTGCTGTTAGTCTGATGGGCTTCCTTTTGTAGGTAACCTGACCTTTCTCTCTAGCTGCCTTTCACATTTTTTTCTTCATTTCAACTTTGGTGAACCTGACAATTATGTGTCTCGGGGGTTACTCTTCTCGAGGAGTATCTTAGTGCTGTTCTCTGTATTTCCTGAATTTGAATGTTGGCCTGTCTTCCTAGGTTGGAGAAGTTCTCCAGGATAGTATCTTGAAGTGTGTTTTCCAACTTGGTTCCATTCTCCCCATCACTTTCTGGTACACCAATCAATCGTAGGTTTGGTCTTTTCACATAGTCCCATATTTCTTGGAGGCTTTGTTCCTTCCTTTTCATTCTTTTTGCTCTAATCTTGTCCTCATGCTTTATTTCATTAAGTTGATCTTCAATCTCTGATATCTTTACTTCTGCTTAATCGATTTGGCTATTGATACTTGTGTAGGCTTCATGAAGTTCTCGTGCTGTGTTTTTCAGTTCCATCAGGTCATTATGTTCTTCTCTATACTGGTTATTCTAGTTAGAAGTTCCTGTAACCTTTTAACAAGTTTCTTAGCTTCCTTGCATTGAGTTAGAACATGCTTCTTTGGCTTGAAGGAGTTTGTTATTACCTACCTTCTGAAGCCTACTGTCAATTTGTCAAACTCATTTTCCCTCTATTTTTGTTCCCTTGCTGCTGAGGAGTTGTGATCCTTTGGAGGAGAAGAGGCGTTCTGATTTTTGGACTTTTCAGCCTTTTTGCACTGCTTTTTCCTCAACTTTGTGGATTTATCTACCTTTGGTCTTTGATGTTGGTGACCTTTGGATGGGGTTTCTGTGTGGACATCCTTTTTGTTGATGTTGATGCTATTCCTTTCTGTTTGTTAGTTTTCCTTCTAACAGTCAGACCCTTCTGCTGCAAGTCTGCTGGAGTTTGCTGGAAGTCAACTCCAGACCCTGTTGGCCGGAGGTCCACTCCAGACCCAATTTGCCTGGGTATCACCAGCAGAGGCTGCAGAACAGCAAAGATTGCTGCCTGTTCCTTCCTCTGGAAGTCTTGTCCCAGAGAGGCAACTGCCAGATGCCAGCCAGAGCTCTCCTGTATGAGGTGTCTGTCAACCCCTCCTGAGAGGCATCCTGCAATCAGGAGGCACAGGGGTCAGGGACCCACCTGAGGAGGCAGTCTGTCTCTTAGCAGAGCTCAAGCTCTGTGCTGGGTGATCTCCTGCTCACTTCAGAGTCAGCAGGCAGTAACATTTAAGTCTGCTGAAGCTGCACCCACAACCGCCCCTTCCCTCAGGTGCTCTGTCCCAGGGAGATGGGAATTTTGTCTATAAGCCCCTGACTGGGGCTGCTGCCTTTCTTTCAGAGATGCCCTGCCCAGAGAGGAGGAATCTAGAGAAGCGGTCTGGCTACAGAGGCTTTGTGGAGCTGTGGTAGGCTCCACCCAGTTTGAACTTCCTGGTGGCTTTATTTACACTGTGAGGGGAAAACCACCTACTCAAGTCTCAGTAATGGCAGATGCCTCTCCCTGCACCAAGCTGGAGTGTCCCAGGTTGACTTCAGGGTGCTGGGCTGGCAGCAAGAATTTCAAGCCAGTGGACCTTAACTTGCTGGACACCATGGGGGTGGGACCCGCTGAGCAAGACCACTTGGCTGCCTGGCTTCAGCCCTCTTTCCGGGAGAGTGAACGGTTCTGTCTTACTGGGGTTCCAGGTGCCCCTGGGGTATGAAAAAACTTCTGCAGTTAGCTTGGTGTCTGCCCAAACAGCTGCCCAGTTTTATGCTTGAAACCCAAGTCCCTAGTGGTGTAGGCACCTGAGGGAGTCTCCTGGTCTGCAGGTTGCAAAAACTGTGGGAAAAGCCTAGTATTTGGGACGATAGCACAGTCCCTCATGGCCTCCCTTAGCTATGGGAAGGAGTTCCCCGGCCCTTGCGCTTCCTGATTGAGCCGATGCCCTACACTGCTTCTGCCTGCCCTCCATGAGCTGCACCCACTGTCTAATCAGCCCCAGTGGGATGAACCAGGCACCTCAGTTGGAAATGCAGAAATTGCCCACCTTCTGCATTGGTCTTGCTGGGAGCTGCAGGCCAGAGCTGTTCCTATTTGACTATCTTCGAGATTTTACCTTTTTATCAAAGTATTTCAAAATTGTGCAAGCTGTGGCTATCCTATATGGAACTCACAGGGCTGTGAGAAGTAAATGGATCATGCATGTGCATTACACTGTGCATGGTGTCTTCCCCATAATATTAGCAACTATTTATTCACTATTTATGAAGTGCCAGGCACCAGATTCTTCAGGCATATTATCCCCTTTACTTTTCACAATAAACTAATGAGATGGATATGTTAGTTATTTATTGCTGTGTAACAAATTAGCCCAAAACTTAGAGGCTTAAACCAACAAACTTTTATTATCTCTCACAATTTCTGAGGTTCAGGAAACCAGGAGGGTTTAGCCGGTTGGGTCTGGCTCAGAGTCTCTCACAAGGTTGTGGTCAAGCTGTTGGCCAGGACTGTAGTCATCTCAAGGTTCAAATGGGGCTGGAGAATCTATTTCCAAGCTCACTTGTGGTTTTTGGAAGGCCTGAGTCCTCACTGGATGTTGACAGGAGGCTTCAGTTTCTTTCCACGTGGGTCCCTCCCTATGACTGCTTACAGCACGGCTGCCAGCTTCTTTATGAGCAAGAGATCTGATGCAAGTAGGATGGAAGCCACTTATTTTCTAACCCAGGCTGCAGTGGCATCCCATCTCTTCTGTTGTATGTTACTGGTCACACAGACCAACTCTAGTACATTGTGAGAGGGGACCATACATGGGTGTGAACACCAGGAGACAGGCATTAGGGGATACTGCTATTATCCCCTCCTTCACAATGAGAAGATTGAGACCCAGAGAGCTTATGTAAGTAATCCAAGGTTGCACATTAGTAAGTTAAACAAACAAACAAACTAGGTTTCACATTTAAGCAGTTTGGTGGCAACTTCATTCTTAACCACAGCACTATTCTGTGTGCAGAGTAGTAGCATATCCACATTAGCTGTAATTGCTGTTATTTCACTCCCAATAACCAGTCTGCAGAGACATAATTCTAGGGTTGGACTCATTTAAAGGCAAGAGTCCTATAGTAAACTTCTCTCAGCCTGGCAGTTTGAGTATGTACAAAAAAAATCTGAAAACAGATCTCTTACCTATATGAAGTATCCAGCCTTGTTAGGGCAACAGAACAGCAGAAATTTCTAAACTTTGAACTTCTATAGTACTTGTTGCCCTTACTGGTTCTTTTTTTGGGTGGTGAGGGGGAATGTTTTCTAAGTATTCCTTTTGTATAGTCATTTATTTTTCCTACATGTATTGTTGCCTCTAAACTAGATTGCAAACTTCTCTTGAGTTGAGTTCTGTCCTATCCTTTGTTGAGGCCCACCTAGCATCAAGTAGAGTTACTTTTCACATAATGGGAATCCTCAACCAATATTTATTAGTGGGGATTATGTAAAATTATTAGAGAACCCAAGACAGTGTAATGAAATGGCAAAGCATAGAGCAGAAACTGCCTTTTGATGTCAAAAGAGAGGGAGGTTAAATTTTCTTCTTGAAATGTGTTCCTTTTTTGGATGCCCAATCTTTGAGCTGTCTCTGAAGTATGGCTTTCTTTTATCTATAACATAACACACTCCTCTGAGAAAATATCCCAGTCCCTGACCCACTCATGCCTCTCATTCCCACAATAGCCTTGGTGTTCTTGAGTGGGTCTCTATTATCCACATAATAGCTTTGAAAGAATTCTCTCCTTATATTTTTGCGGAAGAACCTTCAAGTTTTGAGGTCTGAACTGTCATTAAGGAGCCTTCATCCTCTGTCATCCCTTGAGGTGAATGAATGTGCATTCCTGTCAATGAAAGAAGGGTGTTGATTCCATTTGCACATTTTACCACAGAGTTAAACACTATGATTTCTTTCTCCCCACCCCCATTTCAAAGTAAAATCGCCCTTAACTTCTTTCTTTTCTGCTTTGCTTTTGCTTTAGCATAGTGTCCCAAATTCTGGCCATTGCTTGCAAAGTGTTGGAAACCATCACAATTCTTATTTCTTTTGTTTATACTCATTTCTTTTCCCTTGGCCCAGCCAAATTGAACTATATCAATTGCCACTTTCATTTCTTTCTCTTGTAATGCTTCCAAAGGATCAGCACTCCATATGAAGCCACTCCTCAAAGGTGTCTATGTATTTTATATATTGTCTTCCCTCAGAAGCCAGAGACTCCTGCAAAGGAAAATGAACAAGGACTACAGTGATAGCTCCATGGTATGGCTTTCCTTTTTTCTCATCTGTAATTTATTTTTAAAATTCAGATTAGGGGTCACACTCTGTCACCTAGGCTGGAGTGCAGTGGTGCAGTCATGGCTCACTGCAGCCTCAAACGCCTGGGATGAAGCGATCCTCCTACCTCAGCCTCCTGCCTCAGCCTTCCACGTAGCTGGAGCTACAAGCGTGTACTACTATGCCAAGCTAACTTTTATTTTTTGTTTTGTAAACAAAGGGTCTCACTATGTTGCCTAGGCTGGTCTTGAACTCCTGGCCTCGAGTGATCCTCCCATCTTGGCCTCCAGAAGTAAAATTTTAATTTCCGATACTAACATTCCAAGTGGAGGAATGATTTCCTTAAGTATTTTAGTCCCACTGTTTAAGCTCAGAGAATGTGAAACAATAAAGATGGGAGAGAGGCAATTGGATCACCCAACTTCTTGTTGCCCAGCTTGACAAGGGTGATTATTAGCACAATTTAAGGGACCTAAACTTTAGACTTTCCAAAATGTTCACTTTCAAAAGCTGGCATTGCAATGGAATGGGGACTATAATGGGAATCGGCCTTCCTGGGCTCTGTTCTGGCTCTGCTACCTATAAACTGTGACCTTTCCTGCCTTCATTTGTTTCTACCATAAAATGGGCAGATTCATTTGCTACATGAACAAACACTTATTGAGCCATGACCAAATTCAAGGCATGGTATTAGGAGCTGGGATCTGGTCCCTGATGTCCTCTCCAACCCTTTGTTCTTCAACTTCTCACTCTCTCTGTTCCATTCAGAATGTCAGTTGCCCAAGGTGCCAGTCTCTTGCTTCTTGCCTCCAGGTTTCTGTACTGTTTCTTACCCACCATTCTGGTCTTCTAGGATTAGATGTTACCTTCTGGAAGGCTTTTCTTACCCCTAAGTCTGGATTTGGGGTCCCTTCCCATTGCACTCTGTATGCACTTCTCACTTCACACTACTCCCACTTTTTGGAATCAATTCTTTACTTATCTGTCTCCTATTACACTGAGAAGTTCTTGAGGGTGGAGACCAGGTCTTACTTGTACATTCCCAGCTCCAGAAACAACCAATTATAACTAGTTTTTACTGATCATGTATTCTGTGCTGAGCTTTTTGCTAAGCATTTCATATCTATGACCTCAATTAGAACTCAAGTAACCTTTTTAAGTAGAAGCTTTTTACTCCATTTTACAACTATAGAGTGAGGCTTAGAGAAGTTATGTTTTTTGCCCTGGGAAATTCAGCTGGAAAGAGGCAGAATGGGGATTCACACACAGTCAGTTTGGCACCAGAATCTCCACAGTATGTACTGGGTGCAATACAGCTAGATGTTAAATGAATGAATGTTTCAGTCAGCCTCAGGGATGAAACAGCAATGAATTCTGTGCTTAAGAAGTGCATGATCTAAAGCAGGGGCTGCCAACCCCCAGACCACAAACCTGTACCGGGTTGTGGTCTCTTAGCAATCAGGCCACACAGCAGGAGGTGAGTGGCAGGCGAAGTATTACTGTCTGAGCTTTGCCTCCTGTCAGATCAGCAGTGGCATTAGATTCTCATGGGAACACAAACCCTATTGTGAACTGCATGTGCCAGAGATCTAGGCCGTGCATTCTCTGTGAGAATCTAACTAATGCCTGATGATCTGAGGTGGAACAGTTTCATCCTGAAACCATACTCCCACCCTATCCCGTCATCCATGAAAAAAAGGTCTTCCATGAAACTGATCCCTGGTGCCGAAAAGGTTGGGACTGCTGATCTAGAAGGAGGAGACTTGGAGATGATGGATACGTTCATGGCCTTGATTGTGGTAATGGTTTCATGGGTGCATACTTACCTCTAAACTCATTGGGTTGTATACATTAATGATGTACAGCTTTTTATATGTCAATCATCCCACAGCAGAGTGTGTGTTTTTTTTTTTTTTAAAAGAAATGCATGATATAATTGGTATATGAGACATGAATGCATATCACTCAGTGTCATGAAAGAATCTGTTTATCCTAGGAGCTCACAGCCCAGTCTGTCATCTCCTGTCCTGGGGGTTCTTGTCAGGGGTGATACCCTCCTGCCACCATTGGCCCAGCTGTGTTTTCTGTGGCTGTGCTCTGCTCTCCCCTGGTGGCTCAGAGGAGCAGGATAGTCACAGTCTAGCCCATCAGGAAACAGGGCTCTTGGGGTAAGGGCAGAGGGGAACTTTCATGTACTGGGAGAGTCTCCACCTGTAGGCTCCCCTTTATTCCTACTAAGGCCCTTTGGAGTAGTTGGTATTATAGGTTTCAGAGACAAGGAATTGAAGTTCATAAAAGAGAGCTGACATCTCATATCTTACAGGTAGTGGAGGGTAAGGTCTAGCTTCAAATCTAAGTTCCTTGCAGTGCAAAGTAGATTTCTATTATGTGGGGGGGAAGGGGGGATGTGATAGCAAGTATAAAGATGACTAACTGCCACCCCTGCCATCTGAATTGCCTGACGTACTCACCATTAATTACTGGTTTAAATTTTGGAAAGTTTTTTTTTTTTTTGAGTTACTGTTTCTTGAGTATAAAACCAAGAACTCAGCAATTTGTTAGGAGAGTAGGATTCTAATGGGAAGTGACTTAAAGCAGATGTGTAGCTGTGAGAAGGACCTGATTGGGCCTTTAGGGAAACCCCTGCAAAAATGAGAACAGACATTCTATCCAACTGTCTTCCAAACCTGTTTCACTGGTTTGGATAATTCCCAGAACTAAGAAATCACCCACACTATTCTCTCCCCTCTCCCATCTCGGATCTATAACTCTCCTTCTCCACCTCCACCAAAGGGAGATATTTAGCATAGCCTGACTTTGATAAGGAAAGACTAACGATAAAGAGTTAGATATTGCTCAGAGTTCAGCAATATCTAACTGCTCTTTAACAAAATGCAGCCCCAAACAATTACGTAGATACACACACATCTGTACACAAGAAAAGGCCTGATTCCTAAGCATCTGGGCCTGTCTCCCAGCCATATCACAGGAAGGAGAAAGGTAGCGAAGAGAAAAAAGACTGTTTCATCCCTGCCCTTTATACGTTTTAATTACTACTAAAACGTTATGACTGAAAGAAATGATTTCTAGCTAGCCAGCAATTAATTGGTTTTCTGCCTCCCCAGCAAATACATATCTCCTAAGATTTGGATGAGTCTGATGGGCAGGGTGAATGCTGGGCCAGGACCAGCTGTGTGTGTCCATCATAATCCCCTTTGGTCCCCAACCTAATCTGGAAGTAGCACATCAGAATTAGTGGTCTTGGCAGCTAAGGAGGTTGAAAATGGGGTGGGAACAAATGAAAGAAAGAGTATTAGCAGTAGCAGTAGCGGCACTAAACAAAGATGTGTAGAAAAAGCATCCTCAGAATGAATCTTAAAAATCACATAATCGATGGACTCCTAATATGCATCCCATGGATAGACTTCAAGCCCCTTGAAATATAATACAAAACTCTGTGTGGATGGGCATTTTTTCTGGGCAAGGGATCTATGGTTTTTATTAGGGTCTCAAAAAACTTCATGATCCCTCAAGGTTAATGGCCAATAGTCCAATCTACTGACCATTCTTTTCAGACGAAGAAACTAAGGCTGAAATGGGGTTCATTGTCCAGGGTGACACTGTAAATAAGTGATAGGCCAGAATTTGGATCAATGTCTCCAAAAACATAATCCTATATATTCCTATTCTACCACACTTCCCCTCTGTCCTGGTTTCAGGGTTAGCACTTGAGTGGTTGATGGAGGTTTAAGGACATAGATAGCTCCAAAAATGTAGTGCATTGGCATCATCGGTCTTTGCCTCTCCCCACTCGCCTTCATATAGGTCCTATCCTATGTTGGAGCCCATTTATATAGTTTGACTTTCCAATACCTGATATCTGTTAAGACCCCATCATACCATTTTATTTACCTGAGGACATGGTCACTCTAAGACTGTGAGGGTCTGTAGAAGAAAAGAAGTGGCTTTGGACAGTGGGGCAGGTCAGAGCAAACCTTTCTCCTCAAGAAATATTTAACCTCTTCTGTCCTTGAATCAGCCTAATATCTTCATCGGCCTTTGGTGTCCTTGATTGTTTTTCAATTTACTTTTCTGTTGAGGTATAGCCTACACATAATAAGATATATAAACTGTAATTGTAGAGCTTGATGCATTTTTATATATGCATACATCTGTATGACTACCACCTAGTATAGCACATTTGCAGCAGTCCAGAAGGTTCTCTTATGCTCTTTGCACTTAATATAAACTTTTTCCTCACAAGCATCACCATTCTGACCTTTATTATGATAGATTTATTTTGTCAGTTCTTGAATATCCTATAAATAGAATAATACAGCATGTACTCTTTTATATCTAGCCTCTGTGCTCAGTGTAATGTCTATGAGAGTCATCCATGTTAAGTGTGGCAATAGTTCATTCTTTTCCATTGCTGCATAGTATTATAGTCTATCAATCTATCGATCATGTTTTATTTATCCATTTTCCTGTTGCAGATCATTTGGGATCATTTCCAGCTTTTGGCAATTATGAAAAAAGCTACTGTGGACATTCTTATACAGGTGCAGCAGGAGAGTTATAGATGAGAGATGGGAAAGGGGACAGAATAGTGTGGATGATTTCCCATAAGAAATGGAATTATTGGATCATTATAAAAACATATCTTTAGATTTAGTAAACACAGCCAAACTGTTTTCTAAAGTGGCTATACCAAACTCCCCTGATTTTAAAATCAGCCAAACTTATCACTGAGGACTGAACTCTGATCGTTTTGTTTTTCTTGCTACAATTCTTTTCTAAGGTGCCTGGGAAATCATATCTAAGAAACCATAAAGTCTTGTTTAATGGGTTTTTCTTCTGACCTGGCATATTATGGCTTACTCTCCAACCTGACTCTGGTATGGCATGGTATAAGAGATGGCAGACCCTCTTATCTAACTTAAGCATTCCTTCCTACTGACTCTAAGTCTTTAGACAAAGCCTAATTCTTTCAACCAGTTGCCAACTAGAGATTCCCCTAACCTACCTATGACTTGTAAGCCTCTGTTCCAAGATGTCTTGCCTTTTTGTCTGAGCCAATGTATACTTTCCATGTATGTATTTAATATTTTATCTGTGATTCCTGTCTCTCTGAAATGTATAAAACCAAACTGTAACCATTGCCTTGGGCACATTTTCTTAGGACCTCTTGAGATTGTGTTTCTCTGGGCCATGGTCACTCATTTTGGCTAGGAATAAACTTCAAATATATTGGCATGACTTGTTTTTTTCCCTTATCGTCACCTACCTCAGACCTTCCCAGATCCATCTGACTGTGTAATTGTCTGAATTCATCTCAGTCCTAATTCCTGTATTAACCTCTTCCCTAACTTCGAATTCTCCCACCTTGGCTTTACTGAGTCGTCAAAGGTTAAATCTAATACCTGATCTAATGTGGAAGAGCCCATAGTGAACACATGGTTCAACTCAACATTTCAGAAGTAGAGAAAATGAAGCCTGAGTGTGGGTAGGTGAAGAGATTGTCCAGTGATGCTGAAAAAGTTCTCAGCTGACCTGAGATGACATGGGATTGCAAACTCTTTGACAGCAGCAGGGGATATTTCTTATTCATCCTATCTTTTTCATCTTCCAAGCTTTGTATAGCACTTATTATATGAAAATGCTTAAAGAATATTTGTCAAAAGAAAAATGAACTGGAAAGATTCTTAGAGATGATGTAGTTTAGTGTTTGCCAAGTTGTGAAAACATGTAAGTCTGGCTTATAAAAATTTTAAGTGGTACCCTGTTAAATGACAGTGAATCCCCTTTGATAAAGGTATTTCCTCTTCAATTCTCTTTTAATCATTGCAGTTAACTTGAGAAGAATGTCTCAATTTAGTTCTCTATGTCAACTCATTAACACTTGCCAATCTCTCCTCCTAGAAAAGGGAGAGTTGGACATCTAGCTGGATTTTCATGATGCTTTGTTTTTGTTGCAGTTTTTCTTTACCTTTTACAGTATTTATCTTCTTTTAGAGAATGTAATAAAAGTTTTTTATTTATGGCTGTGGTAGAAAGATTTATTTTTTTCAGATATATTTATTTAAGCATAGGCAAAAACAAGTGGTTTCACTTGAAGAAAAAGGTGAAAAATGGGGTATACGTATGTGGCAAATAATCATGAAGGTGGTCAAGAATGACTGACAGTTGATTAACATTCATCTAATTAAAACTTGTTTTTGACTAGGTGGGGAAACAGAGCCCAGGGAGAAGGGACTTGAGTGGCCCTTGGAGTTTTCTGCAAGGACCCTCAGTATAGTGCTCATTATGTACAAATCCAGTCATGGTACATATTACTTTGGGAAGGAAAGAGAGCTATAGCCTTAGGCTCCCCAT
Organism: Chlorocebus sabaeus; assembly: GCF_047675955.1. NCBI lineage: Eukaryota > Metazoa > Chordata > Mammalia > Primates > Cercopithecidae > Chlorocebus > Chlorocebus sabaeus. The sequence continues at coordinate 29,978,745 of NC_132926.1, read as the reverse complement.
TTATGATAAAGGAGACTGAGAGATTATCTGGGGCATTTTAGAAGCTCTTCCACTGAATACAGTTGTCTTTTCATAGAAGCTTCTGTAGGCAGTTTGCTGTCTTGCCCAGAAGAGTGATTTGGTGGGGGAGTAGTATTCCAACGACACTGTTGCTGTCGTAGTGTAACTCGTGTGGCCCCTTCTCTCCTCTGTCCTAAGATAGGTGTTGTCAAATGGCTCCTTCTCCAGTGCAGCTCCGCTTACAATAAACACCTTAGATGCTCCTGTGGTCAAATTGGTTCTCCTTCCTTAGCCTTAGAGCCCCGCAGCCAATTTCCCTTTTCTGTTTTATCTTCAATAATTTTCCTACACTGTCTCATATTCTAGCCACACTGAAACACACATCTTCCTTGTTTTCTTGTGCATTCCTTTTCAGTGTTTCCTGTTTCTGGACTGTTCTTTCTTCATCTCTGATCATCCACTTCCTACTGAGCACCTTTGACTGTCCTCATCCAAAAGACTCACTCTTTCAAGAACCCTTTTATGATTCTTGAACTGGAGGTGATCTCTTTTTCTCTTACTGTAAACAGGATCCACATTTTGCTGAATACCCTACTAAAAGTAATTTGCAAAGGCCTATTCAAGTGGATTATTTGATTTAATTATGACAATAAACCTCTGAGCTAGGTATTATTACTAAGACTATCATTTTATAGTTGAGGAAACTGAGGCACAGAGAGGTTAAGTAACTTGCCAGAGGTCACACTGTTGACAAGCAGCAGAGCCAGGATTTAGAAAAAGGTCTTTTCTAGTCCATAGTTCCCACTCTTGATTGACAGGCTATCCTGACCACCCTTGCTGCCTGCAGCTTTCTGTATTACAGTTGGTTAAATGAATTATGGGGAGTTCTTTGTTTAGCTCTTCCTGAGATTCTGCAGTAGCCAGACACATGTCTGAAGTGTGAAGGCAGAGATAGTAAATGGCTTTTTTCTTACTGTCAGTGGTTTGGAAAGCTGAATCTGGCAAAAGTATCTGCCTTGCACCAGCCAGGGTTGTCCACAGAGTCGTAGCACCAGCAGCTGTGGAATCCCGGTAAGAAGGCTGGGCCGGGGGGCACACCAGAGTGTGTTCTTTCTGCTTTGATGCAGGGAGACCTCCCAGTTCACAGGAGGAGGAGTTCCAGCTTCAAGGAGAGCGAGAACTTGGCACTTGTCCCTGCGCTGCTGTAGCAGTAGCCTTGCACAGGCTGCTCCTGCCCAGGGACGCCATAAATCGCTTGGCCATGGACTTGACAGCCAGCTGCGATGTGATCAGAAAGCCAACAGGAGCCACTGCAGAGCCTTTGGTGGCTGCTTCCTTCATGGGCCTGTCATCCATCATACTAGATGGAAAAGTCACTGGGACAGTCACCTTCTTTCCCAGTGGGGACTCAGGGGTGAGACAGTCAAGTCCCAGGTAGGCAGAGTGCATTAACTCTTTCAAAACAGCAATCCTTTATCTCAACAGAGCACTTTCACATTTTCCTCATGATTTCACGGCATTATCTTACTTAATTTCTCCCCATTCATTCATCCATTTATTGAAAAAGTAACTCATACACCACTACCAGGCAAGAGGCATTACTTCCTAACAGCTTCCAAAATATGAGAGAAAAGACATGGTCCCGTTTTACAGATGAGGGAACAGAGAGAGGAAGCCATGGAAAGCACACCAGCGTAGTAAGCAAGAGCTTCACATTTTAGTTCTAGGATTGCTATTACTATTTGACGAAAGCTGGGAAAATAATTTTCTTTCTCTGAGACAGAGTTTATTCACTGCTTTTCATAAATTATCTGTCCTTAGATTTCATTATTTTTTTTTAAATGAAAGTTATCCTTGCATATGATTAAAATTTAAAACTTCTAAAAGGTATAAAATCAAGCAACGCTCTGTTTGACCTTTCCTTTTGAGCCCTAGTTTCTCTCTCCAAAGATGACAATTCTACCTTTCTAAAAAAAAATGTGTGTGTGTATAAAACAAATGGGAATATACTGTGCTGAATCTTGCCTTTTTTTTTTTTTTAAAGCTAAACAGTATATCTTAAAAATGTTTCCATGTCAGCAAGATATATCTAACTCATTCTTTTTAAAGGTTACCCATAATTACATTGTAGAAATGTACAATAATTAATGATTTCACCAGTTTGTCATTGATAGACATGTAGGTTGTTTTATTATTTTCTCTTGTTGCTTTATAAACGATGCTGCAGTGAATTTCCTTGTACATTTATCTTGGCATACTTTTGGGTAAATTCCGAGCAAAGAAACTGCTGAGTCAAAAGGAAAGTGAATTTTAATTTTTGATAGCTATTGCTATATTGTCTTCCAAAGTTTGCCTTGATTAGCATTCCAAAGAATAGTGTAGGAGAGTGCTTGTTTTCTCACAACTTTCCTCTTTTTTTTTTTTTTTTGATAATTCTTTTTTTTGGCCAATCTTATAAAACCTATTTTAAATTAAATAGACAGAGCCCTACTATGTTTGAATCTTACTTTAAATTTGATTTTTTTGCTGTCTTCTGAGCTGTTGTATGTTCTATTTCTGATGTTTGGTTTGTTTTCTTTCCTCTATTAGATGTGAGGCTAGGAAAACATAATTGTTTGAATGTAAAATAATAAAGATATATTTTATTTAAAAAAATCGAACTGTAAGAAGAAAGGCAGGTCCATATCTGTGAAATTCTCAGTTAGCCAAAGCTGTGATAACTAAAAGCTGCAAGGGAGGAAGGGAGAGGGCAGTGTCAGGGAATCAGGGAAAATGGTCAAGAGTAAGTTCCTAGGGTGCTGAACTATTCTGCAAGGGGTTGGCATGTATTGATCCTAGTCTTATGATTATAAACTTCTGGTAGCAACTTGCAGGTCTCCTTCCATGATGCTTGTTCTTACAAAACTCAGTCAAAAATGATAGATGGAAGCCCAGATGCTGCAAGGCCTGCTTGGGCAGACTTGGCATATTGGCAGGGTAAGACAAACAAAAACTTCATAAGTTTGTGAAATGTTAAAAGACCTAATACTTACAGCTGTCAATGCCACTAACTCCCTGGGTGATCCTGGGCAAGACTCTTTACCCCTTTGGGTCTCAGATATTTTATCTGCAAAATGTAATTAGGGATTGGACGAGGTAAGTTCTCATTATTGAAGTGTGACCCACTAATGGGCCACAACATAATTGTTCTTTTTACTTTTAGTATAGTTCTTATATTTTGTCAAAGGTTAGAGAGTCAAATAATTGTCAGTATTAAAACATACCACTATACCTAATAATTTTACATTTTTTAGATTAAAAAGTTATCGATAAGTAATATGCATATAGGGCCTCTGTGATTTTTTCAGTTTAGCTTTTGATATCTCGCTATAAAAGATAAGAAGTCAGTTGTCTTTCACCAAAAAGCTCCTCCCTTAATTCACACAAATACACTTTCCGTTCTTCTATCCTCCTATGTAGTTACTGCATATTCTGTTGCATGAATAGGGTATGTTTATGTTATGTAAATGCTATTCTTTGTTGAGCCATCTAGAGTGCCGTGATTATTTTTCCTTTCCCCTCTTTTTGTTTTCTGTGAAGTTAATAATTATCTTCTTGTTTTATTTGTTTAAGTTTTTCAAATATAATTTTCCAAAATTTGTCCCCAACTGCCATAATCCCTGTTGTGTGTTTCAGTCTCCTCTCATTACATTCAGACATGTTAGGTATTCCATCAAGTACATATTCTTGGAGAGATCACTCTCAGGAGCTTGCTTTAATCTGCCTTTGTTGCTTTCTGAGTTTGCTATACCACTTTCATTCTGGGGTCTCACTTTTTCTTCATCCTGAAGAATTTCTTCTCATTTTTCCTGAATTGAATCTTACGTTTTCCTCTTCCTTGTTTTACTTCCTCATTGTAGTAAAGCACTTCTTTCGGTAGTTTTCTTAGAAAGAATGCACAGGATAAAACTTTTAAAGTAATTTGCATAGCTGAAAATATCTCCAGTTTGTCTCTACATTTAATTGGTTTTTTGATTGGGTATAGAATTCTGGGTTAGAAGTTATTTTTCCTTAGGATTTTGAAGGCATAATTGCATTTTATTCAAGCTTCTAGTATTGCCACTGATAAGCCTGAAGCCTATCTGCTTATTGATCATTAGTATGTAATCTGTTTTTTTTTTCTTTTGTAGAATCTTCAAAACTTTTCTTTATTCCAGCATTCCAAAATTTTAACTGATGTGTGTTGGCTTAGCCCTGTTTTTAATCCTTTATATTGGGCTTTTTAGTGGGTCTTTCCATCTGGAAATCAGGTTTATTGGTTATGGAAAATTATTTTGAATTATTTCTTTGATAATTTTCTTTTCACCATTTTCTCTTTTCTCACTCATTAGAACCCCCATTATACAGATTTTTCTGGGTGAATTCTCTACCTTTTTCATATTTTCTTATCTGTTGCCCACTTTTTGTTTTTCGTCTTTTTGCTCTCCTGTTTGGGAGATGTCTTCAGCTTCCTCCTTCAACCCTTTGTTTAGCTTTATTTTAATCCTATCAAATCTTTAACTTTGAAGAATTCCTTCATGTTTCCAATTACTCCTTTCATATCTTCATATTTTTACTTATAGATACAATATCTCTTCTCCTATCTCTGAGAATATTAATGACAGTTGTCTTTTGAGGTTTTCATCTTCCTGCATAGTATTTGTTTCACCAAATTGCTTTTTTTCTATTTGTTTGTTTTCTATCTTGTTGTGTTCCATTCATTTTAGGGTTCTCTCCTCAGATATCTAGTCCTCTTTGGTGCTCTGTTCATTGTTAAGGATGACAACCAAGAAGCTAATTGGAAGCTTTATGTACATGTGTGTTTCCATTTTAAGGTTATCAGATTGGACTATTATATTTTATTTATTTATTTTCCTATTTTCTTGTTTTCAATGTTGGCTCCAATCCAGTAAGTTGACTTCACAACCTACTAATGGGTTATGACCTGAAGTTAGAAAACTATGGTATAGAAGATCTAGAGAGAGACCTTCAATTGCAAGTACATATAACACAAGCTGGATACTTGGATACTGTCTTAGACTCTTCACTCGTCATCTTCCACATCCAACAGCCTTCTACATGTCTAGGCTCTATGTCTTACATGCCTCTTGACTGACTTTCCTTCTCTGCATGTACTATCTCTACTTCCTCCCTGCCACATGGACCAAGCTGCCTGTCCTGGTTTCCTGCCTGCTGCTTAGCCCTCCAGTCCACCCTCCAAACTGAAGCCAGTCATCATTCTAAAAAATGCATTTGATGAAAAGTCTGTAATAGTCTTCACTTGTCTACATCCTACACACAAAAAACAAAACAAACAAAAGCAAAAACAAAAAACCAATAAATGTAGCTAATTCCTTAGCCTTGTCTGGCCTTGATTTCTCCTCCAGGGTCATTTGTCATTAATTCTGCTTTTGTATCTCATGTTGAATCAGTGTTGACTCATGCACAAGTCCTTGAATCTTTCATGCTCTTTCATGTCTTGGGCATTTGCTTTTGAAGATTTTTCTGCCTAGAATTCCCATTTCACCCAATACTGGGCTCATTCCAGGATCAGCTCAATCCTTTATTTTTCTTTTCTTTTTTAAAATTATACTTTAAGTTCTGGGATACATGTGTAGAACATGCAGGTTTGTTACATACGTATACACGTGCCATGGTGGTTTACTGCACCTATCAACCCGTCATCTGCATTAGGTATTTCTCCTAATGCTCTCCCTCCCCTAGCCCCCCACCCCCCAACAGACCCAGGTGTGTGATGTTCCCCTCCCTTTGTCCATGTGTTCTCATTGTTCAATTCCCACTTATGAGTGAGAACATGCAGTGTTTGGTTTTCTGTTCCTGTGTTAGTTTGCTGAGAATGATGGTTTCCAGCTCTATCGATATTCCTGCAAATGACATGAACTCATCCTTTTTCATGGCTGCATAGTATTTCATGGTGTATATATACCACATTTTCTTTATCCAGTCTATCATTGATGGGCATTTGGGTTGGTTCCAAGTCTTTGCTATTGTGAACAGTGCTACAGTAAACATACATGTATATGTTTCTTTACACATGTAGAGTAGAATGATTTATAATCCTTTGGGTATATACCCAGTAATGGGATTGGTGAGTCAAATGGTATTTCTGGTTCCAGATCCTTGAGGAATCACCACACTGTCTTCCACAATGGTTGAACTAATTTACACTCCTAGCAACAGTGGAAAAGTGTTCCTATTTCTCCACATCCTCTCCAGCATCTGTTGTTTCCTGACTTTTTAATGATTGCTCAGATTGGACTATTTTATGAGAGAGGCCCTAATGTTGGCGTCTTTGAGTGTTTTATCCTTGAGATGGTTAGATTCTTCAGGTAAGATCTTGTCTGAGGGATTTTGCTCTCATTATTTTGGTAGTCCAATCAGAGAAAACAGGAGCCTCAGCAGTCAGGATATTACTGCTTTCTTAGGCCCTTGTTGCTTGTGTAATACCCTCCTCTTAAACTCTTCCCAATACCTTCCTATTCAGAGATCTTTGGTTTATTCATTCTTCAGAATAAACTTTCAGTTTTCTGTCAAAGTTGGCTAGGGGCAATTTTGCAGCTATATAGATTGGGGGAAGACATCTGGATGCCTAACTTTTCTCTTTCAAAACATTTTATTAAGAAAGGTTTTAAACATACATCAAAGTAGAGAGAAGAATATAAAACCCAATTAAATACTTATCAATATTTTGCCACTTTCTGCTACTACCTAAATTTACTCACAACCTATCCTCTTGTGTTCAGCTCTAACTTTGCTTGCTTTCAGAGGTCCTGGTACCACCAATCTCTGAGTGTTTTTTCAGTGTATACTGAATGGCTTACTCATTCATTTATTCATTTCTCCACCACCACCTTAGGATTCTGCTTTCTTGAGTCTACTAATGAATTTATCACTTTTCTTTTTGCTTTACAGCTTCCAGGCTATTATTGTTATTATCTTCTCTTCTGGTTTTGTTGCCATATCGAAGTTTCAGTTTCCCCACAGATTGTACCTTTTTCTGACACTGGAGATTTTTAATCCTGGGCTGATCTACTCTTTGATGGGTGGATCTTTTATGTCTCATTTCACTCTTCACATTCTCCTAGAAACTTTCCTTGACCTCCCCATTATGACTTCAGGGTTTTTCCTGTACCCTCTCATTTTATCCCTTTCTTTATCCCACTACATCTCTTATCTCATTGTCTTGTAATTACTTATCTCCTTCATTAGACAGCAAGTTCTGGGAGGACAGGTATACCTTCCCAGAACAAATTATACATATAGAAGAGTATTATTAATTATATGCCATGTGCCAGAAATAATGTTATACCCAGACCGTTTGTTCCCCAAAGAAGACCACCAGAGTCCAGAGTCAAAGCCAAGAGGCAAGGATCTTTACTACAAGTTCGAACTTGGTCCCTCCATTCCACAGCATACAAGAGGGCCTCGAACAATGCGAGTGCTTGCTTTTTATAGCCCGATGTAAACAGGATATGTAAAGTTACAGGGAAAAGGTAATTCTCTCGGTTACAGCATTACAATTGGTTAACATTATACATTTAGCATTCCTTATCGGAGATCTCCCAGGTGATGTTTTTCTGAAGTTTGAAAGAAATATGGAGGAATGTGTTTGTGCTGGGCTCAGGAAGTTGGGAGATATATGGGGGATGTGCCTCATTCCTTTCAATAATTGTTTTTCATGAACAACTTATGTAATCCTCAGAATAATTCTAGGATGTAGACAATATCATTATCCTCAATTTATATCCGAGAAGACGGAAGCACTGTTATTTAATTAGTTGCCTGAGATCACAGCATCAGTAAGGAGAAGAGCTTGGAATGAAACCCAAGTTTTCCACTTTCAGATTCAGGCAGGTAATGGGTAGGGGTTTCAGATCCAGTTATAAAATAAATGAGTACATGAAGGCATGATTGAACTAACCAGTCAGGCCCAGGGCACTAAGGAGGTTAAGAGGTCTCATCTTACCACTTCACCAAGAACACTTCCATCTTCAGTCCTGTGGCATTGAGTATTTCCAGTCTGTGACAAAAGGGTTGGAAGTTATTACTATTCAGAACCGTAGATGTTCATCTGTTCCCTCCCCTCTGGGCACCCAGAGAAGAGACCTTCAGAATCATAATGTAGTGGTCCCGCACAATCTGCCCAAATGGAGAGTTTGAGTTGAATTCCTGTCCGAATTCAATCCTCTCCAGAGCCTAACAGAGTGCCTGGAATTTAGGGTTCTCAGTATATGTTACAATAAACTGGGCAACAAGTCAGATTAATCAAATGATCAGTTATTTAATCACTGAATACCAAGTTAGAAGGCATTTTAGCTCACTTCATACCTAAGCTTTAAGCATTAAAAAAATTATAAGGTAAGACTTGGTCTTTCCCTTCCTGTCCTTTTTTTGTACCCGCTCTTTCTTATCCTGGTACTAGTCTCAAATGTCTACTGTCCAAATGCTGTCCATTTATGTGTCCTGACCATTTCCTCAGGACCTCCCACCTGGAATACTTTCTTTGCATATCAATCAACTAATATTTGTATATTCAAAAATGTCTATAGAGTGTCGACTCAATGCTAGTTTAGTGGTAAGAAAAAAACAGCTGTGGGCCTAAGAATTGTCAAGTCCTTAATTTCCTCTTGTGTATTTTATCTTGGGCTTGGCTTTGTAAGGGTTACAAAAAGGTATGAGGCTATATCTGTCCTCCAGGAATTTACAGTCTGGATGGGAAAGCAGCACAAATACACAAATAATTAGTGTGCAGTTAAACTAAACTGTGAGAATCTTTGCATAATGCAGTGGGTTCTCTGAAAAGGGAAACAGCCATGTGGGTGAGGGTTGGGCATGTACTGCAGGAGTGTGTGCACAAAGACTAAGAGGAAGGAATCAAACACTGGAGGGTTCCTTTATAACTGTCGAACTTTTCCACTAGGATGTCAAGACGTTGCCTACTTTGGTCACTCTATGTCACTAGTGCCTAGAATAACGCTCAATACATGGTTGTTGAATGAAGGCATGAATATTTTAGTGGGAAGGAAGAGTGGTAGATGGATGAGGCAGATCCAGAGTATGGGCTGACTTTTCTCCCCTGAGAATATACGTTCTAATGCCCCAGGTATTTGTAAATTATCTCATAAACTAATCTAAAAAAATCCCTTCCTGTCCTGACAGTCTCTGGTTTTGTGATTCTAATCCCTGTAGAAGTGCTAATAGTTGATAATGGCTTAATGTTGGATTCTCCCTAGAGCAATTTGCATTTTAACACTGGAATCCTAAAGATGCCTGCATTTCTAACCAGAGAAGTGCTGTGACAGAACCAGGAGGAGCTTGGGGAAATTTGTGGGCTTCAGGGGATGGACCCCTGAGTTTTAGCTCATATGGCTTTCTCTGCTCTGCCTACCCCGAAGGGCAGCCCATGAAGAATAATTTTGTCAGTCATTTCTTCACCCCAGGGAAACTGGGAGTTTTGGAGATTCTTCCAGCTCCTTCTCCTCTCATTCCTTTGTCTCTGAATCAACCAATGGGCATCTCATACACTCAACTCTGTGGCACCTAAGTTATGTTCCTATAAATTGTCTGCCAGCTCTGATTTTTAGTACTGATGGGCTTTCTAAGGCTGTGTCTCATCTCTCAGCTGCCAAGTGAGTCCCCAGGCTTATAACAGAACAGTTGAGCAGGTGGTCCTTTGTGGGTATATGTGTGAAAGAGTTCAGGGACATAGCAGATGCAGGGTGAGGAGAGAAAGAGGGAAGGAGGTTTGGGATATAAATGAATAAATAATAGCTAGAAGAAAAAATTTGAAATGTTTCCAGCACAAAGAAATGATAAATGCTAAAGGCAATGGATATCCTAAATCCCCTGACTTGATCATTACACATTCTATGCCTGTGTAAAATGTCACATGTACCCCATAAATATGTACAAATATGTATCATTAAAAAATAAATGTAGAAATAGATATATTTGTCAATCAGTTGATCATTTGATTGATGGTCAGGGCCTTGGACTCTATTATATTAATACTCATTAACGTTTAAAATGACATTCCAAGCCTGTAATCCCAGCACTTTGGGAGGCCGAGACGGGCGGATCACGAGGTCAGGAGATCGAGACCATCCTGGCGAACACGGTGAAACCCCGTCTCTACTAAAAATACAAAAAAAACTAGCCGGGCGAGGTGGCGGGCGCCTGTAGTCCCAGCTACTCCGGAGGCTGAGGCAGGAGAATGGCGTAAACCCGGGAGGCGGAGCTTGCAGTGAGCTGAGATCCAGCCACTGCACTCCAGCCTGGGCGACAGAGCCAGACTCCGTCTCAAAAAAAAAAAATAAATAAATAAATAAAATGACATTCCAGGCCTCATTTGGGGCAGTATTCCATTCCCATTGTACCTTCCCATCTTTCCTCTTACCTTAGTTGATGAACTGTCCACCATGTTTCAGAATAGGGTCCCTGCTTGTATTAGTTTTCATACTGTTATAAAGAACACCACCTGAGACTGGGTAATTATAAAGGAAAGAAGTTTAATTTACTCCATGTTCTGCCAGCTTACCAGGAAGCATGTCTAGGGAGGGCTCAGGAAACTTACAAGTATGGCAGAAGGGTAAGCAGCCACCTTCTTCATGAGGCAGTAGGAAAGAAAATGAAAAGCTCAGGGGAAACTGCCATTTATAAAACCATCAGATCTTATGAGAACTAACTCACTATTACAAGAACAGCATGGGGTAAACTGCCCCCATGATTCAATCACCTCCCACCAGGACTCTCCCTCAACACCTGGGGATTACATTTCAAGATGAGATTTGTGTAGGGATACAAAGGCTAACTATATCGGTCTGCCCCGACCCCTCCCAAATCTCATGTTTCTTTCACATTTGAAAACCAATCATGCCTTCCCAACAGTCCCCCAAAGTCTTAATTTATTCTAACATTAACCCAAAAGTCCAAGTCCAATGTCTCATTTGAGATAAGGCAATTCCTTTCCATCTATGATCCTGTAAAATCTAAAACAAGTTAATTACTTCCAAGATACAATGGGGGTACGGGCACTGGATAAATGCTTCCATTCCAAGTGGGAAAAATTGACCAAAACAAAGGGGCTAGAGGCCACATGCAAGTCCTAAATCTAGTGGGGCAGTAATTAAATCTTAAAGCTCCAAAATAATCTCCTGTGACTCCATGTCTTATATCCAGGGCATGCTGATACAAGGGGTGGACCCCCATGACCTTAGGCAGCTCCTTAACGGGCTGGTGTTGAGTGCCTATGGCTTTTCCAGGTGCATGATGCAAACTGTTGGTGGGTCCACCATTCTGGTGTCTGGAGTATGGTGGAGGCTCTCTTCTCACAGCTCCACTAGGCAGTGCTCCAGTGGGGACTCTCTAGGGGATCCAACCACACATTTCCCCTTTGCACTGCCCTAGCAGAGGTTCTTCATGAGGGCTCTGCCCCTGCAGCAGACTCCTGCCTGGACATCCAGGCATTTCCATACATCCTCTGAATGTAGAGGAAGAGGTTATCAAACCTCAATTCTTGACTTCTGTGCACTAGCAGGCCCAATACCATGTGGAAGTTGCCAAGACTTGGGGTTTGCACCCTCTGAAGGAACTGCCCCAGCTGTACCTTGGCTGCTTTTAGCCACAACTAGAGCTGAAGTGGCTGGGACACAGGGCACCATGTCTCAAGGCTGCACAGAGCAGTGGGAGTCCCTGAGTGGGGCCCACGAAACTATATTTCCTCCTAGGCCTCCAAGCCTGTGATGGGAGAGGCTACCACCAAGATCTCTGTCATGCTCTGGAGACATTTTTCTCATTGTCTTGGCAGTTAAAATTTGGCTCCCTCCTTGTTGCTTATGCAAATTTCTATAGCCAGCTTGAATTTCTCCCCAGAAAATGTTTTTTTTTTTTTTTTTTTTTTTTTTTTTTTTTTTTTTTTTTATTATACTTTAAGTTCTAGGGTACATGTACATAGCGTGCAGGTTTGTTACATATGTATACTTGTGCCATGTTGGTGTGCTGCACCCATCAACTCGTCAGCACCCATCAATTCGTCATTTACATCAGGTATAACTCCCAATGCAATCCCTCCCCCCTCCCCCCTCCCCATGATAGGCCCCGGTGTGTGATGTTCCCCTTCCCGAGTCCAAGTGATCTCATTGTTCAGTTCCCACCTATGAGTGAGAACATGCGGTGCTTGGTTTTCTGTTCTTGTGATAGTTTGCTAAGAATGATGGTTTCCAGCTGCATCCATGTCCCTACAGAGGACACAAACTCATCCTTTTTTATGGCTGCATAGTATTCCATGGTGTATATGTGCCACATTTTCTTAATCTAGTCTGTCACTGATGGACATTTGGGTTGATTCCAAGTCTTTGCTATTGTGAATAGTGCTGCAATAAACATACGTGTGCATGTGTCTTTATAGCAGCATGATTTATAATCCTTTGGGTATATACCCAGTAATGGGATGGCTGGGTCATATGGTACATCGAGTTCTAGATCCTTGAGGAATCGCCATACTGTTTTCCATAATGGTTGAACTAGTTTACAATCTTTTACACTGTTGGTGGGTTTTTGTTTTCTATTGCATCGTCAGGCTGCAAATTTTCCGAACTTTTATGATCTGGTTCTCTTTTAAACATATGCTCCAATTTCAAACCATCTCTTTGTGAATGCATAAAACTGAATGCTTTCAGAATACTCCAGGTCACATCGTGAATGCTTTGCTGCTTAGAAATGTCTTCCTCCAGATACCCTAAATCATCTCTCTCAAGTTCAAAGTTTCACAGATTTCTAGGGTAGGGGCAAAATGTTGCCAGTATCTTTGCTAAAGCATAGCATGAGTGACCTTTATTTCAGTTCCCAGTAAGTTCCTCATCTCCATTGAGACCACCTCAGCCTGGACTTCATCGTTCCTATCACTATCAATATTTTGGTCAAAGCCATTCAATGAGTCTCTAAGAAACTCTAAACTTTCCACGTCTTTCTGTCTTCTGAGCTCTCCAAAGTGTTTCAACCTCTGCCTGTTACCCAATTCCAAAGTTGCTTCTACATTTTCAAGTTCTCTTTATAGCAGTACCCCACTACCTTGGTACCAATTTACAGTATTAGTCTCTTTTCACACTGCTGTAAAGACATCTGAGACTGGGAAATTTATAAAGGAAAGAGGTTTAATTGACTCACAGTTCTACATGGCTGGGGAGGCCTCAGGAAACACATTCATGGTGGAAGAAGAAGCAGGCACCTTCTTCACAAGGTGGCGGAAGAGAGAAGAGAAAAGCCCAGGGGAAACTACCATTTATAAAACCACCATATCTCATGAGAACTCCCTCACTATCATGAGAACAGCATGGGGGAAACCACCCACCTGATCCAGTCTCCTCCCGCCAGGTCTTTCCCTCAACACCTGGGGAATCACATTCAAGATGAGATTGGGGTGGGGACACAGAGCCTAATCATATTACCATTTTTCCTACCTTTAAGCTTCAATTCTCACTGTTTTTTGACTTGAAGTGCCCCCTGCCTGACGTCCATATTACCAAATCCCACATATTATGAGACCCTATTTCATCAAGACTTTCTTCTCCCTACTCCACCTTATTTGAGTAGAGACCTGAATGAAGTAAAGAGCCATCTGTGCAAGGATCTGAAGGAAGAGGTTATGTGCAGAGGGAACAGACATGGAAAGATTTTGTCTGGAACCTGCTAGGTGGATTTCTAGACCAGCATAGACACCAGCCAATGTGTGACTCACCTTTGTATTGTCCTTGGTGATGATGAAATCTGTTTGGATGAATCAGTGTTACATTAATGTTTTGAGGGTTAGACCCCTGAATGGGAGGGGAGACATTTACTGGGTACTGTTAAAGCTTTCAATGTTTTACATACATTTTCTGTCTTATTCTCACTATAGGTAGGTATTTTCCCCATTTTAGAGATGGGATAGCTGAGGCACAATGGGGTTCAGTGAATTGCTCAAGGCTGCAGAGCCAGTATGTTTTGAGCTAGAGTCTCTCTGGAGGCAAAGTCAATGCACTTGCCCTTTAACACATTACTTCTGGGTTGCTTGCAGGTAGACAAGTTTCCTGACCCCTCAGCTTGCACAGACTCAGGCCTCAGTCTGCTAATAGAATTTGTAAACTCCATAGCTGCTTTTAGGAAATGTCCTCTGAAAATATAGAAGGTGTCAATGAATGAATGCACAGCTCAGCTTTTGAGTCCTCTCTCCTCAGTCCCTACCCCGGCCTCTGTGCCTGCCCCTGATACTCTTTGAGGGGAGGGGAGAGGAAGAAAGAACACTTTACAAGGGGCTAATACGACTTCAATCCATGCCACCTGCTTGCTTTTTAACTATTCTGAGCCACTTAAACTCTCTGGACCTCAGTTTCCTATCTGCAAAATGGATGTCCTATGTAGTAATATAATAAAAATATGATAAAACATATCTTCATCCACAACAACCGCAACTGCCACTTATTGAACCTTACTACATGGATGTTACCTCATTAAACCTTATGACAGATTTATAAGTTAGGTATGATCATTACCTACCCCTATTTAAGAGATTAAAAAAAGTAACATTCAGGTCAAGTGACCTATTCATGGTCACTCAGGTATTAAATACTGACTCTTCGGATACAGAGTCAAATATTTACCACAGCCTATAAGGCCCAGCATGGATGCCCTTCCAGCCAATGCCCTCCCAACCCATCCCTCACACTTCACTTTCTGCACCCACCAAACGGGCCTTCTCTTTATTCTCCAATATGCTGTGCTTTGTCCATTACTGGGTCTTTCCTGGAAGTAGCTCTTCTCTGTAGATGTAATGTTCCCCTCTCTCCTCTGCTTGGTTAATCCCTTATTCTCCAGATATTTTTGCAACTGTCATCACCTAAGGGAAACTTACAGAGGTTTTAAAATAGGTCTATAATTCTCTGCCTCTCTTTCTATTGAGAGGAAGGGTCTGTATTCCTGCTCTTCAATCTAAACAGGTTTATGACTGCTTTGACCAAGGATGTGGTGAAAGCGAGGCTACATAACTTTTGAGGCTGGATTACAAGGTGCTGTTCAGTTTCTACCTTGTTCATCAGAAGAGTTGTGCTCGGAGACCTGAGCTGCCTCACAGGAATGCCAGCTTTCCTAAGACCCCATGCTGGAGGTGCTTTTTGTAGGTTTTCTGGTTCGCAGCCAGCCAAGCTCTTCATTGACAGCCAGCATCCACACTGTTATGGTGGGTAAGCCATTTTAAACACTCAGTTCAGTCACACCTTCAGGTAACTGCAGCCTCACACCATTAGAGAACCCAAGAGAGAATTCCCAGCTGAGACTTTCCAGAATTTCTGACTCACAAAATTGTAATCAAAATAAAATGGTTGTTTTAAGCTATTAAGTTATGGGGCAATTGATTGTGTGGAAATAGATAACTTTAATGAAATTATCCATTTAACCAGTTTAGATCAGGCTCCTTTTTGCATGCTCCTATAGGACTTAATTCCTTTTCTTCAGAGCACTTGTCTCAGTTGGCCACGATATACTCAGTGTAATTATATGATCATCTGTCTCCCTACTAGACTGGAAGCTTCATAAGAAAAGAACCATTGCTGTTTTTCTGGATTGTTCTATCATTTAGGAGTGAATATAGCTGTAAGTAATAGATTTTACTAGCAGTGTCTTAAACCTATGCTGCTTGTTTCCCTCATGAGACATAAAATGTGAAGATGACTGGCTGTTGGTATTAGTTTAAGGACCCAGACACTCTCCCTTCCTTTTTGGCCATACTCAGTGTGTTGTATTTTCATCCTCATGCTTGTCCCCTCATTGTTGCAAGATTGATGCTTTGGCTCCAGGTATTATATTTTTATTCATCATCCCAATAAGCAGGAAATAAAAGGACAGATAAAAAAACCTTTTTTTCCCTCATGGATATGTTATTTTTTCAGAAAGAAAGTCTCCAACAGATTTTTATTTGTATCTCATTGATCAGGACTGAGTCACATTATGGAAAAGAGTTAGCATAGCTGGTGAAAGGCTATTACCTTTAGAAGAACCTGCACGTAAGATTGGTCCTTGGCTGGCGTCTGAAAACTTGTTTTTTGACCCATTCCCAACAAATGAAGGTGGTTTCTGGCTCCTAGACTATACAAATAAGATGATTTATGCTGAACACTGCTTTCCTTTTGAGAATCTAGAATTTTGATATGTGCTAGGTACAGGGCGCTAATATGACAACTTCCCAACAAGAACCTTGGATTCTGAGTTTCAAATGGGCTTCCCTAGGCAGAAACATTGCACATATGGTACTGCATTTTTAGTTTTATTTATTTTTTTGCTGCTGGAATAGGGAACAATGATGTGTCCCCTCACCAGGTGGTGACAGCATAATGAAGCCTGTGCATGGATTTCTCTAGATTCCACCTTGTGTCTTTTCCCCTTGTGGGTTCTACTGTGTATCCTTTGGCTATAATAAACTTGAGCCCCGGATGCTTCTAGTGAATAATCACATGTTTGTATAATCTTTAAGACTCCACCTGGAACACATGCTTTCTAGTAGACCCATAATAATCAAAGAATGGGAGGGACACGATGACTGTCTTAGACCAGCACAATTCATCCCTTTAGCCTAGGGATAGGTTTGCTCCACCAACTGCACACACATTTTAGGTGCTGGGACTGATTGGGAAGGGATTATATATGTGTGCTGGAGAGTGATGTTGAAGCCTGTAATGGTCCCTAGCACATAAAAGGTGTGCAGTACACACATGGGGAAAGAAAGAAAAAGAATGAAGAGGGCAGAGCAAGATTTTGGCTCCAGGTGTCATTCTTTCCAAAGCCTAGATCTTATCCCATGTGCCACATGCCACCTGCTTTGTGTTGTTTCCTCTGAGTGCTATTGGGAGGATCATATAATAGGGCTTTTAAAAGGACCATATGGTATACATATGAGCAGGTTCTCTGTCAGTCTACATGCAATGGCGCAAGGCAAATTTACTTTGTCTGCTTGGAAAGTGGATAAAATAGCATCTACTTCCATCCCATCTGGTGTTATGACTGGAGTCATATTTTGGACTCCAGTGAGTATTTTGGAAACACTTCTGAGTTGGTTTGGATGGGAATTTTAGTCTGTTTTCTTAAACAATCCCTGCATCAAGCCAAAATAATTTCATTTGGAGAATTCTTGCTTTCGGTATCTTTGTATCATAAGTAAATGTTCTTCGTGAGGAAAATTAGGATCTTGCAGGCAGTGTTTCCTTTGTTGGTTGAGATGCTGGAGAAATTGCTCAGGACAGTGGGACACGAGGATAGGGTACTGTTAACCTAATGCTGAGAGGAGAGTCAAGTGGGATCTTGCACACAGTAGGACTATCTGTGCATGAGAGCTAACGATAGTGCACCAGGAGGAAATACAACACACAGCACTCAGGATATTTACAGTGGCTTTTTCCTAAGTTTGCTGTGACCTCTGCCAACAATAATTATTTGGGGGGCTGTTTATGAAAGAAACGATGATATCATTTTGATTCATAGGATATCACTTCGAAGACTGATCTTAGATTTAAGCCGGTCCAGGACCTCAATTTTACAGATAGATAAACTAAGGCCCAGAGAGGGCAAGGGACTTGTCCAATGTTACAAAGGAAATTAATGTCAGGACCAGAATGAGAAACTGATCTGCTGACTCTCAACTACCAGTGCTTTCCCTAGAGACTACCAATTGCAGAGTGGGTAGTAATAATATTTCTCTAAGATTATGTAGGTCTTTATATGACTTTTCAAGGCATTTTCAGAGGTAGATCTGTATTTTAGTTGTCAGGAGACTGAAGTACAGTGTGTTAAAGGGAGTTACTAGGATTTGAGCTCAGTTCTTCTAACTAACTAACTATTTTTGATTTTTACACTATTCTAGACAGTGGAATTCTAGCAATTATAACAACAATTATTATGACTGCTACTCTCAGAAGGCTTTTGGCTACAATTAACAGAAAACCCACTAAACGTAGTTTAAGTACTAGGGATTGATTTTTTTCATCAAGCAACAGCAAGCGATCTGGGCAGCTTCAGGGTTGAAGAATTTGGCAGCTTAATGACATCATCACAGATGTCATTTCCTTCTATCCTTTTGTTCTGCCATGCTATCAGTAGGGTTTTCCTTTACAGTCACAGGATGCTTTAAATTAGCATGATGATCCTAATGACCAAGAGGCTTGTGGTTGCCTTATTTACCAATCACAGAAAACTTTCCAGGCAGTTAACCTAGAAATACTCTTCTCAGGTCTCAATGGCTAGGATTGGGTCACATGTTCATTCTCAAGCAATCACTGGTAAACAGAAAAGATTAACATTGCATTTGGACCAACCAGGATTCATTCCCCGAGACAGGGTGGTAGGGTCAACTGCTGCGGAAAGGTAACATGCCCAAGTTTACACAGCTGGAAAATGACAAGGAAAGGAATGAAACCCAGATCTGCCTGACTTCACAAGCAATGTTCTTAACTACTGCACATAACTACCTCCCATTCTTGTTCCCATGCGCTCTCTCTTCTCCCCATCCTTTCCCCTCTGCAGTATCATTTGCCAGATTCCCAGCCTGCATGCCTAAGTTGCTTTGGCTGGTGATTGCAGGATCGTCTCCTTGCCAGGTCAATGTCAGCAATCAATCCCCATCTCCTGGGCATGAAAACCAGCCGATTAGAGCTGTAAGTAGGTGTTTAACAACACAGAGGCAGCCAGAGCGTCAGTCAGCAATTTTTTCCTCTGGCGGCTGGGCATTAGCAAATATGCTGAGAGAGGTACCCCCGTTCCAGCTGCTGGGAGGAGGGAGTCTCACCACAAAAGATGATTTGAAAAAAATAGAATGACAGGATGTCAGAGATAAAAGGACTCCGAGGCATGGCCTAGACCAGCTCCATCCTTGTATTGATGAAGAAACTAGGGTCTAGAGTAGGGGAGGAGATTGTTTGGGGGTCACACAGAAAATAATAGTTGGATTCAGAACTCAAGACCAGAGCCCGGACTAATCCAATACTATTTCCAAGACATTTCAAAGCCCAACCCTCTATTCTATTGCTCTGTAATTTCCACCCATGAAATTAGTTTCTTAGTGAAATGACATCTGAAAAAACAAAGGCATTTTGTACTCTATTGTCTAATCTCAAGTGCCTCCTGGCAATTTCCAGAGAGAAGTGGCCACTAACAAGGGTTAATTGCTCCAGAGATAGTCCTATCAGGTCCTTAGCTGAAGACAGGGCAGCTACCTGTAGCAAATTCCCATTCCTGTCCAACTTCCTTCTTCTGTTCCAGCCACTTTAGTCTTTCTGGTTTGATCAATCAGAACAAGTCCTGGTGAACTGGAAAAATCTAAAGGTATGTGAACCTTGGAGCCCCACAGTCTAAAAGAGAATGTTCTCAACTTGAGAGGAAAAACGTAATAAGCAGGTCAGAGTGCAAGGATTCCTCCTGACATCTTAAGATGACTTGAGATCCCCGTATTTCTAATAAATCATATGTATATGGGTTTGGGGAAAACATAAGAATTTAAATGGCATTTGCTAAATGCTAACAAGAGTCATAATAGTAGCAGTTGCTATTTTGACCCTTACTCTGTGACAAGCACTGCGCCCAGCCCTTCACGTGCATTTTTTTCCTTAGTCTTCATAATATATGACACTTTTTATGTCTATTTGTTTATTGTTTGTCTTCCAAGATTAGAAAGTCTGCTTCACAATCATGGGAACCTTTTTTTTAAACACAATATCCCCAACTCCGAGAACAGTATCTACCACATAATAGGTGCTCAGTTAATATAAACTGAATTCATGAAGGGACAGTAGGCTGATGATGTATGTATGGTTGTTCTTCATTTTATAGGTGTGACAATTGAGGGTTAGAGGCACTAATTTGTCCAAGGTAACTATATCAGTTTATTTTTGGCTGCAATTAATAGAAAACCAATGAATATTGGTTTAAACAGTTTTTTTTTTTTTTTTTTTTTTTTTTTTTTTTTTTTTTTTTTTTTTTTTCCTGCAGCAAGTATTCTGGTGGTACTGTAGATGAGGATTCCACTTCAATGATGCTGTTAAGGACCCAAGTTTTATCATTCTGCTGTGCTTCCCTCTGCCATCCTCAGTCTGTTGGCTTTTGAATTTGTGCTTGTATACTCATGCTTACAAGATGGTTATGACCTGAAGTGTTTGCTTCAGGCAGCAAGTTTGTGTTCAGTGAAGAAGCAAGAGGATCGAGATAGCGCTAATTACATGTATCTCTTTTATTACAAAAAGTGAAAGTCTTTCCAGAAAATTCAGGCTGATTTCCATTTAGATCTCATAGGCCAGACTTGTGTGATGTGATTACCCCTAGCTGCAAGGGAGGCTGGGAGAAATGAGTACAGCAGACCCTTGAACAACATGGGGGTTAGGAGCCAACCCTTTGCACAGTAAAACTTCCACATATAAATTTTTTACTCCCCCAAAACTTAACTACTAACAGCCTACTGTTGACTGAAAGCCTTGTGGATGACTAACATATACTTGGTGTGTTACATGTATTATATACTGTATTTTTACAATAAAGGTAGAAAATAAAATGTTCTTAAGAAAATCAGAGAAAATATATTTTCTGTTCATTAGGTGAAAGTAAGTAATCATAAAAGTCTTCATCCTCATCATCTTCATGTTGAGTAGGCTGAGGAGGAGGAGAAACAGAAGGGTTGATCTCTCTTGGGGTGGCAAAGGTGGAAGAGGTGGAGGAGGCTGAAGAGGAGGCAGGAGGAACAGGCACATGGGTATAACTTTTATTGAAAAAAATCTATGTCTATGTCTAAGTGGCTCTGTGCAGGGTAATTAAGGCTCAGTTGTATTCGGCTTTCTCTGGTTCCATAGAGAGGCAAGAAAGGGATGTAGGGATTAACAATAGGTTTAAGTTAGTCAACAAATGTGTCTGCTACAGTCATGCAGGTAGCAGTGATAGAGGCAGGATTGGGACACAGGCTCATTTGCTTCCAACGTCTGTGCTCTTATCAACGAAAAATTAGCTGGCCTGACTTTTATTCCTGATCTCAATAGAAAATGATCAACATGGGAATGCTTGTTCTGTTCTGAGTCCTAGTTTCTTTATTTGCAAAATGAAGAACTGGGTTAAATGAGGTCTGTACTCCCTGCTAGCTATAAGATTATATAATTTTGTGTCTCAGTCTGGCAAATGCCCACTTTTAAAAGTCTTATTTTTAACCAAATCAAAATCACCATTGCAGCAGAGTAATATATTTCCCAAGGTCCAAATGCATAACATGGAATTGATTTTTTTGGAGTTTGTTTTCATAGATGGTGGTGTGTATATTTATGTGTGTCCCTTTGAGGTGTCTGATTTAGTTTGAGGTGGTGAATGGAGGTTGATTTTTGTCTGTGGTGATCTGTAAAGCCCAATTGTTGTTGAGGTTCCTGCTTAAATAGTTCTTCCTCCATACTCTCCTTTTTTTGCTCCCTTAACAGACCAGCCTGGTGGAGACCTTATGTTTCAGGGTTTGATTTGATTTTCTATTGCTTCTTGCTAGCAGTAATTCTCTTCGCAGGGCTGAGAATTACTGCTAATAAGAAGCAATAGAAGATTGCTTCTTGGGGGACATGAGTGCTGGTCCCATGTGTTTCACTAATCAACTGTGGAAAACTGAAGAAGTCCTTCTACTTCTCTTGGTATCTGTTTTCTCATTCATACAATGACCAGGTTAGATGAGATAGTCTATATCTTAGGATCCTCCTCCCAGCTCTGATGTTTACATATCTGCAATTGTAAGGGGACAAAGCAGATTCTAATTAATGAGCAGAAGAACACATTAGCCTTGTTTTCTTCATTTACTAAATGGTTATAAAGATTGAAAGACAAAATAGAAAATAGTAAATAAATACATGACATAACTACTATTTTAAATAAGTATTCTTAAAATTCCAGGCCAGACATTTATTTGTTTGTTTTGAAAATATACCATTGCATTTAGAAAATTCAGAGCAATATTTTGGGAGTCTCAGCAAAACATGACACCCAATGATGTGGAAATAGCATTGGGTGTTGAAACAGACCAGTCTGGGCTGCATCTTAACTTGGTCATGTTATGGCTTTGTGACCTGGGTCATGCTATTTATTCTCCAGGGTTCTTTTCTGCAAAATCAGGGTTAAACATATTGACATCAAAAGATTATTGTGAGGGTAAAGTAAGCAAATTTATGAAAAGCATTCAGCACAATGGTTGGCACATGGTAAAGACTCAGTAGAAGCTGTTTTTCAATTCTTCTTCCTTATTGATGCATCTAGAACCAAACAAAAGATTTGGCTATTTTCAGTTTTCCAGGTGAACATTTTCTTCTCTGGTGGTGGAGCTGCTTTTGACGGACTAGACATAAAGCTTGATGCATCTTTACTATATTGGCCATCTGTAGTTCTGTTTTTTGAGATGGGGTAGAATGAGTGAATCTTTAGCCAGCAGGACCCCTACCTTTTATTCTTTCACTTAAGAGATCTGAGACATTAGGAACATCATTTAGTTCCTCTCTTCTTTAGTTTGCACATCTGCAAATTTTGATGGTCATTTCAGGGGGCTTTTATTAGCCCTCTAATAATTTGAACATACTTGATACTTTCTAGAACGTTATGAAAATATCAATGATCAGTTCTGTTATTAGTTCACCGAGCTATCTTTAAATTGGTCCCCTCTTGTTCAAATTGTTTCTGAACTTCAAGGTCAAAGTCATTCCACCTGTTAAGGGAAACCTTCCACCTCAACTCTTTAAGATCTCCCCCAACTCTATTCATAGCCCTTGCTGCTTGGCTCACACTCTGTTGGTGACTGGAATAGCAGCCATATAGGGTTTGGGTTATTTCTCCATTTGTACAACATTTCTCCCTGACTTGATATTGATATTGCCTCTTTCACATTATTGTAAGTCTTTCATATCCCATATCCATGCAAATTTCTTAGGGGGCAGTTAAAAAAATACATGTTGGCTGATTGGTTTTCTGTATGTGTGCATGCATACGTTTCATTGTTCAGCCTGACTGATTTTCATTTAGGAACAACATATTTTTATTTAAAATGTATTTATTTCTTTGGGAGGTAATATCTGCTCATGACCCCAAATTAAAAAGATCCAAAGATTATACTTCTGTGAAATGTGTTCCCCCTCCCCTCTCTCTTCCCTGGTTCCCTCCCCAGAGGCAACTGAGAAATTGTTACCAGTTCTTTGATGGTCCTAGCCAGAGCTGGTCTATATATTTCCTTTTCCTTATAATGGTAAGTTTCTCTTATATATCCTTGTGTTTTTACTTAATGTATTGTGGATAAATATCTATTATCTTCCTTATCAGTCTAAAAAGATTTTGGGGGTATTTTATAGTTTATTTAAGCAATCATCTTTTAATTAAAAATTTGCAATGAGGTAATTGCAGATTCACATGTAGTTGTGAGAAATAATATGGAGAGATCTCATGTACCATTTATCTAGTTTATCCTAATGGTAGCATTTTGCAAAACTATAGTACAAAATCACAACCAGGTTACTGACATACAGTCTACCAATCTTATTCAGATTTCTCCAGCTTTACCTGTATTTGATATGTGCGTGAGTATACGTACATTTTGTTGTGTGTATGCGTGTTCAGTTATATGCAATTTCATTATGTGCAGATTTGTGTCTTTACTACCGCATTCAAGACCCTGAATGAGGATCTCTTGTGTTGCCCTTTTATAGTCACACCCACTTCCTTTCACCTCTTCTCTGTGCCAACCCCTGTCAACCACTAATCGGTTATTCATTCCTAAACTGTTATTAAAAAATGTTATATGAATAGAATCCTATAATATGTTACCTTTTGGAACTGTTTTTTTTTTTTTTCTCACTTTTGGAACTGTTTTTTTTTTTTTCTCACTGAATGTAAATCCCTGGAGACTCATTCAGATTGTTTCATTTTTATTGCTGAATATGCACGGTCATCCACCACATAACATTTTGTTCAGCAATGGACCACATATACAATGGTAGTCCCATAAGATTATATTTGTGCATTTTAACTGTGCTTTTTCTCTCTTTAGTTATGTTTAATTATACAAATATTTACCACTGTGTTGCAGTTGCCTGCAGTATTCAGTACAGTAACATGCTATATAGATTTGTAGCCTAGAAACAATAGGCTAAACCATAGGGACTAGATTGTAGTAGGCTAGCCCATCTAGGTTTGTTTAGGTACACTCTGATGTTTGGACAAAAACAAAATCACCCAACAATGCATTTCTCAGAATGGATACCCATCGTTAAGTGATGCATAACTGTATTTATGACTGTACCACAGTTTGTCTCACCATTTATCTGTTGAAGGACATCTGGACTGTTTCCAGTTTTTTATTATTATGAATAAAGCTGAGATGAGTATTTGTACACAGAGTATTTGTGAACATAAGTATTTAATTTTCTGTGATCAATGCCCAAGTGTGTGACTGCTGGTTTGTATGATAATTGCATTTAGTTTTATAAAAAACTGCCAAGCTCTATTTTTTAGAGTGGCTATACCATGTTATATTCCCACCAGCAATGTATGAGTGATCTAGTCTCTCTGCATTTATGCTGGCAGTTAGTGGCATTACTATTTTTTATTTTAGCCATTCTGATTGGTGTATAATGATATTCCATTATGGTTCTAATTCGCGTTTCTCTGATGGCTAATGAGCAACTTTTTACATGCCTTTGTCATCTGCATATCCTCTTATTTGAAATGTCTGCTCATGTATTTTATCTGTTTTCTAATTGGATTTTTTTTTACTATTGAATTTTGAGAGGTTCTGATATATTTTAGATACTAGTCCTTTATTGGATTTGTGGCTTGCAAATATTTTCTCCCAGTCTGTAGGTTGTCTTTTCATCTTTTTCCCATGGGCTTTCATAGAGTGAGAGTTTTTAATTTTGATGAGATCCAATTTATCAATTTTTCCTTTAATGAATCATGCTTTTGAAGTCAAGTCTAAGAATTTTTTTCCTAGTTCTGGATCCAGAATATTTTTCCCCATGTATTTTCCCAAAAGCTTCATAGTTTTACATGTTGTGTTGAGGTCCATGACCTATTTCAAGTTAATTTTTATATGTAATACGTGATTTAGGTTTATTTATTTATTTTTGCCTGTTGATCTTCAATTATTCTAGCACCACTTGTTGAAGAAGCCATGCTTCCTCCATTGAATTACTTTTGCACCTTTATGAAAAGTCAATTGTATATATTTGTATGGTTCTATTTCTGGGTTTTCTCTTCTGTTTCACTGAGCTATGCGTCTATCCATCCACTAGTACCAAACTCTCTTGACTACTATAATATATAATAAGTCTTAAAATCAGGTAGGCTTACTCCTTTCACTTTATTCTTCTTTGCCAAGATTGCTTTAGCTATTCTAGGGACTGTGCCTTTCCACATGAATTTCAGAATAAGCTTGTCTATGTCTATAAAATCCTTGCTGAAGTTTCAATAGTCATTGCATTAAATTTATGGGTCAGTTTGGGGGGAAGCAACATCTTTACCATGTTGAATATTTATTATGAGCAGCATATGCTCTCTATTTAGGTCTTTAATTAATAAGCATTGTGCAATTTTTAGCATACAAGTGCTCTGTGCAAATTTTGTTGAGTTTATATCTTTTTTTTTTTTTTTTTTTGGAGCAGTTGTAAATGGTACTATTTTAAATTTCATTTTCCACAAATTCATTGTAGTATATAGAAATGAAATTAATTTTTGTTTTTTGGTCTTGTTTCCTGAAGCTTCCTGAACCCACTTAGTGCTGAACAGTTATAGGAGTTATTTTTAATGGATACTCTGGGAGTTTTTATATAGATAATTGTGTCATTTATAAATAGAGAAAATTTTATTTCTTCTTTTCTATTTAATATGCCTTTTGTTTCTTTTTCTTGCCTTATTGCAATAGCTAGAACCTCTAGCACTATACTGAGTGAGAGTGGTTATCCACGCCTTATTCCTGAGCTTTGTGGGGGAAGAATTCCATTTGTCACCTTTAAGTATGATGTTAGCAGAAAGTGGCCTCCATTTTTTAAGGACTACTGAATAACCTTACAATTCCATTGTAAGGTTGTACTATAATTGACTTTTCCAGTTCTTTATCAATGGGTTTTTGTTGCTTTCAATCTTTGGCACAATAACACTTTTATGCATGTGCTCATACACCTGTCACTTTTCATATGTTCATGAATATATGGATAAGATAAATTCCTACAATATTGCCCTCTTTTCTGTTCTGTCTAGACCCACTTCCTAGGTGATCTTTCTCTGCTGTGTGGTTTTAAATACCATACAATGACAACTACCAAATATGCACTCTCACCCTGATTTCTGCCCTGAATCCTGATCTGTGTATTCATTTTCTCACTTAGTATCTCCATTTGGACATCTAACATGCTTTCAAGGTCAACACATCTAAAACTGAACTCCTAATTTGCCTGTATCCATCCCTCAAAACCTGTTTCTTTGAAGCTCTCCCTATTTTAGTAAATAGCATTCTGCCCTTCCAGTAGCTCAGGCCAAAAACCTTGTAGTCATCCCTACTGCCTCTGTTTCTCTCTCACACACCCAAACTTTCAGCAAATCTTGTCCTATGATTACTTATCCCCACTCCATGGCTACCACTCTGGTCCAACCACCCTCCTATCTTCCTTGGATTATTGAGTTGCCTCCTAGTCTCTCTCCTGTATTGCTTCCTTACAATGTGTTCCATACAAGAGTTCACACTGGTTCTCAAAGAACTAATTTCTAGGCTTAGACCTTCCCAAAGGCATCCCATTTTCCACAGAGTGAAAATAAATGTTTGTACTCTGGCCTGGAGGGTTCTATATAATCTGATCTGTGATTCCTGCCTGCTCTGGATCCTGCAGCTCTTTGAGCTCCTGCTTTGCTTACTTTGCTCTGGCTATGTTGACTTCATTTATCTTCCTTAAAATGCAAGTACTCTATGATCTCAAAATACATACCATCCCCATAACTGGCATACTCTTTCCCTAGGTATACATATAGCTCATGTCCTCATTTCCTTCAGGCATTTGCTCAGTTTTTACTTGATCAGAGGGGCCTTCCCTGCATACCCTCATCACACTTTGGAATTCTCCCTTCCCTTTAACCTGATTTGTTTTTCTGCATGTGACTTAGCATCACCTGAAATATTATGTATTCTCTTGTTTATCTGTTTATTGCAGACCTTTTCCCCAATAGAATGTAAGCACTATGGGTGAGGCTTTGTTGGTTTTTTTAGGGGGCTATTTTCAGCACCTCCAACAGTGCTCAATAAATGTTTGTTGGATGAGTTAGTAAGTAAACTTCTGAGTCAAATGGTATGTGCATTTAATCTGTGATAGATGTTGCAAATTACACTACACAAAGGTTGTACTAATACTATGCAAGTGTTACCCTCCCATTGATAACATATGAGAACCCCTTCTTTTTTGTACATATGTCATTAATAGTTCATCTTGAGACTCTTAGCTTTGTACTATAACATTCAGAGACATGATGGATTCAACCTCCACACATTTACCAGGCCTCCAGGACAAATCTTGAAACATTCCATATGGTTCTGGTTGTTTTAACAACAAGACAACTGAAATAACTGAGCTTTCAAGGTTTGCGTGTTCATATAATTTCACAGAGAAGAAGAATCTGGCAGAGCGTTCATAGCTTCTGTGTTTTGTTTACATGGAAATGTGAACAGAGGTAACCTTATCTTTCTATTAGATTTGCCCTCAAATCCCAACTCAGATAGCACAGAAGAGCCCACTTCCTGGTGACTTTTTGGTTTTTTTTTTTTTTAGAAACAAGAACACTTCTCTTTACCTAGCAAAGTGCCTCCTCCAAGGTCCCAGAACCATTGAGGGTGTTTGGGGGGTTGTGGGGCTGGGAGTAGAGATTGCATGAATGAAGACTGGACCACTCCCAGGACTAGACCAGAGAACAGGAGACTTGCTACTGACTGACTATTGTATTCCTACTACTGGACCTCTAGTAGGTGCTAGGTATGTAGTTCTTGAGTATTAATTTAATATCTGACTGTTACTGATAAGAACAGTCCTGAATATTAGTATATTGCTTTACAATCCTTAAAGTGGCTTTCCATGATTCCCAAACAGCACCCGTCTCTTGAGCAGAGACCCAAGAGGTAGGACAGGAAGACTGGAAGTGAGATTTGGCCCTGGTCATGTTTTCCAAAGTGAGTAACTTGGAATATCAATATATTAAACAGGTTTCTTAGCAGCAGAAGGTTTCTTAAAGCCTCTGCACAGATTCTAGGTTGCAAATGTGCTTTGTGAATAGCTAAGAGGAAATAAAGCGTGAGGTGTTTGCCAACCTATTTGAACCAGTCTTTTGTTTTCTAAAGTGTATCATGGGCCTGGGGTTCCAGGGAATAGGCTTTCAGGAAGACTGGGCATTTCTGTCCAGGGTACGCACTTGAAGACAGATGATCTCTTATTCCAGTCCTGACTCTTTTCTATGGTTTCATTTCAGAGTTTTCATCTTAAGAGAGAAAACTGACACTCTCCTTTGATTTTCAGGATAAAGTGTATAGGACCATCCCTAGAAGGCCCCTGATTCATTTAGGCCATTTGGAGCAGAGCAGTGAAACATCTCCACAAGGTCTGAGTTACTCAGTTCTATGGGTTGTTTGATCTTCTAATTAGCTGTCCTTCTTAATTCATTTTTCACTGGTGGCACATGTGGCTAAGATGCATGTTTGGTAGAACCTATTCAGGTGAGATCAGCAGAAACAGGGAGGAGCTGAAAGTCGTTAATGAAACCCTGGGATCTTCACTTTACACTCATTTTCTTCTCATCCAATTTTCTTGTTCCAGGTGCTGACACCAGGACAATAATATAAGTTGACGCAGATATGGGGCTGCCACTGAGGAGAGAGAAGACTGAAAGAAGCACATAGATAAAAGGTAGATAGTTTCTGAGGATGAGGGCTAATTTTCAGCTGGCAGAATCAGGGGCTACTTCAAGGAGGAGGTGGCCACTGATATAAACTATTGTTTTGGGAAGAGTTAATAGTTGTTATTTAGGCAATTTGACTATTAAAAAATTTAAATGTACATATCCTATTGCATGATTCCATAGCAACTACACTTCTAGGAATTATTATGTGAAAGTACTCACATGAGAATAAAAATGTATATTTATCAATAGTGAATTATGATATATCCAAATAATAGAATACTATATCAACTTAAAAATAATATCTTTTTGTGTACCAATGTGAAAATAAGTTCATTATGTGTTCAAGTAAAAAATCAGGTACCATATATTTTGTGTAGATAACATTTTTGTAAAAAAACGTTAAACATTTAATAGCTTATAATATAAAAATAGAATATAGAGTTAAAATATAGATTAAGTTGCTAATAGTTGTTATCTCAGAAGGGTGGGAAACTGAGAAAAATTTTATGCTCATATTTTTCTATAATATTCATTTTAAAAATAAGAGTCATGTATTACCTTTATGGTTAGAAAATAATGGTAAATTTGCTTTTAAGTACTATTTAGTTTGTGTGACAGATTGTCTTTTCTTAGTTCTTAAGAGGCACATGGGAATTCCAGAACACAAAAGGAATACGTACTTTCTTTCTCTTTTCTCTTCCTCTTTTCCTATTTCTTTTAGTCTTCACTTAACCTACTTTTGCTCCTGTCCCTTCTTTGTGCTTTCCAACTCTCTTAAGCCCCCAGCAACCAACCCACCTTCCCTTGTCTAATGCCTGAGTTAGTTTCCCTATAATTCCCTCTTTATCTTTCTTATATAAATGCACTTATGTAGACTATCCTAAAGTTTAAAAAGCTTTCTCCATTGCAGTGGGCAGTAGGCTGCTTGATGGGTGAACAGAAGGGAAAGGGATTTTGGTATACGCTGCTCTACAATTGCATCTCTTTTATGGCATGGTTGTCTATTTTCTTCCCATCTGTAAAATAATAGAGTTGAATTAAATAATCTCTAAGGATCTTTCCCAAGCTAATATTCTATGATGACTTTAAGAGGGTGTATTTATTTATGACTTTAAGGTTTTCTGGCTTTCTAACACTCTCACTGGCCAGAGGAGAAATATCTTTGTATCACATTTCTTAAAAACATGCTGACAGTGAGGTAGCACTGAGAGTTAGGAAATTCAGTCTTGACTTTGCTTTGACCTCATTTTGTGGCCTTGGACCATTCACTCTACTTCCCTGGGTCTCAGTTCCTTAGCTTAGCAGCGAGGGTATCTATCTCGCTCCTTACTATAAGGAGAACTTTGGGGGTAGATGTGGGTATTGACCTGGCTTTCATCCTAAGGATGTGATAAGCATCAAATGGGCAAGCAGAGGTGAAACCACTTTTGTCAGCCTAGAGCAGGGTTTCTTAATCTTGGCAGTATTGTCATTTGGAGCCGGATAATTCTTTGCTGGAGGTTGTCCTTTGTATTGTAGGATGTTTAGCAGCGTCCATAACCTCTACTTATTGAATGCCAGCAAGCTTACCCCATTCTCCCTGACTGTGACAACTAAAATTGTCTCCAAATATTGCCAAGTGTGCCCTGGAGTATACAATCAACCATGGTTGAGAACTGCAGCTGTGGAGTGATATATAGAGACTTCAAGCATTGTTAATTATATAACTACTTTGAGAGGGAACAAATAAAAAGAAAAAAATCATGTAAGTGTAATTCCAGAGGGTGCCAGAGATGATGACTCCTGTGAGGAACAGAAGATAATACATGAGTGGAGACAGTGCCAAATACAGCATCATTTCTGGGCAGTCATATTTCCTGTGGGAACAATCTGTATCCTAAAGAAAGATGGAGAGATCAATCTTCTTGAGGAACCCCTCCCCCATGACCCAGGAGAGTAGGGTTTTATAGTTCTTGCCAACTCCTAGTTACAGATGCTGATGGGAGGGAGATCTCAAAGAAATATGAAGGATACAGCTTATTCAACAAGGTCAGAGATATATAGAATTGCATGGATGATAGCAAGCATTTAGTCAACTCTCCCATTCAGGTGCCACACTGATCTGTCTAGTATTCTTTTTTTTCTTTATTTTTTATTTTTATTTTTTGAGACAGAGTCTCACTCTGTCATCCAGGCTGGATTGCAATGTGTAATCTTGGCTTACTGCAACCTCTGCTTCCCAGGTTCAAGTGATTCTCCTGCCTCAGCCTCCTGAGTAGCTGGGATTACAGGTGTGCACCACCACGCCTGGCAAATTTTTGTATTTTTGGTAGAGACGTGGTTTCACCATGTTGGTCAGGCTGGTCTTGAGCTCCTGGCCTCGTGATCTGCCCGCCTCAGCCTCCCAAAGTGCTGGGATTACAGTCATGAGCCACCGTGCCCGGCCCTGTCTGGAGTTCTTAATTCTATTAGCTACTTGACCTTGAGCAAATTACTGATTTTCTCTGAGCATTTGTTTCTTCCTTTCCTTTTTGATCCCAGAAGATTATCTATTTCATTAATAACATAAAAATAGTTATGAACAAGACTAATTATTATATTACCCAGAGTTCCATGTGCTTTATGTGTAGTACCTCATTTAGGCTTATAGCAGTCTCATACATCTTGATACAATCTTGTTTTAGAGACGAAGAAACTGAGGATGAAAAAGGTCTTAAACCGAGCTCTCTCTATCTCCAGAGCCCATGTTCTGGTCCACCACTCTAAATATCACTGCTTCACAGCAAAACACTTAACATGCAACACAACATTCTTCATTACTGTTGGTTGCTTATCTCTCTTTCTCATCTTCTAGACTGAACAACTAGAACCCAAGGGTTATGTCATATGCACTGTACTATTCTGAAGTTACCATACCTTAGGAATAAAAAAAACTAATGGTGGAATTTTACACACCAGGACCCAGCAGGGCAGCAGGAGGGCATGGAAAGAAATGAGACAGAAACATTGATCTTTTTAAGCAGCAAGTAACTAAAAGCTATTCATAGACTTATAAACTAGGATTAAGTGGAAACTGAGAAGTCATCTGTTTCCAGTGCTTTGAATTTTAGTATAAGGAAAGGAAAGCATAGACAAGTTAGGTACTTGTTTATGCTCATACTGTGTTAGTTGCAGACCAGGGTTGAGACTGGACTCTGGCTTCCAGTTCGGTTTCCTTCCATTGTATCAGTGGGATGCCATGTACTGTAATGGATTAGAGTGTACCATCTGAAGTCCTGTGAGCTGGGCTGTGTACTGAGATCAGAGAAAAGATACTCAACTTCGTGACTTTCCTTTTCCTTACCTGTAAAAGGGAGTAACAATAGTTCCTATCTCAAAAGATTGTTATGAAAATTAAATGAGATACAGTGCAAGAAGTCTTAGCACAGATAAGGCACCTTACTACATATCTATCATGTAGTAAAGTCTCAACAAATGTTAGCTATAATTCTTATTATTTAAAAAATAATTTTAGAGCGATTTCTGGCCAGATGTTTTTGTGTTTTTTTCTTAGAATGCAACATATGTTCTTTTAAAGCATTTTACATACAGTAAAATTTACTCTTTTTTGCATATAGTTCTAATGAGCTTTTGGCAAACACATGCAGTCACATAATCACCACCACAATCAAAATTCAGAACGGTTCCATCACCCCAAGAAATTACTACTTTTTTTGCCCTTCTAGTTAACCCCACATCTACTCTCAGACTTGGAAACCACTGATCTATTTTCTATTCTTGTAATTTCGCCCTTTTGAGAATGTCATTTAAATGGAACCATATACTATGTGGCCTTTTGAGTCTGTCTTCTTTCACTGAGCATACTATGTGAAATTTATCCACATTGTTTTACATGTATATGTGTTTATGTACGTGTGTGTGTGTGTGTGTGTATCAGTATTTCTTTTCGTTTTATTGCTGAGTAGTATTCCATGGTATAGATATATCACAGTTTGTTCATCCATTCAGCAGCTGAAGGATATTTGTGTTGTTTGCAGTGTGGTGTGATGATGAATAAAGCTTCCATAAACATGTACAAGGTTTTAGGTGACTATAAGTCACCATGTCACTCAGTGAATATCTAGGAGTATGATTGCTGTGTTGTATGATAAATGCATGTTTATTTTATAAGGAACTGCCAAACTGTTTTCCAAAGTGACTGAAACATTTTACAATTCTTTCCAAGATGTATGGGAATTATAATTTGTCCACTTTCTTGCTAGCACTTGGTATGGTCAGTCTTTTAAATTTTGGCCATTCATAGAGGTGTTATCTCACTGGAGCTTTAATTTGAATTTTCCTGATGATTAATGTTGTTGAACATCTTTTTGCTTGCTTATTTGCCATTGATATATATTTGATGACGTATGCGTCCAAACCTTTTGCCCATTTTTTATTGGGTTATTCATCTTTTTAGTATCAAATTTTGAGAATTCTTTGTGTGCTCTAGATACAAGTCCTTTGTTAGATATGTATTTTGTAATATTTTATCCCAGGTTGTGGTTTATCTTTTCACTCTCTGAACAGTGTTTTTTTGTGAAGTAGAACTTTTGAATTTTGGATTAGATTTGAATGAAATCCAGTTTTCACCTTTTCTTTGATAGATCACGGTTAAGGTATTGTGTCGAAGAAATCTGCCTAAAGTTGTAGAGATTTTATCCTATGTTTTATCTTAGAAGTTTTATAGTTTTAAGTTTAACATTTATGTGTATAGTACATTTTGACTCAATTTTTATAAGGGATGGGAAGGATGAGTTGAGGGTTTTTTGGCATAGATATTTAGATATTATTTTCGTAATGCTAGTTACAATGTAAACAACGTAATGCTATTACAATGGATGCAGCTGCTGTGGCCGATATATCACTCATCAGTATCTTAGGGGGATTGATGATTTCTATTACTGTAATTGTGATTATAATTATGATTATCCATCTGTTTGTCCATCATCTTTTCTATCAACAAATGATGTCTACTATGAAACAGTAACTGTACTAGGTGAAGAATTATCAATATTATTGACTATGTCCTCAAACATCCCAGGCTAATTAAGAAGGATAATTACAGAGGGGCACAAATTTATAATGATTATAATCCAGGTGCAATGTCTATTTGTCAGTCTGATGAGAAGTTAATTTTTTGGATATGAGATGGGAGGAAACATGAAACCTGACAAAGTCAATTCTTTTAATTTCATAGCTCACTTCAGATCCTGGGGACAAAATAAGCAGGTTTTAATTAAGCCCAAACCATCTCCAGGGACTTTGAAAGTGTTTTGTAAACAGTCTTGCTAGTGGATCACATACCCAGAGACAGATAGAATTCCAGAAGAAATTGTTTACCTATCTTACTTTTTCTCTCTTCTTAGTAATGCGTTGACTTGTCTATTTGAATATCTATAAATAAAACTTCCCCGAAGGTAATTTTAAAAAGGTACTTGACATCTTCAGGCCCATATCACATCAGTTTCTTTCCCATGTATGGAGTGGTAGAAAGCACATGGGAATGAACCTGTGGTCCCTCTCTCTCAGCAGGGAAACTATATGGTATACATTTTTATTTCTCTTTACAATAGTTCCCTTATCTCTAATACATATAGTGCCAGTCTTTTGGGTTTTACTAACTTCCAGAGTTATCTTAATTGGATATTAAAGAAATTAAGACAATGACTGTTTTGCTAGAATATAATCTTGCTTTCCAAATATAGTAGGTGAGATACTTCCCATTGCATTAATTCCTGCACCAACAGCACTTATGCAGTGAATAGTCTCTATATGCCAGGCACTCCACTAGGCTTCAGAGATACAATGGTGAATTCAAAACAGACATAATCCTTGGAGCTTATTGGTTAGTAGGGGAGTGAAACTAAAGCTGATAATCACAAACATAAATGTACAATTACAAACTATATTAAGTTGTAGGAAGTTATATGCTGACTGAGTCTCTAGATCATCTGACATATACCCAATACGTTTTATGAGTTGTGTCTTTTCTAAATAATTCTGCGGTTGGTTATAAAAGAAGTGTATGTTTATTTTATGAGGAACTGTCAAACTCTTTTCCAAAGTGACTGTAACATTTTACAAGCGGGAAGGAAAGGGTTGTTTCTCAACTAAGAATGAAGAATATTATCACCTTGTCTCAAAAGATTTGGGAAATATAATAAAGTAGCTTCAGTGACCTGTCTTGGGTATACCATGAAAAGTCAATATCATTTTGCTAGCAAAAACACTAATAACTTAGAGAGCAAAGGTAATATCTGTTTTGATTTCTGTATTAAGACTTAAAGAGCAGGAGCTGTTTTGTTTTGTTTTGTTTTGTTTTTGATATGCTCTCTTTAGAATTGATTCTCCAGTGCGAGAGTCTCCTGATGACTCAGAATCATCATCATGAACAGTGATCTTTTGGTCTGTAGGATTTGTTTGCTGGAAAGAACTATGTGTCCCCACTCTGAATGTCCCCTAGCTACAATTTCCTGAGTTCTTATATTCGCTTTTGTGTGTGTTTCTGTTTTTTCCATTGCTGCCATCTCTCAACCTTCCTGTTCTCAGTGTGCTTGCCTGTAATAGCTCCTCTACTCCTTTAGATTTTTTATTTCTAATCTTCTATAGTTTGGGAAATAATAAAACCATGTTCATTAGAATTGTTTACAAAATAAGAATAGGCTCTGGGAGAAAACAGAAATTATTTCCCTTTTGTAAAGTGTATCAGCTTTATGCATGAAGGATTTTGTATGCTTGAATGTCTAATTTTAGGTAGTATTAATAGTTTAGGTCATCAGAAAAGTATCTTTAAACAAATGAGGTGATTACTATAAACCAGAGAGTCAGGTAGCCAATTAAAAACCTGTTACATTTGCATGGTGCTTTTCACTTTTTAAAGTGTTTTTTTTGCCTTTTAGCCTACTTTATCCTGTCTAAACCAGGTGGGGAGAGATAAGATGGATATTACGAGGAAACTCAGACCTGGAGATGTGATTTCCTTCAAGCTGCTTGGCAAATTGTTGACGTATTTATGGCCTGAACACAGGACTCTTGACTCTTAGACTGAAGATTTTGGAGGACAGAAAAAAAGAATAGAACTCAAGAAACTGACATTTCACCTTAACCCACATAGGTGAACTAGCAACGGAAATCTCAAGTGTTTGGGGGCAGAAAACATAACTTCATTTTGGCCAGATCTGAGTTTCTAGATATGCTTGAATCACTCATAAAGGCACAGTGATCTTTTGGTTCCTTCAATATTTTAAAGTCTTATTTTGTGTGTCAGAGCAAATTCATCAGTGACTGCCATGTATGGAAGTTGGTGAAATGTCAGAAAGAGGATAGAAAATGTGAATGAAAGTAAGAGCTTCAAAATTGGGTTGCCATATCTGATAAAGAGAAATGCAGCATGTCATGGTTTTGACATTAATTTTTTCCTTTCATTTATTTTTTATTCGTTGATATTTATGAATATTTATTTGGTGACAGGTACTATGCTCTTAGGGTTTAAAGATCAACAAAGCATGGCACTCAAGTTGCTTACACACTAGGAAGGAGGGCTGATAAAATTGTTCTCAAATTAGATTGTTGAGATTGCTCTACAAGTGTAAACACATGTCGATTAAATTGTATGCTTAAAATTGGTGAATTTTATGGTATGTAAATTATACCTCAACAAAATTGTTTAAAAAGCCAATTAAAAAGCACATGATGAGAGCCACAATATGGGTAAGTTCAGTGCTATGGGAATTTGAACACCACACCCAAATTCAGAGAGACAGAGAGAGCCTCTAGAAGGCCTCCAGAAGAAGTGATATATAACTAGAAACCTAAAGAATGCATAAGGAATACTGGGGCACAGAGTAGAGAAAGATTGAACTTGGCAACAAGAAGAACATGAGCAAACATCTGAAACTGAGTGAGAACATGCCTGGTGTACATAGTGTAAAAGGTAAATAGTTACAGAACTCAGCATAGGAGGAAGAGTGATAAGAATTTAGGCTGGAGAGAGGTACAGTAGTTTAGCATTAGTTCCTTACATATCATGAAGAGGAATTTGAAATTTATTTTAAAGGCCATTTGGAGCTATTAAAAATTTCAAGATATGAGAATGTCATGAATAAATTTGACCTTTGAAAGATCAGTCTGGCTATAGTGAGGTCATTTGTTTAGGAAGAGAAAGCCCAGAAGAAGACCAGCAATGCAGCTGATTCTATAAATTCATGGAGTGGATGTGAACTATGTAGATGAATTAAAGAAGATGGTAAAATTAGCATGCCAATTAAATTGTGGGAGGTAAGGAAGTTATAGATATTGAGGATAGGCCAGGCATGGTGGTTCACACCTGTAATCTCAGCTCTTTGGGAGGTTGAGGTGGGTGGATCACCTGAAGTCGTGAGTTCAAGACCAGCCCGGCCAACATGGCAAAACCCCATCTCTACTAAAAATACAAAAATTCGCTGGGCGTAGTGGTGCACACATGTAATCCCAGCTACTCTGGAGGCTGAGGGAGGAGAATAGCTTGAATCTGGCAGGCAGAGGTTGCAGTAGGCTGAGATCACGCCACTGAACTCCAGCCTGGGCAACAGAGCTAGATTCCATCTCAAAAAAAAAAAAAAAGTATATGTATATACACACACACACACACACACACACAATATATATATATTTATATATATACATACATATAATATATTTACATATATGATAGTTTATATATATGATAGTTCTTAGGATTTTTATTTGGGCAGCTATGTAGTTGAATGTGCAATTTGCTGAGAGAATGAATGCTGGGTATAGGTTAAACCTGGAAAAAAAAAGAATAGTGAATTCAGCTTTAGGCATTTTAAAATTTAGGTGCTTTTAGGGCATTTAAAGTATACTAAGCAATTGGGTAGATAAGTCTGATGTTCAAAAGAGAGAGATCAAGGCTGGGGATATATTGGTGGTTAGCAGCACATATGTGATGATCAGAGTTATGTGACTAAATAATATTTCTCTGAAAAAGAAGAGGATTTGAAGCAAGAAGAGAAATGGGCAGCAGTGAACAAGATAGAGACCTTGTCCTCAAGCAACTTATATTCTAGTGGGCAGAGATTAAACATGTAAATAAATAAGAAAATGACATAATCCAGGTACCAAAACGCACTTTAAAGAAGAGAAACTTGGCTGGGTGTGGTGGCTCACACCTGTAATCCCAGCACTTTGGGAGGCTGAGGTGATCATGAGGTCAGGAGTTCGAGACCAACCTGATCAACATGGTGAAACCCCGTCTCTACTAAAAATACAAAAATTAGCTGGGTGTGGTGGCATATGCCTGTAATCCCAGCTACTCAGGAAGCCTCCTGAGTAAGCAGAATCGCTTGAACCCAGGAGGCGGAGGTTGCAGTGAGCCAAGATCATGCCATTGCACTCCAGCCTGGGTGACAGAGCGAGACTTCATCTCAATAAAAACACAAAAAGCAAATAAACAAAAAAGAAGATAAAGTAAATAAAAAGCAGAGAGGCTACTTTATCTAAGATGGTCAGGGAAGGTAATGTCCATTAGGTTAAAACCCTAGTGGACATCAAAATTCACTGGAAGAGTGGAGGAAGAGGAGACTTAGAAGGAGATTTAGAAGAAATTGCTGGACTTGTGTGAGGAAAATGAGGAATTACAATTACATGGAACTAAAACAAAAAAGCACCATTTCAAGGATGATTAAGTGTTCAGTGTTGCGGAGATATTAAGAATGGATCTTAGAAATGGAATGAAACTTGGCCCTTGGATTTAATGACAAAGAGGCCATTGGTGTCCTTGGTAAAAGTAGTTTTAATGGAGTAATAGAACACTGGATGACAATGGAATGAAGAATGCACAAGAGAATGGGAGCTGAGAGAAAGAAAATAGCTAATGTAGACACGTGTTTTAGAAGTTTGGCTCTGAAGAAGAAGGGAAAAGTAAGATGTCAACTGATATGTGAGAATAGGATTTTCTCTTTGTTTTTTTAAAAGAGATCAGATAGATTTTCATATGCCTAAATACTGCAGGAATGGATCTAGGAGAGAAGCAAGGGTTGCTAATACGAGAAAGAGGAGTTAAAATGTGTGCAGGAGACAAAGTAGTCCTAAGCTTCCATCGTCTTTATGGCAGGTTATGTGCTTTGAGTGAACATCAAGGGAGTGATGGAGTAGGTGATTTGGAAGGTCAAAAGAGGTTTGGATCATCTACTGTGTAAAATGTGAAAGAGCATTAAACAGGGAGCCACTGGAGAATTGCCAGGAAGCACTAGAGGTGATAGATTTGTAGTGATGCTAGACTGGATTTTTTTTTTTTCTAGTACACAAAGCTGCCCTGCTATAGAGAAAAGAAGTCTGAATGTTAAATTAACTCAGGATTGAGGCTTTGGACGGGCAAAGATAACTCAAAACCTTGATTGAAAATCAAGGATTAAATGAAGCATCAGTCTCACTTGGATGTATATGCAAGAAAATACAGGAAGAGACTGCCAGAGGGGATTCCAGGGCCAAATATTTCAATAAGGAAGAGGCACAAGATATCCTGGGCAAAACAGTTATGAGGGGGCAGAAGTACATGACTCAAGAAGTAGAGATAGAAGTCATTGAACTTCAGGAGGTAGACACAGGGAGAGGCCAGGGTGTTGAAATAAAGTCCAAGCTCTTACCCTTTCTAGCCCTGTTATCTGAAGCAAGGCAGTCTATCAACAAATATTTCTTGATTGCCTACTTAGTGCCAGGTAATGTGGACAATAGTGAGCAAGATAGACAGAGGCCTTGTCATCAAAAAGCTTACATTCTAGTGGGCAGAGATTAAATATGTAAACAAGTGAATAAACGAGATAATCCAGGTACCAATAAGCACTTTAAAGAAGATAGTGTCAGTAAAAAGGGGAGAGGCTACTTTAGCTAAGGTAGTCAGGGAAGGCCTCTCTGAAGGGAAGATGCTGTTGAACCTGAGTAATGGGAGGTGGTAGTCATACCAAGAACTGTGGGGGGAGAATACACCAAGCAGAAGCAGGTGCAAAAGATCTACCACAGGGGCAAGATTGTCATGTTCAAGTGGCAGAAAGACGAGCACAGTTGGCATGTAGGGAATGAGAGGGAGAGTGTTGGATTTGATGTCAGAGATAGGTGGGTTGCATGATTTAGGACCTTCAATAGTCATTCAAGGGATCTTAGGTTTTGTTCTGAGTGTGATGGGGAGCCACAGGCAGGTTCTAACGGGGATGTGTCTACTGATCTGTGCTGCAGTGTGAAGAGTTAACTACAGGGAGTTGGGAGTGGAGAGAGGAAGACCACTAAGGAATTGGTTGCAATTTCTGAGGCAAGAGGCAATGGTGACAGGGGCTGGGCCATTGGCAGAGGAGATGCTGCAAAACGGTGAGATTCAGGATGTATTTTGGAGGTATAACTGGTAAAACTGCTAATGGGTGGTTGGGATTAGAGGAATAAAAATGGGTGGGATTAGAAGAATAAGAATAAGAGAAGACGAAAAGATCACTCCTGTTTTAGACCTGAGAAATGGGTAGATAGTGATAGGGAGGGGGTGGGGTAAAAATCAATAGTTCTATTTTAACAATGTTAGATTCGAGGTACCTACCACTTCTTTATGTACATGTAGTGCAGGTGGTTAGATATTTGTTTATATTGCATGACAATTGTCAGAACTAGAGTTATAGGTTTCGGTGATTTGGAACCTTAGGTAGCATTTAAAACCATGGTGCTGACTGAGATCATATCAGGACGGAGAATTGGGAGAGATAGGACGACTGAGGATTGACTCCTGGAGTACTTTAACATTTAGAAACTTTGAAGAGAAAGAAGATTCAGCAAAGGAGACTGAAGATTCAGGAAAGCAGCAAATGAGTCTGGAAGAAAATGAGGAGCATGTGGTATTCCAGAGGCCAAGGGAAGAAAGCCAATCGGATGAACTATTCCCACTCCCTTGGGCAGAGGGTCACAGGGATCCAGGCTGAGCAGGAAGTCAGGGAAAGGAGATTTGGGCCTTGCTATCCCTAATAGCTCTCTTCCTTTCATTCTCTGTTCTAACTTCTGTGGACCTCACCTTTGAGGAAGAAGATCAACCTATTTTAAGAAAGTCCTGTACAGACATGAGCAAAAATAATTAGAAGTAGAAAGTAGTATGTCATTAAAGAGCTTCAGATAAAATCTCTTGAGGGTTTTTGTAATGTCTTTCTGACAGAAAAATGCACACATTCATCCGTCAAAAGCTGGGCCTCAAACATATGGAAATAGGAAAAGCATTCTTACCCAGAGGAATTAGCATAAGCGAGACTCAGAGGAAGAAACTGGCAGCCTGGGTGTGAAGGATCCCAATCCATTCACTTTGGTCGGCTCACAAACTGTCTGCTTGATCAATTCTGTGTTCCACCCATGCCCAGAACTCACACAAGAGACATTCAATACAATGGTTCTTTGTCATAGACAAAAATATAGATGAAGCCAGAAACTCAGAAGCTTAGCATTGCGTTGCTGGAATCTTCCACCAGTACTTTTCCCTCTCCAACCTTTAATCCAAGTTTGTTAAAATTCTTTAAACTGCCATGGTCTCCCATGAGGAGAGGCAGCAACAGAAATTGTACTGAAACCCTAAGTCCCCAGTGACCTAGCATAATCAAATGGACATATTTCATTAAACAAATGTCTCTGCCATCTGCTATACTCCAATTAGGAATGCATGAAGAACATATTTCTCAATTATGTTGGAGAACATTTCTGGGCTCAAAGGCCCTGGCAAACAGCCTTTCCTCCAGCCATGCCCAATGGGGAGACCTGCCTCTAGTGTGTGGTGGCCCTCATGTTCTTTCCTGTCTTTCCTCTGAACTCCACCACTAACTTTGTGTTATTACTGCATTCCCTTTGGGATCAGAACCAGTGTGGTCCAGCATCCCAAACAAACATCCTACATGCTGGTTTAAAATTATTGTATTGATTATTTAACAACTAATGTTTACTGAAATCTTTGGTATGGCCAGGAGCTGTGATAAGCATTTTACATGGATTATTTAATCTAAACTTTACATCTTCTCTGCAAAGTAAGAACCCCACTCTATGAGGAAACTGAGGCTCAGTGATCTCAAATGACTTGTCCAAGGTCTCATAGACTGAACTTAAGCAGCCTGACACCAGAGTTCATTTTTTATCCAGTGTGCATTATAAGTACCATACGGTAACAAGGTATGATATGAGTATGATTTGAGTGCCACCTGCCTCTAGGAACTTTTTATGTGGATGGAACAGGGGTTTAATCAGGATGGGTGGAGACAAAGGAAGTGCTAAGTATAGGTAGAAAATGGAAGAAATTACCCTTTGAATTCCAAGT
The DNA here is from genome assembly GCF_047675955.1 of Chlorocebus sabaeus. NCBI lineage: Eukaryota > Metazoa > Chordata > Mammalia > Primates > Cercopithecidae > Chlorocebus > Chlorocebus sabaeus. Next base: position 29,936,426 of record NC_132926.1, on the reverse strand, counting down.
CAAGACACTGCTATAGTGTGCTTAAATCAAAACAGTGGTATAGTATGCTTGCACCTTATATCCTATCTGAAGTGTGACTGTAGAACAACCTGCCACATCTGTTTACCCACCTCTGCTCTCTACTTCTAATCCTGTCTGTTATTTAACCAGTCAGCTGGGCTATCTCTTAGCCCTCGTTCATCCTATCAGGGCTCCTGATGCTGCCGGAGAAAAATTACAGAATGTTGTGATTTTCCAGTTCTACAAATTCATGAGCATCCATCTCAGCTACCTACATGCCACTGCCCAGCTATCCTCCTGTCTGTCCTTAGTCCCTCATTGTTCAGAATTTGTTTCTATCAATCTTCATCATCATCTCCAAGCCTCTGATATCACCACCTTGTCTTTGCTGTGGGAAGGTGGCTTTGCCATCTCCTTCATGTGGAAAACAGAGGTGACCCCTCCAGCTACATGCACTTACTATTAGCTTCTACCCTTGGCTCATTCCCTGTTATCTACGTTAAATCGTGAGATTATTGATATTTACTTAGGACATTTTATAATCTAGCTACTACGGAATGTCTACGTGCATTAGCTCATCCAAGCCTTAAAACCACCTCATGAGAGAGGAGCTACTTATTATTATTTATTTTTAATTGACAAAATCATATGTATTTATGGTGTACAACATGATTTTTAAAAATATGTACACATTGTAGAATGGCTAAATCAAGCAATTAACATGTACATTACCCCACATACTTCTTTTGTGTGTGTGGTGAAACACTTAAAATCTCCTCTCTGCAATTTTAAGTGACCAGTATGTTGCTATTGTATAATAAATCTTTGAATTTCTTCCCCCTAATGGAAACTTTGTATTCTGTGATCAATATCTCCCCCATCCAGTGGCCCCCTCTCTTCCTCCCAGATCCTGGTAACCACTATTTTTCTCTGCTTTTTTGAACTTGACTTTTTAAGATTCCACATATAAGTGAGATCATGCAGTACATGTCTTTCTGTGCCTGGCTTATTTCACTTAACATTATGTTCTCCAGGTTTATTCTTGCTGTCACAAATGAAGGGTTTTTTTTTTCTTTTAAAAGGCAGAATAGTATTCCATTGTGTATATGTATCACATTTTCGTTAGTCATTTATCCACTGATGGATACTTTAGATTGATTCCATGTCTTGTTAACTGTGAATAGTGTTGCAACAAAAATGGGAGAGCAGATACCTCTTTGACTACTGATTTCATGTCCTTTGGGTATATACCCAGCAGTGGGATTGTTGGATCATACAGTAGTTCTATTTTTATTTTTTTGAGGAACCTCTATACTGTTTACCATAATGGCTGCACTAATTTACATTTTCACTATCAGTGTATAAGAGTTCAGGGGAACTATTTTCAATCCTCATTTTGCAGAAGAGAAAATGAGGCTCAGAAAGGTTAGGTACCTATTTCTCAGGATTATGTCCTTATAGTGTTTACCTTCTCATTACATACATTCTCTCTATAAAACTGTGTCTTCTTATATGATATCTGTCACCATCTATATGCCATGACCTAATCAATATTTTCATCCTAGAATTCTCCTTGAGCTCCTGTTTATTTAGATGCCCAATGGGTGCCCACTGGCATCTCAAAATTAAACTTCACCTCCATTCTCATTATCATCAATCAGTAGAGTTGCTCATTTTGCAATATTTTCTGTCTCCATGAATAATACCACTATTGGAAGTTATGGTGAGATTGAGATAATATTATGGTGGTTGGTTATATGGGAAAAGCAGAATTTGATCCCCAGCTTTCCACCAGTCCTTGCAAGAGCCCCAAAGGAGATTGATGCAAAGCAAAGGAATAATCTGGTTATAATTGTGGTTTTAGACCCCATGACTGGTATAGAACTGAAAGTAAATCAAGCTGGGCTTATGAAGGATTCCTCTCTCCATTTGTAGATGAATTTGAGTGGTACTAAAACAAGGTAGGTTGAAAGGCGTGCTCTGTTTCTAACCCAATACCCAAACTAGAAACTCCAATCTGACATGACAAGCCATATACAAATGTAGGAGAGACAGAGGACTTGTAGCCACTTGCTCTAGACTTTTATAGGCTGAGTTCTAGATGCTCTATAGACAGAGAAGGAGAAAAAATATTCCTTTCTCTAGGCTTATGGGAGAAAGAGGGTGAGCCAGGCCTCTAGCTTTGTAGAATGAAACAGAAAAGGAAAGAACCTGTCTATTTTTATTACAACCTACTATATCCTTTTTGAAAGTTTCTCTCACTGAGGCTGGGGTACCATATGATGCCCTGGAATTTAATAGTCCAGATCGGCATTCTTCTTGGGAATGGAATATATTTTCTTGATCTCAGTCCTAGGGAAAAGTAATGAAGAAGCCTATGTGAAAAATAGCAAGAGATTTTGAATTCCTTCTTTCAGAAATTTTCCTTTTATATCAGTGCTGTGACTTTCTTTCTTTTTTTATTTTTTTTTAACCTTCTCAAGCCTCAGTTTGTCCCTCTGTAATATGAAGATAAAGCTGTACCTGGTACATAATAAACCATCTGTAAATGTAAATGTGTGGTGGGGTGGGGGAGTAGGAATGAGAAGGTTGAGGCACTAGTAGCTAGGGTGGTGGCTGTGGTTGTGGTCACAGTGGGTGACAGTAGTGGTTCTTGTGGTAGGTAATAGACATCTACTAGTTAGTTAGAATAGAAACCTGAGAAATGACCTGATTTTTAATCCTTTCACTTGCTTATCACATTTAATTCATCAAAACATCTATACATTTCATGTCATTAATTTATTTCAGGTCTCATTGTCATTATCCATCATTTCTTTTGGCCTAAGAGGTAGAGTAACTTTGCCAGGACCACACAGGGAGGATCTAGTGCTGTATCAGTCCTCTGGTCTTAGGTGCTTTCTCCTCTACCAGGGCAGAAGAACAGAAGTGCCAAGAGTGGGCACAACGGGGTTCAACTGTGGCCCTTGCACATACTAACTGTACTCTCTGGGTAACTTACTTGTCCTTTTACTGAACCAGCAAAGTGGATCAGAGTGTCAGAGCTGTCAGGGGACTCAAGTTCTCTCATCCAAGTTCCTCATTTCAGAGATGAGGAAACTGAGGCCCAGCAAGGGGGAGCCATCTGCTTCAGCTCACTTAGTAAATGTGAGGTGTAGCCAAGCTCAGAACCCTGTTTTCTAATTTCCACTAGCTACTCTTTTAATCACAGTGATGTCCCACTGCCAGCATTAAAAAGAACAACATTGAAAACAGATAAGATAATCATGGCACCTACCACATGGGGTTATTGTGAGGATTATAGGAAGTACTGGATTTAAGAAATAAGTGTTAGCTTTTTGGAGCTTTTGTAACAAAGTGCCACAAACTGCATGGCTTAAAACAAGATAGATGAAATGTTTCACACTTCTGGAGGCCAAAAGTTCAAAATCGAGGTATTGGCAGAGCCTTGTTCTTTCAGATGGCTCCAGGGGAGCCGTTTTCTTTGCCTCTTGAAGCTTCTGAAGTTTGCTGATGATCTTGGCATTCTTGGCTCATAGACGCATGGTTCCAGTCATACAGCTGTCTTTTCCCCATGCGTTGTCACATCAGATTCCTTCTGTGTGTGTCTGTCTCTGTGTCCACATTCCCCCCTTTATAAGGACACCAGTCACATTGGATTAGAACTCAGTCTAATTACATCATTGTAACTTGACTATCTCTGTAAAGGCCCCATTTTCAAATAAGGTCCCATTCTGAGGTACTGGGGTTAGGACTTTAATATATTAATACCTTTCTATGGGGACACAATTCAACTCATAGCGAAGTACTTTGCCCAGCCTTGGGTACAGAGTAAATGCTCAGTAAATATTTTTCTTACCAAAGAGCCTCATCTATCAAAGCAGAGCCCAGCCCTGAGGAACAAGACTGACAGCTTTGGCTCAGCAAGGCTCACATTACTCAATTATACATTCAGCTCTGGAGGAAGGTGGCCTCTGTGTTCTCAGGGAACAGCATCAATATTGTGACAGTCCGACATGTGTCAGCCACTGGGTTCCCCAGGGCTCCTTCTCTGGGGATCCCTCTGAAGTTGGAAAATTAGCCTCCAATCCTGGGTGGTCTGAGCGATGGCCTGCCCAGAGGTGGGAGGGGAGAGGATCAGAGTGTCAGAGCTGTCAGGGGCCTCAAATTCTGTCTCATCCAAGTTCATTTCAGAGATGAGGAAACCTCAGAGATGAGGCCCAGCAAGGGGGAGCCATCTGCTTCAGCTCACTTAGTAAATGTGAGGCGTAGCCAAGCTCAGAACCCTGTTTTCTAATTTCCACTAGCTGCTCTTTTAATCATAGTGATGGCCCACTGCTAGCATCGTTGGTTTTGTTTTGTTTTGTTTTTGGTACTTTGTACAAAGATTCTTTGAATTTCTCCACCTGTGCAATGGGACAGGTGCTCTAGGCCAGCTCTGACTAACAGAAATACAAAGTGAGCCTCATAGGTAATTTTAAATTTTCTAGTGGCTACATTAAATAATAAAAATATGGCTACAAAGTACATTCTTCAGATGATGGCTCCACTAAAAGCCCAGACTTCACCACTATACAGTAGATCCATGCACCAGAACTGAACTTGTACTCCCCAAATCCATAAAAAGAAAAACATTGAAAACAGATAAGATTAATTTTAACAATGTATTTATCCAAGTATATCCAAAATGTTATTTTAACAAGTAGTCAATATATGATTGTCAGTGAGATACTTCACATTTTTTCTTATTGAATTTTTGAAATCTCATATGTATTTAACACCGTATCTTTTTAAAAATATTATTTTATTTTATTTTGCTTTAAGTTCTGGGCTACAAGTGCTGAACTTGCAGGTTTGTTACATAGGTATACATGTGCCATGGTGGTTTGCTGCACCTATCAATCAGTCATCTAGGTTTTAAGCCCCGCATGCATTAGGTATTTGTTCTAAAGCTCTCCCTCCCCTTACCCTCTTCCCCCGATAGGCCCCAGTGTGTGATGTTCCCCTCCCTGTGTCCATGTGTTCTCACTTAACAGCATATCTTAACTTCAACTTACCACATTTCAACTGCTCAGTAACCGTACACGTCCAGGGAGCACTGGACAGCACAGCTCCAGGCCAGTGGTTCCCAGAGCTGCTCTGTCTAGGGTGAAAATGTTGGTGTAAATGTATTATTTCTACTTCCTGAGAAATGACTGTTCTTACTTCAGGATTATATCCTTTCTCTCTTGAAATTTTTGGTCAAAATGTCCTCCCCCATGCTGAAATTAAATCATGGTGACGTACAGACAAAAGATTTTTGGTTTTGTTTTGTTTGTTTGTTTTTTTTTTTTTTTTTTTTTTTTTTAAATTTATTTATTATTATTAAACTTCAAGTTGTAGGGTACATGTGCACAACGTGCAGGTTTGCTACATATGTATACTTGTGCCATGTTGGTGTGCTGCACCCATCAACTCGTCATTTACATCAGGTATAACTCCCAATGCAATCCCTCCCCCCTCCCCCCTCCCCATGATAGGCCCCGGTGTGTGATGTTCCCCTTCCCGAGTCCAAGTGATCTCATTGTTCAGTTCCCACCTACGAGTGAGAACATGCGGTGTTTGGTTTTCTGTTCTTGTGATAGTTTGCTAAGAATGATGGTTTCCAGCTGCATCCATGTCCCTACAAAGGACACAAACTCATCCTTTTTTATGGCTGCATAGTATTCCATGGTGTATATGTGCCACATTTTCTTAATCCAATCTGTCACTGATGGACATTTGGGTTGATTCCAAGTCTTTGCTATTGTGAATAGTGCTGCAACAAACATACGTGTGCATGTGTCCTTATAGCAGCATAATTTATAATCCTTTGGGTATATACCCAGTAATGGGATGGCTGGGTCATATGGTACATCTAGTTCTAGATCCTTGAGGAATCGCCATACTGTTTTCCATAATGGTTGAACTAGTTTACAATCCCACCAACAGTGTAAAAGTGTTCCTATTTCTCCACATCCTCTCCAGCACCTGTTGTTTCCTGACTTTTTAATGATCACCATTCTACCTGGTGTGAGATGGTATCTCATTGTGGTTTTGATTTGCATTTCTCTGATGGCCAGTGATGATGAGCATTTTTTCATGTGTCTGTTGGCTGTATGAATGTCTTCTTTTGAGAAATGTCTGTTCATATCCTTTGCCCACTTTTGGATGGGGTTGTTTGTTTTTTTCTTGTAAATTTGTTTGAGTTCTTTGTAGGTTCTGGATATTAGCCCTTTGTCAGATGAGTAGATTGCAAAAATTTTCTCCCATTCTGTAGGTTGCCTGCTCACTCTGATGGTAGTTTCTTTTGCTGTGCAGAAGCTCTTTAGTTTGATGAGATCCCATTTGTCAATTTTGGCTTTTGTTGCCGTTGCTTTTGGTGTTTTAGACATGAAGTCTTTGCCCATGCCTATGTCCTGAATGGTACTACCTAGGTTTTCTTCTAGGATTTTTATGGTATTAGGTCTAACATTTAAGTCTCTAATCCATCTTGAATTAATTTTCGTATAAGGAGTAAGGAAAGGATCCAGTTTCAGCTTTCTACTTATGGCTAGCCAGTTTTCCCAGCACCATTTATTAAATAGGGAATCCTTTCCCCATTTCTTGTTTCTCTCAGGTTTGTCAAAGATCAGATGGCTGTAGATGTGTGGTATTATTTCTGAGGACTCTGTTCTGTTCCATTGGTCTATATCTCTGTTTTGGTACCAGTACCATGCTGTTTTGGTTACTGTAGCCTTGTAGTATAGTTTGAAGTCAGGTAGCGTAATGCCTCCAGCTTTGTTCTTTTGACTTAGGATTGTCTTGGAGATGCGGGCTCTTTTTTGGTTCCATATGAACTTTAAAGCAGTTTTTTCCAATTCTGTGAAGAAGCTCATTGGTAGCTTGATGGGGATGGCATTGAATCTATAAATTACCTTGGGCAGTATGGCCATTTTCACGATATTGATTCTTCCTATCCATGAGCATGGTATGTTCTTCCATTTGTTTGTGTCCTCTTTGATTTCACTGAGCAGTGGTTTGTAGTTCTCCTTGAAGAGGTCCTTTACATCCCTTGTAAGTTGGATTCCTAGGTATTTTATTCTCTTTGAAGCAATTGTGAATGGAAGTTCATTCCTGATTTGGCTCTCTGTTTGACTGTCACTGGTGTATAAGAATGCTTGTGATTTTTGCACATTAATTTTGTATCCTGAGACTTTGCTGAAGTTGCTGATCAGCTTAAGGAGATTTTGGGCTGAGACAATGGGGTTTTCTAAATATACAATCATGTCGTCTGCAAACAGGGACAATTTGACTTCTTCTTTTCCTAACTGAATCCCCTTGATTTCTTTCTCTTGCCTGATTGCCCTAGCCAGAACTTCCAACACTATGTTGAATAGGAGTGGTGAGAGAGGGCATCCCTGTCTTGTGCCAGTTTTCAAAGGGAATTTTTCCAGTTTTTGCCCATTCAGTATGATATTGGCTGTGGGTTTGTCATAAATAGCTCTTATGATTTTGAGGTACGTTCCATCAATACCGAATTTATTGAGCGTTTTTAGCATGAAGGGCTGTTGAATTTTGTCAAAAGCCTTTTCTGCATCTATTGAGATAATGATGTGGTTCTTGTCTTTGGTTCTGTTTATATGCTGGATTATGTTTATTGATTTGCGAATGTTGAACCAGCCTTGCATCCCAGGGATGAAGCCCACTTGATCATGGTGGATAAGGTTTTTGATGTGCTGCTGAATCCGGTTTGCCAGTATTTTATTGAGGATTTTTGCATCGATGTTCATCAGGGATATTGGTCTAAAATTCTCTTTTTTTGTTGTGTCTCTGCCAGGCTTTGGTATCAGGATGATGTTGGCCTCATAAAATGAGTTAGGGAGGATTCCCTCTTTTTCTATTGATTGGAATAGTTTCAGAAGGAATGGTACCAGCTCCTCCTTGTACCTCTGGTAGAATTCAGCTGTGAATCCATCTGGTCCTGGACTTTTTTTGGTTGGTAGGCTATTAATTATTGCCTCAATTTCAGAGCCTACTATTGGTCTATTCAGGGATTCAACTTCTTCCTGGTTTAGTCTTGGAAGAGTGTAAGTGTCCAGGAAATTATCCATTTCTTCTAGATTTTCCAGTTTATTTGCGTAGAGGTGTTTATAGTATTCTCTGATGGTAGTTTGTATTTCTGTGGGGTCGGTGGTGATATCCCCTTTATCATTTTTAATTGCGTCGATTTGATTCTTCTCTCTTTTCTTCTTTATTAGTCTTGCTAGCGGTCTGTCAATTTTGTTGATCTTTTCAAAAAACCAACTCCTGGATTCATTGATTTTTGGAGGGTTTTTTGTGTCTGTATCTCCTTCAGTTCTGCTCTGATCTTAGTTATTTCTTGCCTTCTGCTAGCTTTCGAATGTGTTTGCTCTTGCTTCTCTAGTTCTTTTAATTGCGATGTTAGAGTGTCAATTTTAGATCTTTCCTGCTTTCTCTTGTGGGCATTTAGTGCTATAAATTTCCCTCTACACACTGCTTTAAATGTGTCCCAGAGATTCTGGTATGTTGTATCTTTGTTCTCATTGGTTTCAAAGAACATCTTTATTTCTGCCTTCATTTCGTTATGTACCCAGTAGTCATTCAGGAGCAGGTTGTTCAGTTTCCACGTAGTTGAGCGGTTTTGATTGAGTTTCTTAGTCCCGAGTTCTAATTTGATTGCACTGTGGTCTGAGAGACAGTTTGTTATAATTTCTGTTCTTGTACATTTGCTGAGGAGTGCTTTACTTCCAATTACGTGGTCAATCTTGGAGTAAGTACGATGTGGTGCTGAGAAGAATGTATATTCTGTTGATTTGGGGTGGAGAGTTCTATAGATGTCTATTAGGTCTGCTTGCTGCAGAGATGAGTTCAATTCCTGGATATCCTTGTTAACTTTCTGTCTCGTTGATCTGTCTAATGTTGACAGTGGAGTGTTGAAGTCTCCCATTATTATTGTATGGGAGTCTAAGTCTCTTTGTAAGTCTCTAAGGACTTGCTTTATGAATCTGGGTGCTCCTGTATTGGGTGCATATATATTTAGGATAGTTAGCTCTTCCTGTTGAATTGATCCCTTTACCATTATGTAATGGCCTTCTTTGTCTCTTTTGATCTTTGATGGTTTAAAGTCTGTTTTATCCGAGACTAGTATTGCAACCCCCGCTTTTTTGTGTTCTCCATTTGCTTGGTAAATCTTCCTCCATCCCTTTATTTTGAGCCTATGTATGTCTCTACGTGTGAGATGGGTCTCCTGAATACAGCAGACTGATGGATCTTGACTCTTTATCCAGTTTGCCAGTCTGTGTCTTTTAATTGGAGCATTTAGTCCATTTACATTTAAGGTTAAGATTGTTATGTGTGAACTTGATCCTGCCATTATGATATTAACTGGTTATTTTGCTCGTTAGTTGATGCAGTTTCTTCCTAGACTTGATGGTCTTTACATTTTGGCATGTTTTTGCAATGGCTGGTACCGGTTGTTCCTTTCCATGTTTAGTGCTTCCTTCAGGGTCTCTTGTAAGGCAGGCCTAGTGGTGACAAAATCTCTAAGCATTTGCTTATCTGTAAAGGATTTTATTTCTCCTTCACTTATGAAACTTAGTTTGGCTGGATATAAAATTCTGGGTTTAAAATTCTTTTCTTTAAGAATGTTGAATATTGGCCCCCACTCTCTTCTGGCTTGAAGAGTTTCTGCCGAGAGATCTGCTGTTAGTCTGATGGGCTTCCCTTTGTGGGTAACCCGACCTTTCTCTCTGGCTGCCCTTAAGATTTTTTCCTTCATTTCAACTTTGGTGAATCTGGCAATTATGTGTCTTGGAGTTGCTCTTCTCGAGGAGTATCTTTGTGGCGTTCTCTGTATTTCCTGGATTTGAATGTTGGCCTGCCCTACTAGGTTGGGGAAGTTCTCCTGGATGATATCCTGAAGAGTGTTTTCCAACTTGGTTCCATTTTCCCCCTCACTTTCAGGCACCCCAATCAGACGTAGATTTGGTCTTTTTACATAATCCCATACTTCTTGCAGGCTTTGTTCATTTCTTTTTCTTCTTTTTTCTTTTGGTTTCTCTTCTCGCTTCATTTCATTCATTTGATCCTCAATCGCTGACATTCTTTCTTCCAGTTGATCGAGACGGTTACTGAAGCTTGTGCATTTGTCACGTATTTCTCGTGCCATGGTTTTCGTCTCTTTCATTTCGTTTGTGAGCTTCTTCTCTGCATTAATTACTCTAGCCATCAATTCTTCCACTTTTTTTTCAAGATTTTTAGTTTCTTTGCGCTGGGTACGTAATTCCTCCTTTAGCTCTGAGAAATTTGATGGACTGAAGCCTTCTTCTGTCATCTCGTCGAAGTCATTCTCCGTCCAGCTTTGATCCGTTGCTGGCGATGAGCTGCGCTCCTTTGCCGGGGGAGATGCGCTCTTATTTTTTGAATTTCCAGCTTTTCTGCCCTGCTTTTTCCCCATCTTTGTGGTTTTATCTGCCTCTGGTCTTTGATGATGGTGATGTACTGATGGGGTTTTGGTGTAGGTGTCCTTCCTGTTTGATAGCTTTCCTTCTAACAGTCAGGATCCTCAGCTGTAGGTTGTAGCTGTAGGAGATTGCTTGAGGTCCACTCCAGACCCTGTTTGCCTGGGTATCAGCAGCAGAGGCTGCAGAAGATAGAATATTTCTGAACAGCGAGTGTACCTGTCTGATTCTTGCTTTGGAATCTTCCTCTCAGGGGTGTACTCCACCCTGTGAGGTGTGGTGTGTCAGACTACCCCTAGTGGGGGATGTCTCCCAGTTAGGCTACTCAGGGGTCAGGGACCCACTTGAGCAGGGAGTCTGTCCCTTCTCAGATCTCAACCTCCGTGTTGGGAGATCCACTGCTCTCTTCAAAGCTGTCAGACAGAGTCGTTTGCGTCTGCAGAGCTGCTGCGTTTGTTATTATTTACTGTGCCCTGTCCCCAGAGGTGGAGTCTACAGAGACAGGCAGGTTTCCTTGAGCTGCTGTGAGCTCCACCCAGTTCGAGCTTCCCAGCAGCTTTGTTTACCTACTTAAGCCTCAGCAATGGCGGGCGCCCCTCCCCCAGCCTCGCTGCTGCCTTGCCGGTAGATCACAGACTGCTGTGCTAGCAATGAGGGAGGCTCTGTGGGTGTGGGACACTCCCGGCCAGGTGTGGGATATGATCTCCTGGTGTGCCTGTCTGCTTAAAGCGCAGTATTGGGGTGGGAGTTACCCGATTTTCCAGGTGTTGTGTGTCTCAGTTCCCCTGGCTAGGAAAAGGGATTCCCTTCCCCCTTGCGCTTTCCAGGTGAGGCAATGCCTCGCCCTGCTTCAGCTCTCGCTGGTCGGGCTGCAGCAGCTGAGCAGCACCGATCGTCTGGCACTCCCCAGTGAGATGAACCCAGTACCTCAGTTGAAAATGCAGAAATCGCCGGTCTTCTGTGTCGCTCGCACTGGGAGTTGGAGACTGGAGCTGTTCCTATTCGGCCATCTTGCTCCGCCCCTACAATTACTTCTTAAAGTCTCCGCGCCTGGGCTCCGTGGAGCCTCCCGCCCGGCCGCTCCTAAGCACTGCAGAAGCGACAGCTCTCTGGCGGCCCTTAAAATACCGGATAAAGAATCCAGAAACTCCCGACTCCCCACCTCAGAATCCTTAGTCCCCCTGGTTTTGTTTTTTAAATGTCTTTAGTTGACAAAAAGATGGGAACACTAGGCCAGGTCCTTATTAAGAATATTTACATATACAAGTATATTACATGTGTGTATATATTTTTAAATTTTTTAAATGGTTACATTTCTCTTAATGTCATTTCCAAAATATATGTATGTTTTTGCTGATTTATGAAGTCATCATTATCAATTGTCTAAGATTCATTGCTACTCTGATCTTCTGTAAATGCCATTAAAAGTCAAGTAAGTATTTCCATATGGGGAAGGCAGCCGGATGTTCACTGGGAAAACATAGTCAAGATTAAAGTTCAAATTCCTTACCATGACCTACTCACTCTTACATACTCTATGCCATGCCCAACTCTCATCTCACTTCTTTTCACATCTCCACCTTATATGACATTCATAAAGGTTTGCTTCCAGCTTCTCAGACACTCCATGCTTTGTCATGTCCCAAGCTCTTTGTACATGCTCTTCCCTTTGCCTAGAAAGCTCTTTACTCCTTCCAGCTAATCTTTCTGGGTTCAGCTTAAATAGTACTTCCTCAGGGAAGTCTTCCTTGATCCTCCAGTCTTAGTGAGATCTCCTATTATAATTTTTCCTAGCTTCTGCACTTTACAACATCTAGCCCAATTATATTTCAATAATTATCTGTGTGTTTTTTTTGATATATGCCTTTTCTACCATACTGTAAGCTCCAAGAGGCCAGACACCAACTTGTTCAAAGCTATTTCCTGGCACCTAACACCATACTTGATGCATTAGGCACTCAGTAAATATTGGATGAACAAATGAAGGAATGTTCTACATGTTGACAGTATTTTATTTTGGGGTAGTTATTTTACATGCAGAAAAAGGGACAAGTCAAGCAAATATTATCCTTTTTTCTCTGTCCAGTGGCTCTCATTGGCCCAGTTCTGGGCTCTATGGCATGCAATCCCTTGGCATTTGTAAATCTTAGAAGATTCTGAGCATACCTAGCATAGAAGCTGTTGGTGAGTTTGCCATCAGCACTTCACTGGAAATCATGAGGTGGGCGCTGGTCATGTTTCCACTCCTCATTATCTGAGTGATAGGAAAGCCACTTACATTTTAAACTCAACAGATTGATCAGTCCCAGGTCATAGTTTCAGTTTAGTGGCTTCAACCTGAAATAGGTTTGTCAAGATCTGTCAAATGTTGGAGGGGCTGGATTCGTGATCTCTGGAGGTTCTTATAGACTTTGGGGGCTGGAGAAATCTTGTCAGAAACTGTGTTGCTTGTGACTCTGCGTTTTGATAAATAGAAACTTGCCAGGGAAATAAAGGTTACCTCTTTTTTGTCCAAGGTTGCCAGTGAGTCACTGGCTGTGCCTAGAATAGAAATTGGCTCAGGAACACGATTATGACTGTTTTTAAATATCACCTAGATATTTGTTACACAATGAATAGTTTTTCTCTTTTTGAATGGAAATGGACTATGGGTACTGAGGAAGGAGGCCCAGACTCTTAGGGAGGAACAGATAAATTGAGGCCCTGCCCCAGGAACATACTCCTGGGCCTCAGCCTGGGGGAAGTGTACTGGAGCGGAGGGAGCACTGGACTTGGATCCAAGAACCCTGGGTTTTCATTTCAGCGCTAATGCCAACTACAGGGGAGGCACTTGCTTTCCAGGCCCCAGTCTCTTTCTCTGGAAGATGGTAAGAATCAACTTGGACCAACTCAAAGTTTAAAGCTTCAAAAAGTGTTGATTTTATTTCATAAACACAAAGCTCTCTACGAACAGGACTCCCATGATTATTTTTGTTACTGACTTGTTAAGGATAAAGATATCCTCTACTTTCAATGTAGCCAATGTATGAGGAGAGTTCTCTTCACTTAGTCATTCATTGTAAACAACAAATAATGCACCTCCCTGGGACTCAGCTTTCCTGTCTGTGAAGTCAGACAAGTAAATCTTACTCTGTAGGTTTACTGAGTTTCTATGACAATGAAATAAGCAAAGTGATGTCAACATCCTTTAAAAAATGTGAAGCTTTGCTTCCCTTGCTTTACAATCTTTTGCCTTTGTTTCTTCTTCTTCTCTTTCCCTTTTACCATCTTTACTGGGCATCTGCTATGTTTCAGAAATAATTTCAGTTATAGAGGACACATGTGTAAGACACTTGACCCAAGTCATGCCTTCAAGCAATGTTTGAATTTATTTGGGGAGATAGATATGGAAATACATTAATATGATACAGTGTTTTATAATGATTGGGCACTTACCATGTGCAAGGTACTATTCTAAGCACTTATATTAACTCATTTAATCTTCATGCTAACTGAGTAGCATCAAAGGGTGCTATTATTTTTCCCAGTTTTAAGGAGGATAAAACAAAGTCCAGAGAAGTTAAGTAACTTACCTAAGGATACAGAGTTAGTATGAACTGGGGGTAGTTTAGCTATAGTGCCAGTTCTCTTAACCATTAGCAAGATACATGTAAAGCATAGTAGAAACAAAAGAGATAGGGGGAGTTACTTACAACTAATGGAAATCAGGGTAAGCTTTACAGAGGAAATTACAAACCAGCTTTGCTTAGGAGTTTTGCATCAGAGAAAGCATGGGAGTTTTCTAGGTGGTAACAAAGGGAAGGGCCTTCCAGGCAATTGGACAGCTAGAGTAAAGGAATGGAGGTGCAGAATAACCTAGGAAAGCATGAGAATCTCCATGATTTGGCTCTTGCCAACATTTCTGACTTCGTCACCACCACTTCTGCCTTGCTTTCCTTGTGCTGCCCATGCTGTCCTTCTGGCTGGTCCTTGGACATGCCAAGCTGATCTTGCTTCAGGTCATTTGTGGTTGCTCTTTCCTCTCCTGGGATTCTCTTCCCCAGTATAGGTTTATTTTTGTCTGCATTTCCTGACTTCACTGTAATGTGCAAAAAGGCAGGAGCCTTGTCCTTCTTGCTCACTGCTGTGTCTTTAACATTTACAATAGTGCCTAGCAAGTGGAAACTGTTCAATGAGTGTTTTTAGAGTGCATGAGGGCAAAGTGGAAGATTGGCTTTGATGGGATAAGGCTGTTCCTGTGGGCAGGGACCCTACAGTGAAGATCTTGAAATGACTGTAAGCCATTCCTATGACGCCTTTTCTAACAGTGGTTCTTCTCCAGGGCAATATTGCCTCTCCGCTTAGGGGATGTTTGACATTGGCTGGAGCATTTGGTTGGCACAGTAGAGGAGAGTGGGCATTGCTGACAATAAGTAGGGAGGTCAGGGTGCCATATGTCTTGTGACATGCAGAACAATCCTGGTACAACAAGGTCCCATCCAAAATGACAATAACATTTCCAAATACCCTTAAGAAACACAATGAGCAGCCTCCAGGGGGCTGGGCAAGAGCATATTCCAGTCTTAGCCTTTTAGAAAAAAGGGCTTGAAATGAAGTTTAGTTTTATTCATCTGTAAGCTATAGCTCTTTTCCTTGCCACTGGGCTACTTGTGCTAGTAAAGAAGAACGTACTTCATGAACTGTAAGATGCTTTGTTTGTTAGTTATGTTCTATATTAGGTACTTACATTCACATGCATAATGCTATCATTGTTATTTTCATGAAAAAGATGTCAGCCATGATTTCATTTGAATTTGACAATTCCCCTTGTGAAGTAGTATGGCAATAAGATAAAACACATTATGTATCTCTATATACGTCTCTCTGTTATCTCTTCATCCATCCACCAATCTGTCTGTCTGTCCATCCGTCCATCCATCCATCCATCCATCCATCCATCCATCCATCCATCCATCCATGCAGCCATTCACCCATCCATTCATGCATCCAACAAAACAAAGACTCCAAGAGATTTTCCCGAGATCATGTGGTAAACAAATTGCAGAGCTGGTACAAAAACTCACGTCTACTGATTTGCTGCTTTTTCTCATGACAACAATATCTTCAGGCCCTTATTTTCGTTGTATGTAATAATGATGGTAATAATAATGCATTAACTTAGTGTTAGGCTGGTTCAAAAGTAATTGAAGTTTTTTGTCATTAAAAGTAATACTTTTAATGGTGCAATTACTTTTGCACTAACGTAATAATTTAGCACTTTCTATGTATAAGTCATATCACTGAATCTTCATCACAATCCTGTGAGGTATAGGCACCCTGAGCATCATTTCCCATTACAGATGAGGAAACTGAGGCTCAGAGAGCCAACCTCTCTGAGGTTACCAAGCAATGAAGAGTAAGAAGTGGGATTTGGGGTGACTTTTAATTGCCTTCTGGCAAGGACTGATCTAATATCTTCATGGCTCAGAGAAAAGTAAGTTTCCCCTACCTACTCTGTGAGCCTCAAAGTTGACTTGCATATCTCCCTGCCCCAACCAAACCAAATGTTGCAGAAGATTGCTGATACGACAGACTTCTGCTGTGCTCACTGCTTTTCCTTAAGCTAAAGAAAGAAAAGAGAAAGGAAGGGACAAGCAAAATGTTAGTGTAGAAGGGGAAGAGGCTGCTGATTCCTGAACTTATTTAGCTACACAGTCACAGATGTGGCAGTGACTTGAGACAGATAACTGCCTTCTTGATGTAAAATTGCACCTACTTTATTTCTGACAAGTCTTGTCTTAAATTGAGGACCTCTTCTGACGGGGGCTCACACTTTCCAAAGAGACCCTTTCCAAGGATGGACATTTCAAATGGTTAGAAAGTTCTTCCTGCTCCCGAGATGAAATCTTTTGTCCCTGAGTCATGACTTTGGTTACGATTGTCTGCGGCATCCATTCAGTGTGAAGCTGAAATTCCCTTCTATAGGACAGCACTTCATATATTTAGAGTCAGTCTTACCTGAGTTTCATTTTTAGGCTGAATGGTGTATAAATTTTCCCAGCCATTTAAAATAACCTATTGTTTTCCTTTTTTTCATCTCCTGAATACTCTGTGGACACATTGTCTGTGTCACTCTTGAAATGTGAAACCTGAAATGGGATACAGTATATTCTGGAGGGGAATTGAACAAATAAACAAGTACACAAACAGGAGAATGACAGGCAGAGTTGCTGTAATAAAAATAAAACAGGAAGTAGTGTGTGCTTTGGAGGGGGAGATGGAGGGACACTGATTTAGATGAATGGAACCCGTGCTCTGAGGGTTGATTTTATGGAGACAGAAGTAGAAGGTTATTTACTTCAAAGGCCAGTTTACATGCTAGTAAGGAAAATATATAAATGTAAATGTGTATTTTATTCAGACTAGGCCTGGGAATGGGTAGACAATGAACTGAAAGTAATTGAAACATCTCTCCACAGCTCAAAGAATCTTAGCATTCATTCATGATTTCAACAGACTTTTAGTGATTTTTTTTTTGAGTGAGGACTGTGTGCTGGACACTACACTGCACGGTGGAAGTAGGATAGAGACCAAAACAGAGTGTTCCTCCTTCTCTACCCTGTCTTCCATGCTGCAGATCTGGCAGCTTTAAAGGGCAGTGGGTGCAATGTTAGACTCGTGAGGCAGTGTTAGACCTGCCTTGTCTCAGGGTAGGCGGAGGTAAATTCTGCAGAGGGTTAAAGCTGGATTAACGGCCCATGAACATTTTATTTCTCTCCTGGCTGAGCACAGTAAATATCGATGGTAATGTAATGTTCTTTCTCATTGAGAGGAGAATGAGGGACACAAGAGAGGAGAGAATTGACCTTTTAGCTCCGAAAGAGGAGAAGAATATTGGAGAGACAATGTCCTAGTCAAAATACACATACACACACACACACACACACAGACAGAGAGAGAGATAGACAGAAAGAGAGAGAAAGAGAAAGAGTAACACTTCTGGAGTAATAGTCTTTTAGTAGATAATTTATTTTTAACCTTTTCTGTATTGTAGAGACCGCAAGAAAAATAGAATAAACAACTCTAGACCTTTCTCTAGGAAAGCGCACATATGCACACGCACATTGAGTACGTCGTATGATGTGGAACTCAGACCTACTGAGGAGTATCTATGGCTCGGTAAGGAAAAGACACAATTGTGGTTCACATTTTGAATTTAGTGTGTAGATGTACCTTGCCTGGCTTAAAGGTACATTACAATTTTATTGAATTAGTTGCCAAGAACTAAAGTGAGAATGTTTCTGCATAAAAATTTGGGTGTCTGGCTTTTCTTGAAAAATTAAAATATCTGGGATCCTTAAGCTTGCATGGTGGCCATTGCTGGGCTCTGATTGTGCTGTCTTTTTATATGTGTGGAAAAGTCTCCCCGGTTGTCATCAGTCTTCCTTCTCACACCCACCTATAGGCCTTTTAATTTTGTCCCTTAACTAGAAGGGGTTAAGATCAAGAGACCCCTCCCTCTTAAAGACACCTTTTGTTTTGTTTTGTTTTGTTTTTGGTTTTGGTTTCAGAGAGATCTCTAGGGAACCATGAGGTCTAGTATCCTAAAAACTTGCTTTCAAAGCAAATCTCACATGGTGCCCCAGTGTATGAAACAGATAAAGGAGAAGGCATTCTGTCAGTGCACATGGGCTCCACACCACTGCCAGTTAGTTTGGTGTGTCCCAGTCTTACTTCGGTGGCTCCCAAAGCACCTCTGGGGGACCTTCAGGACTCCACAGGGCACACTGGAAAACATTTATGTATCAGCAGGAACTCCTTTGGTTGCGTGTGACAGAAGCCCACCTCAAGCTAGCTTTAGCTAAAAAGATAATTTATGGGTTTATGTAACTTTTGGTGTCTATCGTTAGACAAAGCTGGGTCCAGGAATCCCAGTGATGTTATCAGGGATCCCCCTTGCTCCTTTCTTTGCTCTGAGTTGGCTTCATTCTTAGAAAGCTGGTCTCCTTTGGTGGAAGCAGATGACCACCAACAAGACTCCAGACTTGTGTCATCTCCACAGCCAGCAGTCCTGTTAGAAAAAACAAACAAACAAACAAACAAACCAACACCTTCTTCATAGTAGTTCTCACAGAATCTGGGATTTGATTTTTTTGGATCATTTCGGGTAAGTGCCCATCCTGAGTAAGTTAGTCTATGCAGGAAAGTGGGGCCAGCTCATTGGCTAGGCCCCCAACTGTAAGTCCTAGAGATTATAAAACTCCAGTGAATGGGGTCAGTTTGAAGCACAAACCCAGAACTTTGGCCTCTAATCCTAGTGTATCTTTCATTTTATTATTTATTTAGTTTTTTGAGTCAGGGTCTTGCTCTGTCACCCATGCTGCCGTGCAATGACACAGTCATGGCTCACTGCAGCCTCGACCTTCTGGGCTCAAGCACCACCATGCCTGGCTAAGTTTGAAAATTTTTTTGTAAAGATGGAGTCTCACCATGTTGCCCAGGCTGGTTTTGAACTCCTGGGCTCAAGCAATCCGCCTACCTCGGCCTCCCAATGTGCTGGGATTACAGACATGAGCCACCATGTCTGGCCCACTTCTTCCATTTTAGACACGGGTTCATCTTTATTATCTAGTTTTCTGTGATTCTGACTGATATGTTGAAGTATAACAGTAATCATACTTGACAATAAATCAATCCCAAAGCCATAGAATTTTAGTGATAAACTGTCCTAAGTGGGCTTATCATTCAAATGAGAAAACAGGCCAAGAGAGACTGACTGACTCATACAAGGTCAACTGACAATTTATATGAGACTATCAAAGTACCCTCACATCTCTTATCTCATTTGACAGTAGGAAGAATCCTATGACACATTGAACTTGGGTAGTGTTTTTTCCAAACATTTTCTCATCAATGAGATCATTTTATCCCCATAACAACCCTGGAAATTAGGAGAGGATAAAAATTATTCACCCATGTTTATAGGTAAGGACCTGGGGTCAAAGAGGGTAAGATATTTGCCCAAGATTCCACGGCCTGTAGGGAGAAAAGCCAGTTTAGAATTAATCTGTCTGGCTCTGGGCTCTTTTTCTGTATCATCTTTATATTAAACATTAAATTATATTCAAGGACCTTCTACATATGTAATAATCTAAAGCAACTGGATAGACTGATCATTATCAAGGTTTTCAAATCTTACCATTGCAAGTTACAGATTTTATTTGTTTTGTATCAATGACAAATACAGGGGCAATAGACTAGAGTAGAATTTGTTCCTTTTAGTCATAGGAACAAAATTTAAATAATGAAATTTTGGGAAAATAAAATCAACAGGTAACACAAAGTAAAATTCAGAAAATTTTAGATCTGAAAAGAATTATGGAATAAAAGGAAGACTAATTATCTTCTTAACAGGTGAGGAAACTGAGGTTCAGAAAGTTGATATAATTTGCCTCAGATCCTATAGATGATCCATAATACAAGCTAGAGAAGAATACAAGTCTCCCAACTTCCTGTTGCCCTAAGGACTTTTACGATGATGATTGAGAGGCAATGTGCTGTGGTATAAGACACTGGATGACCTGCCAAATGTTCTGTAGTGTGCTTCTGAGAGTATAAGAAATGCCAGCCATTGGGGTACTCAAGGGGAATTCTCCAGACCTAGAATTAGGTAACATTGATTCAACCTCTAAGAAGTTAATTCTCATTAATTTTCCTTTAATTCTTCTGACTTTTGATGGCATCAAAGGAAAAGTCTGTGTTGGATTCTAATCGGACTTTATGCCTTTCTAGCACTTTCTAATTTCCTTTTTTAGCAGAGTATACAGGCCTTAGGTTCAAAGTGTTTGGTAAGCAAGAGTGGTTGGCTAGAATTTAATGGCATTGTTTTGTTTCTATTGCATCTATTAGCCACGTGTGGAAAATGATGTTCTTTTCTAATTCATGAAATGATCTAAAGTTTCTTTAAAACTTTACTTAATTTTTATCCAAAATTTAAATCAAAGTATTGATTTATAAAAAGTTTTATACACATAGTAGTTAGGGTATGGTAATTGTACACAGATATGACAAAAACCAAAATAATGATGAATGTATGAAGTTGGGGAATTACTGCCACAGGAACTGAATGCAAGGCCATTTTCAGGGCCATGTTGAAGAGTGCACTTTGACCTCAGAGAAACATAGATTTGACTCCCAGTTCTACCACCAAAATTAGCTGTGTGATCTTGAGCTAGATACTTTATATCTCTGAATTTGAGCATCAAAAGTTAATAATATGACTTATTTGCAAGGTTGTTGTGAAGATGAGGAATCTAAATGACAAGTACCAAGCTCAGCACCTTGCACATAGTAGGGGCTAAAGAAATGGTAGCTCTCCAGAGAGCTGAGCTTTAGATCTATATGAATGAAAGAAGAGAAAATGAAAGAATGGGTGGCAATAAGGCACCCAATGCAGCCTTGATTTTCATCTCCCACCTCATTTTTTTGTTTCTCCTGAACTGGTCAGGCAAGATCACAGCTGGTTAAGTACATCTTTGCTCCAGGAGGTCTGTTTGTCACTTTTGGAAAAAGAAAACTATAATCCTTGAGGCTAATTTCTTACTAGAAGACTGGCTGCCTGTTTGCTTGATGGAAAAGCAGCCTTGGGGGCATGCTGGGAGGTTGATTCATTTGTTATTCCTGCGTAGGAGGCCTTGGTTTCTGGGTTGTTAAAGAACAAACAAAAATATCCCTTAAAAAATAGGCTATGGTTTGGTGAAGCTTGAAATGCAATCCTATGGTTCAGCCTTAAGAGAAAATCTTCATCAAGCTTTTTGAGGTTTGCCCTGGTGGGCTGCTATAGTTTGTTGATTTGATTTTTAAAAATATTGCATTAAATGTTATTTGTCTTGCTTCCTGAGATGTTTGTCTCACCCTTAAATTCTGCAGCTGAGGCAAGTGCCTCACATGCCTCATCCTAGTCCTAGCCGTGTTCCACAGTAACCAACTGCACCCCTGCCACATGGGGAAGAGAGATTGTAATTATACCATGAGATTCCCTGGTGGGCTTAAAAGTAAATATTAGAGAAAGAGATTTTTTTGCTCAATACGATCTGGACAATATGAAATAGTTTGCCCTATGAAGTGATGATAGCCCTGCCTTTGTGAGAGTACGAACTAGAGTAGTGACTTCCTAGCCTAGAGGCTAGGAAGGGGGAGGGTTGTTGTGCAATGAGTGGAAGAGGGATGTAGGACCTTCCTTTGCAATTCTGACATTGCATGAGTTGAATTCATTCTTCTGTTGGACCAGTCTATTATTCATTCAACAAACATTATTTCAAGTGTCAGCACTATGCTAGAACTGAATGTGAATGCAAATGTGAAGAGACCATATGGGTATCCTCAGGAGTTCACATTTCTCACTTATGAGTGTGACAGGAGTAGACTTTAACTCCAACAAAGTAGCTAGCATAAACCAAATGCTTATTATATGCAAGCCACTGTTGCTAGGTACTCTATACAAATTATATATTTGTTATAGAAGTAAAATGTACATACAGTAATGTCCCCTTATGTGTGGTTTTGCTTTTTGCAGTTTCAGTTACCTAAGGTCAACCTTGGTCTGAAAATAGATGAGTACAGTACAATAAGATATTTTGAGAGAGAGAGAGGAGACTCACATTCCCATAACTTTTACTATATCATATTGTGATAATTGTTCTACTTTATTATTAGGTATTGTTAATCTCTTAGTATGCATAGTTTATAAATTAAATTTTATTGTAGGTATGTATGTATAGGATAAAAGATAGTATTTATAGGGTTTGGTAATGTCCAAAGTTACAGGCATTCACTGGGGGTCTTGGAATGTATCCATTGTGAATAAGAGGAGACTACTGTATAGCAAAATCCCCAAATGTTACATTAAAATTTGTTAAGTTTTGATATTTGACCCACGTTTTGATAAACTAAATTCTACCCATGTAACCACCATCCCAATCAAGATATAGGACATTTTCATCACTCCAGAAAGTTTCTATGTGTCCCATTCCCTAGAAGCAATCTCTGCTTTGTTTTCTAGCACCAAACATTAGTTTTGCCTGTGCAAAGGCTAAATATATGTGAAATTAAACAATGCGTTCATATTTGAGTCTGGTTTCATTTATTTAGCATGCTTTTAACATCATATGTATTATTGTGGGTTTTAGTGGCTTTTTTCTTATTACTGAGCAATATTCCGTTGTATGGATATACCACAGTTTCTTTGTCCATTCACCTATTGGCAGATAGTTGTTTCTAGTTTTTGAGTCTTACAAATAAAGTTGCTTTGCACATTTTTTGTACAACTCTTTCTGTTGATATGGTTTTTTTTTCTACTGAGTCATGAGGTAGGTTTATATTTAACTTTTATATATAAAAAAACTACCAAATAGTTTCTGTAGTGATTGGGCCATTTCATACTTCCTCCAGCAATACATGTAAGTTCAAGTTGGTCCTCGGCCTTGTTAATATTTGGTGGTGTTGGTATTTTTTTAGCCATTCTGATGGGTATGTAGTGATATCTTGATTTTTTTTTTCCTTTTAAAAATTATGTCTTAAATTTATGTATAGTAAAGTTGACTTTTTATTGATGTATAGTTCTACGAGTTTTAACTATGTCTAGATTTGTATAACCACCTGCCACTACCACAATCAGGATATAGAATTATTCTATTACCTGAAAAAATGTTCTCATGCCACCCTTTAATAATCAAGCCCTCCTCTCACTACAACCCTGGAAATTACTGATATATTTTTCTCTCCTTATAGTTTTGCTGTTTCTAGAATATCATATAAATGGTCAGGTTCTGGTGTGGTCCCTCCTTGTGGTTGCAAACAGCTGACTTCTAATTGTGTCTTCACATGGTGGAAAGAGGGCAAGAGAGCTCTCTGGGGTTCTTTTTATAAGGGCACTAATTCCATTCTGGAGGGCTCCACTCTCATTAGTAGGAGGCCCAACCTACTAATACAATCATATTGGAGGTTAGGATTTCAACATATGAATTTTGAGCAGATACACATTCAGTTCATTGCATATAACAGTGTGTGTATGATAAAGTGTATGTTTAACATTATAAAATGCTGCCAAATTGTTTTGCAAACTGGTTGTATCATTTTTCATTCTCACCAGTACTCTATGAGAGTTATAGTTGTTCTGTGTTGTGGGGTTAAATGTGTCCCCTCCAAAGGATATACTGAAGTCCTAACCCCGGTACTTTGAACGCGACCATGTTTTAGAGTAGAGTCTACAAATATACTCAAGTTACGATGCGGTTTTACTGGTATAGAGTGGCTTTTTAATCCAGCAATAGGTGTCCTTATAAGGAGAGAAATTTGGAGATATAAAAATAGAAGGAAAACAGCTGTGTGAAGACAGAGTTGAGAATTGGAGTGATGCAGCTACAAGCCAAGGAATACCAAGAATTGCCAGCAATGACCAGGAATTAAGAGGAGGCAAGAAAGAATTTTTCCTAAGAAACTTCAGAGGAAGTGTGTTCCTGCTGATACCTTGATTTTGAACTTCTCACCTCCAGACTATGAGAAAACAAATTTCTGTGTTTTAAACCACCAAGTTTGTGATAATTTGTTATGGTAGCCCTAGGAAACGAATACACTCTACGTCTTCTCCAGCACCTGTTTCTTTTTCTTTTTCCTTTTTGGGAGGGGGCTTCATTCTAATAGGTATGTATAGAATCTTATTGTAGTTTTAATTTTTATTTTTCTAATGGCTAATGATGTTGAGCATCTTTTTATATATTTGCCATTCATATTCCTTAGTGAAATGTCTGTTCAAGTCTTCTGCTCGTTTTTTAAAAAATTGGGGTTTGTGTGTGTGTGTGTGTGTGTGTGTGTTTTGAGACAAAATCTTGCTTTGCTGTCAGGCTGGAGTGCAGTGGCACAATCTTGGTTCACTGTAACCTCTGCCTTCTGGGTTCAAGTAATTCTCCTGCCTCAGTCTCCCAAGTAGCTCGGACTACATCATGCCTAGCTAATTTTCTTTTTGTATTTTTCTTTTTTTTTTTTGTATTTTTAGTAGAGATGGGGTTTCACCATGTTAGCCAGGCTGGTCTGGCACTCCTGACCTTGTGATCCACCCACCTCGGCCTTGCAAAGTGCTGGGATTACAGGCGTGAGCCACTGCGCCTGATCAGATATAGTTTTTTGCAAATATTTCTCCCAGTCTGTGGTTGGTCTTTTCAGCCTCATAACATTATCTTTTGCAGGACAGTTTTGAATTTTGATGAGGTCTAACATCAATATTTTTTTTTTCAAATCATGCTTTTCATATTGTTATTTATAAAATCTTTGCCTGGCTTATGTCACAAAAACATTCCCCTATAGTAGAGTTTAAAATTTAACTCTATAACTGATCAATTATCTTTTAAGGAAACTAGAAGATAAACATCTAGCTATAATTTTTACTCCTGTAGTTGCCTTTTCTGGCATTCTGTTTTCTGTTGATCCAAGTTTTGATTCAGTGTTATTTCTCTTCTGCCTGAAAAACTTCCTTTACCACTTGTATGTGCGGGACTGCTGGCAATTAATTCCTTATACTTTTATTAATCTGAATAATTAATTTATTTTACCTTTAATTTTGAAAGATATTTTCATTGGATATACAATTATAGATAGGCAATTTTATTTTCTTCAGAACTTTAATGATGTCATGCCTTTGGCTTCTGGGACTTCTATTTTCCCTGATGAGAAGTCAGCCATCATAGTTTTGTTGTCCTCTGTATGTAATGTGCCTTTTGTCTCTGGCTGCTTTTAAGATTTTTCTCTTTATCTTTTGCTTTCAGCAGTTTGACTCTGATATGTGGTTTTCTTTATATTGACTCTGCTTTGGGGTTTGCTATGATGTTTCTATCTCTGATTTGATCTTGTTCACATTATTTGGGAATTTCTCAGTCATTATCTTTACAATTATGTTTTCTCTATTTTTTTCTTTCATCTCCTTATAGGACTCCAAATACACACGTTATATTTCTTGGTGTTTTCTTGTATATCATGAGGCTCTGTCCATATTCCTCACAGTCTTTTTTTCCTCTAATTTTTTACGTTAGATTATTTTATTTATCTATTTATAGTTCACAAACCCCTTTACCTGTAGTTTCTTTTCTGCTATTAATTCCATTCAATGAATATTTCAAATCTAATATTGCATGTGTCAGTGCTAGAATTACGACTTTGTTCTTGCTATTTAAATTTATTTTTTGATAATACCCTCTCTTAATTCATTATAATCATTTTATTCCCTGTAAGTTTTTGAGCAATTTATAATAGTTGCACTAAAGTTCTTGTCTGCTGGTTGCATCTGGGACATTCTGGGGTCTATTTCTATTATAGGTATACCTTGGAGATACGGTACATTCAATTCAAGACCAGTGTCATAAAGCTAATATCACAATCATATCACAATGAAGTGAGTCACACAATTTTTTTTCTTTTTTTTGGTTTCCCAGTGCTTCTAAAGGATATACTCACACCATAATGTAGTCTACTAAGTGTGCAATAGCATGGGTATAACAACACTGTACATACTTTAATTAAAAATATTTCTTAAAAATGCTAACAATCATCTGAGCCTTCATCAAGCTGTAATCCTTTCACGAGCGAAGGATCTTGCCTCAGTGTTGATGGCTGCTGACTGATTAGGGTGGTGGTTACTGAAGGTTGGGGTGGTAGTGGCTGTTTCTTTTTCTTTCTTTCTTTTTTTTTTTTTTGAGGCGGAGTCTTGCTCTGTCGCCCAGGCTGGAGTGCAGTGGCACTATCTCCGCTCACTGCAAGCTCCGCCTCCTGGGTTCACGCCATTCTCCTGCCTCAGCCTCCCGAGTAGCTGGGACTACAGGCGCCCGCCACCACGCCCAGCTAATTTTTTTGTATTTTTAGTAGAGATGGGGTTTCACCGTGTTAGCCAGGATGGTCTCGATCTCCTGACCTCGTGATCCACCCATCTCGGCCTCCCAAAGTGCTGGGATTACAGGCTTGAGCCACCGCGCCCGGCGTGGCTGTTTCTTAAATTAGACAACAACAAAGTTTCTTGCATTGATCGATTCTTCCTTTCATGAAAGATTTCTCTGTAGCATGTGATGCTATTTGATAGCATTTTACCTACAGTAGAACTTCTTTCAAAATTAGAGTCAGCCTAAGATAAATTATTCGAGGGAATTTTTTTAAAAAGGGAAAAATAATAGAGCCAGTTTTCTCAAACCCTGCTCTTTCTTTATCATCTAAAATTTTCTAATATTTGGAGTCTCTAATTTAAGTGGCTCAATTTTTTTTTCTTGTTATTTCCACTCACTGAATTAGAATTTTAAATTTCCTTCAAAATATAAAAATAGATTTATATGATACTCCAAATCCTTAATTGTCATTTCAACAATGTCCACAGCATCTTCACCAGGAGTAGACTCCATCTCAAGAAACTTTCTTTGCTCATCCATAAGAAGCAACTTCTCTGTTCAAGTTTTCTCATGAAATTGCAGCAATTTAGTCACATCTTTAGGCTCTACTTCTAATTCTAGTTCTCTTGCTATTCCACCCCACCTGCAGTTATTTCCTCCACTAGAATCTTGAACCCTTCAAAGTTACCCATGATGGTAGGAATTAACTTCTTCCAATTACCTGTTAATGTTGATATTTTGACCTTCTCCTATGAATCACAAATGCTCTTAATGGCATTTAGAATGGTGAATCCTTTCGAGAAGGATTTCAATTTACATTGCCCAGATCTAACAGAGTAATCCTTATGTGTGGCAGCAATGACCTTATGAAATATATTTCTAAAGTAATGAGACTTGGAGGTCAAAACTATTCCTTGATATCTGAGTTCCCAAATGAATGTTGTGGAAACATAAAACATCATAAAAGAAAGATTATTCTTTCTGTACATCTCTATCAGAGCTCTTGGTGAGTAGATACATTATCAATAAGCAGTCATATTTTAAAGAAATCTTTTTTTTTTCTGAAAAGTAGTTCTCAACAGTGAGCTTAAAATATTCAGTAAACCATGCTGTAAACAGATGTGACATTGTCCTTTGTAATTCCATTTCTAGAGCACAGGCAGAGTAGCCTTAGCACAATTCTTAAGGGCTCTAGGATTTTCAGAATGGTAAATGAGCATTGGTTTCAACTTCAAGTCATCAGCTGCATTATCTCCTAAAGAGAGAGTCAGCCTGTCCTTTGAAACTTTGAAGCCAGGCATTGACTTCTCCTCTCTAGGTGTGAAAGTCCTAGTTGGCATCTTCTTCCAATAGAAGGCTGTTTTGTCTCCATTAAAAATCTGTTGTTCTGTGTAACCACCTTCGGCAATGATCCAATGAACTTAGTTACATCTTCTGGATAACTTGCTGCAGCTTCCCCATAAGCACTTGCTGCATCACTTTGCACTTTTATATTATGGAGATTGCCTCTTTCCTGTGCTAGCCTCCAACTTTTCTTCTGCAGCTTCCTCACATCTATCAGTCGTCATAGAACTGAAGAGAGTTAGGGCCTTACTCTGGATCAGATTTTGACTTAAAGTGATATTATGGCTGGTTTGATCTGTCCAGATCACTACAACTTTCTTTGTATCAGAAACAAGGGGGTTTAACTTCCTTATTATTCATGTGTTCACTGGATTAGCATTTTTAATTGCCTTAAAAATTTTTTCCTTTGCATTCACAACTTGGCTGTTTGGTGCAAGAGACCTAGATTTTGGCCGGTCTTGGCTTTCAGCCTGCCTTCTGACTAAGCTTAATTATTTATAACTTTTGGTTTAAAGTGAGAGACATGTAACTCTTCCTTTCACTTGAAGAATTAGAGAACATTGTAGGGTTATTAACTGGTCAATATCGATGTGTCTCACGGAATAGGAAGGCCCCAGAATAGGGAGGGAGATGGAGGAATAGCCAGTTGGTGAAGTAGTTAGAGCACACACAACAATCGTCAATTAAGTCTACTGTCTTATATGGGTGTGGCTCATGATACCTCAAAACAATTGCAATAGTTACCATCAAAGATCACTGTTCACAGATCACCATAACAAAGATAACAATAATGAAAAAGTTTGAAATGTGAGAATTACCAAAATGTGACACGGTAACACCAAATGAGCAGATGCTGTTAGAAAAATGGTGCCACTAGACTTGCTCCATGTAGGGTTGCTAGAAACCTTTAATTTGTAAAAAGCACAATATCTTAAAGTGCAATAAAGTGAAGCACAAAAAAATAAGTTATGCTTGTACCTGCCTTTTTTCCTTGAAGATGGGTTACATTTTTCTCTTTCTTCTCTTATCTAGTAATATTAGATATTATAGATGATACATTAAAGACATTATATATATTTATAAAAAATTTTCCTCTATCAGATTTATTCTTATGGGTAGTTAAGTGACTGGGTGATTATAATGAACTTGTGGAGGCTGGATTTTACACTCTTCTCAGGTATATATATTTCTGTATTGCTTTTAGTCCTAGGAAGAATCCCTTAATCCTGAGAAGTTGTCTTTACTTCATGCCATAGCCCTTCTGCAGTATTAATGGAAAGCTCAAGGCATTTTTCAAGCTTTTCTGGCATTGCATGATTAAACTCCCAAATGCTGTCTTCTCTGAGGAGGACAGCAACTGAAATCTCAGTTTAGGCCTTTAGATTCCACTGTGGATTTCTGCTGGGTTCTTTGAGTCTGTCTTTCACAAGACCTGTTCAAGAGTGGGCCAAAGATTTGAGAGTTGTTTACACTCTAGTTTTCGTGCTTACTGCCCACAGCATCCCTCTTTCCTGAATTTTCTCTGTCAATTTTCAGCCATACTGATGGCACTTAAATTTTTTTTTTTTTTTTTTGAGGCGGAGTCTCACTCTGTCACCCAGGCTGGAGTGCAGTAGTCATCTTGGCTCACTGCAAGCTCTGCCTCCCGGGTTCACACCATTCTCCTGCCTCAGCCTCCTGAGTATGTGGGACTACAGGCGTCCGCCACCATACCTGGCTAATTTTTTGTGTTTTTAGTAGAGATGAAGTTTCACCGTGTTAGCCAGGATGGTCTCGATCTCCTGACCTCATGATCTGCCCGCCTCGGCCTTCCAAAGTGCTGGGATTATAGGTGTGAGCCACCACACCTGGCCTAAATTTTTGACATCTTTAGCATATAAGACTGTGACTTTCTGCTTGACTTCTATTTAATCTGCAACATGTGAACCAGAGAGCGCCTTCAGGAAAATAGCTAAATACACATGGATCTTACCTCCTGTAGTTCCCTTCTTTCATAGATATAATACACTCCATTTTATAAAATACCTACTTTGGATCACTCTCAGTGCCTTAAAATAGTTGTGTTTCTTAAAATATTTCATTCTTGGCTTATGATTATTATCTGTGGCTGGTATAGTCCGATACAAATTACTCTATTATTACTGGAATTAGAATTTCTTTCTATTCTATGAATTATTGAATTTTTCCTCATAAAAAATAATAATTAGCAGTTATTGTTACCACTGTTTTCCTGGTAAGCAAAACAGGCTCAAAAAGATTAATTCATTTTCTCAAAGCTATCCAGCTTATAAGTGGCACTGAGTTAGACTCTAAGTGCTGTAATTTTAGCCACAAATCTCTAGTATTGGCATTATGGTAATTCAGGGTAGAGAATAGAAAAATCATGTAATTTTGGGAGAAAACTCGATGTGTTGATGATGTCAGGCACATGCTGTTTATTTTGTTGGTCTGGGTAATTGCCAAAAAAGAGAAGTTACTGCAATGACCCAGGTATTTTCTTTATGTCATTGTTCATACAACATATGCACAGCTTGCAGACTTGGCGCCTGCCTGACTTCACTTACCAGGCTGTGTTCAGCCACTTCATCATAGGTAGGACTGCTTACCAGGAAGATGAGGCAGCATTAGGTAATCCACAAGTAGAATGGCATTACATAGTCATCTAATAGAAAAATAAGTCATAGAAGGAAGGAAAAGACCTTCAAGATTGTACATTAATTAGCTTGGGCTGCCATCACAAAATACCGTAGACTGCATGGCTTAACAGAAATTCATTTTCTCATAGTTCTAAAGCCAGAAAGTCTGAGATCGATGTTCTGGCTGATTTGGTTTCTTGTGAGAGCTCTCTTTCTGGCTTGCAAATGGCCACCGTCTCACTATAGTCTCACACGGTGTTTCCCTGCTTCCTTTTTTATAAGAACATTGATCCCACTGCATCAGGACCTCACACTCATACTTCATCTAACTTTAGTTACTTTCAAAGGCCTCATCTCTAAATACCATCACATTGGGGCCTAGGGTTTCAACACATACATTTTTGGAAAACACAACTTAGTTCATAATAGCCAAATGCTGGTATCCAGGTAATAGCTGAAGTGAATGAGGTCAGACAGGTAGAGGTAAATCCTGGATAACTTTCCAAGCATCCTCCCCTGCTCAGTGTTTTTTTACTGGAGGGTAGCCCTCTCGCTGAATTGGTCAAAGAGGACTCTTCTTTTATTTACCTGTTAGGTATTCCGGAGATCTGTTTAAGAATTGCCCTTGCTTATGACCAAACAAGCAACTAACTACCCAGAATTATTTGGTGTGTACCAACTACCCTAAAATATCCCTGATTCTTGCCTGAAGCTTCCAACATAAAAGGAATGCTATTGGTTAAATGCATGGTCTTTAACAACATAGATAGGTTTATTAGAGGTGCCTCATTTAAAATTTGAATTAATTGATACAATCCTTTCTCAGATGAGAGCTTTAATGGGTGAACACTAATGAGGAAATCTTCCACTATATGAGAGCTCTATCATATTATTAACTTGAATTTCAGTTTCCTCATCTGTCAAATGGGGATAAGGATAGCATCAACTTTTTATTTGCTATAAATAAAATCTGAGAAGGCATAGCTAAAGTTCTTACCAGAGTATTTGACACATTGTAAGCTCAAAAGACAGCAGCTATCGATGATGATGCTGATGATGATTAAAGAGAACAACTGTGGGCACTTATGCTATTGGGAAGACTATCTGGGGCTTCCTGGATATTCTGAAAATAGTGTGACTACAGTGGAAATACAAGATCTGTGAGGGGGAAAAAGGGCCACATAGAAAAGAGATAAAGATAAAGTGCATAAATATATACAATTTTTATTTGTCAATTAAAATAGATAATTTTTAAAAAAAGACTACAAAGGCAACCCACAGAATGGGAGAAAATATTTGTAAACCAAATGTCTGATAATATCAGATAATATCTGGTTAATATCTAGAATATATAAAGAATTCCTACAAGTCAATTACAAAACAACCACCAAATTAAAATAAAATGGCAAAGAACATGAATAGACATTTCTCCAAAGAAGATGTACAAATAGCCAACAAGCACATGAAAATATGCACACTGTCACCAACTATTAGGGAAATATAAATCAAAACCAAAGTGGGATATCATTTCATGCCCATTAGGATGGTCATTATCAAAACCAAAACAGAAACTAATAAGTGTTGATAAGGATGTGGAGAAACTGGAAATCTTATGCCTTGCTGGTGATAATGTAAAATGGTGCAGCCACTGTAAAAAACAGTTTAGTAGTTCCTCAAAAGCCTAAATATAAAGCTATATAAACATATAGTCTAGCAATCTCAGTCCTAGGCATATACCACAAAGAACTGAAAGCAAGGAGTCAAACAGACACCTGTGCACCAGTGTTCACAGAAGCGTTATTCACAATAGCCAGGAGGTAGAAACAATCCAAATGCCCATCAACAGGTGAATGAATGAGCAAAATTTGGTGTATATGCATCATGCAATGAAATGTTATTCAGTAATAAAAGGAATGAAATTATGATACATCTACAACATAGATAACCCTTGAAGACATTATGCTAAGTGAAATCAGTTAGACACCAAGGACAAATAATTTAATATTCCACTTATATGAGATACCTGAAATAGGCAAATCATAGAGACAGAAAGTAGATAGGGGTTACCAGGAACTTGGGCAGGGGCTGGGTATGAGAGAATGAAGATTTGTTGTTTATTGGGTACAGAGTTTGTTTGGAATGATGAAAATGTTCTGGAAATGGCTAATGGTGGTGGTAGCATAACACTGTGAATGGAATTATGCCATAGAATTGTGTACTAAAAGATAGTTAAATGGCAAATTTTATGTTGTATATATTTTACCATAATAAAAGTGTTAAAATAGATTGGAAATGTTAGAGTTGAATTTGATCCACACAATTTTGCCTAGGAGTAATATAAAATTAGTGAACAATTTGGATTTCCATGTACAAGATAAAATAACCAGAGTCCCAAGATAGCAACAAAGCATATCAGGGTAACTTAGGAGACAGTAGAGAAACCAGGACTCAAGCTCCGTATCTTTGGTATATGTGTTGAGCCTTGGTAGCTAAGAGGTTGATTTTATTAGTAAGCCAATAAAGCAGATAGTTTCTGAGCTTCTGTACTGCACTGAGCCCTGTCCTAGGCCACTTCTGGGGATGATCCATAGAAATGTAAAGCAAGACATTTATGCAGCCAACAAACATATGAAAAAAGCTTATCATCGCTGGTCATTAGAGAAATGCAAATCAAAACCACAATGAGATACCATCTCAGGCCAGTTAGAATGGAAGTCATTGAAAATTCAGGAAACAATAGATGCTGGAGAGGATGTGGAGACATAGGAATGCTTTTACACTGTTGGTGGGAGTGTAAATTAGTTCAGCCATTGTGGAAGACAGTGTGGCAATTCCTCAAGGATCTAGAACCAGAAATACTGTTTGACCCAGCAATCCCATTACTGGGTATATACCCAAAAGATTATAAATTATTCTATTATAAAGACACATCCACATAGAAAACACTTGGAACCAACCAAAATGCCCATCAATGGTAGACTAGATAAAGAAAATGTGGCACATATACACCAGGGAATACTATGCAGCCATGAAAAAGGATGAGTTCATGTTTTTTGCAGGGACATGGATGAGGCTGGAAACCATCATTCTCAGCAAACTAACACAGGAACAGGAAACTAAACACTGCATGTTCTCACTCATAAGTGGGAGTTGAACAATAAGAATACATGGACACAGGGAGGGGAACATCACATGCCAGGGCTTGTCACAGGGCAGGGTCTAGGAAAGGGATAGTGTTAGGAGAAATACCTAATATAGATGACAGTTTGATGGGTGCAGCAAACCACCATGGCATGTGTGTACCTATGTAACAAACCACATTCTGCACATGTATCCCAGAACTTAAAGTATAATAATAATTACAAAAAAGATTTTCTGACCACTTCAGGAACCCGTATAAAATGAATGGCAAATTAAATGAGATGCCATGTAAGCAAACATCACCTCTACCCCAATAACCTATGGGGAAAATTTTTAAAATAAAATAAAAAAACAATTCCTAATCTCAAGAAGTTTGCAATTTGGTTAGGAATAACAGTTTAATCATCCATTCAAAAAAGACTTTTGAGAAATGGAAACTTACAAACTTAAGAGCTAGGTTGGATTATTTAAACCTATCAAGTACCATAGTAGGTGAGATTCAGCAAGGGCTGGAGATGTCTGGGAAGACTGTGACCTTGAAGAGGGCCTTGGTTAGGGCTAACCTGATGATGTTTAAGGTCTGACAAGTACCAGATCTGCTGCATTAAAAATGGATCACTTCATGAATGCAGAATAGTTAAGGGGCCTGTTATTCCAGCAAGAGGCTGATGATGTATTAAAGCTTCCCATGAAAGCTATACTAACTGGATTAGCTGCTAACATGGATTGAGGCTTTGAGTGGGATTAACCCCAATTGCCATGAATTAGTTCCTCTTTTTTATCCTTTTCTTTCTTTCCCCTATATCTTGACTCTTTGGCAAAGCCAGGTGACAGGGGAACAATAGTCAGGTTTACTTTCTTGGAGTTAAAGGAATCTGGGAAAATCTATTAAGTGACCTTTCTCTGGTTTTTACACCCTGGGGGATTTAATTCAATGGTGAAGAAACCTTATCCCACAATTTAATTCCTCACCACCAGAGTTTCCATCTCCCAATTCCATAGGCTTAATTAGTGCTTTAGTATCCCTGAAAATCTGGGGGAGGACTGGAAGCCAAAAAGGCAACTCCACATAGTCCCAGTGTGGATGCTGCAGAATTAGTCTTTATTGGACTAGTTCAAGGTGGTTTTATCAAGGAGATCCATTTTCAGAGAGTTTTCCAAGTTCTTGCCGGTACTAACGTGGGCTTCATTGATGGAGAGAATGGTTAACAAAATATCTTCCTCTTTTTCTCTTGCCTTTTTCTTTTCTTTTTCTCCCTTCTTTTTCTTGTTCTTTCCACATTAATTGAGCAATATTTTAATATAAAAACTCAGTTTGGGGTATACAAAAATGCATAATGTGCTCATAGCTGATCCTTAATAAATGTTTTCAAACTGAACTGAATGTATAAGCATATTTTCTTGCTCTTGGGAGTCTTTGCCTGTTGTTTAAGGTCTGACCATAAAATGGCCCTACTCACTCTTTGATTCTCTACCTGTTCCCAAAGAATTTTCTAGCCAAAGTTGTCCATCTCATCTGTTAAACACAGTATGACCATTCCATGTTTCAAGTTTGGTGTGCTGAACTCTCTATGTGTCTACTCCTTCAAATGTCTTGACCTTTCAAATCTTACTTCACTCCTGGACAGTTTTTCAAGCATTACTCTAGGTCCTACAGTACTCTCTGTCCTCTGCCTCCATCTTTTTTTTTTTTTTTTTCCTGTATTGCTTCAATAACTGATGTGTACACAGCAAACTTTATCATCCACCCCTGGGCGATGCTTCTAAACTAGAGTGTGTTTCTATGTGTGTTTGTCTCTGCCTGTTTCAGTACTGTTGGGAAATGTTATTGGCTTTTCTCCACATCACCACACACTGAATGATTGCTTTTGCAGCTTGTCAGACCTTTATTGGGCACCTAATCTCA
This sequence comes from Chlorocebus sabaeus, assembly GCF_047675955.1. NCBI lineage: Eukaryota > Metazoa > Chordata > Mammalia > Primates > Cercopithecidae > Chlorocebus > Chlorocebus sabaeus. The sequence continues at coordinate 29,901,016 of NC_132926.1, read as the reverse complement.
GTATTGCTTGACATGGTTTTAAGAAGCTCTTCCTGTAAGTCAACCAAATTTTTAGATGACATAGACACTCTCAGCTCTGGCTTAGTCTGTGCCTAGAGGTCATAAGAAAATTTGTGGCTGAGGTTTGGAGTCAGTTTATGTTTGGAATTAAATCATCACAGTATGTGTGTGTGTGTGTGTGTGTGTGTGTGTGTGTGTGTGTGTGTGTGTGTGTATAAATTATAATTAATTTACCCTTTATTTGTTTGTCTCACATGGATGTTTTGCTAGTTTCTGTATCCTAGCAGAGAGGCTGTCAAGTAGTAGACACTTCAATACTTGTTGAATAATGAATTAATGAATGACCTTACTCTGTGGTCAGGATTAAGGCCCACCATTGGCTGGAGTTAAGGCTAAGTCTGTGCCCAGGGATAGATGTTAGTCTTGTCTTGTTTCAGGAGTAAGTCTGGTTGTTTGTAGCTGGGGTCAGACTTTATTCTTTGAATGGGAGCACAGTATAGTTTGTGGTCATGCTCAGGGCTGAGTAGATGGCTAGAGTTAAAGCACAGGGCAAATCTAGAGCATACCGCCTGATTTCCACCTAGAGATCAGTCTAGAGTAGTAGACTGACGACTACTACAGCATGAACTTCAAAGGTAGTTTTCAACTGAATTTTAGGTAACTGGATTTCTGAGTTCATAATCTGTTGAAAGCTACCATCGCAGTTTGGAAATAAATGGCCCAATTTCAAGTCCTAGATTAGGGATTCTCTCCTGCAGTGACTGTTGAGCAACAAACGAGTTGGTAAATTATGATTGTGAATTGCTCAGTGGTCCCATGTGCTCACTTGCTCTCTGTTCTAGTTGAAATGTCAGTCCCTGGCATCTCTATTGTGATGTTTCTCTGCTGCTCTGTCTGTCTTGAGTTCCCCTGACTGGCTGTCTCATTGCCTATCTTGTTTTCTTTTGTCCTTTCCTAGTTTTTAGCAGTCACCTTGCCAGGTTCTTGCTGAGGCAGCACTGCTCACAAATGATTAATAACTTGGAAAATGGCTCTGAGTTTGGTGATGGATTAATCCCAGTGGTGAAGGACTAACTAGGAGGTCAGCTGCCCTGTACAGGAAATGGCCACTGGAAGCTCTTTACCTGGATTTGGGCGAACTTACTCCCCACTGAGATCACTGCCTGAACATATAGAACTTTCTTTCTTACTGCCAAACCTTCTCATAGTGCTTCAGCTTCCAGGATTCTGCTACTATTTCATTATCAAAAGTTATCACTATAGAGTCTTATGCTCTGATCTCTCCTTTGAGCCAAAAGAACCAGGTTTTGATCTTAAATTTGTTATGAGTCAGCTGTTATACTTTGCACAAGTGTTTAATCTCTCCTAGATCTCAATTTCTTCGTCTGTAAAGTGGGAACTATAGTCTCTGTGAGAATAAAAGGAGGTGATACATTTGTCAGTGCTTTGTAACATTAAAAGTTTTGTGCAAAGGTAAGAGTAATTTGTATGAACCTTCTATTCAATTTTTTGATATTAGAAGAGGGATTTCAATGTGATAACTAGGAGTCATGAATAGTATGGGCATTGTAGATACCAAGACAAGTTGGAGAAATAGGTATTTGGCTTGAGTGATGAGAAATTTTCAGAAATTTGTATTAGTAAGTTATTTTTGCCTACACGTGTAGACATCCACTTTTTTGATTGAACACAAACACCCATGTATTTACATATGTTTATACATATGCAAACATAATGCAAATTTATACATGACAGGGGGAGTAATTTGAAGATAGAATCTTTGTTCTTTTCTTAAAAAATACCACGATTTTCAGTGAGTTACCTAGTGTTGTTCTTGTTATTTTATCTAATGGCCCACAAAGACCCATCTATGTATTTTTATTATTAAAAGAAAATACAGACATATCTGATTCTACCCTATCATTATTCTCCTTGAACTTATTCTGAGCAAGATATTTTGTCCATCTCATTGATTCATCATCTTAGATGAGGAGCCCATGCCACATAAAAAGCCTTTCATGCTTCTCACTCATTGTCTTAGATAAGGGATTTTCTTAGAAACTTCATTCAGCTAATAGTTTGGTGCACCTGCAATCCACAAATGCTACAGCATTGTCACAGGGGATCAGCTGAAACAAAATAGACATACTCTCTGTCTGCATAAAGTTTTGTGTTGCCATTCTATTTGCTAGGTACTACTCTAAGCACTGCTAAAGAAATGGAGACAAGGTTCCTCTGATTTTGAGGAGTGACAATATACAAATAATAATACAAAAAGATATTAGGTAAATTCCCTAAAGAGAATTAAGCACAATGATGTGGTAGAGAGCACCTAGAGGGTGACTACAGATAATATGGACAAGAAACATGCCTTGGAGACTGGTACATTTAAGTTGAAGACTATATGACAAGGAGGAGAGAGTCATGCCAAGATTGAAGACAATGAGAAATCAAAGGAAAGTCAGTGTAGTTGGAGCCAGGTGGGCCAGTGGAAGGGTCAGGGAAGATGAGACTGATATAAGTGCAGTTGTCTAGGACATTGTAGGCTGTTCGATTCTAAGTTCATCAGGAATCCACTCATTTTAAGCAACAAAGTGACATTGTTTAATATATATTTTTAAAAGGCCAGTAACTCATTTTTGTTATTTGTGGATTAGGATGATAGCAAAGTCAGGGACACATACTAGGAGATTTTACAGTAGTCCAGACAACAGTAGTCCAGACAAAATATTATGGAAGTTTGGATCATTGTATTCATAGTTGAAATGGAAAGAAGAGTAATAATTCAAGTCATATTTTAAAATGATACCTGTTAGATTTGCCCATCAGGCAAACTGGATGTGAAGGGTTAAAGGAAAATTGCTGTCATTATACTTTAATACATTTATTCATCCCTCTTTACTTGCAGACTGTAAGCTTTTTGAGGCCAGAATCTGATCCTTTAACTATTCCTTATCCTTGGCACAGTGTTTGGCATGGTGGATATATGTTGAATGAATGAATGAATGAATGAATGCATACGTGCATGTATACAAGAATACAAGCAGCAAGTAGGAGCTAGGTTATTTTGAAGAAAGTTACCCTTTTTCTATGTGAGAATTTAAAAGTTCCATATTGTATTTGATATGAATTTTTTAAATTTTTCCTTTTCATAAGTGAGTTTCAATAATGCCAGGGCTGCAAACTACTAATAAAGTCAGTTATCCCATGTCTGATCAGTAGTGACTTAAAAGCGTCAAACAGTGGCAACCTAACTTTACCAAGGTAGGTTCTGTGAACTCGATTTTCCATTTTTATTTTACCCTGCTAAAGCCTGTTTCAGTTTTAGCCATCCTAGCTTCTGGGCATGAGGCAGTTGTAATTGACTGAAATTGATTGCTCATTGAGAAATGAGGGCTAAGCAATGAAGATTGGAAATTTGAGCTGTAAGTTTCATCAGGTCAGACTTTCTGCAAAGACTCCTCAGCCTAGGGAGCTAGGCTCATTGAACAGGGACTGGTATGGATGGAGGACAATTTAAATTGAAGCTGCTTTTTTGTAGCCTTTAAAAAGCTGCTGATTCATTTACTAAACTAGGGCAGATCAAAAGCGAAGCTAAAGCAACTTTCTCAGATATTTGCTCTAGGAGAGGAATGAGAGCCTGACCTTCCATATATAAATATAGTGGATTGTAGGTACTATCAACTCATTGGGACTACACCAACTCTACTGACTGTCAGTGGCCCTGCCAGGAAGCCTAGAATACCCATTTCTTTCTTAATTTAAAGCTTCAAACATTTCCTTGAAGGAATGCTAATGTTATGGAGTTTGATAGATGATCTTCAAGTCCGTGCCAGTACTTATATGTTACATATTGCCATTCTTAATCTCTGAAAAAGAGACAATGGAACTGTAGGCCATTCTCCAAGTTAAAGCCGGGCATAGGCTAATAAATTCATCTCAAATCCTTTCAGTTCCAGACATGCTGCTGTCCGCGGTACTGAACTGTGTCAGACAAAGAAGCAGCCTGGTCTCCCTCAGATGTTGCAGCAGATAGCATGTTGGAAGTTATGTTTATTCTTTATGTGATTGTTATTTCAATATTTATTTACAAACATATATTAATCATCTCGACTGTTCAAATTAGAAGGGAAGGAAAGGAAATTAGAAACTTAGAGGCCTAGAGAAAAAAAAGAAACCTGCCTGAAGTTAGCCATTTGGTGGCAGATCTGAGAAGAGATAGAAACTTGATCTTAATTCTGTCACTAAGCAACTCTTAAATTAAGCAAAAAATGCCCTTCATTAAAACTACAATTTTGTCATGATGTAACCATCTTCCTAATTATAGAATAAGCAGTTATGAACCCTACACTGGTGAAAAATAGACCATTTTCTAGTCCCCGATCATTGACTTCATAGAAAGTTGGAGAACTGGAAATGAATCACCTTCATTTACATCTGATAGGTCCAGAAACATGAGTAAGAAATAGTTGAGACTTATAACTCTGGAGCTGGCTAAATGAAAATTGGGATACATTCCATTGGAAATGTAAAGAGTTTGCTAAGCCAGTGCATGTCATATATGTAATTGCAGGACTCTCCCTTCTCTAATCTTCTTAGAGGAACTTCATACTAAACGAGAAGACTAGCCCAAATTAAAAGATAGAGAGACTTGTTGTTTTGTATTACCCACTTAAACAAGTCTAAGTGTTGCCTGGTGGATATCCTTGGTTAATTTCATTTAAGTAACTGATGGGACTGATATGAAATTAACATATAATTAAAAATGTAAGTGTCTTTTTGTAACTTACATGCTAATGCTTGAAAAATATTTTTCTCTGAGGTTTCTTAAGCATTTCCTCTGAATATCTTAAAGTACTAATTTGTTTATAAACTTTCTCTTTATACAGGAGGCATTTTAGAATAGTGGTGTGACTGAAGTTACACTGAAGTCAGAATGATCATGTTCCACCAATTACCGGTTATATGGCCCTAGGAAATTTTATTAATATTGTGGAGCCTCAATTTTCTCGATAATAGAATGAACACAATAATACCAACTTGGTGGAATTGTTGCGATATTTAAATCAAGCAATGCACATTAAGTCCTTAATGCAGGTCCTGTCACATAGGTGTAAAATAGTGTGTAGTAAATACTAGTAATAAATTAATTTATAAATATTAATATTGGACCTTTCAAATATTGGCTCCCACTTTCAAACTATCACAAATTTTATATTAGCAGAAGATGACAATAGCTAAGTGAGCAGAAGATCCCATCACTGTAAATATTGGTAATGATGTGCCCTGTTGAACTTAGCCAATCCAAATCTGGACTCTTTAAGGGAGAGACTGGATACTTATTTCCAACAATGCCCCATGAATTGTGAATTATTTAAAACCACCCACCTGAAAGGACATGAGTCCCGCACTGACGTCATAAGCCATTATTTTGATATATGGCTCCTTCCAAAGCTCTATTTCAATGTAATCTGTGTCCCAGCCAGGCTGCAGGCTGGTCACACTTTTGCTCTATTGACTTGCCAAGTAGTATTATTAATTTAGCACCAGTAATATGCTCTGTATTCTATGGCAGTTGATGATAATAAGAGTTTGGTTTCTTTTAGTGCATTTCCTTCAAGGAATTGAGAGGACATTTGGATACACAGGGAAGGAGAAGCTGCCATATTGCTTCTCCTAACTCATAGCATTAGGCCCCATAAAAACTACTTTTGGATGATGATAATGATGATAATGTTGAATGTTGATATATAGATTTCTATATATAGAAATATATATTTATATACAGAAATCTCTATATAGAAGTCTATATATATAGAAATCTATATATAGAAATCTATATATAGATTTCTATATATAGATTTCTATATATATATGTGTAGGATAAAATGACAGTGGCAGGGAAATGAAGAAGAGCAGAGGAAGAGAAAGGAAGGAAAACTAAGAAGAGGGGCAGCAAGAGACAAACAATAAAAATAATTTTATTGCTGTAGAAAGGCAAGAACTATCTTCAAATAATGCTACAGAGGACCTGAAGAGTCAAAGGTAACCAAAAAAGTATGTCACTTTTATTTCCCTTATCTCACTTTTATTTCCCTTGGGGACCAAATTCTCTCCTGGCTTTCATAGATATCTGTAACTAGATTCACACCACCTGTGTAACTTTCCCTCTTTATTCCCAACCTTGCCTGAGTTAGACCACAAACTCTCAGGTTCTAGAACTTCTCACCTTATAAAGAAAACTTGAACTAAAATAAACTCCAAAATAATTCATTAATCTCTGAGAATAAAGTCTCAGCATTGGAAGAGATAGGTGTGGGTGGCACCTATCTTGTCAACTCCCAAAGCAGTAATCCTTTCCTCAAACAAGTAAGATAGCTGGTTCTCAAAAACATTGGTTATGGAAACGCAATACCTTGCAATATAGGCCATCCTAGTGTGAGAAGTAATGGCTGTAAGAAAGCCTTCCTACTGTCAACTTGAAGTGTGCTTATATGCCGCTAATGGCTAGTATTATGGAGGACATACTAGCCATTGTTCTGTGTGCTTAATGCGTATAGCTTCCAAGCCTCCCAATAATTTTGAAAGATAGATATTATTACTCCTATATCTATAAACAGAAGAAAATATGACTAAAGGAGGTTAAATGGCTTGTCTAAGCTCACATAGCTTATAAGTTCTGGAGCTATACTCAAAGCCAAGACTGATTCTACAACCTCTTCTTTTTTTGCTTCTTAACTGATGGCATTCCCTTCCTTTTCAGCTATCGAAACGTCACTTGCTTGACAAATACCTAATGCATGCGGGGCTTAAAACCTTTAAAGGTTTTACGATGACGGGTGGTTGGGGGCAGCAAGCCACCATGGCATGTGTATACCTACGTAACAAACCTGCACATTCTGCACGTGTGTCTCAGAACTTAAAGTATAATTTAAAAAAAGAAGAAGAAAAAACAAAGAAAAGAAAATGTTACTTTAAATCCCAGTTCTATGAAACGCTCTTGGTCACCCCATCCTGGAGTGCTCTTCTTTCTTTTATGAGCCATTTCCAGCAATTTAGTTCTGTAAAATTCTTATGGCAGTTACTGCATAAGATCATACATCAAGAAATCTCTCCTACTGGAAACTTAAATTTTATTTAAATATTTTTTGACTATGTAAAACTTATGAAATGCCAGAAACGGAAGGCACAAAAGAGGTGATAAAAATGACAATACTTAGTAGCATGGAGTATTTACTATGAGCTATATATTACTCTAAGTGATTTACTTGCATTAATTCACTCAATGCAAATCAAGTATGGATTATGTATGGTATGCACATATGTTTTCACCATTTTACAAATGAGGAAATGGAAATACACAGAAATCAGTTAATTCTTTCATGGTCAAAAGCTATAGCTTCTTAGTTACTCAAATCCACAAGGCTTTGAAGTAGAATGTGTGTGTGTGTGTGTGTGTGTGTGTGTGTGTGTATTTGGCAGCAAAACCTGATCTGACCCAAACTGATTTTGTGGCAAAGCTTGTCCTAACTTGACATCAGACTATTTATAATTTTTTATCTCATTTAATGTTAATATTCATATGTTTTACTGCAGAAATATTTATGTGTTTAATTATTGAGCACTGCTCCAGACCTTACTAGGGTTAGGAGGATGCTGTGTAATATTTGGATATTAATTTCCTAACCCTGCCCTTGCACACCCCATCTCCAAATCCTGTATTTGGAAGCACATCTAGCACTTTGGCAGAAAGCACATCTAGCCCTAGGCTTTGGCAGAAAGTATTTAGATCTGTAGTTAGTGGTAAAAGAGTCACAGTTCAAATCAGGCTATTAGATGCTAGAGTCCAGATTCAAGAAAACTATACTAACTTTTCTTTTTAAAAAATTTTAAAAAAATATTTCATTTTGAGTTCTGGGGTATGAGTGCAAGATTTGTTACATAGGTAAACGTGCTATAGTGGTTTGCTGCACCTATCAACCCATCACCTAGGTATTAAGCCTAGCATTCATTAGCTATTTTTCCTGATGCTGTCCCTCCCTCCACCCCCTTACCCTGCAACAGGCCCCAGTTTGTGTTGTTCCCCACCTTGTGTCTGTGTGTTCTCATTGTTCAGCTCCCACTTATAAGTGAGAACATGTGGTGGTTGGTTTTCTATATACTAACATTTCTGATACTTCTGTTTGAAACGTAACAAAACTTAGGAGAAGTGATCAATAACAAATAGATGGTAAAATATATGTTTTTAATATTTTCGTGACTTTTAAAATAGGACACTTTTCCTGTGTCCATGCCTTGTCTCTTAGTTGAACCCTTAGCTCTTTGGGGGTAGAGGCAGTGCTTGAGGCATTTTTGCTTCTGGCCCCACTACGGCACAGTGGTCAAGAGAACCCAAGCTTTGGGGTCACAGGGGTCTGTGTCTGAGTTGCAGTCCACTACTTACTGGTTCCGTGGCTGCGAGCCATCTCCTTTAGCAAAAAAACAGAGAAGACAACACCAAAGGGACTTCAGGAGATCATAGATATAAAATGTATTACAGAGCAAAGATTAAAAGAATGACATTTTTTTCTTCATAATAAAGTTTTGATGATTTGAATTTAACCTAACAGGCTTTGGTATTTCCTTTCCTTGTATTCTCTTGGTGACAGCAGAAACAACTGCTGTGCCACAATCTCTGTGACTTACCTTTTCAGTACAGTGGGAAGGGCCAGCCTTGCTGAGAAGTCTTTGTTGTTGTTGTTGTTGTTGTTTTTCCAGCCAGCTACTTGTGAATCCAATATGATGAGGCAAACACGGCAGTGAAAAAGATTAATCTTCCAATCCAAGAAGCATGAAGTTTAAATCTTAACTTGACAAGAAAAACTATTTTTGGGCTGTATGGGTAGAGAAAATCCTTACAGATAAGGCATTCATAGATATTTCACAGAGAATTAATATTCAGCCATTGATGAGCTTCATCATTATCCAGTTATTTTCAAGAAAGAAATAATATTCATGGCTGGGCACAGTGGCTCACGCTTGTAATCCCAGCACTTTGGGAGACTGAGGTGGGTGGATCACCTGAGTTCAGGAGTTTGAGACCAACCTGGCCAACATGGCAAAACCTCGTCTCTACTAAAAACACAAAAATTAGTGGGGAATGGTGGCAGGCACCTGTAATCCCAGCTACTCAGGTGGCTGAGGCAGAATAATTTCTTGAACCTGGGAGGCAGAGGTTACAGTGAGCCAAGATCACTCCATTGTACTCCAGCCTGGGTGACAAAAGTGAAACTCCGTCTCAAAAGAAAGAAAGAAACGATATTCGTGTGAGATAATCCTTCCTTATCCTTTTAGGCAGGCCGTATCAAAATCAATTTACACTGACCATCGGCTCTACTAAAGCTCCTTTTGTTTTTCATTAGATAAAATATGCTAGATATAAACCAAGATTTAGGTTAACTCAATGGGTGAAACAAGGTAGAATGTTACGTGCATTAGAATCACCAGGAAAGCTTTTAAAAATATAAATCCGTGGCCTCACCTGCAGACAGTCCAGATTCAGAAGCTGTGCTAGGACTTGGGCATTCATTTTCCTAAAAAAACACATTTTAACGGGCATATTTGAGGTTTACAACATGATATATGGGATACATATAGATAGTAAAATGATCACTGTAGTGAAGCAAATTAACATATTTATCATCTCACATACTTTTTTTTGATAAGAGCAGCTAGAATCTACTTTTTAAAACAAAAATCCCTAATTCAACATAATATGATTAATATAGTCCTCATGTTGTACCTTAGATATCTAGACTGGTTCATCCTACACATCTGCTACTTCGTATCCTTTGACTTACATCTCCCTATTTCCTCCCCACTTCACCTCTGATAACTATTGTTTTATTCTCTGTTTCTGATAACTATTGTTTTATTCTCTGTTTCTATACATGTGACCTCTTGTTTTAAGAATCCAGATCTAAGTGAGATTTAAAAAAAATATTCCCAGGTGATTTTGATATAAAACCTGGTTTCAAACAACTTCTTTAAGCTAAATGTTGATCTAGGAATGGAAGCTCAATTATTACTTATTAATGTGTTATAGTGCCTCATTAAACCAGGCTTCTCATTTGTAAAATGGGAGCTCACTTAGCCTCTCTCTATATATTTTCTTCTGTGTTGCTGTTTAATGATTTTATTTCTGAAAACATCGCAGTTATAATATATGGCTCTGGACTGCTAATAAGAATAGGTTCTTCTTTTAAAAAATTTTTTGCCAAGATAGGCATTGTGCTATAACACAAGACATAACAAACTATGGGTAATTAATCTTAATAAGTAGAGCGGCAGTGGAGACAGCCCTAGTTTTTAAATGTTATTATTATTATGGTAAAAAAATATATAACATGAGATCTGCACTCTGAACACATTTTTACATGAACAGTACAGTGTTGTTATTACTAACCACAAATGTATTTTTAACTAAGCACAATGTTGTATAGCGCATCTCTAGAGAATTTTTTTATCTTATATGACAAATTTTATTCTCATTGAGCAGCAGCTCCTCATTTCACCTTCCCTCCCAGGCCCTGGCAGTCACCATTGTGCTTTCTGCTTCAGTGAGTTTGGCTACTTGAAAGTCCTCATATAAGTGGAATCATGCAGCGTTTGTTCTTCTGTGATTGACTTATTTCACTTAGCATTGTGTCCTCAAAGTGCATTTGCATTGTATCATAGGATAGGATTTCCTTTTTTATGGCTGAATAATATTTCATTGTGTATATGTATTATATATACAATATATAATATATATTATATATTTTACACATATATACAATATGTATAATATATAGATATAGCTCACATTTTCTTTATCCATTCATTTATCAATTGACATTTAAATTGTCTTCACCTCTTCATTATTGTAAATAACACTGCATTGAATGTGGGAGTGCAATTATCTTCCAAAATCCTATTTTCAATTTGTTTTGGATAGAAATAGAATTGCTGGATCATGTGATAGTTCCATTTTTAATTTTTAAAGAAACCTCTATACTGTTTTCAGTAGACTACTATTTTACATTTCTGCTGACAGGGCACAAGGGTTCTAATTTCTATACATTCTTGCCACCACTTGGTGTTTTTTTTTTGTTGTTGTTTTTAATTGATGAATTTAAAAAATAATGACCATCCTAATAAGTATGAGGTGATAGCTCTTTGTGGTTTTGAGTTTCATTTTCCTGATAATTAGTGATGTTGAGCACCTTTTCGTATACGTGTTGGTCATTTTTGTCTTCTTTGGAGAAATATCTATTTAAATCCTTTGCCCATAAAAAAAAATTGAGTTGTTTGGGTTTTTTTTTTTTTTTTTTTTTTTGCTATTGAGTTATAGGGAGTTTCCTATATGTTTTGGAGATTAATTCCTTATCAGATAGATGGTTTGCAAATAGTTTCTCTCCTACTATTGAGTAGGTTCCCTTCAAAAGAACCTTGCTTTTTGAAGAAGAAAAAAAAGAAACTTAGATTATTTTCTTCCTTATTTCTCTGAAACCTTGTGGTTAGTAGTGAATTTCTTAACCTTCAGTAGCTGTCTTCATGTCTGCCAAATTGAATAACGGAACCATTCTTAACTAATTCGTTGCCTTGTAAATACCAAACAGCTTAATGTTTATTAAAATGCTCTGTACTATTCACTTAAATTATTGACATTTTACAGACCATTACCACAGTTCAACTCAGGTATAATGTGGGTGTATAGAGAGCTAGTTTCCCTTAGATTTCTCCATGCCAAAAGTCATAGAGAAGATCTTTTTGTAATCTCTATTAATTAGATGGAAGGGCATATGCCTTTATGTGACTTTGAAAATGCCTGACCATCCATTTCTCTAGCTAATGTATCCAACCACCCAGTTAAGAATAATTATATATGGTAATTATAATAATTATAATTATAATAGAATTTAAAATAATTATTATAATTACAATAACACCTTGTATTTGCATGGTACGTTACTGTTTACAAAGCACTTTGGCATATATTCTTATAGCAGTCCTGAGAGAATGGTTTACCTCTATCATATGGTTCTTTCTTTTTCCTTCTTTTCTTTTCTTTTCTGTTTTCTTTCTTTCTTTTTTTTTTTTTTTTTTTTTTTTGTCAGAATCTCACTCTGTCGCCCAGGCTGGAGTGCACAGGCGTGATCTCAGTTCACTGCAACCTCCGCCTCCTGGGTTAAAGCGATTCTCCTGCTTAAGCTTCCCGAGTAGCTGGGACTACAGATGTGCACCATCACGCCCAGCTAATTTTTGTATTTTAAGTAGAGATGGGGTTTCACCATGTTGGCCAGGCTGATCTTGAACTCCTGACCTCAAGTGATCTGCCCACCTTTGCCTCCCAAAGTGCTGGGATTACAGGCATGAGTCACCGCGCCTGGCCTATTATGTGACTCTTTCTTGAAGGTTGCCCATTTAGCCAAAGTTTTAATTATATCCTTGCTAATGAGAAGCATAGATGGCTGTCTTAATATCTCTTTAACACATATAGCACAAAATTTGTATTCTCATGTTAATATCAAATTAGTTAAAGGAAGTGGTTTTATTCTCATTTTTCTTAGGTGTACCCAAGGTCCAGAGGAAGTCCATGACTTGATTAAGATTAAATAGAATTTTCATTGCAAGACTCGATCTCAAGTCTGAGCTTTCTGATTGAGTCCATCTCTCTAGAGTCTGAACCTATGTGCCCCAATGAACCACAGTATCCTCATCCACATAGGCATCTCTGCTTGCTTCATCCCAGAAAGTGACCATCATTGATTCCTGGCCACCTCCTCCTCTGCAGTGCCGTGGATGAAAAAAACCATGTCACTCTTATCCACATCCTAACCCCATTCTGTCATTTCTGCCTGCATGCTGGTGAAATATGCTTTTGGCTGGGGGAAGAAAATTTGCAAACTGCCAACCCAGAGATGGCCCTGACAGAGTAGTACATTTGACCAGGTTCTGGGAGGAGAAATTGTTCTCTGGTGAGGGCTGTCTTCCAGTGATCTCTGTGTTGAGAAAAGTCACCCCGTTTCCTCTGCCAGTTTCCCTAAATTCATTTCATAATGGGCTCTATATGAACACACAATATTTATATATACTCATGGATGTAAGACTGATAGTGTAATGAAGACACAATGGGGTTCATGAGTACAGTCTTGCCATTTTACATATAGGCAAATTGAAGCCTAACATGTTGGAAGGAACTAGCCCAGTAAAATTGTCACACATGTGATGCAGTGGTATGGCCAGCTCAGAACTCCAGAAAACCTTGCCTCACTCTGCACGGAAAAGACATGACCACCAAACCTTTTCGTAACCACTTATCTTTCTCATCCATTGCACTTACGCAAATGGAAACTGCGTAACTATTTATTTCTATTTTGTTTATTGTCTTCACCACTGGACTGGGAACTCCTTGGAAAGAAGGGAACTGAATCTGTCTTGTTCAGTGTTTAGCATGATGCCTGGCATACTGAGAGTTCTCAATAAATATTTGTTGACTGAGTGAACAAATAAATGAATATATTAATGGCAAATTAATAAACAAGCCTGGAATAGGACCTGAATTTTAGGATTCCAGAGTGGTAGTACTCCCTTAGAGCAATCTGTCCCTCCATATTTTAGATTTTGTGACATATTTTATATTTAATGATGGCATGAATGGATTTTTCATTCATTTTGTGAGCAAAGGCAAAAGGTCCCTTGCTTTTAGAATGACAAATACAAAGTGACTTAAAATTATATGGTATATTCAAAACTAGAACAAGACCACGAATTAGTACAAAGCTGACTAGAGCCTCTAACAGCACAGCTGACTGACCTAGGGAGGGTGGTTGTTCCCAGGGATGTTTTTTTCCCTCTCGATTCCCCATCCCCACCTCCATCCTTTCTTCTCCCTTCCATCCCTTTCTGTCCACTCCATTCCACTCCTCCCTCACCCCATTAGACCCTTAGCTGATTTTTCATGTAAAGGGAAGGAATAACTGATTTCCAGAGCTTGGCTGAACTGGTATCAGAGCTAATTTTTGTCCAGCTGCTCAGGTCAGCTGAGTCCTCTTTAGCACAAACAGTCTCTCTCCTCCTTCTGCCTTTATTCTCAGATGTTTGTGATCAGGCAGCCCCATAGCCTTGTGGTCCTCATCTTCTGTTTGTTCACTCCTAGGTCACTGCATTGGGAACAGGAGGGTCACCCTGCTGCATTGTTTAGTCTAGGTGGGCTTCCTGGAGTAGCAGACCTTAGAGGTGTTACTCACTCTATAAGGGACTGCCTGACTATCAATCGCACTTTGTCTTTTCACCCTCTTGCCTGACCATGGCCAGTGTTTTCCTCTGTCTGGTCTGGTTGATTCTTATTTCCCTAGACTATTTGTCTGTGCTACTCCTTACCTGAAAGGGTGCTATCTTAATTTGTTTCGAGATTTGAAAATTGGTCAGTTTCAACCTGCTGTGATGCCTATTTCTGACCTAAATGTGCTAAACCTAAGGGAACTTAGGCTTTACCTCCCTCATTATACTAAAGATAACACTGAGGTCCAGAAAGAAAAATGACTTTTCCAAGTCCTTACCGCAAGTTTTTCTCTCATTATTTCAATTAGTGATTTTTGAAGCCAGCCATGAAAGTAACAAATTGTTAGTAACAGAAAGGTATTTCAAAAGGTGGATACAAAATCCCTGGGAAGCTTTCTAATCTATTGCCTTTCCATTGGCCTGATAGGGCCCAGGACTGTGCACTTTAAGCCCTTCCTCCTAATGACTCTATTGTAGATTTTCTGAGAGCCACACTTGCATTAGTATGGACCATGAGGGCACCCTGATTGGTAAAGCAAGTATGGCCAGGCAGATAAATGACTATTAAGAGTGCTCTGGGTAATTAAAGAAGAGGTAGACACAGGGAGGGTGAAGAAGGTGATCATAGTGGTGGTGGAGGTGGAAGAGGATGAATGAGTGGTACATTTTAAGCAGTGTTCTTAATTGCAAGCGAAAGAAACCAGCTCAGGCTGCCTGTATTAGTTTCCTAGGGGTAAAAAACCACAGAATGGGGTGGCCTATATAACAGAAACTTATTTTTCACAGTTCTGGAGTCTGGAAGTACAAGATCAAGGTGTTGGCAGAATTGATTTCATTCTGCGGCCGTGTTCCTTCGCTAGCAGAGGTGGCTGCCTTCTTGCTGTGTCCTCACCTGGTCTTTCCTCTGTGCAGTGTGTACCCTGGTATGTCTTTGTGTGTTAAAACTTCCCCCTCTTATAAGGACACCAGTCAGATTGGATTAGGGTCCTCAACGATGACCTCATTTTAATTTAATCATCTATTTAAAATACTTATCTCCAAATATAGTTACATTCTGGGATACTAGGGTTAGAACTTCAACGTATGAATTTGGCAGGGATAGGGAGCCAGGGGAACAGAATTCATCTCATAGCACTGTCCTAGGCTCACAGAGTTGGTATGAGGCTGATAGACCAGGCTTAGTAATGGGAGAAATCCATGTGGTAGAAGTGGAGAGGATGAGGAAAGCAACATTAGAGTGGAAAACAGAATGGCCTGGTGAATTTAAGGTTTTGACATCCTTTACTTCTCCTTCCTGGAGTGACAGGCATACTTTCAGCCCTGTTGTGTTTCAATGAAATGAAATAGAGTTAAATGTAAGGCTTCATTCCATTTCAGAAAAATCAACTGCACAAATGCATGTTGAAAAATATGAAGGCATATTGAGATTACTGAGAATAAAATATAGGGTGTGGAGAAATCTAGATTTAAAGCCCTGCTTCAACAACAGAGATGCACATAAATGGAACACTGACAGAAGAAAGCAACCACAAATGTTGAATTATTATGTAATAGTGGGCACTTAAATGTACCAACTTTGTGCCAGGTACTGTTCTGTTTTACATATATTAACTTATTTAATCCTTATAACCACTCTATGAGGTAAGCAGTGCTATTATATTTATTGTTCAGATGAGGAATCTGGTACAAAGAGGTTGCAGTAAGTTTCCCAGGACTACCTAGCTGGTAAGCAGCAGAACTGGGAGTTGAACCCAGCCAGTCTTCCTCTAGAGTTCTGTACTATGCTGAAGGATTGAAGAAACTGGACATGTTTATAGAATGGTCAGTTTTCAGATATGTTTTAAGTTGCCATATGGAAACATGTTGTGTTTATTTTGTGTGAGCCATCAGAGTAGATCTAGAATCAATGGCTAGGGAGATTCATTAATAAGCAGTTTTCAGCTCAGTTTTATAGAGAACTTTAAAATAGTTCAGCAGGGAATTGAGCTACTGAATTGTGCAAGCATGGTTGGTTGCCTATATATAATAGCTGTTTTCCATTCCTCTTTGCTTATAAAATTATTCTTTGTTCAGAGGGCAGTGGGTCCATCTCCAAGGCATGATTTTCAATTGGCCAAGGCAACTTGTAGCAATCCTCTACTCCTCTGTGATTGATTGGTGGAGGGATGTGCATGCAATCTTGTTCTGACCAGTGAGGTACTGGGGTAAGTTTCCTGGAGTTTGGGGATGGTTTTCTACCTTTACTAAAAGGGGAAGATATGAGAGAAAAACCTCCTGTGTGCATCAATTTTCATCTTGCTTTTGATAGTATCATATGGGACAAAGATACTTGATCCAATGAGGAAAACCATCACCGATTTCCAACAAGGTAGAAAGAACCTTGTTCCTTGGTGATTCTTTTGAGCCCCTAACCAACTCAGGTGTCACTTCCCTGTAGACTTGTTGTTAACTGAGAAGTTTAAAAAGTTTGCCTAAATATACTGTTACTTGTGGCTTAAATCATCCTGTTACAAGTAGCTTGGGAGGTAATGAGTTCAATGTCCTTGGAGATGTACAAACAGAGCATAGAGGTCCACTTACAGGAATTTTGTGGCAAGGGCTCCGGCTTTTTTTTTGAAGTTTTAACTAGAGGACAATTAAGGTCACTGCTAGTCCTGATATTATCATTACCTTCCTGCCCCTACCCAACCCCAGCACAAGTCACTCTGTGTGACTCTCTCTGGCTGTGTGTATTGAGCCAGGCTGGCATCCACAGCAGACACTTTCTGTGAGTCACCTATAGTGTCAGGCCTTGGAAAAAGGCAGAGGCTGTGATGTCACAGCTCCTCCAATGACACAGCATCAGGGGACAGCCAGAAATAGACATGTGGAAGCCCTTGCCACTGGCGCTCTCTTGTACTCTGAAACAACCCCTTTCTCTTGGCTCAGACACCAGGCTGCTGGAGAATTGGAGAACCAAAATAGACTGAACGTCTAGTCACCCTCTTAGAATTTCCCATCTGCTCTGACAAAGTTCTAGGGACACCTAGGGTGAAACCCACCCAGCAGAACATTGAGAACATGGCAGAGATTTAGCTGGGCTTTGATTCCTAACCACACTGGCCCATTCACAAAAAAAAAAAAAAAAAAAAAAAAGGCCCTAAGACAATGCCTCAAGTCAGTTTTGTCTTCAACACATTCCTGAGGTCTAAGATTGGGACATGTTAGAGATGAAGGTTTGGTTCATATCTGACTTCCGGTGCTGCAGACCATTGATTGCCACTGAAATGGAGCATCCAAACCTTTTAGAGCTACACCAGCCATCTGATATAAAGCAAAAAGAAGGAGACCTTTGAGAATTCTGCTTGGAAACAATTTTTACATATGAATGATCATAGCAGCAGCTAATATTAGTTTGACTTTTAGGGAATCAGTAGATGGTACATACATCTTTCCCTAAGTCCAAAGCCAATGAAGAGACAGCTATAAGAATCAGAACAATGGATACCAAAGTATCAGGTCCATTACTGATGAATATGAGGTTGGAGGATTTGGCTTGGGGATGAGGCAACAAGGTATATGTTAATACTGTGCCCGAGAGGTTTTCAGCCCTTCTTTGTTGTGCCTAATGCATGACCGAGATCAGATCTCAATGTGTTCTTCCAAATGGACACTCTGATAAATCTCTCCTCTCCCGTGGGGAATGTGAGCGAGAGTTGGAAGAGAAGCCAGGAATGTTGGTGTAGCTGAAGTTCCTGCACGTCAAAATGTGATGAGTGAGGAGAAGGTATTTTCCACAATCTTATTGACTTAGTTCTTACTAGTTGCCAGATACTGTGCAGAGAGCATCTGTGTAGACTATTCAATTAAATTCTCTTTTCCACCTCATAAGGAAAGTGCTAGTATTGCCTTCATCTTAGTGATAAGGAAACAGAGCCCCAGAAAGACCCACAACTTTACTAAGGTGACACAGCTAGTATGTGGCGAGATGGGATCCAGACCAAAGTCTGTCCAATGCCAGAACCAATCTTGGAAGCACCAGGCTGCAGAGCCTCCCCTGCCTTACTGCACACCATTGCTAGGCACTATGAAGAGATAAAGGAACATGGGGTTCTGGATCAGAAGGCTTGGGCCGTAGCCCAGGCTCTGCCATTTTTTAGTCTCCACAACTACAGTGTCCTTGCCTGCAAAATAGGGATGATAATGCCTTTCCTGAGAAGCTCAGGGAGTTTCTATGAGGATCGAGTGAGCCAATGGTCATTAAAGTGTTTTGTAACTGGCTGGCCTGGGACACTGTTGTGCATCTGGGGGTAGGAGAGTTCTGAGTTCCGCCATGCCTCTCTTGGTAACTTTCTCAGTGATGTAGTTCGACCACTTGACTTCTTGTACCTCAGTTTCGCCAGCTGTAAAACAAAAGCAATAGTCCTTAATTTACTAACCTCTCAGAGGTATGGTGATGCTTAAAAGGGATAAGGTTAAGAAAACACTTTCTTTATGTAATATAGAGATGTCAGAAGATGATGAAAATTGTTTTTGTGTGTGTTTGAGATGTGACACTTGAGGCAGAATCTATTTTTCTGACACAATTATTTATTAGACTCTCATAAACTCATTTATCTGAAGGATTTTATTGGTGACAAATTTAGCTTTATATCTCAGCAATTTTATTTAAAGTAAAATACTAAAATAAAAATAATCTAATTAAAAGAAAATGGTTCAACTTAGGAGCACTAACAAGTATCAGCTTTGAACTAAGTCTTACGTGCTAAGGAGAATAAAATAAAAATATCAAAAAAAGGCATATAACACTTATGTGCCTATACTGTTCGAAATGCTGCAACAGGTACTGTTATTATCTGATATTATTTAATCCTCACAAAAAAAACCTGTGAGCAGGCATTTTATTATGTCTATTTTATAGGTTGGTGGGTAGTGGGATGGGGCTTAGAGAGGTTAAGTAACATGCACAGGCCCAAGATTTGAATCTGCAGTCTAGCCTCAGAATCTCTCTTGTCTTAACCACTGGAGTGGACTTTATAAAGCACAGTCCCTGCCTTCAAACAACTTGCAGAACAGCTTACAGACCAGTTGAGAGCAGATATGCGCTGATGATAGATAATCAAGAAAGCAGTGAAAGACATTGCTACACTGGATCATGGGTCAAATGATACTGTTTCAACTACAGGTTAAAAATAATCTCAAAGTAGAGCAAGGTAATGAAAGTGATGTGGGAGAAGTGACATCTGACTTGGGCCTTTTATGGCCGTAGGGTGTGAGTTGGTAGGAAAAATAATAGGACTATCCATGTAGTACTCGGTCCTACCTAATGGGACTCATTACTTGAGGAAGCAGCATTGGCTAAACAAATCATTAAATCAAGAAAAAAAATATGCATCATAAAAAGAAGATGGCTCAAGGAATAAACAAAGGGACAATATTATAGACCATTTACTAATCATATGACAATTTGCGCCTCAGTGTCTTCTGTAAAATGCAGATAGGAAGTTCCATTTCGCCTTCCTTACAAAGTCAAACTCCTTTTGAAGATCATAAAGGTCACCCACACATATTTAACGGGGTAACAGTTTTAAAAAATCATTTATATTTTTATCTTTTATCTTCCTAATTACGTGGGCTTTGCCCTAGAAGATTAGAGGAGTCTATTGCTTAGAGGAAGGAAGAGGGAGATTAGGAATGCCAGAGAATGGATACAGACCAAAGGGAACATCCGCAAATATCCAGTCTGTAGTCTGGAGAGAAGGTTGCCTCAATTCTTTCAGCTGCCTGTTTAGCATATCAAGGGCATGCTTTATCTGAGCCAGAGGTCTCCTCAGGAAGGCCAGGTGGAAGAGCCTGCCCTTTTCTGGCTTCAAAGATAGTGGGAATTGGAAGAAAAGAGAAGAGAGCAGGAGAATAGAACAAAGACACATGGTCCTAATTTTCTCATCTTGGCTTTGGCACAGGAGGCTCATTAGACAAATTGAGACAACGCTGAAAGTAGATTTGCTTCTTCCCCAGCCTAGGGCACAAGATGAACTTCCTAGTCCAGTGTGGTGGCGGCTGGACTTGGAAGCAACCCGAGAGTGTGTTTGGGGATCTTGCCCGAGTGGGTCACAGTGGTTGGGACAGACTGGCACCACAGTAAAGACTGCAGGTTAGACCCGCCAGGTAGGGTGAGTGGAGTTCCAGCCAAACCTTAGAGAAATCTGTGGTGCTGGCAGTAGGCAAGGTGAAGCTCAGGTAGCCCCAGCTCTGTATACTGGTTGAGGCAAGAGAACAAATGACAGTATATGTCAGACCAGCTTCCATTTTTACCATGAAGGCCAGAGGGGCAAGCAACAACCAGAGGGCCAAGGGAGGTGCTCCCTGGACCAGAGTGGGCAGAGTGGGCCATCCTACTACCCTATATACCACCACAAATGCTTGTAAGCCACATCTCCCTCTCACCACCTTTGTAGCCAGAATTTATCTTCATGGAGAAGCGGAGAGAGGTTATATGAGAGATTAAACCATTTTTATTCAAGAGACTGACATTGCCTAAATTGCCCATGCAGATAATAAGAACAGACTGAATTTAAACTAGATTGGTCCTTTAGTTTATTTTTCTACCAACTGTCAGATGAAGGTTATAGACAAATGAAAGTTCAGTTACAGGAAAAATAAATTCATTTTACATCCTCATCCAAGTTGAACTGTGAACAAAATGGTGTGATCCAATTACCCATAATGTTGTTGTTCTTAAATAATTCTAAGAGTAATATCTCTATATATTGAATTTTAAAATATTTAAGTGGCATTAACCTTTGACTGAAACAAAATAATATATGTAAAAGTCCCTGGCATATATTAGGTTGCTAGGTGAATATTAATTGTTTGAATGTTGTTTGAGGTCAATGTCAGCAAAGATAACAGCTACGCTCCTTGGATCATGGCTCTTGGTTCTGCATTGAGAGCCTGAATATTGGGTAAGATGAACCCAGAATATCATCATTGCTTTCCCTGTGTGTGATTATGTGAGGAATTATGGTCCCAAGCAGAGATTCTTAAATCTAGTCCTGCATCAGAATTATCTGGACAGCTCGTTTGAAAATATAGATCATTTCTCCTCTGTTTCCCCTTGCGATTATGATTCAGTATTTCTGGGGAGGTGCCAAGGCATCTTTTGAAAACCATTAAAATATGTTCAGATGGCATTTTAAATACCAAGGGGCGCTGTGGTACATCTTTAGTAATTTCTTCTTTGATTGTTGTTGACTCTTACAGACACATGTATGGGCAGACTAGAGAAAGCCAGACTTAATTGTTTTTTAGTTTTTGTCTGTACAAAGTTCTGGGCTTAATCAGCATGGCTCCTGTCAATTCTCTAAATTCCAAAGCAAAACAAGTGTAAGTAAGGGATGATGAGCTTTGTGTTGGGCCAAGTCAAAGAAAATGGCTTCTCCCCCTCATTTCAGCAGAACACAGAGTCTCCAAGCCCAGAGCAATGATTACATGTGTGAGGAAATTCCTCAATCTGCATGGAACTATTTTATTGTTTTTCTCTCCTCTTTCATCCCTGTTTTCAGGTCCCAGGGGGATATGGCTCTTATCAACTCTCAAACAGGAGTTTTACTGCAGCACGACACAAACAGCAAAGCAGGAAAAGTGTGTGCTACGATTCCTGTAGGAAACCCTCTTTCTTTGGGGTCCTATCACTTTTATCCTACCTCTGTCACCTCTTTTAGTGTGTCATCATGTGAATGTGGCCTCTCCAGCACTTTCTGACTCACAATTTTCTGTTGGTCACCTGACCAAACGATGCCCAGGCTGAAGTTGGCAAATGGCCATTGTGCTGAACATAATCGTTCCAGTAAAACATGGCTTATTAGCATAGAAATCTCTATAAGCCTTTCTATTCTAATTTTGCTGTTACAATTCTGGCCCCTTCGGAGGTCATGCTAACCTAGTTAAGGCTCTTGGAGAAAATACCGTCGTTCCAGCTCATTGCATTTGCATTAAAATATATTGTCCTTCAACTGACATGCTAACCAGCAACCCATCATCTGCAACTTCGTGCAGAACCTGAACTGCAGGGCATCATTTGTTATTTAAGTTGGAGTCTGGGAAGCTCAGTGAAAATATATGATGGGCACCAAGACATTAGGGTCTTTAAAGTTCTGGCTGTGTGCACTTCACTCTGAATGAAATGAAAAGATTTTGATGAAAAGCAGATTACTACAAAGTGAAGGATGCTAACTGCTAGGGTCCTTGATGTGTCGCATCCCATAGAGACAATATGGCATTGTGAGGACACAAATGTCAGGGTCAGACTGCTTAGCTGAAATCCCTGTTCTACTATATAGGAATTTTGAAAACTAGTGATAATAAAATAGTCATATCTCACTAGGTTATGTGAGATTGTCTCTATAGAATAGTACATTACATGTGCCCATGTCATTAATTATGATTGTTATTAATTACTAATGTTTTGTATGCTCAATTGATGTTGACTATTTCTATTAGTAACAATGTGAAACCTACAGAATGGTTAATCCTTCATATAGCTCACTCTTATGATTTTTGAGAAATTATTTGGGAAAAGATATTTGAGTACTGAAGATACATAAGTAATGAGAAGGGATGATTTCCACCCTCATAAAGATCATATTCCAGATAGAGAATGTGGAAGTTAGTGAGTTACCCCTTATTGTGAGTCCAAGAAGAGGGCGTGAGATCATTTTTCAAGGATGCTATAGATTTGTTTTGATTGGATAGGAGGTTGTAAACTGCTTAGAACAATACATAACACTACATACTAAGTATGCAAGTATTTTATTATTGCTGTTATTGTTATTAATATTATTTATACCCACAATTACTTATATTATCTTGCTTAAATCTTGTGACAACCTTGTGAGAAAGGTACTGTTATTATCTGATATTAATAATGAGGAAATCAAGGCTCAGGGAGGTTAAGTAATCTACCCGATGTCACATAGCTTATACAACAGAGCCCAGATTTAAACCAACTGCATTGACCCCTTTGAAATTCTTGTTTGCTTGAGTTGCTTTGTTGTAGGTTGTGTCTCTCAAAGAAATCGGGAGAATTGGACCTGTTAAATATTTGGTGATGGACAATGAGCTGTTTAAGGTCTTTGGCTGTAACGTGTCCTTGGAAGCAAGGAGCTCACTCCATGTGGTTCCTAGGAAGTTCTTCTGGTTGTGCTATCATCACTTCTTGACCTTGAGAGGTTGCCTACTGCACTCTCTGACTTCAAGCAATACTTTATCTAATTCTTCCTCAAGAAAACATCTACGTTTAAAAATATTCTTACAGAAAAGGGGAATCTATACTCTTTTAAAATGATCTTTAAATAAAATTAGACTCTAAAATAGCAAAGTTGGAAGAAAGAGTGAGGATTATTTGAGCCAATTCCTCCATTTTGCATGTGAGGCCTACATGAGGGGAAGGGATGGAAATGTCTGCAGTTTACGTGGTTAATTACTATGCAGCTTGGTGGCTAAGAGTTTGGTGGGCTCTGGAGCTGGGTGGTCTGGGTCTGAGTCCCAGTTCTCTACTTGCTAGCTTAATCTCCTTGTGCCTCAGTTGCCTCGCTGTAAAATGGTGGTAATAACAGTGCTTACCTCACGGGATTGTGGTGAAGATTAAGTAAGTTTCCATGTGTAAGGCACTTGGAATAGGGGCTGGCACATAGTAAACTATATATGAGTATTTACTATTCTTGCTGTTGACAGCACTAGGATTTGGGTCCAGATTGCTTAACTTCCTTGTCTAGTGCTCTTTTCATTTCCTTAAATTCTCTTCCACCAAGATCTTTTTTGTAACCAGCTGAGGTTCTTCCAACTTTAGTTTGACCCATGACCACTAGTTCTCTTCTTAGTCTGGATACCTGTGTGGTTTTTGTGCTTACCAGTTTCAAACACTGTGGTCATGGGACTCTGAGGTCAGATAGACTTGCATTTGAGTTCCAGCCTTACTACATAGAGGTCACTTAGCTTCCCTGTGCCTCTGTTTCTTCATTTGTACACTGGGAATACCAAAGAGCACCTACCTTATTAAGATTGCTGGTAGGATTAAATAAGCAGTTATTTATAAAAGCACTCAGCAGAATGCCAGACGCTTGCTAGATATATAGTACATGGCAGTACATTATTGTTATTACTACTGTTATAACTCCTTATGGAATTTTCCAAGTCATGAGTGTACTTTCCTCTTGCATATTATCTGAGTAGGCTGAACGATCAGTGAAAAGGAGGCCAAGCATCTCAAAAATAGGACACCTGAGAGTATGAAGCCAATGTGACACTCAGGTGAGTTAGCCTTATGATCCCTAAGCATTCAGTCCTTGGACCAGATGCATCAGAATCTTCTGGTAAGTGTGCTAAAATATGGGTTACTGAGACCCACCCTATGTCTGCCAAATCAGAATATTCTAAGGAAGCAGGTCCCAGGGAATATATATTTTAAAGCTCCCTAAATGTACTTTATGGGCTGCCAGACTTGGGAATCACAGGATTAGGTAGCTACCTAAATGAAGACATTTGAATGTGCCAAAATCTTCTCTTTCACTCATCCATTTATCCATCTATTCACCCATCCATCAACCAAATATGTGCTAGTATCTGGTATTTGCTTCATGACCTGCTACTGCTGTGGTGGGTGCAAAAATAAATGATCAATACTCTCAAAGAGTCAATAGTCTAAGAGAATGGATGACTGAAGCACAAATAATAAAAGATGTGCTATGAAGTATGATGGGGGTCCAGAAAAGTATGTATTTATTCCAGGTTGTGGCAGAAGACTCTGGAGAGGTTTCCTTTTATATAATGGCATGAATTCCCTTTCAGATCCATCTCTAATTTAAGCTTCTCCTACTTCTGACTATTTGTGTTACATACCAATCCTATGAATTTCTATAGTTTTCTGGAATTACTTTTTACACACTACAATAGAGTTGTGTGGCTGATTCCATGTTTTACTTAGAAGCTGAGAGCTTGATAAAAAGCGAAGGCTGCATCTTAATTGTCACCTTTTCCCCTACTTCCTAGCTAGGGTCTGGCTCTGCCTAAGCAGCTGCCATCAGTGCTCAATAAACATTGAAGAAGTTGGGTTGTTGCACTGGTTATACAAAGAAGGAGGCACTGGGTATAAGCCTGGGGCGGGGAGCAGGGCTGGAACCAATCATGGAACACGTAGAATTTGAATCAAGTTTGGGCTTTAGTTTTTAGGCAATGAGCCTAAGACTATTTTGGAAGCTATATCCTTTGTTCACAAAAAAGTTAGAAAGGGCAAGAACTAGGGCAATCTATCACAAAGTGTGGGAGAGGTAATTTTATATGTAAACTATTATAAATCACATTTGAGTTATGAAGTGAGACAATTATTCCCTTTGCAGTTTCATTTCATTCTGTCTAATTATTTCAGGAAGACATTCTGAATTGGGTGCTAGTATTTTAACACTTCTCTAACACTTTCTCTTCTTAAATTCTGTTTATTTTTAATTGACAAATAACAATTGTATATATTTATGGAGTACATTGGGCATGGAGGGTGGGTTATTCTGTGATGTCTTGACCTGTGTATACATTGTAACACTTCTCTAATACTTTCTAATCCAGCCGTCCCTAACCTTTTTGGCACCAGGAACCAGTTTCGTGGAAGACCATTTTTCCACAGATGGTTGGGGGATGATTTCGGGATGGAACTATTCCACCTCAGGTCATCAGGCATTAGATTCTCATAAGAAGCATGCAACCTAGATCCCTCAAATGTACAGTTCACAATAGGGTTCATGGTTCTATGAGAATCTAATGTTGCCACTGGTCTGACAGGAGGCAGAGCTCAGTTGATAATGCTTGTTCACCTGCTACTCACCTCCTGCTGTGTTGCCCAGTTCCTAACAGGCCATAGACTGGTATCAGTCCATAGCCTGGGGCTTGAGGACCCCTGCTCTATGATGTCTATACAACAATAAAATCGCCTAATGATGCATTTCTCAGAATGTATACCCATCATTAAGTGACACTTGACTGCTTGTGTATTTTTATATATAGCTAAATGTGGCTAGATTAGATGTGATATCTCTTTGGACGCAGCGATAGGTGGGCAAGTTTCTAAAACACAAAACTGACTGTGTCTTTTCTCTGCTTAAGAACCTTCCATGAATCCCTGCTGTTCATAACCAGATAAATTCTAAGCTGCCTAATTCAGAATTCTAGCTTAGAGATGTCTATACCTGACTGCTTCCAACAGTCAGTCTCATGTCCTGTCTCAAACATGGGACTTCAATAAGTATGAATTTTTCCAAGGAGAACTTTATACTCTGCGTACTTTTAAAGGCTCAAGCCTGGAGACCCCCCTTCTCGCCTCCCTTACCCTTTTCACCAGGGCATCCTCTATTCAGCCTTCTAGAGCCTCCTCCGGGGAGTCCTTTCCCAATGCCCACTTCCCAGCCTAAGCTTAGTGCTATTTCTGTAGATACCCAGAAACTCTATGTACAGTTTACCCTAGTGTGTCAAAGTTATAGTTACTGCTTTAGGAGGGACTTTGAGCTTTTCATCTTTATTACTCGGGCTTCCGCTACTGTGTCAGGCAGGTAGTTGACACTCAACAAATGCTTGTTTAGCCTAACTCAGCTGAACACATGGAGTTATTAAGCTGATTTTGCTGAGTCTGCAACATTTCTTGCATGCGTCCCCTGCTTGGAGTTCCAATTACAGTCCTCCTGCTTCAGTTTTCTTAACTTGTCACTCCCTTCCTCTGATAACTTTTGCCATACCTCTATATCACATGGCCTACTTTTTGAAAAGATTTTTTTACATTCACCTATATCTGTCTCAAATTTGTTTTTAAAGGAAACTTTGTATTACTACCATCACGGAAAATCTTCATCACTTGGCACAAAAGAAAGTTTAAAAAAATACAACAAAAGACATTCTACTAAATTCTAGCTAGACAACCTTGCCTGTTCTAGTAGATGCACTGAGACCATTAATGAATCTTTCATCTCATCTTATGTCATCCTCTTTGCCACATGACTTTGGGTCTCCCTCACCAACTAGGCAAAGTTCCTGTCTTCATCTCTTGATTTTGAATTCAGCCATACCATCACGGAAAATCTTCATCACTTGGCACAAAAGAAAGTTTAAAAAAATACAACAAAAGACATTCTACTAAATTCTAGCTAGACAACCTTGCCTGTTCTAGTAGATGCACTGAGACCATTAATGAATCTTTCATCTCATCTTATGTCATCCTCTTTGCCACATGACTTTGGGTCTCCCTCACCAACTAGGCAAAGTTCCTGTCTTCATCTCTTGATTTTGAATTCAGCCATACCATCACGGAAAATCTTCATCACTTGGCACAAAAGAAAGTTTAAAAAAATACAACAAAAGACATTCTACTAAATTCTAGCTAGACAACCTTGCCTGTTCTAGTAGATGCACTGAGACCATTAATGAATCTTTCATCTCATCTTATGTCATCCTCTTTGCCACATGACTTTGGGTCTCCCTCACCAACTAGGCAAAGTTCCTGTCTTCATCTCTTGATTTTGAATTCAGCCATAACACTTGCTCCGCCCAGTGTCGTTTTACTAGATTTGACGCATACAGAAGCGTAAAAAAACTCTTGTGTGACTGGGATAGCTCCTCTGCAATGAGAACATGCCTGGGATAGTGTACTGAAAAGATGTGAGAAATACATGAAGCAGAGTCCAGTCATCCCAGCCAAGAACCAGCTGTGAATCTAACCGCATGACTTTGAGGCAAGTCCAGACCAAGAGCCTTAAAGACGGACCTGCAGATTCCTGAGCTAAATAAAAGTTTATTGTTGAAAGGCACAGAGTTGTTTTTGTTTCCTACAGATATTAATGTGGCAATGGATAACTAATATACTTGCCAAGCCTCTGAGCCTGAGACATGTTTTCTCTTTGCTAAAAAGGTAGATTAGAACAGGGGTCCCCAAACCCCAGGCCACTGTCTAGTACAGGTCTGTGGCCTATTAGGAAGTGAGCCACACAGCAGGAGTGGTGGGTGAGCCAGCATTATCACCTGAGCTCTGCCTCCTGTCAGATCAGCAAGGCATTAGATACTCATAGGAGCATGAACCCTATTGCGAACTGAATATGCAAAGGATGTAGGTTGTGTACTCCTTATGAGAATCTAATCCTGATGATCTGAGGTGGAACAGTTTCATCTGGAAACCATCCCCCTACCCTGCTTGGGGAAAAATTGTCTTCCATGAAACTGGTCCCTGGTGCTAAAAAGGTTGGGGACTGCTGTCATAGAGTACACTTACACAAACCTGGGTGGTATAGCCTGCTACACACCTAGGCTGTATGGTGTAGCCTATGGCTCCTAGGCTACAATCCTGTACAGCTTGTTACTATACTGAATGCTGTGGGGAATTGTCACACAGTGGCATTTGTGTATCTAAACATCCCTAAAAATATAAAAGATACAGTAACGATAGGGTATTATAATCTCATGGGACCATTGTTGTATATGCTGGCCATTGTGGACCAAAATATTTATAGCCTGTGACTATATATGTATATACAACATATATTGTGTTTATATTTATATTTATAATACATTTATTTACATAAATTTTTCTCTACAAAAATTTCTGCCAGGTAGTTTTCCTGCTTCTGTTTGCAAACCTCCAGTGACAGGTGGCTTATTATTCAGCAAATGAGCCTGTTACAGTCCTGATTGTAACTGGGTGAAAAAGATAGACTTGAGGAACACAAAAGTGGAAATGGGGGTTCTTGCAGTAATCCAAGTGAGGGACATGGAAGAGCCAAAATGAGCAGGAAGAATCCGGTTGTACTGATAGAGAAGCGAACTCCTTTGGTTGATGCTAAGTGCCATAAAAGTGTGAATTGTGTAAAATGTGAATTGTAAAGTGGTTGTGCTCACTTTAGAGCCCAAACTTACTGCATAAACAACTCCCAAACCATACAAACATCTATTTTTCCTTTAAATGGACAAAGCAATGCTGACACCCAGTGGCTGGTTCAGATTACCCACAGCTCCCAGAGAGAGGATCCCAAGGGAGATGAAAGTCAACTTGCTCAATCCCTACCATCAGAGCAACCCACGATCTTTAGCTGAAAGGGCAAGTCTAAATTCAGCCAGTAATAGCCAGCCATGTGATGTGTTTGGCACCACATAAAGGATAGTTCCTAGTAAGTTTAATGCAGGTAAAAGAGCCAAATTAAACCTGCAGATGAGAAGAGTATTGAATCAAAGTCAGCCCCTTGCGAAGCAGAGACAAAAGCAATTACCCTGAGTTCCCTGGAGAACTCCCATCCAAAGCACCAATACGAAATGAAATAGTTAAAGGTCAGTTTCTCAGTCAAATCAGTCCTCTGTTTCGCCATAACAGGGCAGGCTTTGTGCTTTGGTTGGAAACCACTCAACTCCCATTCTGACACAGAGTCAGGATGTGATAAAACAACAAGGAACTTGACAAATTGAATGAACAAACCAGTCTAAGGAGTGGAAAATGAGTTTGCTAAGGCCTAAAAGCAAGCTAATGGCAGAGAGGAAACACTAGTGTGCTTCTTGTCTGACTAGACTTAACAGCTGGAGCTCCAGTAGCCATCTTGGACCATGTGACAAGGGCCACAATCTTAGGATGGTAGAGGGGAAAGTAGAAGAGTCTGGTCATGAATGAATTCATGGGGCTGTCATACCAACCTGGAGTCTAGACCAGATTTTTATGAACTCTCATGCACGCTCAAAATGTCATTTATCATCTGTATGTCATTGATGCTGATTGTCTATCTACTTGATGTCGCCATTTGAACATCACAGAGGAAAGTTCAGAACAAAACTCTGGATCTTCTCCCCACAAATTTGGTTTTCCTTCAGTGTCCCCAAATGGCCATCTATTGCACAAACCAGAAGTAGAGGAGACATCCTTGACTCCTTTCTTTTCCTTGACCCCCATAACTAAAAAATCACAAGGCTTGAATATATGACTTTATCCCTTATATTAACCCACTTCTCAACATTCTTCTCATCACTGCTCCAGTGTTCTCTGCTTTATCCATTGGACACATTTTGCTTGTTTGTTTATCACCTCTTTCCTCTATACAAGAATGCCAGTTTCCATGCCTGCCCTAGTTTGCATTCCCCTGCTTTTTCTTCAGACACTCTATTCTATTACACTCTATTATTTTCTTCATAGCTCTTATCTGTATCTGAAATGATGTGTATTTGTCTATGAGACTAGGGGTCTCATCTGTCTTGTCCATGGTTGTTGAGTAATGTAGTGAGAAAAGAGCAGAAATTTTGTCTATTTGCCTCACTGTTGTATCACTATCACACAGAACTGTGCCTAGTACAAAGTAGGTGCTTAATGAATACTTGTTGGTGAGTAAACATGAATATAGGTACACACGCAATGTATATATAGTGCTTGGACAGTAGGAGTATCTGGCAAAGGAAGTCCTGAGTTAGCAATTACCTGGTTATAGACTACAACTCAGTTACCGGTGCCTTGTTATTTTTGTAGTCAATGACTTTGAAAGCCAAAGTTGCGTATCTGACAAGGACTCGAAAAGGCAGTCTGAGATTTGATATCATCGTCATCATCTGATGAAAAAAAAATCAAACCTAGCTTCCGAATGGGAAGTAGGATACCTGGTGGATGTTGTCTTAGGGCAACTTGGGCTGCCACTTTTATTTTCTATTGCTTTCCGTAATAGCCAGCATCTATGAAGAAGATGGTTGACTACTTGTTCATGCCATAGTTTAGCTGGGTTTTGACTGAATCCATGAAAGAAAAGGAAGGAAGGAGGGAGGGAAGGAAAGGGATGGAAAAGGAAGAGAATAAAGGAAAGGAAGGGGAGACAGAGAAAGAGAGAGAGAGAGAGAGAGAGAGAGAGAACCTGTTCTAAGTATTACAAGGGAAATAAAGAGAAGGTCTTTATACTTCCTCTTTTGTTCATTCCCTGACCCCACATTTGAATTCTTTGTTACAGTCAGAATAATACTTTCCTCTGCCTCTCTCCTCTTACTCCATCTCTCTCTTTTTCTCCTTTCTTTTCTCATTGGCTTAATAAAATAAAGTGTATTTTTACTCCGTAACAACTCAACATTAGTGTTCCTGGTTAGCAGGGGGCCACTCATGTGATTATCTAGGAGCCCCAATAGGGCACCTTTTATCCTGATACTCTGAGCTCTTTTAGGGCCTCAGAGATGTCTACAAACCAGGAAAGAACAGAAAGGATCCTGCATGGAGGGTTTTTATAAGTCAAGTGCATGATCTCTGTGAAATATAAGTTGTATGGTATCCTGCGTAAAACTTTCAGTGGCTTCCAGCCACGTTAGAATAAAATTCAAATTCTTCACTGTGGCCTACAGGGTGCTACATGATTGTTCTTGCTTACCTTTTTAAAATTTTATTTTTAACTGACAGATGTTAATTATACATATTTATGGGGTACAATGTGATATAATGTTTCAATACATTGAAACACATTGTATTGAAATGATACAATCAATGAATGAACACATTGCGAAATGATCAAATTAGGTTGATCCATCATCTCAAATACTTATAGTTTCTTTGTGGTGACAACATTTAAAATCCAGCCTTTTGAATTATTAGCTGTAATTACCATGCTGTGTAATAGACTACCAGAACCTTTTCCTCGTAACTGAAACTTCACCCAACATCTCTCCTTTCCCTGTCCACAGCCCCCTGCCCCACCTCCAGCCTCTGGTAACCACCATTCTGCCTTCTACTTCTCCTTTTCCTTTTTACTTTAAGTTCTGGGATACATGTGCAGGACATGCAGGTTTGTTGCATAGGTATACATGTGCCATGGTCGTTTGCTTCACCTATCAACCTGTCATCTAGGTTTTAAGCCCGGCATGTATTAGGTATTTGTCCTAATGCTCTCCCTCCCCTCGTCCCCCAGCCCCCGACAGGCCCCAATGTGTGATGTTCCCCTTCCTGTGTCCATGTGTTCTCATTTTTCGTCGCCCACTTTTGAGTGAGAACATGTGGTATTTGGTTTTCTGTTCCTGTGTTAATTTTCTGTCTACTGTCTACTTCTGAGTTCAACTTTTTTCAGATCCCATATGCAAATGAGATCATTTCATGTGGTATTTGTCTCTCTGTGCCTAGCTCATTTCTCTAGGCATGATGTCCTCTAGGTTCATTCATATTATTTCAAATGAAAGGATTTCCTGCTTTTTAAGGAGTACTAGTATGGCATTATGTGTATATACTGCATTTAAAAAATTCATTCATCTATTGATAGGCACTTAGGTTGTTCCATATCTTGGCTATTGTGAATAATGCTGCATTGAACATACGAGTGCAGATAACTCTTCAACATACTGATGACATTTTCTTTGGATATATTCCCAAAAGTGGGATTGCTGGATCATATGGTAATTCTATTTTTAAATTTTTGAGGAGCCTTCATACTGTTTTCCAAAATGGCTGTACTAATTTACAATACTACCAACAGTGTACAAGGGTTCCCTTTTCTCCACATCCTCATCAACACTTATCTTCCATCTTTTTGATCATGGCTAATTTAACAGGCAAGAGGTAATATCTCATTGTAGCTTTAATACACATTTCTCTGATGATGAGAGATGTTGAACATTTTTTAATATATCTGTTGGCCATTCTTATGTCTCCTTTTGGGAAATGTTTATTCAGCTTCTTTGTCCTTAAAATGGAGTTATTTGTTTTCATGTTATTGAGTAGTTTGAGTTAATTGTATATTTTGGATATTAACTCCTTATCCAAAATTAACCTACAAAACTGTGGCCAATTAATTTTCAACAAAAGTGCCAAGAACACACAACAGGGAAAGAACATTCTCTTCATTCCCTTTAGTTGGTAAAACTAAATACCCACATGCAGAATGAAAATTGATCCACATCTCACCATGTATATGAGAATCAGCTCAAAATGGGTGAAAGACTTAAACTTAAGACCTGAAACTATAAAACTACTGAAATAAAACATAAGGAAAAAGCTCCATGACACTGGTTTGAGCAGAGATTTCTTATATATGACCCCAAAAGCACAGGCAATGAGAGCAAAAATAGACAAATGGGATTGCCTCAAACTAAAAAGCTTCTGCACAGCGGAGGAAACAATCAACAGTGTGAAGAGAAAGCCCACAGACTGCGAGAAAATGTTTGTAAATCATACATGGGGTAAGTGCCTTGGCTACCTCTTTGATATCATTTCCCATCTTTTTTTCCGTCTTCCTTCATTCAGCTCCAAGCCACATAGGCAGGCCTTTTTTTTTTTTTTTTTTTTTCCTGTTCTTAACATCCTAAGCTTTTATCTGCCTTGGGGCCTCTGTGTTTGTTATCTCCTCTGCCTGGATGCCTGAACTTAGTAAGGCTGGCTGCTTCTCTTAATTTGGCTAACTCAGCCCAGAGAAACTCTTCTTGCCTTCCCTATTTAATATTTCCTTGCCCCTTCCTCAAAGACACTGTTATATGACATTCCATTATTTTCTTCATAGCTGTAATGATATCTGAAATTATAGGTATGTATTTATTCATGAGAGTAGAGTCCTATTTTTATTGTATATGATTTTCCATCCTTGTCGACCAGAAGGGGGGCTGGCACCTGGTAGGTGCTTAGTACATATCTACTGAATACTTACTGTGTGGCAAATGTTCCTCTAAATACAGCAAAGGCACTAACTCATCTGATTCTCACAACTCTGTAAAAGGACTACTATTATGATCCCTGTTTCATAGAAGAAACTGAGGCCCAGAGAGGTGAGATAATTTATGTAGGGTTATACAGATAAGTTGAGAAGCAGAAATTCTAATTCCAGGGTCTATGACCTTAACCACTGCACTATACTACTTCCAATCAGAATCCCAGTTTTGGAAAAGATCTGAGTATCATTTGATCATCTCACTACCACCAGATGCATAGATAATGCTCTGTGACATTCCTTTTGAGGCTTCCTAACTTCTTCAACGCTCTGGTGGCAGAGTATCCACTTTCTCCTGGGTGGACCCACTGCATTATGGTATGTTAGTTTTTCCCTCATGTTGGGATATACTCTGCCTGCTTATAGCTTCTTCCCCAGAGTTCTGTTGCACCTGTTCAGCTCTCAAAAGGATCCAGCCCTCTGTGCCCCAAGGAAGCCCATCAGCAGTGACAGGGTTATTCTCCTGACCTTTCTCTCCTACAAGCTGAATAATGCCAGATTCTTCCAAGGCATGGTTTATCTTTCTTTCTC
Source organism: Chlorocebus sabaeus (assembly GCF_047675955.1). Classification (NCBI taxonomy): domain Eukaryota; kingdom Metazoa; phylum Chordata; class Mammalia; order Primates; family Cercopithecidae; genus Chlorocebus; species Chlorocebus sabaeus. Next base: position 29,866,481 of record NC_132926.1, on the reverse strand, counting down.
TGCAAGGATATTCAAAGCCTCTGCTCAAGAAATATATGGGTGAATTCATTTTTTTTTGCTCCTGTACTCCCATTTGGGAGCTGTGGGCCGGACATGAATTAGTGGGGTTTCTAAGCCCATCTCATCTGATTTCCCTGAATCTCATCTCCCAGCCAGGGTGGTAACAAAAACCCATATGGCACAAAAGCAATTCCTTCTTGGGACCGTGGGGGCTGTTATCTGGTGCTCCTTGGATGATGCTATTAGCATAACTTACAGCTCCCATTCCGCCTTCACAACCTGAAACCACGAGCATGGGAGAGGCTGATAAAGAAACTGGCTTATATATGCCTTTCCTTTCATTGCTGATATGCTTGTCCCTTGTGGGTTTCTTGCGGAATAACAGAATTGTAAAGTGAGGAGAAAAGTTATATCATTGGATTAGGGAATATAGAGTTCCATTGTGAAGAGCTGTCTGGGGGTTGCTGATTCAGGGTGTGAGGCGGGCTGCATTTACAGACAAAATATTTGTGCCTCCCCACCCCCCCAAAAAAGGCAACTTGGTATAGATGAGACTGGCTGACCTGTGCATAAATATCAGCTCTATTTAGTTGAGGTACTTTGTCTCTCTGATCTTTAAAATGAGGAATTGTACTTATCTGAAACAACTGTTATGAGGCTTAATTACATTTTGGTGTTTTGTGTGCCCTAAGTCCTCAATACACATTGGTTTAGATTTGTTGGACTTTACTGAGGTTTCTTTTAATTGCCACAGGTTCACGTTCATGGGATTTAAATCTCTATCCCAGGCATCTGGCTAAACTTGCTTATTAAATGAGGTGGTACCATAGAGAGGCAGAGAAATTTCTAGTAATGACAGTTAAATATGCCTGGTGCTTACAGTTTTGTGGAATGTTTTCTCACATGCAATTTCATTTCATCCCTGTGACAACCCTATTAGGTAAGGGTAATTATTTTACATTTCGCACATGAGAAATCTAGGACATAGTAAGATAATTTGACCTGTCCAATATCGTAGGGTTAGTGAGGATTTGGTCACTATCGTAGCCCAGAAGACCTGGAACAGGGCCTCGCCTTGAACTCAGGTCATCTGATTTTAAACTCCATTCTGGCTTTCCTTTGACTCTTTTGCTGGACTTGTAGAACTTCGCATTCTGTTACTCATCTCTGTGTTTTCCAGGTTAGTGCCTAGTACACAAAAGGCACCAAATAGGCATTTGAATTTCACAGAATTGAAACAAGTTTTAGCAACTATGGGTCATACATGAATTTTGTAGGAATGAGCTGACTTAGTCCCAGTGTACTAAATAAGACAATCTATAAATGAGCTCCCCACACCCATCCTAGATCTTACAAAAGGTTATTCCTGCCTCCATTCTTAGCTTATTTCTGTCTTGGACTGGAGCATTCGAAACTCCTACTATGAGAAAAACTGTGAAAAAAGATGGCTTGGCGGCAGAATCTGTGTTTATGTAAATAGAGGAAGAAAAATGTGAGCATCAGACATTGCTTAGAAAAGTAGCATTTGGTAGTCGGGAGGGTGTAGGTTTGGAGATCAGTTTCTGATCCAAGCCATATGGATCTTGATAAACATAGATCTCTATGTATCCATTCCTGACTCTAAGGCAACCAACCCATTCCATATGTGGCATGGCCAGCCCTAGTGACAACAGACTTCCAGCCAAATCCTTACTTATTATCTCTCTTGACCCATCTGTTTTTTTACCTTTCTAGCACTTGGCACTCTTACCTATTCCCAGCCTCTCCAGCTCCTGACCCCTTGCCTCCTCTTCCATTCATGGCCTCTTCCTTGGGCCTGACCCTAGGCACTACTTCTCTGGTTCTGACTTCTGCCTTCCATTGCATATTAGGATGAATCTGTTTTTTTTTTTTTTTCTGGCTACCCTGAGAAACACACACCTTCATGAGAGTAATTTCCTCCAATTAGCCCTGTTTCTTCGAAAAGGAATTGACCTTGTAGAGACTTTGTTTCTAATGTGCAGTACCTCAATTCATTCATGCCTCTATTTATTCATACCTTCAGTCAATCAGCTAATACATGTCGATTATCATTTACTTGCTGTGCACACCAGTGCTGGTGTACCCTGTGACCAGATTCCAGTCCTTTCTTCATGGAGCCTGTTACACAGAAGGGGATATAGTGTAGCATGGTAGTTAAGAGCATGTGAATGGATGTGTGTTCTAAACATGGCTCTGTTGCTCACTGTGTGCCTTTGGTCAAGATACTTAATCTCTCAGAGCTTATTTCTCCATATGTAAAATGAGAATATTGCCTAGTAGAATCATTGTACTATTAAGTAAAATTATCCATTATCCACACTGTACACTCAGTAGATATTGACTATTGTTTTATTAGTGAGGGGAAGATAAATAACATAATTAGAATGTAATATTATCAATAGGGAACACATTAGGTTAATAATAGGTCCTTATCCAGGTTTCAGAAGGTTTCTTGGAGGAAGTGATATCCTAGCTCATACCTTAAGGGTGAACATGAGTTAGCCATGTTAAAGAAACATGGAACATTTCTAGGGAAGGGAACAGCATGTGCAAAGGCCTGGACAAGAGAAACATCATGGCAACATACATGTAGTTCAGTCAGGCTAGAGAAATATTTGAGAGTAAGAGGTGAGAGATAAGGCCAGGGTCTTGCTTCCTTCCTATTCTGCCTCCTGTGGCTTCCCAGGCCATGACCCCATCTCATTACCCTACTTTTCCTCTTTGCACAGCTGTGATTTGCTAGGGGCAAAGGATGCTGAGTGGAAGTAGTTTCCCCTTGATGACTTACATAATTGCTGATACAGGTGCCCCGTGGAAAACTTAGAGCCGTATTCTATTTAGGAACATTTTAGCCTTACACAGCAGATCCAGCTACTATGATTTGCCTCATTACCTATTAAGAGGACATTTGCATGGACTTAAATGGTTTCCTCACCTTGTTCCTGAGACAGATTTTTCCATGACTGGCCATTTGTCCAATAGCAGGCAAGTTGGAGAAGTGAGCAGGAGGTCACTGAGACCTGCTTTTAATTGGCTTCTGGTAGAAACACAGAATGTCAGGCTGGGACATTTCTACTCTACTATGTCATGGAAAACTATGAACATTTCAATCCTAGACCCCAGAAATGATACGATATAGAAAAAAGCTGAGGCTAGTGAAAGGAGAGTGATGGCAAATGATGTTGACAGGGAAAAAGTGGTTGCAAAGCTGTTAAAATCTGCCTCTCTGATCAGCTGCCTATGGGAAATATGTCCGCCTCTGCCCCAGATTCATGCACCCCTAGCAGACATTACTAGCAGTTGGAGCACTATTCTTTTGAGCCCAGACAGGGCCTCAGAATTCTTCCAAGCATAGTGCTGCAGAGGTTCATGGCTGGGTATGTGGAGTTGGCACTTGTAATGAAACACACTAACTACCCTGAGAGCCTCTCTTTTTATATGAAGGGAATGTCAGATCCATCAAAGAGAAGTACTTTATCCAGTGTAAACATGCACATTAATGGCAGACCTTAAGTTAGAGTATTTTGCTCCTGACCCAAATCCCTGAAAGAATTTCCTCTCTTTGAAAGGTATCACGAAGGCCAGTTAGATTATTCTTTCCAAAAAGTATGCTATCATGACGCTCTCCTGCTGAGCATCCCTCAATAGCTTACCATTTCCAATAAAATAAAGTCTAAACGTATCAGCAAATCATTCTACATTTTTCACATCTTGAGCCCAGCTCTAGTCAAAAGGGATCCCCACCCCTTTGTTTATGCCTTCTCATTCAACTCGCATACATGGGTCCTCTAAAGCTTGGGTCAAGCCTTTCAGCTTCTCTGAAACCGGCCAATTTCAATCCTATTTGTCTTCTTCCCCTAAACAATTCTAATGATTATGGTTCAACCTACATAGCTTATTGGCATTTTAGAGGTTTTAATGGTGGAAAATGACATATGGCTGATATTACTCTAGACCCCAGTTACCCTGGCCCACTATGAAAGAGTAAGCCACACTTAAGAGACGACTTTTTAGTGTGATAGACCCTTCTTACCTGCAAACACAGCCCACCTAGGATCCCAGAATCTTGGGACCAATCTGATTAAAATTCCATTAGCTTGAGTTGTAGTGAGTAGGGGGCAGTGAGTGAGTAAGGGGGCTTAGAGAAATCTCCTTTTCCCTTAAGGCCTGAAGTTAACACACATTATCCCTGCCCTCCTGCCTTCTAATTGCTACTTATATGATTTTTCCAATCTATTTGTAGGGCAGTATCTAATTAATTAATTAAAGTAATTTGAATTAATTTAATTGAACAAAAACCTGTTTGTCAAGCACTGTGTTTAGAGTTGGAAATACAAAAATAAACAAGACAAATATTCTTTTTTCATGCAGCTTGTACTCAGGTTGGGTAGACAGATAAGATACAAGTAGCAAATAATGCCTTTCTTGTCTAGCATACTGTAGGGAGACACAGTATATACTCAATAAACATTTGTTACCTTCCCTTATTCAATACCTATTTGGATTAGTATCTACAAAGTATAGTTGATGGAGGTATGTACACATTTATTCAAGTATATTTACTGAATATTGAAATATCCAGCAAGTATCTTTTAAATTAGATTCATAGAGGCAGTTAACAAAGATGGTCCGGGAGCATGGAATGCAGAATGATGTAGCCAGGAGTTGGTCCCATGCTTCTAAGTGCAACTACATTTAGAGTACTGCATTCTATGCTGGACACTCCACACTGGCAAACTACAGACAGTGTCTGAGGGAGGGTAGCCAGGTTGGTATGAAGTCTTTTCATGAAAACTTGAAAAACCTTTGAAGGAAGTAGAACTGTTTTGGAGAATAGTTTGAGACTTCAGTTGGTAGGCAATGGTGGTGATATGGTTTGATTGTGTCTCCACCCAAATCTCATCTTGAATTGTAGCTCCCATAAATCCCACGTGTCATGGGAGGGACCTGGTGGGAGGTAATTGAATCATGGGGGTGGGTTTTTCCCATGCTATTCTCATGACAGTGAATAAGTCTCATGAGGTCGGATGGTTTTATAAAGGGGAGTTCCCCTGCACACACTCTCTTGCCTGCTGCCATGTAAAACAGCCTTTGCTCCTCCTCACCTTCTGCCACGATTGTGAGGCCGCCCGAGCTGTGTGGAACTGTGAGTCCTTTAATCTCTTTTTCTTTGTAAATTACACAGTCTTGGGTATTTCTTCATAGCAATACGAGAACAAACTAATACAGGTGATAATTGTTGGTTGTAAACATTTGAAGTGCTAGTACATGTAAACATGATTTTGTTTGTTTGTTTGTTTTCTGGGCATCCAAGAAGATGAAACTGGAATTAGTAAAAATGCTAAGAGGGAGCCCTTAGTTTGATTTAAGTTGTTCCCAAATGAGACACAAGGTCTTGTATGGATGGAGGCTCCCTGACACTGGAAAAATTTGAGCAGAAGTTGCTGAGTTTGTTGTGGGCATTCAAACATTGAAAAGATGTTGTTTTTTTTTTTTCAGATTATCACCAATAACTATGTTAACTTTATATTTGATAATGATTTGTTATGAGGATCATTATTTTGTTGTATGGTTTAGAAAGCATTTTTATGTGAATTATCTGATTTGATTTTCACAAAGACAAGTTTTGAACTACTCCATTTTACAGTTGGGCAAACAGACTTCAGGAGTCCAATCATCACTATTCACAATGGAACCATGATATATGGCTTATGGCTCCACAAACAGCACTTTTTGTTGTTTAAAAATGCTTAGACATGCTTGTTGATTCATCTTACAAATACAGAAATGACAGAATGCTGGCTGACAAATTCTTTGTGTCCTATATATCCTTGACTTTTCTCTTTTTTGAGAGTGTCACTGTTGCACACCTCTGATCTTCTGATCCAACATCTATATGCTTGCTATTGTAATGCCTGTATTTTTCTGGCTGCTTTTTGACTTTTTTCCACATTTAAAATATATATTTGTATATGCATTTCCTCTCCAGAAGTTACTAGGCATATTTACTGGTTGATCTAAGAGGTAGTACTTAAGGGGCCAAACATATGGAATTATTTGCATCATGCCTAGAGAATTTCAACTTTGTGTTTCCTCCCATGATGCTACTCCACTGTTTTCTTTATTCATTCTTCAAGGGTCAGCCTAAATCTTACCACTTCTTAGAAGCCTTCTGCGACCTTCTTAGGCTACAAAGTTTCACACAGTTTTAGTATTTATTGTGTACCCTATTTATCTTGACTTGTGTACATTCTATTCTCACATACACTTGTCAGTTACATATTCTTGCTGGAGTATAAAATCTTCAGTGGTGTGTTTTTTTCTTCTTTTATATACTCCAAATTTCTTGCCACAATGTTGAGCACCTAGGAATGTTGAATAACTACTTGAAGATTTTTAGTTCACCTCCATGGGCTTTAATTCTTCTCATAGATAACATGTTAAAATATATTTTCTGTTTATCCTAAAGAAACAGAAACAGTATGTACCTTTGGCTCTATGTCCTCATTATCTTAGGTTTGGATCTTGGCTCTGCCACTTTCTAGAAATGTGACCTTGAGATGGTTTCTTCACCCCTCTAAGCCTTAGCTGTAATGGGGATCATGATTGTATCTACATTTAAGGGACATCATGAAGGTTAAATGAAGGAAAGAAAAAACATTTGTTTTAGCACAGTGCCTGGCACATAGTTAATGCAAAATGAACGTTAGTAGTTATTGTGAGTGCTGTTGTTATTCTTACCACAGCATCTGTCAGATAAAATGACCTGGATTTGTTTAAATGATTTGGTGCTCTGATTCTAGGGATGTACACTAGTAAATCAAGAGACCTATTTTAGGTATGTATGTATACATTTGTATGCTCGTACTTATTTATTTATTCCTTGCCTTGTCCTAAAAAGACTTTAAGGCAGCTTATTAGCATGCACAGCATATAGCAAAGTAAAGTAAATTTTAAAATAAAAAACGGTGCAATAGGAAAATCAAAGAAGAGAATAGCGAAACTTAGAAATAAAGACAGTGTATATGATACATGCCATGAGATATTTTGCCCCTAATGGAGATAGGCTACAAATCTAGTTTTAAATTTCTGAGAAGCAAAGAGTAACACAGGATTAATTACCCAATTTACAGTGCACAGGAGGTAAAAACAATCAAATTGCTTATAGAAAGTGTTAGGATTCTTTCTAGTGGGATTAGAGAGGATTTTCCTATGGCTCAGAGAGGAAGCTATGCAATGCAAAGAGCAAAACTTTTACGGTGATTTTCAAATATATCCACATTTTTTTTTTGAGATACCTCTCTTTAAAGATGGAAACGTAGGTGTGCTAATTCTCCTCTCCTTAATTGTTGGACATCTGATGTTAGGACATAAAAGGGACTGTAGCTTTCTTCTTATTCTCTCTCTGGGATCATTCACTCTGAAGGAAACCATTTGCCATGTTGTAAGGATGCTCAAGCAGCTCTATGGAGAGGACCTTGTGTTGAGTGATTGAGGGCTCTAGTCAACAACCGTTTGAGAGAATCATCTTCAAATAGATCCCTCAGCCCCAGTTAGGTCTGCAAATGACGGCAACTTTCTTCAGTGTCTTGACTATGAGAGACTCTGAGCCAGAGCCACCCAGCAGAGCTACTTCTGGATTCCCCACCCTCAGAAACTGAGGAGATAACACATGTTCATTGTTTTAAGCTACTAAGTTTGGGGATAACTTGATATGTAGAAATAGATAACTATTACAATTCTCAACACTGCCCCACAGTGATCACAGTGAGGGATTTGATGAGGACACTCTTCACAGTGACCCTCAGTTTATGATGAGTGCAACTTATGTGCAAAATGGTCAGGCTTAAGCAGACCTAAAAAAGTCTTTGAGGGCTTCCAATTTCATGAGGGGAGAAAGACACACAGCCCATTAACCATAATGTGAGGAGGAATGGATAAATCTAAATTAAGGCACAAGTAATAAGCTATGGGAGCTTAGGAGGGAGCATTTAATGTTATTGAAGATTTTATGAAAGAGGTGGTATTTGGGTTGGGTCTTGTAGGATGGCATATTAGAATTCCTTTAAGGAATTCTTCACTTAAGTTTCTCAAGAAACAGACTCTGAGATGAAGATTTGCATGTAAAGAGTATATGGGGGACTATTTTTGGGAACCGCACCTGTGAGACAGTGAGGAAGCAGGATTAGACAGAAGTGGGTGTTAGCCTGCAGTTTAGTTGCAACAGAGGCCTCAGCCTATTCTGTGGTGAATTCCAGAGTTGAGATGATCCTTCAGAATTGTATGGAATTGAGACAAGGGGTTGGCTTTTATCTTCTTGAATTGATTAATCAGATGTGAGCTGCTTCTTGGGAGGGGATATAACCCTGGGTGAGACAGTTTCATTTGGTTAACCACATTGCTAGACCATCAGCAGGTAGCATTCCTGGCCACTAAAGGTGTTAGTGCTTCAATCCTAAAGAAGAGTCAGCGTGGCACACTATAGCACACATTCTACTAGCTTAAGCTGACTTTGCAATCATCGAAGTTGGCATCATCATCATCATCATCATCACCATCACTATCATTATTTGTGGTGATGGCTCACAGATCTGAAAACACAGTGGATTGGGCTAGTTTTAAAGGATGGCTGAATTCTGAAGCTCAAACAATGTCATCAGTAATATACCTATGTCTCGGGACTCTATGTGCTTTCCTATTGGCTTTATTCATATTCTCAGTTTGGCGCAACTGTAGGCTTACCTTCTGCCAAACTAGCATCTCAGTGGAAAGAGATCCCTTTCCCAGATTTGCTAGCAAAAGTCCTGGGCTGATGGTAATAGACCTGCTGGGGTCACCTGCATATCTTTGAACAAATCACTATGGGTAGGTGAATATGGGCTCTGACTGGCCAAGTGTGGATTATGTACCTGTTCTGGAACCATTTCCACCCAAAACACATGGACTGAGTTGCATGAGAAGGGTAGATTGTCAAGAAAACTTAGAGTTACTAATTTTGTTACCCAAAGAGGGGGCAGGCAGATAAAAGTCCTCCACAGGTAGATGGGATGTCAATGGGAAGTAAAGAGAGAGAAGGTCCTTCTAAGCCAAGGGACTAGCTTGAAGAATGACATGGAAATGTTAAAGCATATGGCTTGTTGAGTGACTGGCAAATAGCACAAGCACATTCAGTACGTAAAAATATCTGTCTCCCCCAATACATATATAGATCCATATTCCTTTAGTTGAGGGAAGAAGAATGCATTGTGAGTGATAAATTATGCAGATAATATTTCATATGCACACAGAGTCCAACCACAAGAGACATCGTACTCCCCTGGGAAACCTGCCTGAAAGACAATGGGCCAGGAGAAGGAAGAGGGCAGGAAGAGAGGAGTAGAATGAGGTCTGGCAGGTTTTGCTTGCAGCTAGGACAAGGCTGAATGAGGCAACGATTTTCCCTGAGGCTGTTCCTCATGACCAAAGTGGTGTGGATTGGCTGTGGCAGCCTGGGCAGCCAGCTCTGAGACAAATCATGACAGAGTGTGGGCCTGATAGGAATTTATGTCGCTCTCTGAACGGTGGCAGCTTTGTTATTATCAAGGCAGCTGGGAGTGAGTTGTTTAGCATATTCAAAAGGTCACAGTGCCTAGGAAAGCGCACAGGACAAGGAATCAGGAGACCATTCCTGGTCCACTCACATCTTGTAGGGATGTGGACCAGTCAGTTACCTCATCTGTGAAAAGACAGTGATGAATGCTTAGGAAGGCCCCTTCTAACTTGGTGTCTCTGGATATAAGGAGACACAGAATGGTATAATTTGATGGAGAAAAGATGACTAGATATGGCAGTGGCATACCTTTCAGGGACAGTAATGGAGGCCCCAAGGGGAGGACATGGACGTATAACAGGAGTGTTTGAGTTCAATCAAGTCACTGGCCTGTCAGGTAGTTTCTGATCTTGCTAAAAGAGGTCAAAGAGACTTAACCACAGCATTGACTATACAGGAATAGAGCTAGCAGACAGATAGTTTGGTTGTGTTGCATCATTTGAAAAATTTAAAAAAACCCATTTGGGTTATATTTTTTATGGTTATATAAAAATATATTAGCAATGCCGGGATTTGTACTCAATCTTATGACACTGCCTTGCTTGATTTGAACATAATTTTCTCCACTAGGGGATTGCACAGTACCTACTGATCAAGTTAATTCATACTTCCTGAACTACAAGAAGTTATAGAAGAAAAATTAAAGGAAAAAGAGTTATGTAGGCAGATGTGAGGGGTGTACAGAGTGTTCTGGGACAGGTGGAAGGTAGAATATGCCTGCATCAGGGAGAGGTATTTAATTCACCCAAGTAACAAGACACAGTGTGTTCCAAAGAAAGAACACCAGACACCAGCTTCCCAAAGCATTTTTCATGAAATATAAATCCTAAAAAAATCCCTGGGCATTGGTAAAATGTGTTTACTCTATCTGACTCTGGGAAACTTACAAAGAATATGAAAGACTCTGAGCTTATTAAATGCTCTGATAAGTCCTGTAGCAAATAAACTGGCTTAACTGTTTAATCAAGTATCTCTTCAACATATTTGACTACTGAAATTCTTCTAACTTTTAATTTTTGTACCTAATACTTGTTAGCATCCTGTAGAAAATGCTTTGAAAATGCTACAATAGATAAATTATATGAATTTGGGAATTTCTCTCTTAATGTCAGCTTCTTTCTATAAAATTACACAATTAGATTAAATGTTTGCCTTAATTCCATTAAGATCCTTTGATTCTAATTGTTGCACATTAGTGGCAGAATTAAAATTAGAACCAAGGAGACAGCTATGGTTTGAATGTGTCCCCTAAAATTCATGCGAAGAAAACTTAATCTTCAACTAACAGTGTTGGGAAGTGGGGCCTAATGGGAGGTGTTTAGGTCACAAGGGCTCTGCCCTTAAGAATTGATTAATTCCCATTATAAAAGAGCTCGAGGCTCGAAGTTCAGCCCCTCCTTGCTCTCTGTCACCCTCTTTTTGCCCTTCTGTCAGAGTGTGACGCAGCAAGAAGGCCCTTGCCAGATGTGATTCCTTGATCTTGGACTTTTTCAGCTTCCAGAACTCTGAGCCAATCAATTTCTGCTCATTATACATTACCGAGAGTGTGGTATTCTGTTAGAGCAGCACAAAAGTGGACTAAGGCCAGGCAGGGTGAGCTTCTCCAAGCTACCGTTGTCTCTTGCCTGGACAACTGAAATAGCGTTCTTGCTGGTCTTCCACTTTCAGTCTCATCCTTCCCCAAACCACCAACCAGACTTCAACCAGAGAGAACTTCTAAAATGCAGATAAGGCCATCTCACATTGCTGCCACCCAACCTTCAATGTTCCCTCCAGGTTCCTACACAGAGACCCTGAGACTTTACGTTATACCAGGAAGCCCTACCTAAATATATTACTAGCCATCAGTGCACAATGAAATAACACATTTTTAGACCAAAATATAATTATTGTATAGTAGACAGGGAGGACATCAGAAATAAAAGTTTTCTTAAACGAGATGGATACCCAAGGTGCAGTTTGCAGAACTTCTGAATCAGAATCTGCATTTTAACAAGACCATCTGTGTGAACAATGATTTGAGAGGCACTATCTTAGTGACAATTGTTACTGTATGAATCACCAATGAGGCTAAAGGGTTAGGGATTTAATGCATAGACTTTAGAGTTAGGCCTGGCTTTTTGTTTAAGGTGTGTTGTGATCTTGGGCAAATTCCTTAACATCTCTGAATCTGTTTCCTCATCTGTAAAACAGGCGATAAAAGTACTAGTACCTAGCTCACAAATATATTGTGAAGATTAAATGATGGACTATTAGAAGCAGCTCCTATCACTGTGTTGGCATAGAACCCTTAATAAAAGTGTGATGAGTATATGGGGAAGCTGAAGACCACAGAGCAGTGTTACTTGTGGTGGGGCCCAGCATGAGCATCACAGTCTAGGGGCAGAAACCTAGTAGGGTTGAGACAAGGGTAGGAAATAGCAGTAAGATTGATGACCTCATTCACCAAGCAGTTACTGAGCACTCACGATGGGCCAGGCCATCTGGAGTGGCTGGGGCTACAGTGCTGACCAAGGCACAGTGCTTGCCCTCACAAAGCACACAGCCGGGCATGTCAGCCGGGCATCATCATTGAGAAGCATAAGTGCAACTGAAAATAGACTTGGCCGTGCTTTCTCCTTGCTTGGCATGGATCTCACTGCGGTAGAGCTTCGATTCCAGCTGATCCTTCTCCTTGGCTCTTAGTTCTCCCAAGAATTTCTCCTTAGGGAATGAAAAAATAGCCCCATTTTCTGCTCCTCCTTAAGGTATTATTTTGTCCATTTGAAAGGAGGAAAAAAAAAACACCCATCAGCTGTTTTGAATGGAAAATATCTTTTTTTTTCCCCTCTCCTATGTAAACTATATTTTTTTTCAGGACTTTGTGGGTCACTGAAACCTCAGGATTTGTTTATTTATCTCAGACTCTTGGGTGACCTCTTCCATTGCCGAGCAATCTGTCCTGTTTACACAGAGCTTGGCAGCCTCCAGGATGACTTCTCTAATAGAGATATCTCTCTCTTAGCCTGGCCGAGCTGGAGGCCCTCCATGGGTAAGGCTCGAAGGGAAGCGGGGAGTGAGGCACATGTAGGAATGATGTCATTGCTGAGTTTCTCTCGCCCTCTGCCGCCCTCCAGATTACCAAGTTCCATGGGTGTGCAGAAGGCAGTGTCGGTGCAACACAGCATAGCCTAGCTAGCGTAAGGAGGGCTCAAGGAAACTTCCGACTGGCTTTTATAATTTTGATTAAGTAGTTATATTTGTATAGGAAAGCTTTGTTGGAATTTTCCAGCAAACATTTTTGGGAGAATAGGGACTTGTCAGTTGAAAATGCTCTCTCAGATGCCATCTGACTGTGTTGGTGGCAAGGAACATCTTTCTGAGAGAGCCGGAGGGAATAAAACTGTTTGAGAGAGAGGCCACCCCCAGGCCAAGGAAATAGAATTCAGTTTTAAGTGAAGCCATCTCCTAAATTATCTGTCTGAGGACTTGTGATCAATTAACATTAGCAACATGTTCTTATTCTGACAAAAGGTAACAAACACAGGGAGGATTGGACTCAGAGGCTGACCTGAGACACAGAGGCCTTTAGGAGTGGGAAGTCAGGGTTGTTGACTTTACCGAGACAGGTAACACAAAGTGTGTGCATGTCCTGTGTAGTGTCTGTTCAGACATTTCATTTCTTCCCTTTTTCCTTTTTTTCTAAACTTTAATTACCTTAAGTCCCTGGTTTCTTTTGTTTAGAAATGCTAAGGATATGAAGTCCTTATTTGTATGATTTTAGCTGTGTGATTTGAGAACAAATGCTTAATCTTTTAAGTCTTCATTTCTCCATTTGTAAAATGATTAGTTTGGAGCAGGTTATTTCTAAAGATTCTTTCAACCTAGAATTCTGATTCCCAAGGATGCCAGATTATTTGACAACTACTTGCAGCATGTTGGCATTTAGCAATTAGTTGGCAGCTAAAATGAGTCAAGTAGAAATATTTTAGCTGAGATCTCAATCATGTCCACTATCTGTTAAAACAAAACCATGTTAGACTTTTGTTTAATGGTGTGTGTGTGTGTGTGTGTGTGTGCATAAAGGTAGACACCAGTGAAAAGTTAGGGGGTAATTATGTAACAATTTGTAGGGTAGGAGTGAAGAATACCTGGTGTAATGCCATTATCCCATTTCTGATGCCCAAGGGCAGACATTGCTAATCGATCATGTCACTCATTTTTATGATCATATCACTACTTTCACACCAGGAGGCCACTAAAAAAGCCATGATGAAGTCTATTTGTCTCCCCTAGTCTGAGACATAAGACCGATAACCTGAGTCTTATCAGCAACATTCTCTAACCCTTGGGATATTTGGAGGGTGTTCTCATTTGAATATTCATTCATTCAACACATATTTTTAAGTCCCTACACACACATAGTCCTAGCCAACTGTAGTTGTAGGTAATCGTGATAAGCAGAGGATGAAACAACAGAACTCTCATGGAGTTTTCATCCCAGTGGGGCAGAGGAAGAAAGAGAATAAAATGACATACAAAGTACAGACATACTTTACCTTATTGTGCTTTATGTTATTGCTCTTTGTAGATATTGCCTTTCTATTTTTTTTTTAAAATTTTACTTTAAGTTCTGGGATACATGCATGTGCAGAACGTGAAGGTTTGTTACATAGGTATACATTTGCCATGGTGGTTTGCTGGACCTACCAACCCATCATCTATGTTTTAAGCCCTGTATGCATTAGGTATTTGTCCTAATTCTCTCCCTTCCATTGCCCCCCACCCCCACTGCCCTGACAGGCCCCAGTGTGTGATGTTCCCCTCCCTGTGTCCATGTGTTCTCATTATGAGTGAGAACATGCAGTGTTTGGTTTCCTGTTCCTGTGTTAGTTTGCTGAGGATGATGGTTTCCAGCTTCATCCATGTCCCTGCAAAGGATATGAGCTCATTCTCTTTTATGGCTGCATTGTGTGTGTGTGTGTGTTTAAGAAATTGAAGGTTTGGGCACCCCTGCATGGAGCAAGTCTAGTGGCACCATTTTTCTAACAGCATGTGCTGACTTGAATCTCTGTTATATTTTGGTAATTTTTGCAATATTTCTAAGTTTTTCATTATTACATCTGTTATGGTAATCTGTGACACTGGATCTTTGATGTTACTGTTATAATTGTTTGGGAGCACCACAAACTGTGACCATGAATGACGACGAACTTAATCACTAAATGTCATGCGTGTTCAAACTGCTCCACTAGCATGCCGTTCCCTCATCTCTCTCCCTCTCCTCAGGCCTCCCTATTCTCTGAGACACAACAATATTGAAATTAGGCCGATTTATAACCCTACAGTGGCCTCTAAGTGTTCAAGTAAAAGGAAAATTTGCACATCTCTCACTTTTTATCAAAAGCTAGATATGATTAAGTTTAGTGAGGAAGACATGTCCAAAGCCAAGATAGGCTGAAAGCTAGGCCACTTTTGCCAAACAGCCAAGTTGTGAATGCAAAGGAAAAGCTCTTGAAGGAAGTTAAAAATGTTATTCTAGTGAGCACGCAAGTGAAAAAAGGGTGAAACAACCTTATTGCAGACGTGAAGAAAATGCGAGTGGTCTGGATAGAAGATCAAGCCAGCTACAACGTTCCCTTAAGCCAAAGTCAAATTCTGAGCAAGGCCCTAACTCTTATCAATTCTGTGAAAGGTGAAAGAGGTGACGAAGCTATAGAAGAAAAGTTGGAAGCTGGCAGAGGTTGGTTTATGAAGTGTGAAGAAGTCATCTCCATAACATAAAAGTGCAAAGGGAAGCATCAAGTGCTGATGTAGAAGCTGCAGCAACTTGTCCAGAAGATCGAGATAACATCCTAACTGAAGGTGGCTACATAAAATAATAGATTTTCAATAGAGACAAAACAGCCTTCTATTGGAAGAAGATGCCATCTAGGACTTTCACAGTTAGAGAGGAGAAGTCAATGCCTCACTTCAAAGTTTCAAAGGCAGACTGACTCTCTTGTTAGGGGCTAATGCAGCTGGTGACTTGAAATTGAAGCCAATGCTCATTCACCATTCTGAAAATTCTAGGGCCTTTAAGAATGATGCTAAATCTACTGTGCCTGTGCTCTAGAAATGGAACAGCAAAGCATGGATGACAGCATATGTTTATAGCATGGTTTACTGAGTAGTTTAAGTCCACTGTTGAGATATACTGCTCAGAAAAAAAACAAAACAAAACATTCCTTTCAAAATATTACTGCTCATCGACAATACACCTGATCATTCAAGAGCTCCATTGGAGATGTACAAGGAGATTAATGTTATTTTTATGGCTGCTAACACAACATACATTCTGCAGCCCATAGGTCAAAGTGTAGTTTTGACTTTCATGTCTTCTTATATAAGAATGGGATTTCACAAAGATATAGCTGTCATGGTAGTGATTCCTCTGAAGGATCTGGGCAAAGTAAATTGAAACCCTTCTGGAAAGTATTCACTATTCTAGACTCCATTAAGAACATTCATGATTCATGAAAAGAGGTCAAAATATCCACATTAATAGCAGTTTGGAAGACGTTGATTCCAGCCCTCATGGATGACCTTGAAGGGTTCAAGACTTCTGTGGAGGAAGTCACTGAAGATGAGGTGGAAATAGCAAGAGAACTAAAATTGTAAGTGGAGCCTGAAGAGGTGACTGAATTGCTGCTATCTCATGATAAAGCTTCTGTGGATAAGGAGTTGCTTTTTATGGATGAGTAAAGAAAGTGGTTTGTTGAGATGAAATCTACGCCTGGTAAACATGCTGTGAACATTGTTTAAATGACGACAAATGATTTAGGATATTACATTAACTTAGTTGCTAAAACAGTGGCAGCGCTTGAGAGGAGTGACTCCAAATTTAAAAGAAGTTCTACTGTGGATAAAATGCTATCAAACAGCATCACATGCTGTAGAGAAATCTTTCATGAAAGGAAGAGTCCATCAATGAGGGAAATTTTATTGTTGTCTTATTTTTAAAAATTGCTGTGTCACCCTACCTTTCAGTAACCATCACCCTGATCAGTCAGCAGCTGTCAATATTGAAGCAAGGCCCTCACCTTGCAAAAAGATTAGAACGCACTGAAGGCTTAGATAATTGTTAGTATTTTTAGCCATAATGTATCTTTAAATTAAGATATGTACATTGATTTTTAGGCATAATTCTATTGCACACTTAATAGACTATGGTTTAATGTAAACATAACTTCTGTATGCCCTGGAAACAAACAAAAATCACGTGACTGACTTTATTTTGCTATTTGCTTCATTATGGTGGTCTGGAACCAAGCCCACAATCTACGTGGGGTGTGCCTGAATGTTTGGTGTTGGTAAGTGCTGGAAAGAAATCAGCAGAAAAAGGATAAATGGAGTAAGTGTATATGGGGTTAGAATTGAATTGCAATTTTATATAAGAATGTCACAAAAGGCTTTGTTGAGGTGAAATTTGTGGAAAGACCTTAAAGGAGAGAGATCGGGTGAGGATGGGAGGTTATCCAAGGCCGTGTAATTTTGAGGTTTCAGAGAGGAGCAAAAATTGTCTTTACAAGAAAATATTCATTAATGAATTGGCCACTTTAAAATTATCCCCATTCAAGAATTCTTTCCCTTTTAATTGTTTTCCCATCTATCATATCAATATTTTTGTTGGTCTGTGATAATTAATAGATATTGTAAACATCACATGATACAAAAATAAATCAAATTAGTTTTGAAGTAAAATTACCAATTATAGTAAAGATGATGATTTCATGAAGTTGTTGAAAGTTATGTTAAAAACATACTTGAGTTATAAGCAAATAAGGATCTGTCTGAATATTCAGTTAACAATTAAAGAAGAGAGAAGCACTGAGGATTAAACCCAATAAGCTCTTTCAAAGTAAATGTTTACCCGAAGGATTATGAGAGGACTTTAGAGAAATTTTTATTACTTTTAAATATTTTTTAAAAGATGACCCTGTTATTGACCATCTGTGAAAGTCAAATATGAAAAAAAGAAAAATCTTGCTTTGTTTTTTGGAAAAACGTATGCCAAAAATACTGACCATAATTCAATTATTCCTTGTTGCTTTGTAGAATTAGCATAGACTTAAAAATACCCTAAAATAATATAGCCATAACCTATTTTAAAAGAGTTTGGTTTTATTTTTAAGTTGGAGTCCCAATTGAACATCTTCTGTTTAGTGTGCAATTTTAGGATTTGTCTTAAGTGGATTCACTGTAAACTGGTCCATTTTCATGACCAGTTAAATTCCCTTGAAGAGGCACAATACGTTTGGACAGGTGAAGGGACTCACTCAAGGTCACATGGCCAGAAGGTGGCAGGACCTGGGCAATGCTATTTCTGTGCCTACCAGTGACCAAAGTTGAATTGAAAGGATCCTCTGGTGGGTTCATAATATGAACTCACGTGGAAAATCAGGGATTCTAGGCAGTTAATCGGCAAACCAGCTATTGATTTGTTTTTTGAAAGATTTTTTTTCTTTTAATAAAACTTTGCTGTGTGGACATGATTCTGATTTAAAAGACATTCCTCATGGCTTATGGCAGTCTTTAAGGAGGCAGTGTTCTCTTATAAGGCCTGAGGAACAGAATGAAATGTGATTATTAATATTTATCTGCAGAAGATTGTAGCAACACCCTGAACACCTTCTACTCTTAGTGTATAGCTACAAGACCTCTAGTTCTGACTAGGAAACAGGGTAGATGTTGCATTCAACAACGGACAGGAAATTTTAGGAGCTATACTTTCTCTTTTACTCCTGGGGGCTCTCAGAGGAAAAATAGATGCTTTCTTAAGTTTCTGGCCTCTTTATAATATTTGGGGATGCCTTGCATTTCCTTATTTGACCCACAGCTTGAATCCCTATTGGTTTGAAGGAGCACTTGGGGGTTTTTGAATTTACATTTTGCTTAAATCCACATAGGGTGATACTTTACCTGCCATTTACTCCTAAATATAGATGGACAAGTAGATAGATAGATGAATAGATGAGATTGAGATTCCACAAATACCTAAACACTCACAGAACTGACTTTAGAGATCATCTGGTTTCCCATTTTCATTTTATATTGAAGTTGTACAGAGAAGGGATAAAAATACAGTTGGGTCACACGGCAAGGCAGTGACTGATCTCACACTAAAATTCATATCTTCTGAATTATGGTTGGGTGTTCTAATTCACCCCCAAATAAATGTCATTCCTATGTGCATATATGCATGAGTAGTCATATCCTGTGTTCATGATGTGTGCTAGCATTGTATTTTTCTTAACTCCATTCCAGGACCCAAAGAAGAACATATATTCTGCAGTTGTCTCCATAAAACTGATTACATGGGGTTATGGTTAAGAGTATGTCATTCAGAGCTGTACTGAAATATATGTCCTGCTGCTTCCTAACTAGCTATGTGAAATTGGGTAAGTTTTTGAAGTTCTCTATACTTCCATTTCCTCATTTGCTAAATAAAGGCAATAATACTCACTTTTTAGGCTTGTTTTGAGGATTGAGATAATGGATGTAAAGTATTTAAAAATGCTTATAATTGAGCATAGATAGAGCTCAATAAATGTTAGCCGTCATTGCAGTTATCATCAGCTACAGCAGAGGAACAACTGCAGAATCTTCGTCATCAGCATCATTAGCATCTTTATCATCATTTTGTTATTGTTATTGGTGAGATGAAATCAAACCACTGAATGGTCCTTTGAGCACATCCAGTCTAACCTCGGTCTCATGACTTAATCCTATGTTTACCATCCCTGCCATGTGTTCAGCCTGACTTAGATTGAATACCTCTGGTGCCCGGGAACTCATTTCTTTCCAGAGTAGTGCATTGTAATTTCAGAGACAATTCTAAATACAATTAAACTGAGGTTTAAAAGTCTCTAATATTCAAAATAAATGGCCTGTCCCAGCATCATTACTCATATCTGAAATGATTTATATACCAATTACATAAGGAATTTGTTTCTCCTGTTTCACATAAAGATTATAGATCAATTAGGTTCTTATGTTTTCCTTGTCTAAGAAGGAAGATTCTATGCCCAAACTTGGGATCTGACTGACCAGGGAAAGAGGCAAGAGGCCTCAGCAGTTTTCATTTCCAACATGGCCTTTGTCACTAGCTGTGATCTAGGCTGAGGAGCCCCCACTGCTCTGCCAAGATACTTCTCTCTGAGCCTATCACTCCTCTTACTTTCTGGATATATTGCATTTGAGTTAGGTATTAGACACCTAAGGGGATAGAGCATTCTGTAGCTCAGTGTACAAGTCAGGGTAAAAATACAAATTTGAGAAAATCAGCCTAGAATTGGTATTTGAAGCCATAGGACAAGAGAAAGAGAGTTTGTAGTATACTGTATCAAAAATCCTCTAAAAAAAAAATTAGGTGGCAGCAGTCACTGGATTAGCAAACATGCCATTCAGATTTTCTTACTTTGTCTTCCTCCACTTGAGAAAATATACATGGAGGGCTGTGAGGATGCAAGATGTTGGTTGAAATCAATGACAGAGATGCTATCTTCCTTTAGCTCAATGAGCTTGCAATCATCAGATGAGGGAGAGATGCACAGGTCACTAATTATAAAAGAGGGCAGGTGAAAATGGCTATGAAGTGTAGGTATTGGCATGTCCGGGAGCAGAGAACAGGGAGGGGTAGTTAGTTTGTTGGTTATATCAAGGAAGATGTCACAGGGAAGATGCTATCTGTAGGGGAACTTGAATGACAAAAGACATTTTAGAGGCTAAAAAAAGGGTAGAAGGCATTCCAGGCAAAGAGAGACTAGATGGAGAACAGATTCAGAGAGGCAAGAAGAGCACACAGTAGGGTTTCAAAACAGATTTGTGAACAGTATCCCAATGACACTGTATCTAGGGCTGGCCATTTCTCCTTTGCCTGAAGGCAGCCTCGAAATAGGTATGTCCCTGTATTCTGAGACGTAGATCTTGCAGAGCCCAGGGAGAGTAGCTGGAGCCTTTCACCTTGTGCTGAGATTCGAAGGGCAGGGAAGAAACAAACTTCTCCCATGAGACCAATAATGATGACACTCAAGATTGTGGATTGCGAGCTTGTTCCAAAGGTACCATTGGGTATCCATACAGCCTCACAGTAAATCACCGTGCACCAGGCCTCACAGCACATTACTGGCTGGCCTGCTGTATTCTCTCTGGACAAGCAAGGACAACAGATCTAGAAAGTGAAGTGCAGGTCTGTGGAAAATGTCAAAGCCAGACTGGCATCCTGTGGTGCCCATGCTCCTTACTCCCCAGATTAGGAAACTGAGGCTCTGAGAGAATAGTCGCACACCCAGCTCATGTAAAGTAGTGGCAGTGTAGGCGCTAGAACATGATTTCTCTGATTTATTTTCATGCATGTTTTTTCTACTCTGCCTCACACTTGTTCTCTTTTCTTTGAAGTTCAAAATATTTTGCAGCCTCAACTTGTGTTTATCTCTACTGCCAAGAGACAGCTGCTGTTATCTGCCACTGTGATACCCCTGTCCCTAGCACTTTCCCTCCTCTCACCTTCCTCTCAGGATAAGCCCTGGACAAGTTGAATGCTAGATAGAAGCTCAATCTGTTCATCTCCCTGAGGAATCATGGCATCTTTATGGCTGTTCAAGAAAAAATTAGGCAGTGATGCTTATTAAGCAAGCATGGTAAGGAAGACTTCATTTGGGACCACCATGATAGGGGTACTGCAGCTGGGGAGTGGGATTGGGCTCAACTCTGAATACAGCATGGGCAAGTGGGATTGTATAGCCAAAGAGTAATATAGAGGTTAGTGGATGGAAAATTACTAAGATAACACATCAGAGGTAAATGGGATTCTGGCTAAACCAACCTAACAAGATTCTTGATGAAGGCAGGCAAGGGTGATGAGGTATTCTCTGGGGGATGAAGGAGGATGAGGAACTCGGTCAGATATCAAGGGTGAGCAGATATCAAGAATGTGGGGGCTCTCAGAAGAGACTGTAACTATCCTTGGAACTTGATTTCTTTTTTTCTGTCTCCCCGGAAGCCAATGGATCCGTTTCTTCTCTCCAAGCTACTGTCTGAATTTCTCCTCAAATGATTTGGGGGCAGACAGTAACTCTGGCTTTTCTGTTCTCTCTCTTGGTCTCCTTGAAGCCTTCTAGGTTTACAGTTGTGGTAGAAATAGAAAAGGAAAGTGCTTTCAAACCTCAGGGAACCTGGGGTGTTGGGCAGTGTAGGATAAATGAAAGGGGTATGAGATGAGGACATTTGAGATATATTTCAGGGGCAAGGGAGTTGCGTATAAACTAGGAAGTCAAGTAAGTGGGAATCTATGAAAAGTACAGAGTCCAGCCTGGTGAGATGCAAGCATTCTTGACCCAGGCCCTGGGCTAAAGGAAAGGGTGGTGTCAAAGCAGAAATTCACAGCACTAGGGGACATTCCCATGGCAGGTGGTAGGAGTGGGCACTTTTACCCTGGTGGACGGAGAGGACTGGACATGTAGGAGGGCTCTGCTAAAGGGTGAGAGCCGGGCCTGAGGTTTGGGTCTTGAGATGGCAACAGCCTAAGAAGCAGACCAAAGGCGTGAGATCAAACGAATAATAAGTAGCCTTAGAGTCCTCATTACCTGCATTGGCTAATCCTGGGTTCTCAGGTGGCCCTGACTAGGGGCTGGCAGGTTTCAGGAGCCTGAGGAAGGCTTAGCCTAGTGATGAGGGCTGATTGAATGGCCCCAGCTGTGAAGAGATGAGGCTGGGCTACTGGTGTTGTACCAGAACATCAAAGCCCTGAGTTTGAATCTAGTGAAGCTAGGCTATTACTTCCTTACCTAAAACTCTTCAGTACCCCCACAACCCCACCACTAACTATGGGTTCAAATGAAGGTCCTTCTCAAGGCATTCAGGATACTTCAAGACTAAATTCTATAATCTTCTTGACTTTCCATTCCTGTTGTTGTTGTTGTTGTTCTTTTTTATTCTTAAGCTATTTCTCTAGGTCATGCCTTTTCTTACCCCATCTTCCCAATTCTTCCATCTCAATTACTCCTCTTTAACCTTCAAATCTCAGGTGTCACTTCCTCTGGAAAGTCTTTTCTCATTGTGATTCCCCCTCAGACTAAGCATTTTTTTTTTTCTGTTCCTCTTCCCCTTCCTTTAATTCCCTGACATATTTATTTTATTGTACTAACCATACTAATTATAATTGCTTATTTATGTGCCTCTACTAGTCTTCCCCACTAATGTATGTTCCTTGAGGCCAGGGGCAGTGTTTAGTATATTTCTCATGCCTAAAGCAGGCTCAGCACATACTAGTTACTCAATAAATAACTGCTGTATGAATGAATGGATAAATGCATAACTGGCTTTGCTGTAATATAACCTACATAGCTCCCCTCTGACTCAGTTTACATAGCTAAGAATAAGACTCCCCATCCTGCTGCCTTACAGGACTGCAGAGAGGATCAAATTAGGTAATATAAATGTAAACTTCTGAGAAATTTAATGTAAAGGATTCTTACCATCTCTGCCTGCCTTGGACTGCCTGAGTGACTGTACTATCTTCTGCTTCCTTGTCAGTCTTCAGAGGAAGTTTTCCTCCCAAAGAAACTAATTCAAGTTTGTTCCCGATGAATGATGATAAAGATCGCACTGATACTCTTCCTCCTACTACTCAGTGTCCTATTTTCATGGAAACGGGCTGCCCCAGAAGAGAGGAGACAGTCAAAACGTGACAACTATATTCTCCCTACTGATACCTCTGCATGCTGTGGTGGGCTGTAAAACCCCTGGTGTAGCAGGAAGGGGCCGGGCAGTGGGGTGGAGAAGAAGGAGTAATGATTTGAGATCCCAGGATCACAGGTAGGCAGTGGGATGAAGGCTATTTCCCACTGACATGTTAGATTTGTGTTCTTACCTAAAGAATACATGGTTGATTGGGAGTACCCTGCACTTCATACAGGGGGAAGTGGACTTGTCCAGATGACACTTTAGCTGTACAATGCCAGGCAGGTCCTCTTTGCTCCCTGGGCCACACACATCTTCATTTGTGAAAGAAAATAATTATTATAACCAAAGTTTAGTGAGGACTGGCCTCAGCTATGTGCTTTGTACAGATTCTCTCCTCTAATTCCATCCTATTCTCTCTCATCATTTTAGCTTCACAGAGAAGCATGAAGCTCAGAATGCCTGAGGCCTGGCTGTGGTCACAGAGCTGGAGAGGGGTGTGCCTGACTCCAAAGCCCTCACTCTCACTACAGTCCCTGGCCTGAGCACATGTCCTCATGGGAATTATATAATGGATGTTTGAGGGAATTTTGGAGGCATTATTATGAAAATGTAATTTATCCCAAATGACATATTTTTATATTTAGGAGAAGATAATGATGCTTTTAAAAAAATCTGCAAGGGGGAGAAGGAACTTGATAAGATACTTTTGTTTAAACTGGGTTTCCTCTTGCTCAGAATAGTTATTTTAACTCTATGGAAATAGAGCCAGGAACAGTAAACATGAGGCCCCACTTTTGCACAAATACATAGTAGGCCCAAAAATGAGCAAAAGAAGTATTCTTTTAAGGATCTGAGACTCTCAAATGTGCCACAGTGTTTGACCTTGGACATGAAACTTAGTATAGCGATTAGATGCAGAGACTTGGAAACCAAATAGGCAGCAGCTAGACCAGTAGGGGTTTAGAAGGCTACTACTATGTAGTTGTCTTCATAAGGAGAAAAGGTACCGGGGTATGATGGTGCTGTTTCATTTCTTTTTTTTCTTTTTTTTGTGCTTTGAGACAGAGTCTCACTCTGTCGCCCAGGCTGGAGCACAGTGGTGCGATCTCGGCTTACTGCAACCTCCGCCCCAGCGTTAGGAGATTCTCCTCCCTCAGCATCCAGAGTAGCTGGGATTACAGGTGTCTGTCACCACACCTGACTAATTTTTGTATTTTTAGTAGAGGTGGGGTTTCACCATGTTGGCCAGGCTGGTCTCAAGCTCCTGACCTCAAGTGATCCACCCACCTCGGCCTCCCAAAGTGCTGGGATTGCAGGCGTGAGCCACCACGCCCGGCCGTGCTGTTTCATGTCTAACCATGAGAAATGATTTTAGTATGTATTTTATGTGCTTCAAGTTTGTTTCGTGGTGTTAACCAACCAGGCATCAGGTGCTTTAACTATAGTCAGATGACCATGGCCTGAGAGGGTGTGGAAAATGCTGGAGAGAGTTTCAGTCTGCACACCTAGGCTCAAATGTCAGTTCTGTCTGGTCTCCAGGGGCTTGAGTGACTCACTAAACTTCCTGAAGCCACAGTTTTTGTTTTTTTTTTTTCTCATCTATAAAAAATATATTACTATAACAAAATCAGCACTGCCCTCGTCACAGGGGAGTATGTGAAGGTCACTGATTTCCCAGCCATAATTTCAGGACTTGACTACAAGTGACTGCAGTGCTCTCCACCACCTGACCTTGGTCTAGTGTATGTTCAGTCCCCGCCAGAGCTCTGCCTGTCACCTCTTGGGGAGGCCTTTCCAGCCCTACACCAGATCAAGCCTCCATGTTGAACACCTATAGAACCATGAAATAAGCCTTCATGGCACATTTCTCTGTCACCGTAAGACACTTTAAAGTTATTTCATTGTGCCTCTTTCTACAAGACCATAAGCTTCACAAAGGCAGAGACTATGTCAATTTTGCTCATTGGCATATTCCTAGTGCCACTGTACTGTGTGAAAAGTTGTAGATGCTGAATAGATGTTTGGTGATTGAATAAAAAAGTGAATAAAAGGAATAAAGGAAGGAAGAGAAGAAGAGAGGGAATAAGTCAGCCAGCCAGGTAGCCAATCAGGAAGGTCCACTCAATCTCTCCACACCTTTCAGGTATACTTTTTTAGTTCCCAGGGCTGTAGACAATACAGGAAAGTAAGAAGATGGTACCAAATATAAAATCTAGATAAATACAATTTCAGAGACTCAAAAGACCTTTTCTGACCCCATCTCAATCTAAATTCAATCTGTAGTTATTTCTTTCTCTCAATGTGTGTGTGTCTGTCTCAGAATTGTTCTTTTCCTTGTGCTAGGCACAATTTATTTGGTTGGTTATTTTATGTGTGTCTATTGTGCACATTAGCTCACCACTATAACCCCAGCACCGCACACAGTACCTGGCATGTAGGGGTTCTGAATGAATGTTAATCAGCAGTCTAGTGCCATGGGGGAAGCAGGGACACAGAGACAAAATGGACATGGCACCTGCTCTTAATACATCATCAATACAGTGAGGAGAAGAAGGATAATGAATGTGAAGCATCTTGTTAAATGTTGTGCAAATATAAATGATTATTGGGCACCTTTTGTGAATGTAGTAACAATATGCTGAAGCTTCTGGTAACTAGAAATTTCTGGGTTGATTAGCCTGATAGAAGGGTACTTTTAGGAACTGATTCTTTTCTAAGGGATTATTTGTTCATTCAGTGTGTACTTACTAAGTGCCTACTATGTATCATGTTATGTGTTAGGGAGTGGGGAGCAATATACAAGATGAATTGGATCCCAACTATCATGAAGCTAGAAGCTTCCAGAAGTAGCAACTCTTTCATTCTTCTTTCTCAGCTTTAGTACCTGCAAACGAAGGGGCTGCTGTCATATACTGCAGGACCGCTATTGCAGGCCCATTAGAAAAGAAAAGCATTTACACTAAGAAACTGTGGTCTGCCAGGCATCCATCTAGAAGCCGCTTAGAGATTTACAATCATAACACATCAGCCTTAACTGTCCTGCATTTGAGTTAGCAGCTCCCCACACCATTCTCCATGACGTTGTAAAGAATGTGAGCTGCTGCTCAGTTTGGTCCTAACAATTGCTAAATGTAATCTCTGCAAGTCTCATTTTTTCATCTCTAAATTGAGGATAATAATACCCACAGCAAAGGATTGCCGTGAGGTTTGAATGAGATAATAGTAACGTAAAGTACCTAGCAAAGTACTTATGGTAAACAATAAATCATTGTTTGTTTGTTTGTTTTCATTATTATTGCACTGACTTGACCAGGCATCTAGTTTAGACAGTGGGGAAAATGGAGCAGCATAATCATATTCTTTTTTGAAACAGTTTTGTTTTTATTGATGTATAATAGATGCGCATAGTTTCTGGGTATATGTGATCATTTAATACATTCATGTAATTTGTAGAGATCAAATAAGTGTACTTGTGATATCCGCCACCTTAAATATTTCATTGGACTCTGTCTTTGCAGAAAGTGCAAACATCTACCATTTAATTCATTCAAAGGAGCTTTTAGGGAAGAGGAAGGGTAGGTAGAAAGACTTCAGGAATAGAAGCATAGAGGCTAGTTGTTCAGTAACCTGGGTTCTGATCCCCTTCAGCTACTAACTTCTCTGTGACTGGGGTAAACAACACACTTTCTTCATCCTGTCCTCATTTATTTCATCTATAAAGGGATGGTGCAGACTGGCCCAGTACTCCAAGCTCTTTCAGCTTTCCTTGCCCATGATTCCACCACTAGAGTCTACATGGAACACATTCTTTAGCTTCTGCAAAGTCTGGAGACATCTAGAGCTGAGATGTGTGATCAGGCCTGTAGTCTGCACCAGAAATTGGGCCGGAATCTGCGTGTCTACCTGCCACTGCCTGGGGCAAGGAGCTGATGGTTCTATTGCCCATCTGACAGGTGTGGCCTCCCCACTCCCCCCGTTCCCAGGCTGGCAACTCCTCCACTGGAACTGTACTGATGATGATCTTTTTGTAGTCCAGATACTCATCCAAGCTCCAACCCGATCTGGGACATTTGCCATAAGTATTGCTGGGCCCCCATTCTTCTTCCCTGCCTCAGCTGCTCTGAGGGATTTTGTTCCTGATCCATCAGCAATTGACAAGAGCCATAAGAAAAGGATAGAAAAAAAGTAAGCAGAGGTGGAAAAGTGAGTGCTGAGTAAATACTGGGTGGATGAATGCTAGGTAGGCTGGGTGAGATTTCATAGATGGATGAATGGGTGATGAAGAAAGGTGAGGGACTGGCAGTGCGGTAGACCAGCACAGTGCCTGCATGGAGAAGGCACTGAGTAAATACCTGCCATGTCAATGTCAAATGTAACTGGGAGAGAGAAAACTAAATAGAAGAGAGAAAGAAAAAGGGACAGAGAAATAAATAATAAGTTAATAGGGAAGAAGGACAGAAGGAAAGAATAGTAACAGATGGATGTGGTAGATGATAAAATGAGAGAGACATAGCTAAAACTTGAGAAGTCCTTTGCAAAGGGTTTCTTCCATACCGTTTGTAAGAGCTGTCTGAAGTTTCAACACTGACATTAAAAACTTAGTGTATATGTGGATATGTGAAGGCACTCTCCTCTATTAAAACCTGGAATTTCCTGAACTGGACAAAACAAGAAGCTGCTATTAGGTTAGTTCTTCTCAGAGTCGATCTGACAACTGGGTTTGAATTGACGTGCCCATGAAAAGACAGGGAGGCAAACCTAGGCCAGGACTGTGGGCTGCAGTAGTGGGAGAGTGAACACAGCAGAGAACTAGGCCCAGCAACAGGGAATTGAAGGCTTCAGATGATTCTCTTACAGTGTAACATCCCTTGACTTCTGTCTCACTGGACCTCTGCCTGTTCCTAAGAACCATCATCGGTTGGGGCTGAAAGCCCCTAGAGATTGTTTAGCTCAGGGTTCCCCAACATGGAGTATATACACACTACTGGTGGTAATGAGGATTTTGTTGTTGTTGTTCAACCCAGGTGACCATTTATTTATTTTTATTGTATAGAAGGTCTACAATACATCTTGATACACGTAATGAGGTGATTACTACAGTCAAGTAAATTAACATATTCCTCATCTCACATAATTTCATATGTACTTATATAGAGATCTTCAATTAATCTAAGTGATGCTGCTTTTCCGTTATAATAGTGAAATAAATGTTTCTTGGTAAAATTTAAGTTTAAAAAGTGAGTTAACATAAGGAAAGAGTATTAAAACATGATGACACAGCTGGTATGCAGTTATTGGAGCAGCGATGAGATTGCATAGCTGAAGTTAGAGAAGTGCATTTCTAGTTCAAACTCCCCATTTCATAGATAAGGTCATTGGGGTCCAGAGGAAGAAAATGACTTGCTTAGTGGATCAGAATCAGAGGTACAGCTGGACTAGAATTCAGGTCTCCACTTTCTAGTTATCTTAGTTTATTTTGTGCTGCAATGAAGGAATACCTGAACTGGGTAATTTATAATAGACAGAAATTTATTTGGCTGGCAGTTCCAGAGGCTTGGAAGTTTAAGATCAAGGAGTTGTATTGAGGCAGGGTCTTTGTTTCTGTGTCATCTTATGGAAAAAGGTGTAAGGGCAAGAGAGTGTGCATGCTCGAGAGAGACTAAGCTCTCAGCCTCAAGCCCTTTTATAATTACATTAAATCATTCATAAGGGTGGAGCCTCCCATTGGGCCCCAACTCCCAGCACTGTTGAGTTGGGGATTAAGCATTAACACAATTGGAGAACACATTCAAACCATAGCACTAGTCAATGAGCTTTCTCCCTGCCTATGCTGCCTCCATAATCCTGCTCTGATAATCCTTCTTAAAGCCCCAAGCAATTGGCCTGTTAATTAGGGATCTGTTTGACAAATACTGAACCTCCTATTGCTTTCATTTAAGGATAAAAACAATATATTTGTCTTATGATGACTTGTCATGGTAGACACCTTGGATTTATATGAGCATTAGACATGGTGTGAGTGTTGTGGGTTGGCCTTGATTTATGGAATAAGCACACACTGAGAAAAATGACATAAAAATTAAATTTGTACAAATCGAATTCCATTTTTCCATTGATTTACTTTATCTCGGAGGTGTTTTTACCTTAATTTTTGAATTATTTACACTTGGTAATTGCTTCAAGCTTTTTATATCTTTATAAAGAAAAGAACACCACACTGAGAGCCTGAAAAAATGGGTACTAGTTTCAACTCGGACACAAACTCACTATGTGACCCTTGAAAAATCTTGAGCCTGTTTGCTCCTCGGTTTTTCAAAATGAAAGGAAGAATGACAGAAGTTGAGTGAGGGGATATCTGGGAGCCTTTTCCTCTCTCTCATATAGACTTCTCTGATTTTACATTCTTGATCCCAACTGGCTTTATCTCATCGTTAGCCTTTTCAAGGTCAAAAAAAAAAAAAAAGTTAAGCCACAAGTAGGGACGATGTCAAATTAATTCCATCAGAATTAGTAATATGGAAGTAGGAGGCATGAAGGGATGGTGTGAGGTGATGCACTGGACAGCTTTGTAATTTTCTGCTCAGAATCCCTTTGCAAGGCATTACTCCATGCTCCAGTCAAAACCATTGCAGAAGGATTAGTTAACTATATTCTACTGTGACCTCATCCCTAAGATGATTGATTGATTCAGGGGCAGACAGGCACCTGACCAAAGCAGAGCTAATCAGGGTATCTCCTGGGGATTGTCATTGTAGTCTTAGAAAATAGAAGCTAGATTCTCTTGGGGTGTCTATACTGATGAGATATATAAAGCTTTAAAGCTGTTGGTGGTTGTCTTCATTCATTGTGTGCTGCTAAAACAGAATACCTGAGACTGGGTAATTTAAAAGTTTATTGGCTCACAGTTCTGGTGACTTGGAAGCCCAAGGCTGAGGGGCTGGCATCTGGTGAGGGCCTTCTTGCTGTGCCATCCTATGGCAGAAGGGCAAAGAGAGGAGGGGAGAGAGAGTGAGAGGAGGTGAGCTCCCTCTTTTATAAGGAACCCATTGCTGTAATAACAAAATGACTCCCACATTAATGGCATTAATATATTCATGAGGGAAGCACCCTTGCGACCTAATCACCTCTCATTAGGCCCTACCTTCCAACACTGTTGCACTGAGGATTAAGTCTCCAACACCTGCTTTTTGCGGGACACATTCAAACCATAGCAGTGGTCATTTTCGTTTTTAACCATAAATGCTATGATGCTTTAAGGAAGGAGCAAGAGAGAACTAGAGCAGGCACACAGGAAACAGAAGAAAAAAGGAAGAGAATGTGACTTCTGATGGCACTTAAGTACTTGGCTCCATCATTTCTTAGGCTTAACTGCATTTTATTCTTACCCTCAATGAGCCACCCTATTGTCTTTGTCCTTATATTCTCCCAACACACTTTTCTAGTTACTAAGACTGATTTGAATTGTTCCTTGCAACCAAGGGGATTCTAATACATCACAGGGGCCCCATCCCAGAGCCACTGAATCAGAATCTCTGGTGTTGGGTTTCAGATATTGGTATCGTTAACTTAAAAATCACACCATTTATAAATTTAGAAAGGAGATTAGACTTTCTTATATAGGGTTACAGCCTGCAAGGTGGCCATTCTGACAGGTTGGGAAGCATAGCCTCCTGCAGAAGCCCAAAAGGCAGGCACTTTGAGGGAGGGGTGGGTACAACAACAGGGATTCATGCTGAATGATTCGACCATGTATACATATTCAACAGGTTATAGGAAGAGCTATGAATATTCATGAGCAGGGGCATGCATGTGTAATAACCAAATATACATATTACTTATGACCCATGTTGTCACCTTGAAGTAGAGACATAACTTTTAAATGTATTACAATGAGGCCCTATATGTCAAAAGGTGAAGCAGGGACCTGAGTGCACTTGGGTACACAGCCTCTATAAAATGACCAGAACCAGTCCATGTCAGTGAGTGGCCTTCTTATTAGGAGAAAGTTACTGAAGTCAGTCTCATTTACAATCAAATGTATGGCTATGGCTTGTGGAACAGGAGGGGCAGGTAGTCAGCATCTGGCAGTGAGTGACAATTGTTTTAATATTGCTTATTGGGAGACCAGTGCTTGTTTGGTTGCTAAAGAAAAAAAAAAAATCCTTGTGGCAGTTAGAACATAGTTTATTCTTTTTAACTGTAGAGGTGCATAATGAAATCCTTGTATGATACAGCCTTAGGCCTTCTTTATAACTCCAAACCTTATTGCTATAAAGAGTCCATTCTCTCAGTCTTATGATCGCTATTTTAACATTAATGTTAAACCACAAAAGGGAAGGGATAGCTAAACTACAAAAGGGAAGGGATATAATGAGATGTATCTGACCTCCTGTCCCATCATGGCTAGAAACTCCATTTTAAAGTTTTCTTTCTGGGGTCTCCTTGGCCAACAGGGGGTTTGTTCAGTCAGGTAGAGGGCTTAGGATTTTTTTTTTAGTTTACAGTACTTAAAATCTCCTTGGCTGATTTTCAAGTGCAGCCATGCTTGAGACCCCCGCTTAAAGGTACAGCAAAGAGGAAGGAGGTTGCCACATACAGTGTATGAGGATGCTTATTCCAGGCCATCTTTACCCAGCTGCCCTAGAGCCCAATTTCCAACTGATCCTCAGTCTCCTACCTGTTAAACAGAGACAGTTCTCCTTATCTTACACTCTTTCCACAGCTGCTGGCTGTGCCACAGGTTGTGTTGCTCAGACAGCAGACTCTGCGGGGGAGATTAGCAGGAAGGTTTATTTCAGCATGAAAGCTCTCAGGATCCACATCTGGGAAAGGAAAGAAATGAAAGCAGGTGGGGCAAAGGGAGATGCAGACCCCCCAAGAACTGTGCAGCTGAACTGACCTCTCAGAGCTGCTCTGAGTTGGCCTGAATGAGGGAGCCTTTATCCCCTGCAGTCACCGGATGGCAGTGAGACACATTTCTTTAGCTGAGACAATTCTCTCCAGGAGCCCCCAATGTTTTTGGCACCCGGGATGGGTTTTGTGGAAGACAATTTTTCCACTGACCTGCAGGGAGGAGGGGAGAACTGGGGGGAAATGGTTTTGGGATAAAACGGTTCCATCTCAGATCATAAGGCACTAGTTAGATTCTCATAAGGAGCACTAGATCCCTTGCATGAGCTCAGGCAGTAACACTTGCTCACCTGTCACTCACCTCCTCTGTGCACCGGTTCCTAACAGGCCATGGACTGGTACTGGTCTGTGACCCGGGGGTTGGGGACCCCTGTTCTAAATGAACGAATAGCAGAGGACATCATTCCTGATGGTGAATCTGAATGACACATCTCAGGATCAGTCACCCCCAACACGTGAAGCCCCTTATTTGACAAAGGGAACTCTTTGTCCTCTCCTGAAACCTTCTCCACCTCCAGTGTTTCCTATCAAAGTGAAGGGCCCCATGGTACATTTAGACACCTGGTCGGAAACCTCCAGGAAACCTCTTCCTCAACGTCTAATCGAATCAGTCTCCACATCTTTTAGAATCATCTTTAAATATTTTCATTATAGTATTTTCCCTCTTTGTCTCTGCTCCCATTCACTTAGTTCAGTTTGCCATCACCTCTCATCTGAACTATTCCCACAGCTTCCTAATTGGTCTCCCTGCTTCCTGAATTCTTATTCTTAAATTCACCCTGTGTCCAACTGCCAGAAGGACCTTTCTAAAAGGCAGAGCAGAGCATGTTGCTCCCCTGCTTAAAACCTTTGAGTGGTCCCTCACTGCCCTCAGGATATCAGCCAAATCTTAGTGTGGGCCCTGGAGCCCAGAACCCACCCTCATCTGGTTCCACTTTCCCTACCTCTCACTCCCTCCCTCCATGCTGCTTATCACTCCTGTCACTCAGGGCGCTGCTCCGTGCCCTCCTTGATCTGCTTATGCTGTTCGCTCCTCTTGGAATGACCTTCCCTCTCCATCTCGCTAATTTATATTCATCCTAGAAGATATCACCTCCTCCAGAATATGATCCTGAACTCAGGCTCCCAGAGATTTTTGCCCAACAGAGCTCATCTTTGTATATTAGTGTCTTTGCTCCTTATTAAAAATTATGCTATAATGTTAATAGCCCACATTAATTGAGTGCTTACTTGGTGCACTGTGCCAAATACTTTATATAGATTATCTCACTTTGTCCTCAAAATGACCTGTGAAGTTAGTACTATTATCATCTCTATTATATAGAGGAGCAAATCGAGCTTTGATGAAGTAACTCTTGTTCAAAGTCATTTGGTTAGTGTAGAGGGGATTTGGAATCAAGGCTGTCTGCTTACGTTATTCTTGTTTTATTGATCTTTTCACCTCAGTACCCAGAACGGTGCATAGCATGTAAAAAATAACTCTTGAACTAAACCTAGCACAGTATCTACATCATGGTTTGTTTTTAATAATTTATTTTCTCCACCACATAAAATAGTGTAGGTTGAAAGTGGTAGTAATAGCAATGCTAATATTTAATATTATTTTTCTTCAATATAAACAAAGGTAAATGGAAGCCTTTAAGGAGTTAAGTGCTGGTCAGGGGACCCTGGTTTCAGACCCTGGACCTGTGTCCACAGAGAGGAATGACACCAAGATTTGACCTACAACTTACTAGATTTGTTTTTCATTTCAGTAGAAGCAATATAATGCCTGTCTGTTTTCCCACATGATAAAGACAGGTCTTTATCATTTAATTTTCAGATCATGTGCAGTAGATATAACTTCTTCTTGAATTGACAGATATCCAATAATTAAAGTAAGAGTAAACACATGTTAAGTGCCTCGTTTAATCTCCCTTTAAGTTCCCCCAAGCCCTCACCAGTTAAGTTTTACCATATCAGTTTATACAGTTTTGCCAACAGAGGCTCAGGAAGGTAGAGTGACTTGGTTAAAGTCACATAACTAACTTATGGATGTTTCAAGACACAACTTCAGCTAACTGCAAAGTCTTTGCTTGTTCCACTGTTCCCCTGCAGTCCTGCCGACCTCTGTTCCTGAAATGCTGGCTTGTCTGCAGAGATCTGGACAGCTTCTAATGGGCATTGATGTTCTTAGGTATCTTCAATTGCTGGCATAATGGCTCCCTTGAGGGAAGGAGCTGACTCTTCACCAGCTCTTGTACCCTTGAGTTAGGTATTTAGCAGGTGGCCCCTGGGGAGCCAGGTGAGCATGCTGTAGCAGAACCTCGACCAGCAAGGGAGCTGCTGTTTTCTGAAACAGCAATGCTTCAGGGGTCTTATCCTAGTACACTGAACAAGAAGGAACTAAGAGAGATTGCATAAATTCAGAGACAGAAGATTAGTGGTTGCCTGGGAGTGGGGTGGGGATGCTGGGAAGTAACTGATTAATGGATACTATGGGGTCTCTTTTTGAGGTGCTGAAAATTTTAGAACTAGATAGTAGTGATGGTTGCACAACATTCTAAATGTACTAATATCATATAATGGTACACCTTAAAATGGTTAAAGTGGTAAATTTTGTGTTGTGTATATTTTACCACAGTGAAAAAAAAAGTTTGTATAAACATGGCCAGATCGGTGGACCATTTGCAAACATGATCACTTCTCCCACTGTTCTTTGTCTAAAATGATTTTTTATAGCCACTTTGGTGGTAAATTCAGCAATCAGTAGCCAACCATAAATGTAGCTGCAGCCTGAGTATTGATGTGGCTTGATTTTACTTTTTACTCCTGCCCAGATACTTTTCCTATTAATTCAGGAAGATAACATGGCATAGTCAAAAAAACAGGGGCTTTGGAGTTATGTGGACTTGCATCTGAATCCCAGCTTGCTATTTACTTACTGTGTGTGTGAGGAAGTTTACATAACCTACCTCTGAGCTTTGGTTTTTCTCACCTATAAAATGGGAATTATAATACCTCATAGGGAGTTGGTGAAGATTAGAATTACTACCTGTAAAGACTCTGGTATATAGAAGGTAACCAGTAAGTGGTGACTATCCTTCCCCCTTCTCCTCCCTGACCAACGGCCCCTCCCCTTCTCCTCCTTCTTCTTCCTCCTCCTCTTTATTCTCATCATAATCATTATGATTACACAAAGAAGAAATGCTGGGGCTAGGAGAAGAGAGCAGAATGTTTTGTAAATCATAAAACTGATAGTATTAGCAACAATAGCAATTGCTCTGATGGATGCAGACAATACTGTGAGGTCTCCAAATATTCTTTTTACTCAAGATCTCATTTATCCTTCACTGCTATTCTAGTGATAGCCAGTATGGGCTTATTATCCCCATTTGACATATGAGGAACTTGAGGCTCAGGGAGATCACACAAGAAATGGCAGAGCCAGAACTGAAGCAAGAGCAAGTACTTCTGCGTTTATCGCATGCTGTAGCCAAAGCTCTAGTCAGAGCTGCTAAAATGCTTCATAGCCACATTGATTTAAAAAGTTAGAGTTGTGGCTGGGTGCAGTGGCTCATACTTGTAATCCCAGAACTTTGGGAGGCTGAGGTGGGCAGATCAGTTGAGGTCAGGAGTTTGAGGCTAGTCTGTCTAACATGGTGAAACCCTGTCTCTACTAAAAAAAAAAAAAAAAATATATATATATATATATATATATATATATATATATATATAGTAGCTGAATGTGGTGGCACACACCTGTAATCTCGGCTACTCAGGAGGCTGAGGCATGAGAATCGCTTGAACCCAGGAGACAGAGGTTGCAGTGAGATGAGATCATGCCACTGCACTCCACCCTGGACAACAGAGTGAAATTGCATCTCTAAATAAATAAATAAAGTCAGAATTCATTACAGCAGTGGCATAATATGAGTAAAGAACATTAGTACTTCTATCAGGATACCTGGGTTCTAGTTCTAGTTTGGCCATTTATCCAGCACTGTCTGGAAGATTCCAAGAAGACAACTTAAGTCATGATAATGTCATTTCCCTCCCCTCATCTCTGCTTCCCTCCCTCTCCCCTCCCTTTCCTTTCCCCTCCCCTTCCCTCCCTTTCCCTCTCCCCTCCCCTCCCTTCCCTTTCCCCTTCTCTTCCCTCCCTTTCCCTCTCCCCTCCCCTCCCCCTCCCTTCCCTTCCCTTCCTTCTTTTTCTTCCTTCCTTTCTCCAATGAACAGGTATTCTCTTAGATGCCAGGAATAAATACAATAAATAAACACGTTTTTCCCCCCTGCCTTTGTGGAGCTCATATTCTAGTAGAAGAGAATAATTAAGAACAAATATATACATGAAATAATTACAGGTGTTATTAAATGTTATAAAGGAGCTAAAGTGGGGCCAAAATGAGGCTTAATAGAGAGATACCTAACTTAGGGCCCTCAGTGAAAGAGAAGAGCCCTTTAACCTGAGTTCTGAAGACTGGGAAAGAGCCAGCCAAGCCAAAGGAGTCAGGGTAGGGAGAGGGCAGCATTTCAGCATTTCAGGCAGGAAACATCATGGGCAGAAGAGCTGGTGCTGGAGAGAATTCAGAAGATTTTAAGAATGGAAGGAAAACAGTGTCACTGAAGCTTAGTAGGTGGGGAGTGTTCTTAGCTGAGGTGTGAGAGAGACAGAACCCAAACCTTCCAGCGCCTATAGGCCCCAAGATGTAGTTTGAATTTTAAGTGCAGTAGGAACCCTTTGAAATATTTTCTAAGCAAGGGAGCTCCATAATCTTATTTGTGTTTTAAGGATAGAGGTCCTGTGTGGAGCATGGGAGCAGAGAGGAAAGACAGGAGCCCAGTTAAGAGGCTGTAACAATGATTCAAGCAAGAGTTGAGTGGCTTTGAATAGGAATGATGACAATAAAGATGGTAAGATGTGGACAGATGAATGGTATATTTTGAGGCAGACACTAAAAGACTTGCTGATGGGTTGACTGTAGGGAGGAAGAGGCATGGATAAATCAGTGATGACCACCACAAATTTGAGCAAGACCCTTGGTAGTTGGAGAAGACTGGGTTTGGGGTATGGGAATAACTAGTTCCATTTTGGACATGTTAGGTCCTAAAGAAAAAGCAGAGTGACAATGTGGAACAGTGAAATCAATAGTGGGACATGGATGTGAAGACTTTGTATAAAGTTCTAGAGCCACCATTAATTTAGTGAGTGACCATAAGCACTTTTCTCTCTCTGGGTTCCAGTTTCCTCATTTATGAGATAAATGGGTTGGATTTGATGGTATCTTGCACTTGTCCTAGCTTTGACATTTCATGATTCTAATAACAAGCTCACTTGTCATTCATGAATCTATCTAAAGCTGTGTATATCTGTTTATAATTGAAGTCTTTCCCATGTCTTTTAAGTCAGTGACTTTTTACTACACAAGTGCTGCTTTCTTAAATATGTGCTTAGGAATCTTTAGAGGTATTCAGATGAGGGCCTTTCATTGACTCCTCCAGAATTGGGTACCAGAGTACAAACCAGAACTTTGGTTCTAGTGCTCCCACCCATTTGTTACTTCTGGGTTTCTGGGCAGTGTCTCTACTGCTTGTTTAGATCTTAAATCAATGGTTCCCAAACTTAGCTGCACATTGAAATTGCCTGAGGATCTTTAAAAAGTACCCATGCCTGACTCCATTCCCCAGCCATTCTGATTTAATTAGGATGTAGCCTGAGTATTGAGAGAGCTAAAAGTTCCCCAGGTGATTGTAACATGCAGCAGAGTTTGAGAACAACTGTGTTAGCGACTAATGAAAGTGCTAGCTGATAATTAAGGTGTGCACTGGTAAATGTCCATCTAACAGAAAGAACTTAAGCAATCACTCTCAGGATTTTAGAAGTTCCTCAAAGCTCTAAAGACTTAAAGGACAGGAATAGTGGAGTGGTAGGATGTATTAGTCCATTCTCCAGCTGCTATGAAGAAATAACCGAGACTAGGTAATTTATAAAGGAAAGAGGTTTAATTAACTCACAGTTCCACATGGCTGGGGAGGCCTCAGGAAACTTAAAATCATGGCAGAAGGGGAAGCAAACACGTCTTCTTCACATGGTGGCAGGAGAGAGAAATGTAGAGCAAAGTGGGGAAAATCCCCTTATAAAACCATCAGATCTCATGAGAACTCATTATCATGAGAACAGCATGGAGGAACCGCCCCCGTGATCTAATCACCTCCCATGAGGTCCCTTCTCCAACACATGGGGATTACAATTCAAGATGAGATTTTGGGTGGGGTCACAGTTAAACAATATCATAAGGCAAAAAAGCTGTTACTGTAGGAAATGGGACAGTTATGGGTCTTTTCTGGTAACAGTATGAGCAGGTCTACTTTTCTGTCATTTTCTCTCCCATCTCCCTTTAATAGATTTTAGACTTTCATATTATACATTTTGAATCCGAATCTTGCTATATTAGGTAACAAATACTAGAAACATATTCTTTTTTTTTTTTTTTTTTTTGAGACAGAATCTTGCTCTGTTGCCCAGGTGGGAGAGTAGTGGTGCAATCTTGGCTCACTGCAACCTCCGCCTCCCAGGTGCAAGTGATTCTTATTCCCCAGCCTCCCAAGTAGCTGAGACTATAGGTATGCACCACCACAGCCAGTTAATTTTTTGTATTTTCAGTAGAGATGGTGTTTCGCCATGTTGGCCAGGCTGGTCTCAAGCTCCTGGCCTCAACTTAGTCTGCCTGCCTCAGCCCCGCAAAGTGCGGGGGTTACAGGTGTACCCAGTCTTAGAAACATTCTATCACTCCCATGTCTGTGACCATAGCAGAAATTAGCAATCAGTCTTAGAAGGTGTTCCTCCTGGGCCTGGATGTGGCTTCACAAGCTCTCACTACTCAGTGGTTCTGACAGCCACTGTACCAGTGGGTCAGACTCTAAACTGAGGAATACACACGTACCCACACAGATATGTGTGTGTGTGTTTGTTTTAATATTAGAAGACCCTTTATTCCTGATGGTGACTTTGAAAAAAATCCCTTGTGCTCTGTGGTCTTAAGATTTTTTTTTTTTTTTAATCTGAAAGAGGAAATTTGGATTATTTAGTCTACCAGTTGGAAAAGCACAAGAGGCCTGTCACTACAGTGGTGTTTTCTGGGGTTCAAGTCAACGAGAGACAAATCACAGATTCAATCAAAAGTCACATGTGGAAGGCTAAATAGCATATTTGAGAAAAGGAAACCTCGAGGTTATTCATCTTTACCTCATAGGAATCAAGCAGAAATAGAAACTACCTTTCAGGAGAAGGAATGTATAACTTCCAGCTTTTTGAGATGGGTTTTACATTTATTTTTTTCTTATTCAATCTAGTTCCTTACGGAACATAAATTAACCTTAAAGAGTAGCATTGGAGAAGATTGAAAGATTATTGCATTTTTTCTCTCTCTCCAATTTTAAAGTTTAAAAATCGTAGTTGTCTTCTTTTTATTTATCAAAGGCTATGAACTTCCAAAGCATTGGTGAAAGCAACCAAAGAGGGATAAACAGTGTTTCATAAAGGATAAGGGCTTAAATCTCCTCCCTCCTCTCTGAAATTCTTTCTCTGCCTACAGGCTCTCCTCTTTGGAAGGAGTATTCTGCCTCAGAAAGACCCACACAAAAATTTGCATCCCAGCCCTCAGGATTCCAGGTCTTTCCTCATCAGAGGTTGGAAAACATTTCTGCTCCCCTACCCTATTAGCACAGAATACGGTGAATAGGGTCAGACTTTGGAGCCAAATGTAGGTTCCCATCCCACTTTACTTTGTGCTTGTTATGTAGCCTTGGACAGTTTAGCCTCACTAAGCCTTGGTTTCTGCTCATAAAGAAGAAGCTAATAATGCCTGTTTCTCAGAAGTTTGAAAGTCAAGGGCCAAACAGAGGGCATGGCCTGGGGTAGATGCTCTCCTTAGAAAAACTATCCAAGAAAACCTGCTTATAGCATGACAGTGATGACCTGTTTCAAGCTTAACATGTCAAATATTTTCCCTTTTCTGGTAACTGGAGGACAAAACCCTCAGTGGCCATGCCTTCTTGGTGGAAGGTAAATTTCCTTATCTGTCATCAGGCTGTGTAGGAACTCTCTTTTGTCAACCTCTAGAGATCCGCCCTTCTCTCTATGTGTCTCTGGAGGGGTTGCCAGTCATAGGACCCTTCACTCCTCTACCACAGGAGAGGACAGGTGGCCCAAGCCAGACCAGCCATGTTCTCCTTCCATGTTCTCCTCTAAAGCTTAATGCATGATGGGAACACTCTTGCTGTAGTCAAGTTGAAAAGCAAGAAGTTAGAACAGGGTTATTACAAGCCTGTTTGAGAAAAAACGGTTCATGAATTCCTTCTATGGACAACTCCAGACTCTTCTTTCCTGACTTCATAAGTCCATGACATTCATAAAACTCTAACTCATCCTCCAATTCCAAACACTACCGCGTGCCATCCCATTGAGCTCTTCTTTTTCATGAGAGAGTTAAGAGTAGTGTCTGTTGCCAGCAAAGAACTTAACTGGTATATGATGGAAGTTTTCCAACATGGATGAGGGTCTTCCCTTTTAATATAATAAGACTGCATTTACTAATTAATTCCTAAAAAGCAAAGGTTATATACTTTTGCTTTTATACAAATATTGAATCTACTAGCGTAGACACGGGATCTTTGAGCCAAGAGGGGCCCCAGAGGACATCCAATCTAAAGTCTTCACTAATAACTGAAAAACCTGAGGGCAGAGATTGAGTGTGACTTGGTCTTTGTCCCACTGTCCTTTGGTGGCAGACCTGGGTTTAGAATTTAGGCCCCCTGACACTGAGCCTCGTACCGTTTTACCTCTTGTCATCCTTAACGTATGTTTGTGGACTTAATGCTTTGAGCTCAGCACCCACAAGACCACCGTAATAGCTTGTATCCTCATGAAAGCTAACAAGATTTCTTTCTCCTGCGTATAATCCACACTTGTGCCCTAGACCAGGTTTCTGGTGTATTTCAGGCTGCTGGTCGAAAGAGGGGATGGAGGCCAGAGAGTGACGTTGAATTTATACAGCACAGAGCGTATACAATCAACAGTTCCCAAGCTTCATTGAAGCATGGTCTTTGCACAAGAGAGCCACGTACTTTGAATTTCTTCCTTACCAGGGATATTCTGACCCTAATCAATAATTTATCTTCTCTATCCAGAAAGCCTTCAAAGTGGGAGAGAAATCCACTCAACACTAACAGAAATAAAGAAATAGAGACAACAATTTGCTTTTCCCTGTACAGATTTCAGAGAATCTTGAAACAAAACAAAAACAGTAGACAAAAAGAAAAAGCATTAGAGCAAACACTGGGCCTTTTTTTGTAAGCAGCAGGAAAGAGGAAGGAGAAACATGCAAGGGCAGGTGTATTTTTGAAGAACAATTTATTTTTCTTTGGGTAGATACCCAGTAGTGGGATTCCTGGGTAAAACAGTAGTTTTATTTGTAGCTCTTTCAGAAAGGGTGTGAGTAGGCCTTGTTTTAATAAAGTATGTGACACATTTAACCAGGGGAAAAGAACAAAAACACTGGCTAAGAACTGTTGAGCACTTTCTGTGAGTCAGGCACTGGCTTCAGTGTTATTTGTGCTCTACAGCCATTTTGGGAGGAAGTATTCCCACTTTAGAGATGGGGAAACTGAGGGTCAGAAAATTGAGTTCATTTGTCCAAGGTCACACAGCTAGTAAGTAGTGGAGCCATGCTTGAAACTAGGGTGATTTAAACTCCAGTCCCTTATCCAGTATGCTTTACCGCATCCTAACCACAAAAGTAATGTGTCCATAACATGCTTTTGAAATCTGCAACAAGCCACACAATTCCTTCTTTCTGCATAAATAAATTAGGATAGAAACCCAACTTTGCAAACTTAATCATTCTTTTTCTTTTTCACCTTAACCAACCTTTACCAAGTGCTTGGAAAAGGTCACTTAAATCCACAGCCCAAGAAAAATGTATCTTTGTGATTAATATTTGTTAAAATGAGGAGTGACATGGTAATAAAATGGAAAGGTTTGGGGGCCTTTGGGAAAATCCATCTGACTGCAGGCTGTAGT
The DNA here is from genome assembly GCF_047675955.1 of Chlorocebus sabaeus. Taxonomy (NCBI): domain Eukaryota; kingdom Metazoa; phylum Chordata; class Mammalia; order Primates; family Cercopithecidae; genus Chlorocebus; species Chlorocebus sabaeus. Next base: position 29,824,197 of record NC_132926.1, on the reverse strand, counting down.
TTCAGTAATGAGGCTGCTATTTTCCGGTCATGAAGGTAATGTTTTTTGATGCAGGTGGAATTATTAACAAGGTGAACGTATCTGCCTGGAGGGTGGAGGGCTAGAAAGAAACTGCCTTGGGAAAATGGCTCAGGGTGGGAGGCCACGTGCCTTTCCTTCTTCATTTTCAGAAGGTATGAAAATTTCACATGCTGGGAGTGGTTCGTTCTCTCTCCTTTCTCCTGCTCTCATGGTAACTCATTCAATGGCATGTGTATATTTGTGCCTGGAACGGTAGGGGGACAGGAAGAGTACCAGAAGAGAGGCAAGATGAAATTGAAGAAAGTATATACTTAAACCATTTTCTCCACTGTCCAGAAGTTTAGTTCAGGTTATTCTTCCTATTACTCACCAGTAGGGCTGGCTTGCCTGGCAAGTGGAGTAATAGCACCTAGGGGATACTGGGCAGCAATAGAAAGGGGTTAGAGTTTATGTGACGATACAAGGCCAGAGGACCCAGGAGTATACAAACCCTTGCTTTTACCCAGTTATTTCTCTTTTGATAAGCTTCCTGAAAAAAAAAAAGTAAAAATAAATGCCATTTGACCCAGTCATGCCATTACTGGGCATATACCCAAAGGATTATAAATCATGCTGCTATAAAGACACATGCACACGTATGTTTACTGCGGCACTACTCACAATAGCAAAGACTTGGAACAAACCCAAATGTCCATCAATGATAGACTGGATTAAGAAAATGTGGCTCATATACTCCATGGAATACTATGCAGCCATACAAAAGGATGAATTTATGTCCTTTGTGGGAACATGGATGAAGCTGGAAACCATCATTCTGAGCAAACTGTCACAAGGACAGAAAACCAAACACTGTATGTTCTCACTCATAGGTGGGAATTGAACAATGAGAACACTTGGACACAGGGTGGGGAACATCACACACCGGGGCCTGTTGTGGGGTGGGGGAAGGGGAGAGGGATAGCTTTAGGAGAAATACCTAATGTAAATGGCTAATTAACAGGTGCAGCACACCAACATGGCACACGTATACATATGTAACAAACCTGCACGTTGTGCACATGTACCCTAGAACTTAAAGTATTAAAAAGAAAAGTAAAAATAACACTGTAATTAGCTGGTTTTGAACTTAAACTCCAAAGTAAGAATGAACTGGGCCAGGTGTTTGTGTCCTCTTGTTGAGGCCAGAGGCAGCCCGGAGGAAAGTGAAGGAAGTCCAAATGATCTGCTTTCCCTCCAAACTTAGGTGCCTGCCCATTCAACTCTATGAAAACTTCCACCTGCTGATAAAGAAAGAAGCAGGCCTGACTACTCTGCCAGAAGAAAAGAAGACATCCAGAGATGTGGACATGGCTGGAGAGAGATCCTCCAAGAAGTGGTATCAAGTCTGTGTGTCTCTTTGAGAGCACCATCTCCAGAAAGAGCAACTCAATCAGTTTTTTGGACTCTGACCCACCAAATAATCATGACTTTCTTTGTGTGTATGTATGTGGCAGGGTAAGTGGTTGGGGTGGATTTAATGCCTTCCATCCTTGATGGGGAGACAGGAGCTTCAGAGGCACCCATAGTCCAAAAGGAAAGTTACTGACACTCCCCATCGACTCCTCCCCACTCAACGCATCTTCATCATCTTCTGCCCCAGTTACGTCTTTCTGGCTGAATGTGGTGTTCTCTCTTTTCACTCTGTTCTGAATTTGCTGTCAGAATGGTTTTCCTGAAGCACAACTTTGATTATTTCACTAAATGCTCAAAAATACTCCATGGCTCTCACTCTCTGGAGCAGTGGTGAGCAGTCTGGCCCTCCTGTTTTTGTAAATAAAGCTTTATTGGAACACAGCCACATGTACATATTAGCCATGGCACTCTCATGCTACAAAGTCAGAGTTGAGTAGTTGCAACAGAGAATACATGACCTACAAAGCCTAAAATATTTACCATCTAGTCCTTAATGTTAAAAAATTTGCCAAATCCTGGTTTAGAGAAATATGTCCAAACATCTGTTCCTGGCATTTGAGGTACTTGTCAGTCTGGGCCCAATAAATCTTTCTTGTCTTGTCTGTTCCTGTTCCCCTTCAAGTGCCTCGTGTGCCAACCGAAAGGGAATCCTGACTTGATACCTTTTTGGTGGTTTTTGTACTTTTTTAAAAAAAATGAATTCTAACACACATATAGAAAAATATGCATATTTTAAGTCCATAGCTTGATGAATTTTCACAACATGTGTATCCCAATAACATCCAAATTAAGAAACAATATGTATTACCCATACCCTAGAAGCCCTCCTCATGATCATTTATATCCTGATTTCTAACACTGTAGATTAGTTGTAGCTCTTTTTGAGTTTAATATAAATACCAAAGTAAGTATTTCTTTTGTTTGGCTTCTTTTGTTCAACAATAGGTTTGTGAATTCATCCACATCATCACATGTAGTTGTTGTGTGTTCATTCCCAGTGCTGTATTCCATTTTGTGTTTCATTATATCACAGTTTATTAATTCTACAGTTGATAGGCATTTGGATAGTTTCTAATTTGGGGCTATTATAAACAATGCTGCCATAAACACCTTTTTACATGTTTTTTGATTAGTATACATATGCATTTCTATTGGGTTAATACCTAAGTATGTCATTGTTGAGTCATAGGGTAAATACTACCAAAATGCTTTTCAATATACAAATATATACTCGTATCAGGAATGCTTGAGAATTCCAGTTGCTATTCAAAATCCTTGCCAACATTTGGGTTCTGGTTGGTGCTGATTTTTTCTCTTTTAGCAATTCTGGTAGGTATACTACAGAATTGTGTTGTGGTTTAAGTATGCATTTCCTTAATCTCTAAGAGGCGGATCATCATTTCATAAATATTGGCCATTTGGACATCCTCTTGTAATGTGCTTGTTTAAGTCTTTGCCTTCTTCCCTTTCCGATTGACTTTTATTTATTTGTATCAAAATTTTATATATTTTGGCTCTGAGTCTTTTCTCAGATATGAATATTATACATATTGTCTCTTATTCTATGGGTTGCCTTTTCACTCAAGATTTTGATAAAGTTTCTAAATTTAATTCCTTTTTTTTTGTTCATGATTAGCACTTTTGATCCTGTTTAAGAAATCTTTGTCATTTTCAAAATTATGAAGATATTCTCATATTTTCCTGTAAGCTTTCTTCCTACCTTTAGATTTTAAATCAGGAAATGATTTTGTATATAAATATATACGTATACTATAAGTAGGAGGTCAAGTTTTTTCCCATATGGATATTTAATTGGTATACTTTCTTAAATTTTAATTTTTTTTTAGATTTAAGAGGTACATGTGCAGATACATTATGTGGTTATCTTATATAATATTGGAATATGGGTGTCTATTGAACCCTTCACCTAGATGGTGAACATAGTGTTACCAGGGGTGAATCTGCATAGGTCTGCATAGGTCTTTATCCTTGCCTCCTCAGAGAAAAGAATTCAGCTGAGGGGTAGAAGTAGGTTTAAGGCAGAGGGAGAGGCCAAGGCAAGTTTGAGAACAGGAGTGAGAGTTTATCAAAAAGCTTTAGAGCAAGAACAAAGGGAAGCAAAGTCCACTTGGAAGAGGGTCAAGTGGGTGGCTTGAGAGATTCAAGTGACCCATCCAGACCTTGACTTGGGGTTTTATACATTGGCATGGTTCTGGAGTTTGTGTTTCTTCTCCCTTGAGCCTTCCCTTGGGGTGTGCTATCCACATCAGCAGTGGCTTGCCAGCACTTGGGAGGGCCTGCGTGCACAGTGTGTTCACTGAAGTTGTACACATGCTCACTTGAGATGATTTTCCCTTACCAGTCAGGACTTCCCAGAGGTAGGTTATATACCATTTAAACTACCATTTTGCCTCTTAGTGTGCATACTTGAACCCACTCACCCAACTCCTGAAACCTTATTGGGAAGCTGCTGATCACTAGCTTCAGGTATTTTCTATCTATTGGAAGACTGTCTTTCCCTGGGACTGGCTGCAACTGATGATCATTTTAGAGAGACAGTTGATTAACTGCCTGACCATCACCTGACATTCCTGGGTGGAGGCCCTCTCCTGCCCTGCTCCTGTCTGCCTAGCTACCTACTCTAACAATAGTACCTGATTACCCAATAGGTAATTTTTGAGCCCTTGTTCTCCTTCCTCCATCCCCCACTTCTGGAGTTCCAATGTCTATGATTTCCAAATTTATGTCCATGTGTACTCATTGTTTAGCTTCCACTTATTAGTGAGAATATGTAGTATTTGATTTTCTCTTTCTATGCCAATTCACTTAGGGTAATGGCCTTTAGCTGCATTCATGTTGCTGCAAGGGACATGATTTCCTTCCTTTTTATGGCTATGTCATATTCCATGGTACATATGTAGCACATTTTCTTTATCCGGTCCACCATTGATGAGCCCTAGATCGATTCAATAATTTTGCTATCGTGAATAGTGCTGTGATAAACATGCAAGGGCAGGTATATTTTTGACAGAACAATTTATTTTTCTTTGGGTAGATACCTAGTAGTGGGATTCCTGGGTTAAATAGTAGTTTTATTTGTAGCTCTTTCAGAAATCTCTGTACCATTTTCCATAGGGGTTAAACTCATTTACATTCTCACCAAGAGTATATAAGCATTCCCTTTTCTCTGCATCCTTGCCAACATGTTTTTTTTTTTTATTGTTTCATAATAGCCACTTTGATTGATATGAGATGGTATCTCATTGTGGTTGTAATTTGCATTTCTCTGATAATTAGTGATCATGAGCATTTTTATTACATTTCTTGGCCTCTTGTGTGTCTTCTTTTGGGAAGTGTCTGTTTCATGTCTTTTCCCCACATTTTAATGGGGCTATTTTTTTTTTTTCTTGTTGATTTATGTGTCTTATAGATTCTGTATATTAGTCCTCCATCAGATGCATAGTTTGTAAATATTTTCTCCACTTTCTGTAGGTTTTCTGTTCACTCTGTTGATTGTTTATTTTGCTGTGCAGAAGCTCTGTAGTTTAATTAAATCCCACTTGTTGATTTTTGTTTTGTCGCATTTGCTCTGAGGTCTTAGTTGTAAATTCTTGGCCAGAACCAATGTCCAGAAGAGTTTTTCCTAGGTTTTCTTATAGGATTTTAATAGTTTGAGGTCTTACATTTAAGTCTTTAATCTATCTTGAGTAAATATTTATATATGGTGATAGGTAGGGTTCCAGTTTCATTCTTCTGCATATAGCTAGCCAGTTTTCCCAGCAAAGTTTATTGACTAGGAGGTCCTTTCATTGTTTATTTTTGCCAACTTTGTCAGAGATCTGTTAGTTGTGGATGTGTGGCTTTATTTCTGGGTTCTCTATTCTGTTCCCTTGATCTATGTGTCTATTTCTGTATGAGTACCATGGTTTTTCAGTTACTGCAGTCTTGTAGCACAGCTTGAAGTCGGGTAATCTGATGCCTCTGGATTTTTTTTTGCTTAGGATTTCTGTGGCTATTTGGGCTCTTTGTTTGGTTCAATGTAAATTTTAGTTATTTTCTAATTCTGTAAAAACTGATGTTAGTAATTTGATAGGAATTACATTCAATCTGTAGATACTTTGGGAAGTATGGCCATTTTAAAGGTATTAATTGTTAAAATCCATGAGGATGAAATGTTTTTTCATTTGTTGGTGTCATCTATTATTTCTTTCATTAGTGTGTTGTAGTTCTCATTGTAGATATCGTTCTCCTTGGTTAAATGTATTCTTAGCTGTTTTATTTTTCTGTGGCCATGATAAATGAGATTATGTTCTTAATTTAGGTCTCAGCTTGAACGTGTTGTTGGTGTATAGAAATGTGACTGATTTTTATACATGGATTTTGTATCTTGAAACTTTACTGAAGTCACTTATCAGGCCTAGGAGTCTTTTAGAGGAATCTTCAGGGTTTTCTTGGTATAGAATTATGTCATCAGTGAACAAAGATCGTTTGACTTTCTCTTTTCCAATTTAGATACCTTTTATTTCTTTTTCTTGCTTGATTTCTCTGGCTAGGACTTCCTATGTTGAATAGAAGCAGTGAGAGTGAACATCTTTGTCTTCTTTTAATCTTTACGGGAAATGTTTCTAACTTTTTTCCATTCAGTGTGATGTTGGCTGTGGGTTTGTCACATATGGCTCTTATTATTTTGAGGTATGTTCTTTCCATGCCTAGTTTGTTGAGAGTTTTTATCATAAAGGGATGTTGAATTTTATTGAATGCTTTTTCTGTGTCTGTTGAAACAATCATATGGTTTTGTTTTAATTTTGTTTATGGGATAAATTGCATTTATTGATTTGCATATATTGAACCATCCTTGCATCCCAGAAATTAAGCCTACTTGATCATGATGAATTATTATCTTTTTGATGTGGTGCTAGATTTAGTTTGCTTGTATTATGTTGAGGATTTTTGTGTCTATGTTCATCAGGGATATCAGCTTGTAGTCTTTTTTTTTTATTGTGTCCTTACCAGATTTTGGTATCAGGATGATACTGGACTGCTGTGTCACCATTGTTATTGATCAGTTTGCTATTTTCTTGCATAAATACTGGGCAAGGAAATCGCTCTCTGTATTAAAAGAGTATGTCATTTACAATAGCATCAAAACCTCCACATTTGGAGGAATAAACATAAAAAACAATATGTAACCCCCTACATGAAAAACTATAAAACATCACTGGGAAAAACAAAAGATAAAATAATTATAACATATATATATGTGTGTATGTGTGTGTATGTAGTACAAATGTGTATGTGTATATATGTATGCACATGTATATAGTATACAGTATGTGTGTGTATAGAAATATATATGTCTATATTTATATATATATATATATAATTTGCCATAGCTTTATTATAGATTCTAAATATGGTAGCCTATGTTGTTGTTCTTTACTTCCACTGGCCTTGGCACTTTAAATTCCCATATACATTTTAGGATTAGGTTGTCAGTTTGTCTTAAAAAATCTGATGTGCTTTCAAAAAGGATTACACGGAATTTGTAGATCAGCCTGGGAAGAATTGACATATTTATTGTATGCCAATATGTCTAATACGTGAACATATACCTTCATTTATTTAGCTTATCTTCTGTTTTTGTCAGTGATGTTTGTAGTTTTCTGTATCTATTGTCACATTTATTCCTAGGAATTTAGTGTTTTTTAATGCCATTATTAGTGCTACACTCCTTGAAACTTAATTTTTCTAATTTATAGTGTTACTAACATATGGAAATACAACTAATTTTTATAGATTGGCTTTATTTCTAATGACCATGTTTAGTTTACTTATTAACTCAAATAGTTTATCTGTCAATTCTTTTGTATTTTATAAGTATACAGTCATGTTGTTTATTTAAATGACAGTTTTACTTCTTTATCTTTCTATCCTTATGTTTCCTATTTATTTCCTTGCTTTATTACACTAGCTAGGACAAATACAGTGTTACATAAAAGTAGTGATAGTGCATATTCAGTTTCTCTCCTGCTTGAGGCATGTGTCCCTCAACCCAGCATGACTTATTGATTTGGTCTCCAGAAACTATTTGAGTGAAAGGACTTGATGGGCTGGTAACTGTTTACAAGGGTCTCTTATGGCTGGGAAGAATAGTTTGTTGCTCTTTCTTTCTTTACTCTGTTTTTAAACTATCCTTATTAGATTTTCTGGATAAATGAGTATAAACCTCTTTCTTTGGTATATATGCCATAGATATGATCTTAATTATTATGTAGTAAACATGTATTATCTATTAAACATTTATTGACTTTGCTTGCATTAGTTCATTTGATGATACCAATAATCCTGTAAGGTAGCCATAATTATTTCTTTTGTATAGACAAGTGTCTTTGGAATTAGAAATTATGAACTTGCCACAAATCACCAGTTGGAAGTGACAGAGCTGAGTTTTGAACCTAGGCGTTTGACTCTAGAGCCCCTACTCATTGTACAGTACTGATCCACATCAAGTTGAAATTTGCCTTTTTATAATTCCTTTGTGGCTACACAGAATAAGCATGCTGTTCCTTTTCCAAGAAAGCCCTCTAGTTGTGTGAAGTTAGCTTTTATCAATCTTCTAACTGTCCTCCAGATTAAATATTCCTAGTTTCTGACATTCCTTGAATGATAAGGCTTAAAAATCTCTTTTGCTTTTCCAGTTACCAATTTCCTTCTCAAAATACCTCTCCAAGCATCGTGCTCAGAGTGGAAGTGGGGCTGGCGATGTTGTATGGTTTGCTGAAATGATTTAAAACATGCAGTAGAACCTTGCCCTTCTCTGTTGTGATCTTATATCCTTTATATTGCATCCTGAGATTTAAGCAACTTGGTATAGATTTTAGAGTTCAGAGATTTTATTCTGATCTTAGCAAAGCAATTTGCAAGTTGTATGACCTTGGGCAAGTCACTAGATTTCCCCAAGCTTCACTCTTCTTATCTATAAAATATGGGACCATAACTCCTACCCTGGTTACCCCCCAGCAAATGATGGGAGACTCATCTGACATAATGGAGATAAAAATGTCATTTGCAAACTAAGAAGAGCTCTATCAGTGTTATTTTTAGCAGATGCATTAGGGTGTTGACACATACTGAGTGAGTATTTGTACAGAGTGGAGCTGAACTCAGTCGTAAAGAAAGCGAACAAAAGGGAATGTAATGGCATCCAGCCAACATAAGGAAATGCTAAATGGGCTGTATAGGGGAGAAAAGGGGGAGAGTGGAATTAGCCTCAGGAAAGAAGGACATATACAGACCTGAGTGTTCAGCTGAGATTTTGGAGAAAGTGCCATGGTCTACAAGGTCAGTGAGGACCAGGAAATCATAGTCAGATCTGGTGACTTGAGATGCTGAATTGTATTTTTTTTCTTCCAGTGAAATGGTGAGGCAGAGCCATTACTGCCTCCTCTCCTCAACCCATCCCACAAGGCTAATTATTATAAAAATTCTCTGTCATTTCTTTGCAACGGTCCACAGCCTAACTAATTTAAAAATGCAAATGAATGCTAAATTACAGTCAGGTTTGGAGCTTGTTTCCTGCCTATGCACCTAGAGAGGGTAAGCGTCATTGCTACAGCTGGAAATCAATCTTGAGCACCCTGGGTGATTTGATAATGGCCAGTGGCATCGCTGCTGATGTCACAAGACGCTCGGTTGATGGTGAATTTCAGCAGCATTGTGGACTATCAATCTTCAGCCTGTCTCTGCCTCTGCAGTGGCATACTGCAGCATCATGTTTTTTTCTACTGAAAACCAAGGAACCCTCCCTCTGCCATCTGTCAGGCTTGTGATAGGCCAAGTGCTAAGCCTGACTCTGGTGGTTGGATGTGTCTGCCTTATAACAGCCCTCCTAGCTGTGAGCTTTGGATCTGGAAGCCTGTTTGGTGATTACAGTGATGATAAGAAATGGAGTCCTGCATGTCTAGTAATCCTTAGATTAGTGAGTCTCGCAGTGACCTCCTAGGATCTGGGGTGTTTTTAAAATGCAGACTCCTGGGCTCCAATTTAAACATACTGCATTGGAATCTCTAGAGATGGATCTTGGAAATGAATTTTTAAAAACAGGGATGCCAGGTGATTCTTATGCATATTAAAGTTTGGGAAATACTGTCTTACGTTGTAAAATGATGAATTATTGGGGCTGAAAGAAGCCCTAGAGAATTTCTTGTCCAGTGGTTTTCAGCCTTGGCTGCACATTAGAATTACTTGGAGAGATTTTTAATTTGCAGTGCTGGAGGTCCTACCCTACACAAATGTCATCAGAATCTTTAGGGTTGGGACCAAGCCATCAGTGTTTTAAAGCTCTCCAGTTGATTCCAACATTCAGCCAAGGCTGAAAATCACTGCTGTAGTACAACCGTTGCTTTTACTGTGGGGGACAGTGTGACCCACAGGGGTACCATCTCTGAGAGGGTCAGTGGCCCAGACGGGATGAGAATTCAGATTTCTTGCTGCTGATTGGTACTCCTTCTACCATAGAGATCGTTTCTCTTTGTTGAACCAGTGGCAACTCCTATTCTCTCTCTGGTGTTCTATTTTATCCTGTAATACCTGATAATTTGATTTCCTTATAAGCCAGATCTTGTTCTCTCCAGGTGGACCTCTGATTCCAGCCAGAGATCCCTGACTCAAGCTTTAGCCTAAAGCCTATCCCCAGCCATCCACTCCGCCCCATGGCACCCCAAGTTCCCTGAGGCCTCTGTTAATTGGATAAGGCTTGCTGGGCAACCAGGCTTCTAGCTCTGGCATTAGTTTGGTGCATGTGACTTTTAAGCAAACAATAAAACTTCTTTTGACTCTCGTTTCCTTCCCTTATACAGAGTGCATGTAATGAAATCAAAGTGCTTTGCTGAGAAAGGGACTGCCTTTCAATGCCATAGCCAGTTCTAGGCACAGAGCAGGCATCCTGTAAATACTTAATGAAATAAATAATTAATTGAGAAATGCAAATGTAAACATTACATAATCATTCCCACTGGCTTATCTTCTCCCAAGATGATGCACATATTAAATTTTATTTCAAGAGATTTGCTTGTAGTGAAAATTTCTGTATAGTGTATCTATTTCTAGCCCTAGTGAATGGCTTAATGATACCTAACATGTATCTTTCACAACAAAATTTTGTGAACAGAATAACTTGAACTATTCCTTAGAACCTGGTATAATGGATTTTCCTTTAGATGACGAATAATTATATCTTTACCCACCCAAGTCCTTTTGACAGTGGAAAGAAATTTAAAAGATGGGAGAGATACGACCAACCAATGAAGGCATCTCTTGTGTTTTATCTGTGTATGAACTAAAGTTCTGAAATTTTTGAACTTAATGATGATGTGTTTTCTTTCATTTGGGAAGATAATTTGATATCAGTAAATCCTCAGAGTTGACATAGGCTTTCATAATTTCTTACCTATCGTTCACTGTAGCACTGTGCTTATTTCAGAACTTTTGGACCATGAGTTTCCAGTTTATGGCTAGGGTGAAAAGCCAGTGGCTGTGATGAGGAGATGGTCTAGATATTCACTGACAGATGTTTGCTTATATAAGCCAAGCACTGTGCTGAATGCTGGGAATCCATTGTTGTCTTGAAAGAGACCCACTTCCTGCCCTCCTGGAACTGTGGGCTGGCAGGGGAGGCAGGTGTGAATCAAAGCAGCATACTAGTTGCTGAACAATCATAGATAGAGATGAGCATTGTGAACGAGTGTGGCTCTGTAACAGTATTTAGTAGAGAAACCTGACTCAGGCCAGAGGGTCAAGATGGCATCCCCAAGGAAATGATGACTGAGGTGATACGGGAAAGAGAAACAGAAGCTGCTTGTGTGCAGGGGGCAGGGACAAGTTTAGGCAGATGGCAAAGCATTTGCATGGCCCATGAGAGGAATGAACGTGGTGAGTTTTAGGAACTGAAAGAAAGTTTTCAGCTAGGCAGGGTTACCTGATAAGCTGCTCATAAGGATAGGGAAGAGTCCATTTCTGACTGTAATTGTCTGGCCAGTGTATCATAACCTGACTTGGAAGGTTAGTCTAAAGAGAGATGTGGGTTAAGTATGTGGTCTGAATTAGGGCTTAATCAGTCCTCTGGTAAGTATTAGGATATGTCCAACATTAGGAGCAAGGTTGAGGCCAATAAATCATCCATATTTTTAACAAACATTTATTGAATTTCTAGTGTGTGCCAAATAGGTTAGAGTGGGCCAGGAGAATGGAGTAAAAGTCAGTGTGCAATATGACTAGGCATGTTAGCTATGGACAGACAGCTGTGGGGTTGTGTCTAGACCACACAATGTAAGAGTTTGTTCGTGTCGCCTGATTTTTCTGTTTCCATTTTGCAATCATCAAATTGGGGATAATAACAGCCTTTTCAAAGGATGGTTATGAGGATCAAATGAGTTAATGTGTAAAAAATACTTAGTGCCAGATGCATCATGGATATCTAATTAATATTGGCTCTCTGCAAATCAGCTGGAAAAAATAAGAAAAAAATAATCAATCTTTCTAAGTCTGGGCTTTAGCTATTGAGAAAATCCCCGGAGTATCTCATGGGACAGGTGAAGGGACAAAGAGAGATTTCCTACCAGCTGCGTCATCCACCCAAGAGACTCAGCTGGCACATTCTTTGTCCCGGTAGACAGCAGCTTGCCGTTGGCTGATGGTGGCAGTAGGCCAGTCACTGAGTTTAAATAGAATTTTCTTTGCAAATTGACATAGCAATAAAATTACGAAACTGCTGTGTTTATCTTTCCAAATAAAAGACAGATTTTAAGTACATTATACCAGTGTAATTGAAAATCAGAAGCAAATGAGAGGATGTGCTGTAACTTCTATGCTAATGTGAGATCCCACTCTCCTGACCCCCAGTGAGGTATGGGAGGAGGAGCAGGTGGGGAAAAAGGTATGCTTGCAGTATCCCTGTATGCAGAACTGTTTAGATGAGCTGAATTCTCAGAGTGATAGCAGCTCACTATTTGGGAAACTTGAAGCCCTAGATTCTCTCTAGGGATGCAAATACAGCAACTTGGATTTCAATTAAGATTCTGCCATCCCCATGATAGAGTTCTCTTAATCCTTCTTTAGAGGTGCTGCCTGGGTAATAAAACCTGCAGGCTGCAGGCAGGTTTGTTTAACCCAAACTTAACTGACAAAGCTGTCTGAGACATGCTCACCTGCTTAGAATCTGCGCATCACCTCCTATTGGCTGTGTGTGGGGCATTGCAATGCCTCCATGTGGTACAGGAGGCTGGCCTAAGAGTTCTGAACTGCAAACCTTCACGGAAGATTCCTGGACTGGCTGGCAACCTGGTTTAGGTTATTTATGTGTTTATGTATTTATTTATTTAGTTGTTTTTGTTGCCTTAGAGGTCTGCACCTGATGGTGGCAGTGAGGGAGGTTGAGGTGAGCTTCCATCTCTTGGAATCCCACCATACTTACTCAACTCATCTCAAATTAATACTATTTCCATGTGAATAATTGAAGATATTTCCTGAACTTTAAAAACATGAAAGAAGGCATCTTTTAAGAAAATCTTTGCTATTTAAAAAATACTAGCCATGCACAATCCAGACAAGAAGAATATAGTTTGAGACAAGTTCCTGGGAAGATTATCACCCTAAGCCTCTCCTGTATAGAGTTTTCCCCACTGACACCTGTTCATCCTTCTTTGCTTTATTCAACAGCATCCTATAGCTAACTCCTAGGCATAGTGATGCAATTCTGCCTGGAGATACAGATTATCCTCACATGAGGCACAAAACAGGTAGAAAAATGGGCATTCATGATAGGGGGCTGGTAACAGTGTGTTGCCTGCAGAGAATGGATAATAAAATTTTGCTTGAAGAATATTGGCAATTGAGTATTTGCAGAATATTGACAATTGAGTGTGCTTATGGTGGCTTTCATTAATGGAGTTGTTTAGAGAGTACTCATCTTTGGGCTTTCTGTGTGAGACTAACTGGAGTGAATTCTTAGGCCAGTGTCATTGATGATCAGACAGAAGTTGCTGACTGAGAATGCACTTGGAATTCCCTGTCATTTCTACTTTGACTTGAAATTCCATTCCCTGGTGGTGTCATATACTGAGGCCAGGATGACCTAGAGAATCAAGCGTGTCTATTTTTATTGGGAAGCATGTAGAGGTGATATGGTCAAGATGAGATCTTGCTCTTCTTGCAAGATGCCTGTGGTACTGAAGGAAGAAGTTAAACCATGTGGGCATTATTGTCAGTAATATGGACTGGATGCCCTCACCCAGCACAGAAATGCAGGAAATAACATTTTATTTTTTCTTCAGTGAAAAACATTGGTAACAAAACCTGTGTTGTCCTTGCTCTGAGCACTCCTGAGCTGGAAAACCTTTTCTCTTTGTGCCCCAGTTTGCCCAACTATAAATGCAATGTTGGACTAAATGATCTCTAACATTCCAATGTAGTGGAGAGAGCTTTGGATCCTTGAGATCTGAGATTGAGTACCACCTTTAGCACTGATTGGGCAAGTTCATTCTTTCCTCTGGGCCTCAGCTTGCTATTAGACTGAGGGGATTGGATAAGATGTCCTTAAGATCCCTCTCAGTCCTGAAGAGTAGATGGACCATCACTATAGCATGGAGGCAATGATCAGATACTGGCCCCTGAAACATAGCCACATCATGTTGAGAATCTAATAGAACAGAGTTATCTTCCATCAGAGAGAATTATTCATCCTGTCCCTCAGTGGGCATTTTCTCTTCCATCTCCTTGGACTACTTTGAGCATCCTCAGAGGCTCAGGCCATGCTCACTGCTCAGTGTTGCAGAGCAAATGCAGATAAATGGATGGTGTTTGGAATTCCATTTCTGCCTGTGCTGAGAGATGTTTTGAAGTTACCATATGCTGCAGGAGATGAAGTGAGTGTGTACAGAGGAGAGATGTGATAAAGGTAACTTAGTTTGATAGCAATTCAAACAAAAAAATCTTTGACATAGGGTAGCTACTTCACATTAGTGCATTGAGACAATAGTTAATGGGATTGGAGCTAGATTCACTTCTATCAATAGAGGGAAGGATGGTCACAGTTCCATGTAGGAGGGAGAGAGTACTCAGCTCCAAACATGTCACTGGAGATACGTTTCAATTTTGTTTGGAAGGAAGTATTAACATGGTGGGGCACATCCAGAGAGACAAGAAGGGAGATAAATTAAAAACACATGGGATATAAAGAATAATTGAAGTTTGCAGGGTAAAGATGTTAAGCTGAAAGTGATGGGAGAAGACCCTGCTATGAGGAAGTGGTATGTGACTGCAGAAAGGAGAAGGGAGAAGATTTATGTCCTTCTAGATGAAACAATAGTCTGTTGTAAGGAGATAAATACTGACAGGATAAAAAGCCTTTCAGAATTTCACAACATGGGAAGGCATTTTTGCACTAATCAAGGAGGTTGTTATAACTGGAGGTGCTCAGATAGAACTTGGGAGATCTGTCTTCAGAGATGCTGTATTGAATGGGAGGTTTGGCACGGAAACTCTTTTCTAGCTCTGTTATTTTATGCTGGATACATAATAGAATTAAGCCCTCAAGCTATAGTTATTGTTCCTCTACTGACTTGCTATGTGAGCTTAACTGGGTCACTTAACTTTTCTGGACTTCAGTTTACTCATCTGCAAAATTGAGATAATAATGTCTGTCCAATAATACACAACAATAATGCTGCAGAAGACTGTGAAGATGGAATAATACATATAAAAAGACCTTGATGAATAGGAAAAACTGTGTGTAAATGACACATTTGTGATGTCCTAATTCCTCATTCTCTAGCCCTTGTCTTGCCTGGCTGTACATCACTGTGATTAAGAGTAGCGGCTCAAGGGTTAGTTTGCTTGAGTTTGAATCTCAGCTCAGCCACTTGCTGCATATGTGATCTTTGGCAAGTTATTAAGGTTGTTGATCATGTTTCATAGTCAAAATAATGGGACTGATAAGAGTAATGTTGATTTTAGAGGGTCATTGTGAGGATTAGTGCCATAATGCATGTAAAGTGATTTTCACGGTGCCTAGCACAGAGTATACTCTCTCTAAAGCTTTGTTCTTCTCACCATTATTATCAGCAGGCAGTACTTACATCTCTTCAGTTGATTGTGACACCAGCTAACTGATTTGTTGAGGTGTCTTTCAGAAATCTCTTAGAGAGACTTTAGTCCATCTCTGAATGTCCAAGGCTGCAAAACGCAGAGAAGGCCCATGTAAATCCCTTGGGGCAGATCTAAACACAGCTACCAAAGTTTGTCAATTTGGCGACCCCAAATGTTTTCTTTTATTTGGAAGCTCATAATATTCCATCATAAATGTTTTATAATTGCTTCATGAATTATTCACCTGCAACTTAATAACCTTAAATTTTATGGGATTATGGTTTTATGGGAGAAAAACATTACAAACCTGGGACCCAGCTGTGAAGAGAAAATGCTGACATTACCAATTTATTTTCACTATGCAATAGAAAGTTTTTTTCTGGAACTATGAAATATAGAATATTAATAAAAGAGCAAATAAAAATACTAAAAGAGAAGGAAAAAATCCTTACATTGCTCTTTTTAAAAAATTTAATCTCAAAACTGTGTTTGCAATATTTTTTCCTATTGCCAAGGAGCTGATTTAGCTCCATTAGAGTTGGTTTCACCTTCTTTGATGAAGTCAAAGAAAAATTGCTTGTTTTCCTTCCTTAAGTATCTGGTCTTTGTATTTCCCTATACTGTTATTCATTACTGAATTTTTTAGTCTGGAATCATTAGTGATTTTTAAATTAGTATCACCCTCTTGCCATCCTAGACTGTTAGAGTGTTAGTTTTGAAATGTCAAAATATCAGTTTTGAAATATCTAATGCTGTCTAAGAGGAGCATTGTAATATAGTGAAAAAAGCGATGGTTAGATTTGAGTCTGAGTTTAGACTATCACTTAATTGATACATGACTTTAACAATTCCATTAAGTTTTCTCAGCCTTTCTTTCCTTTATAAGAATAAGACACTACACCAAGTAGGGGACTAATCCAGCCATACAGGTGATGGAAAGCTGGGATGTTGACAGGGCTGTGGAAGGATGAGTGGGAAGCTCGAAAGAGAAAGCTAGCTCATATCAGATAACTGGCAGAGAAGTCAACTTTGTGTTATGGTTTGAATGTATTTTCTCAAGTTTCTTTGTTGGAAACTTAATCCCCAATACAACAGTGTTGAGAGGTGGGGTCTAATGGGAGGTGGTTAGGTCATGAGAACTCCACCCTCATTAATGGATTAACACTGATTATAAAAGAGACTGAGGCTGTGAGTTTGATCTCTTCCTCTCTTGCCCTTCTGCCTTCTACCATGAAATGATGCAGCAAGAAGTCCCTCACCAGATGTGTGGCCTCTTGTCCTTGTACTTTTCATCCTCAAGAACTGCAAGAAATATGTCTCTGTTGTTTATAAATATCCCAGTCTTAGACATTCTGTTATAGCAGCACAAAATAGATGAAAACATTTGGATTTGAATTTTCAATGGGAGCAAACATAAAGCAATACTATCCTGTTATCTAATGTCAGGTAAGGTTTCTTACTCATCAGCTATTAAAACTGTTTTATTGAAATCATAGGACACGCATGCACTTTTTTTTTTTTTTTTTAAGAATCAAAGAATAGTAGAAAGATAATAGAGATAATGAAAAGTCTATTCCAGCTTTCCCATTTTACACATAAGAAAACTGAGACCAAGTGAGGAGGATAGATTTGCCCAAAGTTTTATGGTAGGTTAGTGGCAGAATCTGGGACCAAAAGCCTGGTTCTTATTCTTTGCTTTCTAATTCTGGGCACTTGTCTAACAGAGAAAGTGCCACAAATGTGCTATAGGTAGGGGCCCCTGGAATGGAAGACAGGGAGTCATTAAGAAAAGTGGGATTGGAGCAGATGTTGGGTAAGGTGCAAGTTGGAGGAAGAAGGCTAAGAAATGTGATTCAACTGTAAGCAAATAAGCCCTACAAGCAATGCTTGGGAGTCCGTGGGTGTTTTTTTGGACAGTTAGACCTGAGCCATCCAGTTAAAACAGGACTAGGTGTCCCAGAGGCTGTACATCTTCTTCCCCTTCCCACAATTTACACTGACCTCTAATAACATTTTACTAAAATTATCTGGGTCCTAATTAATTTTCCTGGCTGTTTTCTTTCTTATTGCTCTCCTGGCCACAAGGTAAGAACAATGGCTGCTTCTAATGAATGGAGAGAACAGTTGGGCTCAACTCATTTGCTCTAAATGGCTCTCTTTCCTCTGCCTAATGAAGCTTTGGGGATTTCCTCCCCTTGCTTTTTTTGGATGGATGATGGGAGATGACACCTGTTAGTGTCTGAGAAGACAGGCATTACCAAGAACTTACCCTCTAGGGCACCCACTATCTGTAAAAAGATTATTGGTTTTGTTACTGGAAAGTCTGTCTACCTGTTAGCTAAGGGAGGAAGAGAACTGACATTTGCTATTGTGCTTATTGTGTGCTAAGTATTTTTCTGAGTTTTCCTTCTCTGGGTTCCTAGAACATCCTGTGTATTCTTCTAACATACAGTTGCCAAGATCTGTTTTCCTGAAAACACTGCAAGCAACTTGAGAGCATGCAATGCATCTATCTCATAGTTGCATTCTTAGTCTCAATGTGACAGCCAACTCATAGTAATTTCTTAATAGGTTTTTAACTGATAAATGACTCCCGGGTGGTAAATACACACTTTCTTACCCAGTACTCACCATCACCCTTACTCCTATTCATATTCCCATTTTACATATAACTAAGGCAAGGCTCAGAGGCACTTGCCTAAGGTTTTACATGTAGTATATATATAGTTCTACATGACCGGAAAAAGTCCAGGCTCTTTCCATTGATTAAACATGTTGATCACTTATACGAACAATGTTTTATCTCTGGGTACCTGCTGAATTTCAGCATAGATCCCAATGAAGTGCTACCTTTGGAAGAGATATTGTGGATATATTCTCATGGCAGAAAAGATGCTATAAGCTCCAGTAACAAGTTTGCCCTGTACTTGAAGGTATTATTATGAACTAAGAGATGGCTTCAGATATGGTAGAAGTAGATGTTATAAGATAGCATGTAAATTAGAGTCTGAGGAATTGTAATTATTAGAGGGGAAGATAATTTAGGATCTTCCCTGTATAATATTGCAACTTTTTTTTTAGCTCTGGCAATGTATACTTGAAATTGTTGACCCAAATATTTTTATTTTTATTGGTTATGGAGCTATGTTGCTTAATGAGGGGATGGAGGCAGGCAAGAAGGGAATGGCTGAAAACCCTTGCATGTAGGAAGAATTGAAGAAAACAGGTAAAAATAGGAAAGGAGCAGGAAGAAGTAACACCCTGAGAGTTAAATCAAGGATGGACATTATTAAATGGAAGGCAGGGGATTTTAGTTTTGTGAGCATGGCCAAGTATGGGCTTTAGAAGGCCAAGACACTCCCCTGAAATTTTTTATAGGTATATTTCACTGAATATTTTATATGTATATATACATATATTTCATATGTATATTGCACTCAACAGAAGGTACATAGATTTCATTTTTCAAAGTGGTCATTAACTTTTCAAAAGACTAACAACTGGTTTTGGGTAAATAAAAATAAGTCAAACTGTTCTAGGACCAGAGTTCCAGAATGTGGGGGACAATACCTTTTCAAAAAATGGATTTGGCAAATGGGTCTATGGGCAAGCCAAAATACTTAACATTTATTGAGTGTAAAACCTGTTTATACCATCAATTTAAGCCCCCTTTTAGATCCCTTTACATGCTATTTTATTGATTCCTCACAATAGTGCTTTGAAGAGGACCCTATTGTTATCCATTTCATATTTGAATAGACTGGGCACGTGGAAGTTACATAAATTGCCCAAAGTCACATTATTAGCAAATACAGAGCCATGATTGGAGCTGAGCAATGTAACTGTGGATCTGTCATACGAATTACACCCTGTATAGTCTCTCTAGAGGAAAGAAAGTGCCTTCAGGGATGGTTGAAGCCTCAGCATTTTTGCATGTCTTCCTATATTACTTGACTATATGACTCCACGATTGCAGCTATCCCAAATGACCTCAAGTTGGGTACCCAAACTAATTGTCAGGAGGGATTCTGGAAGGATAAGGACATGAGATACTGGTAGTCCCAGAGAAGCACTGGGAGACTAATCTCATGGTGGCAGCAGTAGAAAGGTCTTAGAGATTTGGGTGGCTAGGGAGCCTTCTGGTCATGGAGAAGCTTGGAGGACCCATCTATGAAAGGGCTTTCTGGAACAGGACTGCTGGAGAGATTGTAAAAGTTGATGCACTGCCTATAGAATTTACCCAGAGTTTTGGGGATGCCCCTTTCAACTGGGGGTGAACCCAAGTGGCCTTCCCTGGATGTGTCTCTGTTGCTTAAGCAGAAGCATAGAGAAGTGGAATGATTTCAAGCTCTAGTCATGCAGGCTTGGGCTCTTAGCTAAGCTTGACTCAGCTCTTGTCCCACCTGCGTTATGTCCCTGGAAAAGTTTCCTATGTCTTTGAGTCCCCTTTTCTCTTCTGTGAATCTGGGGCAAGTACAACTGTCTACCTTAAAGGGCTGTTGTGAGAATTAAATGAAACAAGGAAGGTTTGCATGTAATAAGCCCTTAGTATATGGTAGCTGTTTAATTCCCTCTTACCTCAAGAAACAACATGCCCATCATTTTCAGAAATGTTGCTTGACCCAAACAGGTTTTTGGTCTCTTGCCAGACTCTCTTATACTTCCTTTCTCTAACCTGCATCTTGTAACAGAATATGCGCATTGCTTCTCTCAGTTCTACATAAACTCTGCTCCTTCAAGGAACCAAGGAACCATTTCCAGCCAGCACTTAGTAAGAAAGAGAGTAAGAAAAAACTTTAATGTAATGGTTGTGCTGGAGCTATCCTGTACTATCTCATGAGATCCAACTGTTAATTGCTTGGGAATTTTGTGAGCTGGTTGACTTCACTTTGCAACCTTGAAATTGATCTAGGTGGGAATATTTATACTACAGAAATGGTCGAACATTACAACTTAGAGCTCCTCTTTTCTTTCTTCTCTTCAAGAGCTTGTTTTTAACATTGACCAGCACACCATTGAGTGTTAATAGTTAGAAAGTAATAGTAGTTAGGAAGCATGCCATTTGTCAGATGCTGTCCAAAAACTTTACATATAGTAAGTTGGTGCAAAAGTAATTGTGGTTTTTGACATTACCAAAATTTTTTGCTATTACAATACCAAAAACCTCAATTACTTTTGCACCACCCTAATACTAATTTAATTCTCACAACACCTTTTGGGGTGGTTATTGTTATTCCCATTTTATAATGAGGGAAGTGAGAAAGTGAGTCGCCAGAGGTTATGTAGCTAGTTAATGACAGAATTGAGATATAAACTAAAGCAGGCTGGCTCCAAGGCCTGTGTTCACAGTCAGCTGTTCCACCTCTTGAGGATTCTTGTGAAGATTTAATAACTTATGTAAAGACTTGGCCCAGTCCTTGGTGCTTAGTAATTGCTTGATAAATATTAGCTGTTATTATTTATATCAAGAGTTCTTAAGTTTTTGAGGTCATGAAAATCTGATAAAGAAAGCTTTAAATCCTTTTTTCCTAAACGATGTACATTTGTTTAGTGTGTATCTAAACACACAGACACACACATACACACACACACACACACACACAGTGAGATACAACCTTAGGGGATTCTGAACTCTTGGACACCCATTGATTCTAACTCTACATTTTGGGGGCCACATATAAGGCAGCCAGTCTCTCCTATTTTCCCATTACTGTCTTTCAGTGCTCCAAAGATAGGGATCAAATTTCCTTTGTGTTTATCTTTTTCCAGTAGAACATTCCATGTTTCTTCACCTTCTCTTCAGGGGCTGTTTGTGTACCCTCCCAAGCCACTCGCCCTCCTGCAGGTGTGCCCTAATTTGCTTTGTTTCTCTTGGTATGAGACCCAGAGTTGTGTAGTCTCATAGCCTTCTTCATTTCCCCTGATCTCTGTGTACCAATTGATATTTTTCTAGTTCTGTTTTTTCTCTGGTGTCCTAGCTCTAGAGGACTTTACAAGTTCTCTGGCATCTGGGATATAAAGTTGAGCTACAGTTTTAACACCCCTAACTTCACACACACACACACACACACGCACCAGTATACATCTTACAATTAAACCATAAAAGAATTTTGAATATGTGAACACATGTCTTGGGGCTTCTTTACTTTCTTCATCTGGGCTTCAGTGAACTGTAGATATCTACTTTGGCTTTCTTCCATCTTTTAAACCAGTGGCCCCCAACCTTTTTGCACCAGGAACCGGTTTCGTGTAAGACAATTTCTCCATTGATGGTGGGAGTTGGGGGGCAGGGTCGGGATGGTTTGGGGATGAAACTGTTCCACCTCAGATCATCAGGCATTAGATTCTCATAAAGAGCTCACAACCTAGATCCCTCGTGTGTTCAGTTCACAGTAGGGTTTGCACTTCTATGAGAATCTAATGCTGCCACTAATCTGACAAGAGGCGGAGCTCAGGCAGTAATGCTCACTCACCTGCCGCTCACCTCCTGCTATGCAGCCCACTTCCTAACAGGTCATGGACTGGTACCAGTCCATCCGTGGCCTGGGGTTTGGGGATCCCTGTTTTAAAGTTTTCTTGTACCCTCATTTTGCTTCCTCAATCCCAACCCCCTGACAGCACGTCTGCTCTCTAGCCTTGAATTCCAGTCTTACTTTCACTCAACTAAAGAAGAATAACAACTCATAAAAATTGCTTAGACTTTCTATGTATGTATAATTTTGTATACATTCTCATTTAACTAAACCCATGTAACAAACATATGATATAGGGGTTTCAAAGGAAATGGAAGCATAGAGGGATTAAGTAACTTGCCCAAGTTTTCACAGCTAATAAGTGGCTACGCTAGAATTCAAACCCACCTTTAGGAGCTCCATCTTTGCATGTTTTTCTTTGGTGTGCTCTGACTCCTTTTCCTGTATCACAGCATCTAATTGTGGTCTGACACATGGTCCCATCCTGAATATCTGTATTTATCACCGGGCTTTAGAAGTTCATAGTGTTAATAAGACAGAAAGAGATTTAAGTCACTGGGTATTGGGGAAATTCTTGCAGGTGGAGGGTCTCTCAGGATTGTGCAAATACTGCCACACAAGTCCCACCAACCCCACCCCAGCCAGCCAACCAACCATGAGCCTCACTGACTAGATCCGAGCTCGTTAAGACCCATCTTCCCTTCTCTTCAATCCCAGAAAGAATTGGGACTAAAGCCTTTATAGAAAATAAAGCCATCCCTCCGTGCAAAAGGACCATGAGCTGGATTTTTGAGAGTCCAGATAGCTTTTTATATAAGAAATGTAATTTTTAAAAACCTGACAGGTAGGCATCCTTCCAGCTTTCTGTGGCTTACCAACGGCCCCTAGTGGTCAGTGGCTCCAAGTGCCATGAGTTGTAAGCCTTGGCTTCTTCAGTGCTAGCTGCATGCCCTGCAGAGTTCTGTTGCACTGCATTAATTCCTGATCAACATATTTTGCAGTATTGGGACAGAAAAAATGATGAAGTCTAAAACTCTGGGCAAAGAAAGCATTACGATGGGTGATCAGATCTCTAAAATTGGCAGGCTTTCACGAAGGCCTTTCTCTTTTTAACATTCCAGACCACACACTTATGCAGTAGCCAATATTGTTATCTCCATGAGGTTCAGAGAGGCTGCTATGTAAACTAGGCTACACACTGGTTAGCAGAAAAGAATACCCGGGTTTGTGTAGGCACCGGTCTATGTAAACACAGGCTCTAACATTTGTCAGGCATGTCTAAAGGAGCATGTAGGTTGTTTATTGGCAAAGCAGTCATCTGGTTTTGGGAAATAATGGCAGCTACCATTTAAGATTCACTCTGTGCCAGGCACATGATAAATGCTCTTATGTGAAATATCCCATTCACTCTTCATAGCCACCATTGTGCAAGATAAACCCCTGCAATTTACAAATGAGAATTCAGTCTCAGCAAGGTCAAAACTGCCCGAGGTCACATAGCTGAAGTGGAAAAGCTGGAAATTAGGGCCCAGGTTCTTTGAATCCAAAGCAATAGCTTTCATTTACCTTAATATATGGCATGTGTGTTCTCCTTCAGGCAAATTAAAGTTGTTAGTCTTTAGCACACACTCACCAGAATCATTCTCTTCCTGTCTCCTAACCTGGCTGTATGCTGGTGAGAGTTCTGGCTGGTAAGAGCTCAGGGACTGTTGGCTGGGTGCGGTGGCTCACACCTGTAGTCCCAGCACTTTGGGAGGCTGAGGTGGGCAGATAATCTGAGGTCAGGAGTTTGAGACCAGCCTGACCAACATGTCGAAACCCCGTCTCTACTAAAAACACAAAAATTAGCCACATGTGTTGGTGGCATGCACCTGTAATCCCAGCTACTCGGGAGGCTGAGGCAGGAGAATTGCTTGAACCTGGGAGGCAGAGGTTGCAGCGAGCCAAGATCACGCCACTACACTCTAGCCTGGGTGAGAGTGAGACTCCATCTCAGAAAACAAACAAACAAACAAAAAACAGCTAAGCGACTGTGGATGTCTGATGGCCAGTGACCCTCTCAACGTAAAACTTTATACTTGGGAGACTCGTGTGTGTGCCCAATGTGCTCAGGAATCCTCTGTAACTGCCGTGGGGTGTGGGTGGCTGCTTTGGAAGGGTCGTTGGTGACTCACTCATTTCCTGGAATCTTGGAGGGTTTTAATTTGGGAGGCATGTGGACACCGCTGAGTGGTCATTAGGCAGGCTTTGGAGTCAGGAGACATTGGGAGTTACTAAACCATTCAAGACTCAGTTTCCCAATCCATAAAATGAATCTTGTAGGGTTGTGGTAAGAATTACATAGGACAATACATAGGATATTCTTAACATAGCACCTGTCACAGTGTGCCTTGCTAATGTGTTCATGTGTGACGGACACACTGTGACTTGATATAGTTCCCTAGGAAGGTTTCAGCAGCAGTGCTAACCGCTGAGAGACCTGGCCCCTTGTCAGGTGTTGGCAGATGATATTAGGTTTTGTTTCCCTTGAAACACAAATCACTTGACTTAGGAGTCGAAGCCAAACCAACATACTGATGGAAGAAAGCCAGAAGCGAAGAAGTCCCTCTCCTAGGGATAAACTGGTGGAGTGAAATAGTGACAAAGTATTGGGAGCCACATTCCCCAAATCCCTTGCTAGGAGAGTATTGACTTTTGATAGAAACAGGGGACAGAGTCATGAAGGAATTAATTTGCCTCGAAAAGAATTGCCATGACTTAATGGCTTTATTGAATCCTTGGTTTTTAGCCCATTGATTCCCGTTTACTTTAATTCAGGGCTATGTAGGAGCTGTACCATTACTTCGCTTGGTCATATTGATTAGTCAATATCCCTCCTCCTCTTGCTTAGGGTTTGTCCTTCTTCACACATCACCATGTGTCTCTTGTTCCTATTTTCTGTCCTCATTTCCCCCAGTGCAGTGATTGTGTTACATGCACATGCTGATGGTCCAGGCAAACCCTTGGAGGGCCTTGCTAACTGGAAATAATGGCACCAGGCAGCTCAGTGGTGCCACCTCACAGTTAAGCTCTTTGTGCTAGTTATAACCATGCTTTTGCTTTAGGACTTGTCTTCAAGCTTTGGGGGAAAAAAAGCTTTTAATTTTTGCATTTTTTTGGATGACAATTTCTATGTAGCTGTACTGGAAGGTTTTATTTAAGGCATGTTTTTCAAATTTTGCTGTGTACCAGATCACTTGGGAGTTTGTACAAAAGGACATTCCTAGGCCTAACTACTTTGAATTGGTACGTTCTTGCCTCCTCCCCTTTTAAAAATTGAGATAAACATGACATAAAATTAAAATGAACCATCTTAAAATAAACAATTCAGTGACATTCAGTACATTCACAGTCATGTGCAGCCATCACCACTCTCTGTTTCCCAAAACAGTTTTATCACCCGCAAGTGAGACCCTATATCAATTAAGAATCACTCCTATTCCTCTCTCCTCCTCGCCTTTGGCAATCACTTACCTGCTTTCTGTCTTTGTGAATCTACCTGTTCTAGATATTTCATTTAAGTGGAATCATACAATATTTGTCCAGTTTCCTCTGGCTTATTTCTCTTAGCATAATATTTTGAGGTTTGTCTATGTCTCAGTACCCCGTTTCTTTTTATTGCTGAATACTATTTCATTTTATACACACATTTTGTCATTTAAAGAAGGACCTCACTTGGTTCTGCAGCTGGTGGTCGGTCTTTGGTTCAGCTTTGGGAATCATTGCAGTGGAGCTGGGTGTGCCCCCAGGCAATCTGATAACTTGTCAGAGCAGATTCTGGAGAGTGCCAGACCCCAGTTGTCCCTTGGGTGTGACAGAACTTCAGAGATAGGCCTAACAGTGGATGACCAGGGTGTGTTCAGCCTAGCAGGACAAGTATCAGGACAGAGATAGAGACCCAGGTAAACCCAGTGAAATGAGGGTATAACAACAGTGTTGCTCTCATAGCATTGTTGTTTAAATTAAATAAAGTAATTTATAGTAAGTGGTATAGGGCACAGAGAGAGTAGAGTGAAGCCAAAAGTGGCCATGATTTTCATTGCTTTTCCAGAAAATGGGTAGTATGCAGCAGGAGTCTGGCACGGCTGGTGGGTAACTTATGTAGACAAAGGGAAATGCTCTCAGCAGGGCCAGCCACTGTTCCAGGATTCTATAGCATTTTCAAGAGAATTTATGAGAATAAGACATGGCCCCTGGTGCGGGAGAAACAGGAGACCCAGTTTCCAACATAAGACGCTTAATCCTAGCAATAAGGCAGGAGTCTTGTTTTAAAATGGAACATATTGACAGAATAAAAGCAGTCACAAGGCTAAACTAATCAGTATCTGAATTTCTTGTCTGATTTCCCTACTAGGTTGTGAGTACAGGGAGGGTAGGGTTTATATCTGTCTATTTCCCTGCTGTGTTCCTAGCACATGGTATAGAGTATGCACTCAATAAATACCTTTTCATGGATGGAAGGATGGATGCTGTGTTTCCTATCTAATGCCTCAGGACTGATTCATATTTTCGGAATCAGTTCCTCACACTGTTGGAGGAATATACTCTGCTATTAGAATATTTGTAAATCTGATTTAAAAATTCTCTAAAATGTGCACATTTTTGATCCAGCAATTCTAAGTATTTAACCTAAGGAAATCCCTAGAGGATCATCAAGAACATTAATTGTGACATTATTTAGACTAGTGAAAACAGTGGAAATAATCCCGTCCAACAAAAAGGGATTAGTTAGCTATATTATAATACTTATATTCAATAGAGTGTTTCAAAGCCATAAAAATAATGAAGTTTGTTTAATAACATGAAAAGGGATCAAATTATGCAGTTAGTGAAAAAACAAGTTACACAACATTTTTACATAATGCTACTCTGTGTGTGTTTGTGAGTATAATACTGGAAAGATTTAACTTTGCTTCTGCTCTAAGTGATTACAAGTTATTTTATTTTCAAGCTTTTTTGAGTTGTTTCTGAAATTTCCAGTGTCTTTACTTTGAACCTGTGGTAACAACTTAGGTATTTGACCTCTGGATTCTGGACCTGCGTGGGGTATTGAGTGGCTACAGCTATGTGGATTAGAAAGCTGCAGGGAAGGGCTGGAAACACCATTAGGCAGGGCTTCTGCAACATTCTAAGGATGGGACATGCTGTTCTTGAAGGATAGAGGATGTTGTCCACCATCTTTCGTGTTGTGTCCTCTTTCCTCTCAGACCAAATATTAGCATTAAATACCTTTCAGCCTGTAGTAGCTTTGATCTACAGGGAGACTGAATCCATGTTCTGGCCTCCTAACTCCTGAGATAATCAGTGACAGATTAGTTTCAAAAAGATAAATTTAAACCTTGTATAGGATGAATTGACCATATAAATTAATTCTGTCCTGTGTTCCAGAAGATTAAAAGAAGAAAGTCTGGGCTGAAAAAGTGCAAATGGAATAAGTACTTCTATTTAATGGGAAACAAGATGACGTCTCTTTAGGACTGGCTTTTTATATTTTCAGTTAACTGATTATAAGTACCCTCTTGTCCAGGCCTGAGATTTTGTTCCCCAGCCAAGAGGGTCTGTCTGGCTTCCACTTGTTTGGGGTTAGGCTCTCCCCAGAGGCTTCTGGGCTTTTTATAGCAGTACATGACTCCTGCAGCTCCTCCAGAATTCCTCAACTTGATAGCACCCTAGGGGGGAACATGATTTACATTTATTTTTGGAACTCCATAGAACCTGCAAAGCAACAGTGGTGATGTGTTGTGGAGTGTGCTTTAAAGGGGAAGGATAGGTGCTCAAGGGAATAACCTCCATGACTTCTCTGAAAGTAAATGTTAGATTTGAGTCATCTTGGTGGTTGCCTCTACCAATGACCAGTGCAGTCCCTTGGAATGGCTAACCTTTCATTGAGTGATTGTTGTGGGTCTAGCATCGTGCTAAATGTTTTACATGACATATTTGAGTTCTCCAGGGAAACAGAACCAATAGAGAGAGAGAAGGAGAGAGAGAGACAGAGAGAAAGAGAGAGAGAGAGAGTGTGTGTGTGTGTGTGAGAGAGAGAGAGAATGGGGGAGAGACAGAGAAATAGAGATTTACTGTAAGGATTGACTTACATGATTATGGAGGATAAGAAATCTCAAGGACTGCAAATGGCAAGCTGGAGACCCAGGAGAGTCAATGTGTAGTTCCAGCCTGAGTCTGAAGGTCTGGGAACTAGGGCAGCCAGTTGTGTAAGCTCTAATAAAAAAGCTGGCAGGCCTGAGACCCAAGAAGAGCCAATGTTTCAGTGCTATGGAGTGAAACTTGGAAAAGACTAATATTCTAGCTCCTGCAGTCAAACAGGAGAAGTGTCCTCTTACGCGTAGGAAAGTTAGCCTTTTTGTTCTGTTCAGGCCTTCAACTGATTGAATGAGGTCCACCCACATTAGGGCGAGCAATCTTCTTTACTGGATCTTCTGATTCAAATGTTAATTTCATCCGAAAACATCCTCACAGATAAACTCAGAATAATGTTTGAGCAAATGTTTGGGTACTTTGTGGCCTTGTCAACTTCACAAAATAAACCATCACACATGGATTATATAATTTAACTTACACAACCATCTTGCAAGGTTATCCCTGTTTTCATTCCTGTTTTACAGATGATGAAACTACACCTTAGAATTTTTATAGTTAGGATTCAAACCTAAGAAACCGATTCTGGGGGCCACATCCTTAACCATCATGCTATAATAAATGCTTTACAATTGATTACTTACCAACTTCTCATATATAAATTTAACAAAAATATAATCACTAACAATAGATTATATTAGACATTCATTAATACCTATATAATGACTAAATAAATGTACTGTTAACATCTTACTCCTTCCCCCAATAAATTCATGCTTTGCACATTTCTCTTTACTCTGGGAGAGTATTACTGAGTGAAAATGGGTGAGTCTGGTAGAGAACTCAGTTTCTCTTTCTTAATGAGTGTCCTAGGTCATACGGTCGCATTTTAGGAAGAAATAAATTGGTACATTAAGGTGTGGAGGCAGTAAGGACTCTCAGCATTGAGATATTTGTGTTGTGAAGAGATTACGTAACCAGCTCATGGAAATTAGATTATTGGAAATAAGTGAAATCATTTCCTAGGGATTGTCTTGAGCAGCTTTGGATGAGGTTAGAGTCAGCTAAGCTCATTCCAGAATCTCAGGAGTAATGGCTCTCTGGGTTGATCATTAGTAGTAACTGATATGTCTTGGAAATATGCTATGCAAATCAAATCCTGTTTTCCTATTGATTTTTATGCTTCTCTAAGATATCCTTCAGTGGACATTATTGTATTCTCTCCCTTCTCCGCTCAGTTTTTGTCTTTGAAATAAGTGCCTACATGTAGGCATCGAGTGCTCTGAATTTGAAGAGTTGCTTTGGAAAAGCAAATTTACCCTCACAGTTTATTACAAGTTGAGTTTCTATAAATTAGAAATTTCCTTAAATCAAGGCACATCTGGATTTATAAGAAAGCATGGGAGAGACTTCTCTATTAAGGTGATGATATATGTTTTAATATGCTATCTATCCAACTAGTTAATACTTTGTCGACTAGGTTTGGTTGATTTTCAATACTTTGAAAAGTATGAAGAGAACAATAAAGCTATTTCAATTTGAAAGTAAGGAAAAGTAAAAAATAAGCTGATAATCTTGTTGAAATATTAACGTAATTAGGATTGACTCAACTGAGAGGAATTTGGGGCTTTAGGGGCCAGGCTGGAGGAAAAGGCTGGCCTGATCCTGGGTAAAAGTTCATTTTGTCCAAGTGGTAACTCCAGGCTAGAATAAGACCCATGTTCATCATTTAAGGGAATTCAACGCAGGCAAATTTTTTTATGTGTGAGAAACCAACCCCATTCATGCTAGTTCAAGGAAAGGAGAGTTTTGAAAGTTTACAGGGGCACTTCACAAAAATGAAACACAGTATACACCTTGTGTCAAAAACTGTAAATTTTGCTTAAAAGTTTCTAAGGATAGAATTTCCTCTTCTGTCTGTTTTTATCTCTCTCTCTCTGGCTGTATTAAAAGATGTTAATAGGTTTTCTCTGGCATTTAACTTTCTGAGATAACTTCTCAGTAAGAACACGACTGAGAATGACCATTCTATCTCCAATTCCATATAACCTTCAGTGTAAATATTCGCTAGTCTCTGATCACAGATTTTTCTTTTCTTTGTTCAAACTTTCAAGGCAGAATATTAGTTATTAGCCAGTTAGTAGGTTGACTTTCCTTGTACTGGCTTTTTTTTGTGTGTGTTAAGTTGGCTGTGACTTGCAGTGGATCACATGCTATAATAAAACACACCTACCTTGACTCACCCCTTCAACAGGGGCTGGTGAGGAGGGATAAATTTCTCTGAGAGGAGATTGCAGGGTTACCCATATCACAAAATTGTGCACCACAGTGAGTTCCAGCAGGGCCTCCTCAAAGAGTGGTATTCCTCTGAATCACAAAGTGTCATGTGTCTGGGAGCTCAAGAGACAGGATTCATTTCTCAGAAGAAAGGGATTGGTGTATGTATGGGCAAAGCTCCAACCCAGTAAGCTCGGGTTCAGTACAGAATCCCAATATCAGAAAGGGAATGGGGTGCAAATCAGGAACCAAGGTGGAGGTTCTGTCACAGGGGGGACTGACATGATATGGGTTCTAAGAAGGCTTATAACTTAGAACCATGACTCCAAAATCCACGGGATGCATAAAAATCACCCTGAGGTACTTAATTTCAGGGCACCCACTGAGATCTAGTAATCTGCTGAGGGAATTCTTTTAACAAGATCACGTAGTGAATATGACACAGGGTCAGGTTTGGAAATTTCTGACTTATTTGGCCATCTGCCATCTACACACACCAGATTCTGAGCCAACCTACGGAAACAAGGGCCTTCACCTTCTCTCTTCCGGTCTGAGGCTCTTTATATCCTGCTGCTGCCATTATAGTTGATGTCACCGTAGAACTCTCTTATGTCAGAGAAGTAAGGTTTGTCTTGGTGTGACTACTGGCATTTATGCCAGATGATCTGGATAGGCTGGACTGTAGTGGAAATCTTAAGAGATTGAATTTTGAATTTCTGTGTCCATAAGAACTGAGACAGAAAAGGTTAGACTTACTTTTTTATTTTTTTCAATGCTGTAAAGCAACATTGAAGCTTTGTTGATGTCATATGTCCGTGCTGGGTCTTCTGGGAACCCTACTATGCATTTGCCTAACTCCAGGACCCAAGCTAGTTGCTGAGGCAGAGGGAAAGGAGAGCATGGCAAAAAATGCCCTGGGTAAAGCTATTATCTCACAGTGACACACATCAGTACTGTCTATGTTTTATTGGCCAAATAAAGCCCTAATATCATGTTGGCAGGGACATTAAATCCTAAGATAGGCCTGGAAGAAGAAACCCATTCCTAAGGTCTAGCACAAAGACCTTTGACTTATTTTCTACTGTGTCTGTCTCCAGTGTCTAGAATGTTGTCTGGCACATGATAGGTATTTAAAATATGTATTGAATAAACAACAAATATACAAGAAAAAAATGATAATTTATATTCCACTCTGGGTTCACCTTGGGTCCGAGACACAGGGTTCATTTCCTAGAACATTTTAGGAAATAACCCCAGAAGGGACTATGTTTGTGAAAATTGCCTTTAATACAGATTATGAATGAGTGGAAAGCCCTTGGCTCGAGGAGACAAATTAGATAGGGGCTGCATTTGAGTGCCAAGTTGTGTTTTATATTGGTGTAGGGAGCATTTTTTCATGTTTCTACAAAGAGTGTTTGAAAGGTCAGTCTGAACAATTGTCTGACTCTCAGAATATTAAAGGGTGAGGTGCAGGGCTCGTTAGTGGATTTCACAACAGATCTGAGAGTAAAACTACCAAATTGACCATTAACTTTGCAGACAGATGTTAAGAGGATCCTGTTTTAACCAAAATTATGGCTCTTCTTGGGGTTACCATTGGTTCTTCTGTGAAATGGCCAAAAGACACTTAAATGACTATCCTGGGAGACTTGGCTCCCAAATCTGTAGACACATTGAGATTAATGGCCAATTCCGTCTCTCTGCTTTGTCCTCAATAAGCATGTGTACTCAGACCCACTTCATGCCAAGAGAACAAATGTTTGCAAGTGCCCTTTCTATTTCTGGGAAATCTAAAATCTGCCCATAATTTGGCTAATTTGTAGTTGATCATGGGGAAGATAATGAGTAGGGAAAATTGAGGGAGCAGGGGACAAGGTTGCTAGGAAACAGATTCTCTTCTCACATCCAAACAAATAAACTAAAGAAATGGTGTTAATGAGCCCAGTTACAGACAGTCTCAGTTCTGAGGAAACTGAGATACAGAAGTAGCGTTACCATGAAAGAGCATTGGACAGAGGCAAAGGCTCTGGGGAAGGGAGTGGAGCATGGTGTTTCAGCACATGGATTTTGTAATGAGATAGACTATAAAAGAAGGCAAATACTAGGCTAATTTATTAGAACAGATTTGCTGATTAAATGAAGTAAGGAAGTTTATGGAAAGGGCTTAGCACAATATCTACATAGAGTAGGTGGTTAGTAAATACCATAATTTTCTTGATTTCCTGTTCTAGCTCTTCTGACTGCAGCATTTTCTTTTACTAGTTCAGATAATTTTTGAATCTTCATTGTGAATGAAGATGACGAATGATGCAAATTCTTATTCCACATCCTCTACAGAGATTGTTGTGAGGGGAGATGTATGTAAACACTTTCTAAGCTTAAAGAAATTTTATTCTGTGAAGGACTTTCCTCATCATGATGCTGAAGAGCCACTCCAAGGACCCAAGGAGTAATTTTATACAGATGGTTAGGACTCCTTCTCTGCTGCTTCCTCCTTTCTCTGCACCTGAAATTTCAATCATCTTAGCAGCTGTGAACTCTGATCTCCATTTCCTCAATCCAGTAAAACTGCTGTTGTCTGTTTGACTCTATTTCTCTGCATCGGAATTTAGAACATGCCCTCAAGAAGAAAGCATTTCGTGTGTCAAATTGGCTGTGCTTAGGGATACCCATAGGATACTATTTCTGGATATGTCTGTGAGGGTATTTCTGGAGGAGATTAGCATTTAAATCAGTGGACTGAGTAAGGAAGATTGCCCTCACTATTGTGGACAGGCATAATCCAGTTATTAAAAGACCAAATAGAACAAAAAGATGGGAAAAGGTCAAATTCGGTCTGAGCTGGGACATCCATCAGACATTGGTGTTCTTGGTTCTTGGGCCTTCAGACCAGTGCTCATGTCATTGGCTCCCTTGCTTCTCAGGCCTTTGGACTCAGAGTGAATTACAGCACCAGCTTTCCCAGTTTCCAGCTTTCAAATGGCAGATCATTGGACTTCTTGGCCTCCATAACCACATAAGTCAACTGCCATAATAAGCATCATCTCTCTATCTACCTATTTATCCATCTATCCATCCATCCATCCATCCAGTTGACTCTGTTTCTCTTAAGAACTCTAACACAGAGGGTTTTACCTCATGTGCTTCCCTTCTGTTAAGGATCATAGCCTGACATTAATCATTGTCCAGTGCCTGAGAACATTATTTTATATATTGTTTTTGGCATGTACAGCAGAGGTTAAGTCTGATACTTCCTACTTCATCATAACTGGAACTAGAAATTATCCTAGCTTTCTCGAAGCTTTTACTTTATTCTGCTTGGTGTGACAACAAATAAAATATCCTTCAAGTAAACTGACAAATCAAGATAATTATAAATTGGGCTATGTCCTATGAATAAAAACAACAACCAAAAAATGGCACTGAAGTAGAGATTGAAGGATGGGGAGGGAGGGCAGGATTTTGGATATGATAATGCTTTGAAGAGGTTTAACTTGAAATCCAAATAATGAGTTGGGTCTTCCTTGTATGAAGCAGAGATAGGAGTGGAGAACAAAAGAACATTCTGTGGAAATATAGATTCTGAAGAAATATCACTTGCCAAAATTCATGCCACACAAACTAGAACTAGAATATTATATTTACTCTGAATATTGTGAAATTTTTTTTTTTTTTTTTTTTTTTTTGAGATGGGGTCTTGCTCTGTCACCCAGGCTGGAAGGAAATAGCATGATCATAACTCACTGCAACTTTGAACTTCTGGGCTCAAGTAATGAGTGCTGTGATTTTAAATAGATAACTCATTGTAACTGCTCTTCAATAGGAGACATCTGGAGACCTTCAAAGGAGATAGAAATAAAGAGATCAAGACCATGCCTAGGGGCTGTATGTGGGACAGAGTTTGGAGGTATGCTATCATGTGTGCTAACTTCAAATACCTGAAGGGCTGTTATGGAGAGGGTAGGCAATTCTAGAGCGTGGATTGGCAAACTACAGCCTGGGAACTAAATCCAGCTACATAATCTTCAAACTAATGGAGAGCTACCACAGAGATTTTTTTGTATTTTAAAATGACTACATTTTAAATGTTATATTACTAAGTACATAATAGCCTAAATTTTGTCTTCTGGCCCACAAAACTGAAAATATTTATTATCAAGCCATTTAAGAAAAAAAGTTTGCTGACCCCTGCTCTAGGTCTGTACAATACTTTAATTTGCTGTAGCAAAAGAAATGACTAGCCAATCTGCAATAAAATTTCCCTAAGGCAAAAGTAATTTCCTGCATGGGGAACTGGAGGGACCTTCCTCATAGGTCCCTCCACCCCTGCTCTCTCACTAGACAGTTTTCTCCAGTTCAGCCATGCACAGAGGACTGACATTTAGTTTCTTGAGAAAAACGCAGAGGCACTGGGCCAGCTGGCTAAGTATTTGACTCCGTGGAATTGGATGGTTTTTTTATTTGGTTGAGACAATCTTGTGATTTAAAAACACACAATTAGTGACTAGATCCAAATTGATAGATTGTTTTACTGAGCTTATTTATCCCCCCAGCCTCTCCTCAATTGGATTTAAGCATAGACAAAGCCCTTGAATAACAGCTTAGTGACCCAAATTAATTTGTGATAGGTCACCAACTAGTAGGGAAGACTAGATTATAAACTAGACCAGTTCCTCAGGAACTAGGCTATGGGATGAGGTACTTCAGAAGGAAAACACTTGTTTCAGAGTAGTCTTCCCTAGCAAAAACCACACAAGTGATGGAATGTCCTGGCATATGGTACATACTTCATTCATTTGTGTATTTATCCAACAAGGAACTCACAGCCCAAAGAGGATACAGGTATAAATAATAGTGAGTGTGTGGAATATATATTTAGTTTTTATAGGTTTGCAGGTATCTCCAGAGTGCTATAAAACTTATAGGACAAGCATGTAGCTTGGCTTTGAGGGAGGCCAAAATAGTTTTCTGGTGGAGATGGTACCTGGGGATCTCACAGAATGGTTAGAGGTTATTCAGATGAAAGGGCGAGGGGAAGATACATGAGTAGAATGATTTAGGAAGAGCCATGAAGAAACTTCGTGTTCTGAGTAGATCAGAGTGCTGAGAAATGATGCTGGAGAGTCAAAAATGGCAGGGCCATGCTATGCTAAGGAATTTGAATATTATCCTGAGGACAATTGGAAGCTAACAAGATATATTAACAGTGACATGATTATATTTGAATTTTTAGAAAGACTGTTCTGATAGTACAACAAGGAGTTGGGTGGAATGACTTACTCAGACTGGGGCTTGGAGGCTATGTTAAGATTGCTGTTGCTGTTATCTAAGTGATAGATGACAGTGATGTAGGTAGTAGAAAGGGTGATGGGGGAGAGAACGATGAAGTACCAAGGAGATCAAATGAACAAGATTAACTGTTGCTGGGATGTATGCAGCAAATGAGGAAAGAGAAGTCAAGAATTCATGCTGACCTCCTTGGTACTTCATCATCCTTTCCCCATCACCCTTGCTACTGCACACATCACTGGCATCCATGTAATAGACTGAATAAAGAAAATATGGTATATACACCTGGGAATACTATGCAGCCATAAAAAGGAATGAGATCAGTCAGGCATGGTGGCTCACTCCTGTAATCCCAGCACTTTGGGAGGCCAAGGCGGGTGGATCACTTGAGGTCAGGAGTTCAAGACCAGCCTGGCCAACATGGTGAAACCCCATCTCTACTAAAAATACAAAAAATTAGCCGGTTGTGGTGGTGTATGCCTGTAATCCCAGCTACTCGGGAGGCTGAGGCAGGAGAATCACTTGAACCCAGGAGGTGGAGGTTGTAGTGAGCCAAGATTGCACCATTGTAGTCCAGCCTGAGCAATGAGAGCAAAACTCCATCTCGAAAGGAACGAGATCATGTCCTTTACAGGGACATGGATGGAGCTGGAAGCCATTATCTTCAGCAAACTAAAGCATGGACAGAAAATCAAATACTGCATGTTCTCACTTATAAGTGGGAGCTGAATGATGAGAACACATGAACACAGGGAGGGGAACAACACACACTGGGGCCTGCCAGAGGGTAATGGGTGGGAGGAGGGAGAGTATCAGGAAGAATAGCTAATGGATGCTGGGCTTAACACTTTGGTGATGGGATAATCTGTGTAGCTAATCACCATAGCATATGTTTAGCTGTGTAACAAACCTGTACATCCTGTACATATACCCCTGAACTTAAAAGTTAGAAATAATAAAAAATACCATTCAATCTGTATGAAATGAAACAAGCATAACGGGAGAGATACGAAAATAATTAAAACCAAAGGAAGGGAAATTTGCAATATAAAACAGTACTGAGCACTATTGGGGGTTTGACTTGGGAATCAGGGAAGGGTCAGTGGAATAAGTGGTATTTGAAATAAGGATGAGTTTTCATAAAGGAGAGTTGGCTGTGTCTCTTATGAGGAGGTTGAAAGTGTTAGCAAATGCTTGAAAGAGAGCAGTGTGTGTAGGGGAATCATCCTTTCGAAGGTAGGTAAGTGCTTGCAGTTCACAGTAATTATTGTCATCTTTCCTGTCATTTGACTGTGGCAATATTCTCATGCAAAGGTCTTGGGTAAGTAGCATGATTTCATTTTCAGAGGCTCTTGGGTAAAATGATGCTTCCAAACTCCCCACTTTGTAAGGGAAACCATGGCTTGAACCCTATATGATACTTAAGTATAATAAAGCAACATGAAACTAGATCCAAATGGAAAGGTCAGGCACGTGCTGCTCAGGTACGGACCTGGACAAAAATAGCTCTCAAACAAGAGACCTACTAACAATAGAAGACAGTCATGCTTGCACTGTATGTCCTAGAAGGTTGGAAGCTGAAATTTGGATAGCAGACTGGGCATTTTAGGGAAAACTGCAAGAACACTGAACCAGAACCAACCAACACCAATGAGGTGGGTGGGAGTGACCTTTATTCTCTTACTCCTGGGAAGCCGTAACTT
The DNA here is from genome assembly GCF_047675955.1 of Chlorocebus sabaeus. NCBI lineage: Eukaryota > Metazoa > Chordata > Mammalia > Primates > Cercopithecidae > Chlorocebus > Chlorocebus sabaeus. The sequence continues at coordinate 29,786,708 of NC_132926.1, read as the reverse complement.
GCCTGTAGCCATTTGGAAAGCATGTACCATACATCCAGGTATTTTTTAGTCCAAGCTTCTAAGACAAAGCTTTAAAGTTGGAAGAACTCTCAGCAGCCATCTTACTCGACACTTTCCAAAGAGTTATCTACAAAACGAGAATTCTACTGGGTGTTAGTAGGTAATATACAGAACAAAACAAAAAGAAGGGTTTTTGGTCAAATAGCTTTGAAAAACTCTGGATAAACAGATATAAATATGTTTTTAAATAAATGCTTTATTTTAGAATAGTTTTACATTTACAAAAATATTGGAAAAATAGTGTGGAGTTTCCATACATCACAACCAGTTTTCTCTGTTATTAACATCTGACATTAGTCTGGTACATTTGTTATAATTAAGGAACTGATATGGATACATCATTATTCATTACAGTTTATGCTTCATCCAGATTTTCTTAGTTTTATTTTTTATTTTTTTGTCCTGATGTCTTTTTTTGTTCCAGGACCCCATTCACTATAGCGCATTACGTTAAGATGCCATGTTTCTGTTTTACAGGAACAGCAACTCGAAGATGGCCGAATAGGAACAGCTCCAGTCTCCAACTCCCAGCGCGAGCGACACAGAAGACCGGCGATTTCTGCATTTTCAACTGAGGTACTGGGTTCATCTCACTGGGGAGTGCCAGACGATCGGTGCTGGTCAGCTGCTGCAGCCCGACCAGCGAGAGCTGAAGCAGGGCGAGGCATTGCCTCACCTGGAAAGCGCAAGGGGGAAGGGAATCCCTTTTCCTAGCCAGGGGAACTGAGACACACAACACCTGGAAAATCGGGTAACTCCCACCCCAATACTGCGCTTTAAGCAGACAGGCACACCAGGAGATCATATCCCACACCTGGCCGGGAGTGTCCCACACCCACGGAGCCTCCCTTATTGCTAGCACAGCAGTCTGTCATCTACCGGCAAGGCAGCAGCGAGGCTGGGGGAGGGGCGCCCGCCATTGCTGAGGCTTAAGTAGGTAAACAAAGCTGCTGGGAAGCTCGAACTGGGTGGAGCTCACAGCAGCTCAAGGAAACCTGCCTGTCTCTGTAGACTCCACCTCTGGGGACAGGGCACAGTAAATAATAACAAACGCAGCAGCTCTGCAGACGCAAACGACTCTGTCTGACAGCTTTGAAGAGAGCAGTGGATCTCCCAACACGGAGGTTGAGATCTGAGAAGGGACAGACTCCCTGCTCAAGTGGGTCCCTGACCCCTGAGTAGCCTAACTGGGAGACATCCCGCACTAGGGGCAGTCTGACACCCCACACCTCACAGGGTGGAGTACACCCCTGAGAGGAAGATTCCAAAGCAAGAATCAGACAGGTACACTCGCTGTTCAGAAATATTCTATCTTCTGCAGCCTCTGCTGCTGATACCCAGGCAAACAGGGTCTGGAGTGGACCTCAAGCAATCTCCTACAGCTACAACCTACAGCTGAGGATCCTGACTGTTAGAAGGAAAGCTATCAAACAGGAAGGACACCTACACCAAAACCCCATCAGTACATCACCATCATCAAAGACCAGAGGCAGATAAAACCACAAAGATGGGGAAAAAGCAGGGCAGAAAAGCTGGAAATTCAAAAAATAAGAGCGCATCTCCCCCTCCAAAGGAATGCAGCTCATCGCCAGCAACGGATCAAAGCTGGACGGAGAATGACTTCGACGAGATGAGAGAAGAAGGCTTCAGTCCATCAAATTTCTCAGAGCTAAAGGAGGAATTACGTACCCAGCGCAAAGAAACTAAAAATCTTGAAAAAAAAGTGGAAGAATTGATGGCTAGAGTAATTAATGCAGAGAAGCTCACAAACGAAATGAAAGAGACGAAAACCATGGCACGAGAAATACGTGACAAATGCACAAGCTTCAGTAACCGTCTCGATCAACTGGAATAAAGAATGTCAGCGATGGAGGATCAAATGAATGAAATGAAGCGAGAAGAGAAACCAAAAGAAAAAAGAAGAAAAAGAAATGAACAAAGCCTGCAAGAAGTATGGGATTATGTAAAAAGACCAAATCTACGTCTGATTGGGGTGCCTGAAAGTGAGGGGGAAAATGGAACCAAGTTGGAAAACACTCTTCAGGATATCATCCAGGAGAACTTCCCCAACCTAGTAGGGCAGGCCAACATTCAAATCCAGGAAATACAGAGAACGCCACAAAGATACTCCTCGAGAAGAGCAACTCCAAGACACATAATTGCCAGATTCACCAAAGTTGAAATGAAGGAAAAAATCTTAAGGGCAGCCAGAGAGAAAGGTCGGGTTACCCACAAAGGGAAGCCCATCAGACTAACAGCAGATCTATCGGCAGAAACTCTTCAAGCCAGAAGAGAGTGGGGGCCAATATTCAACATTCTTAAAGAAAAGAATTTTAAACCCAGAATTTTATATCCAGCCAAACTAAGTTTCATAAGTGAAGGAGAAATAAAATCCTTTACAGATAAGCAAATGCTTAGAGATTTTGTCACCACTAGGCCTGCCTTACAAGAGACCCTGAAGGAAGCACTAAACATGGAAAGGAACAACCGGTACCAGCCATTGCAAAAACATGCCAAAATGTAAAGACCATCAAGCCTAGGAAGAAACTGCATCAACTAACGAGCAAAATAACCAGTTAATATCATAATGGCAGGATCAAGTTCACACATAACAATCTTAACCTTAAATGTAAATGGACTAAATGCTCCAATTAAAAGACACAGACTGGCAAACTGGATAAAGAGTCAAGACCCATCAGTCTGCTGTATTCAGGAGACCCATCTCACACGCAGAGACATACATAGGCTCAAAATAAAGGGATGGAGGAAGATTTACCAAGCAAATGGAGAACAAAAAAAAGCGGGGGTTGCAATACTAGTCTCTGATAAAACAGACTTTAAACCATCAAAGATCAAAAGAGACAAAGAAGGCCATTACATAATGGTAAAGGGATCAATTCAACAGGAAGAGCTAACTATCCTAAATATATATGCACCCAATACAGGAGCACCCAGATTCATAAAGCAAGTCCTTAGAGACTTACAAAGAGACTTAGACTCCCATACAATAATAATGGGAGACTTCAACACTCCACTGTCAACATTAGACAGATCAACGAGACAGAAAGTTAACAAGGATATCCAGGAATTGAACTCATCTCTGCAGCAAGCAGACCTAATAGACATCTATAGAACTCTCCACCCCAAATCAACAGAATATACATTCTTCTCAGCACCACATCGTACTTACTCCAAAATTGACCACGTAATAGGAAGTAAAGCACTCCTCAGCAAATGTACAAGAACAGAAATTGTAACAAACTGTCTCTCAGACCACAGTGCAATCAAATTAGAACTCAGGACTAAGAAACTCAATCAAAACCGCTCAACTACATGGAAACTGAACAACCTGCTCCTGAATGACTACTGGGTACATAACGAAATGAAGGCAGAAATAAAGATGTTCTTTGAAACCAATGAGAACAAAGATACAACATACCAGAATCTCTGGGACACATTTAAAGCAGTGTGTAGAGGGAAATTTATACCACTAAATGCCCACAACAGAAAGCAGGAAAGATCTAAAATTGACACTCTAACATCACAATTAAAAGAACTAGAGAAGCAAGAGCAAACACATTCGAAAGCTAGCAGAAGGCAAGAAATAACTAAGATCAGAGCAGAACTGAAGGAGATAGAGACACAAAAAACCCTCCAAAAAATCAATGAATCCAGGAGTTGGTTTTTTGAAAAGATCAACAAAATTGACAGACCACTAGCAAGACTAATAAAGAAGAAAAGAGAGAAGAATCAAATCGACGCAATTAAAAATGATAAAGGGGATATCACCACCGACCCCACAGAAATACAAACTACCATCAGAGAATACTATAAACACCTCTACGCAAATAAACTGGAAAATCTAGAAGAAATGGATAATTTCCTGGACACTTACACTCTTCCAAGACTAAACCAGGAAGAAGTTGAATCCCTGAATAGACCAATAGTAGGCTCTGAAATTGAGGCAATAATTAATAGCCTGCCAACCAAAAAAAGTCCAGGACCAGATGGATTCACAGCCGAATTCTACCAGAGGTACAAGGAGGAGCTGGTACCATTCCTTCTGAAACTATTCCAATCAATAGAAAAAGAGGGAATCCTCCCTAACTCATTTTATGAGGCCAACATCATCCTGATACCAAAGCCTGGCAGAGACACAACAAAAAAAGAGAATTTTAGACCAATATCCCTGATGAACATCGATGCAAAAATCCTCAATAAAATACTGGCAAACCGGATTCAGCAGCACATCAAAAAGCTTATCCACCATGATCAAGTGGGCTTCATCCCTGGGATGCAAGGCTGGTTCAACATTCGCAAATCAATAAACATAATCCAGCATATAAACAGAACCAAAGACAAGAACCACATGATTATCTCAATAGATGCAGAAAAGGCTTTTGACAAAATTCAACAGCCCTTCATGCTAAAAACGCTCAATAAATTCGGTATTGATGGAACGTACCTCAAAATCATAAGAGCTATTTATGACAAACCCACAGCCAATATCATACTGAATGGGCAAAAACTGGAAAAATTCCCTTTGAAAACTGGCACAAGACAGGGATGCCCTCTCTCACCACTCCTATTCAACATAGTGTTGGAAGTTCTGGCTAGGGCAATCAGGCAAGAGAAAGAAATCAAGGGGATTCAGTTAGGAAAAGAAGAAGTCAAATTGTCCCTGTTTGCAGACGACATGATTGTATATTTAGAAAACCCCATTGTCTCAGCCCAAAATCTCCTTAAGCTGATCAGCAACTTCAGCAAAGTCTCAGGATACAAAATTAATGTGCAAAAATCACAAGCATTCTTATACACCAGTGACAGTCAAACAGAGAGCCAAATCAGGAATGAACTTCCATTCACAATTGCTTCAAAGAGAATAAAATACCTAGGAATCCAACTTACAAGGGATGTAAAGGACCTCTTCAAGGAGAACTACAAACCACTGCTCAGTGAAATCAAAGAGGACACAAACAAATGGAAGAACATACCATGCTCATGGATAGGAAGAATCAATATTGTGAAAATGGCCATACTGCCCAAGGTAATTTATAGATTCAATGCCATCCCCATCAAGCTACCAATGAGCTTCTTCACAGAATTGGAAAAAACTGCTTTAAAGTTCATATGGAACCAAAAAAGAGCCCGCATCTCCAAGACAATCCTAAGTCAAAAGAACAAAGCTGGAGGCATCACGCTACCTGACTTCAAACTATACTACAAGGCTACAGTAACCAAAACAGCATGGTACTGGTACCAAAACAGAGATATAGACCAATGGAACAGAACAGAGTCCTCAGAAATAATACCACACATCTACAGCCATCTGATCTTTGACAAACCTGAGAGAAACAAGAAATGGGGAAAGGATTCCCTATTTAATAAATGGTGCTGGGAAAACTGGCTAGCCATAAGTAGAAAGCTGAAACTGGATCCTTTCCTTACTCCTTATACGAAAATTAATTCAAGATGGATTAGAGACTTAAATGTTAGACCTAATACCATAAAAATCCTAGAGGAAAACCTAGGTAGTACCATTCAGGACATAGGCATGGGCAAAGACTTCATGTCTAAAACACCAAAAGCAACGGCAGCAAAAGCCAAAATTGACAAATGGGATCTCATCAAACTAAAGAGCTTCTGCACAGCAAAAGAAACTACCATCAGAGTGAGCAGGCAACCTACAGAATGGGAGAAAATTTTTGCAATCTACTCATCTGACAAAAGGGCTAATATCCAGAACCTACAAAGAACTCAAACAAATTTACAAGAAAAAAACAAACAACCCCATCCAAAAGTGGGCAAAGGATATGAACAGACATTTCTCAAAAGAAGACATTCATACAGCCAACAGACACATGAAAAAATGCTCATCATCACTGGCCATCAGAGAAATGCAAATCAAAACCACAATGAGATACCATCTCACACCAGTTAGAATGGCGATCATTCAAAAGTCAGGAAACAACAGGTGCTGGAGAGGATGTGGAGAAATAGGAACACTTTTACACTGTTGGTGGGATTGTAAACTAGTTCAACCATTATGGAAAACAGTATGGCGATTCCTCAAGGATCTAGAACTAGATGTACCATATGACCCAGCCATCCCATTACTGGGTATATACCCAAAGGATTATAAATTATGCTGCTATAAGGACACATGCACACGTATGTTTATTGCAGCACTATTCACAATAGCAAAGACTTGGAATCAACTCAAATGTCCATCAGTGACAGATTGGATTAAGAAAATGTGGCACATATCCATGGAATACTATGCAGCCATAAAAAAGGATGAGTTTGTGTCCTTTGTAGGGACATGGATGCAGCTGGAAACCATCATTCTTAGCAAACTATCACAAGAACAGAAAACCAAACACCGCATGTTCTCACTCGTAGGTGGGAACTGAACAATGAGATCACTTGGACTCGGGAAGGGGAACATCACACACCGGGGCCTATCATGGGGAGGGGGGAGGGGGGAGGGATTGCATTGGGAGTTATACCTGATGTAAATGACGAGTTGATGGGTGCAGCACACCAACATGGCACAAGTATACATATGTAGCAAACCTGCACGTTGTGCACATGTACCCTACAACTTGAAGTTTAATAATAATAAATAAATTAAAAAAAAAAAAAAAAAAAAAAAGA